>NC_136650.1:987072-2249572 GCF_949748355.1 Melanostigma gelatinosum | reverse complement strand
AGTTCAAACTACCAAGGCATCAGTAGCGTTTTCAAATGCCTCCGTTTTTGAGGTTCAAAAACTTCAGAGTAGTGTGGACGCTAGGCCTGAACGTAGCAAAACGTATGCATTTAAAACGTGAAGGTAGTCGTGTGGATGTAGCCTCAAGTCCCTATGGTCCATCAGTAAGGGTGGGACTTTGCCTCTCTATATCCCTAAATACTACATTAATATTATTTTCCACTTTCACTGGCTTTTGATTCATTTTTATTTTTGTGCAATATTATATCACCTGTTATTTTATAGTCTTCTAATAGCCTATTACCTTTGCTCTATAGAAATAAAGATCACTTTGAGCAACAACCCACTTGAGAACATGCAACACATACACTGGCATGTGAGCACAAACGTACACTTCTACAAAGATGCACACAAACGCACGCGCACGCACACACACACACACACACACACCGCACATCTTCAAAACCCAAATGTCCTAGTTGTGGGACAAATAAAGGGTTATCTTATTTCAATAGCCTTTATTGTAACTCATACAGAAATCTACTGCACCTAAGAGGTATATTCTGTTCTATAGACGTGCATGTGCATGCATGTGTGTGTGGGTGGTATAGGCAAATCACTGTCAAAATCCAAGAGCGCAAATGAGATCCACGCGCGCCCGTGTGTAGAGGTCCCGCGCGTGCAAATTAAACAGCCGCGCACGTATTTTACTTTGACAAGCGCTTTTACATCACTCCACGCAGAATATCTCTGCTCACGCAAGCAAATTTGCAGCATGCTTGGAGAAAACCATGCTTTAAGTGCGACTACTAGTACTGCTCTTCTGCTCGAGAAACTTTTACTTGATTTTGTTTTTCACACTGGAGCTGTGTCTCAATTCATGGGCTGCAACCTTCGGAGGACCCAGCCTTCGCGGTCTACGTGGGCCGGGTCCTTCGAGGACCGTAAAGGCTAGACCGTGTGGACTCCGAAATGAGACGGCCTACCCTACAGAGGACTTCCTGTTTGCGTCAACAGATACACATAAATACATTCAAATACAAAAATATTTTCAGTATATATACTTTGAAGGTTTTAGTTTAATGTTTTTAATCATACATTCAAAAATTCATTCATAGTTTATTTTCATAATATTATTTTTCTAAATGAATAATCAGTTAATGAAATCAGTTACTATGTTAAATAACACATTTTCAGTTGTAGTTCTTGCAATTAAAACAATGTATTGTAGGAAATTTGGGTTTAGAAGTGTGTTTTAAGAAATTATAATAGAGTTGTTTCATAATTCATAATTAAGAAATCATAATTGGAAGTGTTTTGGAATACATAATTAGAAGATTCATAATTGTAGAAGTGTTTTAGAATTTGTAGATAGAAGTGATTTGTAGTTAGAAGTGTATCTTAGTATTTGTCGCAATGTTATATCTATGTTTGTGACACTTGTGAAGTTTTTGCCAAAAGTTGCAAATCCTTATCTTTACATAGAATGTTTATCATAGAAGTGTTGAGCCATAAAAGACAGTCATTGAATGTATTTAGCCAAGGGAAAGCGAGATTTCTAGACAGGCATTTACAGATCACACCCGTGCGAGGGTCCTGCGAGGAGGAGGAGGAGGGGATTTAAAACTGTAAGCGGGAGGGCTGGAGAAGGGTTCGCTCCATTTGCTCTCCTCAAGATGGGAACAGCTGTGGTTCCCGGCTGGGATCAGGGTAAAATGCCTCTCTGCGCAGAGAATATATATCTATAGATACTGTAATTAATGTACTTCACTCTGTATTTGTATTAGCATCAGAAGCATTTAATGCTTTTGTTTATAATTGAAACCGGCTGTCTTTTTAGCAGAGGCTGGATCACATGTGGTTTCCCCACAGTCTAGGACAGTGATTCTTAACCAGTGGGCCACGGCCCACCATTGGGCGCCACCTAGAGGGCCGCGAAAAACTTTCAGTTTTGCACCTGTGGGCCGCGAGGCCGCGGGACCGCATAGGTTATCAATTGAAGACACCAGAGATATCACTGTTATCCATGAGACGCTCAGTTACGATATAGCTTCCCACCACCGGGTGGCGGTAATGCGTCAGTCAGTTGTTTAACAAGCTACACTAAGCAGAAGAAGACACTCAGCTAGCCACTAGCCCAGGGGTCTCAAACTCCCGGCCACGTCATTTTATGTGGCCCGCGAATCCGCAAGCAAAAAAAAAAAAGTTTAAAAATAATTAAAAACTTTTTTTTATTTTTTTTAAGTTAAACTAATAATAATAAAAATATCCCCATAGTCGAAATTATGAGATAGAAAGTCGAAGTTATTTGATAGAAAGTCATAACTATGATAGAAAGTCAAAATTATGAGATAGAAAGTCAAAAAGATGAGATTGAAAGTCAAAAAAATGAGATTGACAGTGAAAATTATGAAATAGAAAGTCAAATTATGAGATACTTAAACAGTTAGAAGCAGCTCTTTGGCTGCTTACTGTACATTTAACATGGAAATGTATTGTGAGTACATTGAAGACTACTTTAAACTGTGAATGCAGAGAGTTATTTAACAATATGTTACGAGTAGTTACATTTACAACCGGCCCTTTGTGGGCGACCATGATGCTGATGTGGCCCGGAGTGAAAATGAGTTTGAGACCCCTGCGCTAGCCTGTAGCAAAAGTTATGGATACGTTTTTAAAAAGAAGAAAATGAAGACGACAGTGGTGCCAGTAGTTTGCACGAAGACATACTGTTTTGTGGAGAGCTACCAACACGAGCTACGGCTCAGGAATGTTTCAGCTGCATGGATCACTTCACTGAGAACGGCCTGGACTGGCAGAACTGTGTTGGGGTGTGCAGTGATGGTGCAGCGTCAATGACCGGCAGGCGTAACGGCGTCGTCAAGCAGATACTTGATCGTGCACCAGAAGCTAAATGGACCCACTGCTTTCTCCACCGTGAAAGCCTTGCAGCTTTTTAGCTGCAAGGCTTTCACGGTGGAGAAAGCATATGTCCCCAGAGTTCCATGAGGTGATGGATGTGAGTGTGAAAACCATCAACTTCATTAAAAGTAGAGCTGTGAACTCCAGATGTTTTGCGAAGCTTTGTGAACTCATGGAAGCAGATCATGTCCAGCTGCTCTATCACAGTGAGGTGAGATGGCTCTCAAGAGGACTGGTCCTCAGTCGTTTGTTTGAGCTGAGGAATGAGGTCTTCTCTTTTCTCCTCTGGCACATTACTATGCTGACACAAAGTTCACAGCTAAACTTGCCTACCTCTGTGACATTTTTTCACTGCTGAACATCTCACTTCAAGGGAGAAATACCAACATATTTGTTGTTGCAGACAAAGTTCAAGCTTTCCAAAAAAAACTTGCTTTGTGGACAAAGAGGGCCCAGGAAAAGAGGATGGACATGTTTCCACTTTTGTCTGACATTTTGGAAAACTCTCCTCAGGTGCAGATCAGTGACTCAGTCTCTCAGCACCTCTCACAACTGGCAGAGAAATTCAATGACTACTTTCCTGAGGATCCCAGAGACGGACACATGTGTATTTTGGACCCATTTTCTGTGGATCCCACTGAAGAAGACGTTGCTTTGCCCTCACATCTGGAATCCCAGCTTCTGGAAGTTTCCACCGACAGCACTTTAAAGTTGCAGTGGGGCAAACTGGACCTGGGCTCCTTCTGGATTGCTGTCTCAAAGGAGTACCCATGTCTAGCACTGAGGGCTGTGAAACACCTTCTCCCATTCACGACCACATACCTGTGTGAATCAGGATTCTCCAGTGTGGCTACAACTAAGACCAAAGCCTGAAACAGACTCGGAGCAACACTGGAGGCTACTCTGAGAGTGAGCCTTTCCCCCATTCCACCCAGACTGGATCTGATGGTGTCTGAGAGGCAGGCCCAAGTGTCTCATTAAGAGGTGGACACATATATGAGTTCACGTAAGGCTATATTTTCATTTGCACTTCATTTAAATTTTATTTATAGTTTTATTTAATTTGAAACTTATTATTTTGAATGTATTTATTTTATTACCACATATTATTTGTCAAATTTCCATTTTTTTCTCAGATTTTTTGAGAGTCCCTCTTTTTTTCTGTAGTGAAATCTAATTATTGATTATTTTTGAGTTAATAAGCCTGACTTGAGCCTTTAAATTTGTTCTTGTATGAGCTTGATTTGTTCCATGAATTGTTAGCCTGTTGGGCTTCTTGTTGTGTATTCAGGTTTACATACACATGATGAATAAATGTCTTTGTGATCATCACATTGTATCATCTCATTTATTTGACAAGGGTTTTGCTTGTTAAACTGTAAGTGGATTTAATATAGTCATTGAATACAAATCAAACCAAGAGTGAGCTCAATTAGTTAAACGAATACAGTGTCAATATTTGAATGGGCCCCGGGCCACTTTGTGCTTGAAAAGTTGGGCCCCGAGGTCAAAAAGGTTAAGAATCCCTGGTCTAGGAGGTCCCTGAATCATAACAGTATTTATCAATAACTTTATTTTATTTCATTCATACATACATATATATTTACATGTACATATATATATATATAGCAATCCTAAGGCAGAGAAAATTAATCAAGACAGTTAATATTAACAGCAGCAAAACAAATGTCAGCAAACGTGTTTATTAACTTGCAGTACACATGCCGCTTCTCCAGCTCTCGCATCAATCGCCGCCATGTTGGTTCAAATGAAATCTTCACCGGCACGCAATGCATCTCGGGATGTGCTGGGCCGTGAAGGATCCATCAGATGTGTCCTCCAAATCTGGGACCAAAAGGCTGCATTCGTCGGCTGCATTGAAGGCAGTGGCGGGCCGTCAGGGCCTGCAAGGCCTTCTCTGCTGGCCTAAACAGAATCACAAAGCTATTTATTAAAAAAATTATAAAAAAAAAAAGAAAATGCATAATTTATAATTTATTTTATAATTTAATAATTTTTCTTAAATGCACTACATGTATTATAATTTATAAAAATATTTTTCCCATTATTTTATTTTGTCATTGCACAGCTACTGTCTTCCTCAGTTGCTCTCAGTTGCTCTCAGATCTCACCTCTGTGTGTCTATGTAAGAACAGAGCCAGATGCCTGCAGACTCGGCTCTGTGCAGTGCAGAATAAAGTACATGGGGACGATATTGTTGATTGTCAGTGTTCAACCAATCAGATCTTTAGTTTGACATGTTGGGCGTATTCTTTGACGTGTCAGCGGCCGCTTGCGGCCTATAATGACGTCAGCATTACGTACCACTCGTGTCCAGGTGCACGCGCTGCCGCGCTGCAGAGTGTGCTGTGATTGGTCAGTGGGCGAGCACGTGACTATCGTGACTCGAAACTTAACTTGCCAGCAGAGCTTAGTTGGAGGAGTAAGAGTTCAAATTGAAAGATATGGAAGAAATGATAACATCTTTAGGGTTTTGCCTGGTGTAGATTCAACCCCACAGCTAGCAGCCTGACTCAGCAGGAAAAGCTGGACATCGTAAGAAATGGTCAGTCAACCCCACAGAACCTGATCCCGGCCCCGCTGCGAACCTGATCCCGGCCCCGCTGCGAACCTGATCCCGGCCCCGCTGCGAACCTGATCCTGCCGCAGCAGACCGGCGAAATATAACTGGGGAGGCTCGACTGTCACTGGTGTCCATGAATGGAGAAGGCCTTCTTACTGGAACTGAAACGATGTACTGGGATTAAACTCTTTACGTTTCGGTAAGTGACAAACTGCGTTTGTTTTTTACATAGTAACGTTACGACTGTTCATTTGTCTATCGTGTCGTTTTTATGAATAATATTTGAATGGCTCGTGCTCTTGTGTGGTGGAATGCGTGGATCTGCTGATTGAAGGACTCTTCAACAAAAATGCGAAATGGGACAGCACGAGTGCAGCGCTGTGACGCAACCGGTCTACGAATGCAGCCTCCGAAGGATGCAGACCCTGAATTGAGACACAGCTTAAGTGGGCGGACCCAGTCACCATTGTATAACTACAATGAATTGGTTACAATCCTGGTCTTTAGATTGGCCGGATATCACTGTGAGACAGCCGCTAGGTGGCGGTATAGAGGTGTTTTTCAGATTGCACTACATCTCAGAGGTAAATAATGTACTGTACTGACACATTTGACTGACACTGATGCATTTTGTGTGCATGTGTGATACACATGCACTCAAAATGCTCAAAATAATTTCTATATGCGTTTCAGTAGTGTGCGTGAGATCCTTTTAGCCGTGGGGGTGAGAGGTTAAATCTTTTTTGATGAACGGAAGGCATTTAACGAGATGTTTAACTCATTGTCGCACAGATGCGTAACTCAGCTGTGTGATGTGTGTATCGGCTGGTAACAGTTTTCTTTTGCTACTTATTCCGATTCATTTATTATTTATTTATTCATGTTATAGTGTTTCAGTTGCTACTATTATTGTTATATTATAAATACATTATTATTATTATACTTGGGCTATGCATCTTCTAGGTCCATAGTAATAATAGTCTGTTGTCATGTTTTATGGTTGTCACCCAAAAAGATGAGGAAAATATGAGTCGCATGCAGGAGAGTAAATAGGTTTTTTCCATTTTCTGTTCATTTTTGGAAATTATTGCATCTCTGTCAGGTCTCGTAATATTTTGTCATTTCAGTATTTCCTGTTTTATTTTACTGTTGCTTCAGTCTTCACTTCCTCCCTTTGTGTGTTTGTCAGCCTGCCCCATGGTTGACTGTTAATTTTTCTGTAAGCTATTAATAATAATAATTTGAATGTCAACATCATGAATGAAGCTTCTATATATTCGGTACAGCTCTACGAGCAACACAACACTATTTTGAATTTGACTGACACCAATTTTGGGACAATCAGCATATTATTGTATTTTTTTTAGATGCTTTTCTTTTTCTTTTTGGTGGTTTACATTGACGTGCACAGACAGCCTACATTCATAGCACTGAGACCATGTTTCAAGTGTGTGTGTTTGTGTGTGTGTGTGTGTGGGGGGGGGGGCTATATGTGTGATCCAAATTCCAGATTAAAAAAGATCTGATGTGCATGTTTTCTTACATGATTATGTGGCTTTTAAAAAGTAGTAGTATACTTTGATGAACACATTTGTCTGAAAGGAATAATAATCGTGTAAGAAAACATACACATAGCTGATGACAGCTCACTAGCTGGAGTCCCAGCAGCACCTTGGCGAGCGCAGCTCAACAATACACACACATTCAATAGCATTCAATGGCTCACAGTAAAGCCAGATTTACTCTGTATCCATCAATATGCTACAGTTCAAAAATATATGAACAACTTCTAAACAGCAACTAATAAATAAGCTGTTTAGTGAATCCCGTTTTCTATAAAACCATGGACTGCTGTGCATGACACCTCAAATACAATCCCTGGTGGAATAGCAGATGTCAGATTGGATGTATGTACCTGTACGTATATGACAAGTTTACATTTTATGTTTGTTTTTTATCACAATGACTTCTCTTCTGTCTCATAATTCTAGGTTAGGTGTTAGGTGTGTAGGTGTTTGCTGAAGCACACCAAATGGTATGATGTATTTTGGGATCAAAGAAGCGCCTGTAATAGGTGGACAAACACTGTTGTACCTGTTATTTGTACTGCTTACTCGTTCCGCAGCAGTATTGGTATTGGCATTGGCAAGCCCTTCTAGCTTGGTAGCTATGTTTTGTCCACAATTTCTCTCACAAAACTTTTCTTCATACTTAATGTGTAATGTAATGATGTAATTCATACAAATCCTTGTTCTTTCCTAAATGGTTCCAAAGAGACATACATCATATTCTCAAGCTTTTTGATGAATTTAGTAAATGGTAAATGTACTTGTATAGTCGTTTCTAATCTTCCTACCACTCAAAGCACCCATTCATACACTGATGACAGCAGCTACCATGCAAGGTACCACCTGCCCATCACGACTCGAACTCAGTCACACACACCGATGGCCTTCAGAAGCAAGTGTCTTACCCAAGAACACATTGACATGTACTAGAGGAGCTGGGATTGAGGGACAACCCGCTCTACGTTCTGAGCCACAGTAAGTGTTTCAGTGATCAATAGTAACCATGGCGCATGGGGTAGAGAGGGGTGTCCACTAGCCGCAAGGTTGGAGGTTCAATCCTTGGCTAACACGTGTCCTGTGGCGAAGTGTCCCTGAGGAAGACACTGATTTCAGTGGGCTCCCCGGCGGTCCTCAGCAGTCCACTGCTCCCTATACACGCGTTAAATGCAGAGCATACATTTCCCCAGTGTGGGACTAACAAGGGAATGATTGCTTTCATTTATTTATGAGAAAACTGCTAATTCTGCAATTCTTCACAATAAAGTTCTGCTGTTATTTTGTTATCTAAAAGCTTTTATTTTGAAGCAGCAAAATCAGGAAATGTTACGTTAAGTTGATGAGAGACCTACGTTTGACGAATTGTCCAGATTGTGCCCACATGCTGTCCACACCTCACTGTACACCACCGCATGTGGCCTGGCTCCCACATCCCACAAGCAGTATCCACTCTGGGAGCGTAGCCTTGATAGTTCATGTGTGAGCATGATCGCATGACAAAGAGTAACAACAGCATCAGACCATTCTCCATTCTTTCACTTCAAACTGGCAGCAGGAGCAGGATTTCAACCTTCCAGTTCAAGATTTAAGAGATTTAAGCTCTAACACACTGCTGTGATGATTTCACACACACTGCTGAGAAACACAGACAGAGGGCCGACACAGCAGATATTTTGAGTTGATATCTGTGTGTGTATAATACGTGTCTGTGAATACGAGGTCCAGTAGAGAATGCGAAGGTATTTGTGTGTGTTAGTACAGGGATTCCCAAAGTGTGGTGCGCGCACATAATGTGTTAGTACATAATAGTGTGTAAAAGGTTTCATATTATGAGTGACAGGTTCAGCTCTGAATGTGCAAGCTCTTAGTCTGTGTGTGTGAGCGTGTACACAGTGGGCTCTGTGAGTGAGTGTAAGAGGTTCACTCATGAGTGTGAGAGGCATATGTAGGTAATTATGAATTATGGCCTATATGGCACCCCATAATACCAAGGTTTCAAATATGTTGGCAACAATTTTCCTGTACACTTCATTTTTCACTGTGGTCAGCACCTTTCCAACAGTGGTGTGGGTTCCCCCTCTCTCATCAATGATACTATAACCCAAAAGAAGTGAGAGGGGGTGGTAGGTAATAGCTGAAGCCATGAATCTCCTGAAGATTAGACAGAACAATTATCGTTAGCAACCTGGTATCTGCTCTGTGGCATCGGTCGGCCTAAATCCAGCCTAAAGTGCTAATACAAAGTTATGGATTTGACGTTATGCATTAAACCTCTGTGGATTACCTCCTTTTCTTTTCTGAGACATGGAAGCTTTTTAAATGTAAGAGCCTATGTTCTCAGCCCTGCCGATTGGAGGAGCCTCTCATTAATGAGGCGAGAAGGGGTGTTCAAGAAAGCACAACGCCACGCCTCACCACCTCACCTGTCTACCATTGGAGCACCCAATCGGAGAACAGTGGATGTAGAAAAAAACAAAACATCAAATGATCGAAAAACATTGGCGTTGAACTTCAAAAAGCCAACAAATAGTATTTAATCACTGTCACTGTGCTTGCAATAATTTCACCAAAAACAAATATTTCAGAGACAATCTTATTTATTTCTTTTGACTTACATCCAATCATCAACAGAAGAACAGACCATGAAAACACAGCTCCTAAGTTCAGCCGCTCCACATCAAAAACAACAACAGCTGATGCAACTCGGTTCCTCGAAGTTTCAGGGTCAAATCCCAGCTCAGCTCCAAAATAAATGACCGACTTTTCCTGAGCCGGTGCTGTAGGAATGGTTCAGATTCATTGTGCATTGCATTTTGGAGGATGATCACATGCATGTGGTCAGCAGCAGAGAGCCAGTGACCCAGCCTACTTCTCAGGTTACACCCTATATATAACAGCCCCCTCCCTCCTCCCTCTCCAGCACAACTTCCCTGGAAGCTCGCTCTCCTTCCACACTGGTCCTGGCTGTCATCTGAGTTCCCCCTCCGCCTTTCAATGTTTACCTGCCATCTGCCTGTCAAACGTCTGCATGCTCAGGATTACCCGAGACCTTTTTATTCAACGCTACCATCTCTGCCTTCCTTCAACGGTCTTTCTTTTGGAATCAGGGGGGTCTGGAGGTCTGACCTGAGAGGTGCAGGAGGGGAGAGGTGAGACTCAAGCTGCCCACATCTCTGCCTTCCTCCTCCTTTCTTCTAGCTTGTTGCTTTGGGAGTTTTGGTTCAATCTGACAGGTAGTTGGGCTTTGGAGGACTACCGCACCATGGATCACTCTTTAATTGGTTGTCTACGCAGCCCTCATGCCCCGGCCCAAGGCCTGCACCCCGCAGTCACCCCGCCCGCACTGACCCTGCTCGGGCAGAGTGACCACGTCTCCTACCTGGATCTACCCAGCTCCTCGCCCCCCTGCAGCTACTCTGGAGGAGAGGACAATGGAGTGTTCAGCAGCACAGGCCACCTGCCTCAGCAGCAGCACCCACCTGGCTGCCCCCCCCCCCCCCCCCCCCCCCCCAGATGCTCTCACCTAACAGTGTCTGCCTGCCACCGCTCGAGGCCACGGCAGCCCCGGAACCGTGCTCGGGGGGCCAGAACCTGTGTGGCTCCAACCCCAGTTTGGACAGCAGTGAACCCAAGGGTGCGTCGTGTGTAACTGGGGAATATGGCCGGCAAAGTCTGTCTTCAAAGGAGCCAGACAGAGGGAGCAGTAAAGGCTCGAACGATAACTCAGGTAAGAGCACGAAGTCCAGTCTCCCAAGAAACTGTATTTTTGTATAAAGCTCACAGTTTAATTGTCTCTGCCCTGCAAACACATTTGTCTTTTCATAGAACCTGCTCCCCTTAAAGAAAGAAGTTTTCCAATTTTACAACCTTTGTATACGAAGCTCCAGACAGATTTTCTTTTAAATGTATTTTGCTTGTCTTATGATGGATTTCTGTTGTTTACACTGCCAAAACAAATCCATCTTAAAAAGCTTTCTAGTGATTCCTAAATCCTTATTTTGTGACCAAAAAAACTTTAAAATCCAAATGAACTTTTACAGAACTTTTGGTTATATTTCTCAATTAATTTGAGTATATAAATGCAACCAACGGTTTTAATCCTAAATCATGTTCCATCATAAACATCAGCTAAACTAAATATGCTTAATTTTTTTACATTAATAAACAAAATGATGTTTAACATGAGCATATGCCTTATGTAATACAAGCATAAAGTATTTTCTTCATGTTTGAGTGAAAAATTAAAATATTTATTTATTAAGAGTGTAAAATATAGGGGAATTAATTTCGTGCACAATATGTCTTCATCAAGCGGCAACCTCGGGTTCTGAATATTGAAGCAAATGCAGAAGCTGCATTCTCTCCGGTGTCCACCAGGGGGCGACTCCTCTGGTTGTATAGAAGTCTGAGAAAATTACTCTACTTCTCTCTTGATTTATTCCCTCAGTAAACATTGTAAACATGAGTTTATGTCTCAATCTCTAGTTTCAAGTCTTCAATACAGCATGATGTTCATTTAGTACATTATGGTCCATTTAGAGTCACACAGACCATAAAGCAGGGGATGCTTTAGGGCAGGGCTACCTTGAGTAAAATCCAAGATGGCAATGATCAAAATGTCGAACCAATGGGTGATGTCACAATGATTACATGCACTTCTTATATACAGTCTATGATCTTTGATAATACAGCTTTTAAGCCAGTATGAACAAAAAGTCCAAGTGCTGGATATATTACAAAACACAGAGGTCATGACCTCAGTCTCTTCAATGGTAGCTGAGGCCCAAAACAGATCCATCGATACCGTTGGTGGGACTCACTGGTGAAAGAAAGGGAAGGCGATGGGGAAAGTGCAGGTCATGAAATCTAACTTCCTTGCATAACTTGTAAAGGTTTTCATCTGCACACACATGCTTCCTCCTGGAAGGAGACAAGGATATATCCACTCGATGTAAAGGCATCATATCTGCATCATTTAGCCCCTCTGACGAGCAGCTCAAAGCAGTTGCCAAATTGAGAACTTTCCGATTCTCCCGAGTTTATGTCGCGGCCAGGAGAAAGGGAGCTTTGACTGACAGAATGAACACTTTGACAGGACACGCTGAAGCTGCCAGCGTCCTAAACCAAATCCAATTTCCTAACTCTAACTTCATTGGCACTCACATAAAGCCACAGGACTTTTATTATAGTTTTCTCTGGACTTAATGTTCTCAAAAAAAGGATCTAGTGATGATGAAATATGCACAGTTATTATTGACCTACAACCCTGAAAAAAGCAAGTATGCAGAGTGAAGCTGTGAAAAAGTGACCTATTTATCAACTGCACTGATTTCAACTGTCACAATAACTGAAAACACAAATCCTGTAAAGTCAAGACTTCAGGGCTATCTGATCAAAAGTAATTCATTACACTCAATAAAAGATCATGACAGTACGATAATATGAATGTCTTTGTTTAACTCACTGGTGGCTGTAGGTTCACATTATGGCACAGACTATTTCCTGGCACACTGCGGTTTGTCAGCACATCCCTCATATACACAACTAATGAAATGTCAGCTGGATTTATGCACTGGGGACATTAGAACACAGTGGAAATGATTATTCTGTTTTTTTTATCCATGAAGCATTACTTTCAAAACGATCTCCTCATTGTCATCATTCACTGACCACAAATACATAAAAGGTATCCTTGAAATATGTAATGACAGACAATATGAGTGGGGAAAATGTGATTTCACACTTAGAGCAAGAACAATCTGGGAAAAGCTCAGTGTTTGTATTCAATAGCATGTCTAGTGTAGGACTAAAAGGCTTCTCTAAGACTTCATATTGACTCTTCCCTTTATTCTGAAACATCCAGATAACTATGACAATATTCGACATACTGTCTGTCACAGACAAAATACTCCATTTATTACAACTTGGGGCCTACTTTTAGCTTTTATTCTCTTAATAATAATAATAACAATAATAACAACAACAATAATAATAATAACTAGAAAATGCATTTCCTGCTGAAAATGCATTGGAATGCTGAAAACTGAAATTAATGGCAAAAACATTGCTGAAAATATATCCAATTCAAAAACAAATTGCAAAAACCTTAATAATTCAAAGAGTTTAAAGATTACAAATATGAAGAGTAATTTCACCCCTGTCCTGAAAGAGCTGAACATTTTGATATTCGAACGGTTTCTGTAGCTTAAAAGAATTCCAGCAGCAGTGATATTTGTTGTAGTAGTAGTAGAAGTATTATTCGCAGTATAAGTATGAGTAGCATTTGAATAAGTACTAGTTGTAGCAGTAGTGATATTTGTAGTAGCAGTAGTAGTAGAAGTTGTCATCGAAGTATTTGTAATTAGAAGAAGTAGTAGAAGTAGTAGTATCAGCAGTCGTACTAATAGCTGTAGTAGTAATAGTACTGGTTATTAGTACTGGTAGTAGCAGGAATAGCAGTATTAGCAGTTGTGGTATCAGTAATAATAGTAGTGGTAGTGGTAGTAATAGCAGTAGTGGTAATAATAATATTTATGGTAGCAGTAATAGCAGTAGCAGTAGTAGTAATAGTAGCAGTATTAGTAAGAGCATTCATTATTTCAACAAAAAAGCCTAATTTTGAGCAAAACGTTTAAATACAGTTAATCCATTAGGCTTTTATTTTGAAAGGGTGGGACTGGGTGGGGGAGGGAGGGGGAGAGGAGACATAATCATAATGTTTGACACAACAGAGGTTATTAAATGACAGGCTTCATCACAAGCAGTTCAGTTAGAATTCACTCTCTGGGGCTTTTATTTTGAAATGGGGTGTGGGGTGTGGGGGAGAAGGGGAGAGGAGACAGAATCATAATGTTAGATAAACACAAACCGGTTATTAAATGACTGGCTCATCACAAGCATTTCAGTTAGGATTCATTCTGTGGGGCTTTTATTTTAAAATGGGTATGTGTGTGTGTGTGTGGGGGGGGGGGGGTGGAGGAGGGGGGAAAGACCTCTAAAGATCCCTAAGACCTGAATGACTGTATGAGAGAGACACAGAGAGAGAGAGGGAGAGGAGTGTATGTGCGCGTGTGTCTGTGAGTCTGTGTGTTTATCAACATCACTAATTGGCTCAATCGCAAACACCTGTGTGCCTGAAGCCATTTGAAAATATTCTCCATAGAGATCCCATTGAAAATAAAAAGCTTAATAATTCAAAAAGTTTAAAGGTTAGAAATATGAAAAGTCATAGCAGACCTCTGGTGAAAGAGCTGAACATTTTAATAGTTGAACGGTTTCTGTAGCTTAAAAAATGAAGGAGGAGAAGCGGTGCGACGGAAGAAATAGAAGAATGCTTAACAGCATTCCAACAATAAAGAAACAGGATAACAATAGTTGGAATGCTTAACAGCATTCCAACAATAATAATAACAATAAGATTGTACTCATCAAGTTAATTGCTAACCATAACCATAAAATATCGCCAGAAACAAACAAACATAAATGGTATTAAATGGTATCAGCAAAACTGAATTACATCCAATGCCAATGTTTTTTTTCTCTTTCTAATATATCTGCACCCTGTGGCTACAGATATAGTGAAATAATTATTGGGGGTATGGCAAATAAAAATGTTGAAGGAAACATTCTGGTTTGTGAAAGATTATGATATGAAGGAAAGATATTGAAGGTACCTGGTAGAATGTTGACTTCTAGCGGTAGAGTTAACGAGTAATGTTTTGATGATTGTATCCCTGTTTTGTGTGCATGTGCAGGAGGAAACACAAACTGGTAGGTGTTATTAACACACCAAGAAGATTAGCAATGTGTCAGAAAAAGGCAGGAAGTTAGCCGAGTATGGATCTGAACAATGCAGGTTCTAATAAAAATTGCTCTGTAAATGTTTTCCGCAGTAAATTATTTTACAACATATTTGTTTGAGCTCAAGGATATGAATACTCCTTTTTTGTTAGATATGCTGAATGTTGTTTAGTACAGGAGTGATGGAGTAAAACTCCAACGGATACCTTTCACCATCAGACCTCTTCGCTTCCCTTAACAATCCAACATCACCACAAAGAGGTTTCTTATGAACATGCATTCATTTATTGATTTTTAGATTTGTTAAACTGGACAGTTCACAAAGATGAATTGCAACAAAACATAAAACAATTGCACTAATGTCGTGTAATAATAATAAATCAGTAATTTTCCTCTCTTTGCGATAACCTTCAGTCCGCTTGGTACAAAAACCAGATCAGGGCAAACTGACTGAATTTAAGGTATTTTTAGAAATACATTTTAGAACTTCAGTTCTTTTGTACTCAGCTTCCCTCCTAGCAACAAAGAACCTGTCATTCTATTGGTGAAGAACATGAAAGTAAAGTACTTTGTGCCAGACACTAATTGTGTTTCTCACTGTGAGAAGTGAGCTTCTTTAGTTTAAGTGTATAAATAAGTGTCAAGCTGCAAGCCCTTGGTGCAGATACTTTCAGTTTGTACCACGGTAAGTAAGGCTCAGGAGAGGCTCGGTACCTTCGGGTAGAGGCTGAGCCCTAAACTGAGCAGTCCAAAGGTTCCACTGTAAATGAGGTTCTTCACCACAAAAAAAAGTTAGACAGGGTAAGAAATGAGCAGTCAGGCCGGTTAAAAACGTAAACTTATAAAAGGCAACAGTCAAATCATTTTTAAAAACTGTCCATCGGAAACACCGATCACAGTTTACAGACCCACTTCCTGCATCGTCTTTTACCGGCTATACTTAGCTGGGTACTCACAGTTGTAATAAACTGAAATGATCCTTTAATAATTATTTCCTCTAAAAAAGTATTTAGAATGTGTTAATTTGTATTGTAGTTGTTAGAAATGAGAACATTAATCCCAAACAAAGAGTGCTAGTTTTCCCTCTTGATATAACTCAGCTGTCTGGTAGCCGCTTGGGTTGAACAGCACAGGTCACAACAGGTCACAACAGGTCACAACAGGTCACAACACCACGTTCTCAGCAGTAAGAGGTGATCGGCACTCTTAATCGTCTTGCTTTCATTGTATTTTTGTTTCAGATGGGCCCCTGCAGTTTGACAACCCCCTCCTCATTTTTTTCAATCCTGTTTTTGTTCTTCCTCTCGCTCTCTTTTGGAGACTAAGCTGTGGTTGGAAAATGTTCTGTTTTTCATTTCAGAGTCCAAGACAGGAGCCTTAAGTCAGACATGACCAGCAAGCCCAGGAAGGAGCGCACAGCCTTCACCAAAGAACAGATCCGGGAACTGGAGTCCGAGTTTGCACACCACAACTATTTGACCAGACTGAGACGCTACGAAATAGCTGTCAACCTCGACCTCACGGAACGACAAGTAGGTACCCACTGAAACACTGAATCATTGTGTGGGCAGAGGAGAAAACAGGAGCAGCACCATCAATATAGCCATCAAAATCTTACTAGCTAATGTACTGTAAGTAAAACAATATAATTATAGAGGGACATAATACGCCATGTTTTTATTTATTGTCACTCGACAGGTATCACTGACAACCACTCAAGTCATAACACTGGGACGTTATAAGATATCTTTTTAAAGCAGAGATCCGTCTCTTTGTCTTGAGAACAAGGCTTTTGGTCTTCATAGATGGCATATGTTCTGTGGTTTAGTGGAAACGGGAGAAGAAGTACTTTGATGGGTCAGATTACATGATAAATATCAGTTTCATCTGTGTGTTCAGCAACACACAATTAACGTTGCCAAATCTGAAAGCCGTGCTTTGTACATGTATTTTTGGACTTTGGTTGCAGAAATAGAAAATATCCAGTATTTCTGTTTCAATGGTTTGCAAGTTGTGAACACCATCATAAGTCTGCTACCGAAGAGCCTCGTGGATGTATTGTGATTACTTTATTGCAAACAAGATGCAAGATACAGCCAGCTACAGTTTTTATCCAGACTTTGTGTCAAGCTAGGCTAAACATATCCTTGACATATCTCTGTATAGACACGCAGATATGGAGCTGTTGGACAGTTTGCACTCTGCACACCCACACAGGCGCTTTATGAAGTTGGGGGTAGTTATGCTGGGAAGTATAATGGCCATGAACTAATAAAAAGCATTAGGTGTAAGCTGTCCCGCCCTTAAAGGTAATGGGAGAAGTCAATGAAGGGCACGTCCACCCAGTCCCGTGGCTGGGCAGTTGTCAATGTTCTCCAGAGAAATTACTTCACATCGCCTTTGTCAATTTGTGCAATTATTATTTGAATCGTGATTAATCCCATTTAAACATTTTGGAAAAGCCAAATTGGTGCATACAGACATTTCCTGATTAAGGTCCAAAATGAACAATCTTTATCATCCTTTACTGAGAATGTCACGCTGTGATTGAGGGTGTGGAATAGACAGCTAATGAAATAAGAAAGAGTTATTTTTATTAAAATGGCAAATGGTTCATTTCTTTTTCTTTTTTTCCACTTAAACAAATTATACAAAACATGTTTATTGCTGAGCTTTCAATGTCTTGTTATGTGTAGTTTGGATAGGGCCAGGCAAGTTGTTTCCTCGTGCTTCCAGTCTCTATGCTAAGCTATGCTCATTATGATCTTACTCATTTATCAGTGTGGATTTCTAGCCATTTAAAAAAAAGATCATGACAAATAACAAAAAAAGTATCTTGATCAATAATATGGCACTAGTGTTATTGTAGGGCTCATATGTATTCTCTTTAGATTACAGGACTGTCCTTATATACACCAGTTTCTGATACATTCAAAAAAGTGAAACATTTAGCAATAATTGCTCAAATTTCCCACATATTCAAATAAAACATTGACATCCATCACAGTGGATGAAGACATTATATATATAGCTTGCATTAAGAAACTGGAGAGTCGGTTGGACACGTGATACTCATTCTCTGAGGCGAATCCATTCCAAACCACAGACTCTTTGACATGTCAGCGTGCTGCTCTCAGTGTCTGTGAAGTGACTACTTGATGCTGTGTAATACGGTCCAGATGCTTTTCTTAATGCTTACAAAGAAACATTTGTGTGAAGTTAGCATCACTGCAGATGTGGACACCAGCCCAGCTGTGTGTTAACAGTCATTGTGAAACGAGTCAGATGACTGCTTCAGGGTATTTATGGAAAGTATAGGGAGTAGTGTGTCAGCTGCATGGCATTTCTGTTAGCATACTTTAGTAATATATATACAGTATATGAGATAATACTGTTAAGTATGTAGGGAAATGATGATAGACGTTGTCACTATTGGTCGGTGCTAATGTTCGGCCCAGATTATCAGCAACAGTAAACGTTCTCGCCCTTGCAGCTAACGCTAGCTAGCATATTACTGTTGACAGATATTAAATCTGATATTCAAATCTCACCTCCAGTTCTCGCTGAAGAATAGACCGTGTTCACCGCTTCTCCCCAGCCCTGTTCTCATTCAGACTTGTTTAGCTTTCTGGTTTTGTTTCTTCTCACTGCAAAGCTTTTCTACAGCAAGTTGTAGCACCACGTCAGCCTCTGCTTCGTTTACATCTGCTCCCCCATGAGATCACGTGAGGTACGTTGCTCTCTCTGGCATGATAATCTTAATAATTCTGTAGTATGTGATGTGCCATTCCAGTCAAATCTTGTAGTTTATGCATGTTTGAGGTTAGAGACAAGAATTTCTGTGAAGATTCTTCTTATGTGTGTGATGCGACCGATTTCAAAATCTGTGGTCTAATAGTGGCATGAAACAGACCATTGAACAGTCCAATAAAGTAGTCCAGCATGCTCCAGATAAAAGCAAGTACAAAATATCAGCAGATGAAGTTTTCCTATTTTGTGCAGCGTTCCAGATGACCAGTGGTGGGCGCTCTCCAGCGGGGTGATGATGCCCGTCAGAAGGCAATGGTTGCCGGGCAGAGGGACTTAAAGCATAAAAGTCTCATCCAAACCTCTTAGGAGGTTTATTCAAAACTCCCCTGCTGTGATGAAAGGTTCATTCAGTGACTTGCAGTGGTTGTTAGTTATTCAGGTGTGGAACAAGCAGGGGTTTCCTTGTTATCTCTCTCCTACTCGGTCTGATGGAAGCTGTCCAGGGAGCTTCGGACTGTTGAGGTGAGGACTGTAATAAGCAGAGAAGAACAGGTAGCATGACAGCTTTCTATGATCAGAGTTGGTGTAGAAAAACCTGGTAGAGGCTGATTCATACCTCTTACTTCCTCTTAGCGATTACATTTGTTATCGACATTTTTCATTGGTGGAAGGGTCCTCATCTGACTAAGCATGAATAAAGAAAGAAAAACTCAATAAGATTAATACTAATAATCATGTCCTGTTCTACTTCGGTGAACTAATCTTGAGTATTTCACTAATCGTACAGACATTCTAAGGTGGTGGGAATCCTACCCTTGGCTAGGCTGTCAACTGAAGATAGTCACAGAGCATATCAGACATATCAGACATGAGTAACGTCACCAGCTGTGTGTGTGGGCATAGTCAACTGCAAAGTCTGATAAAAACGTCTGAACTTGCAAGCAAGTCTCCCCCATGGTTGGGCTGAGGTGTAGTACAACACTTTCTTCCCCACTTAGAGTTCATCATGGGAAGCATTTTAGTTGTAGTCGGATTTACGACCTTCTGCACTCTTGTCCAGATGTTTGTAAGCGAAGGCGAAGAAACATCTGGTGTGTCATATATGCTTTTACAATGCTAGTTGGCAGGTAGAGCCAGCCGGGTGTAGTGGAAGGATCATTTGTCTGCCTGTCATCATTTTGAAGGGAAATAACCCAGTTGTTTCTGGGTTGCTCTGATGGCCACCAAGACCAAGGGAAGTTTGGCATTCCAATCTCTGTGATTGTCTCTTTTTTGTTGACCAGAATTCGGTTTCCCTGCTCTACCTGACCGGAGGCTTGAGTGTAGTGGCTGATGTGAAGGTTGGCCTCAGGCATAGTACCTGCCAAAGCTTGCGCATGACATTGGCAGTCAAGTGGGTTCCCATGTCAGAGTCGACCTGACTGGGGAGACCAAACCATGAAAAGATGTGATTCATCAATAAGAAGGCGGTCATCTGAGCTGTGTCTTTTGGGGTCAGTAAGAACTCCAACTCTTTGGTGAATTCGCATGTGACAGTGAGGAATGAAGGATTTGTTGCCTCTGATTTGGTGAGAGGCCCTACCCAGTCAATTTGGATGTTTAACTCTCGAACTTCAACAACTGTGGTTGTCCCTGGTTGGTTAGGTGGAACACATTGAACCAGGGTTTTGGTCTCTACAGTGTCAAGAACTTAAGGAAAGGTTTAGTACAAAAACAATCTGACTGTTAGTTGTCCATTGAGTAAGTTGTGGAGTTCAGCAGAGACTTTGTCCTCTTCCTCCTGGGTTACACTGTAGAGTATGAAGAAACCACCATTTTCATGTCTTATTGTTTTGTGTTTCCTCTCAGGTGAAGGTATGGTTCCAGAACAGAAGGATGAAGTGGAAGCGTGTGAAGGGAGGCCAGCAGGGGGCAGCAGCACGAGAGAAAGAGCTGGTGAATGTAAAGAAAGGGATGCTACTGCCATCTGAGATTTCAGAGATCATTGGACTGAAGTGCTCTGCCAGCTTGCAGAGGCTGGTGACCAAGGATGACAGCCATGACAGCGACCAGAGCTCAGAGAATTCTAACTTATGATGTTCATGGTGTTATTGGACTGGACTGAAATGAAGGAAACATTGGTGAGACATAAAACTACATGCAAACAGCTTGCTGTGAGCAAAGTCTCCTAACCAACTATAAAATGAGACTTCGAGAACATTCCAGAGATGCTTATCCTTGATGAAGGGCTTTTATTTTACAATGTCCAGATGTCCAGATGAACAAAGAAAACGCGTTTCGCCTCAAAATAGGAACTTGATGTTACATTGCCACGGCGACGCAGCAAATTAGATTGTTTTGACATGAAAAAGGAAATAGTTGTAACTTGACTTGACATTATCAGATCTTTTTCCAGATGTGACACTACTGAAGACATCTACAGTGTCGTGTTGCACCATTGACAGAGTGCCACTTACTGGCCACAACATTTACAGTGGCCATACTTTGGCAATCACCCTCAAATGTAGTCAGTGTAGTGTTAAGATGTTAGTGATGTTCATTAATGAAGGTTTTAAGTTTTGTATGGAATGCGTTACTGTGGAGATCCAGTCACTTCAGCATACAATTTCCAATCTGCTCAAATTTCACATGCTGGATCAGAGTCCAGGCCTGAAGCCAGCTACAGGTCTTGGACAAACAGTGATTAATTTATTGTAACACTCTTTTATTTATTCCTCTCAATATTTCCATCTTTATTTTCTCATTATTTTACATATGTATTCCTTATTATGGCACTCTTATGACTCCATATTCTATGGCAATAAAATGGCATTGAAATAAAGTTTTCAAAGAAATGTTTGCTTCTCGCCGCAATTCAATTCAATCCGATTCTTTCTTTGCAGGTTGCCTCTGTTTGAGTGGCAAAAGCAGGTGACCTGCGTGTGCGTGTGCCCGTGAGCGCAGCAGGCATGGCATCACCTCAGATCAGTCAGCGTAAAGAAGCTGCATCAAGTCATCTGTTAGGCAGACCGAGACAGGAAAACTCGCCACCACTCCTTCGCAATAAAAGTGTGAAATACGTTTGGAAACCAGGGTATCCAAGACAAGAAAATGTGAGCAAATTAGAACATTACAAACTGGAGTGCACTCAAATAGATCAGCAGTTTTTATATAGAACATATGACACCTGAGAAGTAAACTAAATTAAGCCTTTTCCAGAAGTCAAGCAACAGTTGCAATTGTACCTATTTGATCTCTTTACAGTACAGTCTATGGTGTAAACCCTGACTATTTGGAGCTGTATCATTGTCAGACCTAATACTGTATGAGTATGAGAGGGTGAAGAGAACGTTTTAGGGAGTATATATGAGCCCACTGCTCCCTATATATACAGGGATGGGTCAAATGCAGAGAATAATTTCCCCACTGTGGGACAAATAAAGGAATGTTTCTTCTTCTTTTCTTTTGTCTTTATCAGTAAAGTAACTCAATATCCACTTTCCAAGCTTTCTCGTGGGCTTCCTCATCGATTGAGTTTGATGACTTGACAAAAATCTGTCAAACTATGAATTGTTGTAAAAGTACAAAACAACAAGTCCTGTTGTTTTGAGCTTTGCTAACCGATTTCTTTTTCAAAAGAAGACACTTGAAAGGAGTTCATGAGGGCTTTATTTTGAAAAGGCGTAGCGGAAATGGTGTTGTTCGGTAGTGCGTCTTGGTGCCTCTCAGGAGCGCGAGGGAGTCCTCTCAGCAGAGCGGCTCAGAGGGGCTGAAGCTGTGAGAGCACGCAGCACCAACACACTTTGAGCTTCTGCTGGAACGGTAGCACTGGTGGAGAAGGTAAGTTTCCTCCAGGGACACTACGGATTGTGTCGAACACACCTTGATTACCGCGTCAAAACATTTCGCTCAACAGCTGAAAGAAACGATTTCCCCACATAAATACTGTTCTCCATTCCTCTGCGCTGTCATGTAGCGTTACGTTTCATTCGCGTTACATGTAAATGTGCAGGCCTAGCTGTCAGCCACACTGGGCCCCATGAAGCCAATTTAACTTTTATGATTTTCAACACTTGTTGGCATCAGAGCCTGAAGTCGAGCCTGCTCTGCTCTACCGTTACACGCCAGGGTCTGAAGACCTGCCCTGTATCTGCATCCAGCTATAGCGCTATAACGCTAGCTTTAGCTTCTCTCTTTTCATAAGAATAGAGATATTCCCTGAATCATTAGTTACCGCGTACCAATCGACCTCACCGAGCGACACTGCATTCCACTCTGTTACCGGTCACGGTATTTATTCCCAGTCTCCCGTTAACGTACCATGCAGTGGACAAGGGGACCGTCATTCAGCTGTTAACCAATTATGAAAGTCGTAATTTATTGCCTTTGAATGCGGACACAATTTACCCGAACATGTTTGAGTTGCCACAGGGCTTCTTTGTGTGTGTGTGTGTGTGTGTGTGTGTGTGTGTGTGTGTGTGTGTGTGTGTGTGTGTGTGTGTGTGTGTGTGTGTGTGTGTGTGTGTGTGTGTGTGTGTGTGTGTGTGTATTTGCAGCAAGGCTCTATTTATTAACATATTTTTGAAATCCAAACCTTGTCCTTACAGCAGAGGAGAGAAGTAAGTATGTTGCCAAGCAACACGTTTTTGAAGCCTAGACTGTATTTGGGTGTGATGTGAAACATGCTCCGATCTGTCCCATCTGTCCCCATCTGTCCCCATCACTGAACACTGGCTCAACGATTACATCTGGGATTTTGGTCAAATTCAAAAGCCTTCATTTGGTTGTTTACTGATTGACGCTCTACTCAATACTGAATAGAAATTAGCGTATGAAATCCCTGCTGGCTGCTGTGGCGCTACATGTGCAAATGGGGTGCTCTCCACCCTGCTGCTTTAGTTCTCATTCATCTCTCAGCAGCAGTATACTGTGAGGTCGGGTACCCCATTGAGGCAGGGGATATATTCACTTGTTGGTGTTTCATAAAGCTATGAGGTGCTGGGTGTTTGTGTGCTTCCACTGCTCTGACTTATTATGCCTGCTGTGTTGACCCCCCAGGTTCCTACTGAAGTCCCCTTGGAATAAAAGCAGCCTGTTAAACGTTTGGTGAGGACTTCTCCTGCTCTACCAAGATGGGGAACAGATTATCAGATCATCACTCCCTCTTACCCTGCCTGCCGTCCTTCCAGGCGCTCCACATTGTCATTCTAGGACTGGACTGTGCAGGGAAGACCACTGTACTGTACCGCCTGCGGTTCAATGAGTTTGTAAACACTGTCCCAACTAAGGGTTTTAACACAGAGAAGATCAAGGTGTCACTTGGAGGTAGCCAACGGACAGCGTCCTTCCACTTCTGGGATGTAGGCGGTCAGGAGAAGCTGCGTCCTTTGTGGCGCTCGTACACACGATGTGCTGATGGCATCGTGTTTGTGGTGGATTCTGTGGATGCTGAGCGCATTGAGGAGGCCAAGACAGAGCTGCACAAGATCACACGGCTGACAGAGAACCAGGGGGTGCCAGTTCTGGTGGTGGCTAACAAGCAGGACCTGAGGAACTCACTCAGTATGGCTGAGATGGAGAGCATGTTGGCTCTAGGTGAGCTCAGCCCCGCCACAGCCTGGCACCTTCTGCCTGCTTGTGCTATCATTGGTGAGGGACTGCAGGAAGGTCTGGAGAAGCTGCATGCCATGATCATGAAGAGGAGAAAGATGCTGCGGCAGCAGAAGAAGAAGAGATGACGTGCTAACAAAGGGAACTGTAAAATGTGAGATGAATCTAAAGCTACATCAGAACTCCTGTGAGCTGCTTATGATCTGCTGGCCCACTGTGACCGGTCATCTGGCTTCCCTTTGAAGTCTGATTGGCTGAGTTTGATCCTTGCAGTGTAACTGTTTGTTCAGGTTGGCCAGTGTTAGGCTCCCACAGAGGACAGTGGGGTTGATTTTGCCCTGTGGACTTTGGATGCCAACAATCTCGTCAGCAACAGCCATTCATCAAGGAAGTCCAGTATTATGCTCTTCAGCAGAAAGCTGTGACGTTTACACTGAACTCTCTAAAGTGGACAATGAGCTCTGACGTCTCTGTTTATGTTTCTTGTTCAAATGTGTCGCTACCAAAGCTTGTATTGGAGCCAATTGATAAACGCTGCATATGTCACTGTAGGGACAAGTATTTTGTATCCATGTTGCACAATGGTGGGGTGGGGGGGGGGGGGGGTTTGGTCAAAAAGAGTACGTAATGTTCATGTTCACTAAGAACAGGATGCACAATGACCCTAACATGTAAACGCTCTTATCTGGTGTCATAGAACATCAATTCATTTAAAACATTACATTTCGTTGTCAATCCTTCTGAATGAGAGAGGGCGGGGGTGTCTCTGTAGAACCGTCACTTCACCAACAGGAAACCAAGAGCAGGAAGGGAAGGACGTCCACTTCCTCCACTGACCGTAGCCTGGAAACAGCAGAACTCAGCGCCGTCATGGCTGATCGGTCCTCTGTGCCACAGTTGCATCTTTGTCGCAGTAAATAATGCACAACCTCTACTTGACTTGCTCCTCTGTAACTACAGATCATACCACCGTTAATAATGGAAAGTATCAGTCAAATTGAATACAATGCAATAATCTTAAATTATTATTATTTAGAATTGATTATGAATTAGGGGTAGACCAATGTATGTGCCTGGGCGATTATATTTTTGCTGATATTTGCTCACTGTTCATATGTCAGTGTTCATGTATTTCTTGGCTCTTGAGAAACAAAACAAAACATGTCAGTATGGAAAAGCCAAAGATATGATTGAGGTAACTTAGAGGAAACATTAAATGTTAAATATGAAGTGACTCATCGATCTGATATGTAGACAAGTTCAGATCTCAGATGCTTGTTTCCTGGGAGCTAACCAGATGGTTGGATAGCTGATTACGGTTGGTTAAGGGATGGTTGCTTGCTAGTGCAGCTGGGTATGAGTTCAAAGTTCTATATGTACTAGTGCCAAATTCAATACTGTAATCAAAATGATCCCTTTATGATACCTTGCCTGAAGGAGTACAAACATGGTGTCCTACAAAAACCTTGTTCATTCAACAAAAGACACCAACATGCTCAAATATTAAATGTCTAAATTCAAACAGCTGTTCAAGTAAACAAGATGACATGTTGGACCAGACATTGATTACGTGACAGTTCTAGAGTAGTGCTGCGGAGAGTTCAGTGGACCAATGCCCTTCCTTACTTTCTATTGAACACATGTTAGTGCCGGACTGTTTGGAGTTCATTTGAAACAGTTTTGATCACCCACAATGCACTTTGTACTTAAAGTTAGCTTAGTGAGCTAACACTACTTCAACATCCTGAGCTAACTTGATTAGCTTTGCTAACAGGTATTTACATCTAGATCTATGAAACAACTCAGAAGATGGCACGTTTAGTTTGAGCCCACTGGGTGTGTGACGATGAACCGATACCACTCAGTCAACACAAGAGTCTCAGATGCTGCTACGGCGACACATAACTCTGAATCCACTTGACATTTTGAGGGGAATCACAAACCAATACAGTCAGAACGTGTTACGTGTTATGTGTGAGCGGAGAGAGACAAAGTTCTCTGTGTGTGTGTAAAAAGAAAACATGTCATAGGCTAGATAAAAACTTAAATCCAACAACTGGAGAAAGATGAACTGCCATAATCAAGACGAAGACACAACCTTTTGCTTTTATGACGTGTTGTAATTGTTTGCCTTCTCCACCAACAGACAGATTCAACTTGAAATATAGTATCCAATCCAAATGATGTGACGTGTCTTCTATAATTAAATGAAACTGAGATGAACGTAAGGGTTGGCGATATATTAATATTGTGATCTGAGACTAGATGTCGTCTTGACTTTGGATATCGTAATAATTTACCAGCAGACTGTTCTAGCTGGTCTATTATTTGCCTTTCCCCACGTAGCCATGTTCTGTCAGAGATGATGAAATATGTCTCCAGCACGCTCAGCTCAGTCACAAACCTCAAGAGCTGAAGAACTTCAAATGAACTTCAAATGGGAAGATATCTCTGCAAGCCTTTTATGAACTCACGTCTGCTGGAGCTGTGCATAAACCACATTCAGAGTGTAAGAACCTTAATCACTGATGTATTCATATTTGTTTTCATCATTGTGCTTCCTGGCTGCATCAGTAACAGTGACATACTGGATGGAAGTCCTCATTGACTGACTGTGACACATGGTCCACTGCCCTTCCTGCATCTGCATCCTTCCTCTCCAGCAATATGGCTGCCTGCCCAGTGGCCATACATATTTTCCATTACACAAAGCTCACACAGGGCTGGGTGGCATGCCAGGCCCCTCCCTCTTCCCATGGCCCTTGGCTGGAGGATGACAGATATGCTTTCACACAGTGACGGAGGGGGCTTCAGGGGTCACTTGTTCCCAAACATCCATATCAGCCCACCTGACTTCCTGGCCTGGACTCAGATCCTGCGCAGTATTTAACAGTGGATTAGTGTGAGAGCAACGGGACCAGCTGAGACGCAAGACACAACATCTCTAGGTTCCAACAGGTATACTGTTTAATGCAAATGGTTCAGGAACACCGAATGATGATGTCGCTCTTTATTTTTTTTATCCTTTTATACATTTAGAAGTTATTGTCCCCTCATGATCAAAGCCTGGCACTTCAAAAATGTGAAAATGACCAGTTGCGTTACGGACATGAGGCACAAAAGCACATGCAAAATAGCGAAGACAGCTTTTCTTCTATTTCGTCATCTTTTGACTGACACGACATGTATTTTCATCTGAGCCCTCCGTTCAAGAGTAATGCTTGTCTGATGAATGTATCTGAAATAGATTTGAACTTGATTTGAAACTGATATATTGATCCGATTGCACACCAAATGAATAAAGATTACATATTTTAAGTAAAAGTGAGCTGAGGATTCAGAATTCGTTGTTCACAAGTGAAATAGATGATAGCTGCAATTTCAATGTGTAAATAGGGGAAATATGAAATCCACATTTCAGATGTACTCTTCGCCACATTTACTGTATAAGTGAAAACACATCTGACAGGGATCAGAATCTGATTTCGGGTTTTTTTGTGTGTTTTCTTATGTAGCAAAATGGGTCTACAAACTGCATTTTGACGGCGAGTGACACGATGTCTGCTGCTGCATGGGGCCGGTGATGTGGACCTGGACCTCATCGCTGGCTCGGCCCTTTCTATGTCGACCCCCGGGCGAGTCAATTGATAGCGGCGGAGAGGGGAGTGTGTACGTCAAGAGAAGGGGCTATGTTTCACACGGCCCAATTGATCTTACACCTAACCAGTTTGGGCTTCACAATCAACTGTTGAGGAGCAGGCCCTGCCTGCACCTTGAGTCTGACGTGAATGATGCAACAATGTCTTCACATGTGCTTTCAGCTTTTCTGGAAGATAGAAGTTTTTACAACAATGAGCTCTCCTGCTGCAGAGGGTGAGGGAGAAGCCGTTGTTGTCATTCTGTGAGCTCCAGTTTGCCGCTTGGCGCCATAGTATGCAGAAGTTACTCAGATGATGGCAGCACAGCCCTGGATCATCCCCCAGTTCTGGGGGCTCTGTCTCGAGAGGCTGGGGTAATCAGCGCACTGCCCACTCTGGGCCATCCTCTCCAGGCTTGGCTCCTGAGAGTGACAGGCTGTGGATGTCAGGGTTCCAGTGTGCGAGGAAAGGAGGCTAGATCCCCTATCCTGTGCAGTTTGGTCTATTTCCTTTGTTTGCAATGGTAAGTAGATAGAGGGCTGTCTCATGCTACTGGTAGAGTTCATGCAGCAGACAGTTCTGCCTGCACAAGGGTTTTGTCCAGAGAAATGCCTGGTGGGATGGCTTTGTGAGTGCATCTCCCGAGCTTTGGCTGTTCATATATCCATCTCTTTGAACTAAGATATAATTTAACAATTTTAAATGGCAGCAAAATATGACTTTAAAATACACTTTGTTTGAGCCAAAAGTCTAACAGTGGCATACGCTTACTAGTTAGAAATGTCATTATATATGTGAATGTTTAATATTGAGGAGGAGCTTGTAAAATTGTGATAAGTGAGCCGTCTAATTAGACACAATGGCAGCTTCTTATTCTGTCTTTTCAGTGGTTGAGACATTCAAATGTTTACAATTCAGCTGGGTTACAAGATTAGAAATTTAAGGAAAGATCAAAAACAAAACAGAAATTTAGCAATACAAACAACATAAAGCATCAATGCTGACAGGTACTCTATCTACAAAAAAGAAGCTATTAGCGGCTTTAATCCAAACATTTCAGTGGTGTTATCAGCTTTAAGAAACCCATAATAACCGGACCCCCCTGTCACCGGGCCTGACAGCTTTTATTTGTAATCCAACATTAAAGCTATCATAGAATGTACCAGCGCATGTGGTCAGTAAATACCTCAATCAAGGAATGTGGAGCAGGTCTGGACTCTTAAACCTTTCACTTCCCCTGCTCCTGACATTCAGATACAATACAGCCATAATATATTTTATTCAAATATGTTAAGATGACAGGATCTTGCAGTTTTGCTCTCTACCAACTATACATGTGCTTGTGTATTTCAGTCACATTTAGTCCACTCTTTGATCCCTCACTTTCCTACAGCTGAGGAAATGGAAATGAAAGCCCAACCATCCCTCTGAAGAGTGTATTCAGCAGGACAGTGTAGTGGGGTTTGTATGGGAGTGTAGTGGGGTTTGTTCAGTCTGATTGATGACTGTGTGAACTGCTATTCTGTTTCCCAGTCAGTGTGAGCTGTAGGGTGTAAACGGCACGGTCGTCAGCGTGTAGGACAGGATATGGTGATAAGAGTTGAGGAACCACTCCCTGCCGGCCTTGGTTTCCTGAGAATAGCCTGGCTGTCTGCTACTGCACCCCCACCCCCACCCCTAAGCACTCACTAGGGAGATGCAGGACACTTTGAAATGGTCAACTGTCCTGTTTGAAACGAAGACTCAATGTTAACTGATTGTGCCACGTCAGTTACAAGGTCATTGTATTGTCATTGTGCAACAGGGTTCCACAACGAAGATTGGAGTCCTATTTTGCTACACAACAAAACACAAAAAAACGACATTATATATGGATGGTGGAGGATACATTAAGGATTATTAAGGAGTCCAAGGAAAGAAGCTGTTCTGAAGCCTGGTCGTACAACAGCTGATACCTCTGTCTGTCTGTCTGGTGAGACAGCAGCGGGGTGAACAGGCTGGCTGGGTTTAGTCTTTTAATATCCTTTGGGCTCAAAGTACCACTGATGCTCAGTACACGGTACCAGTAGTAGACGGCACCAGCATTAGACGGCACCAGGTAGACGGTACCAGCATTAGACGGCACCAGCATTAGACGGTACCAGCGGTAGACAGTACCAGGTAGACGGTACCAGCATTCGACGGCACCAGCATTAGACGGTACCAGCGGTAGACGGTACCAGGTAGACGGCACCAGCAGTAGACGGTACCAGCAGTAGACGTACCAGCAGTAGACGGCACCAGCATTAGACGGTACCAGCGGTAGACGGCACCAGCGGTAGACGGCACCAGCGGTAGACGGTACCAGGTAGACGGCACCAGCATTAGACGGCACCAGGTAGACGATACCAGCATTAGACGGCACCAGCATTAGACGGTACCAGCGGTAGACGGTACCAGCATTCGACGGCACCAGCATTAGACGGTACCAGCGGTAGACGGTACCAGCGGTAGACGGTACCAGCGGTAGACGGTACCAGGTAGACGGCACCAGCAGTAGACGGTACCAGCAGTAGACGTACCAGCATTAGACGGCACCAGGTAGATGGTACCAGCATTCGACAGCACCAGCATTAGACGGTACCAGCGGTAGACGGCACCAGCGGTAGACGGCACCAGCGGTAGACGGCACCAGCATTAGACGGTACCAGCGGTAGACGGCACCAGCGTTATGTTGAGGAGAAAACACGGATGAACAGACTGAGTTCGAGGCGTTTAGCTCAATTCAAGCAATACGGTTTATTTGTAACAGAAGTATTATGTCCAGCAGTTAAACGTGCACGGACCTAAGAGAATCTGCTCTGTAGGAGCAAATGAAACTAAAAAGGCGCTTAGACAGAGTGCGCATCCCTTTTTGATAGGTTCTTCTTATGGAAGCCTATTGGTGGAATACAAAGTAGGAGGCGGCTCTGCTTTTAGCTTTCAGAGAGCCTCGTTGGAGCACTGGGCATCTCCGCCCACACTGCCTCACGTCCTGGACCGCCTTCTCTGCATCATCAGTGTGTATGCATGTTGATGCAGCTGCATATGTTTATGTACGAACAGCTAGATAAGCTAGGGCGCCTTCTCTTTATCTCTGAGACGGCATAGGCAGTTGAAACTAGTTCTCTGTAAGGCTATCTGGCAGTTAACTGTTGCAAAAGCTATCTCTCGGAGTCTAGTACCTTTCCACTGTGTTCAGGCGAGCGCTATGAGTGCCCCGCCCGGAGTATTTGACCTTCGTGTACTAGAGCTCGCATATCCGAGTATAAGCTGTGTTTAACATTAAATGTATATATTTTATTTACAGTTAGACGGCACCAGCGGTAGACGGCACCAGCGGTAGACGGCACCAGCGGTAGACGGCACCAGCGGTAGACGGTACCAGCTTGTGAGTAAACGCGACTGGGCTCAATCACCTATTAGTGCCATGGTGGTTAGGGAGATCCACACAGACAACCCCGTGTTGGTGTGTTGATCTCCTCTGTTCAAACATGTATGCTACTGTTAGTCGTGTGAAGTTTACAGTTTCATTATTACTGCTGTTGGTTAGTGTCGCTTTCCTTTTCAGAAAGTTGTTTTCCGTTCTTGCCTTTGTGAGCATCTTTTGGTTAATAAATCATTTTTAGTTTGTCCATGATTCTTTTTCCCTGAGTTATTTACTTTGTTACTTCCCTCATCCCCTAGAACTTCGGAGTACGTAACATATACGACCAGGGATGTCAGCAGAAACAGCAGCTTTACTCATATTCACTCTTATCAGGTGACTCTTTAGTACAGGGGTCACTAATAGGCGGATTGCAGTCCGAGTCCGGACCCAGACGCCGTTTTATCTGGACCTGGACCTATAACTGATAGATAATTGAGAATTATTACATTTTGACAGAGCGCTTCTATTTTAACCGGCGGAGTCTTTACGGCACTCGTTCAGCGGTCCAGGAAGCACACCAACCAACTACGCATTATGCGTTGTAAAGCACATCGAGTGATGATACTCAGCCAATGAAATATGTGTATACTGACAAACTTCCCGACTCGAGTGAGGCTACATCGACATTACTCCGTTTCTATTTGGAAACAGATGTTTCAAATAGAAACGATCTCCGTCCACACGGGCGTTTCAGCATCGTTTTCGAAATGATCTGCATCCACATGGCAACCTTCAAAAACGGACATCACATGACCATTAACGGACATCACGTGACCATTAACGGACATCACGTGACCATTAACGGACACTGGGCATGCGTGTGACGGTGTAAACAGGAAGTAGATTGGTTGCTTAGTTTAAAAAAATGCGACAGAGTAATAAAGTAGTCTTTAATAATGAAAGGTTGTGTTTGATACTTGCTGCGGGTCTTCCTCTCTCTCTCTCACATATCAAATTTACTTTAAAATCAACACTTACACATAAAGTTGACTAGATTATGGTCCATAAATCTGGTCAACACGTCTCTCACTCGTTTCCTCCGTGTTGTTGTTGTCTGTTCTCATTCGTACCTCTGAATAGCATTTACTGCTAACCGTGGCTTCAGACGGCCGCTCCATTGGGCTGATGACGCCGCTGGTCACGCCGCTCGCTAATCGCTCCAATAGCAGCTGCTTCCTCCACAGAAATGCAGACCTTTACTGCACAACAGCTGCTAGTACAGACAACAAAGCAAGCAACGCTTGAAATTAGTTATCCATGTTGAAATGAATCACTGGTAGCTCTGCCTGTTTGTTTTCTTCTGGGTACGGGTCACGTGATAGCGAGTGTGACGAATCAGGGAAGGAGACGTCATGGACTTGTCCGGACATGTTCAGGACCCAACGCCCTCTCCAGTGGGTGGGGGGATGAGATCATGTATTGAACAGGAGGGGGCCGACAGAGCCCAAATGATGGATAAAAGAAGACGTTTGCAGGCAGCACACTGGGATTTCGACACGGGCGCCGTCCAAGTGCGCCGATGAGGAGATATGGACGATCGCAACTGATGTATTGAGGACTTCGTCTCTGTTCACGGAAAGAAGACCGCTGTTCATGCACAATAAGATTTAAAGACGGAGGTTTCCTCTCCCCACTGCTCGATTCTTAACAACTGGACAATGGAGAAGACGCAGCAGCCCTAGAAAGACTTTGTACTGAGTTTTGAGGACTGTTGAACGGACTTCGCTGCGAGAGCAGGAGGAGTCCGAGGGTCTGGCCAGACCTTCGCTCCAAAAGAACCTTTTCATCGCACCTTTGAAAATCCAGCTCCAACCGAGCCATCTCGGCAACTAAAACTAATGAGTATAACCTGAGAAGAAAATTAAAGTAACAAATCAAGTGTAGTGACATGTTATGTGAGCTGTAGCTTAACCCTTGCAAACTAACTAAATATAACCTGCAATAAATATCTAATCTGCATTTAAAGTAAATTTCTCAAGTGCATTTATTTGCTCAAGTAGTAAAAAGTTCCTCGTGGCAGTAAAAAGTTAAAGCCATTGTATGTCTAACAACTGAGTTCTGAAAGGTTATCCTAGAGACCGAATCCACTTAACAACCCCTTACGGTTTTAGAAAGAAGTAATCCTAGCCGTTAAAACCTAACCTGGCATTTACCAAGAGCACAGATCCATAAGAGGGAAGCTGCCATAACCGACGCGACTGGTGGGAGCGCCCGGGGCCAGGACTGGTCTCTCGGCCGAGCGCGCTCTGACCGGAGGAAGCAGGGTAGACGACGGGAGTAAAGGCAGTTAGCGGAGCCAGGCGAGTTCCCTCGCAAGAACACCAGCTCGACAATCTTTTAATAGAGAGCTGAGTCAGTAAGTAGCCCCGTATCGGGCCAGAAGTATACCAGGATCTAACACGTGGCGCCCAACGTGGGGCTCGACGGAAAAGGAGTACGTTGAGTCCAAAAGGAGAACCCCGGCAGCCGAGAGAGGCTGTCGTTCGTGTACGAAAAGACTTGAGGTGAGGCGTTGGGTAGAAAGTAACGCTGCCCAAGCCTCAAAGAAGTCCGATTGCGAGACATCCACGAATCGAAGCTGTGTGTGGTATTTACAAGCCAGCACAGGAGAAGCTGCAGGCGACGGGGAGCATCGACCAGACTCGCCCGACCTGTAGAGGGACCAGAGCCTGATCCCATCCCTTCCTCAACGCGCGACGAGAGGCTTTGGGAGGAAGGCGACTCGAGACAACAAAGACAAAGACAAAGTCCAAGATGGAAGCACAGCCCGGCGGACCCGATGACGACGGAGGCAGCCCGCAGATGGCGACAACTCAGCAGGACGTGCCAGCGACATCGACCCTGGACCAGGCAGCAGACGGCAGCGAGGACCAGGAGGAGGACGGCGCTGGAGCACGCGGAGCGACATCGGGAGAACCAACACCGGATCCAGGAGGCAGAAGCAACGTCCAACACCAGGTCATCCTGTACGGAAAAGGATGGGCCACATGGGACGTTTCTGTCCAACAACACCTACTCGACCTGCACAACGAAGAAGAAAAGGCAACGCTGGGAGAAAAGGTAGAGCGGTGCAAAGAGGAGGGGGGTTATCTTGCTCCCCTCACCCATGAGTCAGGAATGATGGTGGCAGTGGTAGGGTGTGAAGCATCCCCGAATACCAAGAAGAAAGTGGGAGAGTGGCTAAGCTGGTGGCTCGTGGTAATGAAGATCATTAAAGGAAAAATAGTCACCGTAATTAGCCCGTCAAAAGAATACGACTCAGTCGTGAAGATGCTGGGCGCAGAAATAGGAGCGGGGGCAGTAACTATAAAGCAGACAGTAAAAGCCACCTCCCACTACAAAGAAAATAAAAAAGAGCAAGACGCAATAGCGGCATACATGGCCGAACAACCAGGTTATACTGAGGCTCCCAGCGAAGATCGGATCAGCACCAACGGGACCGAGGTCTCCGCGGACTCCCAGTCAGGGGAGTCCTCGGGGTCCGAAAGAGAAGACAACCAGGACAGCAGCGAGAACGGGGAAACCTCGGATAGGGACGAAGTGAGGGAAGACTCAACGCTGAACAGGAGCGATGCGTACCAACTGCTCCCGCCTTCCATCCAAACCGGGACTCCCGCTGCAGTAAGAAAGGTCCTGAAGGAGTACAAGGACCCAGTGGCGGGGCGGTCCAAGAAAGCTCAGTCGAAGACAAAACACGCTCGCTCCCCGAGCCCAGAAGATTATCTTCCAAAATTGAGAAAGATGCCCGAAGGTACCAAAAAATATGCGAACCAGACAGGGTTAACCGCATATAACCACTACGGAGAGCCTTGGGACATAGACAGCCATGGACTGGTTGTCTTAACCAACTCACATCTGAAGCCTCATATGTCCCGGTTCAGAAAGAGACTGGTAAGAGAGGCAGGCAAACCCTATCAAGAAGAACTTGAGGAGCGCTGCAAGGGATATAGAGAGATCCAGCCATCGGTAGTGGTTACAAGCGGCGGAACATCAAGCCATTATGCGGTGCTACACGTACCGATCGAAAGATATGAGGATGGCGAAGATCAGGACGCCTATCGGGACGACATAGAGGAGGCATTAGAAAAAGGTGTCACCCGAGCAAGCGAGATGTCCTTCAAAAGAGTCGTTATATGTAACGACGGGGACAGGTCCGGCAACCTACCCTGGGAGGTAGCAGAAGAAGCGGCCATGAGGATTATGCGCCTCCTGATGAAAGCTCCCCACGGTTGGAGCAACATCCAGGAGTTGGTAATAGTCACCTCGGCGGCCCAATACCACGAGCGAAAAGAGAAAATACTGAGACCCCTCTACAAGACTGAGGGGCCAAACAACTGGAGGGCAGGACAGCCAAAATACGAGGACGAAGCCGCCCCAGCTGTGAAAGCAGTTCTGCCACGACTCCCGTCATCAGCAGGATTAAAGAAAGAAGCGGCAGAACAGAGGGGCTACCAGGAATCGACACCTGGTCCCTCGAGACGAGAAGAGCGACGTCCACAGGTCAGCTCAAGCCAGGAGAAACCTCCAAAGAAAAGAGAAACTCCAATCACCTCTCCCCGGGCAGTAGCGGTGCAGACCGAAGTAGAAACCCCGTGCCAAAAAGATCACAGCATGGGATCACCAGCCCAGCGGAGTCCGTCGGCCTGCAGAGAATGCACTACGCCGGAGGAGGAGAAGGGTCTATCATAAGGTTCCTAAGTCCAGACGGGAGCAGGGCAAGTCCCAGAACTCCAAAGAGAACGCCAGAACCAACTCAGCCGGCCTCACCATCCGAAGGACCAGAGAGGGAGGGCGACGGAGAAATCGCAGCTGGAAGTTCAGACGAAGAAGACACGGTGCAAAGCCTGACTTCAATCGAATACGAGGCTCCGGGAGGAATGACAGACCTGAAGCGGGGAAGCAGAAAAGGCAAGAAGAACGCACTGCCCCTTCTTTCAGTGTACACGGCTTCGCAGAAACTCGCCAGAGACGAACAATACGGGCCCATGACCACCAAAGACGGAAGAAAAGCCTATGTTCCAGAGGTCAGTCAAACAGGTTATGATGTTCCAGAAATATGGATGCACGACCTCGAGGGAATGAAAGGAACAATGGTCTACGCAACAAAAGGAGAATGGGCGAATTTTCTGATGACCCCGACCTACGGCTCCCTCGCAAAAGCCACGGAGCTGACGGGTAACTTTCGCACGGGCTTTGTGGCGATCGTGTACGACGTCATGTTGCGACGCCTGAAGAAAGCAGCCTATAAGCTGGCAACGGAGGAAGAAAAAGCGCTGAGGCAAGACATCTCGGACAGCGAAGACGAACAGCCACCTCAAGGGCAGGGCCTCGCACGAAGCAGCTGCCTCACCACCGCTGAAGAAAATGACTGCATAACAAAGATGCAAGCTTCCACCCAGAGCTTTGGTGAGTTCAAAAAGATCAAGGCGATGGTGGCCAACCGAGACCGAAAAGAATCAGTGCAAGAATATCTGACGCAGAAATGGCTTATGGTATGTGGCTGGCCCATGTGACGGACCAACCGATGGGTCCCGAAGAAACCGCGGAACAGCACTACCGAAGATTAGTGCTGGAAGACTGCGAAGACGAGGAGTCACACATCGACAAGGCAAGAAAAAGCTTAGAAAAAGGGCAAACTCTCACCCAGGCGTGGTACGCCTTGCGACAGGCGATTCCGCCAGAAAGAAGTGTGCAAGCCCTTAGGAAGCTGACAAAGGGCCTAATGAATGACATCGATTTCGTGACCCTAAACATCAACAAAAGTACCACAGAACAAATCCAAGAAACAGTAAGAAAGTGGGATTTGAAGAAAAAACACTTGGAAGACAAAAGAGAGAAAGGAAACCAACCGAAGCCGCCGGCTCCCAGGCCCTCGTATGACAACGCGAGGCCCACCGAGGGACCCGGCCCTTCACAGACACCAAGAAGGCAGACAGGAGGATTCCAGAGGGGTCCGCAAGGCTATCAAGGCTACCAGCGTGAGCCCGGATTCCAGAGGGGTCCGCAAGGCTACCAAGGCTGCCACCGAGAGCCGGGAGTCCAGAGGGGTCCGCAAGGCAGCCAAAGGGAGCAGGGTGCTCAAAGGCAAGAAGGATTCCAGAGGCAGGGCGTTTACCACAGGACCCCGCCGGATCAACAACAGGAGGGGCCACGGCCCCCACCAGCCAACAAGAGCGGTTATCTCTCTTCCGAGGATTACAACAAGCTGACGACAGAGCAGAAACAGGCCCTTCGTGTCTCCCGCATGGAAGCTGGGAGCGAAGGGCAGAGAAAGTAATGGCTAAGCGGGAGCGGGTCACAGTGGATCATGCCTATTGGGTGGGGGACGACATATACACCAACGTGGATGGAATCCCCTATCAGGTAGATACTGGTGCCGAAGTGTCGATGACCCGCAAATGCCTTGAAACAAAAGGACACCTGACTGTTCAACTAGCCGACGGAACCATCAAAAAGATTCCGTTTGGCGTCTGGAAAGGAGTTGTATGGGCTCTAGGACCCTACAATTTAATGACAATAACAGACCTAAAAGAGCTGCATAGCAGCCCAGAAAATCGAACCCCAATAAAACAGCGACTCAGAATCCTCGGGGCAAAACTAATCCAAATGGGATCATTATCACAGGAGTGGTACAAACCAGTGGACGTTCCAGAAGTGACCAAGCAAAAGATCGAAGAAAGCGACTTTTCCCCGGAGGGAAAAGAAACGCTAGAAGACATACTTTCCAAAGCCGGAGTGGCTAGATTAAAAAATGACTGTGGAGACATGGGTGCGAAGTACACCCACACCATAGAAGGGGGAAGGGGGGTACACCCGCCCGTCCGCCAATACCCCCTGACATCTGGGAACAAAAACTCTCCGAATGTTTTCCAGTCGGCCGTAATGGACATACTTGACGGCCTAGAGACAACCATATACATCGATGATTTATTCATTGCAGATGACACCGAAGAAGAACATCTGCAAAAATTGAGAAAAGTCACAAAACGACTAACAGCGGCAGGCTTGAAATTGAATCAGAAAAAATGCCAATTTGGACGATTCCAAGTGAACTACCTGGGGTTCCAGGTCTCCAACGACCTGGGACTCTCGGACGGATTCCGGGAAAAAGTGGAGCAGATCACCCGCCAACCTCGCTGAACGAACTACAGAAGGTGCTGGGACTCTGCAACTATGTTAGGGACCATGTCCCTAGCTACCAGAAGTATGCAAGACCGTTGTATGTAAAACTAAGAAAAGAAAAGCCAGAAGCTGCCCACAAGAAGTGGGAATGGACCGCAACGGATCAAAACAGTTTGGAAAACCTGCGGACAGCCATTAAAGAAGCTTTGCGGCGGGAGCCACGAAGCCTTACAACGAAGCTGGTGGCAGAGGTCAGTTGCAACGACGACGACGCAGTGGTAAAAGTGTGCAACGAAGGCGGGGGAATAGTCACGTTGTGGAGCTACACCCTGTCCTCCGTGGAAAAGAAATATCCAGCAGAAGAGAAGGAGTTGGCAGTTCTGGCAAGGTATTGGAGCACCCTGAAAGACCTTGCTCAGGGGCAGGGCATCAGGGTCCTCACGCAAAGCCAGGTCCATCGATTCCTAAGAAAAGCCACGGTAGAGAGCACGAAGGCGACGAACGCGAGGTGGGGACGTTGGGAAGACATCCTGCTGGACCCAGACCTCGAAATCGGCCCTGCACAACCCGTGAGTAAGAAAAAGACGACACAGGATGAGACGCCATCCGAACCGTTAGAGTGGACTCTATACACCGACGGATCGAGAAAAGGACAAGACGACAACGCCTACTGGGGCTTCATTCTCAAGCACAATGAGAAGGAGCGCTCCAGACAACGAGGCCAAGTCCCCGGCAGTGCCCAGACCGGGGAAGTGACAGCGATACTGGAAGGTTTGCTCGAGTTGGAGCGAAGAAGGGTGAAAAGAGCTAGAGTCATAACTGATAGTTATTACTGTGCCCAGGCCCTTAACGAAGACCTGTCCATATGGGAAGAAAATGGTTTTGAGAGTGCTAAAAACAAGAAAGTAGCTCACGAAAACCTATGGAGAAAAATAGCCGAATTGCGGCTAACAATGGAGCTCGAAGTGGTGCACCAGAGGGCCCACACGCGAGCAGGAACTCATTGGCAAGGAAACGAAGAAGTGGATAGTTTCGTCCAGATGAGACAAATTGTCTTTGTTGGGATCGAGAAGTGGGAAGATTTGCCCAAAGGACGGGTAGTCCCAGAAGAGAATGTGAAGGAGGTGGTGCAAGCAGTGCATGGAGCACTTGGACATGCAGGCACCGTTCCAACGCGAAGGGAACTGGAAAAGCAGCAACTCTGGATTCCTGAAAAAGAAGTCTGCAGAATCCTAAAAGACTGTGAGTTGTGTGGTCGATACAACGCAGGAAGGAGAGGACAAAGAGTGGGAGGACTCACCATTAAAAGTACCATACCCTGGGGTTCTATCTGCATGGATGTGGCAGGACCCTTAGGGGTAGCGGGTAAAAGCGGAGAAAAGTACCTGTTGGTGCTAGTGGACTCCATGTCAGGGTATGTAACCACAAAAGCAGTACGAAAAGCTAACGGCAACAGTGTTGTTAGCATGCTGGACCAAGTCTGTGGCTACTTAGGGTTGCCGAAGGAGCTCAGGACTGACAACGGAACGCATTTTCGCAACGCAAAAGTGGACCAGTGGTGCCAACAGCATGGGGTAATGAGGATCTACTCTCCCCCATACACCCCCCGGGCCAACGGGGTGGTGGAAAGGACCATTGGCTTGGTGAAAAGTTGGATTGGGAAAAATGCCAACTCGAGAGAATGGAGCACTAAGACCCTGGACATCGCCAAGGCCCTGAACGACCGCTACCGAAGTGACAGGCCCTCCCCTGCGGAGGAGCTGATGCGCCGCCCCTTTACGTCACAAGAAGTGGGGCGGGGCTCAGAAGATAAAGAGCCCAAGCTTGAGCAAAAGGTGCCACTTCGAGTAGGACAGCACGTCTGGATCAAGGCTCAGGTCGGTGCTTCTAACTCTGCAGTCAAAGCCAAGTACGATAAATCCGACATAGTTGTCAAGATATTGGACAGTAATACTGTTCAACTTAAGAAGAAAGGAATCCAAGGAGGCAGCTGAAGCCAGTTCCGTACTAGGAGACAACCAGGAACTCAAGAATGGCCACTAACATACAAGCTTTACCACCCTTTGTCAGAGTGGCCAATGTCAAAGGGGTGGTTAACATGCGAAGGAGTACTACGGGGCTCTGGGCAGGAAGAGCCCTGAAGAAGTTAGGATATGCAAAGAAAGGATTTCTCTCAGAAGAGAAAGAAGTATTGACATGGAGAGAAATCAAGAACGATTGTGTGGTCTGCCTGCTGCCGACCACCCTAGACCTCACATGGCAGGGACCCGGAAACAAGAAACCACTCCGGGTCACAGGAAGAAGAAAAGAATTTAACAGTATGACCCACAAACCAGTGAAGGTTATGCATATGTATGCGGTTTATGCCGTATAGAGATGTCACAAAGGTTGCTCTTCATCATCCAGTGGGATCTACGGGGGACGAAGCTGAACCTTAAGGACTGTGTCTGCCAATGGGATGGACACAGGCTGCACCTCTGTGCGTCTTGCTCCGTACTCCAGCAAAATGGACTGATGGTGCAAGCTGGAACAGCCGAGGGATGGCAGGTGAGAAAGTTTCTTCAGCCAATACAAACCCTGGCAACCGCCTCATGGGAAGGTGAAGGTGCTGCCGCTCCTGTTGACATGTCTCACAACGAGGAGACTGGGGAACCCTCGGCACCATCTATGAGTCCACTCGACGGCGACCCACAAGAAGCAGGTGGAAACCGGATTGCTGGCCCCAGGGGATCTTGGAGGGAGTTGGTGCAAAGGAACTGGCCATACAGCCCAGCTCAGGCCGAGGTTACCTACCCGCCCCTTGCTTCCGTACAGATCCCAGCGGCCTTCCGGGTCTTCCGCAACCCTGATGCACCGGGGTACGCAGCCACCGCAGCAAACTTACCAGATTGCCGCTTAGAAATGGCAACGCGTGAGGGGTGGCTGGGGCCCTGGGAACTTACGACCTGGCGCCTGTTAATCGAAGATGTGTATTGTGATCCTGACGTGAGCTTGCCCCGGTGCCCACAGAGGCTGGTGCTCGAGGCACGAATCTCCGGTATACCATCACGGATCTGGACGCCTTCCACCACACCGGCGCCAGGACAAAGGAGAAGAGTACGATTTTCACGGTCACCCCAGAGGGGTGGCGGAGAGACAGTGTTATGCAACTACCGGGCTCTTGGGCGGCCAGTGCGGCAACGCCTACATGGGAGGCCCGCACAATGCGCGTCATGGTGACGCTGAGGACCGTGATGGTCCCATTCGACGGTGTATACTCCGTTGGGGTGGAGCTGACCAGAGCGGATGAGGCGGTTCCTCCTCCAGACCCACGCGCAGATGCAAGGGGTTTAACCGCTTGTGCACGGAAGTCATTCCGCAAACTGCAGCGGGGTGGAAAGACTCGCAGTAGCAGCGCTTAAGAGGCATAGTTGCTAGAAAAACGGAACTTGATTGTCAACATGTCGCTGCCAAACCAACCAAATAAAGAAGGGCGGAAACGAAAAAGAGTCTCTCCGTCTCTCCGAGCACGAAAAAGGCCATATCTGCAATTGCCGAATGAAAGAGTCTATTTAGACAGACCCCTAAGAGATTTTGCATACCGAAAAGGATTCTGTGGATCCGGCGCTTATTTCTGCAGCAATGGCGAATATAAGCTCTCCCCGGACCTGACTGTATCTGGGAAGGTGGATTTACAGACAACTTTTCGCACAGGATGGGATCTCCAGTATGACAGAGCCATGGTCCGGTGGACATCTCCATGGATGATGCAGCCGGTCCTCTGTTGTCCTGACCTGTCACCCTGGATCCTGAATACCGCTTTCATCAACGTGAAAGGCACAACGCTGAAGTTGCGGTGGGGTCCTAACGATGCTGATTATTTGCAAGACGAATATGTTGATCTTTGGCTGGGTGAGAATCTGATCTGGACCACCAGCCCGGTCATGCAGCGCCGCACAGCGCTCCACGTGAAAAACAGAGAGCGCTGTGTAATTGAGAACCAAGACATACAGTTGCGTACGGTGAGTTACCACCTGCCGAGCCTAGGCCCACCGAACCCGGACCCGGGCCTGCGCATGAGGGATTTGCCTCCTACCAAATCGCGGAATTGGATGCACGCGCAGGTGAATCGCTCAGATTTGTGGGCGAAAGTGACGGAGCTCCAGATGGAGGACGGCCAGCCATTATACGCAGCTCTCGCTCAAGTCCGGAACCTTGCCAGCCCGGAGGACAGGGAGGCGTACGCATGGCTTGGGTTACGTGCTGACGCAGACGGAGATTGCATTGGACCCCTCCCACGCCCCTTCTCGTTGGTAGTCACCTATTACAAGTGGGTGTGGAGGGGGCTAGACTTCTGCATTGGCCGACACCCATCGGTACTATATCACCAGCTCCTGAAGGGCAAGATTGTTCAGTACGATCCTGACTCTCCCCCGAGCCTCAGCTCCGGCTGTACCGCTCCACCTCCGGACCCGGTGCTACCAGTCATCACACTGCAGAGTCGCGCACCATGGATCTCCCACTTCTACATGGGAGGGTTCAAGAATTTAGGCGCTCCTCAAACTTTACCCCCACATCATTAAAACGACAAGGCAAGCGACTGGACCAATCAAGTGAACGACCAAGGAATGGAAAACGACTATGGATATGCTTAACGGTTAAAGTAGTAACAGTACTAACAGGACTGAGCATCGTCCTGGCTATACTGTACTACTATGGTAGTGTCCCATGGGCCCTCGCTCATGTAAGGGCGTCCCACACTACCACAAAGAGGTTCGACCAGACATGCTGGACAGTTGAATCTGGAACGATCGTTCTCTCCCAACTCACTGGATGGAGGAGCACCTCGTCCCAGTTGGACCTTGAGGTTGGGTCTAACGCAACCAGTCAAGTCCAAGAAGGGGGTGGGACGGCACCGAACCTGACAGCTACCATCATCGCGTGGATGACTATCTGGGAACAGAAAATCAACGACACGGGTGAAGAAACAGACTGGGCAGGTGAATTCCAGAGAGTAATAGAGAATTCGACATGGAGGATAGATGACGTATCTACGCTGGGAGCGGAGATGAAGATTACGATAAGGATGAAGAAAGCAGAAGAAGAAAAAAGGGCACAGTGTAATTGGATCTACCCCGAAAACGGTGTCCCAGGCTGGTACTGTTCATGGGCATGTGTCTCATGGGCAGAGCAAGGGAACGAGGGATACTGGAAACCCGAGGTAACATATGCAGCGAGCCACCGCAATGATACGTGTTTGGCGATTTTACCGGCAGAGGGAATGTTCTGGGGACACTACAATCTCACCTGTGAGGTCACACTACCGCGACGTAAACCACGGTGGTTTAAAGTTAAAGTGAGGCCACTAGGTAACACCACCAACTACCAGCAGAACAACATCACCAGCCGAGCCGTGAATGTCACGCAGGAGGAAGAAGAGGAAGTACAACCTACGGCTCAAGATGACAAAGAAGGGCAGCCGCCGCCACGATTCAAGCCGAGTGACAGTCTTCGGAGAAATAGGAGCAGGAAATGGACGAAGCATTGTAAAACAAACAAGCTCCCTCTGCTAGATAAGTGCTTCTGGAATGTGTTCTTTTATTGCGAAGGTCAGAATTACTTCGTAATAACTCCGGTTAACAAACCGCAGTATCAGGCTCATAAGAACATCTATCTACCCCTACCTAATGCCCAGCACGAGGAGTGGCTCAACAACACCCTGCCATGTATATGGATAACCCCGCTAAAGCATTTCAAAGGGGCCTTCACGGAGGGATACTCTAGAGCCAGCCACGGCCTTTTGGGACCAAGGACAACCGACATGTATGTACAAAAGCTGCCGAAACCCGAGGATTTAATGACAGCCCCAAGAGGGGATTTCCAAAAAATTGACACTTGTGTGACCACCAAAATGTTCAACGCTCTGAATGGAACAGAGTATCTAGCCGACGGCGCCTCCCCGAGATGCACACTCTGACAAGAGTGGTACCGGGCTTGGGGAACGTGGCTATATGACTGCACAGGCCTGACAACGAATCAGACGATCAAAGGAACCCTGCAGGCATGGAAAGAGGCCCACACCAGGGACGACAGCTCAACCTGGTGGGGCCTACAGAAGGATGAAGTGTTAGAATGGGTGGTGCCATGTCTAACTCAAACCACAAACTACTGGGTGAAGTATCAGTACCTGGCCACAGTATACTCGAAAGAAAGAGACATCTGGCCTGGGGTTTGGAGCCGACCAGAACCATATATAGGCCCGCAGCCCTGGAAGATGGAATGCAACCGAGGAAACACGACCTGCAACATCAGCCTGGCCGGGGGACATTGTGAGACTGTGCCAGGATGGAAAGACCATTGCCAGACACACTATGGAGCAGAATATGAAACCCACGTGCAAGAAGTAACCTGGGTGAAGGATAAAGACAAGAAATGGAGACGATAAGGGCCTCTAACCAGCAGCTGTACCAACTTAATCCTGGGCCATCGCATGAAAGACAGAGTAAATGTGAACGGCCAAATCATTCCCCCAGTAACCGACCCTACAGTCTTTCTAGCTGAGGGCCACGCCTTCAGGAAAAGCCTCTGCGAGGGTAAAGAAGACAAAGGATTTGAATGGGTAGGGGCTAACCGCCTCTATGGGAACGGAACATGCTACGAGCCAGAAGAACACTGGCTGAGTTGCGGGAGCGGCCGACGAGAACACAAGTGCAGTTGGATTGAACTAACAGGACTCTACTGGGCGGGTTCTGAATCATCGATCGGGATAGCAGCTTGGCTCATGATGTATGAGCCTCTGTTTCCAAGAAGGGATGGGCCTACAAGCCCAGGCCTAACACCTCCTCCAATGGTGTTGGCGTGTCCATGGCTGCATTCTCTGGCTGAAAGGCGCTCTACAAAGCGCTCCAATGCTAAGAGGGGGCCTTAAAAAAGAATGAAAATAAGACCACCCCCTGCTTGCTAAGCTTGGCTTGTAAAAAAAAAAACGCGCTGAAAATGTAATAATTAATGAAGTCTTTGTGTTCAACATCATTCAGGAGGATGCCCGCTGTATCTGCTGTGGGATCCCCCCGGAGCGGATATGGCACCTGTGGGAGGTAACCCAGGCCCTATGGTGCACCCAGTGCTACCTGGGGCAATTCCCGATAGGAGCAGCCAGCGGCATCTTCTGCAAGGGACGTACCCCTTATATACCTGCAATGAATGTGGTCGACTGTATGGAAGTAGAGATAAAGGCAAAAACGTGTGGAGTTCCGCTGAGAGAACCTCACCAGGGGTCCTGCTCTACACTGATGGTATATACTGCCCAGTATATACAAAAATATGGGCGTACCCTGATGGCACCCGAGTGTCCACCACCCACCTCACCGATGGCTGCTTCGTCGTCATTGGACCACGCCTGCCCGCGGTGCTGTACCGCGTACCAACTCCAGAAGAAGATAACGACGCAGCAAGCAGCACGAGTGTGGAACACCGAGACATGGGCAGCCAGACGGAGACCGTAGGAATAATACCAAATCTGATGGGGATGTGGGGATACGACGAGGATTGCGGTGAGCTGGTGGAGGTTATCCCTGAAGGATTAGCGGTTTATCGCGGGACCGAGGACGAAGCATCAACCAGCCCAGTCCCTACCCCAGCTTCCCTCTCCCCAGACAGCATTCTGGACCAGAATGTGATAGCCCTAGTACTGAGCCTGGACGAGCAGCTGAAGGATGCCAAAGATGACGACGCACTCCTGGATTTCCAGCCACCAGGCCTGGATGGCCTGGTGGTGATCGACAGCTGGAAACAAGGATCAGAGCCATCATCACCGGAAGACGACATTCTCATCATCACCGCCGAGGACGACGATGAGTTCCTAGAGGATTACTTGGGGCACAATGCGGCAGCCTGAGACCTCATGAAGGGGGTGTCAAGAAGAGTTGAGCCCACAGAGCTGCCTCGGTAACATGCTGGCACATTCAAGGGAGAGTCAGGATATAAAAGCACAAAGCATATACTCAGAATAAAGTGTAATCAAGTGATAAAGTGTATGAATTATATAACAAAATGTTTAATCAATATGGAACGAATGTGGAATGTGGAACGATAGTGGTTTAGTAACCACAGATAAAGTCCATACACTGATTTATCTTTTTAGAAAATGACAAGAATATAATATCTTTGCTGTTTTGATTGACATCACTTCACACCTGAATGAACTGAGTTTAAAGCTGCAGGACTATTCAGTTGTATTCATTTTTTAAGATATACATTTTTCAAAAGCTTTCTGTTATGTCAGTTATTCTTTAATCCAGACATTATTGTATATTGTACTTGAAATGAGAAACATTTATTTATTATTAGATAATGTATTATTTATATCCAGTTTAATTTGAAAACTGACAAATATGTATTTGATATTTTTTATTATGATATTTAATTGAACTTTCTTTATTTGATTTGACAGCCAGTTAATACAACTGTTGGCTACTTCAATATATATGGAACTAAATCATAGAATAAGTTCGACATTACTGTGATGTTCTGGAGCTTTGATGAGGGAATTCTCTCTAAATGGATCTTAGTGCTCAGTCCAAAATTCTATTAAAATGTTTTTAAGGTATAGCTAATTGTTTTAAAAATTCATAAAATGTTTTGTCAAACAAAATATTGTGCTTCAATCCATATTTCCAGATCTTTATGAAAGAACAAATGAGCCAGCACTGCCGCTGCCTCTTTATTATTACAATGCCAGAACACAAAGCAGAATGAGCATCAATAGGGTAACACATCAGCTACGGCTGAGGAAAGGAATAAATGACACATATTTGATATCTTTTTTCATTATGAATGCAGTGTAATATTATTGGGATTACTTGTCATTGATATGCTATTACTTTTCAAGCATGATCACACTGAGGATCTATTAATGCCATTTAGTTTTCCAACCTTCCCTTTTGTTAACAGACCCTGACACAGCAGAACACACAACCTGCAGCACCATCTACAGGTCCGCTGCAGCATGCACAATGACAGGAGAGGTGGAGGCTTCAGGAGTATGTGACAGTTAGAATGAAACTGAAGTTGTATTATGTGTTACAAGACAGCAAAGACGGACTGTGCCCTTAGCTAACTGCAAGTTTAAGAAATAATTTCTCATAAGTGACTACAATCTTACTTTCTGTTTGCACATCAACCATTTCCAGTTTATTTAGTTTGTTCTGTGCCTTGTAAAGCGTCTTTGGGTATTTTGAAAAGCGCTATAGAAAATGTATTTATTATTATTATTTTACTATCATAAAGTAGACTTGTGCCCAAATGGTTTCCTTTTGACAGGATATCATTGGTGCTTTCTAAGGAATTATAGTAAACGGCATTCTAACGTTTTGAAGAACAACATAAAAAAAGACATATTAGTTGCTGAGATGCATTTGTAATCACTTTTGACATGTAGGGCAAAAACTAGTAATACCTGATTTTAATCGAGCACCCATTCTCATACATTTTCTAACTTCTTACTAACTCTGACCAAAAGTCTAAAAATCCTAATTTGCAGTGCTGTGATTGAGAAATAAGCAATAAATCTGAAAAGCCTAACAAGACTCCATGGAAAGCATTATTGATACTCACTGGGTTATACTTTTCAAGAGAGCAGATTGTGCTCTAATTGAAGCAATTATCAACAGTGTGATTTACAATTTTTCACTTTTTTGGCTAACCAGTTAACAGGTTCAAATTTGAGCAATTATTTTTTTGAAATAAATAGAATCCAAAATATACACGACTCACACTGTAATAAGAGAACTCAGTACAAAATAATGATACTAACTATTATTATCATCATTCATGAACAACATATTATAACCAACTGGTTTTAATTGTCACTATCTTCTTTTGACGTTGTTATACTTTCACTGTTGTCTTTTATGAACCTTTTATTTCACCGTCAAAGACTAACTTTCTATCGATACTGGTTTTGTTTTACTGCATGTCAAACAGCATCCATTGCATCACTGATGTTTGCTGCTGTCAATATGTATCTGCTCGTTTCAAAAAGTTCTGGCTGATGCTCAATATCCTCACAGAAAGTGCACCACCACGGAATTATTTACCAAAGCACATACAGAAGAAACACCAGCAAGAGTTTTCAGAGCAAGCTCTGCCATCATCCTTGCCTGGGTCCAGACCTTTGAATCCGCCCACTCCAGAGTGTAACAAGGTGACAGTTCTGTCTGAAATCAGCATCATCCTTCACATTGTTACAAGTTGCTGTTGCCAGCACACAAAAGTTAAATGACCTTTTATTTCACAGGTTTTTTTTGTCAGTATTGAGATTAGAAATTGCCTATAAAGGCTTCTATTTTGTTAAAGCTGTGAAATCAGTAAGCACAATAGAGAACGATTAATACAATTTAGTTTGGTCACCTCCCACAGTACGTTTCCCTCGCTGTAGTCAGAGGAGGAGGGGGTCACCATTGCTACACCAATCTCAGCCCACTCCTGTAGTCTTTAAGTAAGACCTCCACACTTAACAAAGCACATGCAACCACATGGGCAACTAGAACCCCAAGACGGACATAAACGTTTGTGCACCTCAGTCTTTTTATTTTGGTCTATTCTGTGTTGTTTGTGTCTGTTAGTTGCATTTACAGGTTCCACATTTTGTCATGACTGGTTTTCATGCAAAATGCAAGTTAACTCAGCTTGAGGATTACCTTTGTTTAAACTCAAAGTTCCAAAGTTGATTTAACTACAATGGTCTAATTGTCTCAAAGTATTTTTCTGTTCTCATAGTTGATTGAACTCGTCACTTGTTTCAACTTAAAATGCAAGAAAGCTTGCCTTACCTAGTCGAACAAAGACACAGCTCTGCATTATTGTAACTCAGTTTCAGGTTCATATCTTAACTACAACTCGCTATTTCAAGTTCAGAGACAAACAAACCCACGCTACATTCTGCCCACAGTTCAAACGCTCACCGTCAGCATTGGCTTCGAGAAGCCAGGGCTACTACCTGGGATGCAGTTCTTTAATACTGCTGCAGGACACTCCCCAAACAGCTCAACACTGAGTATGAATCTGCTAACATGATAAGCATCACCCGACTGTAATAGGTTGAAAAGCTTGCAAGTTCCTCAGCCAATTATACAGATGATAGACCCTATAGAGTACAAAAGTCCCTTGTGGGACGCCCCTCATCTACGGCCCCTTCTCCAACTCCTTCAGCGTTGACAAAAATGACATTGATTTTTGACTCAGGGTCAAAACTCGTCCTTGAAAATGCTCTTAGATCACTGCCATATTATTCACCCAGAAAGCATTCATTTGACCCTAATGTCTGGAAGAAAGCTAAATAATAAGAACAAGGGATAATAACATGAGCAATATTCAGATGACATTGCAAATGTACAGGTGAGGCCGGCACGTTTAGCCTACTGGTAATAGAAGGTAGATAGATGTTGCTGTGACATGGCCTTACCCTTTCTTTGTACATAGAGACATATGCATCTTCTTTGGCTGCAGGAGAGGGTAAGCCCAACGTTTAAAAAACATATGCCAGTACACTGCAGTTTGTTAAATATAAACTAGTTTGATTGATGCTGTTAAATCAGACCTTGTGGTTGCAAGTAGGTGTGGTGTGTTCCCGTTTCGACAAAAACACAGCAGTTAAGTAGCCTAATCATTTTGTGTCTGTTATTGCTCCATAAGGGATCTTAATAGATGTCATCATGACGTGATCGTACTTCTAAGCTTGAAACTGACTGTTCCCACGGTTGTGAATGTATCACATGCGCGCATATCTGTTTTTAAGAGGATAAACAAAGTGCATGAACCAGCAGCAGCAGCAGCAGGTCGCATTCAGGTAGCGTTAATTCTCTCTGACCTTATTTCAGTGAATTTACGTGCTATGACGGTGTTTCGCATATTAACCTCTGATGGATAGAGCGTGTTAGACATTAAAGTCGCTCGGTGAGTAAGCTATGGCAGCATTGGCCACGGCTAAGGTTCATTTTGGAATTTGTTAGACGTCAGCCTTGGCAATTGTAGCTAGCTAACATGCTAACTGTTACTCTGGTGGGGTTTTCTTTTACGGAGGTATTTTGACAGCTTACTTGTTCACTTCAGTTGATTGTATAATGTCGTTAGCTAACGTTACATCGACATTGACAGTAACTTCTCCCCTGCCAATATATTACTAATGTTAACTGCCTTCGCTCTAACTTAAAGTTCACAGGCCTAAACGTTAGCACTATTAGCGTTAGCGTAATGCCCGTCTCAACCAGCAGATATTCTACCAGCCATTAGCGTTATCATTTAAGAAGGTAACGTTATGACTGACAGTTGACACGTCTGTTATATTATCTGAGCCTTTTGACAATCAAAACAGAACTTTTTGCAGACAATTGGAAGGGAAACGTGAAATATTTCTTAAATGATTGGATTGACAGAGCTGAGTGAGAATTTTCTGACTGAGAAATAAGAATCAGCGTGTCCCCTATATTCAAGCAGCAGAGACGATAACGTCCATCCCAGTGCCCCATAGCCCAAGCTGCTGTCTTCAGAGCTCTTATTTTATACGACCAACAGTCATAAATGTCTCCGAAAACCAGCTACATTTACATTTGAGAAGCTGGAACCAAATACTTTTGTTGCCGATTCATTATCTATTGATCCACTAATTGATTAGTTGACTAATCATAGCAGCTCTGCTCTCCTATCACTGTTGACTCATTTAACACTGCTTTCCATTGGTTCCATAGCTATGAGTCAATCATTGAACTCGGGTATGGATGGACTGTGAACAGACCCAGCTGACAGTGTGAATCACAGACTGTTCCTGTGTTTTCCAGGTGTGACTATGGGAAAGTCTTTTTCCCACCTCACTAAGCAGACGGGCCAGGATGACGGCCAGGAGAGCCTCACCTCTCCTCTGGAGGACTCTCAGACTGAGGACGGAAAGGGTGGAGACGTCTCCCAGTTTCCTTATGTGGAGTTCACAGGACGCGACAGTGTGACATGTCCCACATGTCAGGGCACCGGGAGGATCCCCAGAGGTAACACTACTGTGTACACAGTCAGGGTGGGGGTAGTCTAAATGTTAGTTAGCTGTCTGTCTTCCATAGTCGTATGATTTTACAGTATCCAGTGGTAATCCTTCAGTAAAGCAGGGGGATGACGTACAAAAGGCTTTCATTGCACCACAGACTTCGTTTCCAAAACAGTTCAGTGACTCATCATTGATTGTTGCCTGTGTTTCAGGGCAAGAAAATCAACTTGTGGCATTGATTCCATACAGTGACCAAAGGCTGCGACCCAGGAGGACGTGAGTGCTGTTATGTGTGTGTCCTGTTATCTGTGTGTCCTGTTATCTGTGTGTGTCCTGTTGTCTGTGTGTTATCTGTGTGTGTCCTGTTATCTGTGTGTGTCCTGTTGTCTGTGTGTGTCCTGTTGTCTGTGTGTGTCCTGTTGTCTGTGTGTGTGTGTCCTGTTGTCTGTGTGTCCTGTTGTGTGTGTGTGTGTGTGTGTGTGTGTCCTGTTATCCGTGTGTCTCCTCAGCACTGTTACACAGAGCCACTGACTTGGTTCAGTTACAACTTTACATCTTTCAGGATTTGCATGTGTATGTAACGTTGAATTAAATACACACACACATAGTTTAGCTATCATACTCAAACATGTGTTTTGGCGTAGTAACCTTTTTTTAATATACAAAACATATAGTGATTGTCTGGAGTGTGTGCATTGTTCTCAGATAACTGTCCAGCTCTCAAGTACGATGTTATACTGCCATTCTAAATTTAGATGCATTGTCATTCAATAAACTACACGGATTTTTTTTTTTTTTAACGAGGAGCGGAAGAAAGAATTAATGGGAAACGAAACAACACATTTAAAAAAAGGCTTTTCAATTTCCTCTCGATACATGAAAGTTTGTGCAGTATACCAAACCTGGCAACCTCACTGTGTCAACAAGACTCCAAGAAGCCGCTCACAGTCACTGCACCGGATGTATTCAACATTAATTAATTCAAGCATGTAACTGACACATTCACATTTATTGTATTGTATCTATTAAAGAAACCAGATGCGGTGTATTGTTAGTGAGCTATAGAAGTGTTGAGAGGTGTATTTCTGAACTTACACAGAACCAGGCTAGCTGTTCCCCTCTGCTTCCAGTCTTTATGCTAAGCTAGGCTATCTATGCCCTGACTCCAGCTCCATACTGAACACACAGACGAAAGATTCACAACCATCTTCTCATCTCCCTCTTAAGAAAGGAAGAATTTCACAAATCGTCCTTTAATGCTGAGCTTCTTAGCCACTACATCGTGAAGTCGTTTTTGATATAACCACATGACTCCTAATTAATCCACTTACTGTTTCCCACTAGCCAAGGTTTCAAATAGTATTGTCTGTTCATAACTTGAAGCAGAAACTTCTTCCCATTTAAAAACCCAGCCCCCTCTGTGTTGATGCGTAGGGCTCTGGGTAATACCTGGCAACACTGTAAATTCAACCTGGCTCATCATTTTCTGCAACGCAAAGTGACATCATTGAGCAAAGCACTGCATTGGTCAGTCCATGACATCCCAGCGCACACTGCTGTCGATCAGCATTCATGTGAAGAGGTTCCACTCTTTACCTGGTTGTCAAGATGGATGATAAAAGAGTGATTTATGCTGCTGTAAACAATCCCATTCATCTGTAGCGTGATGTGACAGAGCACCAATATTCTCTAATTAGATTAGGATATTCAAGTATGGATAAAGCTCTGTTACATCGTGTAGTTGTGTGTTTTAGTAATGAATCCCGTGATTGTCTTGTCCTCAGGAAGTTGTATGTGTCAGCGTCAGTGGTGGTCTGCCTGTTGCTGTCCAGTCTGGCTGTGTTCTTCCTCTTCCCTCGCTCCATCGATGTGTCCTACGTCGGAGTGAAATCTGTTTTTGTCAGCTACGACCAAGAGAAACGCAGCGTCTATCTCAACATCACGGTGAGCTTCATCTCAAGTCATCCAACAGCACTAGTGTAAATCATGAGTAGTGGTGATCAATACAAACAGCAAATACAATAAGGACAGAGAATGCATTAGACATCCATCTGAAGTATCCATTGTTGAAAACCCTCCACACACAAGAGCGTCATTTCCAAAGTTATCTCTGCTGCCCCCTTGCAGATAAAGGGTTAATAACCTGGTTGTTTGGTTATAGGTGCAGATAGTTTCGATGTCACAGGATAAACGGTGCAGTCTGCTGAGGATCATTAAATGCACAATGATTGGATTAAAGGGCTCACTAGGGCCGGCTATTAACTTAATGTTTCCAGAATTGATCTGAAAGTAAAACAACACGTATAACTCAAACTTTCAGTCAGTGCTTACCTCCTTTATGTGGGCGTATTCCTAACATCAGAGGTGACATCAGCATTCTTATAATGAAAACATGGAGAAATAGCTAATAATACAGAAACCATGTCTGTCATGTCGAAATGTGCTTTAAGCTGACTTGGTAGTTGCGAGAGATGTAAAACAGATTTTATATTTTCATCGTGATTTTAATGAATTATGATATTAATTTCAGGTTGTTTCATTCAACACTAGTTTAGCTTTCAGATTGTATGACATACTTCATCAAACATTAAAAGAGACCCGTTTGTCAACAGAAATGATTCAACTTTATTGATTTATGTCGTGTCTTTTGTGTAAAGTTGCAATACAAGGTTCTTAACAATACAATAGAAATACACCAACGCAATGAACATAACACAGAAAAAAGATGAACATATATATATATGTGTGTTAAGATCTCTTTTAAAGGTCTTTACAGACAGGTATGCCCTCAGCTCTTCTAGCAAGATTTAACATTTCTTTACTTGAAGTTTAGCATTTTGAGCCATATTTAAATTTGGTGCACAGCATCTCTCTCTGATCATTAAAACCAAGGTCTTGTGTTTGTCCAGTTGCAAGAAATCACTGCTAGAAGTATAAAACGTATCAATACTCATAAACTCAATGTTGGTTCTCCTGCAGAACACTCTCAACATCACCAACAACAACTACTACTCAGTGGAGGTGGCCAACATCACAGCTCAGGTGCAGTTTGCCAAAACGGTGATCGGTAAATCTCGCATCAGCAACATGACTGCCATCAGTCCTCTGGACATGAAGCAGGTACAGTGTCTGGTCATCACTTCACCATTCCTCTGGATGGACACAACTCTCACTCCATTTCTGTTTGCAGGTAGACTACATGGTCTCCACCACCATTGCAGATGAGATGAACTACATGTAGTAAGTACTGCTACAAGGTTCCTTTACATGTCATTTTACAACACAGGGTTGCACAATGACATGTCAATTCACACTACAGAAACAGAACGTATACAAATATTTTAATTATAATAGAAATAAAATAAAACAATATATACAGCAAATACAAATATAGCTGGAGAGACTTTGGTTTATAGTTTAAGGCCGGCTTTTAGTGCAGTTTACACGTTTGCATATTATATCGTTGGTATAAGAGTAGCCTAATGTGTGTTAGAGCGACAGAGAGAGAGAGAAGCAGACCGGGATAAATGATTACTGAAGTACTTGTCATTTACATTGGCAGATAGCCACGGTGGAGCTCCACCGAACACTCCTAATGCACAAGCTTTATTTCTATCATTGTATTTATTTCATATTGTCTGTTTTCAGTTTTCTAGCCTGTTGTGACCTGTTGCCTTTTGGGAAAGTGTTTTGTCCAGCGTTGCTACAGTGTAATACACAAGTGCTTGAGATGTTCCTTCGTGTGAGAATGATGCTCGTTCACCGAGGTCCCCTGCAGCAGGAGTGTGTCTGCCATGTGTTCTATGTAAATTAACTGAAGTTGCACCGTGACTCCTAAACCAGGATGTGACTGCTGTGTCCCGCTACACCGCTATTAGCTAATCCGTCAAAGATGTTTGCCATCATTTAGAAATAGTGTCTCTATTTCATGTTGGCCTTTTGCACGACAGGACCAGCCCATCATCTAGAGTGTGAACCTGTAAAACCACATAAAGTCTGGGTTCCACTCTTCTGCTTTTACAAACTCTCTTTAAGATGCGAGTGGAGATGTGTGGGCTTTCCAGCCCTAGTCCTGACTTGTTTACAAATCACTTGGTTCACGTTCTCTGGCTCCTTCTTCGTTGGCTTTGAAACTAAAGAATCACCAAATAGGTACATTTGCATTCTTTTTGCCAACCTTTCCTGCTGCAGTTGGAGCTACATGGGAAACGAATAGGACTCTACCAAATAGTTGGAAGTGTCAATCATAAGGATAACATTTAAAGTATTATTGTGAATAACTTACATAAACATTACGTGCAATAGTCCAGCGGCTTCCAGCATCTCTTCCTCTTTATCTCTCAAACAGCGAGCAGCACTCTAAATAGTGAGTAGGAGCGACAAACAAATCTCTAAGCTGAGTACAACCAACAGTCCAAACCCCTTTACTGTCCTATAGGACGGAGACGTTGTTCAACTGAGTGGTTGGCACACACTCCGAGTCAGAATATAGCCTGTATATTACAACACACACTATCTCAGTCCTGATCTAAAGTCATGTGTTCATTGGTCCACCCTACATATTAACCAGCACCTGTTTTATCTTCCAGTGACTACTGCACTCTCCAAACCATCAAGGTCCACAACATCGGTGTCATGATGCAGTGAGTTGTGTTGTATTCTAGCACTCTAAACATGTGAGTTCACTGTGTGTGTGTGTGTGTGTGTGTGTGTGTGTGTGTGTGAGAGAGAGGCTTCACCTCGTCCCCTCCACTCTGTGCAGAGTGACCGTCACCACCACATACTTTGGTCATGCGGAGCAGGTGTCTCAGGAGATGTACCAGTACGTGGACTGTGGAGGGAACACCACGTCTGTCAGAGGGATGACTCAGCCGTTTAGGGTCCCACATCCTGCTGAGTAACCCCCCCCCCCCCCCCCCTCTCTTCCACCTGCAGTGTCACGATGCAGCAGTTATTTACTTCAATACAAATACTAGAAGAAAGCCACACTAAGACAAGACAATGATGTTGTTTATTCTGGAAGCATTCAGCAAAGAGAAAACAATCGACAGTAGTAATATTACTTACATTACGCTTAATCATTTTAAGATGCTAGACAGTTATCGCACAACACGTTTCTTATTGTCACCACATATAGTGTGTGTCTCAAAAACAGTTACAGGAGTACTGTCTCCTAGTTAGCAGATTCATACCTCATAATTATAAGATCTGTATCTTGCAATTACTATAAAACAATTATGTTAATAATAATGGATTAATGATGAATGTTTACATAGATAATTGCAAGATGAGTATCTCGTTATTACAAGAAAGGTTTTTAATAATTCTGAAATACGGATCTCGATAAAGCTGCTCTTTCCTGCCTCACATGACGAATATATAGTTCTTATTATTTGGTATTGGATTTGATTTTTTCCAACAGTGTTGAAGTGGCATCATCATCTTATTGTGACAACACTAATTAATATATTCCACTCCATCAAAATCTCAGATTCACACAAGAGGAGGGAACAAAAAGGACATTTGTTAAAATAATAACTGTAGATTTGAAAACTTGATGAAGGTATTTCACTACATACCAAACAATTATGCACTTTATAAGTATATTTCAATAGCACACTTTATCAGTGTTCCTCCACCACCGCGTGTTAGGCTCTATGAAGAGGGATCCACAAAGAGTGGTGTTATTACATGGTAACAACATTCAGATACTGCGCCATCTGATTCTGAAATCGGCTCATGTTTTACACTGTTCCTCTCTGACTGCACTGTCTGCATTGAGTTTGTATGATCTGCTGACTTACCTACTTAGTTGCCGGGTGCTCATAGTTATAGTTTATACATTGCTTGTTGTTCATACATGTTTTTGTCTTAAACTTTATAATGAATTGAAAGAAGTGGAGATTCCTCTTGGTCACTAAGCTTCTAGCACCACTTTTCACAAGGATGACATTCAGAGTCACTTTCTGATGCGACAGGCTGAACTGCTCCTCAGACAGAGAACAATATAGATATGCACGACATTAAGGCGGCACTGGGGGTGGAAAGAGCATGAAGTACAAGCAGTTGCTCTTTAATAAAAGGGTTTGTCACTTTAGAGGGTCCTCGACCCATTTCTGTACTAACTCTGTTATGCTCATCTGTACCTCAGTCAAATTTACTTAAAGAGTTACTAAATGTGTTGTTTTGATGGTTTCAGGTCCAGATTTTGACATTTAAGTCCACAGTAGTAGTAGTTGTCTATTTTAATCCGATTTCTGAATATTTATTGTATTTAACACGTTAGCAACAATGCAGACCACCGAAGCCTTGTGGTTGATCGATCATGAAGGGCCGTTTATTTTTTTTAAGGATTGTTATTGGTAGCAGTTGTAGTATCTTTCTAACCTTTGGTGAATGAAGCATTATATTCGGCTCTCTCTACCCTGCACATCTGATCAATCAGAGTTCAGCTGATTTGCACATGATGCTGATTCCTAGACATGCTGGTCTCCTTTTTGTACCTCACATAAATATGACAAATGAATATTTTGTCCAACATTTCACGTAATGTATTTTTTCAATTTATATATATATATATATATTTTCATCTTCGACCAAAATTCATCCAGTTTTGTATCAAATTATTGTATTTTAAATTTGAAAAACATCGTGGGTATCTAGACTGTTGCATGATTTATGTCCATCTCCTGTAAATACTTGTCGTCATAATATCATTCCTGCAAGCTCTGATGGTTGGGAAGCTAGACTACAGCTGTAACGCTCGTATGGAGTGGGATTTAAAGAGAAGCACACTTTTTTATCCTAACATGCACCTTAACAGTCAATATTAACATTTCACTTTTGGAAAGCTATTTTAGACTCCTACCTCTAATGTCATTTCAAACATTTTGTTGGTCATTACTCATTGTGACTTTTTTTGTGAGAGCATGAATAAAGTTTTGAAACATGATTGTGTTTTTAATATATTTGTTTTTAATGTATTTATATATGCAAAGTATTAAAACCCCTTCATTTTTTCAAGTTTTGTTTCAGGCATATGCTGAAATTAAGTTCTTAAATCATCAATCTACTATAAAGATTAAACTTGTTTTATTAAAAAGAAGGGAAACAAATGAAATCTCACATTGACATAAGTACAAACCCTAAACGATGGCACCGTTTAGCTCAGGTGCCTTCCATTTCTCCTGATCACCGTTGACGTGTTTCTCCACCTTGATTTAAGGTGGAGCTCATTCGTACTCCTTTAGACACTGTTCACAAAAATTGTGATGTGCAAAGTAACTAAAGCTGCCAGACAAAGTGGTGACAGTAGTGGAGTAAAAAGTACAATATTTCCCTCTGAGATGTGGTGGAGTGGACGTACAAAGTTGAATAAAATATAAATACTCAAGTAAAATACCTTGAATTTGTACTTAAGCAAAGGTCTTGGTAAGAGAGGTGATCAAGAACCTGATGATCCCTGGCTGAGCTGCAGAGATCTTTGTGGAGATCTTTGGGGAGACATTTCCAGAAGGACAACGATCACTGCGACCCTCCGTTGATCTGGGCTTGATGGTCAGACAGAGCCTCTTCTCAGTGAAAGACACATGAAAGCACCTACAGGACTCTTGGACTGTGAGAGTCCCTGGTCTGATGAAATCAATATTGAACAGTTTGACCTTAATTCTAAGCATCAAGAAACCAGGCACCACTCATCAGCTGCACAACACCGTCCTAACAGTGAAGCATGGTGGTAGCATCATGCTCTGGGGGGTGGTTTTCTGTGGCCCCTCCACAGGAAAGCTGAATAGTGCAAAGTATAGAGATATCCCTAATTAAAACCTGGTCCAAAGATTAGCCGTGTGCAGAAACAGGTGTACACTCATAAGCAATCGCATGATTCTTCTGTGGGAGATAATAAAAATAGCCACATTGGCTATGGACTGTACTTGTCTAGTTCTTTTCTAGTCTTCCGACCACTCAAAGCGCTTTAACACTACATGTCATCATTCACCCATTCATACACTGATGGGCAGGAGCTACCATGCAAGGTGTCACCTGCCCACCAGGACTCTATCCAACATTCACACACCGTATGCTACGTAGCTACGGGAGCAATTTGGGGTTAGGTGTCTTGACCAAGACATTAGCCAGAAAATGGAAATTCACCACGATCAACTCATCATAATCATATTCAGAACTGTTTATTGCGAAGTACATTACACATACAAGGATTTTGACTTGGTTAATGGTGCATAATAATAAACAATGAACACAGTGCAATCATCAGGACATAATTTAAAAATAGAAACATTCAAATTTACAATAAAATATGCTACACAAACAAACATAGCAGTACTTTAAAACAAGTATATTGTAAAAGTGTCAAGTGTATTTAAATATAGAAACATAGAAGGGATGTGCAAGGGAGTGTAACGGTAGCAAATTGTCCTGGGGGTGTAAGAGTCAGAGTCAGTGGGGGTCCCGGGCTTCAGGTCAGTATTTAGTAGATGCACCTTTGGCTGCAATCACAGCACTGAGTGTGTGTGTGTGTCTCACTCAGGCTGGCACATCTGGACACTGAGATTTTTCTCTATTCTTCTTCAAAACAGCTCACGCTCTGTCAGGTTGCTCAGGGATCGGGCGTGAACAGCTCTTCTCAAGTCCAGCCACAGATTCTGGATTGGATTGAGGTCTGGGCTTTGACTTCCACTCCAGAACATTCACCTTGTGGTCTTTGAACCGTTCTGTGGAGCTTTTGCTGTGTGCTTGGGCTCCTTGTCTTGCTGGAGAATAAATCTTCTCCCAAGTCGTAGTTCTCTTGCAGACTGAGTCAGATCATCCTCCAGGATTTGGGGATATTTCTCTGTATTCCCCTCTACCTTTACAAGCCTTCCAGGGCCCGCTGCTGAGAAGCATCCCCAGAGCACGATGCTGCCACCACCATGCTGCACGCTGGACATGGTGTCTTTGTGCTGATGTGCAGTGGTTGGTGTTCATCAAACATAGCGTCTAGTCTGATGGACAAAAAGCTCAATGCTTGTCTCATCAGACCAAAGAACCTTCTTCCAGTTGACCGTGGAGTCTCCCACATGCCTTTGGGTGGATTCTTTCTACACTGGCTTTCTCTTTGCCACTCTCCCACACAGCTTGGACTGGTGAAGAACCCGGGCAACAGTTGCTGTCTGTACAGTCTCTCCCATCTGAGCCACTGAAGCTTTGAACTCCTTCAGAGTGGTCCTCGGTGTCTTGGTGTTCTCCCTCATCAGTCCTCTTCTTGCCCGGTCACTCAGTTTGTGAGGACGGCCGGCTCGAGGAGATTTAAACAGGTGCCACACTCCTTCCATGTCTTCATGATGGACTGAACTGAACTCTGTGGGAGGTCCAGTGAGTTGGGAATATTTGTGTAGCATCTCCTGACTTGTACTTTTCAATGATCTTTTCTCTGAGTTGCTTGGAGTGTTATTTTGTCTTCATGTTGCAATTGTAGCAGGAATACTGATGAACCAGAGACTGGACCTCCCAGACACAGGTGTGTTTATACTACAATCACTTGACACACATCAACTGCACTCAGGTCATCTCCATCTCACTACTTGTCACACTGCTGGCATCTACTAGCTGGACTTCTGTTGAGTTAGGTCAGTCACTTTGAAGAAGGTGAATATTTATGCAAACACTTATTTTACACAATATATTTTTAATTAATTGACATTATTTTGTAAAAATCTGTTTTCACTTTGACATGAAAGAAGCTTTTTTTGCAAATTCATGACAAAAAAGCCAAATTATACTGACCATGATTTCATGTATAAAAGCAACAAAAGGGGAAAACATCCAAGGCGGTGAATACTTTATCGGCATTGTAACCACGATTTATGTAAACCTGTGAGGAGAGAAAGCACAAAGAATCTGAGGAAGAAGCAAAGTTAGTAATGAGCATTAATGGGACATGAATTCATACAGAAGGAGAGAGAGAAGAGGAGAGAGGAGCTCCGTGTATCAGGAAGTCCGCCTGAATTTTGGAATGTCATGTCGGTAAAAAGACCGAGCAAATTAGTGCAAAGCAATTCCACTCAAACCCCCCCCCCCCTTCTCTTGTATGCAGATCATATCTTATCTCAATATATTATAAAATAATAAACAATATATCCACCACTTGAATCGTTGTTTTAGGTATGTATATGTCATTCTTTTCTTTTCTTTCTTCTTCCGCCTTCATGTGTGCTGAAAGGCTCAATTCATTCACGTGTATTTGAGGATGCTGATGTACGTTTACAGCATGTGGACACACCCAGTGCGTGTGTCATAAGAGCTTGAGGAAGCCGAAGCTGAAACACTGCTGCTACACACTCACTCAGTCAGTGCTCAGCAACAGAGCAGCAGTGTGTTCTTGCTCTCAGCCATCCCACCCTCATCCTCAGAGCCTAACATAGCAGCAGCAGCAGCAGACATGGTACTCCACCACAAAGAGTTCACCAATGCAGGCAAGACAGCTGGCCTGCAGATTTGGAGGATCGAGAATCTGGAGCTGGTCCCTGTGCCAGAGAACTTCTGTGGGATTTTTTACACTGGAGATGCTTATGTGATTCTCTACACTGTCAACCAGAAGACCAGCTTTTTCTACCACTTGCACTACTGGCTGGGTAAGTGAATAAAGCCCTGGCCCTTCATATTTGGGTCATGAGAAAGAAATGGTGTAGAAAAAGTCCTCCTGGGTAAGAGATATATATCACATCTCACTCTAAAGAAACACTCTGCAGCTTCAGGCACGTAGTGAGGAAAGCAATGAAGATGTATTATCTCCATGATCAGGCTCGGGTCAAACTTCAGTTTAAATATTGGTTTAATGAATTAAAAATGAAAGAGACACTGCGTACTCAAATGAGTTTGTTGAGCTGTAAACTATGACTGTACTGTGAAGACACACGTTCACATTTCTTACCAAATTCAGGAAAAATCTGCATTTTATGTTTCTTCAAGCACAAAAGAATTCACTTGTTGTCGTAGAAGATTCACTTTAAAACCAACAGTTGGTATATTTTTCTAATTTCTTCCTCTCCCCTTTAATTTGTGCAATAAGTCAATAATTGGTTTGCCCCTTTATTGGACCATAAACTAATATTTTTTTCAATAAAATCTACCCAGGAAACCTCTGGTATAGAAGGATATGAAATTCAACAATTCTCTTCCAAATGATAATTAATTCAATGACACGAATAAAACACCAGCAAAAGAACTCCTCAATGGTGGGTTAAAAAATGATTTGGCTAAATTGGAGTTCTTTAAATATAAGGAACAAGAAACTGACTTGATGCACAAACTTGACCTTTTAGTAACAAAAGAAAATTTGTCTTTGGAAGAAGAACTCAAATGAAAGGACATCCAGCCACAACTACATAAAATGTATTTAGGTCTGGCAAAAGAAGCATTCATTAGGTCAAGAGCCAAATCTCTAGGAAAGGGAAAAGAGCACTAATTATTGTTTTGCTCTTTAAAAGGTAATCATTAACTGCTCTTTGGTTTAAGATTGAATGTGTGCAAATGTGACTTTTTGTCTCTCCATAATTGTGACGATTGTGTAATTGGAAATACAATAAAAGGTCTTTGGAGACCTTTGGAGGTCTTTCTTTTCTTTTCATTCGATAAAGCGGGCACATTAACCAGCAGGGAGCGAATGCTAACTGTTCACAAGTGAGTGAAGTAGCATACAAGCAGCATGCGCAATACTGGGAGAAACAGACAAAAGGGGCCAGAGCGAAACAACGACAAGGTGTTAACAATAAGGGACAGAAATGTTCCAGATGTGGCAGGGTGCATGCTAAAGAGGACGAATGTGCCGCATGTGATGCAGAATGCCATAAGTGTAAAAAGCGGGGACATTTTCCAGCGGTATGCCGTTCCCGTGTGGTCATTAAGGTCACTGCACCCTACGAGGAAGGAGACAGTGGACATGTTCATTTCCTGGGAGAAAATACAGATGTGGATGACTCAAACAAGGCATGGACGGCAAAACTGCCTGTGCAAGACATTTAAATAGACTGAAACGACTGAAAACTGGTGCAACCAAATTAGGCAGGCCAGGTAGAGTCAACTGTAAGGGTTACAGCTACTTCTGAGTGGAAAAAGCAAATGTTCAGGTTTAAAGTAAATGTGATAAAGGGGCCACATGGCAGCAACCTGCTGAGCCATAATGTAGCTATTGCTATGGGCTTAGTCAAGCAAATAGAAGAGATCAAAAGCACAGAGCAGTTGAGTGAGGCCAGCCCAGCAGATATAGGCAGGCTGAAGATAAAGCCTATCAAAATCAGACTGCAGGAGGACGCTGTACCGGCAGTGTGACTACTGCAAGGCGTGTGTCGGTGCCGATGCTCACTAAAGTAAAAAAAGAACTGGACCGCATGGTAGCCAGTGGCGTGATAGAGCCAGTCAAGGAGCCCACGAGTGGTGTGCTCCGATGGCTGCTGGGTTAGGGTTAGGGTTACTTAGGGGGACGAAGGCAACTGGTGCCTGCGACTGCCCAAACCCAAGAAGAACAAAGACCAGCCAAGGATATGCGTTGATCTAAAATGCCTGAATAAGGCAGTGACGAGAGAGAAGTTTATTCTGCCTACCATAGATGACATCCTACCTAAACTCACAGGCGCAAAAGTGTTTTCCCTTTTGGACGCAGCAAGTGGTTTCTGGCAGATACCACTAGACAGAGAGAGTGACAAACTCACTACCTTCATAACTCCCTTTGGAAGGTATTTCTTTAATAGACTGCCATTTGGAATCACAAGTGCACCAGAAATCTTTCAACGTGAAATGATCAAGATCAAGAAGGCCTGGCGGTTTACATGGACGACATCCTTATTTATTCAGACTCGGAAGAAGTCCATGAGGTGAGACTCCAAAAGACTCTGGACACACTGGAGAAAGCTGGTTTGAAGCTGCCATGACAAATATATCCTGTGTCAGTGATGACTCAAGGACCTTGGACACTGCATTGATGAGAATGGCATTCGGCCAAATGAGGCTAAGGTCAAGGCCATCACTCAGCTTGAGCCACCAAACAATGTCACTGATCTGAGAAGGATCCTGGGGATGATACACTATTTAGGCAGGTACCTGCCAAACCTGTCTGAGGTCACCAAACCCCTCAACTACTCAAAAACGATGTGACATGGGCATGGAGGGCAGTGCAGGAGGAGGCCTTTAAGAAGGTAAAACAACTCATCACAGAATCACCTGTACTAGCACTCTACGATGTGAGCAAGCCTACCATTATCAGTGCAGATGCTAGTAGTTATGGCTTAGGTGGAGCTCTGCTTCAGAAACATGATGAACCGTAGCGTTTTGTTCCAGAACACTCACTGATGCTGAGCAGTGCGAGTGTCTGGCTGCAGTGTGGGCCTGTGAGAAGTTTTCCAGGTACCTCTATGGACTAGACCCCTTTACTCTACAGAGCAATCACAAGCCACTTATTCCCTTGATGAACTGTAAAGATCTCGACTCAGTGCCTATGAGGTGTCAGAGAATTTTACTACGTATGATGCATTACAACCCTACAGCTGTGTATGTGCCGGGGAAACAACTTATCACAGCAGATACACTGTCTACACATCCCCAGGCTATTGCCACACAGGAAACGCAGAGCTGACCAGTGAAATAGAAGCCTATGAGAAAGCAATCCACGAGTCATGGCCCATTTCACCCACCAAGCTGGACGTGGTCAAACAACAGACCCTACAGGATGCAGAACTGCAGATGGTTCCACGCTACGTGATGTCAAGGTGCTGTTAAGGTGCCTGACAAGGTAAAAGCCTATTACACTTCCAGACATCACCTCTCAGTTTCAGAAGGACTGGTGTCGTATAATGGTAGAATGATAGAATGATTTCAAACTAAATATTGGAAAGACCAAAGAGTTGGTCATTGATTTTAGAAGGAAGAAGGAGGAGGTCTCCCCAGTGACTATTGCAGGTCAGCAGATAGAGATAGTCCAGTCGTATAAATATCTGGACAGTAAATTAAACTGGAAGAACACTGATGCTGTTTTAAAAAAGGCTCAGTCAAGACTCTTCTTCCTGAGGAAGCTCAGATCCTTTGACATCAGCAGGAAGCTTCTTCATGTTTCTATCAGGGGATCTTGCTAGTGTTCTTTTTGATGATGTGCTCTGCTGGGGGGGCGGCATCACTACGGATGATAAAAACAGGATCAATAAGATGATCAGAAAGGCTGGCTCAGTGATTGGTCTAACCCCAGACTCACTAGAAATCACTGTTGAAAAGCGAACAAGGGCCAAGTTAAAAACAATTGTCTTGTTTGAAGGCCGTCCACTACACGGTGTCTTCAATGGACTCCGAAGCTCATCGAGTGAGAGACTCAGGACGCCTCAGTGTTCTACTGAACCACTAAGAAGGTCTTTCGTTCCAGCAGCAGTCCGATTCTTTAATCAACACCTTTTGAGGTTTTTATCTTTCTGATGGCGATCATGTTTTATATGGCATTGTCTGGTGTTATTTATCCTTTGAAATGTGTTTTTGTCTGCTGTGTACTGTGGACTTATCCTTTGTAATGTGTTTTTGTCTGCTGTGTACTGTGTTGTTGTGGACTGTGGACTGTGTCGTCTGTATGAGTTTTTGGGTGGAAATGAGTTTCCCCACTGGGGATTAATAAAGTTTTCTAATCTAATCTATAGAATAGTAGTGCCACGGATGATGAGGTCTGAGATATTACAGCGCATACATGATGGGCATCAAGACATGGTGAAGTGCCGGGAGCTGGCTAGGTGCAGTGTGTGGTGGTCCAAGCACATCCAGGACGCTGTCAGCACATATAAGGACTGTCAGGAGTCAAAGCCGACACAGAAAAGAGAACCTCTGATCACTACCCAGTTCACTACCCAGTTATGCAGCCAAATCCAGGTCAAAAGTTTTGATCATTTGAAAAAAAAATTTAGCCTGTAAGTTCAAGTTGTGGTCTTGAACATTGAAAAATACAGCAATGTATTCAAAATAAAAATAAGTGAATGAAACATTTTTTTGGGTTGAATATAATGTTGATTCAGGTGTGGATTTTTTTTTTTCATTTTTCACTTTCATTATAAATTATTTTTTGATATTTGAGGTCTTATATTTTTCAGTTTCAGATTTTATATTTTCAGATTCAAATCTTATTTAGTTCTAACTGGCAGCGAGCCACCCAGCACTGCGTAGCTCAATGCAGATCTGTTGTTACACGCTTTGTTTCTATTTATTGGACGCTCACTTTGAAAGCACTGCAATGGACAAGGAACAGCTGATTGGTTGCATTACAATGAGAAGGTCTCTTAACGATGCCTCCTCATTTCACCAGACAATTCAAGAGGTGGCAGGAGGGAGAATGCCATGGAGCTGCTTTGTTGACAGAGCACGGCCCATGCTTTTAGTGCATGTCCGTGCATGTGAGTGGCCCCACGTTAGCTCACAGCTGTTGAGAGCCAATCAAAATGCTCCCTATCTCAGATCTTTAGATGTGTCAGTCCACACTGAATCTGTGAGATGCCCCCCCCCCTGCCCCCCCCCCCCCCACACACACATTTTTTTACGCTTTTATGGAAGCGGAATCTGCATCCAAAGCTGTTTAAGTACTTGCCTATGCCTATATAAGCAAAATATGGCTTTCAAATGCATACATTGATGAGTACACAGTACACACACAGTACTGTAGAATGTAGAATGCGTTGCATCTGAGGTTTTGATCAGTGACCGTACTTCCTTCCTGAAACTCTCCATTTCCTCTGAGAGTATAAGTCAATACGACTAAGATGTTTTCTTGTTCTTGCCTTCTAACTGAGAACCCATCCACATTAATAATTTACTGTTATACATGCAAATGGACACCTCCATATCCTTCCTGTCACTGTGTGTAAAGATGAAGCACTTTTCATGCATCATGTAAATGCAGAGCGACTTGTGAGGAACGTGTTGCTGGCCCTGCTGTCAGACACTAACACTCATAAGCTGTATTCCAGCCATCAGTCGGAGAGGATGAGAGCCCTACAACCAATTTGACATCATACTGTTCATGTATTGGTACATTGTCACCGTGGACTATTTTTGTGTGATGAAACTTCAAATAAATAATGTAAATTTCACACAAAGAATAATCGAGTTTTTGAAATGATAAGTGTCTTTCAAGCTAAAATGAATGAGCCAAAACTAAATAATTGGTTTACAAATGTTGCATTTATGTATCTATCACCTGTACACATCACATGCTTTTGTTTGAGGTATTTTGAGTTATTCATTTAAGCAAGATTGTTTTATCCACACATATTTTCTTCTGTAGTTTTCTTTCACTTTCCATTGTAGACTGGAAGCAACACTTTCTGTGCTGATCGAAATTCTTAAAACAGACACGAGGGAGCAACAGGTGGACCATAGGGGTGATATTAAAAAAGATATTAAGAAAAACCTTGTGCAAAAGCAGTTTGACAGCTTCTCATTGTGCTGACAGGGAAAATGGCAGAACCAGTTTGTCAGTCTTTAAGGCAAGCCTCAAGTCCTTGAAGGTAGATGCCAGGTTCCTGACTGTTAACCATGAAATGACATGCTGGCCTCTGAGCATTTTCCTTCCCAAATTGTGACCGCCTTAAGACCTTAAACGGACATTCAAGTAGTGTTGAGATGTAAGGCCTGTCAGGTGTCGTCTTTATCTATTTCCCAGGTTAACACTTGTCTGCTGGTTTTGCTTTCAGATTACAAGACAGGTAAACCACAGACAACTTTAGGGAGCCTGTGCATTTGTTGTTGTCTTTGCAGCACAAACTTAGCTCCAAGTCTGACTTATATTTTTGATAACCAAGGAAGTAATGGCAGCTAGGGCAGGTGTTGTAGTATAAAGTCACAACGTCTTCATAGATAGCAGGTGGTAGGGGAAATATAAAAATAACATTTGAAAAAAAAGAACATTAAAAAAAGAAAATTCCAATTACCAATTATTTGTGTTAGAAATAGATGCATTTTTCATTGTCCTTCATTTGAGCATGTGCTTGTTCTGTAAAGGAAAGGAGTGCAGCCAGGATGAGAGTGCCGCTGCAGCCATCTTTACGGTGCAACTGGACGACTACCTGGCGGAGAGCCAGTCCAGCACCGAGAACTGCAGGGGGTCGAGACAACAGCCTTCGCCAGCTACTTCAAGGGAGGGATCACTTACAAAGTGTGGATCATTTTCATTACTGGTCCGAAAATGCAATCAAGTGACTTGTGCTGGACATCTTGTACAGTTGTGACTTTACTCTGAAATATAGTAACTGTTATATTTGCTTATACTGGCCTTTTACTAACGAACACTTCAGTAGCACCCCCTACATTTTCATATTTCTAATGTTAGGTAGATATTTGTGTCTGATGTTTGTGAGATTAATCATCCTCCAGAGATCACAGAATATTTCTTTTCACGCAGGTGCAGACTGTGCAGTTGGCTGTAGTCTTTGCTATGTCTTCAAGTGCAACTTTTTGGCCAAGAGATTCAATTTAAACTATTATTGACAATTTTTATATATTGCTAGTTTGCTGTCTGTCTGTCTGTCTGTGTTGGTCGGTCTGCCATTTAGTCACTAATAGATAGATTGTCAAGAAATTCGATTCACTCATGAACACCGAGGATAAATCCTGATGACTTTGCTGATCACCTGACTTTTCCTCTGGCTACACTATAAGGTTGAACGTTTAGATTTTGGAGTGAAATTTCTCAACAGCTGTTGGATGAGTTGCCATGAAATTTGATGATCCTCTGAGGCCACGTCCACACTACTCCGTTTCCATTTGAAAACGCATATGTTCTGCTACGCTCACACTGAGCGTCCACACTACGCCGGCGCTTTCGAGCATCGAAAATGGAGGAGTTTGAAAACGCTCCCGAGGACGGATAAGTTTGAAAACAATGACGCCCACACCCGCGTTCGCTACTTGATTGGTTCTTAGCAGTCATGACGTGTCCTTCTCTGATTGGTCACTCCCCTATCACGTGACCCGTACCTGAAAATCACAAACAACATTGATTATCGATCGACAACCAGGTTCATTCAACATGGACAACTGATTACAGGCGTTGCTGACCGTGTTGTCTTTACTAGCAGCTGCTGTTCAGTTAAAGTCTGCATTATTACGGAGGAATCAGCTGTTAGTGGAGCGATTAGTGAGCAGCGTGTCCAGCGGCGTCATCAGACCTACGGCGCGGACGTCTGAAGTCACGGTTAGCGGCTTTAGGGAGGGTGATGGACACTAAACAGGACTTTCCTTTTCTTATTAATGCTATTTTGTTGTGCACAACTATTGTGAAGTCCGCAGATAAAATGTAAAGGAACAAAACATGGATTGCTCTCCAGTAGGACAGAGACTTCAGCCACCAGCAGAGCTACGAGTGAGAACAGACAACGACGCAGAGGAAACGAGTGAGAGACGTGTGTTGACCACATTTATGGACCATAATCTCGTCAACTTTATGTATAAGTGTTAATATTAAAGTAAATTTGATATGTGAGAGCAAGACCCACAGCGCTGTAACTAACGTTAAGTCTGAAAAATAAAACTTCTAAAACTTTCCACGAAATGTGTCTGTTTGAGTTCACAGAGGAAGATTTTAGAGAAGATCTTAAGTATCAAACACAACTTTTCATTTTTAAAGACTACTTTATTACTCTGTCGTATTTTTTAACTCAGCAACCTATCTACTTCCTGTCTACATCGACACCCACCCGCATGCCCAGTGTACGTGAAGAGTCACGTACAGATATTTCTTTTCAGGCGTTTTAGTCTGGACGGAGATCTTTTAGAAAACGATGCTGAAACGCCAGGTGGCCGGAGTTTGAAAACGAAAACGGAGTCGTGTGGACGTGACCTTATCATCATGTCAATGTTTTCAATTATCCTGAGAAATATCTCCATATGTCATCTCTGCTCGATGGATTGGCATATCTGGTGCATATGTAAGCACTGTCTTATCACACTTTGGAATGATATAAGGTTATTTTCAAGGAGTAGAGGAATGAAAAAAACATCACCTGCTTACTTAGAACATAGTGGAATTCATTTAACAATGACACTAAACATTCAGTTCTTTCTTTGTTTTCCCCTTATTGGGAATATCAGCGTCTTATACTTGCCCCTTCAACCAACTCAGGTTGAGGGGAAAATAAACCACAAACAAAATGTATATCTCTGAGAAAATGAACCAAATCAAATAAAACCAATGTTCATGTAATCCGCAAGTAGATTATTTTTCCTGTTAAACGGAGTGTGGTGGGATCACAGCGTTCATCTGCACTATGTGATGATGGTGAATCAGTCTGTTGTATGCCCATTGGAGATTTACCCAACGAAATCTCACAAATCATCGGGTACAAAATAAAACAACCTGCAGCAGCACAGCATCCTTTGATTGTTCTCTTTTCAATGAAAATATTTCCAGGTCTGGAGCTAATATTCAAAAATCCAAATGAATGAATTGACAGTTCCTGCAAGCATTCACTGGAGAATGGAATACACAAATCATAAAATACTTGATCGAACTTTGGCACAGCCTATCGAGCTGCTAGCGTGGCTGCAGAATTCTGTTGTCTTTGGTCAATGGAGAGTTGTAGAATGTCATCATTCTAGTACTGCACTGTACTTCCACTGTACCCTAAATACTACTCACGGGGTGTTGCAATCTGACAAGTGAAACCCGGAAGACACGTGAATTTGTTTTACAAGTATAATTACGTGTTACGTGTTATTTTAAGGAAAAATGTTATCTTTATAAGCATTAAATATTATCTTAGCTATCATGAGCTCTATGGTAAAATTATATTGACAGTATATATTGACCCATAAACCTGTTTGCAGGATTATACTTGGATCCAGGGAACAGTGACTAATGGGGCAGAAGAATAAGCAAGTCTAAAGTAAACAGAGAAGTGGAAGAAGGTTGACAGAGTTCTCTGCCCCACAGACAGGAGGTGTGGCCTCAGGTTTCCACCATGTGGTCACCAATGACCTTTCAGCAAAGAGACTCCTACACATAAAGGGCAGACGCGTGGTCAGGGCCACCCAGGTCCCTCTCAGCTGGACCAGCTTCAACAGTGGAGACTGCTTCATCGTTGACCTCGGAGGTGTAAGGACACAGGATTCTCTTGCTGTATGTTTGCAGTTGAAAGGTGAAGCAAACTGGAGAGACACATTGTATGTTGACAGTGGTTCCCTGTCTGTCTGTATGTTCACCAATCTGCAGAAGATCTATCAGTGGTGTGGATCCAAGTGTAACAAGTTTGAGCGACTGAAGGCGGCACAAGTGGCCAGAGGTATCCGTGACAACGAAAGAAATGCCCGTGCCAAGCTGGTGGTTGTAGAAGAGGGAAGTGAACGGTCCGCGCTCACTAATGTGAGTCTCAGATTCTTTTGTCATACATTTCTCTTCTTTTTCACAGACATGTCTCATGATATGTCTGTGAAAAAGGAAAAACTATTCATTCCATAATCATGATAAATAGTAAATGATAATGGGTGTGAAACGTAGACTGTATAAAACATAGTCCCCTATGACGTCACCCATGGGTTTCTGAAGAGCCAAAATTAAGCTCAAAGTGGCTGGCTCCGGCCGTCGTCATCTTGGCAGTGACGACACAGCCTGACCCCTGGCTAATCCATGAACAGGCAAAGAGTAGGAGCGTGGATGAAGCTGAGTTGGGCTGAATAAAGCCTGGTTGCTGAAACACGCCCAACTAGGTTGAAGCTACCAAGCTAGCTAAGGCTAACAAGCTAGGCTGTTGCTAACCAGCTAATCTTATCGCTGTGGTCTTGTTGCTCCTGATATTAAATAAAACAATTGTAACAAGACTCCTTCATTCAACCAATCAATTTATTTGTGGCATGAAATCATTCAAGGTAATGTTACAACTCCTTCAGTTTGTGCATTAGGGTTAATGTTATTCTCCATAAAGCAAACGCCTCCTTTTTTCTTGGCGAAATGGTAAATGGATGCACTTGTATTTCTCTTTTCTAGTCTTTCCGACCACTCAAAGCTTTAACACTACATGTCATCATTCATCCATTCATACACTGATGACGGGGGCGCCCATGCAAGGTGCCACCTGCTCATCAGGACGAACTAACATTCATAGGCACAGCTATAGGAGCAATCTGGGGTTAAGAGTCTTGCCCAAGGACACATCGACATGGACTAGCGGAGCCGGGGATCGTACCGCCGATTCTCTGATTGAAGGACGACCCGCTCTAATACTGAGCCACAGTCCCCGAAGCCCTCTGTTCTGTCAGATAAAGAAAAAGAGAAGTGTTTCAACGGCATTCCGTATTCCAGGTTTAGCCAAGTTTCATGGACACTACAGCTCCTGATATCTCAGTGAAAGCTGATGCCGGTGGTATGGAGGTCACCCAGGAGCAGCTCCATCATCCAGCACATTGGCCAGCAGGATGTTTGCACAGCAAACCTTATTTGTCTGACATTTGCATGAAAGATTCTCCAAAACACAAACACGTTAAGTTTCGTGACTTGATTTCGCCGTGTTAGCAGACAGCTGTGATGGCAGCCACCTGTCCCTCAAAGCAGCCATGCCCTTAATTATGCATAACTTTAAGCCTCATTAGAATTTAAACAGGTGAGTTGTTATATAAATTCAACTCCTGTACAGTTGTCATGGACAGGGATCTCCCCCCTTACGGACTCACAGACTTTGAGGCGCGCTCCCGCGAAGTCCGTGAGGGTTCAGTTCTGTCCCACTGTCAGATCATCGAGTGTTTGAGTCTCTGGCAGACATCTTGAGCCCTTTATGAACCCTTTCCATAAGTCACATAGGATGCTGACTTAGCCGAAGGGAATTACCCACAAATCATTGCAATGTGACGTTAAACACGGGGTATCCAGTGGACGCATGGAGACGTAAAAAAAAAAAAGGTAAACAAAGAGGACGGTGTTCAGCCTGGAATATTAAATGTACTCAGAAACATTAAGGGATAAAGATGGAAGATAAAACACATGAAATCAGAAGATATTTATTCATTTATTCATCAAACATTTGATTTTGTCATTGAAGCCGTTTTGACAAAAACAAGTAAATAGATGATATGAATGACCTCATCTAGTGAGGAAAGAGCCTGAAGACGTTCAAATCAGGGAGTACAACGTATAAAATAAATACACACAATTTTCATCATATTTGTGGACGTTGTCATGGTAACGTGATATGTTGCAGCAAAGTGCTGTCCCGTTCATATTTACACCATCTCAAGCCCTCACAGTCTCACACTCAAACACCTACCAGGTGACGTCAGTAAGTCCTTGAGGGTTCAGGGTTTGAGGCTTTAGGGGGACGCTGGGACTGGGCACAAAATCATGTAAAGTTAGGCTTTTTAACATGGAGGTCTATGGAGATTCACTCCCTTTTAGAGCCTGCCTCAAGTGGCCATTCGATGAGCTGCATTTTTTTACCCTTCCGCATTGGCTTCATTTTTCAGCCTCAGAGATTGTGCTGCCGTTGATACAGCTGCTGCATGTAAAACTCTGAATGCGGTTGTCCCTTCTCCACAGATCTATTTACGTTGCAAGGAAAGGTGAAACTAAAACAAGACATCTAAAAATCATATTTAACACTGCTTGTTATTAACACATACAGATATACACAATACAAATTGTCAAGAAGAGTTGAGCTCACAGAGAAAGCCGCCTTGGATACATGCATACACGTTCAGGGGAAAGACAGGATATAAAAGCACGAAGCATATACTCAGAAATCAAGAGTTAAAGTGTATTCAAAAGAAAAGGTTTATGATCATTATATAACAAATGTTTAATGCATAGAGTGATTTAACAAATGTAAAAACTGATTATGATAATGTTCTGTGTACCGGAGCTGAGATGTGGAAAAAGTGTGTCATAGGGTGTGTCAGCAGACCGAGTGAGTCAGGAACAGATGCTTTTGGGTGTGGGTCGGAAAAACAGTCATGAGACATGGAATTCTGCTGCAAGAGATGACTCATACTCCCACGAGGGAAAGGTCTGGCGGTCCGGAGACAAACGTACACACAAAAAGGTGGGGTGAAGATCATGTGTTCAGGATAGGTGGGGGGAGAACAGATAGCCCAAATCAAGGATAAAAGGAGACGCTTGCAAGCCCCAAACTGGGATTTCTACATGAGCTGTCCAGACGCTCTGAGAAGACGATACGGACGATTGCAACTGAAGTATTCGAGGACTTCGTCTCGGTTCACGGAAAGAAGACCGCTGTCTGTGGACAAAGAATTGGAAGACGGAGATTTTCCTCTACCCACTGCTCGACTTTAACAACTGAACAACGGAGGAACGCCGCCGCCCTAGAAAGACTTTGTACAGAGCCTTGTGGACTGTTGGCCGAACTCCGCTGCAAAGAGCAGGAGGTGTCCGAGGGTCCGGCCGGACCATCGCTCCTAACAACTCCAAAAGAACCTTTTCATCGCACCTTTGGAAATCCAGCTCCAACCGAGCCGTCTCGGCATCTAAAAACCAATGAGTATAACCTGAGAAGAAAATTAAAGTAACGAATCAAGTGTAGTGACGTTTTATGTGAGCTGTAGCTTAACCCTTGCAAACTAACTAAATATAACCTGCAATAAATATCTAATCTGCATTTAAAGTAAAATTCTCAAGTGCATTTATTTGCTCAAGTAGTAAAAAGTTCCTCGTGGCAGTAAAAAGTTAAATCCATTGTATGTCTAACAACTGAGTTCTGTAAGGTTATCCTAGAAGACCGAATCCACTTAACAATCCCTTACGGTTTTAGAAGTAATCCTAGCCATTAAAACCTAAACCTGGCATTTACCAAGAGCACGGATCCAGAAGAGGGAAGCTGCCATAACCGACGCGACTGGTAGGAGCGCCCGGGGTCAGGGTGGCCCCTCGACCGAGTGCACTCAGACCGGAGGAAGCAGGGTAGACGTCGGGAGTAACGGCAGTTAGAAGAGCCAGGAGAGTTCCCTCGCAAGAACACCAGCTCGACAATCTTTTAATAGAGAGCTGAGTCAGTAAGTAGCCCCGTATCGGGCCAGAAGTACCCCAGGATCTAACAAAATATACCAACTCAACCTTCAGTATGAATTAAATCCTATTCGTTTTACTGTTACATCTTTCATGTATTTATTGTATATTTTACCTCAAATATATTATGTGGCATGGTATTTTAACTTGTTCATCTGTTTATTGTAATTATTGTTATATGAAGTTCCAATGGCGTCTAGGAACAGTGTAGTCATTAGCAATAGTAACTTAGTCGATTTTTAGTTCACATAATGTAACGTCTGACAAAATACGACAGAACTACAGAACTACAGAACTACAGAAACACTTAAAAATACTTCATATTTACTTAGTTCTAACGATACAGAGGTTGCCGCTTGGTGTGAACTCAAGGCCAACTTTGTCACGATCAGGCTTTGCCTTGTGTGTTCTGTGTGTTTCTTTCTGTAGCTTCTCACTCTACCTGTCAGCCACTCCCTCAGCACCAGTCTAACTCAGCTACTCCCTCAGCACCAGTCTAACTCAGCCACTCCCTCAGCACCAGTCTAACTCAGCCATTCCCTCAGCACAAGTCTAACTCAGCCATTCCCTCAGCACCAGTCTAACTCAGCCACTCCCTCAGCACTAGTCTAACTCAGCCACTCCCTCAGCACCAGTCTAACTCAGCCACTCCCTCAGCACCAGTCTAACTCAGCCATTCCCTCAGCACCAGTCTAACTCAGCCACTCCCTCAGCACCAGTCTAACTCAGCCACTCCCTCAGCACCAGTCTAACTCAGCCACTCCCTCAGCACCAGTCTAACTCAGCCACTCCCTCAGCACCAGTCTAACTCAGCCACTCCCTCAGCACCAGTCTAACTCCCTTCACCTGTCCCTGATCACTAATCAAGCACTCCCTCATCAGCACACCTCTCCTTACCTGTTCTAGCCACTATTTAAGTCACCCACTGCCAGGTCATTGTTTGTGTTCATACCTACCCGCCCGTTTTTGCTCGGCCTGTTCCCGGTTTCCCCGTCTGCCTGCCCTGCCGGATTTCCCCCCTCGTCTCTTGTCTCGTCCTTGGATTCCCTTTGTGTGCGTTATTCATTAAAACCCTTTTCTCACTACGTCTGACTGTCTGCGCTCCTGAGTCCTCATGAGTCCTCATCATGCCCCGTGACAATCTTACGAACTTGTTAAAGAAATAATGTTAAATCAAGGTTCACATGTTAGCTTTTGCAAACTCTGTTCACTGACCATAAGATACACTTATTTGCGTTTTTTCTGAAAGTATGATGTTCAGATTGTTCATGCTGTGAGTAGAGAGCTGTAGTCAGGATGATGTTAGCCTAGCTTAGCATTAAGACTGAAGGCAGAGGGAAAAAACTAGCCTGCTCTGTCCAAACCTCTCAAGCTCACTGATAACATCTCCACAGAAATGTAAAGCAGCATATCAATTTGTGGTTCTATTTTTTGACAAACAGTAGTGTGTCCTCCTTCCAGGAGTTCTGTGCAGTGTCTCAAGCTAATTGACAGGTTCCGCCAGTGAGCACATGATTTGGTCTCTGTACACTGCAGAGTCCAGAGACTATGATACCAAACCTGGTATCCTCACTCTCACACAGCACACACTGCACCTGGCTGCTTATTGCTCAAGATATTTCTGTGTGTGTATGGACTAAAACAAAAAAGCTACAGTGGGTTCATCGGTGAGTATTAGAGGTGTTGGTAGGTGTAGATATCTACTTTGGACAGAGAAAGGAAGGCTGTTTCTTCCCACTTCCAGACTTTATGCTAATAGGCTAACCAAATCCGGACTAAAGCTTTGTATGTAAGAGACATTGGAGTGGTAGCTGTGGTGGAAATTATTCTTATTTATTTCCCTGTAAGAAATAAATGTGATGATAAAGCTCTCAAAAGTCTTTAAGTGTTTTATTGAACAGACACTTAGAATATTCAGCTGAATGGATAGAGCTCTTTCCCTACTGATGGTCCGGAGGTCTAACCACAAGTCAAAGTAGTATATGCTTCACACAATCTGCACATTATTTTGATATCACGTCATCACTTGTGACTGAGCTTCCCCATCCGTACATCCTGTCTGATCGGTACTGCGTATGTGGAACTTTCTGCAGAGATGGGAAAGAAGCGCGGTGGCTCACTGATTCCATCATCAGCTCCAGAAAAACGTTTTACTGCTTAAATAATGTATGATGGAAGTAGCATTAACGACTGAGTCATCATTCTTGCTGGTATCGGGAAGAAAGAAATTGTATAAAAAATGATGTACTTGTCAAATCATTTTTTCACACTAACATGTCCTTGGAGTCAAACCAGAACTCTCAGATAATGATCAGAGAATGTGATAATGATACAGAGGCAGACGTGTTCAACAGGAAAATAGCCAAACTATACATGGTACAGTATTCACTCATACAAAATACCAGAAGTTCAATTCAACTCCTGTCTTCCTAAAGATCAAACAGACACGAGAATCTGAACATTAATTGAACACAGAACATTTTTGGAAGGATTGGCAGTTGGCTGATTTAGCAGGAAGTGATAAGAACATAAATACCCAAATTACTTGTATACTTGTCATGGAATATTATGGATTCTTTGAATCACATCAGATGAGAAATCTTATCTCATGCAGTTTATCAAGTGGGGTGCTGCTCTGTGACATGGATATACATTATTTTAAAATTATATCTAAATCTGCATAATTCCATACAATAAAGAGTTCTGTTGAAAATAGGACCATGTACAACATGGTGGATGATGGGAGTGGACACACACAGGTGACTAAATATACAAGAAGTTCACTTTTAAAACCACGCCATGGTGCAATGTTGAAGAAACAGCTGAGAAGCCTTGACTTCCAGTCATGAATTGCTGAAGTCTCTTTGGGGCACAAAGCATGCATTTCCCTCTACCTCGTTCATCAAACTAGTTGTCCATTACGGGGTTACAGAACCCATGTTACTGGGATGAGCAAATGCAGAGCCATTGGAGATTGTTGACACAAGTTAAAACAGTGGTTACCTAGGTGAGAGTCCAAACACCATCATGCCTATATCACAAAGTAATACAATGATAGGCAATACACGACAACAATATGGCCAGATCATGTACAGTATATTGATCTGGTGTTGCAGTGATGAAATCAATGGGAGAAATCTGAAACTGAACTCTAATACAAAACTGTTTTTGGTGTAAATTCAGTTTTTGGAGTTGGTGGAGACCAAAGCATAGCTAAAAGAAGAGTAGAGATACATGAATTAATCAGATGGATACAAACATGACTCCAATGGCATGAAAATGTTGCTCTTTGCCTTCTTGATGTTGGCTGATGTCAGACAGAATTGTCAACAAGTTCAACTCTGTTTCCATCTTCAGTCTGATATTGCCTTCATTAATCTATTTCCTTGGGGGTTGGGGGTTTTGATATCTGCTGACATTATGACTAGAGACCATATCCGTCAGAATCAAACAGCGTTTTAAATCGACAGGTGATGTATTATTCAGCAGCCCAAACACCAAAGAGAGTGAAGGAGTGAGAGATGTCGGGGTCTCCCTTATAGACCTGCCGCTGTCTGTCCTGGGAGGATTTGTGTAAATGTTTTACATTACTTGTAGGGTGGAAGATTCACAGTGTTGTAGAGACGTGGCAGTCAGAGCATTGTGTTACAGTTACAGACACAAATGAGGAAGAGGAGCGAAAAGAAGAGAAGAAGGACCGTGAAACGGCAACAAAGACACCACAGAAAAGAAGCTGTGCCAGAGAAAAGGAATGTTTCCCAGACATTGAAGCAGAGAGTCACTTTAAATTGATTTCGAACAGCCTCAATAGCAGCATAAATGTCGTGTGTACCGGTCTTCAATCTTGTTATTATTACTGACAACAATTGACAACGGCTTTAGTCCCGCTTGACATAATCGGCTACTCATTAGTCCCCCCGCTGCGCTTATTTGTTGACACAGAGCTCTGGACCCAGGCAATATGCTGAATGTGCCAACGGGCAACGGTTTGCTAACACATTAGCCAAAAAGAGCTTTCTACGCTGTATGTCAGATTTGGTGTTTAGACCTTGATCTGCTGCCCCAAAATGGCCACAAAAGTTTATTTTCTGGCCCCTGGTGGGGGGAAGATTGGGGAGTGTGCTTTTGACTTGAACCATAACTTCATCTGAAGTCATTAGAAATAATAGATCTGCAGATTGGCTTGTGATGAATACACTAGCCCAATGAGAAAGCAATTACGCACCTTCAGCAATAATATGTTGCCAGAATTCTCTCTTTGACACTATCCTTACATGTGGCTCTTCAAGTGGTGAATATTGTTTCCATCTGTTATATCTGGAGGGTGGAGAGCAGTGGCAGAGTTCCTGTCGACCCAAAGGGCTACGGTCAGTTCTACGGGGGGGGGGGGGGGGGACTGTTACATCATCCTGTACACCTACGGGAAGAGGCAGATCATCTACACCTGGTATGACACCATTCACTGAGCTGGTTTTTCATAAGCAACAAAGAGTTTCACTTCCTGTAATATGGTCTGATGCTCTGCACCAAGCTTCCTGATATATGTCCATCATATCTGTGGTTTATTAGCCGAGCTGAGGGGAACTGCAGGGTTGATAATTCTCTGTTGTTCTGTCACTAAGACGACTCTCACATCACAATTATTTGCTTGATCATTGTTGATGTAAAATATAAAAATATAACTAACTTTGTCTTAAAGCTTTACTCAGCATTGTCACATGTCTCTTCTGGCCTGTAGGCAAGGAGCCAGATGCTCTTTGGATGAGCTAACAGCTTCGGCCTTCCTGACCGTAGAACTGGATCGTTCACTGGGAGGGCATGCAGTTCAGGTACAGTCAGTGTGAAACATAATAAAACACATGTGCAATGGACGCCTGAAATAGCTCATGAATCTGTCTCTCTGCCTAATTAAGTCAAATGTGGTTTGCAACGCTTTGTCACACGAAACGGTAATCCAGTAAACTACATGCTGAGTGAATGTCTTAGTTTATCACAAACTGCAGCTCGGTTCAAATGTTAATGAGCAGACTTCAGAAGTGCTTGCAGGTGGATTTGTACAGAGCCAGGTTAGCTAGCTCCCCCTGTTTCCAGTCTTTATGCTAAGGTAAGCTAACTGTTTCCCTGGCTGTAGTTTCAAAACGAATAAGCATATTTCCTAAAAGGTCAAACTATTCCATCAACAAAAACAGCACACACAATACAATAACACTGCTCAAAGTTCAAAAACAAACAGAAACCAAGACTTAGAGGCGGTGTACTGTAGGATTAAAGCAACAGAAAGATAAAAGTTTTGGCATCAATTTTCTTTGGAATTGCCCACAGATTGTGTGTGTGTGTGTGTGTGTGTGTCATCAGGTCAGAGTGTGCCAGGATAAAGAGCCCCCACATCTGCTGAGCCTCTTCAAATCCAAACCCCTCATTGTATATAAGAGTGGTACGTCACGCCTCAGAGGCCAGACCCCCCCACCTCCAACCCGACTCTTTCAGGTACGACGGAACCTGGGCACCATCACCAGAATCGCTGAGGTGAGCATTTACAATGGTTTACAATGGAAATAGATATTTATAATGGGCATTTTGTCAGTTTTCAGGTAAAGGTGTTGGATGTCTCATATGTTTCAGGTTGATGCCAGGGCGTCCAGTCTGAACTCTAACGATGCCTTCCTGCTGAAGATGGCTGATGGCCGGGGCTATCTGTGGATGGGCAAAGGGGCCAGTGAAGAAGAGGAGAAAGGAGCAGACTACATGAGTAAAGAGCTGAACTGCAGCAGCAAACACGTCATGGAGGAAAATGAACCAGGTCATCACATTTCATTTCCATACGTAAAACACAAAGACCTTCTGCTGACGGGGGAGTTTGGATGATGATGAAATTCAAACAAACAACATGAGTGACAGCTGTGACTCAAAGCCAGTAACACTGGTACTAAAATAAACCTGTGAAGTCAGCCAGCATTGGTTGTGCATGGCTAGCATGCCTGTGAGTACAGAGCTGCTGCAGCAGGATGTAATGATTTAACACAGGATGTGTCCGACAGCTGGACTAGTCCTGCCTGCCTATCTGCACCTATACGCATAGTTGGGCTATTTATTTCAGAATTATTTATACTATAGGCAAACAACCTTCCATATTTTGCAAAAAACAGAAAAATACCTCTGTCAACAAGAACATAAGCAGGAACAAGCATGAGAAGAATGTGTGCTGTGTGAAGTCAGATGGCAGCTGGGTATTTACTGCGTGATGCAACAGAGCAGAGAGCTAGCTACGGATCTGGTACGCCACCCACCATCAAAGCGACCACACCCTTAACTATGCTTAACTTTAATCTTGATATCATTTAAACAGGGGAGTTCATTAAAGATTCATCAAATGTCATTCAATGTCAGTGTGTGTTTTATGTTGCAGATGATTTCTGGGCAGCATTAGGGGGGAAGACAGAGTACCTGACCTCAGCGAGACTAGACAGTCAGACCATCACTCACCATCCTCGTCTGTTTGGATGTTCAAACAAAACCGGCAGGTTCATAGTAAGTCTTTCACCTACGTCAGAGGTCTTCAACAGGGGGACCGCGACCCTTAGGGGGTCCGCGGAGGTACTGGTCGTGAAATGTTTGGTTGATTAGACAACGATTTTTTTTAGGCATTTTTCCATGACCTGCTTTAATCCCAGGTGATAATCATTGTGTTTTGAAACAACAGTTACCTGTTGGTTCCTCATGTGATCAGTAGAATCACTGCAGTGAGAATGGGATGTTGTGCAGCAGTATTGTAACCAGTGCCATCATGTGTGCAGATTGAGGAGGTTCCAGCAGAGTTCACACAGGATGACCTGGCTGAAGATGATGTGATGCTGCTGGATATGTGGGACCAGGTACTGTACACAGCTGTAGCAAAGGTTAGGTCATCTCTGGACAAACTCCACAGTCACTCTAATGTCCTGTTGCAGGTGTTTACGTGGATCGGAATGGATGCCAACGAGGTGGAGAGGACTGAATCCGTAAAATCTGGTGAGCTTTTGGATTTGTTGCTGTTTTAGTTGCGTTGTTGCACCAGCTGTTTATCTCGATGCGCCCAACTCCCAATAATCACATAACAGCAGCAAATTTACATAGCAATTTTGTTTTGCAGATTTACTGGAAATTCTGTAAAAACGTGCCTTACATTTGGATAGAACCTTGATTATTGACTGGAAGCACTTGAAGATGTTATAAATGTAATTTTAGGAGAGAGGGAGACTCTGAAAAGGAATGAAGCACCATGCTGCCTGCACTAAGGTTTAATATACTCTATTACAGTCAACTGTCAGTTACATGCTTTCTAAGCCTGATCTGTAGGACTGAGTCTGAGTCCCTGCAGGGTCCACAAAACACGTACCGCTCTCTCATCCATTCATCAGGGGTGACTGTGGCTCAGTGCTACAGCAGGGTCGTCCTTCAATCAGAGGATCGGCAGTTCGATCCCCGTCTCCGCAAGTCCATGTGGACTTGTCCTTGAGCAAGAAAATTAACCCCAAGTTGCTCCTGTAGCTGTGCCTACGGGGTGTGAATGTTAGTTCGTCCTAATGGGCAGGTGGCTCCTGTCATCAGTGTGTGAATGGGTGTGAATGGGTTAGTGATGACGTCTAGTGTTGAAGCTTAGAGTGGTCGGAACATTAGAAAATAACTGTACATCCATTTACCTTTCATGTCTTTTAGCTTACCACAGAATTTGTCTTCGTTGAATTTCACTTGTATAAAACGATAACCTCTTACTGCCACATGAGGTCACTACTAGCATGGGACACCAACTTATTGGCAACACCACCCAGATGTAGCCGTTTGCTACAGTTACTCTTCGTCTCCCCTGCAGCCAAACGGTACATAGAGACTCCTGTGGTGGTGGTGAAACAAGGCCATGAACCTCCCACCTTCACAGGCTGGTTCCTGGCCTGGGACCCCTCCCACTGGGACTCTGTCACCAGGAGCATGAAGTCCATGCGTCTTTAGATTCAGAACATACAGATATATTGATCCACCCATGACAACTGAAGTAGGTTCCTTTACATAACCAGTGTGATCAAATAAAGACATTCAGTTGTTTTCTGTGGCATTTGTAATTGAACATTGTGTTTGTACTGTTATTTTACCACATGCAGGCACAACCTTCACATTGACATATAATGACCCCCTTACTGTCAGTCTCTGACATGTTGGGAAGGTTGGGAATCTCTGGTCTTTGATTTGTTGTTGGAAATACTGAAGCTACTTCAGAATAATTCTTATAAAATGATTTTATTTGACATGTTGCTTGTATCCAAATTACTATAATAAAAGTGAAGTGATATAAGACATGAGATTGATGTTGATCTTCTAATCTCACTGTTGGTAACAAAGGGAATAAGTGTATTTCCCATAAATGTTGAGCTATATTCCTTTAGAGCATGTCAGCCAGTCATTCTGGAGAACAGTATATTTTCTGATGACACTCTCTTGTTGGACTAAGTACAGATACATTAAGTTAGCTAGGACCCACTGGAAAGACCTTTCCCGCTCACCTCTATTTGAGATTCAAGTGATTATGAATTGATATTATGAATTGACATATCAGTTATTTATGTAGATTCATTGCATCTGCTAAAAGGATGAATAATTCTGGCGACTGCAACAATCGATATGACACATGTTGGATAAGATTGCATCAGTTCCATTAATTATCTTCATGATATAATCTGGAGGTTTCACAACTTCTGAAGCATCCTTCATTTCATTTTGAGCTTTAAAATGATGTTCAAAGTAAACTCTGCATTATAAATTACACTTTGTGATTGTGTAGAAAATATTATTATATTAACAATATATAAAAAATATATCAATAATGTCTAAATAAAAAACATTGCATAAGAAATTTCACTCTCAAGGTCAAAGACTCAAAAACTGCTTTTCTGAGTCCACATTTAAAGCAGAAAGCTGAAGAAGACACATCAGTAATCAAAATGTGTGATGTCACGTGTGATCTAATTTGACATTTTTTATACTTTCACTTTGCCAAACCTACAAATCTTTCCAACACATTGACGGAGTTGAACGTCTCATACAGAATGTTGTGATGTATGAGCACAGGTTTGGAAATGATTTCTGAGCATCATGTTCAAACGTTCTTGACCATATTTGAGCCCATAGATGTTATTTCAGGATCATACTTCAGCCATTACATGTTCATATCAAACTACTGGCAACATTGGGATTCAATAATTCTTGTTTTGGTAAAACGTCATAGGTGTTACTATTACAGTACCGTGTGCGTCCACTAGAGGATTAGCAGCATTAAACAAGTCTCCTGTAGGCTGTAAACTGGCTGGTCATGGTCAACGACCACAGACTGGATGTTAGTCCACTATCAACTACACACTGACTGGATGTTAGTCCACTATCAACTACACGCTGACTGGATGTTAGTCCACCATCAACGACACACAGACTGGATGTTAGTCCACTGTCAACTACACACAGACTGGATGTTAGTCCACTATCAACTACACACAGACTGGATGTTAGTCCACTATCAACTACACGCTGACTGGATGTTAGTCCACCATCAACGATACACTGACTGGATGTTAATCCACTATCAACTACATGCTGACTGGATGTTAGTCCACTATCAACTACACGCAGACTGGATGTTAGTCCACTATCAACTACACGCTGACTGGATGTTAGTCCACCATCAACCACACACTGAATGGATGTTAATCCACTATCAACTACACACTGACTGGATGTTAGTCCACTATCACTACACGCAGACTGGATGTTAGTCCACTATCAACTACACACAGACTGGATGTTAGTCCACTATCAACTACACACAGACTGGATGTTAGTCCACTATCAACTACACACTGACTGGATGTTAGTCCACTATCAACTACACACTGACTGGATGTTAGTCCACCATCAACTACATGCAGACTGGGATGTTAGTCCACTGTCAACTACACACAGACTGGATGTTGGTCCACTATCAACGACACACAGACTGGATATTAGTCCACTATCAACTACACGCTGACTGGATGTTAATCCATTATCAACTACACACAGACTAGATGTTAGTCCACTATCAACTACACGCTGACTGGATGTTAATCAACTATCAACTACACACAGACTGGATGTTAGTCCACTATCAACTACACACTCACTGGATGTTAGTCCACGATCAACTACACGCTGACTGGATGTTAGTCCACTATCAACTACACACAGACTGGATGTTAGTCCACTATCAACTACACACTGACTGGATGTTAATCCACTATCAACTACACACTGACTGGATGTTAGTCCACTATCAACTACACGCTGACTGGATGTTAGTCCACGATCAACTACACGCTGACTGGATGTTAGTCCACTGTCAACTACACACAGACTGGATGTTGGTCCACTATCAACTACACGCTGACTGGATGTTAGTCCACCATCAACTACACACTGACTGGATGTTAGTCCACCATCAACTACACGCTGACTGGATGTTAGTCCACTATCAACTACACGCTGACTGGATGTTAGTCCACTATCAACTACACGCAGACTGGATGTTAGTCCACTATCAACTACATGCAGACTGGATGTTAGTCCACTATCAACTACACGCTGACTGGATGTTAGTCCACTATCAACTACACGTAGACTGGATGTTAGTCCACCATCAACTACACACAGACTGGATGCAAAATACACTACTTTTTAATTCATTGTTGAATTTTGCACATAACAATTAGATTAATCACAAAAAATCATGTGATTAATCACGATTAAAAATTGTAATCGTTGCCCAGCACTAATATTAATATTAACATACAGAGATTTTGGAAAAAACATATATTATTAAATAGGTGCACAATATGACTCGGGATTTGTTTTGAAAGGGTTAATAGGTCATTTTTATTGAATTTTTACTTTAAATCTGAAACTCTGAAAACTGAAACATTTTATCCTGATAGTGGTTGTTTTATTTTTGTAGTTGAGCTAAAACAATAGAAAATGTGTCTGTTCAAAAACGATTACACTGGAAATGTTTTCCAATAAAAGGAGCATTGACTCAGATTCACTCCTTTGCCTGGCTGGGAGCCTTGTGTCCAGCTCTGGACACATCAGGCCCATCAGGCAGGGGGCAGGGCGGGATGGCCAGCAGCTCTCTGTTTAAATGAATATCAATCATGCCTCCCAGGCTGGGCCGTCACCGCGGGGCTGCGATTGGTTCATAGCAGACCAACCTGGAGCGCCGGTGAAAGCTACTGTATCAGTGTCCATTCACTGACAACAACGAGGCTGAATAACCAATGAGCTCTGTCCAAGCTGAAGTGTGGTCCTCTCTATTCTCAGAGTAGCTTTGAACATGACCAGCAGCCTTCCGTGGCCCAAACGCTGGACTAGGGAACCTAAAGAATAGCAATGCTTTCATGAAAAACAATAACAATTGTAGCTTTATCACCAAAGAAGACACACAGGCCGAGGATACAGACGCCTTTCCATTTGGATTACTTTTCTTATTTGTTTGATATTTTAAGGGGTTCTAAGGGGAAGAAGCTTTGACATCAAGAAGGTTGGAGTGAAGAAAACCAAAAATGAAAGCAAGACTCTTTCTCACCTGCCTGGCAACTTTCTACTGTTTGAGTAAGTACAGTCTAGCTTCTACATTTGACACAGAGTTCAGGATCAGAACTGAACTTTGCCAAGTCCAGAGAGAGGATGCTGCTGCTCTCATCTGTTCTGCTGCTTTGACTTTGACTTTCAGTAAACTGGAATTAAAATCTTTTGCGCCTACGGTATTAATGAAATCCATAATCATCCTCATAAAAGTTTCCTTTTTGAAGATCCTATTGTTTCTCATTGAATCAGTAAGTTTAAAAACAGCATTGTTATATCGCCCCCGCTGTAATTGATGTTTCTGAAATTGCTGTAAATTGGAGAAACAAGCTCCTGCTCTGTCCTCATCTACTAATTCAGGTATTATTAATAAGGACTGAATGATCACTTCCACTCTGTTCAGATGACTGGAAGCTTTTGTCAAAATGTACATGACAATATGCAAATGAACTGACCATTGTGTCACTTTCTCACCAGTAAAACAGTGTGGCCTATTGAATGGAAATACATTTGGAGGTATCCTCTAAATAACTCCTACAAATATGAATATATACTGGTCAAAACATTTCATCATCAATCTTGAATGAACAGTAAACGGTTCAAATTGAACGCCATCAAAACACTGTTTGACTAAACAAGAAAGTTCATTGTTGAACTTGGAAATAATAGTTTTACAAATAATTGAATAAAAAGTCAAGATCCACTCACTAAGCAAACTTCACTGAGGAAGACTGTGAAGTGCAGCTGAAAGCTCCAGAAAAAGCTTGTACGTAGATCTAGACCAGCGGTTCCCAAACTTTTTAGGCCACGCACCCCCTTCTACATCCCGACCGGGTTCGCGCACCAATCATACATTCCACCATCTCTCTGGCAGCTGGCAAGCTCACGTCTTCGGCGATTGTGTGCGGTAGCCCCTTTCTCGCTATTCTGTAACCAGATATGAAGCCCGTAGTGCGTCATTTATAGACCAACACATGAATGAGACTCCAGTTGTTTTTGGCTGTTTTGTAACTCCTCCAATTTCGATATAAACAATGTAAGGGGCTTTTGACTTGCACTGGCATGCTTGGTGTTCAGGTGGCGACGTAAATAAGAGCTTCAGACTGTTAGCCAGAACCTCACTGCACACCACGCACTGCGGCTTTGGGGAATCTGCGTTGCCAATCCAAGTGAAGCCCAGACACACATACTTTTCATCATATTTCCTCTTTTTTTCCCAGTCTGATGCTCACTCTCGTTTCCTCTTTTTTCACCTTGACTCCGCGATGGGCCGATGTGCTCCCGATTTGTCTGTGCTATCCCTTCCTCCTTTTCAGTCTCCTCCGTCTCATCTTCCTCTGACTCTGACTCGATTTCTTCTCCCGGTCTCTCCCCAACGCACCTCTCCGTTCCCCTCGCCTCCGATTCCTCTCTCTCTCTCTCTGTCCCTCTCCTCTTCTACGACTGATAGCTTCAGATGTCCCACCTGACAGTTTTTAAATTAAAATTACATTTTTTTTTTATATTTAATATTATTACACCATCAGACCGCCATTGCACTTTTCCTCTCGCGCACCCCCTAGAGGCCCCTAGAGGCACCCCTGGGGGTGCGCGCACCCCACTTTGGGAATCCCTGATCTAGACTATTCAACTTGATCTAATTGTTTGCCACAGGGTTTCATTTTGTGAAGTGATGCAGAAAAGACTTTCTCTGTATGCAGAATTCATTTCTGAACCCAGTTATTCATATTTCATATGAACACAGACTTACATTTCAAACATTTAAAGAGCATTTCAGTAAGAATGGAATGCCTGACGGCCAGGTATTCTACATTTGTTGAAGGCACAATTATCACATAAACATTTAAAATAACCGGGAGGTTGTAGATGGGAAAAAATGTTTTATTTAAGAAAACCCGAGCAGCTTTGCATGAGAAGGGGAGCAGTGCAGACGGTGTCCTTAGCTCAGACCACAGTAAGGGGTTAGAGTTGGTGACCTCTGACCTTTGGGAGGGGGTATGACTCTGGGTCGCCCCGGTCAGCAGAGCAGTCTGTGTGGGGGTGCACAGACACAATAGGCCCCCTCAAGTCCTCAGTCTTCAGTGAGCTGACCTTCACACCCTCATCTCCATAACACTGTGCTCAGATTGAGACCTTATTAAAAATATGTGTGTGGAAGGTAATCCCCCTCCAGCGGCCCATGACCATGTCCCCGACAACCCTCCCCTGTCAGGGCTCCTCACTCAGACTCACACACACAGTGAACACCATGGAGGAGGCCTGCAAAACACCCCTTTAATCCACAGCAAGTACACAAAGGGCCTGTGGTGACCGGCGTGTGACAGGAAAGAGGCGAACATCTCAATCCGTGCAGAGTTTAGGCTAATGCTAACAGGATTTGAGCCATGCAAAGATGCAGTCATGAGGCTGATGGGACCTCCTGTAGGCCCTCATCCGGTTTTGACTGACTATATAAGGCGTTAACAAGCACACACTGCTTTGAGAACTTTAATGCAATGCAACTTGTATTAGTCCATTACACTTCTTTTATTAATGTTTTTTTTCATTACAGTTGATGTGTGAAATCTTCAATGCTTTATGTTTACACCCATGGGTGGACCTTGAAATTCTTATGCCAGCATATGTCCAGTGCCACAGAGTAGGAAACATGACTGGGCAGCTTCTGATGCACCAGTAGTGGTAGTAACTGGTTAAATTGCTGGTTAGGGTTATTGACTTTATAACTGTGTAAACCTTCCAGCTGTAATTTATTTTGATTAAAAAAAAGAAATGTGCTCCCATATAATTCATATAAGACCCGATACCTTATATTTCTCTTCTGGTGCATCTATTCGTGTCCCATTAGATCACAGTTTCAATAGTGCTTCCCATAATCTGGCAGTAGCAGCTCTCCTGCACAGTGATGAGTCTGTGGGAGTCCTTCAGCTTGTGTTTTGTTAGTTGTCCTGCCAGGCTTTTGCTTTCAATGAGATTTCCCTAAAAAGAGTTGCTCTGTGAGTTGACACCTCACTGATTCAAACTGCAGGTCAAACAAAGAGGCCTCCTCTCCATCACATTAGATATTATTGCTTATTGATCTGCCTGGCCGGTGGGGACCATGGTTTTGGCCAGGCTTTTTAAATCTGCACTGACCATTAGAAATCAACCCCCAAATGCAGATGGGACGTCCTGGCCCAGGGGCCCAAGGCCAATATCAGTTTATGCATCGGTCAGCATGTTATCAGACAGGAGAGGTAAGTTGCTCTAAAAACACCAAGTCTGATCCCACACTGAATTTGACCTTAATACCTCTCTTCATATCACATGATAGAAACCGTGTAAGTTGTACATTCTAGATATTTACAAGATGAAGTTCTATGAGGACGTGTGAATAGGGCTTGGTACAGAACCTTAATTTATCTTTGGTACTGCTTTGAACTGAAATGTGTCCAAACCATAGATTAAAAAGAAAAACTGTCAATTTCAGAAAGTTGGCAGATTCAAAATCTCTCTTGTGTTTGTCAGATAGATAGTTCCTGATTACAATCAAAAGTTTGCCAATCGTGGCTTTTTGTTAGAAAGCAGGTTATATTTCTCAAACAAACTAAAGTAGTATTGTTTTGGTACTTTAACTTGGGTATTGTATCTCCACAAATCTATAAATTTGAAAAAACTGATGTTGGAAGACAAATATTAACCACACTGAGCTTACTTCTTACAGTAGGAGCAGCCTAAAGCTACCTGTCATCTGTTTAAATCGCACTTTGAGTCGTGAACACATTCATTCCTCAGATACACTCAGAAACATTGAACTTGACATACGACACCCAGTAAATGACCATCAGTTGATTTCAACAAAAGACCTTTGGAGACCTCCTACAGCTGAAAGAACTCGCCGTCTCCAAGCAAGGAGAGTTTTACTCCCATGAGGAGGACAAAGGAGGAAGCCCCAGGCCATGGGTGTCATGGCTGCCCAGCCATCCCCAACTTCCAGCTCAGACGTTCAACTACACGTTGATTGCTCAAACTGCTTCCTCCTCTGATGTAATAGAAGAAGAGGTCAGGGGCAAAGGGGACTATTAGAAGTGATTCGTTAATATTTAAATCAGTTATCAAACATTTGCTCAAATATGATGTCTGCAGATGTTTGCCTTAAATCCATAGAACATGAAGCTCCAACCCTAACCCTAAGCAGGGGCGGACTGGGTGAAAAAGTGGCCCGGGAGTTACTGTCAGACCGGCCCACTCGATTCATGGACGCCGTGACAGTAAAGCCGCCCCTGTATTTCACCGGTCTACGGCAGCCATTCGCACCTCCGCTGGTCCGCCCCGACCGTCGCCCGGCACGGCGCAGACTGCGGTTATGGAGAAAAGTTTTTAAAAGCACCGTAGTGTCCAGCCGTGCTATGGCGTCCTCAGATCGCGAGGAGTAGTATAATGTCAGTTTATACTGTTGATACAGTTTTCACTGATTATTGACTTTCGGTATTAGAGTCAATTGAACGTGTTCTGTGAAGCATATAATATAGTCGGGGCCAGCGATGTCAGAGACCGGCCCAAACCCCGTCGGCCTACCGGGGATTCCCCCGGTATCCCCGATGGCCAGTCCGCCCCTGACCCTAAGTTTTAAAGCTTCAACCTTATTCTAACCTAATATTTATTTTTCTTGTCATTCCTGGCTCAAAGCCATACAGCCCTCCAAAGTTTGAAATAAACTGATTTGTATATGCTGCTCAGGACCCCTCTCTCTTTCTCTGTATATTTGTTATGGGGGGTAGACAGAAATCTGTGAACTTCAGGGGCCTCAGTCCCCCTAAACAATAGCAGTGGAGGGCTTGGGAGAGTAGCTCAGGCTGGACACAAGCTAACCCTCCCGCCCAACCTCATCTACACATCCATCCTCCTCACCTCTGACTGTCTCATGACCCCTGAGGGGCTTGGGGTTACAAGCACAGGGTGCTAGGGAGGGGGTTGTCCACCAACCCCCTCCCTTTAAAAAATCTCATTATAGCCCGTGCCTGATATTGAAAATAGTCCAATCTCTAATGCTATGCACTTCATCACACCTCATGTGGGCCCAGCTTGTTGTCATGGAGTACATTTAACTCCTCCAGTCTGGAGTTGCCTTAAAGCTTGTTGTCTAAGGTCCTTTAGTCCTGACACACTATGACCATCCTTCATCCATCTTCATGCACAGAGTCTCACTGGATTTGAGGCTTCAAGCTGAAATCAAGACTAGTGATTGATCCCATGCAATGCCAATGTGCAAGGCACACATCTCAAAGGTGATCGCAACACTGTTATTGAGTTACAGTTATTTTGATACACCTGTACAATCTAATGCAATCCCATACAATCACCCTTCAATGTTGATGAAGACAGTCCCACTTAGTTTTTGTTGACTCGATGGTCATTTCTGAAGCTGTACTTGGAGGTGGGGTTGTATTGGACTGCATTGGACTGAACCATGTTCCTATTTTTTTCACCCAAGCCTAAACATAATCAACGAGTTGAATTAACACCTCTAGTTTTCACTTCTGAGATAATATCTAAACAAAATAACAATACTTTCTGTTTAAGCAGTCTTTAGAAGTCATCCTGCCGCGTGTTCTTAATCGTGCGCTGGCTGTGTAGACGCTGTAATGTTTAGCTCGGGGAATAACGGGATACATGGAACGAAATGACAATATGAACAATGTTAACTGCTTTCAGTTAGAGCGACAGAAAAAAAATATAAGAATATACTGCTATGCACATTTGCACTCATTACAAAGTAACACTTCTTTTTTCGTACATTTGTTTTTGAGATAATCCAAAAGTAACAAAAAGTAATCAAGTTATGTCACTTTGATATTGTGATATTTTGATTAGGTTACTGACTACATTTGAACAGGTTATTAGTAATAGATTTTAAAAATAACCATTTACACCCTTATTGATAATCAAGAGTAATCCAGGCACAGAAATAAGATGTTAATCTGCATTGGTGTTTTATGAACCAATACCCTCAAAGAGTCCGATGACTAAACCTTGTTTATGTAAATCTCACTTACCATAACCCTGACCTTTTAGGCCTCACAGTTTGCAACACCATGTGTTTGATAACCGTGGTCACAGAATGGGATGCAGGTCCCCCTTGGGAGCCCTGCATTTCATTAGCAGGCCAAAGGGATGGGGAGCTCAGGGGGTTGCAGGGTTCTATCAGCCCAGATCCACTCTCAGCTGGCTGCATCTGCTGGCTGGGACATCTCTCCTCAGAAGGAGGGCAGATGCTCATTTCTTGATGGGACACATCAGTGAAGCCAATCACACAGATCATGAAGAGAGGGAAAAGCTCTGCTGTATGTTCATTTGATCAACAACCTTGTCAACATGAGTCATCAACCTTCTCATATTACAGAATTACAGCCGAACAATGTAATGTCTAAGAGGCGAACTTTGTGGTATTTGTATATACAACACCATGATACCTCTGTCTGCCATTTATCAGGTTTGGCCAACAGAAAGCAGTTTGGCTAAATATATAATATAGCTGCTGTGGAGGATATTCTATCCATGCTCACTCTGATTTATTGCATTTGCATGTGCGGATGTAAGACAAGGTGGGGAGTAGTGAATTGTTCAAGGATCATATTTTCTCTTACTCTCTGGCGTTTAGGAGATCTCTGTCCATGCAGACACTTTGGGTTTTATTTGTCCAGTTTTTTTAAATATCTGTCTCTGAAATGTCTGCCTCCACCCCAGTCCAATGGAGGTAATTCGGTTTTTTTATCTGATTCCAGAGATGCTGTCCCTGTTTTGTGGGTTATGATAAACAACCAGGTTTCTGGAAAGACATGTTACTGATGACATTTATATCAAATATCTCAATGCTGTGAGCACAACAAACCAAATGACATTGTATTGATGTTGAGGCAAAAATCACAGAGAGATATTTATATATACTGCATTTCAAAACCCTGTGGTATCTGCATTGGTAGTTACCACTGAAGGCAATTGAGAATTTTTGGGGGTAAAAATAAAAGTCAATGGAAATAGAACTACTAGAAATACATAATCAGTGTACTGCTAATGGTCTTCAACACATTAGCAAGCAGCATCAGCTGGCCTACAAAATGGAAATTAACTTCACCTGCAACAGAATGTACAAAATGACTTTAGCCAATCCAAACTTCAGTTCAGCTGCAAACCGCTGTGTGTGGGATGTGATGCTTGACGGCGGCTGGACAACAATAAATGTTGTGCGGCTCACAGCTCAGTTGACCGAAAGGGTATACTAGATTGAACAGATGCAAGACTCCACAGTGACATTGATAAGGCATTGTGCAGGTTCAAGTGCAACTGCCATTGTTACTGCCTTGCAGCTTCGGAAAGCGGCTACTGCAAGGGTTCAAGGTTCTTTGCATATGAGGACATTAACACCAAAAAAGACTGAAAGAAAATGGGGAAGACTGGGACTATCACCAAGGTCACGCAGGGGAGGGGACAAGGGTGAGGAAGAGCGCCCTGGTGGCATGGGAAAGTCACCTCAGAGATGGATCTGAAAGGACGGGAGGGGATGGGAGGGGTGGAGGGGATGCATAAGAAGGGGCAGATGGTGCCTTTGGCTGCATGGTGGCTGGTGGGAATTTTGGAGAGGTTACTGTGGGTTAGGCACAAATAAGCATAGTCACAACACTATTGTCACAATTGGCCCCTTCCTTCAATGGAGGGTCTCCTAACTTGACCCCAGCATCCATTGCCAGTGTTCTCCTCCTCAGCTGGGTATTGTTGTTGCCCTCTCTGGCTGGATGGCTCGCTGGCATCCAGCCTCCAGCCTTCATTGTGGCTGGCCTTCACTTAAAGCGTTATAGGCCTCGAAACCAAATGCACCATCAATCAAATTAGGTGGTTTCTGGTGTTGAGTGTGGTTTTTCCGGCAATTCTGGTAGGGTACTCTGTGACTTGGTGTCCAACAGAGCCAGATGTATTTGCAACAAACAGCCAATGTGCTGTATAAGTGTAGACCCCAGCTATTGCCACATGCCTTGAGTCAGTGTGTCAGTATTTCTAATACCACACCGTCCTCTCAAGTCCCTTTTGGATCAGAACTCTGGTCAACAAACATATATTTATTCATGTCCATAGACTGAGGCTGGATATACAACATCATCATTTCAAGTAAGCAGATAGTCATACAGCCTGTCTCTGTCTGATAACCTGTCCTTCTCTTTCACCCGTCTGCAGGTGGCTGTTTGGCCTCGGAGCTGTCTTTCCTGCTGGAGCCAAGTGATGTGATCGCAGTGAGGGAACGCCCGCTCATGCTGGATTGTCGGGTGCAGGGTGAAGAGCCGATCATGGTCACGTGGCGTAAAAACGGGGTGCCTTTACCCACCAGCCCGCGGGTTCAGGTGCTGGCAAATGGCACGCTGTTCATCCAGAGCTTCCAGAAACGCAGAGAGGGGAGTGACGCGGATATGGGCGAGTACGACTGCGCAGCCCAAAATCGCTATGGCATGCTGGTCAGCTGCAAGGCCAAAGTCCTTTTGGCGTGTAAGTGTTTGATTGTGCAACACAGCACATTACTGTTACATTCTATATAATTGTTATGTCATACAATTACATGCACTCTAAAGCAGTGTACTTATTACAAGGGGACGGGAAGAAGTAATGTCACTAGTTATCTTATTCCCGATGAGCAAATGAGTTGAGTCGGACATTTGAGAGGAAACGAGGAAGTGATTGGCATTCAACAACGATACATTATCAGTTCCTACAGCTACGCCAATGAGTTATGGAAATCGTAATTATGAGATTCTCATCTCATAATTACGGAAACAATCTAATAATCTCGATGGTGATATTGTAATTATGAGATCCTTTGTGTAATTAGGAGATGACATCATAATAGAATAACAACATCAGTAGTTTATTTTTTTTGATTAATTAATACAATTTCCTTCCATTCATCATCAATATCAAAACATACAAGTTCACTGTAATGGGTCGTTGTCAGGATTTTAGAAATACTGAGATCATGAGTCCCCCAACAGCCCACCAAACACCATCATTGTTCAAACAGTTATACTACATATAACTACAGTTATACTACATATAACTACAGTTATACTACATATAACTACAGTTATACTATTTGGATTCATTGTTAATTATTCAGTTAACTATCCAATTCTATTTTCTGTAAATCTTAATTTCTTGTTGGGAAAGTGTATTGCTTGATTGATTATTGACCAATAAATAGTCAAATGAACTATAACCTAGAAATACTGGAATCTGTCAATAACACACCCACCATGTGTAGAATGTTCTATTGTAAAGGACATGACCTCTGTGTACTCACAGTGACCTCTGTGTACTCATAATGACCTCTGTGTACTCATAAGTTAGGAAGTGAGGATTTTATTGTCATATACATATATATACACGAAATTTGACTTCTGCATTTGACCCATCCCTGTATCTATCAGTGGTGGGCCGTCAGGGCCTGCAATGCCTTCTCTGCTGGCCTAAACAGAATCACAAAGTTATATCTATTTCATAATTTAATAATTTTTCTTAAATACACTACATGTATTATAATTTATAAAATATTTTTCCCATTATCTTATGTTCTCATTGCACAGCTCCTGTCTTCCTCAGTTGCTCTGCTTCCAGTGCAGCTTGTTTTAAGTCGAGCTTTTATCCAATCAGATCTCACCTCTGTGTCTCTAGGTAGAACAGAGCCAGAGGCCTGCAGACTCTCACCTGCAGCCAGTGCAGATTAAAGTACATGGGGACGATATTGTTGATTGTTGATTGTCACAGTGAATTTCGGCTTTTGCATTCTCTAAATGCTCGAGCGTTATTCAAATGACTCGTACCGAACGGTTTAATACAAAGACGTACATAGTTACAGCCTTAACAATGAATAACAGCTGTGGCGCCACAATGTGGTTATAAGGTGGTGTTTCAGCTGCAGGACAGCAGTGAAGGCCCAGGTATAAAATGCACGGCCCGCCACCGGTATGTAGGGAGCAGTGGGCTGCCATTGATCGGCGCCCGGGGGTTCGGTGTATTGCTCAGGTACACTTCGACACGTCCCAGTCGGGGATCAAATCGTTGACCTTCTGGTTCCCAGACGACCCGCTTAACCCAGTGAGCCACGGTCGCCCCTAATGACCTATGTGTTCTCATAGTGACCTCTGTGTACTCATAGTTGTGGCCCTTGTCGTAATAGTTTACTTCATTATATAACACAAGCAGTTATGGCTGGTAAGATGAAGTAGCACATTTTTGGTGAGACTGCAAATTTTCAAGATCACTAAGCTTTATTATTATTATTTTTCATAACCTGATTTTGGCCCCATCCAGTGATGTTTGTTTATTAGCTATCTATAAGAAGGAAAAGCTTCATTGTATGATATTATCATATCCTGTAGGAACGAAGCTCCAAGTTGTTACCTCAAACTTTCTGGGGTTTTGTTTTGTTATGATGAAGATTGTACCAAGAAAATCTAAACTGAATTTGATCAAAGGCCATTTCCTCAGCCATTTGAATGTCCATATCCCTGCACTGCCCACAGGCCATAGACCTGCACAGGGAGCAGAGGATATCACCACATCTCTGTCAAACATCCCACAGTCTTTGTTACCAATGGTACTTCACACGGTGAACACCTCTGCATCATACTTGGCAACCCAAGCCCCCCTCGGATCTTTTGATCCTTTGTTTGGAACAGGCGCCTTACAAAGCCTTCGCCAAAACATACCGGCTTCTCATTACGGAAAACCTGTAAACTACTCTGCTCAGCACATGTAGGTGTGTACAGTAATGTACATGTGATGAACACACACACACGCACACACACACAAACACACACACACACACACACACCTGCACTACTACAAGTTCTTTATGGTTAATCCAGGAGAATTATAGACACCTCAAGGTGGTCTTACTTCAATGCAATGTGTTGCCATGGTAATGCTTTCTCATTTCCAGAACCCCCCTTTGTGGTATACACCTCTATTGATTATGGCCACGAGGTCATTAGGAATCCTGTGTATGTGTGCATATGTGTGTGTGTGTGTGTGCACTATAAGTCTCTAATGTACTGAGCCACTTGGAGGAGAGAAAAATATTGATGTGAAAATCTGTGTGCAGAGATTGCTCAATGGATTATGAAATGAAATGAAACTATTTTACAGTTTTGATTGAAAAAGTTTTGATCTGAAAATGTAAAATATTTTCTGAAACAGCATGGCATGCTACACCATCCCAGTGTGTTATAGCAATAGCAGATTGTACATGAAAGGCTGATGGAAAATCCATTTCCATGTTCGTTCTCTTCAGCAAACTTGGAAATACCAGGAGACAGAACTGGCTTTCAGTTTGAAAATCTAGCAGAAGAGAGGAGATAAAGAAAAGAGATAGAAGCAAATCATCTCCACCAATATGCTCCAGAAACACTGGATCTTATACTTCCCATAATGTAACCTATAGTATCTTTTTGTTAGACCTTCCCTGTCCAGTAAACTCCCACCTCTACAAAAACTCATACACTCACTCAACCACAGCTCATCATTATGATGTCATCAGGGTTATCTTCTCAGACTTGACAAAGCTCCTCCAGAGACACAGTAGACACTATAGCCTACTAAAAACATTAAGCAGTGGCAGCCTGGACTGGGAAACTGATCATCATGTCATGTCATGCAATGCTTCAAAATAACATCCATATTCAGTGTCTGATTAGGGCTGATCTTTGTGTGGCTTGCTCCTCAGCTCTTCCAAAGTTCCACACCCACCCTCTGTCCATGTCTGTGGATGAGGGAGGCGTAGCTCGCTTCCAGTGTCAAATCAACGGAGTACCTGAGGCCAACATCACCTGGGAGAGAGACAGAGTACCACTCAACACCACCGACAACAGGTAACACCATACACACTATTCGACTGTTAGCAGCATTTTAGCATCACAATATCCCTAAAAACTTGAAACCACTGCTGCAGTGTAATCCAGATCTCCACTGTGCAGCTGTATGCTCCGACTACGTTCCAAAGACTTACAATTTGCTACTTTCGTTGCTAGAGAAACTGCACATGAAAGCTGATTTGTAAATCACTGTGTACAGTTTCTAGCCTACCAACACATTCTCACTCCCAACTCGCCAAATACACGCCTGTTGGTCAGTGGTCCTCTGCTTTCGACGATGCTGTTTTGGATGTGTCAGAAGCAACAGTTTCCAATTATCACATGCATAGTAGCTTTTCAAATTAAACTTCCAACGGAGGTTAACTTCGTTTTTAGGTTTACATATACAACAAAACTACTTGGTTTGGCTTGGTCTGGGTTAAATGACGTATTTTTCTTATGCATAATAACTAGGTTTATTGTGTAAAAAAGTACGTAAGTTACATAATAAAACTACTGTTGAATACGTCGATGCTGATTTGGTTTCCCATGGATGGACATGAACAGCAGGTTGAAAAGTCCAGTGTCTGTTTGACCCGTCCACAACCTTTCCCACCCACCAACCTCAAGTGGCTCAGATGTCTAATACTGACGCTTGTGTGCTACTTGGGGTGTTACTTTTCATTACAAGATAGATTAAACATGTTTAAACATGTCCTGTATGGGACATATACTGTATATACAAATGTCTTAAACATGTTTTTACCTGCACACATACCTCTCCTCCCTGTCCAGATACACTCTCCTGCCAATGGGTATTCTCCAGGTGACAGGCGTGAGGCAGGTGGATGCAGGCGTTTTCCGCTGTGTGGCCACCAACCCCGCCAACACTCGCTTCAGCCACGAGGCCATGCTCAACATCACTGGTAGGTGGACACACATGTAGCATGTAGTTAAAGAACAAGGGTTAGTTATTCCACTCCCTCTGGCTCGAGCTACGTTATTCATTCCTGCATGTATTAACAGGATGTACCTGGAGAGGTAATTGTCATCACCGTATCTCAGATTGTTTTGCCAACTTAAGATGTTCCCATACATCAGTCCTCGACTGAAACAGAAATTGCTTTTATCCCAAAATGGAGGCTTTTACAACTCATCACTTTTTGTTTTCCATCATCCTCTCAGGTGGAGCTCCCAGAACCTACAAGGAGCCATTCATCTTGTCAGGACCCCAGAATCTGACCATCACCATCCATCAGACGGCCATCTTGGAGTGCATCGCCACAGGAAACCCAAGGCCCATTGTTTCCTGGAGCAGGCTAGGTACCACTGGAAATTTCTGATGGACTGTCAATGTACTTGATTGGAGGAGAATTAATGATGTGCAGTTTTAAGCATGTTTTGGTTTTTATTTCACAAACCATCTCTGAATGTCTCTGTGTCTGTGTGTTCATCAGACGGACGCTCCATTGGAGTGGAGGGTATCCAGGTTCTGGGGACCGGGAACCTGATGATCTCAGATGTTTCCCTGCAGCACTCTGGTGTGTATGTGTGTGCTGCCAATCGGCCCGGCACCAGAATGAGACGTACTGCACTCGGACGACTCGTTGTACAAGGTGAGGCCATGCAGAGACATACTGCTCAAGTGTTAACTCTCCTAGAGCGCCTCACTGGCCGTACTGATCCGTACTGACCATTGATTCTGTATTGACTAACTATTTGGAGATACTCTTCTTTGCTACCATATGTACATCAGGTGAGAAGATGGTTAGAAGTTATCATTTCTCTGTGTCCAGTACAGACAGGGCCATAACCAGCATTTCAAAAAGACTGAGGTTATGAGTCATAAATTCCCTGTTTATTGTCTGTCAATTTCAAAGGCTGTTGCAAAAACCCTATTGATACATCCAGTAACGTCCTTCTGGTGGTCAAATACTAAATCAATTTATTTTGCATGAATTTCATTGAAGTAAATGCATAACGTCTGTAGATTTATCATTCATTTATATCAGACTTAGCCTTAAAAAAATATGTGGAACTGAAGAATGTAAACCTTGTTAACACCAGTGGTGGGCAAGTTACATAGAACATGGACCGGAGATGTAACTTGAACCTGAACTGTTCTCAACCATGATAAAGATCTTTACACATACAGATCTTTATGTACTGTCTGTTCATGAAGTCTTTGACCGTGTCGTGAGCTAGCTTAGCAACATGCTGGTTAGCCAGCTGTGTGTGTTCTTAGCAGAACGGCTGGTGACGTTGCCGAAACACGAATCACGAGTCTTTGTAATAGAACATTCTTCAATTTGATGATGAATGTATTTGTAGAGATATTAAGTTGTTGTGTGTATCTAGCCAAACAGCTACCGTGGTGCTACCGTCAGTGTAATGCAGCATCTAGGTGAGGCCGATGGGATAGCACGGGTTTATGATCATTACTGCGCAGACTCTGGCTCCAAATGACTTTCAGATTTCCAGATATCAGCACCAGTATAGAGGATATCTGTGTTCACTTCTGGACAGTGGGAGGAAGTGGAGACATGCCATCTATCCTTATGTACAGTCTATGTACTGGATACACAGAGATGGAACTGATGAAACCTCAAATGTTGGACTGTTCCTTTTATATAAAAACACATTAGTGCAGGGCATGATGCATTCAGGGAAGGGAGGGCTGAGTGAGGATGAATTAAATATACTACAGTTTGAATAGTTTGAATTATACATTGCCATATCAAAAGTGTCATGTTGTCATACTGTACACACTGTTTTGTGAATTGACAGTCTGATATAGATGCATCCTGTCCAGAACACCTGACAATGTTGCAGCCTTTGTTGACCAGGCGTGCGTGTGCACTTGACCATATTAACTGGCGGCGGTGGTGAGGGGAGAGGAAGGAAAGGGTCAATAGCAAAGCTCCACCCTTTCTTGCTCACCTTTGCCCCGGGTTGTTAAGTGGGGGTGTAGGCTGGGAGCATTGGCCAGCTGTATGGTGGTGAAACTACCGGTGTGAGACCCATCCCCACCTCAACCACATGCACACCCCTCGCTAAGCACTAACACCAGTGTTCAGCTGTGTGTGGGAGGAGGGGTCGGGGCTCTCTATGACGTGGCTCGTCCATCACCCTACAGATGTCCATACACGTATATCACTTCTCACAGTCAATAGCTGTGTTTTAATTAGCTGTCCTGAGGCCGGCTCAAATAGCAGCTCCCAGAGCGTGAGAGTGCACACAAGACAGAAACAAGAAGAGTGTTCAAGTGTTCAATTTGTAATGACCAGGCTCTGATTTCTCTGTTTGTTGTCAGTCATGGGAGTGACCTTTGGTTAGCAGAAAGGTTTAACACTTAAAACTATAAAACATATACACATCCCTAAACACATCCGCTTTCTACAGCGTACTGCATACAGACAGTGAGTACATTACTGGTACATTCACCAGTTTATGCATACATTTTACATAACTTTTTGCATGAAATAAAATGAAGCAAAAGTGAAAACATATCTGTTCTTACTTAAGTGAAGGATGGAAATACTTATTTTACTACTGTACAAGATATTCGACCTGCACAAGATCATTTGGATGGTACTGTTATTAACTCTGTATTTCACTTCAATAAAGTTGGGGGACTTGTGAGAGAGAGACAGATTAATAATAGAATGGTCACAATCTGTGCAGCAGAGGCCGATATTTTCAAACTTCTAGTCTTCAGTATGGGTCAAGCACCAAAGCATCCTACATTTCCCATAATGTAACCATTAGCATATATTTATTATGCCCTCCCTTCCGATTAAATGTCAATACCTCTCAAACTTTATGCAGACACTTTAGTTATGAATTATTAGTCTCCAAAACCGAGTTAACATAACCTTAATGACATCATAAGGGTTATTGTTTCCGACTTTGTGAAGCTGCTCCAGATGAATACAATAGATAACATGAACGGTGAACCGGCTGAGTACTCCTCATGACCAGTACATTGAGCTTCATGTGTAACGCGGTTGATGTGCCTCTTTTACAATTCTAAAGCAGACTTTTGTTGCTGCTCATCTTGAGCGACCCTCAGTCTGTCGAGTAAACACGACTCTGAGGTCTCCTCAGCACAGTTTGAGACGGCTGCTATAATCAAACTATTGTTGAGAGAAGTCCAGGATATACTCTATACTCTAACTTCAGACAGTGTAAGAGCTGAAGCACATTCAATTCTTGTATTCTCAATTACCACCAATCTATATTCATATAATTAAGCTTTACCTTCATCCATCACCACTCTGTTCTTGTTGTGTCCGACTCTTTGAGCAGATCGATCAACACTTTCCCTGTCACTCTCTCACAGTGATTGGCAGTGGCTCTGATGTAGAGCCCGCTCTCAAATATATTCATTCATTTATCAATTTGCTCTCTTTGGTTATCTGGGAGCATGACCACCCACACTGTGGTTCAGAAGAGGAAATGAAATGTCGTCATTCTGCAGCGGTGCGTCCAAAATGAGATTTTTACAATAAAGCTGTTGACGATGCTCAATCATAATCAGGTGAGATGAATCTCTACTCATTCCTTTAAGAACACTGGGTCATCTTCGGAAATACTGTTCAAATCACCGTGTACATTGTGTGTCACTTTTAATGTGACATCATATTGCAGATCATGTCATTTTATGTCTTGTATAGTAGCACATATGGGATAAAACATTACTTTATAGCTATTCCTATATGTTGGAAGTGTGTTTAACATTTATGGGCTACGATAAGTTTCAACAGGATTCACATCTTGTGAAATAATGCTTTCAAATGTGCAGGAAAAGAAGTGTAGTCGTAGAAAACAAAAATGGTGAGTTTACACATAGAATCTGAGAAAAAAAGAAAAGCTTCTGTGTCCACCTGAGTACACATCCACAGCAGAAAGCTGTTCAACACTAACGTTAGATATGCATGGATACAAAACAGTTAGAACATTTCCATTGATTTGTGCACATTTTATACATTTTTATGTATCTTTTCTTTACATTCACAAACTTATATGTTGTTGTTTTTATTGAGGATTCAACCACAGGCTTTGCAATTATTTCATCACTTCACAGGCTGTAAATATAATCTACACTTATTTGAGCTCATAAACCAATAGAAAGAACATTTTAAATCTATAAAACATGCTCTTTTTGCAAAAAAGTGTTCCATTTTTGCAATTAGACATAATAAAACAATAAGAACATGTTTCTTCTGCATTTGTCTTTTGTTACGGTCAAATCCTCCAGTACAGAGACGCTGTGAAGATGTTTCTGTTGTCCAGCCGAAGTCAAGTTGGGGGGGAACCAGTGAGACTGGCTGCTGTTTGTCATGAGAAGGTTAGCAGAGGTCTGTCTGTGAGTGTGTGTGTGTGTGTGTGTGTGTGTGTGTGTGTGTGTGTGTGTGTGTGTGTGTGTGTGTGTGTGTGTGTGTGTGTGTGTGTGTCCACGGTCATGGTCACAATGAAGGGACAAAGAAGACAACATACAAAGAGATTTTTTAAAAAAAGGCCAGCTAGACGGTCAATGCAGGGTGCGAGGTGCCGGAGGGGGGTCCAAGGGGAATTAATGACCTGCGACCTCTGACCCCTGACCTCGACAGGAGGATGCAGGGCGTATGTGTGTGAAAACGGTTGGCGTGAGGGAGGAGGCGGTGGCGTCAGGACGGACAGATAGGGAGGTGGATGGAGAAAGGAGGTGTGGTCTCAGGGTAAATTAGGGAGAGCAGGAAGATGAATAGCATCCCGGCGGAGGGGTCATGGCAACCAGGGTGTCACCACGGAGAGGGAGACAAAGGATGGACAGCCATTTTAGCGAATGGTGCGTTAAATACGCCCATCCCTCCCTCCTTCCTTCCTCCTCATTTCTCTGGACTCGTTTTGCAGACGAGATGAGCTGCGGATCTTTTATCATGCAGATCCCAGTGAGGGCCTCAATGCACTTCTCACATATAATGTGAACATCGTAAGTATCACGCTGAGCCACATAACTTCTTCCCCAAATGTGGTGAAAAATCCATTCAAACGGGTACGTATGGCCAGGCTGGCAGGTACATTTATTTAGGGGTGTAGTTAAGTACACGTTCAATGTAGTGTAGCTTATGTCCGCTCCGGCAGTGAAAGATGTGGACTGAATAAAGCAGAACACTATCTGGCCAAATGTGGTCGGTGTTACAAACACATATGAACACTACAGGTACTTTACTGAACCATTTGTATTTCATGTTTCTTTATACTCCACTTGATCTTAAATTGAAATATTGATCAGACAGCTGTACTGGTTTGGACTTTACACACAAAATACATGATCATCCTCCAAGTTGTTTCATTCCTGTAGATTAAACCAACAATGCTGCTTAAAATGTATCCAATTGTTACCGGATGACATCGTTGTTTCCAGTTAACGTCCTTGGAAATAGTTATGAAGTCATGAAGGACCCTTAAAAAAGGCAGTATTACACATTAAAATACTCTTTGCAGCTTAGTGCAATCATATTTAGAACTTCTAATGTTCCTCGGAGTACTTTCATCTATCAGTATTTAAATACATCCACTGCTCATACATGTTGTACCTGTACTGCCATTTTAACAGTTTTATGGCTCACACATATGTAAATGTTCAGTGCCTGAAGTATGCCCCCCCCCCCCCCCCCAAATATAAAAGAAAACAAACAAACATAAAAAGAGGTTACGAGGTGAGGTGGAACTCCAGGTCAACAGAATCACCGATCAATGCAGAGTATGGATCGACTGATGAGCGCTCAGCTGAGGATGCCTGACACTTTCTAACATGATGGTGGGACAGCTGAGCAGATGAATGGGTGGACAGCTACCCCCCCCCCCCCCCCCCGAGAGATAATGAGCACACACACACACACAGCAAATGAAGTAACAATGCCTTAAACATGAGCTTTTACTATATATGCTGGTGTCTTGAGCTAATCCATGATGGTCAAACTGCATTACAGTGCAGTGATTACACCACAGCCTTCATAAATACTATTTCATTTGTGATTGTTGGCAGCTGTTTGTTAAATCATACACGGGGACATATGATTTATTCTTAATCACTGCACGAAGTGTATTAAAGGAATACTTCACGCCTGTGAAAACTCCACGGTGAAGGAAGAATCAGAAACCAGAGAATACAGATGAAGTAAACATGCTGCATCAGAACAGATCCGTTCACAGCCTCCCTAACCCTAACCCTAACCCTAACCCTAACCCTCCCTAACCCTAACCCTAACCCTAAGCCTAACCCTAACCCTAACCCTAACCCTAAGCCTAACCCTAACCCTAACCCTAACCCTAAGCCTAACCCTAAGCCTAACCCTAACCCTAACCCTAAGCCTAACCCTAACCCTAACCCTAACCCTAAGCCTAACCCTAACCCTAACCCTAACCCTAACCCTAACCCTAACCCTAAGCCTAACCCTAACCCTAAGCCTAACCCTAACCCTAACCCTAAGCCTAACCCTAAGCCTAACCCTAACCCTAACCCTAACCCTAACCCTAAACCTAACCCTAACCCTAACCCTAACCCTAAGCCTAACCCTAACCCTAACCCTAACCCTAACCCTAACCCTACGCGCCATAATCCAGGTCTCCTTCATGCAGGTGCATGCTGACTACTAGTCACCTTGTTGTGTTTGTTGTTTGTTTTTTGTGTAAGTTTTAGATGTGGGTTGTGTGTATATACATTTATTATATGTTAAATTATCTTTTTATATTTTTTACATTTTAAAGCACTTATTACGTAGTTTATTTTGTTAAAGCACTTATACATTTATTATTATCGTTTTATATAACTTATATCAGTGTTTTAATTTTATTTATACTTTTATTTATATATTTGTTGGGGAATAACTGTGTGTGATTGTGCTTTTATTCCTTTGTCCCCTTGTTTGCCTGCTTTTTAAACTCCCCTTCCCCTTTTAGCATCTCCTCTCCGTCTGTCCCGCTGGCGGTTGCTCTGCTGTCAGGCTGTTTTTAATAAAATTGTTTCAATTGCTTTTTATCCTCAGGGTTTTTATTAAAGCCTTTTTAAAGGACAGCCCCCTTGTGCCAGTGCCCCTCGTGGCCCTCTTAGGAGGGCCCCGCTCTTAACCAAACCTAACCCTAACCCTACACACTATAATCCAGGTCTCCTTCATGCAGGTGCATGCTGACTACTAGTCACCTTGTTATGTTTGTTACATTAGGATTAAACCCATCAAACCATGACTTGTTGTTTTTGTAACCATGACCAAGTGTTGTGGCCTGAAGCTGAACAGCGTTAACCTCGAGGCATCGTGCGTTTGCGTGAAACGAGGCTGATATGAAACGAGTTATGAAATGTATTTTTGGTTCAGAAACCCAAAAAACTGACAGCACCACGTCTTTACCGCACCAGGTCTGCTCCTGTGATGGTACAACACAACAACCACACACACACCTACAGTGTCATTTCACGCTGTCTCCTTCACGGGTTCCTTCTGGCTCAGATTAACTGAGCTGGTTCTGATAAAACTGCAGTGATGAATGTGTCATCTTGACCCCCCCTCCCCCAGCTCATGGATGGATGGTTGGGGGGTGGCGGGTCACAGAAGGTGTTGAGGTCAATAGATCAATGAGATGCTGAGCGTGGGCTGAAGTGGGAGGGGCTTTAGGGCTTAAGGAGTGCTGTCCATATCCCAGCATATGCATGTCTGTTGTGCCTCTAGTACTGAACTGGGTGTCAGGAGGATCAGTCAACCCTGCATCTAGACAGCCGAGGACTGGCTGGGGTCAGCAGGCTGCATGTGTGTGTGTGTGTGTGTGTGTGTGTGTGTGTGTGTGTGTGTGTGTGTGTGTGTGTGTGTGTGTGTGTGTGTGTGTGTGTGTGTGAGAGTGTGAGTGTGAGTGTGTGTGTGAGTGTGTGTGAGTGTGTGTGTGTGTGTGTGTGTGTGAGAGTGTGTGTGTATGCGTGTGCGTGTGAGTGTGTGTGTGTGTGTGTGTGTGTGTGTGTGTGTGTGTGTGTGTGTGTGTGTGTGTGTGTGAGAGTGTGAGTGTGAGTGTGTGTGTGAGTGTGTGTGAGTGTGTGTGTGTGTGTGTGTGTGTGAGAGTGTGTGTGTATGCGTGTGCGTGTGAGTGTGTGTGTGTGTATTATAAAGGCAAGGCAAGGCAAGTTTATTTGTATAGCACATTTCATTGATTAATATATTAATTGAACGTGGTTCAATTAAAGGCAGCAGCAAACAGAAAGGTCTTCAATCTTGATAAAGGGACCTGACTACCCTTTGGGGTTTGCAGAGACCTCCACGACACAGAAGTTAAAGCACAGACTGTGTTTACTATTTCATTTGATCTGGGTGTTGTTTTTTAATTCCACACTTATTCTGTTCTGCTGAGAACATGAGTATATAATTAATATATGTAAACAAATTCCAAGATTACACAGAATTCCTGAAAGCTGTCAGTCCTGCAGTCTGAGGATGTGATGAACTGTATTCAGATCTGTTGATAACTTAACATGCAGCATTGGATGTATTGTTATAGAGATTATAGCCCAAAGCTAAGAGTTGCTGCGATTGTGATTTTTGAAAGTCTGACCTGCCGATTATTTTTTTTGCCAATTCCGATCTTCTCTCTAAGACCTAGAATTGACATCAAGGCTCTAGACTTTCTTTCTTTTTTACCACCGTCCCAAAATATAGTTTCAACCGTCCTGAAGTCAGTCAATTCTAGATGTTATCCTTTTCCTTAATTAGTGTCATGTATGCTGGTTATTTGCATAAAAACACACGAGTCAAATGATTATGAAATAAATGATTGTATCTTTATTCTAATACTTGCTTGGATTTTATAAATGGGGTATTATACGCTGCTTAGAGCCAGTTTTATGAAGTTAAACGGGTCATATTTCATCTCTAATATCTATTCTTCACTGCTCTCAAACATCATCATCAAACATGATTTATTCAAGTCGCTGGACAAAAACTAGATTTTACAAAATTTCACACGAACAAATAATGATGTCTGAGTCTGTTATGTAGATTGATAGTCCGCCTCACCTCCCTCTCTGCTTCTCCTCAGCTCCTCCTGAGTTCCTGCAGTGGCCGCAGTCTGTGTCCAAACCAGCAGGGGGCAGTGCCGTGTTCACTTGCGTGGCCCAGGGTGTTCCCGAGCCTCACCTTATCTGGCTGAAGAACGGCAAGGTCCTGATGCCCGGACGCACCGTCAAGCTGACCAACAACAACAGGTGGGCGATGGCACTGCTGACCTATAATGTAACTATGGGACGTTTCCATTTCATTGAGCAGAAACTGAGGACAGGAGACTTCAGTCCCTCCATCAGCTCTGCACAGTATGGGCAGCCACACAGAATGGTTATTTAAATACGTAATTAAAATATCACGGTAACCCAAAGGCAGAGCCAGCAGTAGAACTACTGGTGTGAAAGAAGGCATAATTATGATATAAAGTTATCACTTATATTCAAATGTATAAAAGAGAGAAGGAGGCACAGGCCATAGCGGTGGTTTTAGAAGCAGGCAGCAGATATGACAGAAGCATAGAAGAGGCTTATCTGAGTTCCTCTGCAACAGTCGCAGTAGTATTGTCAGATGCAGGCCTTAGTTTTCTAAAGTCCAATCTATGCATGTCCCATTAACGCACAGAAGTCTTTTAACCGTTGTACATACAGAGAGTGGGCTCACTGAGCCGGTATCCACGGCTCCTCAAACGTTTAGGGGCCAGGGAGATTTTCCAAGGACTCCCTTATCACATATTAAGCATATGCATATGCTTGCTGCATTTTGTACTCTTAGATGGAATCATAAGTCTTTGTATTCTACAACTTTTCAACCATAATACTTTAGACCTGTTTCACAGTGATGAACAGAAACATAGTTCAACATGAATAAAATGAGATAATCTCACAGCGGGGATGTTTGTAATGTTACTGAACGCTGATACCACATATATGGCAGTGGTAGTATTAGTAGCAGTAGAGCCGGTGAAGTTGCAGCAGTATTACGTGTAGTTGTACAAACTAACTCCATGTTTTTCCATCCACTCCCTGTACGGATGTATCAGTGCATTGATGCAGCTGTGTGTTGTTATCTGTGCAGCACTCTGGCTCTGACCCGTATCAGTTCAGAGGATGAGGCCATCTACCAGTGCATCGCCGAGAACAGCGCCGGCACCAACCAAGCCAGCGCCCGTCTAGCCGTGGTCCAGGCTAAAGACCTGCCCGCCGCCCCGCAGGGCCTCACGGCCTGCGCGCTGTCCACCAACGCTCTGCAGATCACATGGAGCCAGCCGCCGGCCACCGTCACTGACAGCATCATCGGATATGTCCTGCACATCCGCAAGATAGGAGGTGAGTGTCTGCACACACACACACACACACACACACACACACAGCAAGAATCCTGTACTTCAAATGCAAACATGTTTAGTTGTAATAATAACTAAATCTATATGCCTGTGTGTGTGTGTGTGTGTGTGTGTGTGTGTGTGTGTGTGTGTGTGTGTGTGTGTGTGTGTGTGTGTGTGTGTGTGTGTGTGTGTGTGTGTGTGTGTGTGTGATTCAGAGCCTGACAGTGTGGAGCTGCAGGAAGCCATCAGTAAAGGTACCTTCCAGCATGATGTGACCAACCTGGAACCAGCTACCACCTACTCCCTCTACCTGAAGGCGTACTCTCCTCTGGGAGCCAGCCAGCAGTCCCGCACTGTGGTGACCACAACACTAGGGGGCGGTAAGCGCACGAAACACTGAAGGAACCGTGGGGGGTGCATTCCTGCTCTGCTTCCTTATTCATGTTGGTCATTCACTTCTACACCACAGTGGATCATATTGGTCATGATCCAAAAGATGAGAGAAAAGAGAAGATCAGTGAGAATAATATAAGATTCCAAAGTCCGGTATTCAACATTAGACAAGCTGGAGAAGTCATGTTGAAAACAAAAGAATCTAAACACAAGACAACTGAAACATCCCGAGATGCTCCATAGTGCATGTTCACTCAGATGACTCTTGCATCACATGATGTTGTGGGGCAGTCAAATGAGTCACAGTGCAAAAACGTACACACATTACGGTACATTACATGTTTCTGAAGAAACGACGTGTGCTTAAAAGGTGTAAAAACATTTTTTAATTCGACCAAGTGGTGTACACTAAATCCTTTGTGAGTTCCATCTGATGTTTAAAGAGCACATTATGTAACCAGAGATCCAATCAAATGAAGAGAAATGAGCCGCTTCCATATATAAATAGTACATTTAGTACAAGTTTATGAGTCTATTTATGCAATAACATCACTAACTGGTAAATTAAAATTGCTCTGGTATAAAATGAAAAATGCCATCCCTCAATGGGTTCCTTCATAAGTCGTATGAATGTTTCTTTACTGTTGTTGGCTGATCTGTGCTCTTCTATATTCCCGTGTCTTTGTTGAGCTGACTCCACTTCCTGTCAGCTGCTGCTGACCACAGTTCTCAACCAAACCTGCTCTGTTCTCATTATCTCTTTTTCTTGTCTCGTCTATATCAGCTTGTCTCTTTCTGTCTCCGCTCTCCAGTGCCGACCCCTCCCACCTTCTTCACCAAAGTGGTGAACTCCAGCGCCGTGCAGGTGCTCTGGGAGCTCCCCAGTAAGGCCGGCAAGGCTGAGGGCTTCAGGCTGTCCTACCGCAGGGTCCCCCATGCCGACTTCCAGAGGCCCATCCAGATGCCCTCTCACATCAATGCCCACACCATCTCTAAGCTGGGTGTGTGTGTGTGTGTGTGTGTGTGTGTGTGTGTGTGTGTGTGTGTGTGTGTGTGTGTGTGTGTGTGTGTGTGTGTGTGTGTGTGTGTGTGTGTGTGTGTGTGTGTGTGTGTGTGTGTGTGTGTGTGTGTGTGAGGTAGCTGAGTATGATGGTGCTAAAACACAACGCACATCCTCTGACATGCCTCAAGTTAACCATAAATCATTCTCTTTTAAAAACATGCTTTCAAACTCCTGACTGACTCTGTTTCAGAATCCGGTGCAGTGTATGAAGTGAAGCTGCTGGCCTACAATGGTAACGGGGAGAGTGACTGCTCCAAGAAACTGGTGTCGCTGGCAGAGGAAGGCGTGAGTGACCAAGCCACTGGTGAGTATGATCACAGACCGGGTGCTCTGACACCTGTGAAGGCTGCAAACACATGTACTAATTTACAACCTAAACACAACTTAAACCTTCATGAATAATATGAATAGACTATCTTAATGAAGCTATTTTACTTAATATATCATCAGATGCATATAGTCTATATCAAAAGAAAATGCGAGAGCGAATCAGACAAGATGTAAAAGTCAGTAAACTCGAGCTACTAGTGAGTTCTGTTGGAAGAACATAATCTAATATTCTGGGTCTCCAAAGTAGAAATCGCTGATCATCTTCATATTTCTGAGCTCATCCTCATCAAGACATTTGGAAGGTGATTGCTCTTTTGACACATTATGCCTGGGCAAAATGTATGGCATAGGAGGAATAACTCTTTAAAGTTCTATTGGCTGCTAGACAGAAAGCTTTCACACTGAAATGGCTGCAAGCAAACATCCAAAGGACCACCAGACTGCAATGCTCAATTCAATGAATCGTATGGACTGTCTGACCTTTGCCTTAAGACTATAATATCAGCAATAGGACAACAAATGGAGCATTTCTATGTGTGAAATGTGGCTGAGTCTCAGGCGTTTCCCCGTATGATGGAAGGATGCTCCTCATTGGTGCTGGTTTGCTTCCAGGAGGGGACAGTCTGTGTCAGTGCAGGGACGGAGAGGCCTCTCTTGGCAGCATCGTCATTGGCATCCATATAGGCACCGCCTGCATTATCTTCTGTGTTCTCTTCCTCATGTTCGGATACCGTCGCAGGTAAGTGCCAACACACCGTTCATCCTTTTTTACGATGTGTTTATACGCCATCGATCATTTAGTTATTATCCAATGAGCTATGCATCATGTTTACTGTCAGATGCAAACCTGGACCAGGTGTCTTCATTGATCAGTTGGACTGGCTTTTTGAAAATGCTGCACCTTCATGAATTATTCTTCAGCTATGCTAATGTAAGGTTATGCAGAATGTGTACTCATAGCTGCAATCTGTTTGCAGTCTGTTTTGCAGTAAAGGGACTCAGGACAGCTGGTCCGTACCAAGAGACAACACGGGACACAACGGCATCCTTAAAGGTGGAGCAAAGCGGCCCAGTGGGGAGTCAGCGCCTCAGGTACTCGCTCTCTCTCTCTTCCTTTATGAAGTGCAGTTTCACTACACGTTCAGGTATTTGTTTTAGTGTAGCAACATGAAACAAAGTATTGTATTGAATCATTATGCTCTAATGCCACTGGAGGACAAAACTGTGCATCAATAAACTGCCCCAAAATTCTACATTCATATTTATTTTCCACTTTCACTGAGTTAAATCTTTTAACCAACTTCGGTCCTGATCATAACTACCCAATATAAATGAACCCTTCAAATGCCAGGTTGGTTACATTATGCCATTGCTATTTTTTATGAGATAAAAAAAGAATGACTTCTTATACGAAATGATTTTATGCATAGTATAGTGAATGATATATGTCAATGATAAGCATAAACACTGATTTTGATACATTGCATGAAGAGATGCAGTCTTAATACAGCAACCAGGGAAATCGCATGCATTCGCCCCACAGGGCACACGTGAGACAACAGCTCAACCGTGTTGGGAAATAGTAAAAAGTACATTACATTACATGACATTAAATTACATTACACTACTTTACATTACATGAAATTAAATTACACAACATTACATTACATGAAATTACATTACACTACATTAAATTACATTACATTACATTACATTAAATTACATTACACAACATGAAATTACATTACACTACATTAAATTACATTACATTACATTACATTAAATTACATTACACAACATGAAATTACATTACACTACATTACACTACACTACATTACATTAAATTACATTACACAACATTAAATTACATTACACTACATTACATTACATTACATTACACTACATTACATTACACTACACTACATTACACTACATTACATTACATGAAATTACATTACACTACATTACACTACACTACATTACATGAAATTACATTACACAAAATTACATTACACTACATTACACTACACTACATTACACTACATTACATTAAATTACATTACACTACATTACATTACATTACATTACACTACATTACATTACATTACACTACACTACATTACACTACATTACATTACATGAAATTACATTACCCTACATTACACTACACTACATTACACTACATTACATTACATTAAATTACATTACACAACATTAAATAACATTACACTACATTACGTTACATTACATTACACTACATTACATTACACTACACTACATTACACTACATTACATTACACAAAATTACATTACACTACATTACACTACACTACATTACACTACATTACATTGCATTAAATTACATTACACTACATTACATTACATTACATTACATGAAATTACATTACACTACATTATACTACACTACATTACACTACATTACATTACATTAAATTACATTACACAACATTAAATTACATTACACTACATTACGTTACATTACATTACACTACATTACATTACACTACACTACATTACACTACATTACATTACATGAAATTACATTACACTACATTACATTACACTACATTACACTACACTACATTACATTACACGAAATTACATTACACTACATTACACTACACTACATTACACTACATTACATTAAATTACATTACACAACATTAAATTACATTACACTACATTACACTACATTACATTACATTAAATTACATTACACAACATTAAATTACATTACACTACATTACATTACATTAAATTACATTACACAACATTAAATTACATTACACTACATTACATTACATGAAATTACATTATACTACATTACACTACATTAAATTACATTACACAACATTAAATTACATTACACTACATTACATTACATTACATTACACTACATTACATTACATGACATTACATTACATTACATTACATTACATTACACTGCACTACATTACACTACACTACATTACATTACATTAAATTACATTACATTACATTACACTACATTCAATTACATTACACGACACTACATTACACTACATTACATTCAATTACATTACATTACATTACACTACATTACATTACATTCAATTACATTACACTACACTACACTACATTACATTACATTCAATTACATTACACTACACTACACTACACTACATTACATTATACTACATTACATTAAATTACACTACATTACATTACATTATACTACATTACACTACATTACACTACACTACATTACACTACATTACATTACATTAAATTACATTACATTACACTACATTACATTACACTACACTACATTACACTACATTACATTACATGAAATTACATTACATGAAATTACACTACACTACATTACACTACATTACATTACATTACATTACACTACATTCAATTACATGAAATTACATTACACTACATTACATTACATTCAATTACATTACACTACACTACACTACATTACATTATACTACATTACATTACATTACACTACATTACATTACATTATACTACATTACATTACATTCAATTACATTACACGACACTACATTACACTACATTACATTACATTCAATTACATTACATTACACTACATTACATTACATTACATTACATTACATTAAATTACATTACACTACACTACATTACACTACATTACATTACATTATACTACATTACATTACATTCAATTACATTACATTACACTACATTACACTACATTATACTACATTACATTACATTACACTACATTACATTACATTCAATTACATTACACTACACTACATTACATTATACTACATTACATTACATTATACTACATTACATCACATTACACTACATTACATTACACTACATTACATTACATTATACTACATTACATTACATTACACTACATTACATTACATTATACTACATTACATTACACTACATTACATTACATTATACTACATTACATTACATTACATTACACTACACTACATTACATTACACTACGTTACATTACATTACACTACACTACATTACATTATACTACATTACATTACATTACACTACACTACATTACATTACACTACATTACATTACACTACATTACATTACATTACACTACACTACATTACATTACATTACACTACATTACATTACATTATACTACACTACATTAGATTACATTACACTACATTACATTACATTATACTACATTACATTACATTATACGACATGACATCACATTACATTACATCACATTACATTACACTACATTAAATTACATTAAATTACACTACACTACAGTAGACTAGGCTTCACAGATGAACTGTTTGATAGTCTCATTGTGACATAGTGGACAGACGTGGTTAACTCCAGTGGTACTTTGATGCGCTGCTTGTGTATGTCCTAAATACTGCCATATTTCAATGATATCTGATTCCTTGTCTTTCTTCTATCTTGTCTCTTCCTGTCCTGTTCTTGCTGTGAGCAGGTGGTCTGTCCAGCGCAGTACCAGGTTGTCATTGAGCAGCACTTGTCAGGTTTGCCTGGCACGGACACTGGCTAACACTGGTCAATATTATCAACATCCACATCCCTGTCCTCCCCGCAGTCTGCTCCTCACTTAGGAAACCCAAGCCTCCCATCAAAGTGTACCTTCTGTGCCCTTTGATGGAGGACAGTCATAGGTTTAGTCTGCCCAAAACCTGCTGCTAGAAACCTGACAGTAGCTTCCATAAAACTGTGACAGACTGCTTACAGAGCTAGGATACATCCTGGCCCTTTACCACCCCGCCCCATCCTTCACCCTACCTCAAACCAAAGCGTATTGCCTTTATTGCCTGTGCACATGCACATGTGCATGTAGAAAAAGCCTTCACAAGAGCATTGCCACACCAGATGAGGTCCTGTCATCTTCTTTTCGTGTGCACACCACAAACACTCGTTGCTTTTCCAGTGGGAGTCTGTTCCATAACCAAAATATTATATTCCTCAGATCTCCTCTGGTAAGCTGACTTGTGGAGATGGGCACTATGGTCTTAAAACCACAAATGAAGCCATTATTAGTGACAGAACGCTTGACTTTGCCTTCAGTTCCTCTGCAATAAGAATGGGAAGAAACACAGTGGCCTTTGCAAACGCCTTATGAAGGTGATATGAAATGATTGTCTATCACCGTAGGAGCCATTTAGAGGACAGGCATTCTTTACTCCTCACCCCAAATCTGCACACCTCCAAAGAAAGCTCCCTCAGTCTGACAGGAATGTCTGAGCCATAGTTGAGGCCAATTCTAGCCTGATTGTGCTGCTTGTGCTAGCCTACCTCAACCAAAAGATAGGGAAACCCTTTTCTTGAGCAACTATTCCCTTGACCACTGCCACTGTACTGTGCCAGTCACCATCCAGGCCAGTCCAGAGAGGGCTCACCAGGACCACAACCAGGGAGAGCAAAACCATGGGAGAGCCTGAATTAAGCCTTACTGTTCCAGAGATCAACGAGAGCCTTAACAACCTCCTGTTCTGTTTCTGATCTGACATCAGAAGACACCAAGGACACCTCCATTATGTGGCTATCCATGACTTTCAAATACCCACAAGTGTCTATCTCCAAAGACATGTTTGTGCAGAGGATATAGCTCATAGAAAATATGGCCTTTAATGAGTGCTTCATGAGCCATTTTTCTTCTATGAAGTCCGTCAAAGAAAATAAGATCTGCACAAACAGGATGCGTGTTTGATCTGCACAAGCCTCGTGGCACACTGATGTTGTACAGACTGTTTGAGGCCATGCTGCCGGGCTAACGCTCCAGATTCTACGTTGGTCACTCTTGGACCTCGATGACTGAGTTGGTGGCGGAAGAAGTTTTGAGGTGATACTTGCCTGAATGCACGGACGAGGCTCGTGTTTCACCTGTCAGCCGATCCAAAAAGTTCTTGTAAGAAAACCAAGCTGAATGATTCCCAAAGACGTAAACGTTTTCATGCTTTTCTTTATTTTCCATTAGAGAAGCACTACATTTTCTCAAACATGTTTTGGATTGTTCCTGTTTGAAGGGGTCGCCTGTGTGTAAAGTGCTTTAACTGAACCGAGCCAAAATAATTCTCATGCTTTTATTATCAGTTTAAAAAGTTTGGTCATTGCAGGTGCACCCTTCAACATGGAACTGTTTCTTCTGTTGATCCTTACATTGAAATTTTAAAGAGTAACCAAATGAAGATGTCAGATATTTTGAAAGACTTTCTGTCAGTACTTGCTTTCTTTTTTAAAGTAGTTGAATTCTTGCCAAATATTTAGCTATCTTAAAGAAATATGTAACCAAATACCTCTACATTTATAACATTCAGAGTCTTTACCGTTACACTTCCTCATAACCAAAGCACAGCAACATGCTTGTGAGCGTGATTATAGATATGTGTGTGTGCGTGCGTGCGTGCGTGCGTGCGTGCGTGCGTGCGTGCGTGCATGTGTGTGTGTGTGTGGGAATGGCTAGTAATAGGTGAGCCATGACGGCAGCAGCTTTGAGAAGAAACACAACTTGTTTATACATCTTCATTTAAAGTCCAGCTGAAATCTAATTTTAACATTGTTTGTCTTCAAAGGAGAAATTTAATTCTATATTTTTACACAGTTGTTTGGCATTAATACTTTGTAGATATCCATTCAAATAACTTCATTGCCATTGTATTGTAATATCACCGTTTTATCGCTGACACTGACTAACAGCTACAAAACAAGCACGACACACGAGGAGGCGTGTACAACGCTCAACAACCCTTCTCCTTCCTTCCAGTGATAACTAATAACATCAATCATATCATTTTAAAACTCCTGGCATAATATGTTTCACTGCAAAGCGGAATATTTGATTGTGATTTCAGATGGACTTTAAACAGGTTTCCCAAGTTCGCCTCTTGACTGAAGAAATGAATATCTTATGAACCAAACCTCAGCATCCACAGTCCTCAAGGTTGACCTGTTATCTACCAGTGTCTTAGCTTTAGAACAGTAGAACAACATACATCTCCTCTCTGACACAACTGAAAGCTGTTAAACCAGTGCGATACCAAAAAGTGTATTGGATATGGATGACCCAGGTCATGTGTTCCTGTAGTGTGTGTGTGTGTAGCGGCTGCACTAGTGTTTCAGATGTTTGCCTCTTTTCTTTTCTTCTTCCTGCTGTGCACAGGAACAGCTGCCAAAGCAAATGTTTGCTTTTTTTGAAAGGTTATTATTGTTATTGTTATTATTAGATCGGATGACATTAATTATGATCATTTCAAATGTTTTTTTTTCGACATGTGGATGATATGAAAATGATTGTTAGGATGACCTTGTGATGGCCTTTGAGCAAGTGATGTGAGTTTTCCAGAGACACTAGATTTAAGGCTGGAAAGCTCAACTCATGTTCTGCCCTGAAGACCTGACTAGAAGAGAAAGAACCACAAGAGAAGAAAAAAAAAGTAGGAAAGTAGAAAGTGGCTGCTAGGACCAACGCTTTAATGATTATAAGTGCGTCTGTTCTCTTAGAGTTCCACAGGTGTATTGTAGCCAACTGAACACCTACAGCTTTAACCTGTTATGACTGAGGTCCTGCCCATAATGAAAAGGTTTGGAGGTGAAGGACTGACTGTGGAGAATCTGCAGCTGTGAGCAGAGACCAAGCTGTGACGTGGAAGGCTTTCACACAAAGATGGAGTCAGTTCAAATGACAGAAACTCTCAGTTGATGTTTTATCTACCAGGGTGTGTCTGTCACTGACGCAGTAGAGTGGACGTGACTGAAATCGCCTACAATGATACAATGTCAACTTTGCAAATGAATAAATTCATTCATGAGGGATAAAACACACATTGGCTTCATGCATCACACACATGCTGATGGTGTTTGGCCTGGTGTGACCAGTCGTTTAATGTTGTGACTTCAGAGACATGTTACTGTGTTACTGGCATTACTCAGGATGTTCAGCTCTCTACTTCCTGCCGAACAGCTTGGTCTCTGTGTGGCTGCAGACTGCTCTACCTGAATGTCTGGACTAACTCCCAACCGTTCTCCTTCCTAGATCACATTCCAACATGCCTAAAACCAAATAAAGAAACATTTTTGAATTGAAGTTTGTCTATCTAATGTTCTTCTGTTAGCGCTCAATAGCTTAGCTCAGTTAGCAGAGTGATAGACTGTCTGGGTCAATCCCACGTCTCACCGACTGGTTGTCCATGTAATGTATCGGTTATGATACTTTTGTAACTATTAACACTACTTTGACCCTTGACTCCTGCCATGGTAAGTTGAAAGTTACTTTGAGCAAAGAAATATTTACATATATTGCATATATTTGATTGCCATCATGACTTAAATGCAGTCAAATGTGTTGTAATTTGGTATTTTTTGTCATCGTAAAAAGAAAGGAAAATGTGTAATACATACATATTAGATTCTAATCAGTAACTTTGAGGGTGCGATGAATGCAAGTAACACAAATACGTAGTTTTCTGCTCAGGACTTGAGAATTAAAGTCCAAAACATTGGAAATTCATTTTTAACATTGGGAACTTGTGTATCTCTTCCTGACCCTTCCTGGTGGATGCTGTGTGTTCGTTTAGTCTCGTACCCAACAATTCTGTGTCACTGATGTAGAGTTCCCCACAGCTGTCACATGTGATGTTGTGATGATGTCATACACCACTCCAGGGTTCCTGTCAGACTGTAGCAGCGGAGATCTTAAGATGTAGGATACTTTGTGTTTGGTGCGGCGTCCTTGTGACTTAAAGACTCGGCTGGACCATCTTACTCTCCAAACACATTGGAGAGTCCAGCTGGGACTGGGTGGTCCCTGCTGTGTTAGCAGTGTCCCTCCTGGTCTTGTCGGGTCAGGATTCTCATCATCTACTCGTTGGCCTGAAGTAACCTCTGGTTCTGAAATGTGTAGCCAACGCAGAAGTGCCTTAAACGTATTACATCCTCAGTAAACATTGTAAACATGAGTTTATGGTCTCAAGTCTTCTTCAATACAGCATGATGTTCATTTAGTACATTATGCTCCATTTAGAGTCACACAGACCATAAAGCAGGGGATGCTTTAGGGCGGGGCTACACAGTGATTGACAGGTCTCTACCACGGAATTCTCCAGTTTGGGTTTTGTTCTTGTTTTCATCTTAGAACTTTAACCCTTCACAGTGTGGACAGATTGTGGACGTTAATTGTAAACTTTTGGTTACCAGAGAATAGATGTCTTTTTCAGAGTTTGGTTGAGAGTTTGGTTGAGGGTGGAACTTAGTTCCACCCTCTCACAGAGAAGCAAGAAGCCAGTATCCAGTAGCTTAAACCCTCAACTCAATAAATAACTCCAGTCGAGGCCGATGAATGTTTTTGAAGGTTTACTGAATTAAAGTGTGAAACTAAACAAAGGTACAATCATTATGCAAATATAAAAAGAGGTGATGAATGTATTGAATACCAGTCAACAATGGAATGGAAATTAGCATACTTGTCGGGAATCTGGTGCACGGAAACACTACCAGTTTCGGCCACATGGGCCGCAAAAATCGAACCACATTGAAAGTTCCTTGTAGTAACTTTAAGTAACAGAAGTACAGTAAAATAAGTAGAAGTCAACTTGAGGTCTCACACGGCACACCACCAGCAGTCTGCTGGGTGAAAGCTGTTTGTTTGACCGATCCATCCCCAGGGCGGATCTATCACCTCTCTCTCCTGAGGAAGCTCCTGATGCAGTTAAAAGCTCTGAGTAAGTGGACCTTTAGTTCAGATTGTTCAGCCACACATGAAGTTATATCGTGTCAGGACTCATGCTGTACTAATTCCTGGTCCAAACATGACGATTTCATGCAAGTTAAATATAGTCCATCAAACCAAATATCATGCCTGATTCATTCAGGCTGCTCAGCAGTTCTGTGACTGATTTTGGAAGCTAACCAAACTGCAACCACCCTCACACATCATCATTCATACAACACACACAACTACTCTGGAAGAATTGTTCACTGCATCTGTCACCATGTAGAGTGGTGAACATAGATAGACTGATACAATTCTACACACACAACCATGTATCAACACTTATTCATGTTATAAGTATTCAGAAGCCTGACGTGACAGGCATGACTGAAACACGGCACAGCTGTCCAGAAGACTTTGAGTATATATTAGATTCATATTTTACATTACACATCTTTGCACAAATGGAAATGTTGCTAAAGTCACATCAGGACATTGTTGCATACAAATAGCACATGTGTTGATATGCATACAGCTTGCTGGCAGACAACAGGTCTGCAGGGTTCCACTCAAAAGAGTTGCTGTAGAAGGCAAGAAAAGCCAAAGTTGTCCAACTTCCATCACGGATTAGCCTTCACCACTGTTTAACTCGGGTTCCCGCTGTGCTGGTTTGAGCTCAGATCAGACTCCATCTCCACAGCAGCTCCAGGTCTTCGTCCAGACAGGCGGTCCACAGAGCGAGGTGAGGCATTGTTGATTTGGCGACCACGGCAGCACGCCACCACATCAGCGATATCGGCCCGGAAAGATGCTGTGTAGAAACTGTAGATGACCGGGTCACAGCATGTGTTCAGGTTGCCAAATACAAACAGTATGTGGTGCACATACTCAGGTGTGTGCTGGATAATGGCTGGTTGGAACCAGTACCAGATCCCCAAGAGGTAGTAGGGAGTCCAACAGATGACAAAGGAGCTAACAATCACAATGGTCATCTTGAGGGTCTTAATCCGGGCTTTAGGTATACTGTCTGTTCCACTGCGTCTCAGGCAGTGCTCACCATCTGCACAAAGCAAAACATGAGCACAAACGAGAAAGCAAACATTCCACAAGTGTGAGCAAATAGGTAATCACCACCTTCTCGTCTTAATGTTGAGATGGGGATTGTCTTTGGAAGGAGGGTTTGTAGATAACTGAACATCAGTTTATATGTTCAAATGTGTGTCCACAGAAAAGGGATTTATAGCTGATTGTTTGATTCTCATTGCTTGAGGTGTGACATGGGGCCTATTATGTTGATTTTTAAACAACTGTGTAAAACATGTATCAGTGCACTGGCTCTGTCATGCCCTGATATGCAATTCAGCGTCTCTCAGATGCGGACTGGTAATCGTCCCTGGCCCAGATAAACGACCGGTTTACTGTTTATGACATTTTATGGGATTTCATAAGAGAAAAACTCAAGCACACGCTTTCAAGCCACGATCGCAGTCAGCAATGTATCCCTCCCAACCCCTAACGCAGTGTGTCCTCACTGTAATAATAACAATAATAAATAAAAAGTCTATGAACAGTGAGTGCAACAAGCAATACTAAGATATTTAAATTAAACATCCTGACATGTGTTATAGAATTAGCAGCAGAATAAAGCATCACTCAGGCAGCCAACAGAGATTTAAAACAATATAAACTCCACAAACATACTTATCGCTTTGAATGCTCGCTGGCTGGTGCATTATATCAAGTTAAGTGTGACCTTATTTTGATCTATGCTGAGATACAATGATGCTAACCTTACTAAAATAACCCATGATGATGTCATCCTTAACTGTATTGCATTGTTGTGTGTGTACAGCTCACACCGGCCCCAACGCTCCACAAGTGAGCGTAAACATTTACAACACGCACGTTGCAGAGTTTCCTCTCTGAATATAAAGCTCTGCCAACAGCTTCTGCTTCGCTTCAACTGTTGATTTATCACCTTTCTTCTGTTCCATTCTCACACAGTTTACCTGAATTTGTTCATGAGACTGGTAAAGTAAAATACTTCAGATTTTAAAAAAACAACTCAAAGTAAAAGGACATACAAAGTGGATGAGACTCAGTGTAATTCGTTTCTTCCCCAGTTAGACCTCGGGTTTTAGAGAGACACACACCTTTTCCTTTGTGCATTTGGCCGTTGATCTTGATAAGGATGCGGGTGTAGCAGAAAGTCATCACAAGGAGGGGGAAGACATACAGTGTCACAAAGTGAAACATGTTGTATGCCGTCTTCTGCCAGAGATACCGGAAACTTCCATGGGTGACGCACTGAGTGAAGTCCACTCCATCAGCTTTAATGGCCCGGAAGATGAACAGCTGAAGATAAAGAGAGTGTAAATAGATGAGGAAGGAATTTCTGTCACAGAAAAACTTTTGTTTACATTCAAGGACTTGTATTTGTGTATGTTAAACAAATTGCACAAAGATCCACACAATGCAGGAGGCTATCTGACCCCATGTTGTGCAAGTCCCTTTAATGCACTTCAGACAAACAGAGCCTTGGAGCCATCACTTGTTTTCGAGGCTGATTGAAAAGGTCTTGATGCTAAAGTGAGCCGTTTGTTAACTGGCTGCACTGGTTAGTAACTTTGTGGGGCCTCATGTGCTTGTGGATATGTTGCATTGACAACAGAGCTCAACTACTGCGCATTAAATGGTTGTTAGTGGCAGTGCTTTGGGTGAACACTGTTAATGACAGTGACGTCAAAGAAGGCCACTCAAATACAGCTTCTATACAACAGTGTGGGGAAGAGTGTCGGATGGGAAGCAGAGCCGCTACGGTAAGGACTCAGCCTTGGTACATGGGGCGCTGGCTCCACCAGGTGAGCTACTGGGGCAAGTGTTACTGCCCAGACAACTCATCACTGAAAGGGAACGGGTGAAGACAGCATTGGGTTCCAATTAAAACAGTAATTGCTCCTAAGTTATATTTATATATAACAATTTAATGTTTTATATGTTGCTCGTTGTCAACATATCCTATGTGCAGACCTAAACTAATAATGAATGCATCCTGCTAATAGGAGGTGTGTGTGTGTGTGTGTGTGTGTGTGTGTGTGTGTGTGTGTGTGTGTGTGTGCGTGCGTGCGTGCGTGCGTGCGTGCGTGCGTGCGTGCGTGCGTGCGTGCGTGCGTGCGTGCGTGCGTGCGTGCGTGCGTGCGTGCGTGCGTGCGTGCGTGCGTGCGTGCGTGCGTGCGTGTGTGTGTGTGTGTGTGCGTGTGTGTGTGTGTGTGTGTGTGTGGCGATCAAACACACAACACGTTCCCACAAATGGGCTTTTCGGTCACATGACAGACACCCGGATTGTAATACTGCAAACATAAAATAGTTGCAATACTTTCATCAGCGGGCCAGAGGCTCAATCACTGCTGTGTTACCTCGTTAGGCCACAGATCATGTTTACATGAAAGTATTTAAAGGTGCCTCATGTTGTCATACAGTTATTGCTGTTAAAACAACAGTTATGCCAACCATACAGCTGAACTGGAGATGCTCTATTCTTTCTCATGCTCCAAATACACAGCTTACAATGAAATCCTCCAGAACTGTCCTCATACTGTCGGAGGATGTCTGTCAAGCTGGACCTGTACAAGGGGCCAAATAACCTGCCTCTCAACAGTTGCATGTTGGGATCCAGTTTTGTCACCAACAACTTTAACAGAAATAAGCATGAAGAATCCAGTAATCTGCCCAGATTACTGGTCTCGTCTTTCCCTGCTGGACAATCTATTTGTCATTGATCTACAAAACTTGAAAAACGTATTCTGTCCAGTTTTGATGTTACAACAAATCAGCTGTCAGATGACAACATTCTGGCTGCAACTTGAAATGGTCGCCCAGGAATCACACAGCTTCTTATGAACTTTTTAGTTGATACACAGAGCAACTATGATGAACGTTGGTTGCATCTAACCATGTTGCATGAAACAATTCATGTATAAAGCCACATGATTTAAAAAGTGTGTCCAATCTGTGGTATTGTTTGATAGTCAGCATCTAGACTATCTAGCATCTAGAATCCAAGCTAGTGTTAATCATATGTGCTTAGACTCAGCACCAGCTGGTGAGAAGGCTTCAGGCCTAGAGTGTAACCTAGAAGCTACTATACCTGTGGAGAGGCCAGCAGCAGGCTCAGAGTCCAGGCCACCAGCAGCATGCGTCTGTTCCTGAGCCCAGCATCGAGAGAATCCAGAGGATGAAGGATGGCCCGATAGCGGTCCAGACTTACTACCACTAGTATGAACGCTGCTGAGTGCATGGCAAAGAGCTTGAGGAAACACAGCAGCTTACACATGAAATCCCCTGCATACCACTGCACTGTAATATTCCAAATGGCATCCAGTGGCATCACCACAAAGGTCATCACCAGATCAGCTGATGCCAAACTGGCAATGAGCGGACGGAGGTGTGCTGCCAGGCGGTAACCCCGCCCCCAGCACACACTGATCAGGACCGACAGGTTACTGCCAGCGGCAAAGACAAACAGAACCACGGTGGCTGCTACGCGGCAGCGGGCAGCCACTGTAAAGGATGGAGCCTTCCAGGGTCCAAGGGAGGGTGGAGCAGACGAGTTCAGCAGGGAGAAGGCAGGTGTGGAAACCCACACAGACAAGTTGCCTGTCATCCTGTGACAGAGGGACAAAACAACCATTTGACACTGACCACAAAAAAGCATAATGATTCAAATCATCTTCAAATGCTCTGTTTTCATGGACAGGCACATTTTATGTCAGTATTATGGCATAAACCAGTGATCTTATTCTAGCAAATGACCTGTTAACACAAACCATGCGAACTGAGTTCCCGAGTGCAACACTGCTCTCATTGGACGAGAGCAGGGATGCCAAGGCGGGACTTCCGGTAAGACAACCGGATACCCCCAAAAACGATGGAACCCGGAGGTTACCTGAACGCACTGCTGCAATCTAATTGGCCGAGGGCCAAGATACCCCAGGACCCCTGTGGTTCAGCCTCAGTTTACAAAACCGTCTTGCTCCCCAGCTCTATGCTTATCCTTCGACCTCGTCGAGCTAGAAAGCACACCTTAAAGAAAATCCCAGGTCTAAACAGAGCTTCACCTGCTCATGTGGATATTGAGCAGACTTGGATGCTGTTTTTTTAGTTTATTTGTTGAGCAAGTTAGCAAATAGCTCCATTAATTACCATAACATATTACAATTGGTAAATACAGGTACTTTTAGGAGGCGAGATGATTTCACTTCTCAGGATTGTTCGGGGCTTTAGCTGGAGTGAACATCACATTACGTTTTCAAAAAATATCTGATAAAAACACGTATTTAACAGCATTTGTTCAAGTGAATGCAGATGCATTATTCTGTTGTGGTATGAACGATATGGTCAATTGGAAAAGTAGCACGAAGTGTCTGTGCAAAGGGAACAGGAAACTCCCTTGTACTACAGTGTACATGCCTGATGAGCAGAGTCAGCACAATATTCTATCCAACTCTCTATGTTGAACCAGATTTACTCCAGAAAGTCTTGCATTTCACTACCAGTGATGTCTAGACTTTGGTGTTTCGTGTCGTGGATGTTATATCCCGTTTTACATCTCACACCACGTGATGAGGCTTTTCTCTTATCTTACCAGTTTAAGTCTTCAATTGGAGTATACGACTCAGCTTCCTCTAGCCATCTAATCGATGGACTTTTAACTTCAATAGAAAGTGTGTTTTGTACTGTTATAATGTCTAAAAGCTAATGACTGCTTCAGAAAACAAATTTGCAATTAACCATTACAACGCCTCGAACATTAGCCACATGAGTGCGCCCTCTGCTGGTGGACCAGTGCACCTCTTCCTGTGTTGCTGCACCAAACAGTTCGATCTTCCAGGTAACGTACGTACCCCAACATGATAGACATGTTAATAAACCCAAACAGAACTCTCCGGTCCTCTGTAGTATGACGCGCTACGTGGAGGCATTCTCCTCTTTCTGACACTTTGTTTCCATTCTCTCGGCCACATGTTAGACTGCATCATATCGGCATATGGGGGGAGACGCACCCTCATCCCCCACCGGCCTGCACACACTGACACTGAGTTAAACACACGAAAGCATATCTATTAGCACACTGTAGTACTTTGAAGTACAAAGATACAGGTAGCGGTCTTGTGTTACCTGGAGAGTGATGCTGTCGGTCTCCTGGTGGAGAGAGAAGCGGAGCGGAGCTGTCCGACGTGCTGATGCAGCACTTTGCCTGCAGGCTCTTTGTCCTCCGGTTTCTCCCGCTCACTTTACAATATCTGAGAAATCAACGATCACCAGATCACATGTTTTTATCGCATGCAACTGCTCGCTCCATCAGCCCGCCTGCACGCACGCACACGTGCGCACACACACGCACACTGCCTTCTCCAATGAACATTTTTATACTGCGCGAAGAAGGAGCCACCAGAATCAATGCCGATTGGCTAATTGAGGCAGGTGACGTGCGTGGTGTTGCAGAGGTAGCCACCGATGTGTCATCGTGGGGAATTTCCATTACATTATGGCCTCTCTGTAAATGTTAGGAGACACGAGATGAGTCAGAGATACATGCTTGATTTGATTACAGTTTTCACGGTGACATTCTTCACCTGCCTGCCTTCACTGACCTTAGTTACTGTCTTTTTCTTTAGACTGTCCTTGTTACGTTTTGACTTTTCTATGTGACAGAGCATGCATCAGGGGCGTTTCTAGGATTCAGAGAAAGGGGGGGCTAAGCCCGAAGGGGAGTGGCATGTTTGCTGGCAAAGAGTGTGATGTTGCTCTGTAGTTTTGCTTGCATTCATATATATGACAACACAAGAGACAGAATTTCAGGGTCATAGTGAAATTTGACAACACAAATAAACTTTTCTCAAATAAAGAGAGAGAAATAATTTTCCTGCTTGTAAAGGAAAGACGGATAAACTAGCTTTCATATCTTTTCATATCCTCCCAAATCCTAATTCTTAAAGGCACCGCACACAATGGATGGAGAATGGACCCGACAGTGTCAACTTTATATCGTTCAGTATGATGATAGGCTATTGGATTGTAATTTGAAGGGAGAGAAAACATACAAACCAGAACGCACGCACATATGTAGCATGTTAGAGTATGAATAACTTGTCCATGTGAGAAACAATAGTTTCATTTCATGACATCACCAAAAATCTAACTTTTTTCTTTTTTTTTTAAAGCGATTAATGCAAAATTATTTGGGGGGGCTGAAGAACATTTTAGGGGACATCAGCCCCCTAAAATAGGCCTAACGACGCCCCTGGCATGCATGCTCACAAAACTGTCTATATTAATGTGTTAATGTATGTATTGATGAATACATATCTGCTTTGTGTCCTTTCCGTTCCGTACCAGACAGAGCTCTGGATATTCCATCTTGTAACAAGATAAATTAGCACTCTCAGTAACAGATAAAAGTATCACAACTCATTAGCATGTGCATAACTATGATATGAATTCCATTCCATGTTTTATGTGATGCCTTACCTGCAGGCCAAACAGACTGGTGCATTATTTGATATGGACTGCGTAAGCTGATTGCATGCCTTCATGAATGTGTGTGTTACAGGAGGACCTTTACAGGTTCAGATGTCCTTCATGAGGCACCCTTCTGGGTTCAGCATCAGTGATGGTCCTATCTCTGTCTCAACATTGAGGAAAGACCTGCAGAGTTTTTTCAATTCATCAATATACCAATACTGACTAGTCAGAGTTTTCAAAGACTTTATTTGTGTAGATTAAATATTGGTTGATTAATATCCAAAATGGTCAAAAACAGGCCAATCACTAACCAACACATCCATAATCCCATAAAGGCACGATGGCATCCCATGATCCAACGCCGTGGTTACAGAAAGAACACGTTTTAAAAACAAGTCAAATATTATAATTCTACTCTGCTGAATTCATTAAACGAGATTTATATATATATATATATATATATATATATATATATATATATATATATATATATATATATATATATATATATATATATATACTACATGAGTCCAACCCTATCTCCTACGAAATTACGTAAAATAAGGAAGATAAAAAACAGATTTTGACACAGGCCGCTCCTAAATTTGAACTTCAAGAAGAAGCAGGACACGGCTTAAAGGTCTTTGTCATAGCATGCTCTTACTCCCAAATTCAAAACAATGTCCACATAATGAACCTGGAGCTTTTGGGGCCCCAGGAGGTCTGGAGCCCCCATTGCATACTGATACTGAGATTCTTTGGAATCATTGAGCCTGTATTAATATGAATGTAAAATGTACTTTCGGTACACTACATTGTTCTATTATAAACCTGAAGCCTCATGACAGAAACATATCTTATCTTGAGTTTCAGAGATAGAATCTTATCTTACAGAGGCAATACCTGAAGTCATTGCTGTTTCCTATTCTATATGGACCTTCTTACCTCAACTTGAGAAATGAAGCTGAAGCAGAAGTTCAGTCAGGAAGACGATCTTTACACTCCTTTTCATTCACATTCTCTCAGTCTCTCTCTCGCTGTGATTACTCTATCAGTTCACTTTAAAGTAACCAACCAGATTCTGCACAGTTTCCTGAAGCCAATCACATCATTCCTATAACTTCAAAGAGTCTTCTCCTCTCTGCTGCTGTCAGTTGTCAGTTCAGCTCTAAGCAGATGTGACCCTCCTCCACCCAGTCACCTCCAGTCAGCATCACGCTCCTCATTCATCATCTTCATCACCACAGTGTCTGGACTCAGGGGGATCAGGCTTCATCTGACCTCAGCATCCCTCCTCCTCGGGTATCCTACTCCAGGATGGAGTCCAATCGCCAAAGACTTTGCACCATTCATATGTTATGCTTGTATAATAAATTATTGTTAAATTCTAATAAAGTCCCTCTTGATTGAAATGATAACTACAACTGTAAATAAATGATTATATTGGCACACGTCCTGTCATGCCTGATTAGAATGTACCGGTAGCAATATTAAAATCCCACAGTATCCCGTGCTCCACTCCCTCCCTGCTCTGATTGGCTTACCCTGATATTCGTACCCTAACCCTAACTAATCTCACTCCTCAACCCTCAACCTAACCAGCCCAAACAACAAATGCAACTCTCTCTCCTTTTAAATTGTATGCACCCCATCATTGCAATACAGACCCACCAACAGTACTGCTGCCATTTTGGCAGTTACCTCAGACTGTAGAGCCTTTTACAGGGGGCTTCATCAAAAACATGCATGTTCATATTGCCGAAGGAAGTGACGTTATCTATCACGACAGACTAAGCGAGCTTTAAACATTGAATTAAAACTGTTAGCAGCATTTAAATATCTTCTTGTTGTATGTTAAATTGTCAAAATAGATATTTCAACAGCACACTCAAGTTCTACAGACGTTCGAGCGTTTCAGAGCACCAGGTGGTTCAGTTTTTCGAGTGACCGTGTTAACTGGTGACGTTAAGCCGAATGAGTTTGGTCATGGTAACGTATGGCTACAATGGTTGGCGTAGATAATAACGACAAATGAGTATGTATTTTCAATAGATTAATGGCTTTTAGAGGACACTTACATGTTCTGTTTGTGTTTTTAACAGCTGCCGTCACGACAGCAACCACAGACACATCGAGTCCCCAGTTTAACCAACTGATCAAGAATGCTTGTGTTATAGTGCACAAGTCATAACTCTGAGTCGATGTCATGTTGTTTGACGCTCTGTACATGACCACAGATAAGCATCCAGTGACTTTACATTACACACTAGGTTTCTCCGTCATATCGTATTTCTTTTGCCAGGTCAAGTGCTAGCTAAGCTGACATGATAGCATAGCAGTGCATTCTCTGGGGTTTTCTGGCTCCCGCAATACTGCAATATTATCTATGAAGAATTGTATGTTGTAACTGTTAGTTTTATGCTGTTGGTTAAATATTAATGAAAGATCTGAATAAGTGTAGTTGGTTAGCCTATGGTAGCCCCTCTCGGCTAAATTAGGGGCCGTTCGCCATATTGGTTGAGTGTAGATTTTGACACACATCTGTCCAGAGGCGACCTGTAACATGAGTTTACGGTTAACAAGCTAACGTTACGTAATCTGTAACTGGGAAACGTTAACGTCTTCCCCATGGAGCTATAAATGTATTGTTAACCCTAACATTAAATGATTGAACATAACTGTAATATTATTATGGTCTATTTGAGAACTTAGCAGCATCATAAGTCATTTGAAAGTGTGCATTGAAGTCTAGTTGTGGTTTAAGTACAAGGAGCAATCATCAAAGGTCTTTTTGTATCAATGATAAAAAAAGAAATGAAATAGTTACAATGTGGCGTGAAGTCACCTGTCGGTTGAATCTTGGGGCAAAGATTAAGTTAATGAACTACTTTTTAGGTTACAGTTTTACTGGCTTATCCAAAAAGAGATGTGACCCAATGTTTTTGGTTTTAGGGAGTTATTTTGCTGTTCATTTATTGTCTTAATTCATTCAGTTATTTGTCATTGTTAATTGTTTATCATTGTATTCAAAGTACTATTGTGACGTCTGTCTTCACCTGTCAATGTATAGACTTTATTCTGTACACTTCCACTTAAAATACTTGTAAAGGTCCAGTATGTAGGTCCAGTGTGTAGCATTTTGGGCGATGTATCGGCAGAAATGGAATATAATATTAATAAGTACGTTTTTCTTTAGTGTATAATCAAATAAAAAAATTGTAATTGTTGTGTTTTCGTTACCTTCGAGAGAGCTGTTTACATCTACATATGGAGCGAGTCCTCTTCTTGGAGCCAGGTCCCTACGGTAGCCCAGAACGGACACACCAAGCACCGGCTCCAGAGTCTAGAGGGCCTTTCACATCTTTCATCAGCACAAGGAGACGTTTCAGGTGGTTGTAATCTGCAACCTTGTCGCAAGATGGCGTCAAATCATATACAGTAGACCTTTAAGTGTTGCTAGTTTAAAGTTGAATGAAACTAAGCTCAATCCTTTTTGTCTTGATATTGATCTCATTTTTCGAGGGTTTCTAGAATAAATGGAGCTCTAATCTAGAAGTCACGGCATCTTCATAACAAGCACAATGCAGAAGCTCACAGTTACACTTACAGTACAACAGCTCACACAGTCACAAGTCCTAAATGACATTAGGTTTCCCCAAACCTAATGTCATTTAAAACTTTCAACAAAGTACATTTCATGAATACTTTTACAGTGTGCTTCTCTCAAATGTGTTCAAGGCTGCAAGTAGTGATGCAGCGAATATACGTTTATTTTTGATTCTATGATCAGGATGTAGTCGCATAAAAGGAACTCAACAGGTTGGTCTTGCTGTGTTTGATCGAAAAATTGATTTCCAAAGAAGTGTGAAATGTAGCTGTGATGTAAAGGTGTGTGAGTGTAAAGTTGAAAAATCTGGAGAGATGACAGCTGTCAATTCTTTTCTTTCTGTCATATTGGACGAGGTGAAGTCCCATCACACTGGAGTGCAGCAGATCAGGAGTGTTCCCAAATCATTTCAAGAATATCAAAGGTCTCAAACTCATGCTCCAGTTACACTCAGTCCACCTTGGATGACATCACGACAGTCATGGCGAGGCCGATGTTGTTACTCAAACTATTCGACTTTGTCTGCAGCAGCGTGACGATGCAAAGTCGTCTCTAAGACTCGGAGGCACCGACAGCCTTGCCTTCATTGTTGGAGCACTTTGTATGAGTGTAAACAAGTTGAATTGATTGAACTCATTACCAGTTTTCTGCATCACCTACCGACCTTATTGAACGTGACATTGATGTTGCTGATGCTGAGCTGAATACGCGTTTCTGGATAAGACGGTACATTACATGTCGGAAAATAAAAATGCCAAGCCAGCTAAATCAAGTTAAAAAACAGTTCCTCAACTTGCAGACGCTACACAGACTTGAGAAAAGTAAACAATGTACAAGTCAGATGTGTTTGCTTTGCCATGCAAATTTGACTGAGATTTTTAGCTCTCTGTCACAGCTCCGCCCCTTCTCTCCTGTCTGTCTCTCACTCACCTCATCATCTCATTCAGTGCACCTGTTAGTCACACCCACCTCATCAGCTCATCACTCTCACCTGCTCACTCTGCCTCCTCCACTATTCCTCCGGTCTCACACACACTCTCTGCCACATCGTTCTCCGCATCATGCCAGACTTTCTGGCGTTTGCCCTCCGACTGGTGTCCCGTTGCCGACCCTGCCTGTCTGGGCGTCTCCGCCTTGCGTCTGCCCCGTTAAACAACTCAGCCTTCTGTCCCCGACCACGAGATTCTGCCTCTGCTCCTCTGGTTTCTGTCTGCCTTGGCCCCTGACGGCTTGGCGTTCCACTGAGTGGATTTCTATATGTGTGCAGAGCCAAGACTGTTTACCTGTTGTATGTTCTGCCTGGAATAAAGTCTCGTTCAAACTATTCCGTGTGTCCGTCGTACTGCGTCTGGGTCCTTACCACCCGTTCCACTTTTAAACGTGTCAATGTACAGGTACTGAGACAACGTAATACAGGGTGAAGGGTTACTGACAGGCCCCGGGAGAGCAGCGCAGCCATAGCGCCTTCTGGACTTTATTCTTCCACCGTGATGCCTGATGGCTTGCGCAGTGCTCCAGCCATCTTTCAAAGGCTTATGGACCATGTGGCCTCTGCTCTGTTTTGCTGTGCCGTCGCTGCTCTCCTTGGACGACGTCATCTTTGGTGTCACTTGGGGAGAACGTCTGCATTGTATCTGATTGGTTGGTGTTGACTGTCAACCTGGGTTGATATGAATTTGCCCATGCCATGGTAAGAGTGGATAAACTGGGTGAGGTGTGCCCAGTTTAGGCTAAAGTTGAGTCTATCCAACATTTGCAGTTCCATACACCAACTGATGCGGTTTCTCGGTATTGTAAGTTACTGTTGGAGCTTTAGCCGAAACGTCCCCACCATTAATGCGTTAAAGTCTGTGTCAAATGCTGTGATTGAAAAAGCGTTGCTTGTCTTTATCTGGGCTCTTCAACACGGATGTGAATGTAAACATTGGCACTCCTCAGTGTACTGTTCACAACCCACTCGTATTTTTACAATCGTTACAAAACCCAAACCAATGTCTGAGGTTGGTTTTATTCTGTACATCTGTCAAATACAATGTTGTAGCAGACGTGTGTCTGGCGGAGCTGTACACACCTTAATGTTTACACCCTGTTCTCTCTCCCAAGTTAGTTTTCTGACTTGCTGTTCTTCAAAAGCTCCTATAGCACCAGGTTGCAGAGGATGAGAAGGGAGACTTCATGTAGTGAGTTGAAGACATGGGTGTACTCGTTTCTATTCTACTTTTATACCTCAGTTGTGTGCTGTTTGCAGACATTGCAATCGAGCCTTCCAATTTGTCTGCCCTTCACAGAGCACGAGTGCTCTTTGCTCTTTGGGTGTGATGACCCTGCTGCCCGTCTGCTCAGCATGGTCTGCTTGTTTTCTCCTCCCAGTGTGACGGAGGCTGGCACAGTGTTGATTGTTCGAGTATGAACACAAATTATAATATTTGTTAGCGGGAACCTTTGAATTTCTCCTCTGCTGTGTTTAAGACCAATTCAAACGGTCCATTAGCGTAACGTGGGTAATGTGCGAATTCTACAGGCAGGCTCTTGTGTCCTCTGCCTTCGAAAAAGAGAGGTCTGTGTAGACCGTTACTGAGAACTGAGCAGCTCCTGCAGGGGTGAAGCCATTTTCTCAAATAAATTCTGCACAATGTCGAGGGAATCGTGGCCGGTCACGTGTGTCCGTAATTTGGTCATAAATAACAAGTCTCTTGCGTTTCCTTGACTTTGTCTGAGTTGTATCACGGTGATCTATTACACAAATGCTGTATGTTACATATACCATAGAGTGAAGCATTTTGTCTGCTGCTTCTGCATTGTTGAATCACATTTTCCCGCTCTATCTGCCTCCTATGTTTGAATTAGCACCCTGAGCCCCTCAAGTTGAGAAAAATTCCACTCGGGGCCTAATAGTGCCCAACATGAGCATTTTTCTCATTGTGATGACTTTTGCGGATACTTGGATCTGAACAGTTGAAACAGCAGCAGCCTGGAGGCAAATTAGTGCAGTATTTGAGACTTTGGGGAAGCTGGTTTGATTCATTTAAATGGTGCATGCAAGCGTATTAATGCTAGAGATTTCGCTACTTCATGCTACCCACCCAAACAATACATCATTATGAAAGCTGAGACTCCACAGATTCCAAAGGAGTAAGCCTATATCAGAGAATACATGTGAACATAAAGAACAATGACTATGGATTTGGGATATTAGTGCAAATGGAGGTGCAGTATGACTGATTAATTGTTCATGAGAGTGACAGCCAGCGGAAAGAAGCCGTTATTGAAGATCAATACCATAAAATGACCACTATAATTTAATACAGGATAAAATAGCAACACAATTAATACTGTAGAGCTTTGCTGTGAGCAAAGTTAAAACCTGTGAAGCCACTAATATGAACAGCTGCTACCAATAACATCCAACTTCATTCATTGTCTCCAGCCTGAAACGGAGGTTGCTCCTGATGACTATTGTCTACCTGCAGGTTACACCGTGCTTTACCAGAGGGTGGAAAAACACGCTTTCAATTCCAAAAATAAGCTGTGGATGATTTTGATCCTCGTGTACCGGTAAATAGAGACACCTTAAACCACATGACATGCACAGAAATATTAGAAGTAACACTCCAGGAGAGCAAAGGGATCCCCTACAGCTGGCATACAGCAGGTAGCAAACAAAATAAGAAGTAAAGAATGGCCTACGTCAATAGATGATCAATCATTTCACTGCTCAATTTCAATATGCTAAGTAGGTCAGCAACTCCACCGACATTGTACCAATGGCTCGCTGTTGTCTCTGCACAAGTGGCAACATGTAAATCCAAATTGAACATTCGCTATTCGTTTCATTCACATCTCGAGACAAAGGTGTTCTTGTCAGTGTCTTTAATGCGCTGCTACAGCGAAGAGAATTGACAATAGAGTTACACGACCCATGTTCAAGTCGTTCACACTGTCTTTGATTACTCAGAGCTGGACGGAATAGGTGAAAGTAGGACAACGCATTTCCTCGACCTGCAATGATTTGTGTGCAGCTGGTCGGTTATCACATCCCGCTCCTATCGATGACAATGCTTCTGAAAGCGGACAGAGACAGTGCAGGCTGACTTGTCTTTGTCAGGACATTTGGTGTGACGGCGCACAGAGACAGACAGGAGTCTTCAGAGGGACACCGTGGAGTGCATTGGTTTTGATTAGAGTAATCACGTTTCTTATCAGACACCCGCACTGCTGTCAAAGATGTGTTCGCCTGTCTTAGGTCTTTGTCATGCACATGTATGCGTGCATATGACTCCGGTAGGTTTTAAACTGTAGCAAGCAGCTTTGTCTTGATCGTTGACTCCAGTCAAGGACACCGTTACCCTACGTCCAAAGTATTCATGGTGGAAGCTTGTGAAAACCTGGTTACGTTAGTGAATGTAAACGAACACATTGTTTCTTTAGCCCCATTTGAGATAACATGGCTTTCCATCCAGACCCAGACAACAACACTACTACGAACCAATCGGATCTCTCTCTGACTTCACCGCGGAAATAAGTGACCAATCCGCTGTCTCGGTGCTTCAGCGAAAAGTGCCAGAGGACCAATCAGCTGTCTGTCTGGATCTGCTGGAGAAACTAGCAGCCATTCAGCTGTCTGTCTAGCCGTCACGGAGTGTCTGCCGGACCAATGAGCAGTCCGTCTGGCTGCAGCGAGGGGGTGAGCGTCTGCCGAGGCCCAATCAGCAGCTCAGTGCTGCCTACCGGTGCCGGGGACTTGTGGTGAGGAGCCGCTGCAGCGCGTCAGGACCGGACCGTGAACCCGGAGACGGCACACATTGAGGCGAAAAGGAGACACAGGTGAGTCCGAGGATGTGTGCGAGGCCCGGCTCCGGCGGGAGATGTTTTGAAATGGCAGCGGCGGGATTCATGTCGCGGTAGGACGGCTAGCTGTTGTGTCGTTTTCCTGCCGGTGGATATGCCGATAGACAATAGAGCGGCTTTGCTTTGCTATTTATTGATGCGGGCTGACATGTTGGCGACCAGTAGCCGTCGCCTCGAACTGTTCATTTCCATTTAAATGCCTGTAGTCGCAGCAGAAACATCGTTGCATATCTAAATCCTACCCGACTGTGTGTTTGTTGGTGATAACCGAACTGTTAGTGATGGAAACGTTGTGCGGAATGCCTCCAATTTCATTTCATTGTTTGATCCAGAGTCTCTAGGGGTTAACTCAGGCTGGAGAAAGAGCCAGGGTCCTCCACATACTTGTTAACGCTCTTTTTAAAGAGCACCGGGATCAGACGAGACGTTAGAACGGTTTTATTGAAGCAGAACAGTCGGAAGTGGCGGATTAAAACGCGCGAGGAGGAGGCCGGGGTCGCTGATGGCTCTCAGCAATTAGGTAGAAAAATCCGAAATGCATCAGCCATTTACTCAACTGGCTCCATATGCAACTAAATGGCTGCCTGGCATAACAACATTTTACTGTAAGGGCAAGGCTGCACTGAGGCCGAGCGGCTGGCTGTGTGCTGAGCGGCGGGTTAACGGAGGTAGATGTCTACATGACGTTAGAGACCAAACGGGAATCAATATTTAATGTGTGCTGCCAATTATTCTGCAGTACACAGGATCTCTCGGGTCAGTTTGCCAGAACGGGTCTCTCCTCTGTTGCTACACTGCTGCTTGTGATTTACATGAGTCACATGCAGATGGAGGCACTTATGACTGCCATGTGTAGTCTTTGTGATGGGCTGTCTCTGACTGTACAGCCTTTACCATTGACAGTGGTTACATGAGCTGAAGAGAGGTGTTCTTCCACTACAAAATGTTACAAGAAATGTGCAACATATGGCTCATTTAAAGTCCCAGATAAGATGTGGTGTAGTTATGTCATGTACATCAGCTGTAGATAATGAAAGCTCAGTTCCAGGAAGGCTGTGTGCTGAAATGAGAAGTTGAGCGACAGCAGGAACGTGGCTGTCGTTGCTTTAGCAGGAACCCTGCACCCCTTCACTGTCCTCAGCAGTGGATCACTTTCTACCAGCTGCTTGCTTCTGGTCCTGTCTCCTACCTGTATGTGAGCATTATTTGTATCAGACCTTTCCACAACAAGGCAACTCCAAGTGCTTTACATCAGAGACTTTGAATTCGGGCATTGTGCTCACTTCACACATCTTCATCTGAGTGTGCAAGTAAAGGAGCCCCACAGCCTTTGGTTCTGTGTGAAAGTTGGCAGACCTTGATACACTCAGCCCTCCACTCACATTGTGGAAGTGGATGTGTATGAATGAAAGGTCCCTGCTGTTGAAGAGTGTGAATGAACTGTAGTATTCTCAATGATGGAGTCCTTCCTCTTCCTATTCCCAGCTCGGTCCCATGGCAGCCCCGGTAGCATACAGATGAAAGCTGCCATACTGTTATCACCTCAAGAGTATTGCACTGTAACTGTTTATGAATATGCAGTGCAATTAGGGTTTGATGTTTTTAATCATCATTTAACTGGTCCATCTTGAAACAATGGCGATTATGATTGATTTAGTTCATAACCTGTGTACCAGGACACCGGAATAGCTTGTGAAGCTGTTTTAAGCTGGTTGTGCTCCTCTTTGATTTCTGTGTTATAGAGCTACCACATCCCACATATTGATGATTGGGATAATGATAAATAAGCTGATATTCATTTTAAGAAATAAACACGTACAACGTTAAGAGACACTTTAATAAGGAATCACAGATGTGTGCTCAAGGGGACAGTGACCGTTGAAATATAAACTTGTTACTGGTGGACACAATAGGCACTTGAGACACTGTTTCTAAATGTCATAAATATTGTAGTCTATACTTAAAACATGTTTTCACTGAAATCAGCTGATGTCATTTTTCCTATTGGACTTAAAGTAGCTGATCATCAAATATAATGACTATACAAACAACAATGGCAGTTAAAGTTCAAAAAGCATCCTTATCAGACGGGACATGTCGGCACATTATTACTGTACTTCAACTTGTATACCAGATCAGTGCTTTTCAACCTTTTCTGAGCCGCGGTACATATTTTACATTAAGAAGATCCCGTGGCACACCAACAACCAAAAAAGTTGCAAAATTAAAGTTACCAGTTTCTCAGTTTGTGTACGCAGGCAAACAAAGTAGTCCGAGTCCTTGTTGTGAGGTGACGGGTGTTTGGTGTGGCGAGGACGTTGAGCTTGCTTGGGGCCATGGCGCTTTCACACACACACCAAGCATAGCGGAGTCGGTGCAGATCCCCGGTGAACGTAAATCCAAATGAAGGATAAGTTTCGCTGTATTGCCTCGAGCTCACCGTTTCTTCTTTATTTTGACCACCACTCGTACGAGGCTGGTCATCTGGGAAAGAATGTTGTCCATGGACCAGTTCAGTCTGCATTCTTCTTTTCCAAATATTTCTCCATCGCTGTTCATCTCGTCACATCAACCTGTCCCGCGCATCATTTAATTCCACTGTTTTAAATTAACGAGGAGTCCAAAGTCTTCCCTCAAGCTCTTTTTTTTTTTAATACTCTTTACACATGTGAACAACCCAGCGCAACTCTACCGGTTTCACGGTATATCACGGTATTTTTTTCCACCCTAATGTATATCACTGTATTTTTTTCCACCTTAATGCAGTGGCGGGCCGTGCATTTTATACCTGGGCCTTCACTGCTGTCCTGCAGCTGAAATACCACCTTATAACCACATTATAGCGCCACAACTTCTATTCGTTTTTAAGGCTGTAACTATGTATGAGTCGTTTGAATAATGCTAGAGCATTTAGAAAATGCAAAAGCCTAAATTCAGGAAAATATAATGTTCTCAGCTGGTCTGGCTGTGGGATCATTCCTTAATGACAATGACACTGACACTTAATGACCCAAAGAGGTTATCACGGGATTTTACTTTCACAACTTGAACGTACTGCTCTGCAGTGTCTTTCCTCGTCTCAGTCTCCTCTGTCATGGTGTCTGGTACATCTTACTCTGGTCAGAATGCTCATATTTGATTGGCTGAGCTGCATCACGTGATGTGATTCACTACCCATCAGCCTCTGCTGGCTGTTAAGTTTCATTTCACGATAGTCACGTGCTCGCCCACTGACCAATCACAGCACACTCTGCACCTCGCGGCAGAGCCTGTACATGGACACTGAGCGGCATGTAATGCTGACGTCATTATAGGACGGCCCGCTACTTGCTTAATGCATTAATTAATTAACGCCGTAAACTAACACAAGTACGGCCGGTCAACCGGCGGTGAACAGCTGTTTGTGTGGCGTGTCTTCCGTCACTTCCGGTTTCCTTCACCTACTGGGTCCTAAATCCCTCCATGTATCAACGTACATTTATAACAAATACCACACATATTGCGGTAATCAGCGTTGCATATGTGTCTGACCTAAATGCCTTTTGTTGTTCAGTCTTTGTTCATCGTGCATCACTCTTTTCTGTTCTTTAATGTAACGTTACTGGCGCAACAGAGCTGTTAGCTCCCAGCGGTTAGCAGACTGTTAGCGAGCTTTACCCAGCATGCAGTTGGCCGGAAAATGTTTATAAATGTACAATTATTAGTGCTACAAATTGTTTATCTGTCACAAACTGTTGTGTCGTGGTATTTTGCCTTGTTAAAGAGCGTTAGTTGTGGGTTGTTAATTGTTGTTATAAAGCTCGAACCATGAGGGTTCCCTCTCAATAGAGTGGTCTCACCTACGTCACGATCTCCTTAGTTACGAGGTCTGTCCGCCATGTTGGAGTACATACAGATCCTACATGGCGGCGAGTAAACAAGGAAGTGCGGCGAAAATGCCATACTTTGAATCACTGGATAGTGCATCAAAGGTTCGCTACCTGGCCAAATTGAAGGTTATTGGTAACTTGGATCCCTATACGATGAGTGCAGATGGTTTCAGTGCCGAGCCTACTTATCTTCCATCGGTAAAGTACGCCAACATCTACACGTATCTCGTGAACACCCCCAGTCCTTACACAAAAGACGAGCTGGAGTGCTACAAAGGGCTCGACGCTTATAATCAGTTTGTCAGTGGATGGGTCCGACACATCAAAGAAATGGTCGTCGAGAATTCTCATCTCGTCATTGGAAGGGAACATATATACAGATCTGGTCAGATATTTAGCAATATTCAATGTTTACTCAGTGCAAACAGACACGTGTGTTTGTTTACATTCTACATGCATGTCATTGTGTGCGTGTGTGTAGGAATTAACTTTCAACTAACCCCTAACTTCATCCCCCCCACACACACACATATATATATATATATATATATATATATATATATATATATATATATATATATATATATATATATATATATGATCTGACGTTAAACTCGCATCAAGCAATGCTGAGGCTGCATCTCTGTGTTTCGCCTGTTGTACACGCTCGACACGTCTCTGGTACCGACTGCTGTCACGGGCCGATGAAGCTTCGGTAACCTTCTCATGTCCAAGTTTAATTTATATTTCCTTTATTAAATACTGTTCACAAACGAATTTGTAAATAAAATCACTGACCACTTATAAAGTGATCCGCACATACTCTAGTGTACGCCAAATTCCATTCCTTTATATCTCGAGAGATGCGTGACAGCCATTTCTCGCGACGTCGCTTGGATAGCTCCTTCGTGTCATTTCCTTGATGTGTAATGACCGCTGGCAAACGAAAGAATGATTTCTTGTTTCTATCAGCTCTGCTGCCACAACCAAAGACAGCACAAAAGTTCACCATGATCGATAGGTTATGCGACTCAGCCGTGCATGCCAGTGGCTTTGTGTGTACTTCAACATGGCCGACAGCTAAACTGTGACGTCACACGAGACCACTCTATACAGGTAAGAGAACTAGCTCCGATCGTAGCACCCACAGCGGCGAACAATATATTTTGCTGCCTGTTGAAGAGCAACAGAAGTTGTTTCGGCTGTATGACGGTATATGAAAAATTCATAAACCGGTATACCGCCCAGCCCTATCGGGAAGGTGTGTTGACACTACGACACTCAAAAGACAGTTTGCGAGAAATCGGGTCGGCAGTGGGAGGCAGCCAGGTGGAGGCCATGACGGCAGCCATTCAGAAAACCTTTTACACAATCAAGGTCACATGACATGTTGTGCGACCTAGTTAGTGTCGAGCGTTTGAAACTCTTACATCTCTCCGGTGTGGACCATTGAGATACACGTTGAGATGGCTATGTTAAGTGTTCCAATAGCAGAACCTAAATCTTGCCAAGCCGAAAAATCCAAGATCTCACGGGCTGGTTTGGTGTATGATTTTTGCTGATTTGTTTTATTTTAAAGTGAATAGTGGCAAATAAAATTGCAACGCCCTGAGTGAAAGAGGCCTGTACAATTTGAAATGTGCATGAAAATCAAATTCATTTAAATAGAAAAATACCATCAGTACTCTCAATGATATTGCATAGAAAAAGAGAAAATACCATTTTAAAGCCAGTGGAGTAGGGATGGGCGTCCTACTCAACGATAATCACTGGGGACTATTCCATCGTTGCCTGGTAGTGTCTGGGACAGTAAGAACAAGGGAACACTTCCCTACTCGTACATGTTGAGTGGGTACTGTGTCTGGATATAAAGACAGAACCTGTATCTCTTGTCAACTCCTCATCTTATCCTTTTTCAAACCCGTGTGTACCGTTCAACGGTCTTCAATCATCCATAGTCTTAACACTAGACATTGACATTCTGAGACGCTGTATCTTTAGAAGTTGTTCCTCACTGAGGAGGCATGGTAATGGTGTTGAGTACAGTTACAGAAGTGTGAAGACACAAGATAGCACCCGCCATCGGTCAAATGCAGGTGGTGGCCTTTGACGCGACCACACATAGTTGCATATCATTTCAATAATCAATATAAAATCTTTGGACAAATTGATCTTTAATGTCAGGACAGGTATTATTAAACATCAGGCCATGTATTTTGGGGTGGGGAACTTTTTCTTTGATTTTTTTCTTATTATCCAATCGCAGATCAAATGAGTTAGTTTAATCTCGCTCTCTGTAGCTTTGCTCAATGCCCCGCCCACAGCACTATCTGATTAATACCACAACAATACACACAACAAGTGATAGCCTTTCAACACGACAGGCTATTGGCTCCTTCAGTTAAAACTGGAGACACTGGATTGCAGCATAACAACCTGATTATGTCTTCCCTGTGGTCTCTGAAGCTAGCTGCCACAGGGCAGTGAGTGAAGAAGTCCCCCTGCCCAAAGCTGCTCCACGTAGTACCGCTCAATGCTCGCTCCAAAGACAGAAGAAGCTGCCACCACTGGCTTCTTTGCCAATTCCCACTCTTTAAAGGTGTGACCTGCCGATTCAGATTTCTGTCAATGCTGCTTTCCTTCTAAGAACTGGAAGGCTCCATACTAACTTTTTAAAAACAATTTTACCACTGAAATGGATTTTCCCGAAAGGCAATTTCAACCAACCCCGAAGCCAGTGTGTGAACTCTCAAAAGTTCAAAAGATTTTCCTTTGTTATTGTCGTCTTTAGAAGTTATTTGCATAAAAATACACAATTAAAATGATAAGGAAATGAATTACTTACCTGTACTAAAAATAACTTCTTGGCATCAATTGTTACCATTATGTATTATAAGCAGGGCTCCAGACTGCCTTTGGTCCCAAACGTGATCATTTGTGCGTTCTGCTCCACCGTGTCTGCTCCACCGTGTCTGCTCCACCGTGTCTGCTCTACCGTGTCTGCTCCATCGTGTCTACTCCATCTCTGCCTCCACAATCTCAAAAGTCAACTTGATGAGTGAATGTTGAGCAGTTGCTAGTGTATTGGGAGGGTGGAGTTTGTGCTCTTCACAGCCCGGTGCTGGCGACCCAGTATGCCTTGTGTAAAGACACGCCCCTATTTTGCCTTTGATTGACTACTAAACGCTAACCTTAGTCTAGCTATGATGCTAACCGGTGCTTCAAACTAGTACGGCGACTCACATTTTAGTTTGAAGAGAGGATACCCATTCTCGTTTTTATATTTTTTACAATTTTTGCATAATTCACCTGCATCATTTTTGTGGCAACAAATAAACTGTGTATATTTTGAACATTGGCAGTTTTATCCAAATTTATGGCGAATGAAAAATTTGCCCGCACATTTTTGGAGTTGAGAAGCTCAACTGGTGTAACATGGAGCTAGTGCCCGCTGGGGTCAGTAGGTTAGTGGGCCAGTCAGGCTTTATTTTAGACTAGTTCAGGTTCCAACACAGTTTTAACAATACGTATTATTTTACATATTCAAATGTTTTTGTATTAATCAGAAGCTACCATAATAATAGTAATTATCAATAGTATATTTTTGTGTATAACTGCTGATTATTTTAAAAAGCAAAATGAGGAGAGAGGAGGAGGGAGAGACAACGAGAGGTCCTAACTCAGACACCACTGATGATGGCAGACGGAGAGTTAAGCCAGTGTGCGTGCAGAGGACCGGCGCTTTGATCTCTGCTCTGCTAGTCCGTGTCCTTGGGCACATCTTAACCCCAGATTACTGGAGAGATGGAGGAAATATCTCCCAACCCTAGTTCATATCCCGTCAGTCAGGGGTCGAACCCTTCCAACCTTTCATTCATATCGAAGCCAAAGTTATAATTTACATTGACAAACCTAATAGGGTGAATCAGAACCCTCAGTATTTGGGCATGTCGTGAAAAAACAAGACGCGCTATTGTCAGTTGGCTACATGATGTCATAATTATTGTAATAGTCATAATTACTCAATGTTGCATATCTTCTGCTTCTATGCTGTGTTCTGAGAGGGAGACCTTGTGCCGTTCATCTTCATGCCCACGCTGCAGTGACACAGATCCGGTGTGTTATGGCGATTTATGCCAATTTATCCTGCCTTGTCCGAAAACCGAAGAAAGTCAATCAATTTAGTTTCCAAACAGGGGTAAGTGCTCCCCACACTCACGCTGCACCTTTCATCCTTAAAGCGAAATAATTTCTCCAAGTGCGGATGGGATATAACAATCTCTGGAGAAAAGCATATGGAAAATAGCTGACTGGGCTAGATCAACTCAAACATTTCACGTCACAAGATGTTTGAAACATGAACCTTTTAATATTTTATATTTTAATAGGTGGAAACAATACAGTTGCACCACCTCAGTGATGCCGGTGAGCAAGATTATGGCACTGCCAGTTAACTCCGGTTTGAGTTCATGTTGCTTTAGTGATGGGAAAGTCCAGAGTAACCATCCCCAGACTCGAGCTTACAGCAGCCACTTTAGCTGTACCAGTTGATCAGATGTTACGCTCTGAGTTACAGCTGAACAGCCAGTGAACTTAAATACCTCTGCAATAAGACCAAGAGATTCCACACCTTTGTGGCCAATAGGATTGCTGCTATTCATGACTTGTCAAGAGAGACTCAGTGGAAGCACCCCTGCAGATGATGCTTTACTGGGATTGACCATTGAAGTGTGAAAGATGGCTACAAAGACCAGATGTTCTGCTGAAGGTGGAGTCTCAGTGGCCTCAGAACCCAGACAAAATGTCACAAAGTTATCTTCAGATGATCTCGATGTGATTGTGAACACGAGTGTTGAGGGGAAAGTCCCAGCAGTAAGGTGATTGAGTACTGCTCAGACTGGAGCAGCCTGAAAAAAGCTGTAGCTTGGATATTGAAGTTAAAAAGATTGCTCTTGTAGATCGCTCAAAGATGACAAATACTGGATTGCTGCTGAGTAATGATAAATCACTGAAGCAACGTGCCATGAACCTGAAGGGGACATTCAGTGCAGATCTGACTGTGGAAGATGTGTAAAATAACCAAAGGGCCATATGGGGGGCATATTTCCATACTCTATTACAGGGGTATTCAATTAAAGTTCCAAAAGGTCCAGATTGAGAAAAATCTCCTCGTGCAAAGGTCCAGAACATTACAATCATATCTAACTTGCACTATTTAGTGCCATATATTCAAGAAGCCTAGTAATAGTAACGTCTCTGTGTAGTCAACAACTGTCAAATCAAATGAAGAAAGTACACATCAATTATATTTTAACAATTATTATTCTCAGTTTTCAAATGTAACTGGATGGATTATAAATAATACTTCCCATTTCAAGTACAACAAGGGCTGGAATAAAGAATAACTGACATAACAGAAAGCTTTTCAGAAATGTGCATCTTAAAATAAATCGTCCCGGTCATGTGAGACACACTGGTTATAAACTGTCCATGTGAAGAATTAACCTATAAGAGTCTGTTCGTTAATGGTTAAAGACTCTGGTCTCTCTGACAACTTTTCTCTCTTTGGAGAACGTCACGTGAAATAACTTCTCTGACTCGCGTATTAATTCTGCTACTCTTCGTTCTCTCTCCTCGTCTCCCCCGTATGTGTACATCTCACTCGGGTCAGGAAACTTGTGAGAATACCCTTATTTGATTGGCTGAGCTGCATCACGTGATGTGATTTACACCGCATTGGTCGGTGTGTTTCCTGCGCCGCTGAACGAGTGCCGTAAAGGCTGAAAAAGCTGCGCCGGTTAAAATAGAAGTGCTCCGTCAAAATGTAATAATTCTCAATTAGCGATGGGTTTTAGGTCATGGGTCCGGATCCGGACTGCGGTCCCCCTATTGGGGACCCCTGCTCTGTTACAATATATTTATTGAGTTCTGGGTAGCGTATTTTGTTGAGTTTTTTTGCTGCATTATACGATGACATGGCCTACAAATCAAACTGTACAGAACAAAGTGAACTTAAATGAAGTGTTCAATTTGATGTTTTTGGAGGAAATTAATTGGCTCCAATCGTTAAATAATGGACAGAAAGCCCACTAACTAAGAGGTAATAGTTGTCTTCTTGAGTCTTACATTCTGACTTTTTATCCTTGTGCACATGATTATTATGAGAGTATGTGGGAATGTATGGAATTGCATAATCATGTTTTATAATACTTGTGTTTTGATGTGTAACCAATCTGAAGACCTTGGAGTCTGTTTGCATCACTTGTGTTTGAGAGAAATCTGCAAAATCGACTCTTAATTAGAAAACCCATGTTGGAGTGGGTGTGGGTAATACCTGTAATGATGTTGAATGAATGCATAGAGGAAGGAGCGGTGTGTTGCTGTAGCACGATGAGAGGGGAGTGGGCAATGTTTCGTTATCGTCAGTCAGTTGTAGAAATGGCAGTCAGTGACTGGTGAATAAGCAGTGTGCACATCATTGCTGCATTTAGTCAGGTGCTGCACAAGGTCACAGAGTCAACTAGTCTGAATGCAATCGTCCAAATGACACAGTACACAGCCAGCATCAGGGCCTCTCTGCAGCGGTGTCTGATGAAAGGACGACAAATGTTCCACATGAAAGGTGGACAACGATACTAAGACGAGCAGCTGAGAAACACCTGTTAGTATCCACACACACGGTGCAGTGGGTGTTCCTGTAATCTGCACGCTGCTTCCCATAAGGACCTACCTCGGCTGACGGCCACTGTTTCAGAACATGTTGGGGTCTGGCGCCACCGCCTGGCTGGCTGAGCTCCTCACATGCTTCCCTTCCTCACACAAGTCTGACCTGAAGTCTGATCTGCAGCGAGAACAGATCGGACCTGCGCTTGCTCCAGAGCGAGCGGTGCCACAACGGACCGAAGCCGCACCAGCAAAAGCCGTGCGAAAAGCAGCCCCCTTTTCTTCTGGAGGAAGAAGAACAATTCTCCCTCGAAAACTCTTCCCTTTGCTCCGAAGCATCTAAAAGTAAGAGTTTCATGGCGTCTGGGCATAGCTTAGCTTAATATAACCTACGTTAATTCAGGTTATTCATTTATGTGTTGATATTCCCATATTTTGTTTGTGAGAAGTTACTGTCGCGTGATATCAAGGTATTGCGTAATCCATCGCGGACCCGAAGCTCCGTTTGTGTATTGAACTGCTGTAACTGTCTGCATTTAGATAAATCGCTGCGAGTGGATGCAGAGTTTGTGTGTTATTACTTGAGAGACATGATGAGAAACACTACGCTCATCTCACCGCAGCGATAAAGATCTGTTTATTTGGGGATTACTTTCATTTGTTTTATTTCACTTCATGTGGTATTTCTCTCTTCATTAACTCGACTCTGTGAGTGAGCTGAGAGTCGTGGCTTATCGCTGCATAAGCTGCCGGTAGTTCAAAGACGACAACGGTATACTTATGCGTGATAAAACCAGCTCCTCATGCTCCTTATAACATCGCAACAGAGTTGAGTCAGGTAGATTTCTGCCTCCCTTTTATTTCTCTTGTTTCCCGTAACTTGCACCCACATAGAGCTCCGGCTGAGTGTGGGTGAACCCCCGCCTATTGTCCCAACTCACGCGATGCATCGGCACACGTGATTACATACAGCAACCTCTCCGCCATTTTGTCAGAGTCACTCCACTCCGCCATCTGGTGGGAGCTTAGCTGTAGGTCCTTAAGACTCTCACACACACACATACTTGCATACATACATCCTCACCCACACACACATACTTACATACATACATCCTCATCCATTTTATTCATTTGACTTTAGGTTAGGCATATAAAATTGTATGATAACGTTTGTTGGTTGCAATATTAATTGATTTGATCATTTACTGTTTTGATTGAATAAACTCTGTTATACTTTAAGGAGCAGTCATCTGTTATTACTTGTGCATATATGTGTAATGAAATTGTATGTAGTGGCCCGTGTACGAACTTAAACCTTCACTGTCACTTCGAATGTGTAGTCGCACCCGACTATTGACATTACGAGTGGCCACTAATTATGAGACTTAGTTTGTCGTTTGGTTATTAGTCCCTGTTTACAGGGTGGTGCCCCGTTGTTATTAATAATCATCAATAATTGTTACTTACATTAATAATTCTATTGATGTCAAGAATTCAGTTTCTTAAATGCTGATAACCCAAACACGCCCCTCTTAGATCCCAACAATGTTAACCCTTTCAACGGGTGGGCCGGCTGGCCCTCCCCTGGTGCACAAGGAGGTGCACAGAGTCCGGCTCACGTTTTTGTAAAATAATGTATTCATGGTCGGTCTATATAATTGGATTAGAATTAGTTGATATATATTTTGCATGGGATGCAGACTTGGCCTAAGGGAATTACCCACAAATCATTGCAATGTGACGTTAAACACGGGGTATCCAGTGGACGCATGGAGACGTAAACAAAGGTAAACAAAGAGGATGGCTCATGTGTGTTCAGCCTGGAGTATTAAATGTACTCAAACATTAAGGGTTAAAGATGGAAGATGAAATCAGAAGATATTTATTCATTTATTCATCAAACATTCGATTTTGTCATTGAAGCCGTTTTAACAAAAACGAGTAAATAGATTATATGAATGACCTCATCTAGTGAGGAAAGAGCCTGAAGACGTTCAAATCAGGGAGTACAACGTATAAAATAAATGCACACAATTATACATCATATTTGTGGACGTTGTCATGGTAACGTGATATGTTGCAGCAAAGTGCTGTCCCGTTCATATTTACACCATCTCAAGCCCTCAGTCTCTCACACTCAAACACCTACCAGGTGATGTCAGTAAGTCCTTGAGGGTTCAGGGTTTGAGGCTTTAGGAGGACGTTGGGACTGGGCCTGCATCTTGCCCAAGGGCACTGCCATGTGGACTGGAGAAGCCGGAGATAGAGCTGCCGATCTTCAGATTAGAGGACGACCCGCTCTACCACCCATGCATTTATCAACGGTAACAGTGACCCAGCAGACCTGAGATCAGTAGTTCGTCGGCCTCTTAACCATGTATATAAGGCAAGGCAAGGCAAGTTTATTTGTATAGCACATTTCAACAACAAGGTAATTCAAAGTACTTCACATAAAACTATTAAAAGCATCAAAACACAAGGCAAAAGAAAAGGAGATTTCAAAAACAATTAAAAAACAGTAAGAAATAAAATGCAGTAGTAAAATGCAGAAATGCAGGAAATTGATTAATATATTAATTGAACGTGGTTCAATTAAAGGCAGCAGCAAACAGAAAGGTCTTCAATCTTGATTTAAATGAGCTGAGGGTCTCAGCAGACCTGCAGCTTTCTGGGACTTTGTTCCAGATATGTGGAGCAGAAAAACTGAACGCTGCTTCTCCATGTTTAGTTCTGACTCTGGGAACAGAAAGTAGACCGGTCCCAGACGACCTGAGGGGTCGGGATGGTTCATAAGGTAGTAGCAGATCGGAGATGTATTTTGGTCCCAAACCATTCAGTGCTTTGTAAACCAACAGCAGGATTTTAAAGTCAATTCTTTGTTGCAGCGTTCTGAATCAGCTGCAGCTTTCTGACGGGCTTTTTACAGAGACCTGTAAACACACCATTACAGTAGCCCAGTCTGCTGAAGATAAATGCGTGGACAAGTTTTTCCAAATCCTGTTGATACATAAGTCCTCTAATCCTTGATATAGTCTTCAGGTGATAGTAGGCTGATTTTGTAATTGTCTTGATATGGCTGTTCAGGTTGAGGTCTGAATCCATAACTACACCTAGATTTCTGGCTTGGTTTGTGGGTTTTAACATCAGTGACTGAAGCTGAGCGGTGATTTTCAATTGTTCGTCCTTGGTACCAAAAACAATTACTTCTGTTTTATCTTTGTTTAATTGAAGAAAATTCTGGCACATCCAGTTGTTTATTTGTTCAATGCAGTTACCCAGCCCTTGTATGGGATTATAGTCCCCTGGTGACATAGTTATGTAGATTTGTGTGTCGTCTGCATAATTATGATAACACACTTTGTTGTTTTCCATAATCTGAGTAAGTGGAAGCATGTAGATGTTGAACAGAGGAGGCCCCAGTATTGAACCTTGGGGAACACCACATGTAATTTTAGTCAGCTCTGATGTGTAATCAGCTACAGACACAAAGTATTCTCGGCCCTTCAAGTTGGATTCAAACCAGTTAAGTGCTGTGCCAGAGAGTCCCACCCTGATTTTTAGTCTTTCTAGGAGTATGGCATGGTCGACCGTGTCGAATGCAGCACTGAGATCTAGTAACACTAAGACTGAACTTCTGCCATTGTATATGTTTAAGTGGATGTAGTTGAAAACCTTAACAAGAGCAGTTTCAGTGCTGTGGTGCTGTCGAAAGCCTGACTGGAAAACATCAAAGCAGTTATTTACGGCCAAGAAGTCGGTCAGCTGTTGGAAAACCGCTTTTTCAATTATTTTACTTAAAAATGGGAGGTTTGATATTGGCCTATAATTTTTCATTGTTGCGGAGTCTAAACTAGCTTTCTTTAGGAGTGGTTTAATAACTGCAGTTTTTGGGGCTTGTGGGAAGACACCTGAGAGAAGGGATGCGTTTACAATTTGTAAAAGATCAGTGGTCATGCAGTTTGAAATATTTTAGAAAAAGTGTGTTGGTAGAATATCCAAGCAGCAGGAGGATGACTTCAGATGTTGTATGATGTCTTCTAGGCTTCTACGGTCGATTGAATGAAATTGTGTCATGATATTTGAATGGATGTTAGATCGGGACAACACATATCCTGTGGTTGATGTGGAGGCACTGACTGCTTGTCTAATTTTCAGAATTTTGTCAGTAAAAAAGGAGGCAAATTGATTGCATGCCCAGGTGGATTGGAGTTCAGCAGCTACCGACACTGGAGGTTTGTTAGGCTGTCGATGGTAGCAAATAAGGCGCGTGTATTGTTCTTGTTTTTGGTTATGATTTCAGAGAGGAATGACTGCCTTGCATTTCTAAGTTCCAAATTATAATTGCGAAGTCTCTCTTTATAGATGTCACAGTGAACCTGGAGATTAGTTTTTCGCCACCTGCGCTCAGCTTTCCGACACTCTCGTTTCTCTATTTTGACCAGCGTAGCATTTCCCCAAGGAGATCTTTGCTTACCCGAGACAACCTTCACTTTAGTGGGTGCAATGCCATCAATAATATTTTTAACTTTAAAATTGAAGCCATCTACAAGCTCATTGACTGAGAGGCAAGAGAGGGCTGGTGTGGAGGAGAACTTCTGAATAAATAGTTCACTGGTGTTTTCAGAGATGTAACGCTTTGTCACAACCTTGGTTTGGACATTTGTGTGCAAGGAGATTGCACTCTCAAAGAAAACACAGAAATGATCAGAGAGTGCAACATCAGTCACAGCAACCTTGGAAATGTTTACACCTTTGGTGATGATTAGGTCCAGAGTGTGCCCCCTGTTGTGGGTGGGTCCTGTCACATGCTGAGTCAGATCATAGTTATCAAGGACACCACATAGTTCTATAGACTCTCTGTCCTGGGGATTATCAACATGGATATTAAAGTCACCAACAATAACAACACAGTCAAAATCAATACAGATTACAGACAGCAGTTCAGTAAACTCATCAAAGAAGGTTGCACAGTATTTAGGCGGTCTGTAAATGTTTAGGAATAAAGCTTGAGTGGAATTCAGAGCCACATATTCAAAAGAACTAAAATGACCAAAGGGCATCTGCTTGCATTGAAGAGAATCATTAAATAAAACAGCAACTCCACCTCCTTTCTTATGCGCTCTTGTTTCACTCATGAAACTGAAGTTGTGAGGTGTTGATTCAATAAGAACAGCTGCACTGTTATCTTGATTTAACCAAGTTTCAGTTAAAAACAAAATGTCCAGTTTGTGCCCAACAATAAAATCATTGATTAAAAATGTTTTTCCTGACAGAGACCTGACATTTAATAAAGCTAAGTTTAATGTGGGTAAAGCTTTCTTTGCCCAATTTATTTGGACAGGCTGACGAGGAATGTATGCTAAGTTTGCATGTTTACTATTGTTTCTTCGCAGCCTCACCTTTCTTTTTCTATAAACTTGCAAGACAGGAATTGAAACGGCTAGCTGCATACAGGGCCCCGACTTTTCCTGGAGAGAGTCATTGGTGGCATTAGCCTTGTAGCCTGGACCCAGAAGATATCAATTGTTTCCTCCATCTGGTAGAGGAGACAGAGGATGGTTGTAGAGCCGTCGGGGAGTGTGAAGAGGTGTGTGTTTGGTTCCAGCAATGACCAGCTTTTTCATGTTGTCAGTGAACTCCAGGTGGGGGGAGGATGGGGAGAGTGTGAGAGAGGATTGCGATCCAAAGTATGGACCCGAAATAGCTGGGGAGGGAGGTAAAGACTCTGTGTCTAGGAAGGGTGGGGAAAGTGGGATACCGGAGGCGAAGGCGGTCCCTGATGATGAGGTTGGAGACTCTTCCTTTTGGCTGTCGTTAGGCGGGGGCATCCTTCCCGTAAGGTCTCCATGGCGATGCTGTGTGGTTATCTCTTGTTTAGACTCCTCTTGTATCTTGTCTTTGGCAGTAGGGACAGACGAGTGACGCAGGGAGAAAAATAGGTTAGAGGTAAACAGTTTTACCCCTGACTTGTTCAGGCAAAATCCATGCGCTGCAAAAAGATGTCTGCGCTCCCAGAAAAGGTAGAAATTGTTGATAAAATGTACTGAATGGTCAGCACATGCTGTTGACAGCCATCTGTTCAGTGCAAACGGCCTGCTGAACCTGTGGATCAGGTGTGGATGTAGTCACCGCGACGTCCCCGATTGGTTTGTAGACAATGGTTTTGAAGCCCTGATTTCTGCATTTTGGCCGTTGCCATCTAGGTGTTTGGCCAAATGCCATCTTGGATATTTTGAAACCAGAAGTGACACGCGTGGGTGGAGTCAGGTTAAGACATTTTCAGTCTAAAATGTTACAACTAACTGAAAACACTGAAAATGTTTAAGTTCTAAGACGAAAACGCAGACAAAGCTCAGACCAGACAACACCGTGTGTTTACTGAGCTCATGAATCACATGAGAAGTAGAGTCATCTTCTCATAGACTTCTTCTTGCAACCAGAGGAGTCGCCCCCTGCTGTTCAGTAGGGAGAAGGCAGGTTTTAAGGCATTTCAGCATTGGTTGGAGGTCGCCGCATGCTCTTAACAGAATGACCATGAATGCATGAACTCATAAATAAAGTAAAGTAGTGCAGTTAATGTATCCAAATGTAATGAGTAAAGTTGTCTTCATTAAAACAACTCCAACAAGTACATGTAACAGAGTAAATCAAGTTTGTTCTACCCACCATCCATTCCATTGTTCAAGTTATTTTTTCTGCCACAAAAGTAGCATCTGTAACATCTGCTCCATATGTAAACAAATACCAGCATCCAACAAAAAAAGCTTTAGCCCCTGAAGTACCCAGAATGCAGTGTGATGTGACTGTGGGGGATTAGTGCAGCTAATGTCCCTCTGCTGAGCAGTGGTGATGGTCTCTGCTGTGCATTGACACTCCTCCTGGCTGCCACATCCAGCCCCATTTTAAGATGTCTGTGCTACCTCGGTGTGCCTCGCTCTGACCGAGTGTCTCATGTTCCCGCTGCTTTTTTCTTTCTTCTTTCCCCTCGTTTGTCTGCCCCACCCTGTGGTCTGAAGCTCTGCACTCAGCTATTTCTTGTCAATGTGCCAGCCCTGAAAGGTTTTCCTCATTCTGCTCTGAAAACACCAGGGCTGCTCCTCCTCCTCACCTCCCACCCTGGCTCTCTCTCTCTGACTGTCTTACTGTGTGACGTCTTGACCACTAACTGCTACGTATTAAGAGATAATTCCATACCCTGAGGTTACAAACCGGCTCATACTGGCTGAATGCGTTTTCACTGTTCTCTGTTCCCTGGGCAGAAATAAATCAATATATAAAAGACAGAATATTACGTCTGTTCCTTTTAAAAGGCGCAGACTTTTTAATTTGCAGCAGGAGTATCACTGCAACAACAGAAACACGTCTGTTGTCTGACAATAAGGAATCCGTGTTCCCCACAGGATTGTGTATTTCTGTGGTGGGTGGACCACAAGCCCTCGAGGGGGTCCGGGGACATACCCCGAAAGACAATGTGTACATCTAAAATGAAAGGCATCATCTTTGAAGAGGTTATAGACAGCGCCCATTTCTAATTTATTTCAAACATCATGATGTTTCTTTGTGTCTGAATGAAAGAACATATTGACTAACTCACAGAAGTCATGCTAAACCCAAACCTACCAACCACACCAACAGTACATGTAGATCCCCTCACTGGTGTACAGTCGATGGGCAGCTGGACTGTAGTGGGGCTGTTATTTGTATTTAAACACTTGTTCTGATTGGCGTTAGTAGTCTTGATACATTATAGCCTGCTTAGAGTGTTAGGAAGTTAAACAGCCCATCATTGCCTTTGTAATATCTATTTTATATTGCTGTCAAAACATCTCCCTCAAACTGTATCTATTGAAGTTTCTCGCCAAAAACTCTATTTTACAAGATTACATGGTAACGGATCTACTTCATAGTTCTTTTCTAGTCTTCCGAGCACTCAAATCTTTAACTCTACATGTCGTCATTCACCCATTCACACACTGATGCAAGGAGCCACCTGCTCATCAGGACTGACTAACATTCACACACCATAGGAGCCTCAAATTTGGGGTTAAGGTTGACACATGGACTAGTGGAGCCGGGATCGAACTGCCGATCCTCTGATTGAAGGACGACCCTGCTCTACCACTGAGCCACAGGCACTCCACGATGCACATCATGACAGTGTTATAATTGACCTTCGCCCAATACTCATTTTTACTGAGCAGAGCTTGAATGCACCATGCAAGTCATTGCATCCTCCATTAACGTTAGCCGTTTAGCTGCGTGCTGTCAGCATGATGGGAAGGAATTATAATTTATTAACTGTCTGATTGTTGCCTGTTGTTTCAAACGTATCTGATGTTTAGTGTGTGGGGTGAGGTGAATGTTTGTTCCGCTGTGTGCAACATAAAACTACCACGCAGCATCACGCCTGTGTAGCTGTAAAACTGATACGCCAGTCACTGGTCATAGCTGATCAGCTAAACACGTCTGGTATCTCTAAAAAGATCTATTTTGAGGTGTATGTTCGGCTGTTTATTATGCGTTTGTGAGTGGTTAGCACTGCAGGATTGGCTCAGGACATCTAGTTACAACTACTGATTAGTTCCATTACCAGTTAGTCCTCTACTCTCTTGAGTATTGGATGAATTTGTCTATAAAATATCATAAATGTTGACAAATAGGACGTTCTCAGAGCCACGTAGCGTCGACCGCTCCGAGCGCTTCAAGTTTTTAAAATCCCTGAACTTTTCTGAAAAGCGCTGACATTACTGTCGTAAATGAAGGAGAAGCTTGTTTTGTCCGTGTCTGTCTATCCTGAGCGTTCTGTGTCAGACAAGAGCGGGTGGACACAGATTGTAGCTGGTGAGTGTTGTGTGTTTGATCACCACACACACACACACGTTGTCTCCGACTGATCGTCCTCCTTGAGTTACAGCTGTCAGCTTGAGCGGTGACAAGGGTATCCAGACAAAGTATGAGGACAAGCCTCCTCTGGTTGGTGCTCATGGGGAAAAGACATATTCACAAGCAAATAGTACCCAAACAGATGATAAAAAGCAAAGGGGCGATGTTAGTCCGTCATACAGCGCTGGTTAGAGTGGTGATATCTTGTCAAAGCGCATTTAAAAAAATGTTTCTATCAACGCCTGTCAATCAGATGCTGGGATGAAAGCGGGCGGACCCTCAGTGACGAACAGACAGCTTTTACAAGTAGTTCAGCTAGCGTGCAGACATCCAGACGGTGATGTGGAGGAGTGTGATGGTATGAGATGAATCCTCGATGCTGTTTCTTGTCTCACTTCTGTTGCCGTGCTCTTTGTCTCCAACTGTACACACCCCTCCTCCTCCCCTTTGCCCCCTATCCCCCCCCCCCCCCCCCCCACACACACACACACACACACATCAGTACCCTCACACGCTCCCCCACCCCTCAGGCGACAGCAGAACAGGAATTGATTAGTGGCACGGCTTAAAAATAGACTACCGGTTGTCATAGCAACACCCACAATGAGCTGTTGTCTAGTTTAATAAAGAGCAGCATTGTGTCTGAGTGCAAGGTGGAAGGTGTGTGTGAGGTGCCTTACGTGGTGAGGTGAGGTCTGTGTAATGATCACCCTGTGGTCCTGCTGGATGGGACGTCTGTACGGAGTCAACACAGCACCACCGTCTGCACCTGCACCAACTCCTGAGCTCACTCAACCAACTACAAGTCTGTTGCTATGAGCTCCATTCTGATTGGCCTCATTAGTGTCAAAAACTGGCCGTATGCAGATTTTGGTCATATTCCCAGCAGCCCTGTCATCAACATCCTTTACTGTGTGTGTGTGGGGGGGGGGAGATGCTGTTCCAGTGTGTCAGCCCCTGCCACACTGTTGGCACAGGGAGGGGTTTGTGGTTCCAGGACATCTCTCCATCTTTTTTAGCACTGGCTGAAGAAGCCAGATGGTAGCTGCTGCTTTTCTGACGGACTGTTGATGATTAAGGAGTTCCACCACACACGCTATGGAGCTTTTTTCCTCTCTTCATTCAAGAGCATGTTCTTTACATTTAATTACTTGACTTATTGATTTCACGTCAGATTTCGTGATGCTCTCACTCAAAACCCTGTCCTAACTAGGGTTGGGTATCGTTTGGGTTTTTTCCGATACCGGTGCTAAAACGATACTTTTAAAACGATAACGGTGCCTGAACCGATACTTTTTTCTTCGAATTGAACAATATATTAACTGTTTAAAGTATACTATAAATATAAATAAATACAAAACACTACACAACAAAACACCCACACAAGGACCCCTGCCTTGTTGTGGGTGCGTTTGCTTTCGTTTTTGAAGCAACCTGGAGGGACTAGTATACCGTGGCCCTCAAAGGTATACGAGCATAACTACATGCTACTATTTCTGGACCCAGTTTGTAATATTGCTGTACGCTGACAAGGATCCTGTGAATCCACCACGTCAACTTGCTGGTTGAAAACAACCCACAGAGAGCCAGCCAATAGCTTTCTATTGCTACCTAAAACTGGAAACCACCGCGATGTGTGAGGTGAGAATGGTAGAAGGTCCTGGAAGCCTTTGTTCTTGCATGACGTAGCCCCGTTCCTCGTGTGTGTGTGTGTGTGTGTGTGTGTGTGTGTGTGTGTGTGTGTGTGTGTGTGTGTGTGTGTGTGTGTGTGTGTGTGTGTGTGTGTGTGTGTGTGTGTGTGTGTGTGTGTGTGTGTGTGTGTGTGTGTGTGTGTGGTGTAACGGATCAGCCCTCACGGTTCGATTCAGTATTTTTTTTTCTCTTTTTTTACAGCTTAATCATCATACTGTGTAATAAAGTTCTACTGCTGCTGTTCCTTTTCAAGTAACAAGTCCCCGAATATCAATGCAGAGTGTCAGTGAACAGATATAAAGCAGTAGCGTGTTCACGTGACCGGAGCAGCTTAGAAGCATTTAACGGTGAAGTCATGGCGAGCGGAGGAACGTCAGAAGCCGCCGGTGTAATGATTATAATGACTGATGAGGGTGGTGGACAAAAGCGTCACGGTATGTGGGCGTTGTTTAAAGAGAAAGACGCAATACATCGGCATGTCCACACATATGAAGAGACACCATCCCGTCTGTCAGCGACGGGGACACTCCGGTGTGGAAAACAAAGGATTTAAAAATCTGGTTAATGTGCTAGAGCCACGCTACGAAATCCACTCACGCACCCACTTCAGTATGAAGATCATTCCTCTATGAAGAGCAAAAGACTGACCGCTCACTTCATCATGGCGTAGTGGAGATTCATAGTCCGCTGTGGACACGCCCCCTCTGTGAGAGTCACACAGACCGGTGCTGTGGACACGCCCCCTCTGTGAGAGTCACACAGACAGGTGCTGTGGACACGCCCCCTCTGGGAGATTGCCGTGTATTTGAATGACGTAAACTGACAGGAAGTAAACATAGACCCAACTTGTTGCCGAGCAGTTCGGTTCAGTTGAAACAGTGGAAGCTAGCTCACTGGCTGTTTTTCTTTCAATATTGATCAAAGGACGAGGGCATCAGCATACCTCATGTTGCACTCAGTTTTATTTTTATTTGTTATTTATTTCCTTTGGTTTCAAATTGGACATCTTCAATATTTTAGTTTTTATGTAAGACTATAGCCCAAAGTTCTTTGCTTTCAGTGTTCTTGAACTTCTTTAATTAATAAATAGAAAGCAAAGTTATATTTGACTCCTCCCCTTTTCTTAGCTGATCCGAAAAATTATCTGAACCGTGACTCAAGAACCGTGATCCGAACCGTGAGATTTGTGATCCGTTGCAGCCCTACTCTATCAGGGTGGACAGAAGTGTGATGGATGTGTACAGAATGAACAACACACACATGGTGTTTATTAGTCTCAACTCGGGCACATTAAAACCAAGCGCATGCACTTACCAGTGAACAGAGTGTCCTCGCAAGGAGGCATTTTTGCTCTTCGTGCACAAATGCGGTCCCGAGCAAAGGGGCAGTGATGAGCGCTCGCAAACGCTCATCAAATTGACTTTTGAGAATTTGGAGGCAGGGAGGGAATAGACGGTGGCTGATGTCTCCGCTCCAATGATCATGATCATCATGCACTCCCACCAATCTTGAGAAAAAAAAGTTGTATATCAGACATTTGGGTCACATTCTGCAGCCCTGCCGAAGATGAAGTAGTTGTTCCTGTGCTAACTATCCAGAGTATTAACCCAGCAGTGCTTTGGTGCCGTTAAGCCTTTTAAATGCATGAATGTGTTATTCCAGCTGGACCTCCTGAATGGTATTTGATGATCTCAGAAGTTCCTTAAACATAGCCCCTGATGTATGAATGCAGGGCTTCGTAGCTGGTACTCAAACCCTGAGACCTCAAATCTGGATTGTAGCAATACGACCTGTGCCTGTTTTTTAAATACAACATCACGTTGTGCTTCCCAAGCAAAACAAAACAAATACTGTGTGGAACTGGAAAAGATTATGATTGATATACCAAACTGTCTGATCAGAGACTAAGTGGCCTGTGTAGCTTTACATGATATTGATTAGGGTTCGGGGTCCTGCCAGTTTTGTGCCATGGCAGCCATTTTGCACCAATAACCACCATTTTGACAGTAGGATTAATGGCACAAATGGAGGTGGGTGGTTCGCAGCACCGGATCAGTAATTGCACTTTTTTTTCTCTTTTTGTCTTTGGGTAGAGATGTGAAGTCGGGTGCTGACACATCTGGCTCCTGCACCTCAGCGATAAGCCTGACATCCACCGATGAATCAAAGTGTTTAAAAATGAAACGGAACGCTTCCCCGGTCGTGTGTAAATAGAGTCCAGGAGGAGGAGAAGGTGGAGGTAGTGGAGAGACAGAAGGCAGACTGGTGTCGAGTGGAGTTGCATCAGCCAAATTAATTGTTGTGATGCAGATCGTGCGTGAGATGAACAGCAGATTCCACAGTGCAGTTGAAAATGGCCATATTACCACGACACTCCAGCTGGCAACGGGCATGTTGTTAACCTGGTGTTTGACAGGACAGGACGGACCTGGGCAGGACGGACCTGGGCTGGACGGACCTGGGCAGGACGGACCTGGGCAGGACAGGAGGATGCTCTCTGCTATAGACAACGGGGGTGTGATTGTGACAAAGGGTGCTGGTTTAAGTCTAAGGAGGACATTTTAGCAGCAGCCATCTGATCGACGTGCGTGCGTGCACGTGCGTGCGTGCGTGTGTGTGCGTGCGTGTGTGTGTGTGTGTGTGTGTGTGTGTGCGTGTGTGTGTGTGTGTGTGTCTGTGTGTGTGTGTGTGTGTGTGTTGGGGGATGGGAAGAGGGAATTAAGAGTTGGCATTACATCAGGAGAGCGCTGCCATCTCTGCCTCCTTTCTAGCCCTGTTCTGTCTCTCTCACACACACACACACACACACACAAAGACTTGTGTGAGGATAGCTCAGATGAAGAAAAACATCCCTCCACTCTCAGTGTATCTTGGCTGTGTCACTCCTTTATTACCCCCCATACACACACACGCCCATGCTACACATGCTACACAGGCTCCATATCTGTTCCTGATTGGCTGCTGTAGTATTAACAAATGAAGCTCACAGCTCTGGCTACATTTAAGGGGCCCCTGAAAGTAAGCATGTGTTTATTTTTACAGTGGAAGAAGGGGGAGACGGAGGGTTTGAGGAGTTGGGGGAGGGTAGATGAGCAGGGAGGGGTTTCTTTGTGGTACTATACAGCTGGAGTAGGAGAGGGGTTCACTAAATCCTGCCTTCTGTTGGAATGCTGTGCTGTACGTGGCTGTCTGGACACTTTCTATCTGCTGCTGTACGACGGTACCTCTCTGCTTGGTACTCTACACAGTGTGACCATCACAAGGAGTCTTCTGTCAGATTTTAAATGTCTACCTGCCACACTGTCTCGGTGTTGGCTTTATGAACAGTGTGATGACTCCAGGTGGCGCTACATTCGCCCTCGATCAACCTCCACCCTTTCTCTTTTCTACCTCTCCTGCAACGTCTCCTTTTCTTCGTCCTTTATTGCATTGGCCTGGCAGAGTGCCCAAAGCTAGGGGGTGGGTTGAGAAGGAGGTAGTGGGAGGGATTGGGGGGGTGGCTTGTGTAGCAGCTGACTGAAACAGTCGTTATATTATGTAAAGGCAGGCAGCGGCGGCAGTGGGGGGGTGGGTGGGTGAGGTGCCAGTTACTGACGCGCAGCACAAGGGCTGCCCTGATTGGCTCATCGGAGCCATTCTCAGTGGTGCTCTCTGGCTCATTAACGGGGAGGCTTGGCAGAGAGGTTGCAGGCACTGCTCGTGTTTTTCTCCCAGCAAATGGAGGCGACTACTGGGCTCCTCCGCTGCGTCACAAATTAATTAGAGAAGAAGTGGTGGGGAGGGCTGTACTGTGCCATCATTAGGACTCCTCCCTGTGTTAAAGAGGCTGCTGTAGATGTGATGGATAACGGAGACGTTAAGGACAGACTGAGGAGATTAGAGCCGTGGCAGCCACAGCACCGTGATACAATAGATGAGGGGAACCGATAGAACCACACCAGCTGGAATAATCTGCTAATAGAAAGCTGATTAAGTGATAACGGGCCAATTAAATCTCTGCCTGAATTACAGTCTCCGACGCCCTGCCATACATGACATTTTTGCCAAATTCAGCAGCGGTCCAGGTGGTGTTGGTGCAGTGCTGGAAATGAAAAGCAGCCATTTGCGTGTTGTTTGGCCACACATGATGATGCACTGTCTGTTATAATGGAGGAGAAGCCTGCACACACCAATGTGTTTGAATTCAATACTGCTGACTATTATACGTACATATATACAGTATATACACACCTTACAGGCAGCCAATGGTTTACATTCTTTCTTTTCTTGAAAGTTGCTTGAGTTGTGTCGTGTTTATTTGCACAATAGTCATATTTACTGTTCATGGTTTGTAGGAAATGGGACAAAACATGCCAAACCAGTGGTGCACGGCCGGTGTGTTCTGCTCTTAAAAAAGACTCTCAATGAATCAAAGCCGTGTTTGTTTATCTGAGGATTCTCTAGCCAGAATGGTCAAATTGTCACCATTAAAATAGAAATGGACTAATAGGTTAAGGGAATGATCAGTGCGTCTCGTCATGTGACAGGGCAACATTATGGCCCTGACGCGTCAATTGCATTGATCAATTTGGGAGAGCTGTTCGTTGAGATCTAATGTTGGTCAAACCAGTGCTGCTCGCTTCATGATGACCATAAGATAAGAAGTGTAGAACCCAACCATCAGGAGTAATGGAGGCCATCGCTCCAGACACTCCATACACACTGTAGGCTTCATGCAGTGGTCTGCAACAGCTGCTGTCTGACTTTAGAACATGGAGTTGAAACGTCAGTGATGTGAGTCTCCAGTGATTTTCTGCTTGCTCATTTCCTCCAGCTTGTGCACTGCTGCAGCGTCTTGATTGGTTCGCTGCTCTGTCAACCCCCATGCTGAAGCTAGTCTAAGTTAACACTCATATGACTGGGCTTGTTGTCATCCTCACCGAAGTCTCCCTCGCTGCTATCAATCACTTGCACAGACACAAAGGCATCAAACATTTCACAGACGTACTTGTCACCATCAAGCACCTATTCTTAGCCCGCTGTGTTTAACCCACTTCCACCTGAATGAGCCTACGATCAGCTGCTCTCATTGTCTGCTGATGTATCAATCCCTGTTGCTTCCTGGCCTTGCACTGCCCCGATGCTCAGGTCACTGGGGTTATATTGGTTAGTGAAAAGCCTTCGTTTGACTCGGGTCCTGTTTGATATGGAACACCAGCTGCTCTGCCTCAATGCACGCTGTTAGCAGAGGGACTGTACATTGGCAATGTTGGTCCGTCTGTCTGTCCGTCCATCCAGCAGGACATTCCAATAACAATGGATGTTATGTGACCCAGTGCCAATGTTCCTGACTGAACCCAAACCAGGAGACTCTTCAGAGACTCGGAGGCTGGGAGGGGTCAACTTCAATATTTGAATTCCTGCTTTTTCTTATCTATAAATGTTCAATGTTGTTACTGCTTTTCTCCCCTCAATACATCCCACCTACGTCCGTGAGCAAGATGATTGGTTCGTCTGCACAGTTACAGGCCAGTTGAGCTGCAGAGATGAGCTGGTGTGTAACATTCAGCAGCATCAGCACAGTGGACAGCATTCAGCTCGTCATGCTGTTCTCCTGTGTTACTCTGAAGCAGCAAAGACTTCCCAAGTCCTCCAGAGTCCATGCTGAACATCTGCACTTATGCAGACGAGTAGTGGAAAATACTAGGCCTGAGTCTTTGGACCATAGCCGTGCTTGTAGGTGACAGTTTAACTGTTAGGGTAGTGTTCTTCTTAACAATGCCACCAAACTGTACAGATGTCATGAACCGGGCTGTGAACTCACGACTGATTCATTTACATTCTCACATCGCAACATCTCCTCCAACTCTCAAATCACAGAAGGCACTATATTCGTTAAAGGTGAAACATGTGTGAAAATACCATTTCATATTAAATAGTGTCATGCTGCAGAGACATAATGGCTGCACATCATATTCTACAGACTTAAGATCACACCATGATCTCTCTTTTTAATGAAAATGAGAATAATGATGTAAAATAATCATTCCCTCTAATATTGCAAATCATATAGCAATGATAACAATAATACATTTTATTCATATAGCGCTTTAGAAAATTCTCAAAAACACTTTACATTGTAAAAAAGCTAAAGACTGAAAACATGGAACACGTTGTGGTGACACATGAAGAGCAGCTGTGTGAAGGTGGGGTTTGGTTTGTGATTTGATCTAATCCCCTGGTTGTTCATGTTTGATGTGGCTCTGCTAACCCCTCTGTCCTCCTGTCTCCTCCAGGATGGAGCGGATGTCTGAGGAGGCGCTGAGGCTCAACCTGCTGAAGCGAGGCCTGGAGTCGCCCAGCGAGCGAGAAGAAGCGCTGGCCAAGCGCCTCAAAATGGAAGGCCATGAGGCCATGGAGCGCCTCAAGATGCTGGCACTACTCAAACGCAAGGACCTAGCAGACCTGGCAGCCCTGGAGGTTGCGGGGCCCATGGGAGACGGAAAGGGGCCCGGAGCCAGCACCCTCCACCACCAGAGCCTAATGGGTGCCGCTTATGAGGAGAAACTGAATGGAAGTCTGAGGCTGGGAGGCCACGGCAGCCATATTGGACCCAGTAAGAATGGGAAGGAAAACATGCTGGATGAGCCTGTGGATATGAGTGCTGGGAGAAGATGGTGAGAGTAAAGTATTTACACACAAGAAGCATTGAGAATCCAATAACTAGTGTTTCCTTCTGAAACAGGGTCTGTACGGAGAGGAAAGCAGACATCTTTACTTGACATAGTAGCAGAAGTGCATGTTACTAATAACCAGCCAGCAGGACCCTCACAGCCATGATTCATTTGATCGTTTCCACCTGTGCTTCCCCTGCTGCCCCACGGCGACATGTGTCGTGAGAGAGAAAGGACATAGCAGTGGGTGGAGACTGCTGTTCTCAGCAGCACGTGGTTGCCCCCCCCCCCCCCTGCTATACAACACACCGGCTCTATTTCTGTGGCTATGACCAGCGAAGCAGTGACCTGACAGGCTGCGGTTTTCCTTGTTTTTTGTTTAGGTCAGATATGAGTGACGTTCTGGACACCATCCCATATTCACATAACCAGATGTTGCTACAAAGTAACCAAACGCACTAATACACAGATCACACAGACCGTGTTCACCATTTCCTCCAGTATTCACCTGCAGGAAGCCGTGAAGGCTCCGGGATGAATGACCATCAGTTACTGTGACCTGCAGTCTTTGAATATCACTCCATGCCAGCATGGGTGCTTTCCATAGCATCAAACCCATTAACAAGTAATGACCATTAACAACAACACAATGCTAAGTCAGCTAATATATGTGACATACTGTAAGAAGTGACTGATGACTCTGTGACACTGAATCAGCTGTTCTACCGAGCTCGCTGCTCACTGCCGGTCCAGAATGATGGGATTGTTTCACCAAGACACAGACTCACCACTTTGTTTCTCTCTTTGTACATAATATATTCATCCATCATGTGTTATAATGATACTTCTGGCAGAAACGGACATGCAGAGAGACACACTTAATGAGCTCTTTAGTTTGATGATTTCGTTGTTGAATCAAAAAGAATGGTTGATTTCCTCATTTTGTTCTTATTTACTGTTATTTTGAAAGCCTGATCTAAAATGTGTATTTCTGCTGTGAACACCTCTAAGGAGAGTAACGAGGCCGGTAGGAACCCTTTAAGGTTGTTGTAATATCGGTCTCTCAGTATCACATCATAGACTGTGCATAAGAAGTGGACGTGGTCACCATGATGTCACCCATTGGTTTGTGGACTGCGGTTTTGAACCCACGAGTTCGGCTTCGTTGTTACGCCATCTTGCCTTTTTGCAACCAGAAGTGACACCAGAGAGTGGAGCTAAGTGCAACCGAACACTTAATTCGACATTTCTAGGCAACCAAAATGTCACAATCAACTTTCATAAAGTGAAGAGACACTGTGAGAGAGGTATAGTTGGAAGATGAAAACAACGCCATGGTAGCGAGCTGTCAGTCACAAGGTGTCCAAAGCATAAAGCTGAAGCATACCCTGCTTTAAGGTGTACTTCACTCTACATGGGACCATCATTTCAAACTTGTTTTTGCAACCAGGGAAGTGTCTCCCTGCTGGCCTGTCGAGAGGGTCCTGGGACAGAGGGCGTCGAATGTGTAGAGATTGTAAAACACTCTGAGGAGAATTTGTGATTTTGGGCTATACAAAATAAATTGAATTGAATTGGTTTAATGCACTTGTATTGACTTCACTTTTCAGACCCGGAGGTTGCAGCCCAAGTTGTCCCATGGGGCTTTACAATCTGTACAGCACCCCCTGTCCTCAAGGCCTTTACACAATGGGCCGTTATTTCTAGTTGCAATCAAGTCTTCAAAAATGAGTTTTCAATTTGGACTTTTAAATTTGGATTTGAAGGCCCCAGTAGAGTCCGACTCCTTCCAGAGGAATGGGTGTTGATGGATTGAATGAAATCACGTAAAGCTCTGAAAGATGATAAAGCTTTGACTACATTCAGACCTTTGGTTTGGCTCCTCATTAAGCTCAGCTGCATGATGATAGCTTTGAGGATCTTTGAGATGTCTCGACAACTTGATATCAATCCAGCTCATAGAAATGAAGTGATATTGAAAGGCTCACACCTGTGTATGTAAGGTCCCACAATACACAGCAAAGCTGGGCCCCGAAGGCAGAGCAACGTTCTGTAGACCTCCACAACCACACCGACCTTATAAGGCATGGAGGTATGCAACCATGTGCAGCACATTGGGCTTCAGCATTATGAAATGGAAGAAGTGTGGAACCTAGAGCTGGACGTACCCCCAAACTCTGTAACCTGGCGAGAAGGGCCTCAGTCACGGAGGGGACCACGAACGTACCGTCACAGGAGTCTGAGCCGCAGAGGATCTGCCAGGACCATCCGGAGAAACTGCCCGAAGCCTGTGGAGACGTACCTTAAGACTTGAAGAATATCGCAGCTCTTCCTTGAAGCTATATGATGTTTCCACTAAGTGACAGACTTGTATGGCTGCACCATTCCATCAGATGGAAATATTCCAGATATCTGGTGCATCATGCATCATTTCCTAACAATGAGTTTCCATGAGCACAAAAGAAAGAAAATGATCCTATTTTAAAACTCTGTGCACTCAAATTGAGCTTTGAACAACAAAGCTAAATGAGTTGTTAACAAACCGGACACGGTCTGAAATGATATCAGGTGGTAAGGCGTGAAGGTGGATGCCTTTGCACAGCATCACTGTGGAGTGACCAGTGGGGTTTAGGGGTCACCTGTGAAATATAAAGAGAGGTTCAACATGTTTAAAGCGACTGCCCTGCTAGCGGCCCTGAAAGGCTACGGTGCTCCTCTCATGCACTGCTTCACAAACGGACTCCCTAGTCAGCCTCAGAGCTCCATGTCCACATCCAGTTTTCATTCAAACAGTTATGATCATGCATTTCAGGTTCCACTAAAAGTTTTGTTCTTCTTGTTTTTCCAACGTAGTGATGCGGACCATGACAGACGAACTCCGTCTCCAGACGTCATCATCCTGTCAGACAATGAGGCGTCCAGCCCCAGAACAACACCTCGCCCTGAGGAGCGCCTGCACCAGGCCAACCTGGACATGTTCAAGGTGAAACCTCAGGGAATACACTGAATGTGCAGCTGGTGTGGACCACAACAACGTGTCAGTCAGTAGCTGTCAAACCAATTCTGTACAGTCCTTGATTCATTAACATAATCAATTATCTCGTGACGTAGCCCCGTTCCTCCATTACATGTTGAGATGGTATTCGTGTGTGTGTGTGTGTGTGTGTGTTCCAGGGGAAGACAGGAGACGAGAGGCAGCAGATGATCAAAGCTCTGAGAGAGGAGCTGCGTCTGGAGGAGGCTCGCCTGGTGCTGCTCAAGAAGCTCCGACAGAGTCAGATGCAGAAGGAGAACGTGGTGCAGAAGGTCCGTGGTGCTGCTGAGAGCTCAGCTTTCTGTTGCATGTGCCTGCTGCTGGAGGAGGCAGTGGTGGAACTGTGCTTTGAAGTTACTTGATCCTTCTACTCTCCTACATTTCAGAGGAAAATACTCTACTTTCTACTTGGCTGTATTTATTTGACAGCTGCAGCTACTGATTACTTTGCAGTTTCGTATTTTTATTATTAATTACAAAATATAAACAACAAATATATCATGCTGTATTATTATAGCTTAAGCTACAGTGTAGACAGTATAGCCCAACACATTTTGGATCTATGAGGCCAATACTCATAAAGACTTTTGAGAGTTTAATAAAGTGTGATTGGGCTGATGCATATTTTAAAACAAATGAATATTTATATAATAATAGAATGAATGTATGCGATGGATCTGTGAATATATCTGATTTATCTGTAACGGTTGGCATGTTTACACATCAATGCATCAATCATTTCATTTAGATCCAATCATACAAGAATATTATTCAGAAATAGATAATTCTGCATAACAAGCACTTCTACTTTTGGTACTTGAAGTATATTTTGATGCTAAAACTTTACTTCAGTGAAACTTTGAATGCAGGACTCGTAATGAGCTTTAGCTCTGCTTGGATTGGATGGAAGAGGATTAGGGCCACATGTGGAGAATGTATTTGACTTCCCTGATCTTCCTTCCCTCTCAAAGCAATGATGTGATTCTTATTCTACATAGTTTACGTTCCTCATGCCCACTGCTGCTACGATGGCACTAAAGGGAAAGTCCCCACCTTCTTATGTGGATCAGTGCTGATGCTAAGTGTAGTCCACTGGTCCAACACATGTCCCAGTGCAGGCTGTACGGACTGACCTCTCCCTGTTCCTACGGGTACCAGGACGCATCAGGTGACAAGTAAACTCACAAAACCTCAATGAAAGAAATACTCGTACACCTAAACCCAAAAATACAACTGTACACCGTCTGAATTCATTCTGAATATCCAAAACACTGTCGAGTCTATTGTAAACAAACACCTTCCTCCGTTCTGAGGTTTTAAGATGCCATTTCATGCCACGGAGGTTTGTGAGCAGTGTTGTGCCCACAGCTATAAGAGCTGAGCGGCTCTCTCTAGTTCTTCCTCATCTTGAATTGAAAGAAGTAGCTGCGCCCCAGAGACACAGAGCAGCAGGAACACTGCAGGCGGTCCTCACACATATACCAAACTCAGACAGGTAGAGATGAGCTTCACAAGAGCCACGTAGCAGCTCCATTCCCAATGCATTGTGGTTTGTAGTGAGCACAGATATTCCATGGCAGTGTGCGAAAACGTATGTATTCTACTCATTTAAATTCCAATTTGGAAATGAAGGAAATAATGGCTGATGACATTATAGCTCCCCATTCAGCACACAGCCTGACTTTATTCTCAGAACTAACTTTAAGAATTAAAGACATGTTTTACATGTGACCCTAATTGTCTTCGGAGGTGTTGTGGTTTGTGCTTTTGAATGTTCCATGTTCAATTTATGTCACTAAAATATCCAAATGCATTTTTGAAAGCATCCTCTGCTGTAGTTCTTTAAAAGCTTGTTTGTGTGCAGATGACCAGCATTGGTTTATAAACTGCAAACTTTACTGCATCTAATACAAACATCACACAAGTGGTGTCAGACCGCCCGCTCTGATTGGTGGGTCTGTGGTAGGCTTGGTACTGTGGTGACCAAGTGATGAGGCTCAGATAGGATGAACAAGTACTCTGTTCTCGTTGAGATGCACTCTAATCTGATTGGACATGTTGAAGTAAAACCTCTGGGTTACAAATGCACGTTTCCAGAAATGCTCCAGCCGCGTTAATGCTGTGTTGATGTCTGCGTGCAGGTCCCAGTGGTTCAGAACGCTGCGTCCTCTGTGCAGCCTTCTCCCATCCACAGCTCTCCTGGCCTGGGGAAGCTGCCTGTGAGGCCAGGCCTGCACAACCCTGACCCCCAGAACCTCCGCAATGCACAGGTTCGTGTGCGTTCCTATACATTACACCTCTTATCGTCACTGCTTGTTGGTTTGCTTCCTTATCGATACTCTTATCGGTTCATTTGTGAGGGAAAAAAGACAATTATTTAAGAAAATAATAGAAACTGGTTTATTATGCTTGTATACTTACAAATAATCTTTCTTGAGCAGCAATACAAAGAAGTTCCAAATCCTTCAAATACATTGACAGCTCAACAATGATCTCAGTGATGATCTTTCATTGATGATCCTGTTCTTGTGATCAGACTCCGTATGACATCACTACCGTTACCTGACGGCTGCTCCACAAACAGACTGATGTTCTGCTTGTTGGTCGCATGTTGTGATGAACTTCCTTGTGAGGGTTTTATTGTGTTTGAGACGACCAGAGTTCTCCAGTGTTTCCTCCTCTGGTCCTGATGTGAGTCTCACGCTGTGCTGAGAGGAGGCAGAGACAGAGAGAGGACGTCTCACTGCAGAACTAAGACGGTACCGATAGCAGAACCACTAACTCTGGACCGCATCAATACTCCTTTAGAACCGGGTTTCGGGGGGAGCGTCCCGGTAACAGTATTTATCCTGAGTGAATCAGGTGGAAAACAACAAGCTCTCGCTCAACTTGGAAGGATCACTCCACCAATTGAGCTTTGACTGGTTCAGTGTACTGGTCCTGGTCAGCAGGGGTTGGATTGGGATTGGTTATGGTATTGTTGTGGGGCGGCTGTGGGTTACAGTGGCAGAGTAACTGTGTCCGTATTTCAGCTCTGACTCCACGGGAAGTAAAGCAACTGCAGAAAACTTTGCTAAATACTTTACCCAAAATGTGAGCTATTCATGTCTTTAGGGGTGTATAGTAACATCCTGTCATCAGGATTCAGGAAGTCTGCTGCCATGCACACGTTTTTCAGAACAGCTTTTATATTATTGTATTTATTTAGTATTTTCTATTTTAAGAATTTCCGATTTTTTTCTGTTTCTGACAGACGTAAATTCTGAAGTTAAAATAAATGTATGCTTTTATTTAAAGTTAAAATAAGTAAAAATAAAAATTGTTCCCTAAAGAGATAAATAACGTCCTTTCTGAAGGAAAAGTGTAAAGTTTGTTTTGTATTAATACAAATCACAATTGCACAATTCAAAGAAATAAAAAAGGAAGCGAGGTGACTTTGTGCTGCATGTCACCGCACAACCTGGAGTCAGAATAATAACTTCACCAGCACCCATACAGCTGCTGTCTGTCCGTCTGTCTCCTGCACTCTGACTCTTAGAAGCGCATTTGCACACAGAGTTGTCACCGACAGTAAAAAAGCTGTTTTGCTGTTGTTTGATCGGGCAGAAGCGTGTTTGATTATCAGCAGATATGAAAAACTAAATTATTGGCATCAACATAATTATTATAAGATTATTAACAATAACGGGGCACCACCCTGAGAACAGGGACCAATAACCAAACTATAAACTAAGTCTGATAATTGGTGTTCACTCACAATGTCAACAGTCTGAGTACTATTACACACTCAGAGTGAACAGTGACGGTTTGAATTCGAGCACAGACCACATATCAGCTATAATCACAATACACAAAGTAATCACAGACAGCTGCTCTTTAAAATATTACAGTTTATTCAATTCCAATAATATTGATCAAGTTAAACGATATTTAAACTAACAACTACTATCTAACATCAACAATCTGTGGTGCGTTTCCGTGCGTGAAGCGAGAAACTACACAAAAAAGTGTGTGTGTGCGTGTGTGTTAGTAAAATAAGAGAATACTCAAACCGCTGCAGTAAACTCCGGTAACTGTTAACTGTATCACACGGGAACCCGCCTACAACACTATTGCAGCAGCATGGAGCACAACAGTAGTTCCTCCACAGCACTAACGGAACGTGGCGGTCCGTGAACATACACAAGAACACGTTATAACTGTACAGTCAACTTCGAACAACACTAGGTAATAAACACACTATGACCTAACTGCCCAGACACAAGCCTCTTACTCTGAGACGACTTCGTAGCAGTCGATGTGGTTCTTCGAGTTTCTTGGTTAAACTCTGTTCCAGAGCTTCAAGCTGGGGCGGGCGGGGATTCCTCGGAAGTTAAGGGAATTCTCGTCCTTCCGACAGGAAAAATGTCGACGTTAACAGGGAGAGAACGGGGCATAGAAGGTATCCGTTCTCTCCTTCAGGGTTAAGAAACAAGACGAAGTTAAGACGATGAGCTCTGATTCTCTTCAAAAGCAGCATTGTTTCTGCCTCCTTGCACCAACTCGAGTCGGACGGAACGGCGGTGAGTTGGAGGTGAAGCTGCTATGTGAGGTCAGGTTCAGGCTAAAGTAACATTAATACGTTGGTGTTGCTCGACAGTCGGACTGGGTTTAGTCGAGACAATGAATGGGTGAGAATGGTAGAAGGTCCTGGAAGCCTTTGTTCTTGCATGACGTAGCCCCGTTCCGCCATTGTGTGTGTGTGTGTGTGTGTGTGTGTGTGTGTGTGTGTGTGTGTGTGTGTGTGTGTGTGTGTGTGTGTGTGTGTGTGTGTGTGTGTGTGTGTGTGTGTGTGTGTGTGTGTGTGTGTGTGTGTGTGTGTGTGTGTGTGTGTGTGTGTGTGTGTGTGTGTGTGTGTGTGTGTGTGTGTGTGTGTGTGTGGCTTGTTTTGTATGGATGCTGGTATTCTTTGGTGTTAGTTTACTCAGCGAGCAGCTGCTGCCCTCTGCTGCCCACACTGTGTATAACGTGTGTGAACGCCACACACTGGGTCTGTGGACATGAAGGGAGAACTCCCCCTGATGTGGATGCTCACTAAAGCAGTTTGTGGTAACATGTGTCAACATAAGTGCCTCATAAATAAGGGGAGAGAGCAGGTGATTATGGCAAAACTCATAGATATCACCAGCAAACTTCCCCAGTTGATTACTTACAATACGATAATTACTTTGTGTATTACAAGTTTTCCGAAATGTTCAAATATGCAAATGAGGCATTATCTCATGCTAACTTTGGTGAATTTAGGAGAAATGTACAGATGCAAATAGACCCGGTCGTACAATAGACCCCTCCATGTGTATGTTGGTTGTTTTCTCTCCACTGGTCTGAAAGAAGAGATGTACACAGTGTTACACACATGTATCAGGGCCACCCAACCGTCCTGCAGGCAACCCTCCCTTCATCTACAGTGATGATTTACATCATTATATTGTTAATTATACCTCATTTTAAATTGTATTGCATCATCATGCTTACAGGTGTTTCTAATATTATGTCCATATAATCTATATCAATGATGGTAGACTAAATATTAGGAACACATGTCAGTGTAATGTTAGTATTGAGTGCAAGACAGTTTGTCTACACTGTGTTAGTTCTAGCTAGCTGTTAAACTGGACACTCGGTGCATTTAGGTCAGAGTCCATCACAGGTCCAGTTTTGCAAACACGCACCTGCAGAGTTCAGCCCCGGAACCGACCCGCTAACTGTAACAAGCTCCCAGTCAGATCAGTCAGATGAAGCTGCTTTCTCCAGAGGAAGGCGTGTCCCTGGCTGCGCTCCATGCCCGTGTCTGGGACGGTGATCCATTCAGTGTCAGCCGGGCTTTCACAATAAGAGCAATCCTGCCGGCTGATTGTGGTTGATAACATTTGCTGATTTAGTTGTAAAATACTGCACAATCATTTTCATGTCTGAATTCTCCAGAAGAAAACACCTGCATATTTGTGTTCCCGCCCACTGGCCTCTCGCATGGAGTTCATTTATTGTGCTTAAGTGTGACTTAAGGTTTGGGTTCAGTAGCATTTCAGAGCGCTGCTGCTGCTTGAAGACATGCTGATGACTGCTAAGTTCATCTGTAAACGCATACATTGATCCATGAACACGTACATTATATTACAGGTTGGCTCATTGTTACTGTGACGGAGGAGCTCTGTTTGGTCTTCATGACAGCAGAATGTTGCCCACTGTGTCCTGTGTCCTGTATACTGAGCCTGTTCCTTTCTGCAGGGTCACACAGTCATCAGGTCAGCCAATGCCAGTCTGCCCCCTATGCTGATGTCGCAGCGAGTGATAGCCCCGAACCCTGCCCAGCTGCAGGGCCAGAGGCTCTCCTCCAAGCCTGGGATGTCTCGCTCCGGCAGCATGGCCAACCCCATCAGCTACCAGCAGGTAACCCGAGCGGCTCACTGCACCAGCTCTGCACTGTGTCACCAGACATGTGAGCTTTGCTCTTTCTTTGTTTCTGTATTCTTGCAATAGAGAGATTATTGTTTCTTGTATTGTGATCTCGTGTAATGTTCGTAACGGTGAGTGAGCAGCACATTAAGATGAGTATTCACACACCTCGTGCTTTTCTGTCTCATGTAACTGCCATAACAAGTCACCGTAGTGATACAAAGTCAACCAAAACGTCAGGCGAGAGGAACAAACACCATTCCTCGTTCCCATAGAGGTTCTTCAGGTGTGCACAATCTAATGAGAAACATTCAAGACAGTAAAGACTTGACAGAATGTATAAACTCCTCTAAAACGTACAGTCGGACTCTCCCAATGGACCTGAGAATAATCAGAGCCAGTCAAGTTAAACAGATACCAATAGAAGGCAGGCAGCAGCATGACGGCCAGGTATGAAAGATATGACGCACAGATCCCAGATGTGCAGCGATGCAGCGGGACCATGCCTGACTTCCCAGACTGGGTCTCCGTTACCATGAGCCTGTGAAACCCTCTCAACCATCGCCACAAGCCTCGGTCCGTTTGGTCCATTTAGTCTGGCTCAGCATCACGGTGCACAAATGAGAGCAGACCAAAGAAAAACCTGTATTTGCTGACCGCTACGTCTTTACACTTTGATCCGCTGCACACAAATCCTTTCTCATCCACTTTATCTTGAACAACGTTTTTGTGGACTTTATTTGGCATATTAAAACAGACTAAACGTTGGTCTGCATCTGTTCAGAGACCAATCAAATGTCATGCTTCCAGAGTGGACAGGGAGAAGTTAAAATGAAGTGATCTAAAGCTCATGTAGAGATATTAACACATATAGCAGCTCAGGCTTTTGAGGGGGCAACAGCAGCAACATCATTGAAGAAGGTGAGGCAGATTTGATTAGATTCTTTCTGCAGCGGCTTGTGACAGCAGTGTGACTTTACTTTTCTAAGCAACAGAGAATGTGTGTCTTCCTGCAGGCCAGCCAGCAGGTGGCAGCTTCCCAGCGCTCAGGCTCCAGTGCCATGTACATGAACCTGGCCCACATGCAGGCGGCAGCAGCCGGCGGGGTGGTGGGCGGCATGGGCGGAGCTTCCGCCGTCAGCCCATCCACCATGTCCAACTCGGCCGGTGGAGGCGTGAGCTCCATGGCCGACCAGGCCAGCAGCCAGGCGGCGGCCAAGCTGGCCCTGAGGAAGCAGCTGGAGAAAACCCTGCTGGAGATCCCTCCACCCAAACCCCCCGCCCCACTCCTCCACTTCCTGCCCTCTGCCGCCAACAGCGAGTTCATCTACATGGTGGGTCTGGAAGAGGTGGTGCAGAGTGTGCTGGACAGTCAGGGTAAGCAGCTGACATCCCTGTTCAGATGAGTGAAAACAAACTGATGTGTGAAGTAAGCTCCAACATTCCTCTGTGTAGGTAAACTCAGAGGCACGCTGGGACGCATGGAGCCTTTCTTCTGCGCACAATGCAGAACTGACTTCACCCCCCACTGGAAGCAAGAGAAGAGTGGGCGGATCCTCTGCGAGCAGTGCATGACTTCCAATCAGAAGAAAGCTCTGAAGGCGGAGCACACCAACAGGCTGAAGAACGCCTTTGTGAAGGCCCTGCAGCAGGAGCAGGTCAGCACCACTGAGCCTCCGCATCAATTAGATCTTTCTTGTGTTCACGTCAACATAAAGATGTATCGCAGCAAACTCAATATCATACTAACTTTACATCCCAGTGAAATAACACATTTAGTTATGTAGCAACGGGTTTCTTTCACCGTGTTCTGTGCACATTTGTGCCTTTAAGGAATGAACATGAGAGCAGTTTGACCTCTTGAACTCCCCTTGGACTACGGCGTCCTCGGCCAGCATTGCTGTCTTTCAGAGGCTGTCAGCCTCAGGTAGTACCTGAGAGGGATGCTAAATCACACTCCAGAGTAAGAGAACAGGCAAAGCTCTATTCAGAGGGGTCGGTTCACTGCTCATCTCAACATATGTGAATGAAATGGATTCTCTGGGTACACACAAGTCTCCCCTTCACAGGCATGCCCAATTTATGCTAATCCCATGTCATCTTTGCATTATTTTGCGGTATAAATTATTTTCGACGGTTGAAAGATCGTTCGTTGTCATTCTGCATCACAGGGCTGCACAATGGCGTTGTAGCCTCGTCCATGGACGCTGTGCATTAGGAGGAACAGCAACATGGCCGGCATCTTAATATAAAAAACCAACATAAGGGAAGCATTTGATATCAACATTGACTGTGATTGAGCGGCAAACATCTTTGATGTAAACTTTTAATTCCACTTCCTCTCGTCCCACCGGAGTCCTGTGATCCGTCCTGCTGTCAGGTGCAGCTTGATCCTGGATGCCCGATGAGCCGGGTCTCTGTAAAGTCACTCGCCTCCCGTTGCTGGGTTAGCCCAAATGTTCCTGTGACCGGAGCAGGCCGGGTAGTGGAGTAACCTTAGCTTATCTAGCTGGGTTAGCTTAGCTCCCATCCGGCTCTTCTCCATCCCCTCCTGGGGCGGTGAGAAGAGCCGGCTCCGTGTTCAACGGCAGGTCTGGCCGGGCGGTCGGCCGTGGGAAGGTATTGTCTTCAGGTCCACTGCACTTCATCCAGTCCCTCCTTCACTGTATTCTGTCTTATCCCATACGTGCTCCAGTAATTAAGACCAAAAGACCAAGATCATGGAGCCACCGGCCGCAGCTTGTAAACGTTCTTTATCTGCCACCATATCTTGTGAGATGACTCAAGTTTCCAGGTTATTTCATTCATAGACCACTTCAAAGTAATTTGGTTTGACTGGAAAGCTGAGGCTGTCACACATGCAATGAGCGGTGATGTTCGTCCCTATAGGAGCAAGTCATTGTTACTACATGACCTCGAGGAGAACCACAGCCTCATGGAACTTTAAACCACAGAACCAAGACTTTCCGAGGACCTTTGGCCTTTCTGGGTATATATAATGTATAGTCAGGGGCTTTCTGAGCAGTAGTATTCAGCCCTCATGGTTTTAGTGCACACTGACCTTTATAGGACTTGAGTTCTATCTGTTATCCTGCAAACACTCCTAGTAGCTAGGTTAGCCGACAGGGTTTTCAGAACTACTGTTGGCCAGAAGGTGTGTGTGTGTGTGTGTTCGTGTTCTAATCCATGTGTGTTCCTGAATGTGTCTCCATGCCAGGAGATTGAACAGAGGCTGCAGCAGCAGGCGGCCCTCTCTCCCAGCTCGGCCCCTACTGGCCCCAACGCCTCCAAGACTGACACCATGATCCGGCATCATGCACTCCGCCAGGTACACTGCAGCACGCCGCCTTCCACGTCACCTCACACTTTACAGTATTACTACGTTTGTCTGCCTGCAGCTTTGAAATGACTCATGAATATCTGATCAACGGTGCTCAGGTGAATGTCTCATGTGCTCTGTATTAAGTAGAGATTCCATTATATTCAAATCAGTGCATTTCAATCAATCCTTGAGTTGTTTATTAAACCTCACTGCTCAACATTTCATTGTATGGTTTTATTAGAAGGATTACTAGCTGGAAAAAAAACTAATTCATAATGATATGAGATGGAGAACTGCACTGTCAGCATGTTTTAGTCTGTGCTGAAGACAATGGAGCTGCTCGGTCTGTGGTCATCACATTCAGGTGCTCTTTGGATCCTTCAGCTGGATTGAAGGCTCGTTGCAAGGGTGGGATAGGATCTCACAAAAGTATCAAATGTACATCTCCTTCCAAGAAGAATGTGTCGGGTTCTTGCAAAATTAAAATACCAAATGACCAACACAGGTCTTCATCAGGGTCAAGTACGTTGGTCATTCAAATACATTTTGCATGTAGAATAAAGGTATTTTAAGGTATTCATATGTTTTTGAGACCATATCCCACCAATGGAATGAGCCTTTCACAAGATTACGGAAGCAAATCTCTGGTAATTGATCTTGATAACTAAATCCAACAATGCATGTCATCTGCTATCCACCACGGGGGATTTGTGCACTGCGTGGCGGTGATGGTGATGGGATGTCTGTGCTGTCCTCAGGCTCCCCAGCCTCAGGCCTCCATGCAGCGAGGTTTGTCCAACTCAGCGCGAGGCGTCCTGTCCAACTTCGCCCAGGCCTCCCAGCTGTCAGTGGCCAGCAGCCTCATGGGAATGACGAGTGCCAAGCACTGTGGCAGCGGTGGAGGCGGCAGCAGCAGCAACAGAATGCAGCATGACAGCCGTCGCCAGATCTATAACATCCCAGGTACCGACTTACAGTGTCTTCTGTGTGCCTGAGTCAGCTCACGGGAACCCATCAAGAGCTCTGGGCTCCCGATACCGATCCATGTTCAATTTGACAAGAAGACGTCTCCTTCTGTTCAAGTTCTCCAACACAGAGACACTCGGTCCACCTTGACTGAGGACTGGTGCTCCAGAGGAGAGCTTCTGCTCTCACATAGGATCTTAGGCTGAGTAGACAGCAGGTTGCAGAGAGCACTTTCACCAGACAGCAGACAGCTTTCATGCACTTACTCACAGAGTTCACATCAACTAGTGACAGCTTTTCTATAAGTTTACAAACTGGACTCTTTCAGACATGTGCCGTCAAAAAGACAAAAGCTGGACTCACTACATTGTTAGCTGTGCTAAAAGCATTGTTGTGGAGTCGGTACGAACCCCACTGACTGTGCTGAGCCCCGGACTTTATCGCGAATTCAATTTATTTTGTGTCGCCCAAAATCACAAATCACACATCTGCCTCAGAGGGCTGGACAATGCCTCCACACGGTGGGTTTGATACAATCACAAGTCAAAAAGTAGCTATTACTGTTTTCCAGATAATGCAAATTTACAAAATAACTATCATGACTGTCTTTTATGGTACAGGAGGCTTATTTGTGGGGCAAGCTGAGTTGGATATGTGTGTCAAATTTCAAGTCACTTGGCCTCATGGCGCGGGGAGGCCGGCCTTCTTTTTGTTATTTATAGTGACACCATCGCACCGATTGGGGTCAGATTTCTTGTGCAGCATTTGCAGTTATGGAACTGCCCCTTCAGGGTTTGAACCCTCATAATAATAATACTACATCAGCACTAACTCAATGGAGCTCTACCCCTTCAGGGTTTGAACCCTAAGTATGAAAAGAATATACTTGCTGGAAAGAAGAAGCCAACAGCTTGTCTCTAATAGAAGCCTGTTTTGAATAGAGAAATGTTTACTTCTGCAGGGAAACAAATGAAGTCCAAAGCCTAAAGATGAAGTAAGGTGTTGATAGAAGTTTGTCTTGTTCCCACAGGGTTAAATATTGCCTATCTCAACCCAGCGGCAGTTGGAGCCCATAAGAGCTCCAGCTTAGCAGACCGGCAGAGAGAGTACCTGTTGGACATGATCCCTCCTCGATCCATATCGCAGTCCATCACCGGACAGAAATGAGCCCCGCCCAGCTCACCTGCCCCACTGAAGCCCCCCCCCCCCCATCCTGCCCTCCTACCCCATACTAAAGCACTCCCAGATCGACCAACACCCTCCCCCCCCCCCCCCCCCCCCCCCAACCCCATCGCATGCAGTGCCTGTCCGTGTGCCTACCTTAAACCAACCCGTTCGGACAAAGACACTAAACTGTCATCTCAAATGTTCTTATTGTAGTAAAAATCTTCTTTGTCAACGTTGTTTAACAATTATAATTCCCATTATTATTGCTGTTGGTAGCACTATTATTATACCTGCAACTACCAGTTTTGCTTCAGTTACGATGACTCGTTGTGCTTTTTTCTTTTATGAGTGTTTGGTCCGTTCTTGTTCCTTTACTTTGGGTAGTGCCGCTGAATCATCGTGGGGTCACTGTAGGCCACGGTCATGTAGGATTTCTCTCTCTGCTCAATCATAAAGCTTAGATGTGACAATTGCTAGTAACAGAAGATCAACAGGGTGCATTCTGGTTGCTATGCAACATAAAGTTTAACAACTTTGAAGCTTTGTAAAAAGTGTTAGCTTGCTAACTTGGAGTAACAATGTGGAACCTTCTGATCGGAACCAACGAGGGAGGCGTGAAACAGAGCAGAGCACCCACACCAGTCTCATCTGGTGGAAAGGGACCATTTCAACAGCAGACCGATACACAGCTTCAGCTCCAGCACCTGCAGCCTGGACCTCGGGGCAGCATCACCAATTTTGAGGAGAGACCCTGCTGCTTTCAGAGCCAACTGGAAACGACTGACAAAAGGTGCAGATGTGTACAAAAGATAACCCGATGTGATCAGAGTTTGGAAAACCTTCTTTGCTAGTCAGCTCTCAGCAGCCCCATCAATCCTGGTCCAGGTCCTCATCGCTTCTCTTCAGATCTCAGCCTCTCTTGCTACAGCTGGATGTAACTTTAACTACATACTGTAGTTGTACTAATCGGGACCGACAGACACAGCTACGTCCCGACTGCACCTCCAGCACACCAACAGTCAATGTCAACTCCTGCAAGGAGGGCGCTAACAGGCTGAAGGACATTGTCTCCAAGCTCACCCAGTATTCACGGTGGGATGATGGTGTTCACCCAGAGAGAGGTGGAATTTTTGACCTCCCATCTCACTACCTGCCCCCAACTCCTAAATCCCTTTGGTTATCCAGTATGCACAGACTGAACCCTTTTTACCCAGCAGCTCCTCTGGGCATCACATGTTCTTTGAGGAAGTGAAAAGAACTCAAATCTGAAGGTAGAAATGCATTTTATGCATCCGAACCACAGATGCTGTATCTACAAACCAAGAAGTCTGGGTTCCTGTTCTTGTTATATTTGGGGTTTTAGATTGTTGACCCACCCCCAACCTTTCCTTCTTCTTTTTTATATGGGTAGTTTATTTGTTAGTTTGTTTGTTTTGCGGCGTCTCCTAATGAAACGGTGGCATACCTGAGAGGTTTTAGCCCCCGGAGACGATAATAATCATCATAGCTAAACACAGAACTATTGAGATATCTGTATGGATTGTGTATAGATACCGAGCTTCAGATGGATGTGGATTATATCTTTCATGGGAGAGACATGGATCAATCATTGTGTGCACGCTCTGCACACAAGTTGCCTCACTCCAGAGGAGCACTTTGCATATTTCCAATTGGGAAAACTTTTTTTTTTTTTTAAAGAGGAAAAGAATGTTACAATTGAGAGTGGCTAAGCTCTGGATGCTGGCTGATGGCTAAGCTCTGGATGCTAGCTGATGGCTAAGCTCTGGATACTAGCTGATGGCTAAGCTCTGGATGCTAGCTGATGGCTAAGCTCTGGATGCTAGCTGATGGCTAAGCTCTGGATGCTGGCTGATGGCTAAGCTCTGGATGCTAGCTGATGGCTAAGCTCTGGATGCTGGCTGATGGCTAAGCTCTGGATGCTGGCTGATGGCTAAGCTCTGGATACTAGCTGATGGCTAAGCTCTGGATGCTGGCTGATGGCTAAGCTCTGGATGCTGGCTGATGGCTAAGCTCTGGATGCTAGCTGATGGCTAAGCTCTGGATGCTAGCTGATGGCTAAGCTCTGGATGCTAGCTGATGGCTAAGCTCTGGATGCTAGCTGATGGCTAAGCTCTGGATGCTAGCTGATGGCTAAGCTCTGGATGCCAGCTGATGGCTAAGCTCTGGATGCTAGCTGATGGCTAAGCTCTGGATGCTGGCTGATGGCTAAGCTCTGGATGCTAGCTGATGGCTAAGCTCTGGATGCTAGCTGATGGCTAAGCTCTGGATGCTAGCTGATGGCTAAGCTCTGGATGCCAGCTGATTGCTAAGCTCTGGATGCTGGCTGATGGCTAAGCTCTGGATGCTGGCTGATGGCTAAGCTCTGGATGCTGGCTGATGGCTAAGCTCTGGATGCTAGCTGATGGCTAAGCTCTGGATGCTAGCTGATGGCTAAGCTCTGGATGCTAGCTGATGGCTAAACTCTGGATGCTGGCTGATGGCTAAGCTCTGGATGCTAGCTGATGGCTAAGCTCTGGATGCTAGCTGATGGCTAAGCTCTGGATGCTAGCTGATGGCTATGCTCTGGATGCTGGCTGATGGCTAAGCTCTGGATGCTAGCTGATGGCTATGCTCTGGATGCTGGCTGATGGCTGACCAGGGAGTCAGAGGAGCTGTGCTGAGTATTGTGGATTGCATCAAGGTGTATTTTAAAGGATGGCCACGGGTCACTTTGCCAGTGTCGATCTCTGTTAATGTTGGACCAAAATGTCAGTTTCCAGATTCCCAGCGCCCAGTGTGCTGGGGTTTGTTTTTATTCGCACATTTCATTCATTGAACTCTTGAATTTGTTCTGTAAATACGGTCATGTAGAGGCAGTAACATTCCGCACCAATACATGTGCTGTGTCACATGCAGGAGCAAACTGGCTTAGACCTCAAACCCATTTTCAATAACTATGTAGACACACACTACACTATCAGCACTATGTTCAGTCAACGTGCAGTATAACTCATGGGGCATTGTGGCAGAAGGACACAGTGGCTGTGGTGTTCAGAACTGATCATCCAATACATTTCATTGTGAAGGCTGAGAAAGACGTCTGTTAAGTCTTCACTACTTCGTCTTTGAAATCATGTGTGTGATTTGATGAAATAGCATGCAGTGACTGATCTAGTGACTTATTTTAGGGTCCAATCCATGTCGAACATCTTCCAGGCAGCTGCTGAACATCCAGATTGTAGTGTGCTGAAGCAACAAGGCACAGGTTCATCATTGACATGAGAGCGACACTGTTGTAGTAGGTTACAGGTGGCCAATACATGCTCTGGCAGCCATGTTGGATTCCTTCAGTTCTTTGGCAACAGACAATGTGTTTCTAACAAACTGTGTATCTGTTTGTGTGCAGTTTGTGTGTGTGAATGGAACAGTCACCAATGACTTTGTGTTTAAATGATATGCCTAAACATTTTTGGTTAGATTTCATTCTGGACTTTGAATACTCTGTGCAGCGCCATGCAGACTTGTGTCAGGTACTTTGGTTTATGACTAAATACCTGCAAACCAAGTGACATTGTCATCAGCTTCAGCTCTACTTTGTGTCAATTAGCAAATGTTAGCATGCTAACATTCTGAACTCGGACATTAAACGCAGGATAAACATTATACCTGCAAACTACCTTTTTAACATCGTCATTGTGAGCATGTTAGCATCCTGAAATTGGCTTTTAGCACAATGCACTGCTATGCTAAGTTAAGCCACACAGCTGAAGTCTCTTACTTTGTTAAATCTCTGTCTGCTGAATGGCTAATGCAACAATTAAAAACTATTTCTAAAAGTATGTTTTTTTTATTTTTTAAATGGCTAATACGTTTTAGCATCATCCCCCCCCCCCCCCCCCCCCTTCAAAATGAGATGGGAGAAGAAACTGTAGCACTTCGTGTGTGTGTGTGTGTGTGTGTGTGTGTGTGTGTGTGTGTGTGTGTGTGTGTGTGTGTGTGTGTGTGTGTGTGTGTGTGTGTGTGTGTGTGTGTGTGTGTGTGTGTGTGTGTGTGTGTGTGTGTGTGTGTGTGGAGAGAACTGGCAAGGCCTTCATTTAGAACAAAGCTACTGTGTACCGTAGAAGCTAGCACTGTTGAATTAGCCCACCAGCTAGTTAGCTAAGCTAGCTTGTTGTCATTGCTCAGTGTTCTTTCTCATGGAGGGCTTCTGTCTTCATTCAGTCTGAAACGCTATCACATAATACTGGTTTTCTGTCCATCACAATTTGTATCAGCTCTTCAGATTGTTGGTCAAATCTAAACACTCCACATTTTAACAAGAAATGTCATTTTAACAAAAGAATTGACCCTTCTAAGTCCCGCCCCTTTACACCCCAATAACAGTTGAGCAATCTTGGAACCTGGCAGAGCCCCAGTCAACTTTCCTCTTTTACTATCTCTGAGTTCCAGTCAACTTTCCTCTTTTACCATCTCTGAGTTCCAGTCAACTTTCCTCTTTTACTATCTCTGAGTTCCAGACAACTTTCCTCTTTTACTATCTCTGAGTTCCAGTCAACTTTCCTCTTTTACCATCTCTGAGTTCCAGTCAACTTTCCTCTTTTACTATCTCTGAGTTCCAGACAACTTTCCTCTTTTACTATCTCTGAGTTCCAGTCAACTTTCCTCTTTTACCATCTCTGAGTTCCAGACAACTTTCCTCTTTTACCATCTCTGAGTTCCAGACAACTTTCCTCTTTTACCATCTCTGAGTTCCAGACAACTTTCCTCTTTTACTATCTCTGAGTTCCAGACAACTTTCCTCTTTTACTATCTCTGAGTTCCAGTCAACTTTCCTCTTTTACTATCTCTGAGTTCCAGTCAACTTTCCTCTTTTACTATCTCTGAGTTCCAGTCAACTTTCCTCTTTTACCATCTCTGAGTTCCAGACAACTTTCCTCTTTTACCATCTCTGAGTTCCAGACAACTTTCCTCTTTTACCATCTCTGAGTTCCAGACAACTTTCCTCTTTTACCATCTCTGAGTTCCAGACAACTTTCCTCTTTTACTATCTCTGAGTTCCAGTCAACTTTCCTCTTTTACTATCTCTGAGTTCCAGACAACTTCCAGGTCCAGATTTTCCCAGTTCTCCGTTTTTTCTTTTTAGTTTGAGCGTTTGAGAGACGAACAGAGGAAATCCTTTATGGGAAGAACACTGCCTGGCCAATGATCGTGGAGCAGAGGAGGAGCTTCTCTCATGAGCTCTTCTTCACAAACACAAGACAGTACCACTGGAATATAGACCTTCTAGGGGTCTTATTCTGTAGACATGACTGTATCTAATAACAGGCAGTCCTGGCAGGATGTCCTCAGAGGACTTCCACGCGGTTGAGAGATTTGTGGTGTAACTGCACAGCCTCAGTACTTCTGTTGTTTGTGAACCTGTGTCACTGTCACACTAACCTCTGCATTGTTACACTTCCACTCTCCATATGAGTGCAGTGGTTTCTAGTATTTTTTCCAACCAGATTGTCAGACTCGTGTTCTGGTTCATCCGGTTCTGATGGAATCCAGAGCTGCCCGTCAGGCGTCCTGACGATCCAATGATAGAGTGATGGAAGACTATGACACTACCTAGGATTAGATTCAGAGATGTAAACACTTGGGGAAACATCATTTCTGTTCATTATATAAAAACATGAATCAATATTCCCTCTGGTGGAGCAGTTTAAATTGGATGTACAGATATATTTTCATGAGTTTTTAATGTCGGGTGAATTTTTACTGCCACTCTCAACATGATTTTAGCGATGTTCTTGTCATGCATCTCCTGCTGCGGTTTGAGGGGAGCTCCCGTCTCGTGCTCTTCTGCAGATGCATCCACACACTTTGTATCTGGACTGCAGACTCTTTCCTGAAATCTAAACATTTCAATTTGAAGTCATACTTTTTCTGTTTTCTTTCTATTGCAGTTTTAAAAAATAAACAAATGTATTGACTATGAAATAAATGACACGATATTTGCTAGGTTTGAAGTAATAATGACTTATTGTACATAAGCATTTTCTCCTCCCTTGTACTGAAAAAAGAAATTAAATGGTTGTATATTGTGTAGAAAAGCAAACAAAAAGCCATGAATATTGTGAAGCTTGTCATTTCGTTTTGTGATCACTGTGAATTATTGTGTAACAATGTGCAAAATGTTTGGGATTCTTTTCTTCCTCTGCTTCTTGAAGCGTCTCCTGGATGAGTTCACTCTGATTGGGGAGGTCAGCGTCTGCAGGAAGGTGCTCATTGGGTCAGACAGTCGGCTTCACGTTCCCCTCTCGGAGCAGTGACACCTGAAACAGCTTTGTTTCTGACAGAAGGGTTTCGTGAGCTTGCTCTGGATCAAAGCACTTTGAGTCTTTCACTGTGTGTTGATTACATGGACAGAACTGAACTAGTGGGTCAGACTGATGGACCAGTTTGCTGGTTCTGGTTTCTCTCTGAAGGACCAGACTGGTGTCTTCTGCATGTTCACACAGTCCACATGCCTTTCTATGAACCGGTGAGTCTTGAGGTTTGCTGGGTTGGACCGTGGATGCTGAGTCGGCGTTAAAAGATGACATTTAAAAAGCCAACATGGTTCCCAGCTGTTCAGTGACTACGGACATCTGGAAAGCTGTGTATCTGATTTAACAGCCATCTTTCAATGCTGTGAGCAGCACACATCTCACGAACCTGCACAAAGCTAAGCTAAGCTACGTTCTCTATGTGAGAACACGTCTTGTGATGAACCAACTCTTCATTTCCAGTGTCCAAAGGGTATCAATGCATACATGAACTATCAGTGAGTTGATAAGTGAACAATGATAAATGGTCTTAAGCTTCATCACACACAATGTTGATGTGGTCCAGGCCTGTTGGGACCCAACAGACCACTAAGGCCTGGACCCTTTTTTGGAGGGAACACGTTTGGCACCAAGTATGACATCAAATAAAAGCTCTGACATCAGTGGGACCTGGTGTGACCAGCGTTCAATGGGCATAGCTGCTGCTGCTGACCCTGAATCAGTGATCACGTTTCCTGCCGACACCAGCAAACGACGTGTCTGGTCCTCTACTCTGACTTTATCCCTCACTAATGCGGGAAACGTTTCATTTCAAATCAGTTTTTATCGATTTTCAGTTGACGTTTTGTACAATGTTGACAATGCTGAAATAAACATCTGGGAGCAGAAACAGAGGATGAAATCCACCGGGAACCAGTTTAAGTCCTTTTTGTTTTGCTTACATCAATCCTGACCTTTTGCACATACTTGATATTTAACGGTCTTCAAAAAAGTAAAAGAAAATAATGCTGTTTGAATACTGCCAGTTGACAATTATGCATTGATTCAAAAAAATAAGCTAATTTTGGAGGAAATAACTTTGTAATATTTATCTCTTGCAAGCTATGTTTAATAAAGGTTGAAACAATTTGCTTTCAAGTTTGACTTCATTCACCTTTTTGTAACAAGACCGACAGTCAGGAGCTCAGACAGCGTCTCATTGACCAACTCTTTACGTCATAGTGTCACTTCTATGAACAACTCTCATTGATGGAAATGGAACATTAGAAACTCTTATTAGTGTAACGGTACAGACATAGAGTGGGATCACCTCTCTGAGCCTTTATGAAGGGACCATTTCATGCACCACTGTTGAATTGTGCCCCTTCCACAGGAAGCCGTGTGCACACCGCCGGACCAAAAGCCATCATGGCGCCTGCAAGCCACTGGAGATGAGCTGTTTCAGCGGCAAGGCGGCAAGCATGTCCGCTTCAGCAACTGAAGCGGACATGCTAACCCATTTAACATTACGCAATTGTTTAAAACAAGTTGGAAAGCAACGCAACCTGCATGTGCCACCATGTGCAACACAGCGTTTCCACAATATAACAGGGAGCAGCCTGGTCAAAAAGCTCTTCCACAAACTCATCATACGATAACATTACATCACATTACAGTCATTGAGCAGACGCTTTTATCCAAAGAGACTTACAATTCAGATTCTATCACGTTCTACACCGTAGGCTCAGCTACGGGAGACATTTTTGGGTGTGTTGCTCAAGGACACATCGACATGCGACTAGCAGAGCCACAGTTGCCCGATAAGATGATTATGTAACTTAATATGACAATATTATTTTTGGGGAGCTCAGATAGACATTAGTTCTCAGCTGAACGAAAACAGGAGAAAGTTGAAGACAGGATTTTCTTTCTGTTTTCAATGATGGGACAGTTGGTCAACTGTTTTTCCCTGCAAGAGATTTCAACTTTTAATTATAATTATGATTTACCATGGGGATATTGTTATTATCCCAGCGGATTATACTGGCGGAGATGGGCTTTCATGTGTTACCCTTCAACAACTTAAAAATTTCCAAGTAAATGGATGTACTTGTCTAGTTCTTTTCTCGTCTTCCGACCACTCAAAGCTTTAATGCTACATCTCATCATTCACCCACTGATGACAGGAGCTACCATGTAAGGCAGTGGCAGGCCGTGCATTTTATACCTGGGCCTTCACTGTTGTTCTGCAGCTGAAATACCACCTTATAACCACATGATGGTAGAAGACTTGCAATAGGTTTGAATAGTGCTAGAGCATCTGGAAAATGCAGAAGCTCATATTCAGGAACACATGTTTTCTGCGCTCATGGAGGACAGTGGTTCTCAGCTGGTCTGGCTGTGGGATCCACCATCACTCCTTAATGACAAGTCACGGCCCACAGAGATCATCTTATGATTTTACTTTCACAACTCCAACATAGAACGTAGTGCTCTGCAGTGTCTTTCCTCGTCTCAGCCCCCTGTGTCATGGTGTGGTACATCTCACTCAGTCAGAATGCTCATATTTGATTGGCTGAGCTGCATCACGTGATGTGATTCACTACCCGACTAAGCATCTGCTGTTAAGTTTTGTTTCACCATAGTCACGTGCTCGCCCACTGACCAATCACAGCACACTCTGCACCTCGCGGCAGAGCTGCACATGGAGACTGAGCTGCACATAATGCTGACGTCATTATAGGCCAGCTAGCAGCGCTGACACGTCAAAGAAAACACCCAACATGTCAAACTAAAGATCTGATTGGTTGAAGAATATGACAATCAACAATATCGTCCCCATTCACTTAAACTGCACATGGATGCACTTGTGAGTCTGCAGGCCTCTGGCCTCTGTTCTACCTAGAGACACAGAGGTGAGATCTGATTGGATAAAAGCTTGACTTAAAACAAGCTGCACTGGAAGCAGAGCAACTGAGGAAGACAGTAGCTGTGCAATGAGAACATAAGATAATGGGAAAAATATTTATAGAAATTATAATACATGTAGTGTATTTAAGAACAATTATTAAATTATAAAATAGATATAACTTTGTGATTCTGTTCAGGCCAGCAGAGAAGGCCTTGCAGGCCCACCACTGATGTAAGGCACCATCTTCCCATCAGGACTGACTAACATTCATACACCACATGAACAGCCTGCAGGAGTTTGGGGTTAAGTGTCTTGCTCAAGGACACATCGACATGGACTAGTGGAGCCGGGGATCGAACCTCTGTTCCCCTGATTGAAGGACGACCCGCTCAACCACTGAGCCACAGTCACCCAAGTTCATTCTACTTGGTAACAGTGGCTGACAAAAGGACTTCACGTCAAGGCTCCACCTTGAACCACTAGGGGTCAGGGGTGAGCAGGCAGATGGAATTGTGTGCTTTACTTCTTTGCATGACCTGCTACAGCCCCCTCATTCAGACTGTAGTGTAGCATCTGTCTCCAACATGTCAGCGCCCCACACAGCAGTGCAACGCTGTCCCACTACAAACCCAGTCAATGTGTTGCTCAAAATATGACATTGATTTTAGTTATGATATTTCTTTCCATCAAAAAAAAACCAATCAATGGAGAGTTAGAAACTGAAATGTCATGGTCATGGGGGCTGGAAGCTATCCCAGCATTCACTGGGGCAGGGAGCACCTGTACGGGTCACAGGTTAGTCACATAGAGACACTCACATGTACAGCCTCGTTAGCTCTGGCTAAGCTAACCTGCAGGTCTGTGGGACATGCAAACTCCACACAGAAAGGCCAGCTGTTCGCCTCAGCCCTTTGAGGTGAACAGCACTAACACAGCACTGCTGTGTTAGTGCTGTTCACCTCAGCCCTTTGAGGTGAACAGCACTAACACAGCACTGCAGTGTTAGTGCTGTTCACCTCAGCCCTTTGAGGTGAACAGCACTAACACTGCACTGCTGTGGTGCAATGTCAATTTTGTAAATGTCATTGACGCCTCAGCAACCCTCAAGCGGTTCCCACACACACAAACAACGCTGATATCATCTGGGCACAAAAGAGGTGAAAGCTCACTTACTGTATCAAAACACAGACAGACAATGACCTGCAGTAGCATGAGATCAGATACAAAGATGGCTTCCAACAAGTCCTTTTAGTAATCTAGTCACAAGTTTATCCAAGAGTCTCCGGGGATCTGTTCAGATCTCCATCAGAGGTTTGTGTTGCAGCCTGGTGGCAACTAAAGGTTCTTCATTCTGAGAAGTATATATATATTCAGCATATACTGTCGATATATATATATATATATATATATATATATATATATATATATATATATATATATATATATAATTATATATAGACAGTATAGTATAGTATATACTGTATATATATATTATACTATACTATATATATACATGTGTATATATAGATATATATATATATATATACATGTGTATATATATATATATATATATATATACACATGTATATATATATATATATATACACATGTATATATATATATATATATACATGTGTATATATATATATATATATATATATATATATACACATGTATATATATATATATATATATATATATACATGTGTATATATATATATATAGATATATATACATATAATGTATAAGTGACCTTTAAAGCATTCGTTTATCATTGAATAACCATTAATAAAACCAACTTATTAAGACTTGTGAAAGAATGTGCTTCCCGTGACTCCTCTGATTATATATTTAAGAAACTGAGTTACAAGATTTCAATAAAGAACCTGATTGGGTTAAAGGTTGAATCTTCATATAACGTCACATTGAAGATATTCATCGAGCACACACACATGACTGTCTCAGCTCCACCTGTCTCCGGGGTGGTTCGAGGTTGTTTAAAGATGTTAACCATTAGCTGATCTCATGAGAATTGTCTACATTCATAATCCTTGGCTGTGTCTCCTTCATGATAATTCTCATATTAATCTGAAGTTAAAACAAGAGAGAAAGTCATTTAACATGTTAGAATCCTAGATTTCCGGATTATCTGGTGAACATCTGTCTGTTTCTGTCTGTTGCGGAAGCCATGAGGACAAGTGAGAACATGAATTCTGTTGATCCATTTTATAAGTCTGATCGAGTCTGAACTAGTTTTCTCTGGACCAGGTGAAAGAAAATCACAGGATAATTCAATAGTTCAACTTATTTCTTTTCCCATCTGTGACAACAAACAGTTTTGGCAGGTGAATTATTTTTGTCAAGATCATTGAGTTATTGAAGTTTTTGTTGTTGAAGTTGCCATTTCTGCCACGAGGCACTGGATTGTACGGGGTCACTGAAGTGCATATGAATTGATGAGGAGGCGGGATACGTGCGGCCCAATAAACAGGCTAACTTCTTGATTTGCAGTTCTTTCCCCGTGGTGTGTTGGTTCTTTGTCTGTCCAGTTTAATCTTCAAAGAGCTGCGCTGTGTGCAGGAGGACAACTCATAAGCAGGTCTGAGGAGGACGTGTTGCCTCAGCACAGTGTGGGCCGGTGGGCGGGGCCTGCACTCTGTGGAACCTGGAGTCCTTTCACTGTTGACCCACATGCCTGTCTCAAGGACAGACGTTTAGAAAGGTATATGCTACACAACAAGGCAATCAATGGCATTCATGCTGCAATGACCACAGAGAACCACAAGAGACTCGTCTACAGAAAGGCCACTGAAGCAAAAGTTGTAGCTGTGTGATATAAGTTCAGTGTGACCTTCCACTTCCCTGAATGAAATGTACACACCAGCATAACGTCTGCTGAGGCTGCAGCGTCAGTGAGCCGCTGCCCCCAACCTGTTAACCAACCCACTTCAACATGGATACACACATCCTCCTCTCTGAGGGAGATGGTTCGATGGATCTTTTCTTTGTGTGTTAAGCTAGAGTCAGGATGGGGTTCGCCTCTTTTAGGGGAAAGACCTGAAGCAGGAAGAAGCAGCTAGTCTGCCTCTGGTCAAAGTTTTCTATATATCCAAGCCACCTAAAACTACAGCTCACTGACTAACGTGTTGTATCCCGATGGTTTAGATCAGCAGAGCAATGGTGCAAGAAGTGTAAGATTGGCCTCTGATTCACACCATATTGATTGTTCACTGATTTATGTCACTGTAAAATATTCTAAACAGCAGTGAAGAGATGGTTGCAGTGAGAGCCACGACATTGATGAAGCGTTTTTATTTGAAGCGTGTAAATTCAATGAAGGTGGATAAGAGATGTAACATCACAACAGCTCCCTCACAGTCAGACCAGCTGAATCTGCCACACAGCCACACAAACGTGTTCAAAGAGAAATCCAAACCCGTTATCGTTGGGCAAGAATTAAACATGTGGGTTTCGAATAAGTACACCTTAACATGCCCAACTTTACAGCAGAAAAAAACATGTTCACAAAACATTTCTGTCTCTATAGATAATTGGTGTGTTCACGAATATTCTACCTGTACAGGGTAGCATTTTAATTTCACTCATCCCATTTTGATTGTATTCAGGCTGAAGTGTTGTCCTCAAGTTGTGCTTTGAGGACAGGTGGGTGCTGTCAGAGGAGACGGCTTCATAGAGGAGCTGCTCCTCTTCTATTTCTTGAGAGACAAGAGATGGATCAAAATATAAAATTAAGAGTAATTGGTTGAAATAAACCAAATCTCAGTATCATATAGAAAATGTTTTTTCTTCATGGAAAATGATGCTCCATTATTAAAATGGAGGACAGGCAGGAAAGTGTTGGTGGGAGGCAGAGGAGGAGGGTCCTGAAGGAGCTGTGCAGCGGTCCGTTGTCCATACCGGGTCCCAGAGGAGTGGAGTGGCCCGTTGGACCCCGATCAGCTCGATGAGCTCTCCTTCTGCTCCGTGCTCTGCTGGTGTTTAACAACACATTATATTAATTTATAGCCTTATAGTTTGCTGGACGTTTGCAGTCTGTTGAGCCTGTTGAGCCTGTTTAGCCTGCTGATGCTGCCGCCACCGCCGCCGCCGCCGCTGCTGCGACCCAACCCTGGATGAGCAGATGTGAATGGATGGATGAATGGCGAGTCGGCTACAATATGAGATATTAAAGTTAGCAGCTCATGTTTAATGGTGGCATCTGTGGTGTGGTGAGGTTGATTCAACCTTCAGAATGAAAGTGAAGCCATGTGGTGTTGCTCTTTGGTGTGAACAACAATGTAGGCCAATTTTAAAGAGAGTTAAAAGGACTACTGCAATATACTGTATTTAGTTTACAGTATAATACAGTTTGTTCATCTCATTTAAAGTCCTTGTGTACTGTAGTATACTGTAGTGAGAATGTGTATTCAGAATAAAAACGTTATATAACTATAACTGAACAGGGGTCCTCCTGTCCTCGTCGTGAAACTTATTTTGCATTTGGTTTGCTATTTGTTTATTTTACTCTAAATAGGACCTTAATTTACTAAATTAACATTGAAGAACTAGAGATTGTTTACTGAGGTAATAAATCAAGAGAGAAGTAGAGTCATTTTCTTATAGACTTCTATACAACCAGAGGAGTCGCCCCCTGGTGGACACTAGAGAGAATGCAGCTTTAGGACGTGACGCTTTGGCTTCACTTTTCAGTCCCGGAGTTGTCTGATCTAACCCTTGTTTCAGTACATGTTGTGCTTATGTCAAAGAAGCAGACACTGCCAGGTTACTTTTAAGACCCCAGTCTGGAAACACACCCACACAAGTCGCTTTGCTGGTCTGCCGATCCGCTCAGCTGTGCGGGTCCTCGCCACCTGATAGTTTTCCATTTCTCCCCTGAGTTCCCGGATGCGGTGTCCACGTCAGCCCCACGGTTTGTCCCGCGGGGTGTCAGAGGGCCCTCGCACCACACCAGGTCTCCCCAGCAGCGTATTTATCGATCACAGTCCAATCTGGTGCCTCTCTTTATGAACATATACTTTAAGAGATGGATGGTTCATTGACACATGATTGAGTTTAAGGGGCAGCAACATATGTAGTTCTTTAGAGACGGATGTGTAGCAGAACCAGATAAGGACATCGTGCCTTTTACAGAAATCACACCGAAATTCCAGAAGTGAAAGTGATGTCACAGTGATTTAAAAATGATGTCCCTCCTGTTTGAAGCCAACTTATCATAACAGAAGCACAATAAAAAAAACACACTTCCTCTCAGAATGCGGACATGCTTTGCCTGCATGCCGCATGCATGGACAAGGACTTCAGCCAATCACAGAACGCACGGCTGCAGACTTCAACCAATCACAGAACGCACGGCTGCAGACTTCAGCCAAAGAGTGTTCTGCTGTTCTTCAGCAGACGGTCTGGAGAGAGGAGTCTGAAGAGAGGAAGAGTCTGAAGAGAGGAGGAGTCTGAAGAGAGGAGGAGTCTGAAGAGGAGGAGTCTGAAGAGAGGAGGAGTCTGAAGAGAGGATGAGTCTGAAGAGAGGAGGAGTCTGAAGAGAGGAGGAGTCTGAAGAGAGGAGGAGTCTGAAGAGATGAAGCATCTGAAGAGAGGAAGAGTCTGAAGAGAGGAGTCTGAAGAGATGAAGCATCTGAAGAGAGGAAGAGTCTGAAGAGAGGAGTCTGAAGAGATGAAGCATCTGAAGAGAGGAAGAGTCTGAAGAGAGGAGTCTGAAGAGATGAAGCATCTGAAGAGAGGAAGAGTCTGTAGCGAGGAAGAGTCTGAAGCGAGGAAGCGTCTGAAGAGAGGAAGAGTCTGAAGAGAGGAGTCTGAAGAAAGGAAGAATCTGAGGAGAGGAGGAGTCTGAAGAGAGGAGGATTCTGAAGAGAGGAGGAGTCTGAAGAGAGGAAGAGTCTGAAGAGAGGAGTCTGAAGAGAGGAGGAGTCTGAAGAGAGGAGTCTGAAGAGAGGAAGAGTCTGAAGAGAGGAGTCTGAAGAGAGGAGGATTCTGAAGAGAGGAGGAGTCTGACGAGAGGAAGAGTCTGAAGAGAGGAGTCTGAAGAGAGGAGTCTGAAGAGAGGAGTCTGAAGAGAGGAGGAGTCTGAAGAGAGGAGTCTGAAGAGAGGAAGAGTCTGAAGAGAGGAGTCTGAAGAGAGGAGGATTCTGAAGAGAGGAGGAGTCTGAAGAGAGGAAGAGTCTGAAGAGAGGAGTCTGAAGAGAGGAAGAGTCTGAAGAGAGGAAGAGTCTGAAGAGAGGAGGAGTCTGAAGAGAGGAAGAGTCTGAAGAGAGGAGGAGTCTGAAGAGAGGAAGAGTCTGAAGAGAGGAGGAGTCTGAAGAGAGGAGGAGTCTGAAGAGAGGAAGAGTCTGAAGAGAGGAGGAGTCTGAAGAGAGGAAGAGTCTGAAGAGAGGAGGAGTCTGAAGAGAGGAAGAGTCTGAAGAGAGGAGTCTGAAGAGAGGAAGAGTCTGAAGAGAGGAAGAGTCTGAAGAGAGGAGGAGTCTGAAGAGAGGAAGAGTCTGAAGAGAGGAGGAGTCTGAAGAGAGGAAGAGTCTGAAGAGAGGAGGAGTCTGAAGAGAGGAGGAGTCTGAAGAGAGGAAGAGTCTGAAGAGAGGAGGAGTCTGAAGAGAGGAGGAGTCTGAAGAGAGGAGGAGTCTGAAGAGAGCAGTTTGTGTTGCTGGATGAGTGAAACAGCAGGACAAGTGGGGAAACCCGTGAAACAAGGAACAATACGACAAATAAAAGTCATTTCATGTTCATGTCCATAAAGATAGAGTTGTGCTGTGTTCACAGTACGAGTGTCAAAAGTAACAAAAAACCAGCCTGGCCAGCAGTGACTAGCTTACACCACCAAATATTCGGCCTTTTGCTCTTATTCAGGAATAATATTCCAATAAGCTGTTTACATGTTTAATGAAAACGAATATTTCACTAATACGTGCATATTACGATCAACGTAAAACGACCCCATCCTCATCACCGGAGCCAGTGAATCCCGAGCCATCACCATGCCCGGCTGTGTTTGACAGGTCGATGCCCGAACATGTCCTCGATCACATCAAAGGAAAACGGCAGCAGCTGATTGTGCCATTTTGCTTCTTTGCAGTACAATACGTTTTTCAAAGTGTTCCAGCGGTGGAGGACTTATTGGACCCTCTTTCATTCCTTCAAGCACATTCTTGAGAAGGTCGACGTATTTGTGCATATCCAAAAACCTGTTGATATCCAGCTGCTTCTTAACACTTAAAAGTCTGTGTTTTTCTCCTTCCGACCAGAAATGTGGACTTTTCTTGTGAGCATGCATCTCTACCTCAGCTTTGCAAATGCCGTATACAGCGTCTCTACTTCACTCTCTCAGTCCTAATATGGTCACCTCCGTTCACAGGTGGAAAAAACTACAAGCCAAAATGCGATAGCCGTAAAGATGGCGACGGCCAAAACGCCAAACTCGAGGCTTCAAAACGGCAGGACGACTAGATCCACTTCTTATATACAGCTCATGGTTACATGGAGTACTACTGTGTCTGTAAAGTGAAACACAATTGATCCTTTGCTAAGTCCCACCCCTAAATCGAGACTGGCCAATCATGGCGTAGCATCATCCAGCTCTGAACAGGTTGTGATCAATTCAGATGTTCTTCTTTTTGAGGCCAGGTTTGTGGATTTGGAGCTATTCATGGTGAAACGTTGTGTAATAGTGATAGTCAGGACTCGTTACGATACACCGCATCATTACTTCATCTCTCAGGAGCTACTGAAGCTATACTGAATGTACACACATGCTGCTTTTAATAGTGAAGACATTTAATCAACGAAAACAAAATAAAACTCCAAAACCGCCTTGGTTCATCTTTACACTGTTTCAACAATCATCAACTCTGGTTTGATCAAAATAAACCCCAAAAGTCTCTCTGTTAGGAGTGAGAATATTGGGAGGAGTGAGACATCAGAGGAAACAGCTCAGCCACAATATTCTGGGTGCACTACAACTTCAGCGTCCATCAGCTCATTTGCACAGATGTGCGACTGACGCACTGCTGGCATTGTTCGCCTGGTTTGGGGTATTGTGAAATGGTTACTTTCTCACATAAATACATTCTAAAACTTAAGTGACATATTAACAGCTTTTATTTTATTTACCCAAAACTCTTTTTCTGAGGTGAAATATATTCTACACATGCTTTTCATATATAAACATGGTAATAATTCCTTTTCTTTTGGCCCATAGGCATTGAGTAAAGTCTGCCCGTCAATGAGACTGGAGGCCGACTACGCGATTATTTCTGACTGCGAGCAGCTGCACTTTGATGGCAGGTGTATTGCTGAGGACCCACCGAAGCGCAGCGTCGCGTGGGAACTTGTTTGTTTGTTGGTTCTCGAGGAAACTGCAAGCAGCAACACCGCAGGCCGCGCTATTGGCCCGTTCTCCACACGCACTTTAAATGAGCGCTGCACGAGGATTTAGAATTCATCATCATTGTAACCCATCCGAAAATGATGTACTCGTCATGGAGAGTGCTACTCAGCTGAGGAGTCATCACATGATATGTCATCGGGGTTATCTCAGCTTGGGCCGGCAGCCTCTGGTGAAGAGCTGTGGCCTCAGATGTGTCCATGAACCCGGCAGCGCAGTAAAAACAGAATCTAGCTGCATTATGTCAAGTGTAGTGTTTCCTGAGCTTCACCTGGATGTCTCTTGTGAGTCCCTCGTCTCTGAGTGCAATATTAAATGACTGGAGTACCATCTCATTGCTTTCCAGGCACATGTAACTGTATTCAGACAATTCAAAAAAATGAAAGATCAAGCTAAATATGATGCATGCTGGGAAATATGCCTGGAAGTTAATTATGTTTTTTAAGGCATTCATTAAACTGTGATGATTGCACTGACTGAGTCCATGTCTTCATCTCATCACTTTGGAGATGACTCTGAAGGCGGGAGTGAGAAATGTTTGTATCCTTTGAGCTACTTAATCTCACTAAACACCATCACAGAATACAATAAATATCAAGTATAATAACTCTCTGAGTGTTGATCAGAAGCGTGGTGTCATCGTTAACGGCAGGCTCATGACCAAACTTGCTGTGTAAGCACAACAAACTCATGAATCACTGTAGGAAACGAAAAGAGGGAGGGTGAGGAACGAGGACATGATGAAGCCATGAATCTGAACACACTGTCACATTGCCTTTGCCTTTCTTGTAAGGACACAATGGGGAAGTGTGTGTGTGTGTGTGTGTGTGTGTGTGTGTGTGTGTGTGTGTGTGTGTGTGTGAGAGTGTGTGTGTGTGTGTGAGTGTGTGAGAGTGTGTGTGTGTGAGAGTGTGTGTGTGTGTGTGTGTGTGTGAGTGTGTGTGAGTGTGTGTGTGTGTGTGTGTGTGTGTGTGTTAACATGCGGCTGTCAAAGGCACCCTCATGAACAACTGCTTTGGCCAAAGAGGAGGCGAGTGCTCTCCGCTCCTCAGCCAATAACAGGCCGTGGCTGAGGACAGAGCGGGCATGCAACATTCTGCTATCATGACCTGATGGTAATGATGTTTGACACACACACACACACACACACACACGCCTTAAACATAAGAGCATGTTGTGTCAGGTTAGAAGCTCAGAACAAAGAAAGCACAAGGTGTATTATAACAACATTATACGCAGCGACCTGTGGCCTAAAGTAAAGGACCAAAACAAACAGAACAAACAGAACCCCTTCTAACCAAACCCTGTACTCATCAATACGCTACCCACCTTCAGCTGCTGTGTGAAGGAGAAAGTGATGCTTCATTTAAAGCCAGATAGTCCTTCGACCGGACCTACAGACAGATGACAAGTTCAAGTCCAGGCTCAGTACCTGAACCAGCTGGTCACTGAGGTGTTTATCAGGCTGTTGGACCATTTGCAGCAGCGGATGAATCCACATTAATCCACATGTGGTGATTGTTTGGGGCAGCAGGATGGTGAGTGTGGCTCATTGAACTCCATTCAGACTGTCAGAGTGAACGCTGTCTTCTTCTCAAAGACAATGACAAGCTGTTGAATAATGGAATAGAATGGTCTCAGTAGAGACGCCTCATTCACACTCCATGCATCTATTGTTAACAAAAAGACATTTTTGTATCGCAAGACAAACACACGGGGAGGACAAAAACAAAGACGATTCAAAAATCTAAAATGATTCAATAATGTTCAAAAATTTAAATGTCCTATTGCATCTGTTATGTCGTGTTGTTTTGCTCTAATAAAAGAGCCATGGAAAACTGAGGATCAGATTCTCCTCCATGTTATTCTTTCTTGGAAATCAGATGGTGGAACTGTTCCATGTCGGTCAAACAGAGAGTGGGCGTTTCAGTCGTTGACACTTGCTCTATATGTGACTGGTTACAGCGCATGCCAAAGTACCATATGGTCCATGATTCCATTCCAGCCTTGGGACCTTTGTTGCATGGAATACCCTTCTCCATCCATCCATCCATCATCTTTAACAGCTTATCCTGTTCAGGGCAGTGGGGGGCTGGAGCCGATCCTCGCTGATTGGGTGAAGACAGGGCTCAACCTGGACAGGTCTCCAGACTATCACAGGGCCAACACATAGAGACAGACAAACATCCACACCTACGGGCAATTGGGAGTATTCAATTAACCTAAGCTGCATGTCTTTGGACTGTGGGAGGAAGCCGGAGAGATCACACGCTGCCACGGGGAGAACATGCAAACTCCACACAGAAGGGCCATTCAGCGGGATACGAACCCGGGCCCCTCTTGCTGTGAGGCAACAGTGCTGGGATACCCTTCTCTCTCTTAAAGTCAATTATAGGCAAACAATAGTTCAGTGTAGCGTAAGCTCACTAACTTCCCTTGTAAACTACCATCCTAACGTTCCTCATGCCCGTTCTTAAGCTCCAGCCTCCAGCAGCCTCCTGCCTCTCAGATGAACAGGGTTCTTATCTGTTGCTCTCAGCAATTACCAGACGTCAGCAGCACAGAGCAGAGAACACACTTCGAACAGGAAAAACCAACCCTGTGCTGCACGCCCCACAGCAGGAACACTGGCTGCAACTATTCTACAGCATGCAGCATGCATCCACTACATCTTCACACTGGGACATGTCTCTGGTCCTGTGTGTGTGCAAAATAACAAGGGAAGTAATTCAGTCTTTTAATAATGACAGTTCGTAGGCAGGTGCATCAAAAAATAAAATCGAATTGATACATTTCAGTATATATGTATCTGTATGTATATGTATATAATGTATATAACAGTATACTGCTAGACTTGTCTTCACAATGCAATGTTTGGTGATCGAGCTTCCCCTGAGCATCCGTTTCCTGCTGCTTGGTCGGGGTAGTGGTGACACCCGGCAACATCTGCACTTATTAAGCACTTTTCCAAACCACATACAAAGTGCTTAACATACATTAAATACTACAACTAAATATGACAAAACAACCATAAAATATTTAAAAAACAAGTCTGAAATTGTGTTTGTTTTAAAGTGATTTCAAAAACAAATGAGGGGCCGAACTGAAAAGGAGCGGCCCCCTTAATGTTAAGGATTGACCGAGGAATGGCCAGGAGGGACCTACCACAGGACCTCGGATGCATTCAGGCTCGTATGAGGTCAGGAGGGGAGCTATATATTGTGCAAGCTTTTTAAATCCACTCTGAGCAAGTGAAGTGATCTTTACCGGTGATGTGTTCTCGTGTGACCTGGCAGTCTAGTGCAGCACGTTGAAGCTTCTGTCAGCTGGATGAAAACAGCGTTCACGGCGACAATAGAACAATGTTTCCCACCATGAAGAGGCCTGAACACCGTGACGGACGGACCCAGTGAAGAGCAGACGCACCAGATATCTTTCAACATCTCTTTAATAAAAAACGAACCCACAGGGTTTTATACAGTAAATACTCGTTATAAGTATAAAGAATCCATTGCAAACATACTTTCTCACAAATCAGTCTTTAACAGTGATTTTCTTTGCGCACTGAAGGAACCGGAGTTGCCCCCCCCCCCAGTGGAGATCTCTCAGTTTAACGTTGTCTGACAACGGTTCATAGGATCCGATGATTATCCTCACATAAGGTGCCTCCCACAGCGTGGGAGTGTGTGTGTTGGATGGATCATGTTTGGAAATGAGAGGTTCCAAAAGGTTGAGAGTTTTACCGACAGGAACTCCACATCACGAGCAGCCATCAAACACACAATAACATATGGAAGTCTTGTAGGCAGTAGAAGAGCAAAATGCATCAATCAAAAAGTGCAATAAAATACAGGAATAACATTTCAAACACCGGTACATAAGAAGATATGAATGCTGCATTACGTTCTATTAGCAGCCAAGGAAGATTATTCTGCATGCTGTAATTCTCAAAGGCAACAATATTCCTGACAACGACACATTCCTGGAGTGAAATCCCCAAAAAGACAGGAATGTCAAAGCATCATGAGGAAAAGACAAACCCCCCAAATGCAAAGATGTCGCAGCAGGCTGGGGGTCGACTCGTACAATGCTCGGCCCCCAAGCGGAGTCATGAAGTGAAGGGACACCCTGAACGTTTTGAGTCTGTGGAAGGGACAGCTTATTCACAAATGTAGCGCGCCACAGCCTATGTAGCTCCACCTCCAGGTCCCAGACCTGAAGAGCACCACACAGAAGACTTGAGCTCAGCGTAGGTTGCTGACAGAGCAGGGGAGCCTCCTTCCACAGTCCTGGCTTCACATCTCAAACACATCTCTGGAGTTTGGACTTTCAGCTCCTTTTCAATTGCTTAAGATGAACAGGCCCTGAGAGCTGGACCACAGTTCTAGAGTCCCTGCTGGACTTCAGCAGACCGGCAACATGCGAGCGTTGCCCTTGTACTCCTCCTCAGCCTGGAAAGAGATTTACTTTTATTAGATAGACTATCAGCCGAAGTCATTTCTTATCAGTTTGACAGTGAGGGTTATGCTCACTTATTGAAACAACCTGGTCAGACACATACCTCAGTGTATGCTGGAAGTGGTGGGAACTGGAAGGCCGGGGCGCTCATGAAGATGGGGCTGTCGTCACCGTCGAAGTCGTCCAGGAGCGGCGTGAGGGGCTGGTCCAGGCGGCAGTCGCGGGTGACGTCACAGTAGCTGGGAGGATCAGAGGGCATCCGGAGGGACACCCAGCTCTGGGAGGCGTTGCTGACCGAACCCTCGTGGCTGCTCACACTGCTGCTGCGGCTGCCCAGACCAGAAGTACCAATGACCAGAGGCAGCTCCAGGATCAGCTTCTCACTACCAGGGATGTGGATGTAAATCTAGCAAAAGGATCACGAACACGTGTTAACATTGATTTTCAATTCTCAAAATGTAACAACATGCAGCAAGTGAAAGCTCACCATTAGAGCGTACTCCACACGGATGATGTTGCAGCCCAGCATAGATGGCTTTATCTTCGGCACCCTGATGGTCTTGCCCTGCCACGCATCACACATGCCGGAGATGATGTGGTTGCCGCGCACTGAAGACAGCTTCTGACGGAAGACCTTGGTGCGGCCGTTGGCCTGATAGGTGTGTTTGGCAATGATGGCAGCCTTGGGCACCACGATGCGGGAGCACGTGTTCTCAAACTTTGCGTTGATGCAGATGTCTTCGCCTTCACAGAAGCCGCGGCGATCGATTTTTGCATTGAGTGACACCTGGCCATCAGGGATGAACATGCAGGTGACTTTCTTCTCCTTCATGCCACCTGTGGGAGACTGAGGAGATGCAGAGAGGTAAGACTCAACTCATGCAGCACTTCATCATCATTATACAACAGCAGTGTCAGTGAACTCACCAGCAGGTCTGGGGTATTGACATCCAGAGGCTCCTCCACCTCAAAGGGTTTCTTACACTGGAGAGTGGGCTGCTGTGGCCTCTCCATCAGGGCCTTCACGTAGTACTGGACAAAGCCAAACTTCCCCTTGTATGAAGACACAAGCTGCCTGTGAGAACATGCCAGAAGGAAAATTAAAGCCTCAGGTATTCTGTGAAGTACAACACAATGACATCCAACCATGATGATGGTGTTGAGAGGAGGAAACACCGGCTCACCCTTGCTGGGGGAGCTCAAATCCAAACAGGTACTGGTATTTGTTGCCGGGCCTCAAGACGACTGATCCATCAGAGTCTGGAAAGAGAACACATGTAAAGAGGTGGTCTGACTGGGCTTCACTGGGATCCTACACGACATTACATTACAGTCATTGAGCAGACGCTTTTATCCAAAGCGACTTACAATCAGCGTATTCAACATCGGCATTCAAGAGAACTACTGGTCACCAGAAGTCAGAAGTGCATCTCCTATAATGCGTGTGCACACACAGAGCACGCCACTCAGTGGTGTTACTGGGTACATTGTGACAACAGACGAGGAGTTGGACTGTGGGAATATGAGCTCATGTGTACCTGTGGGGTGGTCGTCCAGCAGCAGTAGCTCTTCATGTCGGAGGTACTCGGCCTCCTGTCGACACCGCTGCTTGCCTTTAGCGTACTCCACCTTGGCGCAGCCCAGACCCACAATCTTCAACGCGGACACGCGCGTGACCTCGTTCACTTCCACCTCCACCCGGCCAGACACCTTGTCCCCGCCGCAGTAAAAAGTCTTGCTCGGGTCCGAAAAGACTATTTGAAAGCATTTCATTCTCTTCGCCATAGCCACCATGACTGCTGATTGGTGATATCCAACACGGAGATAAGAAGAAGGTCTCGTAACTGTGAAGCAACAGCTTCCCTCCACTCTGCTGTCAACAAAGAGAGCGCGGCTGGTTTTATGGGAGCACCCTCACCCGGCCACGAGCGGCCAGTATGAACAGCGTGGCTCAGCGCGTGCACACTGCTCCCATTGGTGGAAAACCTTTGTTTGTGTCAGCTCTAGCCAATGAGCGCCCGGAGCCGACGCGTGGACACCGCGTGGCTGCGAGACTGTAGAGCGTGCTCAGCAGATGTGTGCACAGGAAGTTGAAGGCTGACACAGGGAGCAGTACATTTGTAGTAAACAGACCTGAGACCACAGTGTTATCATCACACTCTGGTACTGTATACATCCAAGAATGCATATATATATATATATATATATATATATATATATATACATACATACATACATACATACATACATACATACATACATACATATATATATATATATTTATATATGCTGTTGTATGCCGTTGCTTCACAGTTACGAGACCAATATATCCTATAAATACAATAAATACAAATTACACCTTTAAAGGTAGTATTCACTGACGGGCTGTTTTATCGGGATGTATTCCAGACAAGCATTTCTGTTATTTTGTCCACCCCTTGTTTATGAGGATTGAGGGATTGCAGCTCTGATGCTGCAATGAAGCTGTTCCAACATGGAGCCTCAATCATTCCAGAGAAACGTTTGACATCAGTTCCTCGATGGCTCCCTATGGCACGCCAACAACAGACTGTGTGTGTGCGTGTGTATGTGTGTGTGTGCGTGTATGTATGGTGTCATGTGACCTGCACCGCTCAGAGTTGTTGCTGGGGGCGTGGTCTAAAGCTGTTTGTGATCTGAGGAGATCACATTGTTCCCTTCTGTGAACCTTCACCTACTTATTGTACAAGTGAACACAGCGTTCACCTTTTACAGGGAGACGTAGTCCTGCCCTGCGCCCCGGCTCATGTTGAAACACTGGTAGTTTGCCACGATGCTGTAGTGCTGCTACAGCCAACTTTGACTGAAACCCAAATGAAAATGTGATTGACAGTAGCTCAGCTTGTTGGCTAATGTTAGCGTAGCTGTATGCTTGTTAGCCGGATGGTGGTCTGTCCTTCAACATGGTGGGGGTAGTCCACTTCTGGTACTGCTGTTTGGATTGTTTTGGGATCCTTACAGACTTCTCTGCCACGTGATGTTTTAACACCTCAGACGGTTTGCTCCTTTGGCAGAGGCACACACACACAGTCTGAAGTGTTTCCAGGAGACAGGCCGTTTAACATTTAATAGACAAGCTCGACTCTCCAGAATCACAATGAGAGGTCTCAATATCAGCATTGTGACGAGTCAAAAGTTGTATCAAAGATACCTATTGGGATATCAATTATTAGATGCAGAGACTTGATCTTCAGTTCTGCTGACTTTATTGCAGGTAACACTACTCAACGTTACAACATGCCCATCCTGGGTTAGGGTTGGGACACATGAACCCATGAAGGTCTGAACACTGAGCACACAACTCTTTATCCAATGGAAGAACAGCACCAGAGCCAAGACATACACACCAGTATTTGACTGCCAAGACATACACACCAGTCTACATAACAGCTTTTACATCATTCTGACTCGTCAAAGGACAGTTGGTGATATCTGTAATTCAGTTTGACGATCTGAAATAACAGTTGCAGATGTCTTAAACATCCCGATTGGTCCGCATTGTTGTCGACGTTGCTCAGCAAAACATTTGAGCAGTGTTAGCAGAGGAAGTGCCGGTTGCAATGAAGTAGAAGTTGTCTTGTTGCAGACAGTAAGTCCTCTGCATTTATTGCTGACAGGTCCTGTCGTGCACGGGCTGCAGTGTTAAAGCTCAGTCAAAAAGGTGAACTTGGGCCCCACGACTGCTCTGCGATGGAGGAGAAACCATCCGGTCTGTGATGCTGTACCAGTGTACCAATCGAAAAACACTAAACTCTGTTATACATGAGGAAGAGTTCAGGAGACTCACAGCGAGAGGACAGAAGCTGATCTGGAGTCTGCTGGCTCAGCAGCTGATACGTCTGTATCTCAGGTGAGCAGGTTCTGGCTGGGGTTGGTATTGTCTTTTAATTAATACAATTAAAGATAAGACATTTTTTAAATTAAAAAATCATCTTTTTGTGTCTTTAACAGCTGTCTGCAATGACATTTCGCCTAATCAAAACTCTGATTCAAGATATCTGTAATCAGATTTTGACTAGGCAGAATAAGAGTTAAATATATCTCCAATTGAGATATCCCTAATCTAAATGAATTTAAAGATATCTATAACTTGATTATGGATATCTACAACTAAATTGTGACGATTCCCAACTCCAGTTCAAGATATCTACGTCATTTTCACGAGTTCAAACTTTTGAATCTAGATATCTTGAACTGGAATTATGACCAGTCGAACTTATGTTGTAGATATCTCAAAAAAGAGAATAGATAAAATATTCCCTTTTTAAATACACACATGTATGCATATGTGCTCATCAGAAATACATTTGCGATCCTTTATGTGTGGATTCTGTTTACATTATTTGTAATACCTATTTTATTTCTTATTTTCTGTTGTGTGCATTGTAAAATAAGAGCCGCAAAATGACCACAGACGTCAAGCAACTACAAACATGGCTGCCTCATTTCAGTCTGGGGATCTTGCTCCTAAATGGGAGAGGTGGGGGACCCATTCCATGTGTGTGCCCAGGGGCCCCTTGTCTCATAATCCACCCATGCCCATCCTGCAGAGAGGGAAGAAGTGAAAGAGGTCAGAGGTCGGTGGCTTATTCAGTCACTGAGAACGAAGGCTGGTATTCAGCTCAGGATAAACTCACTCGTGCACTTCAAACAGAGCATATGATAAGAGTGTGAAGTGAAGCTTGTGTAATTAGGTGACAATAGCCAGCTGCCTAAGGTGATGTTTTGTTGATAGAGGAACCATTTGAGTGATGTGCTTGTGAGCCAATCAAAACCAGAGCAGTGAATGTGCAGGTTTGTCACCTCTGAGGTAGAACATATTTGGGCATGGGGAGCCTTAACGAAACCTGAACCCAGCAGGGCCTCAGTCATTCTGCTGGTGTAGATATACTGCTCTCTAGTGGAGGGAATGTGCTGCCACAGCTGGAAGCTTGGATCTGTGATGGACCAGCACTCTGCCAAGGGTCTGGGGCACTTCCGGCAGATCTAATAAAAGACTTGGAATGAGTCATAGTTTAAGATCATTCAGAACAGCTTATTTCTCAACTTAGACATCTTCAAAAAAATCTGGATCAACTCCAAATTATGAGAGCTTCCCTTTTAAAACGCTGACTATTTCAATAAGTGAGTAATCGTAAAGTGACCAGTTCAGTCCTACACAATCATAAAATCTGAGGTTATGTTATTGCTGACATGGCTCCTGATATCTGAAGAGGCCTCATTTCTTAAGCAGCGATGAACTCCAGCACAGAGGGACACCTCAGGCAGAGGTTACACGCTCCTGCTCTCCAACATCAGGATTCACTTCCTCCCTGACGAGACGGTGCAGGTGCTCATCCAGGCTCTGGTCATCTCCCGCCTGGACTACTGCAAGTCTCAACTTGCCGGAGCCCCTACACTGGCTCCCTGTAAGAGCAGCCAGTGTAAGACTGGTGCTAGCCTACAGGGCAGTGAAAGGAACAGCTCCTTCCTATCTCCAGCCCATGGTCAAGCCTTACACCCCCGCCCGACCTCTCCGCTCTGCTACCTCTGGGTGACTGGTTGCCCCGTCGCTCAGCGGTCGCGGCCATTTTGTCCTGACCCCTCAGTGGTGGAATGAACTCCCCACTGACGTCAGTCGGCACAGACTGAAAACGCAACTCTTCAAGAAGTACTACCCCGAGCCTTCACTTACTGAGCATTTATTGTATTCAGACTCATTTGAGGCACTTATTGCATTAGTTTGTTTCTGCACTGTGGCTCTGGTTTATGTTCTTAGATGTTTGGTTAAAACAGGCGATGCACTAATGACTAGTAGTTCTCTTGAACAACTATGTTGAATACACTTATTGTAAGTCGCTTTGGATAAAAACATCTGCTAATGTGAAATATTAAGCCACCTTGGATAAAATAGCCAGCTAAGTGCATGTTGCATGCCATTCATAGAGCCTAAACGAAAAGTGGAGTTACTCTTTGATATTTTATTTGTTACAGAGTACACAGTAGACACACTGCTGCCTTTATGAACAAGTCCTCCGGGTAGGAGAGGTCATTCAGCAGAGTGCTGGCGGCCCGTCACCAACGGCTCACCATCAACCTGAAAACAAGAACAGGTCGAGCTGTTAGGCTCAACAGCAGCCATGTCCCTGGTGCTAGTCTACCACGTAATCATCAGTTTGACATCACGTTTACAGATGTGGCAGATGTTCCCACCAGGTCGTCTCAGCAGGACGCTGTAGAAGCCCAGTGGGATGGTTTTTAGTTTCTGGTCAATTCCACAGCAAGTCAGGAATGGAGAGTCCTGAGAGCCTTGGTATATGACCACACACTGAAAGCACAGCTCGCATACTTACAGACGGAGGCCGGCCACATCCTTCATGCAGTGTCTCCAGATGCCCCCGCAATCCTGAAAATAAGTTAATTCCATTTCATCCAAATTACCCAACTTTATCAACTAATTACTTCATGGTTCAACATGGCCGACCTGTGCCGGTGAATATATACAAACACAGAAACGCAATGTACAGAAGAGGAAGACATGTCAACCAGTTTTTCTGCATCGAATGTGGACAAATTGGATTCAGTTATTAAAAAAAGAAACTGATTCACTCTGGTTATTATTTGACAACTATACAAATCCAGCATGTGTCCTGCAGTAATATCACACGATGCTCATGGCAGTGAACATGTGGGTAAAGCGAAACCACAGAGTTACTGTGCGAGGCATTTCCAACGGCACGGCCCTACGGTGAAGGGTCTGTCGGGATAGGCCTCGGCTCACTGGCTAGCACCACGCATGTCTCCTCTAGATGCTTCAACACTCACCGTGGCCCTTGAATCCTTCTGGAGGCCGGACGCTATGCTGCCACAGAAACCTGGAGCGTCAGAAACAGGAACGTCAGAGTCAGAGCCATGTGGATACACACCTATCACGACAGTCCTCAGACATATTGACAAAAAAGGGAGTCGACATGTTCTTTAGAACCAACATTACATTAGACAGTTAGAATCCTTTGTTCCTCGTTCAGTTGACAGAAGTGTGTGAGGCGGTGTAGGCTGCTCAGTCAGAGGGCAGCCTTCATTCTAATGTCGAGCAGCTGTACTAAAGCCACATGGAAATGCTTGAGGAGCGTTCCAAATGCTGCATTTAAGTGTTTCAACAAACTTACCAGGACTCCAAACACAGGACGTCTGGAGACCAACGATGCCAGATGTTGAGTTAGGTCTAGCACCGACTTTTGAACAAACCAGCTGATGAACCAACTGGCTGCAGATACCATACAGTGCAGAGATTAAGTTCATCCAATCATTGGCCAGATACAGGAAAGCACAGAAGAAGAAATACACTTACTGCTGTCACGAGTCTCCACCTTCTGCCATCGCAGTGGACAAAAGACAAAAAGACAACGTTCCGTTACGAAAACAAACACATTTACTAAAAACCAAGAGACGCGTTCAACCTCCTGATCTGATATCTGGTTAGCTAAAGCTGTGCATCTCTCAGGCTAAACCAAGTGGGTTATTAGATAAACATTGAAAGCGACAATTCTAAAAAAGTCAACAATTGCAACATCTTCTATACGCATAAAATTCTGACTTCCTATGCATGATTACAGGCCATCGGTTGCAAGGAATGCGTTTCGTTGAAGACCCTTGAGGATTGTAATACCATCATTTAATGTTAATATAAATAGGAAAGATGGCTAAAACATGCAACTAGTTTTGACTTTTAACAAGTTATTGAAGGACTGACTAGGAGAACCAGCTGCTCAGAAGGAGAGGAGCTCATCCTCAGCATGTCAAAGGTTGATTGGTCAATTAATGAAGGAGTGTTTAAGTTCTTGGGGAACTAAAAGCTACACCAGTGTTCAAATCAAGTGAACACATAGTCATTGGGAACTAGACTCAGTACCCTTTGGACTAGCAAGTGCAGAAAAATGTCTAAACATATATCACATTTGAACAAGTCGTTTTCTGGAATATATTCGGTTGAAGCAGACAAAGGGTTTGGTAGTTAATCAGATCTAAATTATATTTAAAATTGGGAAAAGTTAACAGATATATTTACTCATGTTTTAAATGTGCCATCTCCTCTAACAAAAGTAAATGAAAGTGAATCTCAGCAGATCAGATTCTCTCTAACACACTTTTCAGTATTTTGGCAACCTGTTTATTCAGAGCACCATTAGTCAAACAGATAGCAGGTATGCTGCTACTGAAACGCTCCACATGTCCTGCAGTAATATCACACGATGCTCATGGCAGTGAACATGTGGGTAAAGCGAAACCACAGAGTTACTGTGCGAGGCATTTCCAACGGCACGGCCCTACGGTGAAGGGTCTGTCGGGATAGGCCTCGGCTCACAACACTCACCTTTGAGTCTGAACACCTGCTGAGGTCTGGGACAAGGAGGCAATCCTTTGATGCAGCAGAAACCTGGAACAAGTCGGGCAGGACCCAGTGAGGAATGGGAGGATTTTGCAGACATTTTTAGTTTGAGGATATGCAAGGACAAACAATGCAGTAGCCTTCATAAGAATATTTGGTTTGCAATTTAGCCTCCGCATAAGAGTCTTTTTACTGTGCAGCTAAATGGGGACGCAATCTGCATTTTGTTGCACAACCAGGTTGTCTATTGACAATAAGGTAACCGTGATAGGGAAATAAATATATGATATAAGAAAAGCATGTTTAACTTGTAGAGGAAACTACTTATTGCAGCCTCACATTACCATACATATGAAGTACAGATTTTTGACAGGAAAGCCAAAAAGCACTTCCATACGGTTCCCAGTTTAGGTACTGGATCAGCAGAGGAGAAGTGGGCTCTGTGTGCACACCCAGTTCTCAGTCAACACTACAACTATATGGAAGTCACTGCCCAACGGCGCTCCATTGAATAGTCCTGTGTGCTAAGAGTAAAGCACAGACATTTCTTTCCAAGTAGCGTGTTTCAACAAACATACCAGGACTCCAAACACAGGACGTCTGGAGACCAACGATGCCAGATGTTGAGTTGGTCTAGCACTGACTTTTGAACAAACCAGCTGATGAACCAACTGGCTGCAGATACCACACAGTGCTTTGGTTATGTTCTGTAAATCAGCCATTAACTGTCCTATCATGGTCTCTGTACTTACATGTTGAATCTGCACCTAAGCCCAGGCGAGTGGGGAAACCTGCAGGAAGCACAGCAAAGGTGACAATATGTTCCACAAACACCCATGTACTTAATTAGCAGGGCGGCACGTTGTTCAGAGAGGCAGCTGTCACTCACACTTCAGAGCAGTTGAACATAAGCAAATCATCATGACACTTGTAAAGGGAACACGTATTCTATAAAACAACTTACCAAGCTGGCCTGAGGTCCACAGCACCTGACAGAGAACAAACCGTTTACATGTACTGCCATTGATGAACATGAACTTTGAAAATAATGATAAAAATGACCAGCTGTCAGTTCTCATAAGTAACACTGCTACAGCGAGAGCAGCAGTGGGTTGCAAGAGAACGCATTGCTCTATGCACTGGATGAGCTCTACGGCCCACCTGACAGGACCAGAGCTCACTCTGTGCCAACAGGGACTACAAACGACTTCATCTCCATCATTCACACAGATCCCTTTGTGGACGCCAAAAAAAACCTTTTAGCATATAGCTTCTCTTTGTTTCACATTAATGTATAAATGACCGTATGACACCAACAATCTGTAGTTCTAAATGAATCAAGACACCATCACCTAACAATGGCATCGCAGTCAGTGCTGAAAATAAAGTCGAATCAGCTCTTTGGGGAATCGTAAAGCCCCTACAACAGTAACAGTTTACAAAGCATACCTCATGTCCCAGAAGGGCAGCACAACTTAGAGGATAACCTTCCCCCCCATCACGAGCAGCAGTAAGCTCTTATCCTGCAGAGAGGAGGGTTTCAATGTCAACAAGTTTCAATCCCTACATGTAGAGCAGCTTGTAACGTTATTCAGTGTTGTGTATGCCATGCATCTTTTAACCAGCCGATAGTGTGCGACTGTGTCAGGCCTCATTGTCACGGTTCAGCAACCAAAAGTGCAGAAGTGAAAGCAAAACCTGCAGTTATATAGCCACAGCTGTCCTGGGATCAGCCCACTGCACAGGACAATCCCACTGACAAAGTCACTGTGGCGTAGGATGGCTGGACTAGCAGGCAGTGATCAGATGTGTGGTCCTCACTGAAAAGCATTTCCAACTACTACACCTCATTTAAATGTCAAAGAACTCAATACTTTGCTCATGTGAGACTTGTCGATGCCCCTCGTCCTATTCTTTGTTGCGTTTGGGGTGAATGGGTTTCCATTAATCTTATTTGTAATTTGACTGAGTTCTTTAAATTACAACTTACTAGTAGTGTTCAACTGTTAATCAATATACGATTTGATTGGCTGCCTCAAAAGTTATGTTACCGATTAGTCAGACTGGCTACTGTGGCCAAGCTAACAGAAGCCTTCTCGGCTAGCGTTAGCGGTTTTTTTGTTTATTTCTAAAGCCTCGCATATATCAACAACAAAAGAGACGATAAAATAGAGTGATGATCGTGAATAAAATAAGTTGCATCAATCAGTGGTACTGCTGTGCGTTTCTGACAAAATACTTCCGCACACGCACGCACGCACACACACACACACAGCCTCCTAACGGCAGGTGACTGTTGAAAGAGGAAGTATTACAGAATTACATAATAAGTCAGGCGTCAGTACTTTAGCACGCTAGCTGCCAGTTAGCTATTTGACGGTTACTAGCGTGAAGTAAAACGTGGTGCGCAAAATAGGAGGACGTCACGTTTCAAACGACTACTTAAAAATCACACAAACTTAAGGTTCTTTATCAACAGCGGCCACATGCATATCTTTGTGTCGAGTGTGTTCGGTTAATCGCTTCATCATTCATGTTTACCTGCATGCGCTCGTCTTGCGTCGACTGCAGACGGAGGAAAGAGGCTCGTAGGACGTGACGCAAACGCTTTTATAGGATGAATTACGTCAGTTGAAACCACTTTTCGACAACCACTGATACGTTCAGGGCAGCTCGGAAATCCGACAAATTTAATTTTTGGGACCCCATGGGGCCAGCTTTGCCCAGCGTAATCCACGTTGTTATCATCGTAGTTTTTGTGGTGAAGTCTTGCATTTCCTCTATTTGCTATTTAATAACAATAATAATAGTAATAATAAAAGTGGTAGTAGTGGTTGACCAACAACGAGTTCACCCCTTATCAGCAGACAGTCTTTCAACACACATACACACATATATATATATATATATATATATATATATATATATATATATATATATATATATATATATATATATATATTACTGTTCTAACAGTTAAAGTGTTTAACGGTGAGGACAAATCGAGGTGAGCTTGGAAGTTAATGGAACAAACTCTTGGACAAACTATCCCACTGATCCTGTGGCTCAGTCTTCAACGATCAGCAGCGGGAAAGGGCTTTGTTACTTTGCTGACCCACACTGGGGGTCTGGAACCCTGAAGTCGCATGCTTTTTAAATCAAGATTGTAAAGCAGACAAATCATTTACACCAATGAATTGTTTTTTTCGACACATGCCCAAAACCTTTTTTTGTGGCTTGTGAATTCATTGATTTGTTTCCCCATTATTATTGTAATACAGAAGGAAAAAGACAACTCACTCTTCACCCCTCATCCACAACGAGAAAAGCTGCTGCGCCCGATAACATCCCTGGTCATGTACTAACATGTACCAACCAGCTAACTGATGTCATCACTGATATTTTCATCACATCTGTCACAGGAGCGTTCACCTGCTTCATCGGTCCTGTACCTGAAACATCTGCAGTGTCCAGTCTAAATGACACTCAGCCCATTACGATGGAAGAGCTTTGCTCCCCATCACATTAACACCAACATCCCAGTCATCACACATCTCCACCCTGGTGAAGAAAGGTCTTGAACGGCTGTATTTCTTAAAGAAACATAACAAAGCACAATTCCCATGCCAGGTTCTTGTTAACTTCTCCAGAGGAGCAATAGAAAGCATCGTGACTGAAACATTAAAAAACTCTCATGGGATGTGTACGCCAGGACAGGCGGCTCTACAGCGGGGGATTAAAGCTGACCAGAACATCACAGGTGCGGTCTACTGAGAGTCAGTGATACTGTGAGCCCAAAAGATATTAAAAGACTAAACCCAGCCAGCCTGTTCACCCCACTGCTGTCTGGAAAAAGTAGTATAGTTTGGTCTTTTTCATGCATATTTTCTTACGCAGGTTACACGTAGACAACCCTCACCTCTGGGGTCAGTAAGGTGAACATCATCTAGCCATCTACACTGGAAGGATCTCACGTGAGTGCATGTTTATGGACTTTGCCATTACTGGCTAATTCAATTATTGATACACAACATATCAACTCACTCCATTTTTACTCAAGGCCATTCATTCATTCATTCAATTGACACTTAGGGAAATCCTATCCATTTTAATTAAAACCTATTTCACTTGCTTTGGATAATGTTATACAAATGCTCTCAAGTACAAGTTGAGAATGTCAGCAGCCCACTGAAGGACGCAGACAGGTGGAAGAGACAGAGGAACAAAAGACTTCAAAGTACTACATCTTTAAATACAAAACAATGGCAAATGGAAACTCTTTGCTGACATTCTTTTCACAAATATTTTAGAAAAGGTTGCATTGCAAATGTTGCCAAGACAGGCCAATAAATGAATCCTAAAAAAGGTCTGAGCACGCTAGTGCTAAAATCACATGTCAAATAAAAGTTAAAAAAAACAAACCGGTGTAATTCAAAATTGGTTTCAACAGAAGTTCAAACACATCAACTAGACCATTGACCATTATAGACATCTGTCCCAAACGATCAAAGTGTTTTTAAGGTCATATATAAAAAAGAAAAGGAATAATGATTATAAAAAATTATGTCTACATACAGCAGTTTGTTAATGTTTAAAAAGGTCCCACACACATTTATTCCAGATTTAGAAGAGAGTTTGCACGAGCAGGTTGATGCAGAATTGAGTAGTGGTCGAAGCACAATCAAGGTAAACCTTGATTTCTTGCTGTTCCAAAGCTAAGAGTCCTGGACCGTCACCACTCGTCTAAATTACAAACATGATCAATTGGGAGCCCATTAATCTGGTGAAAAACTACAATGTATGTGCGAGTTCAGCTGTACAGTTCTGCTTCAGAGTCCTTCAGCATCACTCCATACTGTCTGGGTCTGCCTGGGCCATGTAGGCGTCCAGCTCAGCATCCAGGTGGCCTTTGGTCTTTGACATGTAGGCGTCCAGCTGGTTGTCTAGTTGCTCACGGGTCATAGCTTGTTGGCCAACACCTCGCCCTCGTCCGCGACCACCTCGACCAGCAAAACCACCACGGCCACGCGGTCCCCCACGGCCTGTTGCCCCACGGCCTGTCCACCAACGCACACAGCATAGTGATCAATAGTCAGCCATTAAACGCAGTTTATTTAAGATCATTCTGTTACAACCTTTTCACACTTCAATAAGAGAAAAGTAAACCAGTCATCCCCTGACCTCGGGCTACTCCTCCTCGTACTGCTCCTCTGGACAGAGCTCCTCCTCCTCTCCCAGGAGCTCCTCCACGGTGGCGGCCTCCTCTACGCATTGCCAGACGGCCAGCAGAGCCACGACCTCGCATGGGGCCACCTGTAGAAGACACTCGCTTGCCTGTGCAACACAAAGACATATGGCCACTCAATGCAAACCCAGGACCAACAGTAAACACAAAGAGTTGGGAACAGATTCTACCTCTCAGGGACAGGGCTCCCCTCATCACTCCCCCTCTGGCTCGTCCTCGGAGGCCGCCCCTGATCATCCCTCGCATTCCCCCTCTACCTCCAGCAGCTCCTCCACGCATCAGAGTCCCGACAGGCCGGCCCAGCCTGGCCTGGATGTTGCTCTTCCCCAGGCGCTGCTTCAGGCTCTGACACAAGTTATCCACAGATTTTATTGTGACAAAACAAAATCAGCCAAACAAGGTGGGCAATTGTGAGGAAACGTCATGCTACAGGTGGTGATTACAGGCGCTCAATCAAGGCCACGTTCAAGAGACAGTAGCCCGGCGTAAAGACAAAGAGGACAGATGCATAGAACTCTAGCTCGAGTCCTCACTAAGACCAGGAGGGTGGATCACATCACTCCAGTTCTGAGGTCTTTGCACTGGCTTCCTGTCCAACAAAGAATTTACTTTTAAATCCTGCTGTTGGTTTACAAAGCACTGAATGGTTTAGGGCCAAAATACATCTCTGATCTGCTACTACCTTATGAACCATCCCGACCCCTCAGGTCGTCTGGGACCGGTCTACTTTCTGTTCCCAGAGTCAGAACTAAACATGGCGAAGCAGCGTTCCGTTTTTCTGCTCCACATATCTGGAACAAAGTCCCAGAAAGCTGCAGGTCTGCTGAGACCCTCAGCTCATTTAAATCAAGATTGAAGACTTTTCTGTTCGCTGCCTTTAATTGAACCACATTCAATTAATATATTAATCAATTTCTGCATTTTATTTCTTACACTGCTTTCTAGTGTTTTAATGACTGTTTTAATGTTTCAATCAATGTTCTTAATTGTTTTTAAATGTCCCTTTATTTTGCCTTATGTTTTGATGCTTTTATGTGAAGCACATTGAATTACCGTGTTGTTGAAATGTGCGATACAAATTGCCTTGTAGATTCATGATTAAAACTAGGAGGACGCATTAACACTGGCATGCAGACATGATCAGATTTATAAAGCCATCACACCCGATTCCGTTATAAATCTCAATCATCGTAGAACTGGTGCTCAAGCCTCATTCATGCAGGAAAAGAAAGTAAAAGTCTCACTTGAGCAGATATACTATTTCTCTCCTTACTGAACAAAGAACGTATACTTATTTTACCTACCAGCTGTATTTTAGAATAAAAACAGCTGTATCTGTAAATATTATCTTCATCAACTTTAAAGTAAAGAAAAAAAAAATGTACTATTCGTGTTTTTCATATTAACTACTGTGACTGCTCCCTCTTTACGAATATGTCTCGTGTCAAAGATGGACAGAGACACCCTGCTGGGGACCGAGGTCGAGTTTTGTTAAACCGTTTTCATAATAAAAAAAAATCAGAACAGTCTAAACACACCAGTATTACGCTGTGCGCACACGACTCAACAAACACTTTTCCAAAAGGAAACAGTTCACAAAAGGCTATGAAACTGAAAAATCTCTCTTCTCCGTTGAACAGGCCAGTTCCAGACATGGACTACGTACAAAAGTAGCGTCTCGTGTTACGTCCTTGAAACACAGAAGTGCAAATGTTTTTGTGTTACATTACTTAACTGTGTGACCAAGTACACGGTGAGATATATTAGAATTATTGCTAAAATAGTGTCAGTCTGAATCTTCACATAAAATCATAGAAATGCTTTATTTCTTTAATCAGTAACTACCTGGTGGAAAATAATCCTCCGTCTGTCTTCATGCAGATCTGAGGTGATGTTTGTTCAAGTGGTGACGCTATGAACCATCATCCACACGAGGCTTTGCTGAGCTGAGATTTTAGTAAGTAGGGTTCAAAGGGTTGCGTAATCAAATGGAACCAAATTCTCATCCCGTATCTTAGACAATCAAGTAAATCTTTACAAAAATATAGCATCTGTGCAGGTCAGTGTACAGTTTAAAACATGGCTCTATGTGGGAACAGGGCCAGTGCCTCTCAGCTCGTCTGATCTTTGCCCTCACCTGCTTGTGATTCAGAGCTGCTTGCACCGAGGGCCGGTTCTCCATCTGCTGGGCCAGCCGGCGATTGCGGGCACTGGCCAAATGCTGCTGTTGCATAGTGGCTCGAATGCTTACTGCAGCAGGCTGCTTGTTCTTCAGCATGTTAGTGAAGCTTTGGAGTTGGGAGGGAAAAAGAGGGAGGAAGTAAAAGAGGGGGACGGGGGATATACAGAGGAGGAGGAAGCAGGGTTCCACATCAAGTCAATTTCTCATAGAATGGATGAAGCCACACAGACAGCTGGCTCTTTGGTTATGCAAGACAGGTTCCACTCGTTGGCACTCATTTCCTCTTTCAATGACACGACCATCCAGAATGATTTATACTTGAATTTAGCATGAGTTTTCAAACAAGCACAAGAAGAAAGGCCAACGAAGAGAAACTCACAGTAAAGACGGACTGAGGGACAGAAGCAGAAAGAAGGGGACAGATTTGCCACTTACAGGCCTCCAGCTGACTGGCCACGGTGTCGTCCTGTTACAGCAGCAGAGGCCCTGGACTGGAGGAGTGCCTAGTACCCAGCCACTTACAACATGGACCGTGATTTGTGGTTAGACCACGGAGAGACTCAGAAGGGAAGGGGAGCTCTTTGTCACGTCCAAGCTAGGACTGAGTATCTGGTCTTTTATAGACTTTGAGCAGAGAAGAGAAAGAATGAGAGAACAGGAGGGTGAAAAGGAGAACGTGCACCACTTTCACTGGTTTGAGAGAGGCCGACAGGATCAAGAGGTGCCCCATCTCTTTGGTTTAGCTTAAGCCTTCGTCTCCCCTTTATAGGTGTATACTTGATGTATACTGTGCTGTTTAAGTAACAGGGTGCAGGAGTGCCAGGGCATTTGTAGGACAGTGGTCTGGTCCAGCATAGGCTAACCAAGGCTTACCCAGAACGACCACTACCCTCTCCCCTTGTCTATATGTGTGCACTGCTCACACAAGATATTTGGCCCTGGCCAGCCCCTTCGTCTCACATTTAACTCTGCAGGTGCATCAAAGAATGTTGACGGAACCAACAAAGTTGAGTGAGCAGTGCACACACTGGGGACAGGCAGAATAGCATCCATGTCGGGTCCGGTCCCCGAACAGTGGCCTTCCGTAGGGAGCACTAGAACCTTCACAAGGCTGGCCCTGGCCTCCGGTGTCTAACTGCTGACAGGGTGCGTGGCGCCTCACCGCTCGTTCAAGGACACTTTGGTGGTACTTTTCAGCACGACTTTTTGGGAGGAGGCTGCACTCATTTTGGCAGACTTCGCTTGCAGGCTCCTGGAAACAGACGGGACAGAAAATAAAACACAGTCAACTGGTAGTCATGAGAAGGGAAGGGATTCCGATTCAACAAACACTGTTGAACCTTGCTCTACGCTGTAAGCACAATTGCTGTATTTGAGATAATTACTGAACCTATACATAGTATTATTTCTCTCTGCCAGGGTGATTTAAACACTGTATGCTAGTCATGAATGTAACTTCCCTTTGGAGTAAACATGTTAAAGCTACCAAACAAGTCATCTGAACCCAATCACAAGATGGTGGCCTCCTACCATCCCTAACACAGTAATGGGTGGACCAGGTGAAATGTTACAACAGCTGCTGGTCTTCACAGATAGACAACCATAAGCAGCACGTGTGCCATGAAGTGATGAGAGCATGCATTTTGGATTCCAACCACCGAGTGACTTTAGTGTCCCTGTACCCCTGCGGTCTAAATGAAGCAGAACGTTTGATAAAGTGCTCTGTGGTCGTTGGACGGAATGTCTCGATGCTCAGAGGCACACTTTAATCCGCTAGGTATTACAAGGAAGTGTGATACCTTCATTCACTAATGTAGTTTAGAGTCAAGAACACAGAGTACGTTTCTATATGTGCTTACTCTTGATCCCAAGAAACTAACGTTAGCTTAACTTAGCGAACAAAAACGAGTATAGTTAGACTTCTGATAGCCACTAACGTTACATCAGCAGCCCAATGTGTCAACCCAAGATGAATTGAGTAGCTCAATTACAATTCAAGTGCTTACAATAATCATTTCCAGCATGTTTTACTTACAGTGACTGATGCGTCGGTCAAGAAGAGCCTTGCGGCCAGCTAGGGTTAGCTTTAGCAGCTAGCAGGTAACGTTACCGGCGCAGTGTGGCCGGGTGGTTGTCCTATAGTCTTGTGTTGAAATACAACATAGAATATGCTACCGTTCTAGCTAAGCGCTGTAAGAGATGAGCAAACTCTAGTTGAATTCGGGTCTTTCTCCGACTATTCGCAAAATGCTGGAACAGGTTATACAGCGAGTCTCACTAAAATGGTGCTGATAGCTTCATTTACCGACCACTGGAGGAAAATGGAGATGTCTGCAACGTCACGAGGACGTGACGTAGCTTCCGGTCTGCTGCCAGTGTTGTTGGGTTACTAAAATGGCGACAGCGGCTGTAGTAGTGACTTCCTCCGGCAAAGATGTTGTAGCGGAGGGGCTGCTCGACCTCCTGAGACCCGCTATCCAGCAGCTCGACGTGCATGTACACTCAGTCAGGTAGACGCGGCTCCTCGTTGAATGGTGAACTGACGTCATTTAAACGTCTCCTGCTGTCGTCCGTGCTAGCAGTCCCTTGACTGTCTCGTGACTTTCCAGAATGTGGCAATCCGGTGCTGTTTATTATTTAAATGTCAGCGTTACTTTCTATACATATGTTAGTCATGTCTCCCTCAGGTTTCATACGCCTGTATTGTTTGAGCTTTGACATGTCACATCTCCCATTCTGTTTCCAGCTCCTGTGTGTGTGTGCGCTTATTGTGATGGATGTTTGTTGTGTTTACATGATGAAGAGAACGTGGAACTGCATAACTATTCTACACTTGAACCGATGTAAAGGGTGCATTTGTTTCTTTGTGTAATCTGGCCTTCCTCTGGATTAATGGGATGATTTTCTTCTTCACAGAGAAAGCCAGGTAGAATTAAGAGAACATATAGACAATCTGGCCACAGGTAATTTATTGGATATAAATGTCAAACATAACATTAGTTTTTAAAGATACATTCATAAAGTACATTAAATAACTTGTTTACTAACCATTGGATTGGTCATGCGTGTCTCTTAATGTACATGCCTTGCAGAGTTGTGCCGGATAAATGAACATCAGAAGGTGGCTCTAGACCTGGACCCTTATGTAAAGAAGCTGCTGAATGCAAGACGTAGAGTAGTGCTGGTGAACAACATCCTGCAGAATGCTCAGGTCAGTGCTGTGGGGCTTTTAAAGCTGCACTTATCAATATATTTTTTTACGATTACTTTTTTTTATGCAAAAGGTGTCACTCACATTGACAAACCCACTGAGAATTATTACTGACTCTGTAGTTCCCCTCAGCTCTACAAGGCTTTTGAGCAACTTCAACTTGTTTGGGTTTTCTGGCCTTCAAACTGTGCTCTCATCACCCTGGTTTCTAGTGGCAGAGAAAAAGCTCTAAAACCAACTGTACACTACCTGCCCAGTAGAAAACAGCAGGCAGACTGTTAGAGACTAGCTGGTGAACACGGTGGAGCATTTAGCAGCTAAAGAGACAGGTATTTCCCTCAGTGGGTGGTGGAGACCAAAACAGAGGAAAAAGAGTTTGACCTACATTCAACAGATGGACACAAAGACTCCAAATGTTCGCCTGGCCGGTTCCACCGTGAATACAGTTACTGCTGAAACAGCCACTACTGCAGCCATTGCTAATACCTGTCCCACTAAAACTAACACTTGAAATTATTAGTTGTAGTAGTACTACAACTGCTACTACTACTACTACTACAACAACTTTTGCTAAAGTATGACTCGTATTATATTACTACTACCACCACCACCACTTAAGCCCCTTTTCCAGTAGACAAAATCACAAACGCCCTCTAATATCTGGCTTTTGTGTTTAGTGGGAAAGGTCACCATCGGTATTTATTCCCAGGACAGGTGACTCTGCAGTAGTCACAGGTATTTATTGGTCCCAGCTCCGATTGGCAGTGATGTAAACATGATACCCGGGTGGAAACGCTCATTTTCACCCCTTTTCTGCTGCAACTCGTGACTCTTTGTCATCTCAGCCACAAATTGTCTGCCTCCATCCAAGAAGCGCCTGAACGTTGTTCCAAATTAGTCACCACTGAGTTCCAAAGAGAGGCTGAATAAGTAACGGATACAAATAAGAAGTAAGCGCTGTAAGACTTCCACTGGCCTCTAAGCTGTGTGCTAACCCTGTTTTCCAGTTTGTGATGTCTAATGTGACGCATTCGGAAAAAACAGAAATGCATCCGTGTCTACTGGTAGTTGGAAAGGAGTATATTGTATTTTTTTTTTAACAGGCTTTCCTGTCGTTAAAAAAATGTAATTAATTTTGAGATTTAAAAAAAATAATGTAGTACTGTACACCTACTGCTAATAACTATTACTATCACCCATCAATGTTTAACGGAAAAAGGCACACAAATGGTAAGACAGTATATGAAATGACCACATAACCGAAACATTCTTTCCCCAGGAACGTCTGAGACGACTCAACCACAACGTGGCCAAGGAGACCGCTCGGCGAAAGACCATGCTGGAGGCTTCAGGAGTGTTCACCTCCCGCTCCCCCAGTAAACCCTGAACCTCCTGCTGCTCTGTGCTCCTGACACATCATTACTGGAGGAGCATGAGTCTTCTACTAACCTTTGGTTAGCTGTTTGTCCAGTGACATGCTGGCCTGCAATGCTTTGTCTTATGTTGTAATCGAAATAAACATCCTGGCTGCTATCTGTTCTGCGTTAGGCAGCTGTAAAATGACAAAATACAACAGAATCCGCTTTACATTTCACCAGATAACACATTTACTCTACAGAATCAATAACTACTTAAACTAACGAGCAAGATAAACTAACACTTAGCCTGGGGTAATGTTGGGGACCAACATATCAGATCCCTGTTTCGCTGCTGGAAGGTTTGTTTTTTTAAAAGTTCAGCTAAACCGTAACTGGCAGGGATTTAAACGCAAGACCACAGCAACACCGACATCATGTGGCACTCTCATGGATGTATTCAGATGACTACATGTACTGTAATGCACTGGTCTGGCCACTGGGGTTGGGTCCGAGACCTCAATACATTACACAATCTAATGTGAACCTTGAAAATGTTGTACCTTTGTACTAAAAACAATTGACACAGCCACAACAATTGAATCCTGCACAATTGTTTGTAGTTTAAACATCTCACAACATTTCTGATGCACATTTAGCATTTTCAGCATTTACAATTGTTCAAATCAAATAAGACAAACACAGTTGTATTGTTTGTATTTTGCAACATGTGGGATGCTGTTTCTCTTGTGTAAGTTGTTGTTGCTGATTTTGTAAAAAATGTAAGTAACATGGAGGACTTAACTCTCGAAACGCTGGTGTTAGGAACACTAACTCAAAAGGTTCATCTTCCCTTTTTAATGTAAATTAAAATGAATAAAAACTACATCCATAAATCAACATTAAAAAACAAATATTCATTAAAGCTACAATCAGGAACTTCTTTGTGTGGATTTTTGCTGTTCCATGATGAAAGTAGTGTTTCCGAGCACCAGAATCCATTAATTAAGAAAACCTTGGTTTACTGCAAAAGGGTCTGAAATGATGGCCTGCTCTGTCCTGGTTCTGGTTCTCCCTTGCCTCCCAGTCCGTATCCAGCAGCACGGCGTTGGTATTTGCTGCTGCTGCAGGAGCTCTCCTCTCGCAGGAGCTTCCAACTGAAAGGTTGAAGGCGGAAGCGAAGCCAGATCTGGGTCTGTCTGTTGTGATGTGGGATGTTTCACGGAGCCAAATGCAGACTCAGACAGCAAAGTTCTATTTCAAAACCAAGGTTCGTTTATTTCTCTCAGTCAAGGGAAAAAACAGGAAATGGACAAAGTCAATAGGAGGCGTCTCCACGCCTCCGCCCGGTTCCAAGCCGGAAAGTGGCTAATCCTGCGGAGCAGCAGACGAAGCAGACAGGAAAACTGTCAAACGTCAATACGGAGGCGCGTCCTCGCGCTCTGCTCGGATCTTAGCCGGGAAGTGGCCGGTCCGCGGCTGGCAGGCAGGCTGGATCGTCTGTGTGACACCCGAGGCTCGACACAGGAACGACAAGACTAAACAGTTGATCTCCGAGGAACGAACTGGAAGGCTTCCTCGTACAGGTGAAAACCTGAGGCTCGACACTGTACAGCAGGCAGGTCGGAAAAACGAGCGGCAACGTTAGTAGCAGATCTTCAGAGAGTGAACAAATGGACTACTCACGGGTCGGAATACCAGGTAGGTAAACGGACAGACTGACAACTGGGATGAGAGTGACAGGAGTATTTATGTCAGCTGGAGGCAATCACCAGAGATGAGGCACAGCTGTGCCTACGGGGAGAGGCGTGGCAGTGGGCGGGACTCTTAGGAGGACACTACTGAGGGAAATACAGCCGAGTTAGACATAAATCCTCACAGTACCTCCCCCTCAACGGGAGCCTCCCGGCGAACCGCCAGGCTTATCGGGGGGGAAAGGCGATGGTATGTGCGGAGTAGCTCTGGATCCATAATCTGGGAGCGAGGAACCCAGCATCGTTCCTCCACACCATACCCCACCCAATCCACGAGGTATTGGTGACCCCTACCTCGTCGGCGGACATCCAGGAGACGGTTGACCGTCTAAACCGGACCGCCATCGATGAGTCGGGGGGTGGAGGGGGTTCGGCCGGAGGGTTCAGAGGACTGGAGTGAACGGGCTTGAGCAGAGACACATGGAAGACAGGGTGGATCCTCATGGATGGAGCTTGAGCTTGACCGTGACCGGGTTGATAACGGAGACAATGGGGAACGGGCCAATGAATCTGGGAGAGAGCTTCTTGGATTCAGTGCGTAGGGGTATGTCCTTGGTGGAAAGCCAGACCTGTTGGCCGGGAAGATAGGTGGGGGCGGGTGTGCGGCGGCGATCAGCCAGACGCTTGTTTTGTTCGGAAGAACGAAGTAGGGCAGCACGAGTCTCTCCAGACTCTTCTGCATCGGCGCTGGTTGATTTGGACAGACGGGATGGAAATCTAGACCTCTTGGCTGGGTAGAAGGGGAGGTTGGTAGCCAATGGAGGCCTCGAAGGGGGAGAGACCTGTTGCCGTGGAGGTATGGCTATTGTGTGCGTACTCTATCCAGGCCAAGTGACGACTCCAGGAAGATGGATTTGCCGCCGCTACACATCAGAGCATGGCTTCTAGCTCCTGGTTCAGCCTCTCGGTCTGCCCATTGGTCTGGGGGTGAAAGCCGGAGGAGAGGCTAGCAGTGGCACCGAGGCTGCGGCAGAATGCCTTCCAAACTTGGGAGGAGAACTGAGGGCCCCGATCAGAAACAATATCCATAGGGATGCCGTGGAGTCTAAAGACATGTTGAACCAACAAGTCTGCGGTCTCGCGGGCCGACGGGAGCTTGGGAAGGGGACTAAAGTGAGCCGCCTTGGAAAACTGGTCCACGATGGTCAGGATGACCGTGTTGCTCTCGGAGGGGGGAAATCCGGTGACAAAGTCCAATGCCATATGCGACCAAGGCCTGTGGGGAACCGGCAGAGGTCGTAATAGTCCGACAGGGGGTCTGTGCGAGGCCTTGTTGCGCGCACAGGTGGTACAGGCTAAGACGTAAGCTCGGGTGTCATTGTCCAAAGATGGCCACCAGAAGGAGCGCCGGAGCCAGTTGATTGTACGTCTTATCCCAGGGTGGTCGGAGAGACGGGAGTCATGAGCCCATTGTAGGACCTGGGAACGGACGGAAAGGGGAACGAACAGGCGCCCTGGAGGACCACCTCCTGGGTCTGGCTGGGTCTGCTGAGCCTCCCGCACTGCAGATTCTATCGCCCATGTGAGGACCCCTAGGACACAGGCGGGTGGAACAATCGTGTCTAGCGCTGGGTCAGCCTCATCTGGGGAAAACTGACGAGAGGGGGCGTCGGGCTTGATGTTCTTACTCCCTGGGCGGTATGTGATGGTGAAGTGGAAACGGGCAAAGAACAGAGCCCAGCGGGCTTGGCGGGAGTTCAGTCGCCGGGCAGAATGGATGTATTCCAGATTTCGGTGGTCGGTCCATACAATGAACAGGTGGACTGACCCTTCCAACCAATGTCTCCATTCCTCCAGAGCCAGCTTGACGGCCAGTAACTCCCACGGACCCAAATGCAGACTCAGACAGCAAAGTTCTATTTCAAAACCAAGGTTCGTTTATTTCTCTTAGTCAAGGGAAAAAACAGGAAATGGACAAAGGCAATAGGAGGCGTCTCCACGCCTCCGCCCGGTTCCAAGCCGGAAAGTGGCTAATCCTGCGGAACTCTTATGCTGCGTTCACACCGGTCGCGTTGATTTTTTGACGCACTGCAAAATCGCGTCCAACGCGCCGCCGGTCGTGTTCACACCAAACGCCGCAAAATCTCGTAGCGCCGGAGAGGGGGTGTGGTTTATCGTCCTGGAAGCCGTTCACCTGGCCGCCATTTCTTTCCGCTGTCAACCATGAAAGGAATAAGGACAATTGCTGCTTTGTACGTGTTGTGGAAGTCCCTCAAACATCGGAATGCCAAACGCCGTCATGTCTGGTTCATAATATTGTTCAGAGGAGCTCCGTGGATTGTATCGAGCTGTATTCACTGTCTAGCAAGCCACCGGTCGCTGTTTACTACAGCTGTAGGAACACAAAATAAACAGATTTGGCTGTGATTCAACGGCAATAAACCGACAAAAAGGGACTCCGAAATAACAACATAATGATGCCGATTTGTACTTGTCTTCTCCGACAAAAAGGGACTCCGAAATAACTACGTAATGATGCAGATTTGTAGGTTACTGGTCTTCTCAATGGAGCTCTGATGGATCGGTGCTAGGCTATGCTAACATCGTAGCAGCTCCACCAGCACTCAATAACGTCACGTAGACGTAAATACGGCATCGTCTATTCATTGTTTGTACCGTATGGTTTACACACACACATGTATACACATAGTTTGGTCCGGTCTCTGTTGATATTGTCAGGATCCAGGATCCCTGTCTGACCTGTTCGGTGTTACCTCTGTTTCCTCTGATCTCCTCTCCTCATGTGTTCTGTCATTGTTATTGTGTGCCATGTGCTCTCTGTTTGTCCTCTGCCTCCAGACGCCTCCCATGGCCACACCCGTGAGTGTGCACAGCTGAGGACACTCCAGCCGATCACCTCCTGCTGCCTGACACACCAGACTCAGGGCCCACTAATGAGTCCCCTGTCACTACATAAGCTCTGGCCCTGCAGTCTGGGGTTGTCAGGTCGTACCGTTTTTCACCCGCGTCAACCCCGTGGCGTCCTCTGCCCGCCTTGTGTGTACGGATTACACTCTGCCGCTCTGCCCTCCTTGTGTGACACGGACTACTCACACGGTCGATCTGCCACTCGGGTGTCGGACCACGGGCTCCACACCTTCACACATTCTAAATAAAACCTGTTAATAGTAACTTCTGTCTCCTGTGGTCTTGCGTTTGGGTCCTACCTGCGAACTCCCATAACAGATATGAGTTATCTTAGAGCTCTGGGTGAACACAGACGGCTACAGGATTTATTTCCTGATTCAACAACTGCAGGAAGCCAGTGATGACAGGGGGAGCAACTCAATGCTGATAGGCTATCGCGCCACAGCGTCACGCGATTATTTCTCAGAAGTTGAATAATTTCAACTCGCGCGTTGCCGATTTTGCGGCGTCCAACGCGTCCACCGCGTCCACCGCACTGCAATAACGCGTCCAACGCGCCGCGCCATCGCAAAATCGCGGCGCGCCAGTCTCATCGCGTCTGTGCATAGACTTTGTATGTAATCTCGACGCGCGTCAAAAAATCAACGCGAACGGTGTGAACGCAGCATTAGGAGGACACTACTAAGGGAAATACAGCCGAGTTAGACATAAATCCTCACACTGTCCATGGAGACATAGCTTACTTTGATATAAAATTACTTTTCATTAATAGCATTGGTTTTAATCAAGAAAGTTTCGCAATTTTAGAATTTCAATATTTTAAAGTAGAATGTAAACCAATACTCCATGTAACTATAATTTAATTGCACATTTTCCAAAATACAATTAGGACTGATTATATTATATATTTTCCAATCTGAAAATCTCATCTTGACAGAACATAGCTACTTGCACTTTTGATATTGTTATTTACAACACTGTCCTCTTGCAAGCTCTGGACTTGTGCATTAATTAACAACTGGTCGTTTGTCAGACAATTACTAACAATAACGCTGCACCTGGCATCAGAAATGAAAGAATAGAATACGATACAATACAGAACGACAGTTGTGTTTTCGTTTAACACGTTGAGCCTGAACCCGCCAATCAAAGGCCTCAGGGGAACAGCACTTTTAGATTTGGAGGTGGCAAGGGTTCCGGTACATTTGAGATCAGCCGGAAGTTGGTGCCATGTGCGTGCAGCAGCTAAAAGCTGCTTCAGCTGTTTGGTTCTGATTTGATGTTCTACCAGTTGACTGCTTCTTAAAGATCCGGGCCCTGCAGAAACATATTTTGGCCCGAGATTATTGAGTGATTTATTACCTAGCACCAGCATATACATTACACGTAGTGTAAAGATTTAAGAATAGGAGTAACCTGCTTGAAATGAAGGCATGAATGAGTTTGGACATGAGACCTGTAATTCGTGCTATGCTTGAGATAATAAAATTCTGATTTGTTCAGATCTGAGTCTGTGAAAAAACGAACTACCTGTTTTTGTCTTGCTACTAGCAGAGTGCTATGGCAGCCAAAAGAGGACCAACGATCTATGGACAGACGCTGAAATAACTTGTCTGCCAGCACTTTCACTTTCACTCCCTTTTCACTTTCTGCTGCTTCCCCTCTCAGTATGTAACAGCCTTCTCTGGTGTTCTGGTGCGACGGAGGAGTTCTTCACCAAGACTTGACAGTGTGATTGTTTCGATGGCTACGTTACTGACAGCTTCGTTCTTACCACAGCAATCCATGCAGGTCGGTGATGTCTGGACACACAAATCCAATCTGATCACTTGTTAATAACAGTGCGGAGTGTCTGTCTTAAAGATCTGATTTGAGAAACAGATCTGATTTGCCTGCAGTCTGATTGGAGCCCAGGACCATCATTGGGTCAGAGACTCTGTAAGTGTGAGTGTCGTCTGCGTAGCTGTGAGAAGCAACATCATAGTTCTGGCTGGTCTCATCCAGGATTCGTAGCAAAAACTACGAAAAATAATAATTAGTAGAATATTCGACAAATTATGTTATCCACGGAATCCTGAATGAAGACGTATAAAGTCCGCTAAAGCACACAGGGGGTGGGCGGGAGGGGAGTTCAATGAGTCCAACAAACAGTGATCTTTCGGCCATGAGGTCGCTGTTTGTTCTCCATGTGAAACGAGAAGTCAACGTTGGAAACACATGAAAAATGATGAGTAACTTCTCGTAGGATACCATATGAACCATTGTATGAGGATATGTTGTGGCTGCAAATGGGGGTAGTAGTGCAGTATGACTGATTAATTGTTCATTAGAGTGATGGCCAGTGGAAAGAAGCTGTTCCTGTGTCCGGTGGTTTTGGCGTACAGTGCACTGTAGGTCCTACCAGAGGGGAGGAGAAGAGTTGGAGTTGCAACTGGTTGTGTCGGGATCATACACGGGTTGAACAATAGCGGCCTATGGTACCTTGGGGAATCACATGTCATGGCAATCTGGATTTATAGGCACATGTTTTTAACTGTAAACTAAATGATAGTGCTGTACTGTGACTCAACACGCTATCTATTGTTTTAAATCAGCCCTGAACCTTGCAAGGCCAATGTTGAGATAGATTTGACACGTTGGGACTTATCCTGAAAGTTATACAAAAAAGTTAACGGCCAACTCCTGCCTCAAAATCCAGGTCCTCCACCTGGCCCCTGCAATCCACATGTCAAAGTGTCCTTTTAATTGTGAGTGTGCATGTGAATGTGTATTGCTCCTGAGGAACAGGTGGTACCTTCCACCAGTGTTAATGCTGACTTGTGTTGAAAAGTGCTTTGAGTGGTTGCTAAGACTAGAAAAGTGCTATAGAACTGCAGTCCAAACCCCATAGGTTTGGTTGTTAAAAGACTAACAAGACACATAACTATAAATGCAATAATACCCATTCAGTGCTAACGTACATTTTATCACTGCTATGAATAATTATAATTTCCCTTCTCGGGGGATAAATGTGGGATGAAAATATTTGCAACAGTTAGTCTAAGTTAACAGTCAGTCTGCCCCCTCTAGAACACCCCTGGTTGAAGTTAAACTTCATTTAAACCGTGTCTGCAGGGTCTTAGTTCCCCTTCCATTGAAAATACAGACATGTTCCACTCTGTGTTTCAAAGCTCTGTTTATGGAAAGCTCTGCTGACATAAATGTGTCGTAGCAAAGCAACACAAAGAATGACGAATGATATTAATCTGGTTTGATATTAGGTCATGAAAAGTGTATAAAAGTTAAACATAATAATGCCCACATGTCGCTTGTGCTTTTTAGATTTTGTGTGATATTATTAGCTGTTTCTAAGATTAACATTATTGTCAACTTTTTGAGTTTGTGCAAAACGATTTCTTACATTACTCATTTGTCAACAAGCTTATGAAAATAAGGCAAAGTCTGGAATGCATCCCACAACATGAAAGTATTGGACAGAATTTATGACATATTGATGATTTCTCGTTCTTAGCACCTTACAAGCAACGCTGTCTGGATGATAGCACTGGAAAAAAGGCCATATTCAAGTAGAAAGAGATCAATTGAATTGGGACATGGATTTCCTAGACAGCTGCAGTATAGGAAAGCAAGCATCCATTCTATATTTTATCAGTCTGGTCGACTCAGAGAGGACTCCACATGGCGTCATGGCGTCATTTAAAAAGAAAATCATAAATACTTCTCAAATACTGGCATCAGTAGGCTGTCCAATCCCCGTAGAGCTCCTGTCATGTTCTTGAAATAAAATCACTTTGAATCACAGTCTGTGCTATTGTTGAGCCCGAGGAAGCTGTAATGCAAAACGCATTGTCTGTCATACAATTGTACATTTTGCAAGACTGAACGAATACATTTCTTCCATAATCACCTGAATATGGTAACGTTAGGTCACAGAATATGGCGTATTTTCTTAAACATGTTAACTCTGACCATTAAAGAGTGGAGTGCTCAAGTAACAGTTGCATTTCGTGTGTGTGTGTGTGTGTGTGTGGTGGGGTGGGGGTGGGGGCTAATCTCAGCGGCGCCACCTTAAAAAAACAGTCTCGCGGACCTGTCAATCTAGACGAACCAGACAGACCCTGGCTAGCGGCCCTGTTGTGAAAACTACTACGTTATTGGCCGACAGCGGATTCCCTGTGAGACCTGACCGCCTATTGGTTGCAGCATGTCGAGACACTGACGCGCACGACGTCTCCCGTCTATTGTTATTGTGGCGTGCGCGAGGGGAACAGACAGGATGCACGAGGAGACAGTAGGGCTGATAAAAGGCTAAAACAACCGAGAAACATCAAGCTAGCACAGTGCAACGTACGAGGAATAAACATTAGCTCGGTCCATTACAGGCTTTAGAACAACGAGCCCTGGAACGCAGAGCAGTACCAGGTCTGATGCGAAGAGTATGAACACAGATAGCAGCTCTGGTCAACACACAACACGTACAGCTATCTAGAGTACAACAGCGATCTTTTTGTCCAACTTCTTCTCTCGACTCTGGCTGATGTGTAAGTACAAACTATGTATCCCCATCTCGTCCTTCTCCTGCCCTCTCCAGCGTTGCAGCCAGATAGCCTGACCGAGAATATGAGGGGGAAGTCGGTCACATTAGCTTGTTATAGCTTACTGTAACTTGCTTTTATTCGCAACAAATGTTCGGTTCCGCTGCCTCAGTCTTCTAATGATACCGCTCATACATCTGCTCTTTATATGATTACCTTTGTTAAACTTCAAGCAGTCACACAGACAAGTCCTCGTACAAACAGAAGTTGTGTCTTAAATGTATTTATTTGTCAGATTAGCTGGGTCGCGATCCTGTTGAGAAAGGGTTCGGGTTCTCCGGTACGCATGTCAACCGGTCTGGGATGTCAGTGAAGTGAATGCACGGCCTGGACACTGCTCAGGTTGTGAGGCACATATGGTCGCATCTGCAGACCAATCACCTTGTTGGGATTTTCATTTGAAGCATGAGGCCCTCCGGGTATCAGATGGGTTTTAGACGTCAGGGCCCGCATGATAAACAGTATGTTTAAGAGGAGCGTGCGTGTGTGTGTGTGTGAGTGAGAGTGTGTGAATATATGTAGCAACAGTTACCTGTGACTGTCAGCATAAGGCTGTTTGTTGTATCAGTTATTAAGCTACAATAAAATGACCATGTTGCAGGAAATAACTGATCGCCATGTACAGTATGTTTGGTTGTAAATTAAATATTTTATATATTATTTACAGTATTGAAACAAGCTTCCATGTTCAAATGAGGTACATGTACGTGACATGCATGGTAGGCTGTGAAGTCACTACGTACATTCACATACTGTAGCCTACTGTACGTGACTTAAGTTTTTACAATGATACAATTGTTCTTATTATTCAATTCATTTTAAGAATTATAATTCAATTTGATACATATTTTAGTCTTTGGAATATCAGAAAATAGTAAAAGAAATGCTCTTCACAAGTTCCGAGAGATGTTGTGTTAACTATCATGGAGTCAAGACTACATTCACACTGCAAGCCTTAGTGCTCAATTTGGATGTATTGCTCAGATACTTTTGGCTGTCCACATTATCTTTTAAATGAATGTAATCTATTTCAGATCACAGTGTGAACTGGTCACGGTCCTCAACTGACCCACAGGCGGAAAAGACAATAGCAAAGGCATGCAGTCAGCGTAAACAGAGGGCTTATGTGCAGGTCACAATATGACCCCTTAATACTTATGAGGTCGAACACTTCACCGCCTACCTCCAAGCAGCTGTCTTCCATGTTGGTATTCACAGAGTGACTCCCGCCAACGTAGAATTGTGATGAATGCAACCTGGTGTCACAGAATACGTGAAGTGACCACGACCTGTTGACGGGGAATTACGTGTTGGTGGCACGTCATCAATTAGGATCCTTTTTCGTGATGGACACAAATGAAACGCATTTACGTGAATATGCAACGACCAGAGCTAGTGGCGTAGTATTAACAGTGAAAAAGACTCTTTCCAGTGGGCAGAAGGGAGGTAAACAAACAAACACCGTCAACCATGGGTTCACAAAGAGAACTGGATACAGCACTGGAGCCGGGCTCTGCTCGTTCTTATCAAAGTTGCTCACTGGTGCATGAAGCTAAAACAGGTTTGATTTCCGAGTATAAAATTGAATGTAAAAATTAAGGAAAATAACTCTAACATTGTTGTATTTTTCAAAGTTCCATACCAAAATTGAAACTTTCAATTTCAATTTTTGGGGGGGAAACGTAATTTGTTAAAATTACGTTTCAGCAGTAATGTCAAGAGGTCGTGGTCATGTCACGTATTTCTGTGAGACCATGTGACGTAAAAGATGCATGAATTTCATGCATCTTTCATGCAAAGTTAAATAATTAAAATCAGGCTCAAAGTCAACTCAAAAAGTAGCACTGTGGAAGGGCCATGTTGGATGACTTTATAAACATCAACAGGTCCCATGTTCACAATCACTTTGCGAACATATGACACCTTTCTATCTCCGTTCTTAGGTTCTGGTCAGATTGAAGGCACTTACCATTTGTTTCTCAAATCCGATCTTTAAGACAGACTGTTGGCACGGTTATTTGAAAGTCATTTGGTCGTATTTGTGTGTCCTGACATCACCCAGCTATCTGCATGGATCTGCATTCTGTGGTAACGAGGTAGGCGTCAGTAACTACCTACCTATGCTGGTGACTTTCCACGGTGAAACATGAGAAATAAAAATTTATCATTTAGCCCTCCAAACAATTGCTCTGCAATCACACTCCATCAAACAACAACAAGAAAGCAGCTGAGGAGCACAGGTAGCTGTACGTTGTGATGTTCCATGTTGCAGTCATGGCAGGCATCACTGCGGAGCAAGAGACCTGCTCTCTCTAAGGTTTCCTCCTCTTTTCTCCCTTTTTAAGGGTTTTTTGGGGGAGTTTTTCCAGTTCCAATGTGAGGGTGAAAGGACAGAGGATGTAGTACGTGTACAGATTGTAAAGCCCTCTGAGGAGAATTTGTGATTTGTGATTTTGGGCTATTCAAAATTAACTGAATTGAATTGAAAATTGAATTGGTGCCATCTGGTGGGGACGTGTAGTCCTCGGGACCTTTTGATGAAGATAGGTGGCCTGTTGACAGGTGTTGTCTTCAGAGTATGTTCAGTAAATCAAAAACGGTGTTGCTGATAAGAGCTGCCGTTTGTTTTAGTGCCATCTTTAATTTCCTTTTGTTTAGTTCACATTTTAAACATTTTCTTTGGCACCCTTGGAATCTCTTGTGTTCAATGCCGTAAGATATCCTTCAAAAATAGCTTTGTGTGTTCCGGTAGGTTCCTTTACGTCTTGCCTGTATTGAAGCCCTTCCACCAAAGGGCCAGCAGACCATTTATTTCAGTGCCTGTCCACAGGCAGTCGTTCTCTTACATGTTGTCCTCGTAGCACTCTGCTCGTAGCAGCATGGATCCTGCCCAGCAGGCTGGACTGAGGCGCATCTGTAGGAATCTGATTGGAATCTGATTTCAAACGAACCTCCAAATGTTGTTCGGATGTGATTTGGCTTTTTTGACTTTTCTTGTCCAGACTTTCTAAAATCAATCTGGATATTCCAAAAGAATGTAGGGCTGGCAGTCTGAACAATGCCTCAGTGTCTCCTCTTCCATTTGACTTAGCACTTCATCAAAGTGAAATGACTCGCCATCGGCCTCGAAAGAACTCATGCGCTAATGCTCCATTGCACTGAGCTTTGTTGAGTTTCCTTAGAAGAGTCAGCCGCACACAGGTACAGAGACATCATGGCTGATTGGATCAGATGTACATAGCCGTGCATGTTTAAGGGTCATTTAGCCTAGCAAGTACCATTACTTTGGATGATGAACAAAACAGTATTATAGTATTATATATTCTGGTTGTCTGAAAAAAGCCTGAGTGAGGTCATCAAGGTTTGATGTCTGTTTGGATTTGGAGACCACTAATTTATAACAGAACTCAGCAAGGAGGGTCTAAACTAATACTTTCATAACATAGAGTCCGTGTTATTAGAGCTTTACCCGTACCAGGGACTAAAATAATGTGACCATTGTTGTTGTATGTGGTCTTGCAACTTTGAATATAGTAAATGATTTTAATACAACTGGCAATCTTTAATAACTGTTGGATTTTCACACTTAACTGACATCCACTAATTCCCGGTCTCCCCACTCTACTAACAGGGTCTGATTCAGAGCTGGGCCATCATGATGCCAGTGAACTCTCTGGTCACTCATTGGCTGACCAACTTAATACCAGGTAAGGAGGACAGCAAACATGTATGACAGCAATACCAAGTAATACCATCAATTGACCAAAACTAATAGCAAGGTAGCTATTACCTGATATGCCTTTTACACGTTGAGCGTTCTGAATGGATGAATTTACTTGAGCTGTCCTGTGGAGCTGCTTGACTGTAGTTAGAAACTGTGAAATAACAATAGTGTATTAGAGAATTACTATAAGGTATAACTGCTTGTCTGTGAACTGATATTGATCAAGATACAGGAAGCAGCAGAAATGATACTATGTTGGCAGATAGATTGATGGAGTCCAGTCTCACCCCATACCTTGATCTTCCTCAGCAGATGGAGATTGGAGATTGTAGCTCCATATTTCCTATATCCTGAGCCTTCTGCTGTCTTGGTTCCTGGCCAAGATTGCCAAGGCTGCCTAGTATATGCAAATATGGACTTTTTCTGGAGATTCTTTAAAATAATTGTCCAAAGCGTGAAGTAATAATGAGATTAAAAAGATTCACTAAATCAAGAAAATAGCAGAAACATGTGTGTGTATGTGTGTATCAGTACCTGTACAGGTGTTTGTGTATTTAGCTCCTACATTAGACCCTCAGTCATACAGTGTTAGTCGTTCTAAGGGCAAGGAATTATTCAAAATGATCCAATAATTAAAGTCTTTACAGAATGATAATAACACAAATATAGCTCCAAGTGGCCGTTCCGGGTACACGCCCTTTTCTTTGCTCAACAGAAGGAAATAGCTCAATTGCCCAAATCAAAGCAGCAGGCAGCAGCAAGCGGGTTTGTACGACCAAAGTCACTTCAGCTGGTTTAATTCTGTCTAAGGTGTTGTTCATCATGACAATGTATGCAGCCTTTTAGTAATTGAATCAGTGTACCATCAGTCCTGTTTCTTGGCATTTGGGGAAATGTTTCGACAGCTTAATTAAAAATATCGAGCAAGTTGGTGATGTTTGGACAAACTCATCAAATTATTGCCAAATTTGTATCAGGCCATTGCTCATGTGTGGAACTGTCACGGTATGTTTCAGTTTGTTGGCGTTAGGTCTGTTAATGTGCTGAGCATGCCCATTTGAAGTTCATCGGTCAATATCTTGGAAAACAAAGACAATATCAACATGCTTTTGATAACTTTTGATAAGTACTGATAAGTAGTAAGGTGGCCATCAGACCTACAGTTTCAACAATTCAAAATGGGGGAAAATGGCAAACTTTATGGCCCAAGAGGCTTTTTTGTAGAGCACATTGAGCTGGATATGTGTGTCAAATTTCAAGTCAATCGGACTGTGAGGACTGTGGCCTATCCCAAACGAAGCTTTTGCTGACATTTGGGGATTTCCCTCAGTAAATATATGAGTTTCTCTGATCTGTTATGTTTTATGGGCGTCTGTGGCTTAGGAGGTAGAGCGAGTCTTCCACTAATCAGAGGATTGGCGGTGATCCCTGGCTTCTCCAGTCAGCATGTCAAAGCGTCCATGGGCAAAACCCCGATGCATGGTAGCCTTTGCCATCAGTCTATGAATGTGTGTGTGAATGGGTGAATGATGTAGTGGATAGACTTAGTAAATTAACTTGCATTTATATAACTTTTTTCCCGTCTTCCGACCACTCAAAGGGCACTACATGCTCAAACATTCACACACTGATGTCATGCAAGGTGCCACCTTCAGCCCATCAGGGCCTAAACCAATGCACATTCACGCACACTCACACACTGATGGCACAACCTTCCGGAGCAATTTAGGGATCAGTATCTTGCCCTTAGAAACTTCAACATGCGGACTGGAGGAGCCGGGGATCCTTCTGATTAAAGGACGACTCGCTCTGTGGCTCGGAGGTAAAACGGGTCATCATATATGTATGTATATATATAATATATATATCTATATATAATATATTTAGATATATATATACATTTTATTCTCTGTTTGGGCTTTTGTTTTCTTTAATAAAGCAGGAATTATGGTCTGGTGAAATGGGCTCGTGAATGAGTAGTGTCACGGGGCTCAATAGCATTAAACATGTTCGTACAGCCTGCGGTTTCCACACCAGAGTACAGTCTCATATCCGCAGCTATAAATATAGCAATCGCCGTGGCTATGTTTGGTTCGTAATGTGTACAGAACCGTGAGCCTCGTACCGAAACAGTTCCATACGAATATGTGTATTGTTACACCCCTAATATATATATATATATTAGTGCTGGGCAACGATAAAAAATTTTAATCCCATGATTGTTTTGCGATTAATCGAATTGTTATGCGCGAAATTCAATAATGAATTCAAAAGTAGTGTATTGTGCACTTTTATTTTAAAAGTACTGCTATATGAACAAAAGTGCAATAACATTTGGTTTGCAAACACTTTAAACACATAAGGTTCTTGTTAACAGCAGTATTCCCTTTACACAGTAGCAGTTATAACACAGTTATAATGATTCTGACAATAGATATTCAGCCGGTGTTCACAACTTTATTTTCATGTGTGTAATAGATGTAATTTGAAATATACACCTTGAAAACTGCAAACCTATCTACTTTTGTTTATGTTTGTTCAATTCTCAGTAGCGATAACTAAATATGCTTACATATTCCAAACAAAAAAACTTTAAAAACTCTAAAAACATTTGGTCAGACACATATGCAACGCTGATTACTGTAATATGTGTGGTATTTGTTCTAAATGTACGTTGGTACATAGAGCAGTGATTCTTAACTGGTGGGTCGTGACCCAAAAGTGGGTCGCGGACCCGTTTTCAGTGGGTCGCGGGCCTTTGCCTGACAAAAAAAAAAAAAAAAAGTTGTGATTTTATTTTGAAGGGCATTTTTTTTTGCAGCGGAATTATTCCTTCATTTAAGGCACTTGTTCAGTGGTGCAGGAAAAACACCGACCAATGCGTTGTGAATCACATCACGTGATGAAGTTCAGCCAATCAAATATGAGTATTCTGACAAGTTTCCTGACTTGAGTGAGATGTACACACACCGTGACACACGGGGAGAGACGAGGATACAGACAGCAGAGCAGGACTGTTGAGGTGTGAGTTGTGAAAGTCAAATCATAGGACGATCTCCAAAAGAGAGAAATATCCAGAGAGACCAGAGTTATTAGACTCTGACTGGACAGACTCATAGAGGTGAATTCTTCAAACACTAATTTCTCTTTTTGGAAGATGAGAAAAATATAATGTTGTAGCTTCATCACTTCGCCCTGAATGGACTGAGTTTAAAGCTGCAGCGTAATTCAGTGAAAATATTTTTTCTAAATTGAATTTCATTACGTAATTTATTTTTTAATCCAGCTGTTATTTTACTTGGAATGAGAAGAACATGTATTCATGTATTTCTAATCCATCCAGTTAAATTTGAAAAATGAGAATAATATTTGATAAAATATAATTGATGTGTGCTTCCTTTATTTGATTTGAAAGTTGTTTACAACACAGAGACGTTACTACTACTAGACATCTTGAATATAGATATACTCAAATTATATATATATATATAAAAATGAGATATATATATATATATATATATATATATAATTTGGGTCCCGGCTTGTCATTAAGGGGTGATGGTGGGTCCCGCAGCCAGACCAGTTGAGAACCACTGACAGAGGGTGATAAGAAGCTGTACAAGGAGGGACTTAGGACCCAGGGGAATGTAGGTGAAGCATGCGAACCTGGGAAGTTATGCTAAGAGTTGCAGTTAAGAGCAGTTTGTTCTCACGTGCTTATATGTTTATTTAAATACATGACAATATGTATTTTAATATTGTCACGTTTGAGCCTGTAACGAGACGATCGGGCACGTGTGCGTGTGTTTGCGCATGTGTTTGCGTTTGTGCGTCTGCGTGTGTGTGAGGCAGGAGGGACCGATGGTGACGGAGTGTAGGAGGGGTTCCGGATCGGGCGTGTCACCGGGGGAGAAGGGAGAGACGCCACGCAAATACAGCTGTACAAGCTGCCCGGTTCTTGTGTTAAAAATGTCCGCTTAACAATAAATAAAAGAACTGCGTTAACATGCGATAATATGATTGTCGGCGTTAATTAATGCGTTAACACGATAATAATGCGTTAACTTGCCCAGCCCTAATTTATATATATTAGGGCTGGGCAACGATTACAATTTTTAATCGCATGGATTTTTTGCGATTAATCGCAATTAATCTCATTGTTATGGCAAAGTTCAATAATGAATTCAAAAGTAGTGTATTGTGCACTTTTATTTTAAAAGTACTGCTATATGAACAAAAGGTCAATAACATTTGGTTTAAACACATCAGGTTGTTGTTAGCAGCAGTATTCTCTTCACATAGCAGCAGTTCTATCTCTTCACTATCTGTGCTCAGTGTGTGACTGTGTGTGAAACGGTCCACTGCTGTGCAACAGGAATAACATGTTTCAGCACGTTTCAGCAAAAATGTCTGTCTTCATGACAGTCATGGCACGTGAATGCAGCTTGACTGTTCATCACTATAATGCTGTAACTCCGAGGTAATGATGGTTACCCAGCGATCAAAGAATAAAGACACTTTACCCACAATTCAGGTGTATTTTCCCTTAAACTCACGAGATGCAGCATGTTTTATACTTAATGTGAATATAATTCATACTTTGTTGGCATCTTATTCTGAAAACCGGATGTTCGTCTGAAGAAACCGGATGTTGTCTCACGTTAATCTTTCCGCTAACTTCGCTCGCTCCCGATCTGTGCCGTTTGAATGCGTTTACCGTGAATGTCAGCATATAGGTGCACTAACATGTAGGGCTGCAACTAACGATTATTTTAATAATTGATTAATTGGGTGATTATTTTTTCGATGAATCGATTAATCGGATAAAAAAAAAATCAAAAAACAAAAAAAGCATTAATTTCCAACCCTTTATTCAAAAACAGAACTGATCTTCAGAAAGTGCACAACAAGGTTGCTCCTTGAACATCCCTGAGCTGAGTCCGTTCAGTTTTTCAGTTCAGTTTTTACATTTGTTAAATCACTCTATGCATTAAACATTCGTTACATATTGATTAAACATTTTGTTATATAATGATCATTGGTTACACTTTAACTATTGATTTCTGAGTATATACTTGTGCTTTTATATCCTGACTTTCCCTTGAATATGCAAGCATGTATCCGAGGCAGCTCTGTGAGCTCAACTCTTCTCGACAATGTGAACAAAAATATGTATAATTTTGTTTAAAGGGACCTGAGCTGTCAGAACAATAAATAATTTATAAAAAATAAAGAAAAATACAAATCAGAAAACTTAACCGGATTTGTTTGAACGTCAGAACTTGTTCTCTACACTACACTCACAGACTGAATCATCACCGTGGTGCTCCCATGCCATATCATGTCGCTTTTGCATATCTTGCAATGAACACACTTTTTCAATTTATTAAGTGTGAAATGCTCCCACGCCTTGGACGACTTAGGTCGTACTGATTTCTCTGCCTCCGCCATGTTTCAGAACAACGTTACAGGTCCAATGCTCTTTCCTCTGTTGTAAATTGTTTACTTTTATTGTGAAGAGCATGAAAACGGAAGTGATTTTACTGTGAAGAGACAAGAAGTAGCATGATACGTGCTTATTCACGACAACAATGATAACGATAAGTGAAAACCTAACGTATATGTCGGGTGCAAGAGCGTGGTCTGTTCACTGTAACAGTTGTTAAACTGCAGTTTTCAGGAAGTAAAGTGTTCCGTTCAAAACCAGACGTGTCTTGGTCGTCATTAGAAGCTCCACTTCACAACAACCTGCGCTGTGCTCCGCTCTGTTTTTCCTTTTTTTTTTTCTCAAACATCTCCGCGATTTATTGAGTGGCGTAATAATAATAATTTGTAATCCTAGTTTGACTTGGTTATAGTGAATGCATTGGGTGCCTTCCATTTCAGCCCATCATACAATATTTGTCATTCGATAATTAAGATGTACTTGAAATGTGTTCTTTTATTTTTGTTGTTCACGTGTTTTTCTCCATTGAATGGTATATTTGACACTGAACTAGTTCATCTTTATCTCAGTGATAGTGTCCAAATGAGCATAACATATCACTGGTATGTAAAAACTACATGGACAACAAGATAGATGTAAATGTTGATCAAAAGCTTATTCCCTTCTGCTCATAATAAAACAAGTAAACAACTCAAATGTTGACACTGTCAGGTCCATTCTCCATCCATTGTCCGTGGTACCTTTTAAGAATTAGGATTTGGGAGTGACGCGGATATGAAAGCTAGTTTATCCGTCTTTCCTTCACAAGCAGGAAAATTATTTCTCTCTTTATTTGAGAAAAGTTCATATTTGTGTTGTCAAATTTCACTGTGACCCTTAAATTCTGTCTCTTGTGTTATCATATACTGAATGCAAGCAAAACTACAGAGCAAAATCACACTCTTTCTGATTGAACCAATCTATGAACTGTCTGAAACAATGGATTTTTGCGGCCCCAAATAGGCCCCAAAAACAATTGCCGCTCCCCTTGGGGCTAAGCCCCCCTTTCTGTGAATCCTAGAGACGCCCCTGGTCTGGACAGTCTTTTTCTCTCAACGCCTCAATAGGTAGATCTTGCCTGTCACCAAGGCAGAGGTCGGGGATCTTGGGCTTAAAAAGGTTGGTGACCACTGCTCTATAGGAACCACAAGTAATCCTGAATTTAGGGAGAATTTACTGTGGGCTCCTCAAAATATGATGGTGCCTGATCATTTAGGGTTTTGTAGATTTAAATTATTTTTTCTTGATTTACAGAGAGCCAGTGCAGAGATGCTGATATGGGATTAATATGACCTATTTTCTAAACATAACACACCCTCCTTCTGTGTCTTGTGGCAGCAGCATCATGTCAGTGAACCCTCCAAGCAGTAATGACGCCTGCCTCAGCATCGTCCACAGCCTCATGTGCCACCGGCAGGGCGGAGAGAACGAGGGCTTTGCTAAGCGGGCCATTGAGAGCCTGGTGAAGAAGCTGAAGGAGAAGAAAGACGAGCTGGACTCGCTCATCACCGCCATCACCACCAATGGTGTCCATCCCAGCAAGTGTGTCACCATCCAGAGGACACTGGACGGACGGCTGCAGGTCAGTGCACCTCTAACAGTCCACTTAACTTTCACTGTCCACTTCTAGGTCCACCTTCTTATCACATCTGTGCATTGGCACGAGGATTTCTCTTTAATGTCTCTTAAATATTGAATATATCCCTTGCTTTCAGATTTTACAGTTTTTATCTCACGGTTTGATTTGTATTGTTATGATCACTTTTCCATTGAAATTTAATATTCAGTGTCTTTTTTACATGAATTCAGTCTGATCTTAATACATCTTGCGTGTTTCATATATTCAGAATATTAATTTAAAAAAATTGAAACCTAGGAAGGGGTGGCGTTGTGTGGTAGGGAAGAGTTACTGAATGGCTGGGTAATTACTGCAGAAGTGGTGAGGAAGACAGCTAGGAAGGTACTTGGTGTGTCATCTGGACAGAGAAAGGAAGACAAGGAGACTTGATGATGGAATGTGGAAGTACAGGAAAGTGTACTGAGGAAGAGGCTGGCAAAGAAACGTGGGATAGTTAGAGAGATGAAAAAAGTAGAGAGAGAGATAGAAGAATACTTTGAGGGGCTGGTGAATGAAGAAAATGAGAGAGAGAAGGGTGGATGATGTGGGGATTGTGAATCAGAAATGCAATGAATAGCAAGGATGAAGTGAGGAGAGCTATAGAGGAGCTAGAAAAAGAGGATGAAGAGTGGAAAGGTTGGTCCAGATGACATTCCTCCTCCATGGAGATGTTTTGGAACAATGGCAGTGTATCAATGTATCTGTCCAACCAGAGAGTTACATCCATCCATCCATTATCTGTAACTGCTTATCCAATTCAGGGTCGCGGGGGGGCTGGAGCCGATCCCAGCTGACACTGGGCGAAGGCAGGACTCAACCTGGACAGGTCTCCAGACTATCACAGGGTCAACACATCGAGACAGACAAACATTCACGCTCACTGTAGAGTCATCAATTAACCTAAGCTGCATGACTGTGGGAGGAACCCGGAGAAAACCCACATGACAGGGAGAACATGCAAGCTCCAGAAAGAAGTGGAGTTTGGCAACAAAAATATCAACAACCTGTTACTATGAGACCAGGACTCATCACAAAATAACATTCAAACCCATGTTGAGCTGTGGGATGTCTTGATATGGGATCAAACCAGGCCCTCTTTCTGTGAGGCGACTGTGTTAGCCACACACAACCATGCAGCCCAGAGAGCAACGCATTCCTTTAGATTCTTATTTACAGTCATAGCATCAGAAATTGCAGAATTATAATCTGTGAGATTTTAAAGTTGTACTTGATTATAAAATAGACAAAAGAAACAAGACTCTCCTAACTAAATGTATGAATGCATCTTTAAAGGAACAGAGGTTGGTAGATGTATGGGGAGAAATTGAGATCATATTTACAGCTGGGATCTGCACAAGATACCAGACTGTAAAATTGGGGTGTTGGTTGTCTCAGATTGTAATTCAATCCACTGTTCATTTGACTCATCCACAGGAAAACCACTACCTCGAGAATTAATGTCAGCATATTAAACAACACGACAATAAGTGAGCAAATTAAAATGGAAATAAAGAGATGTGTCTCACTATTCTATGGTGTCACCTCACTAGAAGAAACTCAAATGAACAATGTATCTTCATTTGGTTGATTCATTAAAAAAACTTGGAAACTGAATATGTAACGACTCACAAACCTCAACTCTTACAACAAATAAAGATCACTAAATAGGAAATAGATCCTTTTTGGAAGATTTGTGAAGCAGGAATATTATGAAGCTGGCCGTAAAGCGACTAGGCTATAGCTCAGGAAACAGACGGTAACTGTGATACACAGGATCAAAGACACATGGTCACATTGTACTGAGGTATAATGCTACACAAATAGAAAACACATGAATTTTGAATTACAAAATGTATGTTGGCCTACCCGGAGCCTTCCACTTAGCACTTACTTAGCATCTATTGTATTCATACTAGCTTATTGCACTTATTGTTTTCTCATTAGTTTGTGGCACTTACTGCATTGGTTTGTTTTCTGCACTGTACGTTGGCTCTGGTTTATGCTCTTAGATCAGGGGTGTCCAAACTTTTTTCACTGAGGGCCACATACAGAAAAATATACCAAGGGCTGGGCCACTCAGGTCCGATCGCCTCACCCCTAGTGTGTTAAAGTGAGCAAAATCAATCAAATTTGGTTCTCAATGTGCTTTTGTTCAGATTTAACAGAGATGTTTGCTCACGTATGTTGAGCCGAACAGACTCATTATTCAAATAGAAGGGAGTTGAGAACAGCTCGATGTCTCTCTCAATGAGAGAAAAATATTGAAAGCCATGGCAGCTGGTGGAACATGTTCTAGGTAGGGCTGTGCCACATCCAATCAATTTCAGCAAACATCCCAGTATGATTTAATGCTAAATAAATTAAGGTATCAAACACGTATTGCTACTTTGCAGTTAAATATTTAACATTTATTCCAACATGAAAAAAAGCAGAAAATAACACTTTGACAAACACGTCAGGACATCTTATTTACAGCTAGTAGCTTCGCATGTACTGCTTCCCTTTCCTGCTAGTCTGCTGTCTGATTGTGAGGTCAGGCTGATCTGATATCAGCTCTGCAGTTTCTCCTCAAATAGATTCAGCTTGGGGCATTCTGCCCCAAGCTGAATCTATTTGAGGGCGCTGATTGGCTAAATTGTATGTCACACATTTATATCTTTAATCAGCAATTGGCTAAACTGCTTCACTGCTCTTTTGGGCAGTTTCTCCAGCGCCACAGAGCTGCTGAGACGTGCACACGCAGAGAGGACATGCAGGAAAAGCATATATTTACCGCAGACATCATATTTCACACATATTACTGGGTGATTCCATATTTCAAAAACACAAATATTGACAATTTGTATAGTTTATTATTATTATTCATTTTATTTTGTTTGTTGTGGCTCAAGGTGGGGCGGCGCCCTATCGCCCTCTATTGACCAGCCGCCACGTAAGCACTGACTGAGTTCTGTCATGAGAGACGTTATCACGGACACGTATTTCCCCCTTTTAGCAGAAAGGTTGGCCTTTGGAAAAGCACATTTGACTTCGGACTGCGTGGGGAAGTGCGCAACATTGAAGTTGCGTAGAGTGCCCTCGTGCTCGAATTATGTTGACAGTTTTCACAACCGTGTTCATCACATCGCCAAGCTGGACTGTCTTAGCACAGAGGGCTTCTTGGTGGGTGATACGCTGCATTTGAAGAGCCTCACCTCCGCTCTCTTGCGCTCGCCTTTCATAGCTGGAGCCCTATCTGTGTTATAACTCCACACAGCTTGTCCCATCTTGTCAATTGCATCTGACACAGCTTCAAACATGTCCTTACCTGTTGTTGTGCTCTTTAGACTCCTAAAATCAAGCAGCTCCTAAAGCAGAAATGATCGTCAACTCCCCGCAAACAAATTAACAGCTGTGCGGTGTCTGTGGCATCTGTGCTCTCATTATATGCAATGAAGTAAAAAGCAAAAGCACAAGCTTTATCTGACACTTGATGGTTTAGGTTAGCTGACAAGTCTTCGATTCGCCGCACAACTGTGTTTCTGGACACGCTAACGTTGTTGAATTCCTGCATTTATTTTTTGTGGAAAAGCTGCCTTGTTCAACACAGTATCTACACCTAGTGGTGAAACTAAGAAGTACAATACAGTCAAGCGCAAGTTTCAAGTGTGGGCCATATTACATTATATTTTTAGAAGTTGCTGCGGGCCAATTAAAAATGGACCGCGGGCCGTACTTGGCCCGCGGGCCGTAGTTTGGACACCCCTGATGTAGACAAATAATAATAAAAAAAGATTACAGCGGCAGAACTTTATGAAAGCTTTTCCTGAGAAAATATTATTTTTGGGAATTTATCCTTTTAAGATGTTGGGCCCATATGAATGTTTTGTTTATCTTGTTGAGGATGTAACTCGAGTGAACAGACTGAGATCGAGGCGTTTAGCTCAATTCAAGCAATAACATTTATTTGTAACAGAAGTATTATGTCCAGCAGTTAAACGTGCACGGACCTAGAAAAGTGAAAACTAAAAGGCGCTTAAGCAGAGTGCGCATGCATGTTATGGAGTGGTCTCACCGACGTCACGATCTCCTTAGTTACGAGGTCGGTCGGCCATGTTGGAGTACATACAGATCCTACATGGCGGCGAATAAACAAGGAAGTGCGGCGAAAATACCATACTTTGAATCACTGGATAGTGCATCAAAGGTTCACTACCTGGCCAAATTGAAGGTTATTGGTAACTTGGATCCCTATACGATGAGTGCAGATCGTTTCAGTGCCGATCCTACTTATCTTCCATCGGTAAACTACGGCAACATCTACACATATCTCGTGAACACCCCCAGTCCTTACACGAAAGACGAGCTGGAGTGCTACAAAGGGCTCGACGCTTATAATCAGTTTGTCAGTGGATGGGTCCCACAAGTCAAAGCAACGGTCGTCGACAATTCTCATCTCGTCATTGGAAGAGTAAATATATACAGATCTGGTCCGATATTTAGCAATATTCAATGTTTACTCAGTGCAAACAGACACGTGTGTTTGTTTACATTGTACATGCACGTCATTGTGTGCGTGTGTGTAGGAATTCACTTTCAACTAACTCCTAACTTCATCCCCCCCACACATATATATATATATACATATATATATACATATATATAAATGATCTGACGTTAAACTCATATCAAGCAATGCTGAGGCTGCATCTCTGTGTTTCGCCTGTTGTACACGCTCGACACGTCTCTGGTACCGACTGCTGTCACGGGCCGATGAAGCTTCGGTAACCTTCTCATGTCCAAGTTTTTATTTATATTTCCTTTATTAAATACTGTTCACAAACGAATTAGTAAATAAAATCACTGACCACTTATAAAGTGATCCGCACATACTCTAGTGTACGCCAAATTCCATTCCTTTATATCTCGAGAGATGCGTGACAGCCATTTCTCGCGGCGTTCGTGTCATTTCCTTGATGTGTAATGACCGCTGGCAAACGAAAGAATGATTTCTTGTCTCTATCAGCTCTGCTGCCACAACCAAAGACAGCACAAAAGTTCACCACCGATAGGTTATGCGACTCAGCCGTACATGCCAGTGGCTTTGTGTGTACTCCAACATGGCCGACAGCTAAACTATGACGTCACACGAGACCACTCCATAGGTTCTTCTGATGGAAGCCTATTGGTTAAAGCAAAGTTGCAGGCGGGGCTGTGTTTAGCAGAACAGCAGCCTGGTTGGCGCACTGGGCATCTCCACCCACACGGGCTCACGTCCGGATCCCGCCTTCTCTGGCTCATCAGTGTGTATGCATGTTGTTAACACTTAAGGTGCCGGAAAGGGTGCAGTTCTAAGCTATTTCGAAGTCTCTGTGTGAATAGATAAAGAGAACTCTTCTCCTACTCTAAGATGGCAGTTTCCGCCCTAATCTGGTGGTTTAAGCAAGTGTTTCTTTTCAGGGCCACAGTATCTGTTTCTATCGTGCGAACAGGCGCAGGAATGCCCTGCTCGGAGTATTTGACCTACTTACAGTGACCTCACAACTCCGCAATATAAGCTTACAAGTATAGCGCATATTATTTAACATTGAATGAATATATTTTATTTACAATCTCTATTGAAGATATCTGTGACCTTTGCCACTTATGACAAGGCTAGTGAGCCAAAAGTACAATGACGATGGTGTCACATGGAATCATCGTCAGTGATCAAGTTGCCAGTTATAAATGGCTGAGTTTGACTCGGGTAACGTTACCAATCCCAAGTGCTCAGCGACACTGGTGTCTGACTGATCTCCATCAGGCTACAGAATATGTGAATATTTACCATGGCAACAAGGGAGAAGTTATTTCTGCTTAATTTATCCAAACAAAAAATATCCCATAACATTTTATTTCGCCATATTTAAACAAAAAAGACAACAACTACCGACAGCCATGGTCCTTACAAGCTCAACAAAGGTGTTGTCCCGGGTTAGATTGTTAAAGGAGAAAAACACCAGCGTCAAGCTCTGAGAAACTACGTTAGCTCTGAGAAACTACATTAGCTCTGAGAAACTACATTAGCTCTGACAAACTACGTTAGCTCTGAGAAACTACGTTAGCTCTGAGAAACTACATTAGCTCTGAGAAACGACGTTAGCTCTGAGAAACGACGTTAGCTCTGAGAAACTAGGTAGCTAAAGTTATAGTTCCCTCAATGTAACGTTGTAAGTTATAACGAATATGTGCATCAGAAGGTATTTGGAACTATGAGTAGGAATGCCTGGGCGCAGTAACGTTACACCACCCTTTCAATGACAAGCTAAACGTACCTTAAACGAGCCATATCCCCATGATTACCGTTAATTACGTTATATGAATCTGGAAACTCCACGCGTCCATGAAATGTGCTGGTTGTGCAATGAACTTGTCAAGTAATGAGCCATTGTTCTCGGTTTATCTCTTTTTTTAAGTAACTGGGCCGAACATGGGGTAAGCTAACATAAAACAAGCGGCGGGGTTTGCATGAGGGTCCCCTAGACAGCCTCTAAGTTCCCGATGCATTTTCCAAATCAGTACGAATTTCTCCCAGTGTTCTGGTTGGTACCGGTGCTGGGACACAGTGTGTCAGGTGGTGCCAAGGGGCGCCTGATTTGCCCTTGACCTGGACCGAGTGTGAAGTAACCTCCTTCACCTCGTACGGCCCAGTCCACCTGGGGTCAGTCCACTTGCGCGTGTGAACCTTGACCCTGACCCAATCACCTACTTGTATCTGCTTTCCAGCTGCTGCTGCTTCAGGTACTGCTCGAGTCCTCTCGATCTGCTTGGAGAGAGCTTCAGTTAGAGAAGTTAGGGCACTCATATAGTCAGACATTTCAATCTGCTGTACATCCAGAGGTGGCATATGACCTCAATCTCTGGGTGGACCTGGCATCGGCCGGCCAGTCATGATCTCGTGTGGGGAGAGATGTGTTTCTCCCCCTTTTCCGGACCTCATGGCCATAAGGGCCATGGGCAGGGCCTCAACCCATGTTAATTTATACATATCTTGCGCACGTGGATTGACCGTTTTCCACAGCGTCAAGTTTTGATGAATGATACATCAGGACCTCTCTTTCACCCCCCTTTTTCTGGAAGAGTACAGCATTGAGTAGGCTGTGTCTTTCAGAAACATCAAGGTGGAACGGTAGGGAGTAGTCCGGGGACATGAGTGCGGCCGCATGTGCAAGTGCTTGCTTCAAGCGGGTGAAGGCTGTTTCACCCTCTGCTGTCCATGTGAGGTTGGCAGTAAGATTTCTGGTGCCCACTTCCTTCAACATCTCTCTGAGAATGGTGGTGTGGTGTGGTCTTGGATATGGGCTCGCAAGTAGCCGGTTAAGCCCAGAAATGAGAGGAGAGCGGCAACAGTGAGCGGTTGAGGATGTTGCAGGATGGAGGCCCTGTGCGTGTGTGACAGGCAGATCCCGTCTGATGAAACATTGCGACCCAAAAACAACACTTGGCGTCTGGTGAACTGCACCTTTGCACGTTTGACCTTGTAGCCCTTTTCGGCCAATAGAGTGAGGAGTCGGACAGAGGAATCGAGGCAGAGAGCTGCTGACGTTGCTGCCAGAAGCAGATCATCAACATATTGAATCAGGACTACCCCTTCTGGGAGGGAGAGGTCAGCAAGATGAAGGCGTAAGTGGTGGTTGAATAGGCCTGGGGAGCACCTGTAGCCCTGGGGTAGGGAGGCATACGTATACTGCTGATCATTATTCTTGTCATAGCTTTTTCCAATGTTTTCACCTTCTCCATCTCATCTCATCTCATCTCATCGCTCGCTCTGTTGAGGTGGAGCTCGTGTCGATGGTGCACCCTTCATCCAGGGCCATCTGGAATGCTCCTGTGAACACTCCTCCCTTTACTTTTCTCACCGGTGCTTGTATAAACAGATTATTAGGGGAGTATGGGGGAGGAACCGGAGGGAGTGCTGGATACAGGCCAGTTGAGGGCGCCAAGTTTGTTGAGGGTGCGGGAGGGGCCGAGGCCAGAGCTGCCTGTCCCGGTTCCTGTGCAGTCTTTTCCAGACCTACCGGGGCTTGTGTGGTAGGGGTGATGTCGAGGGGGGTAATGTCAAGGGGGGTGATGTCGAGTGACAGATGGGGCCTGGTTTTTTCTTTTCCGGACGACGTGTCCACCTGCATCCGATCCGTCATGGCCGTTCCTAGTGCCATCATTGCCACTCGCTGTTCCTCTTCTCTGTCTTTACGGGCTTGCTTCAGTGGGTTAGCGAACCCCCATCGCTTGGTTTGATTTGTCGTTTGATTTCTCTCTGCAGTCTGTGCTTGAGCCACTCGTTTTGTCAAATCGTTGGTAAAGAGCCGGAGGTTGTTGACCGACGGCGGTAGTGGACTGGCTGCCTTCCACCATCCCTCCTCTTTCCATCGTTTCATGCAATTATCCCAATGAATCTTGTCTCTTTTCCATGCAGTCTTGCCTCCGGTGTCTGTAAGTGCTTTTTTCAGTTTTGCACGCAGTTCTCCTGAATAGCCACCAGATGGAGCCACCGCTCCAGCCATGTCTTCTTGTGTTCTTCTTCTTCTTTTTTTTTCTTTTCTTTTTTTTTGGACGCAGTACTCCCGAATATCCACCAGATGGAGCCAAAGCTCCTGCCAACTTTTCTGCTTGCAGTACTCCTGAAGAGCCACCAGATGGAGCCAAAGCTCCTGGACGCAGTACTCCTGAAGAGCCACCAGATGGAGCCAAAGCTGCCAAATTTTCTGCTGCCCGGCTGACCTTGAACGAGACTCCTACTTTCCCTAGCTACTATCTCTCACCCTCCCTTCGGCTGCACCTGTTTTCTTATCTACTGCTTTCACTCCCTTCAGTCTCTGTGCCTCAGTCTCTCCACTGTCTGCCTGCTCTGTTTCGCTTTTTAATTTTTTACGATCCCTAACCAACACAATTCCCAATAAATCTGTAATATGTCTAACACTACCAGTAAAACTGACACATATATTCCTCAGCTTTCCTCAGTCTAACCTAGGGTTCGTGTTTCTGTGGTGAGTGCAAAGCTTGTGTCTCATGCGTGTACTCTGCTCCACTGACCGTCAAAAACTGACAACACACGAACCTGGTGGAAACTTCCAACTCCAATTGGCCTTTGCTCTCACTATCAACTACACTTCCTAAGTCTAAATCGATGTCTCTCTGAGACATTACACTGCACACAATCAACCCTACACTGCCACAGTTTTACAATTACAATTTGAGTCTGTCTCCCTGCGACATTATGTTGCACGCAATCAACCATACACTGCCGAGTTCTACGAATTACTCATACACAAACCACGTCTGGAAAAGATCTCTGCCGATCTGCGTTTTCCAGTGTATGCCTTCGTACGAACTCGGTCCCTTGAGGAAATAGCGATATATTGTGCACTCTCTGAATTTGGACCTGTGTCTCCCTGAGACCTTATGCTGCCCTCAATCAACCATACACTGCCTTAGTTCTACAAATACTCGCACACAAACCACGTCTGGAAAAGATCTCTGCCGATCTGCGTTTTACAGTGTACGCCTTGTAGGTCCCAGGAGGAAATGGCAATATCTTGTGCAGTCTTTTACTATACTTCTTCATGTTACTTCGTACTTCAACAGTTGCTATATACTTCATCCAAACTTTAGTTTGCTACGTCGTGTAAATCAACCTTGTGGCCTGGAATTCGGTCTTTCAGACCGTCATTGGTCAGCGTGCCTTAGCTTTCGCCTCGGTTGCGTAACCTCTGATCAGTCATCAAAACCTACACAGTGTGGCACATTGTCAACCTATACAATTTCACAATCCTCAGTTTCTGTCAGATCCACATACACACATGTATATTCTATGCTAAAACCCCCACTGCTGTCATAACAATCCTGTCACAATGCTACGTAGTTTATCTTTAGCAATTTAGTCAATGCAATTCATACTCACAACCCAGTACTCCTGATCAATTCAATTTAGTATCTATAGACAATCTGCAGAATTCATTTAAATAGGCTCTGCTTACCTTTTGAATTCAGCGCTGTTGATCAGTTTCCCGAGAAGAATCGCTCCGGTCGGCAGCCGGAATCCCCAGCCTCTCGGGAAAACGCCGTTTTTTCTTTCTGTTGACAGAAGAAACGTCTGTTACTCGATGAAAAGTCCTCTCAGATCGTTATCAACCATCCTCTTGCTACCATGTAGCTCTTATAGTTCCCTCAATGTAACGTTGTAAGTTATAACGAAGATGTGCATCAGAAGGTATTTGGAACTATGAGTAGGAATGCCTGGGCGCAGTAACGTTACACCACCCTTTCAATGACAAGCTAAACGTACCTTAAACGAGCCATATCCCCATGATTACGTTAGCTCTGAGAAACTACATTAGCTCTGAGAAACTACGTTAGCTCTGAGAAACTACATTAGCTCTGAGAAACTACGTTAGCTCTGAGAAACGACGTTAGCTCTGAGAAACGACGTTAGCTCTGAGAAACTACGTTAGCGTTAGTGACTGTTGCGTCCAGTTAACGTACCTAAAGTTATAGTTCCCTCAATGTAACGTTGTAAGTTATAACGAAGATGTGCATCAGAAGGTATTTGGAACTATGAGTAGGAATGCCTGGGCGCAGTAACGTTACACCACCCTTTCAATGACTAGCTAAACGTACCATAAACGAGCCATATCCCCATGATTACCGTTAATTACGTTATATGAATCTGGAAACTCCACGCGTCCATGAAATGTGCTGGTTGTGCAATGAACTTGTCAAGTAATGAGCCATTGTTCTCGGTTTATCGCTTTTATTAAGTAACTGGGCCGAACATGGGGTAAGCTAACATAAAACATTTGCACTCTCTCCAACTCTCTATTCACTTCTTGAACCTTCGGTGAACCTGCCAATAGCATATTTAAAGATGCAATCTACTGCTGGATAACAGGGAAAACATCAAGTTGTGAAGGATGGCATAGGATCACTGTGTGGCCCAATCATAGTGTAGCATATGGAGTGCTGAGAACACACATGGATCTTGGATATAACAGCTATAAGAATATTTAGATTCAGTGAGCATGACACAAAGACTATAATGATGCTGTGCTCTCTCCTCAGGTGGCAGGGAGGAAAGGTTTTCCTCATGTCATTTATGCACGGCTGTGGCGCTGGCCTGACCTCCACAAAAATGAACTCAAGCATGTCAAGTTCTGCCAATACGCCTTTGACCTGAAGTACGACAATGTATGTGTCAACCCCTACCATTATGAGAGGGTGGTGTCACCAGGCATCGGTAGGTCAGCTTCATACTTCACGCGTTTCACTTTCATTTTAATCACTGATAAATATTTGTAAATGTAGTTCGACAAACTTTTGAAATCTTTGCTGCTGATGCTTCATTGTCTGTATGATGTGGTTACTCAAGTGTTGATCTCATATTCTTCTTGTCTTCTCTCAGTTGGTCTCAGCCTTCAAAATACAGGTGAGTTCCATTCTACTGCACCACATCATGATTAAAGGACTCCTTGTTTACTATGTGATCAAACCGTGGGGCATGTTGACCTCCCTGTACAGCAGTTAAGCCATGAATTGTATGAATCCGACTGTTTGAATGCTGTCATAGCATTTGTCACAGTTAGGCTGTTTTCTCGTGATCAAAGGCAAAGTATAGATGATGTCATTGCTATTAAGAGCTATCACACCCGATGTATGATTGAAATCCTGTCCTGGAGAACATGGTTAAAGGAGCAAGTAGCACGTTTGACCATGTCTTATAGTATAGTTTCTAAACACTACGAAATGCTTCTGTCACACATGCACTTCGTATGTGAATAAGCATTGGAGTCAAGTCTAAGCTGAATGCTGTCATAACTTGGGATGTTAATAATGAACTGTTTAGCCGTTAACCAACAATATGAATTTTGACTGAATAATGCTGTCAGTTAAACAGTTAAAAGGAATATCAAATGTAAGAAACTGTCTGTCGCCTCGTTTCAGTTCTTGGACAGTGTTGATCTACACATAGACACTTTCACACAGCTAGCAGCGCGGCCCATTCTTCTTAAACAGCTAAGCGATAGTCACATGTGTCTCGGCCAACAACTTTGTTGTTTTTACTACCGTTCTATTTTTTTTATTTAAATGTTTGCATTTACAGATAAGGTGTCACCACTCCAGGAAAGAAAAGACATTATAAAAAACAGCAAAAACACAAATTCAGAGGTTTTAATTCTCTGGTGGATTCAGAGGTCTCCAAAAGGAGCGCCCAGGTCTCACAAAACTGAGCTTTGTGTTAAATGCATTGACTTGTTCCATTGAGAGGTGTTCTGTCAACAAATCGAGCCATTGTGACGTTAATTTGCGTCTGTATTTCCCGTTGAGCAATATTGTCCTTTTTTGCAATGGTAAAGGTGGTAAGTATGACTTTGTTGTATTTGTGTAGGTGACTGGTGTAATGTCTCCGAAGAGGCAGTGACACAGGACGGACCCAGGGCTTGTGAGATGATAGTGAATATGTTGTTCCAGAAGTTTTGTGTTTGCCAATTACAGTGCCTTCTGTGTTGAGTTCTGTGTGTTCTGTGTATGATATGTGTAGGTTCTCATACAGAACATTTGTTATTTGGTTAATGAGCAAGCTATTATGTGTGGTATCAGTTCTTTTGTCTGCTTGTGTTTTTGAGTTGTGGATATTGTTGTGGAGCATTAACACGTGGATGTTTTAAACAGTTGTCCCAAGTGAGTCATTGCTTTGTTTTCCCATGACTTAAAGGAGAAGGTGCGTTGCCTCATTACAAAGTCTGGGTTGTTCCAAATCGGGGTGAATTTACATGGTGGTTGTATGTGATTGGTGATCTTATTGGTTTTCAAACCAAGCTTCCAAAGTCGTGGCAATGACTATTCTTGTAGCAGTTATGTTTTTTTTATTATCGCTGAGAGAAATGGTAAATCTTTGATGGAGAGATTGTTGCATTCAGAGCATTTGAGAGAATGCATTTCATGACTTATTGTAATTGGTTTGCTCAGTAATAACGGAGAAAATTAGCTGTTTGTTTTTCATCAGTGGTGGGCCGTCAGGGCCAGCAAGGCCTTCTCTGCTGGCCCTGACAGAATCACAAAGTTATAGCTATTTTATAATTTAATAATTTTTCATAAATATTCTACATGTATTCTAAATATTTTTCCCATTATCTTATGTTCTCATTGCACAGCTACTATCTTCCTCAGTTGCTCTGCTTCCAGTGCAGCTTGTTTTAAGCAGAGCTTTTATCCAATCAGATCTCACCTCTGTGTCTCTAGGTAGAACAGAGGCCTGCAGACTCTCAAGTGCATCCATGTGCAGCTTAAGTGAATGGGGACGATATTGTTGATTGTCATAGTGTTCAACCAATCAGATCTTTAGTTTGACATGTTGTTTCACCACTGACAACGCTGCACTGTTCTGGAGTTGATATTCATCAGTGAACACAGGTTCTCTTTCTAGTAACATCATGTTTTTATATCAGCTGAATAAACCAGTTTAAAGTGCTGATATTTTTCTGCTATATTTGTGTGTAAAGAAAAAGTAACAGTTTGAACCTTGTACTGAGTTTGTGCTGAAAAAAATGGACAGCATGCATGTGGGTGAGAGCATTTTAAAATGTGCTGAACATGAAGCTCCGTCTCCCTGCAGCAGCACCAGGCAGCCTGATCAAAGAGGAATACATCCATGACTGTATACAGATGGACCTCCCACCAGGCATGCCTCTGTCTGACCACCAAGCGGCCATGAAGCTTCCTCCTCCAGACCTCTATGGCCAGCCCTTGCATCCCCCGCAGCTGTCCTCTGAACCTCATGGACCCCCCCCTGTCACCAGATACACCAACCTGCCTGTCTCACCTAAAGGTCAGCCCTTTATCTGATTATTATCTGATATCTGTATTCAGTGTGAATGGTTTACTAACTCATTATCAGACAGGCTTATTACGGTTCATACTCTGTTTAGATACATATAGACCACACAACACTAAAAGTCTGTGCAATATAAATACAGTTATTGTGGATTTTTGACTTTGACTTCTTTACTGTTTTATTCCTTCTTTACTTCTTTATAATACTGGTTTTGATCTTGTTTGCATATATTATATATATCCTGAGTTTATTCATCTCCCTGGTCCTCAGAAACGTAGTCGTAGTGATGTGGTGAGAAAAAAGCAATCTGCCTTATTAACTGCAAACTATGTTTCTGATGGATTTCGTCTGTAAGGGTGTGTGTTTAAAGTGTGCTTGTCATCTTATTATCTATTTAGTTTTATTGTGTAAAAATGAATTATTCAATAATATGTAATTTTGCGTTTTGCAATAATCTAACCTGAACATTCATGCCAATAGAGCTTAGTTGAAATGAATTGAATTGAAAGAGAGTGAGAGAGAGAGAGATATACAGGACATAGGTCTGACTCGTTCCTCTGCTCCCTCCAGGCTCCGGCTCCATGCTACCGCTACAGGGCGGACACGGTGACGGCCGTCTCCAAACCGCTTCCCCACAGGCTCAAGTCATGACCTCGGCACCACGACCCCAGACCCCAACCCAGGCCCCTCCTCAGCAACAGGCTGCCCAGCAACCCTCACAGCCCCCCCACCCACAACAACCCTCCCTACCCCCCTCTCACCCGCATGGGCAGAACGGTTACAGCAACAATAAGCACTCTCAGAGCCAGGCTGCCTTCCACAGTGAGTTCTCACATACACAAATACAGGCATATATACATGGATATTCTTTAACACCAATATTTAGTTTTGCTTTCCAGGGGAAACATAATCAATTGTCTAATAATGTAGAATCATGTTATTTATTTATTTATCTATTAATTTTGATGTAACAAATACGTATAAAACTAAAACAAAGAAACAAAAAGAATGTACAGAATACACATAGCAAACTCCCCATGTAGAAAGATCATAAACAATATAAATAAACGTCAAAGTTGGGAGAAGAACACACTTATATGATCCTAACAATGAACTCAGTATTTATCATATATACAACTCAGAATTATTAGGAATATATAAGTTTCATGTTATCTATTATGATCAGCCCAAACATCCTCCCGTTGTCAATCAGATATCACTTCAACAATGGCCTCACGTTCACCCTTCCAACCCTTCCTCATCCCTACACATCTTAGAGAATGATAACTTCAGATGACAACAAAATCATTTGTCATGGAAATGATAGATAACACATAAAAGTATAAACATTTTGAATCAGACTGAAATCAACACAGTGAAACAGTGTCAAATAGAAGTGATCATAACATCATGATGAATCTTCATGAAAGCAGCCGTTTATTGCAGAGCTGCAGCAAGTAAATGTATTTCTTTCTCTTACACTGGGGAAATGCATCTTCAAACTTCAGGAACTGAATCGTGTAAATGTGTCGAGCTGTATGAGAGACATGAACACATTTATAGTCCAGATGAAATGGAAATGCATTTTTAAACATTTTAGATCAAATTCTCGGTAATGTTGTGCACCTGTTACAACATATGCAAACACAAAATTACAATTATTTTTCATATTTTAACATCAAAATCCAATCATCTTTCATGGTCACACTGATCCTTCTGTACTTCCTGTAATTCAGCGGTTTGGACAGGCAGCAGCACAGCCTCCTACACTCCCATAGGACCCCAGCAGAACGGGCGTGGTCATCATCCAAACCACCATTGTAAGATATGCTTCAAAACAAGAATTCCACATCATGTTCACTTTAATCCTGCACATCCACTGACTCCCACTGCTCCTTTAGGTGCTTTTTATATTGAACACCGTCTGTGATGTTTCTTATTTGATCTTTATATGTTATCAAATAACTTATGTTATGTATACTGTACAATGGCTGAAGAGTACAGTAACACTACCCACACAGCCCATGAGTACCATGAGCTATATATCACACTACCATGAAGAGACTTTTCAAGTCCTACACGTAGAGGCTTCACTTCATTTCACAGCCACCCCATCAAGTCACAGGCTGACAGTCCGGTTCAGCGTGGACCAGTGAGAGGTGAGAACTTTGTGTTCTGCTTCAGACTGATGTACTCCTCCCTCTGCTTCCAGGGTCTCAGCATCATGGATCAGCCTCTTTCCCTCCTTCTGTGTCCAACCATCCAGGTTAGAGATGACGATGCCGTCACTATGGTTTTTAGACTGTCGTTGAACTATTGCCTGCTGTTATAAGAAATGTGGTGCTGCACAGGGCTCATGTCTTGTTTATCATATATGTCATCCCTGTCTACATTGTGGTTGTCTACGTTGACAGTTGGTGCAGAAATAATATTTAATTTCTGTAAAAATGGCGACGGTAGAGTTTGTGCGCCTGTTGCCAGGCTTAGGATGAATGTGCATGTATTGATGACGGAGGAGACGTTCACCCTGCTCTGCAGCTCTGCATGTGTTTGGAGCAGAATAAAAGGTGGGCGGACGTTTGACCCACAGTTTTGTCACACACTCACTCTGTTTTCATTGCAGGACCAGAGTTTTGGTGCTCTATCTCCTACTTTGAAATGGACGTTCAGGTGGGTGAGATGTTCAAGGTGCCCTCCAGCTGCCCCATAGTCACCGTGGACGGTTATGTTGACCCGTCAGGAGGCGATCGCTTCTGCCTCGGACAGCTGAGTAACGTCCACCGCACGGATGCAAGTGAAAGAGCCAGGTGCGTCTCTTAATAGATTCTTAGTAGCATGTCTTTCTATATGAAACACCTGAGAAAACTTTCATCCTCTAGTTCAGGGCTCACTAATAGGCGGACCGCGGTCCGGATCCGGACCCAGGACCTAAAACCGATAGATAATTCAGAATTATTACATTTTGACGGAGCGCTTCTATTTTAACCGGCGCAGCTTTTTCAGCCTTTACGGCTCTCGTTCAGCGGCGCAGGAAACACACCGACCAATGCGTAGTGAATCACATCACGTGATGCAGCTCAGCCAATCAAATAAGACTATTCTGACAAGTTTCCTGACTCGAGTGAGATGTATACTGCAAGTTAGATATTATTGTAATGACCTTTGCACGAGGAGATTTTGTCAATCTGGACCTTTTTGAATTTGAATTGAATACCCCTGCTCTGTTTCATTCGTTTACTGACTCACTCGCTGTTAGCCTTCTCTCTGTCCCCAAGATGTCGTTGTGTGTGAGATGGCATGATAATGAATACAGACAATACTCCTCTCTGCTGCTGGAATGCTGTGTGTCTCGCCTGTAAATACAGGGGACGATTAAACACAACACTTTAATGCAATGTAATACAGTATCACTGCAAAAGCTTTGAGGATTGAGTTTTCATTCTCAATGTGTTAGTACGACAGACTTTTGGCAATCCAAGTAGGTAGCATGACGTGTTTGGAGCTGCTCTGACATCCCACACACATCATGTGGGGTGTACGTTGGCATATGTTGGCTCTTTGCCGGTATCACTTGCAGTTGTCCAGCCAAAATGTCCGTTGGGAAATATAAGTCGTCAAATAATCGGATGCTTGGTGAGGTGCAGTGCGGACAGCACTGTGTGGGTACGGTGGGTTGAATTCCCACACATAGGGAAGTGTCTTGCCACTGGGCAAAGCTGGGACAGATTGTCAGCATAGTTGCTGTGTCCAGTGCAGCGCATGTGAGCGGAGATCTCTTGCTACTCGCTCACACAGACCGTCTTTCTTTTTCAATACATTGTGACTTTTGGACGTCACAGCGCTCTGGTTATTGGAAACGTTTGGATGGCACAAGTCTGGAACAATTCATCCAGCCACCACTGGATTCTGATTCTCCAAATAGTAAAATACTAATAATATTAGTGTAGCCTGATCTTGAGATGCAAAACACGAAGCTGCGCAGCATTCAATGTTGATTTCACATTTGAATGTCTCGTGACGGTTTCATTCTCCTGCTGCTGCTGTTGGAACTTGCATCATAGCATTTGTGTTTTAGTTGTATTGCTGTTTAAATGTCGGCTAATATATGGCTATTAAAAACATATGAGTAGTTGTGTATGGCCTGAATTCTGTAATATTAACGGCCATATTTGCCACACTCCTCCTGGCTGCATCCTCCTGCCTCCGTCATCTCTCTCCTCCCACTGCGCCCCGTCTGTCCACTCAACAAGTAGAGAAAGGTGCGTAGCTTTGGGCCGTCTCTCCGCAAAGGCACTCGTGTAATAAAGTAAAGTTGTTTCCATGAAAGCAGTTGTGTGAGCAATGAAAAAAGAGAGCTTCAACTGCATTAATGGCTCACTTCTCAATGCTTACTTTTCTTTCGTAAAGTATATCGTAGAAGAGAAAAATCATTTTGAGCTAAAGTCACCACAAATGTAAAAATAAGTTGTGCAAAAGTACTTTACATTACATTCATTTGACTGCAGTGAGCAACAACAGGGTACAAAGAAGAACAGCCTCCTCCTCTTAGCCCATCTGAGCAGCACATCTGGAGAAAGGTCTTCTCTGTTGTGGTCCCACAGTAATGGAACGAGAGAACAGCAGTCATCTTCTACTGCAGTGTTCTAATGTTTCATTTCTTTTCAAAGCAATACAGGGCGGTTCCACATCCTCTTCTTCCCGTGTGTTTCAGGTTGCACATAGGTAAAGGCGTGCAGCTGGAGTGTCGTGGGGAGGGCGATGTGTGGATGCGCTGTATGAGCGACCACGCCGTGTTTGTTCAGAGCTACTACCTCGACAGGGAGGCAGGTCGAGCACCAGGTGACGCTGTGCACAAGATCTACCCTGGAGCCTACATCAAGGTCTGAATCCAGCTCACACAGAAATCACATCCTCTATTTTTAAACTGTTCAACTATGTTGTTGATTTGAGAACAGCAGTGAGTAGCATTGAGCTTCTACGTAGCATGACTCAAATAAAGAAGTTGTACATCCATTTGAAACGAGCCCTGTTTAGCTGCATGTGGAAGAGTTTGAAACGTTCCTCCAGACTGAACGAATGTTGTGTGTTGGTCAGGTGTTTGACCTGCGGCAGTGCCACAGACAGATGCAGCAGCAGGCAGCGACGGCTCAGGCTGCAGCTGCTGCACAGGCAGCCGCCGTGGCTGGAAACATTCCCGGTCCAGGCAGCGTCGGAGGCATTGCACCTGCAGTTAGTAAGTGTGAACACTTTCACCATAATGTGACATTTAACAACACATGGCGGAAATGCAACAGGGGAGCGACAGCGGGAGCAGACTACACAATAAACTGATCCATGAAGAGAGACTGCTTACTGACAAGAAATTGCAACTTCATCAGTCAAAAATGATATAATAATAGAATCCTATGTCATGATAAGATGTCGGTATTCACACTCTGCAGCTCAATATGAGCAGCTTTTGTTGGATACATTGCATCATTTCCCTTTATTTTTAGTCTGCATTGTATGTTTTGGGATTTCTACGTCCACCAAAATGAATGCAGACTCTCACTGCCAGTAGACGAGTAGCTCTTCTACAGGGTTAGGGTTAGAAGGAGTTTGATGGTGGTTATTTATTTTTATCTCTGCCAGGAGAATCATGCAGTCCTGACTGGAGAGTATATTAGTTGTATGTTTTGTACGTTAAATATGAATTGTTCAAATCCCTGTTCATTTGATTTGTGATGTATTCACTTCAACGAGTATCACACAGAGTCGCGTAAAAGTGCCGACAATTAGCACGTCCACCAGGGTGTCATGTTCCCACAACAGGACCGGAGCCGACAAACACCTGCGACGACTGCAGAGTCATTTGTCCCGGAAATGAATGTGGATTATAACCGTTCCCTCTGAAGGCAAGAGCCAGATGTTCGTGGGTGTTTGTGGAAAAAGGGGCTCATGGCTGACATGTAAATGTGCTGCTGCTATAGTGGCCATGTCCAGGTTGATTCATTCACTAAAAGACGTGATAGTGCGAAGCTCTGATCACAGTGTTGGATCACCGTGCAGCTTCACCAGCAGCAGCAGGGGTTGGCTGCTCTGCCTTGCTGCTGGAGGTTGTTGAGGCTGTATGCCAGAGGCACAGCGTAGCCTCTTCTTCATACATACACAAGAAAGGTATTAGCATTAAAGAGATAGGCCTCCAATGAACAGCAACGAGAACAATCATGTACGTAGTCGGTGTTCCACCTCTAAGGAACACGTGGCAGGTGAATTGTATTATCAGTGTAGAAATGATCAGTTGAGTCAACCACAGTGTGATTTAACGGGATGACTGGATGGCAGTGTGGTGCAGCAGCGCCCTTATAGCGAGCACCAATCAGATATCCTCAGTGATGTCACTCTTGTTCACCGACAGGTCTGTCTGCAGCAGCGGGGATTGGTGTGGATGACCTGAGGCGCCTGTGTATCCTGCGGCTCAGCTTCGTGAAGGGCTGGGGGCCCGACTACCCTCGGCAGAGCATCAAACACACGCCCTGCTGGGTGGAGGTCCACCTGCACCGCGCTCTGCAGCTTCTGGATGAGGTGTTGCACACCATGCCGTTGGCAGACCCAGGGCCTGCTAACTGAGAACCATGACCATGTTCAAATTCCAATCTGGATTCTATGAATGTGCACACACAGACACATGTTGCCAAATATGCTATCTAATTGATCCACAAAGCAAATCAATGGAAAAGCTGGTGTTGATGGTTTTTCCAATGCTTTACTCCATAATCTGAAGTCAAACACAAGGGAGGTGGAGCTCTGAAGGTAAAGATTCTGATTCTGACCAACTAGTCTGTCCTGAAGACATTCGTATGCACTGTAGAAATCCAGGGATGTGTTTCAGAAATCCAGCTCCTCTATATGCAATCTGGAAGTCTTTTACAGTCGGAGTGTCTACACATTCATTGATGGAAGATACAAACAGATGTATAGAAAGTTATCCAGGAGGGGAACCACAGAAAGAGAAGTGCATACCTCTGGTCACACTGAACACAAACAACATGACAGTTCTCTTTACATCTTCTCAACAACAGAGTAAGACAACCCGCATTATGTCGTCTCTGTGCTTGTGCTGCGCTCTTCACTGTATGTTGATCTAAACTGTTAGCATTGAAAGCTGTTTCGCCCTCTTATTATGCTCAGCTCAAGATGTATTATTTTTGTACCAAAAGGCTAAAAAGCCCAAAACATTTAGCTTTAAAGTAGTGGTGTTGTACTTTGTAATGAAACAGTGCTACCCTGTATGTAACCAAATGGTTGGTGTAAATCACCGAAGCCAAAATACCTCATAACTACAGTGCAAAGTCACACACGTTGTTCACCACTGACAGGCTGAAGTCAATCAATGGAGCCCTCTGATAGGACTCTGACTACCACACTCCCTACGCTTTGTATTTACTGAGCTCCATAATGTCCCGTGCTGTGATGTGCAGTAGCAGTACTAGATAAGTTGACTGATACGTGTTACTGTGGAACATTAGCGATACTCTACATGTCACAGCAGAAAGAAGTTGTAAGGATTGATGGAAAACACCCGGCAGCAGCTCCAGAGATTGAAGCCTGAGTCTGTCCAGTGGCTTCACTGAACTCTGGGTTGGCTTCTTTAAATGTGGCTCAACCAGTTCACACTGTAACTGCTGTCATCAGGCTGAATTAAGGCTGTTTATTCTCATCAAACTAATTCATTTGGAAGAAGTTTGAGGATTGATTTTTATTAAGCAACAATGTGCTCTTATTTTGAAATAAAGGCAAAATGAGTAGAGTTAAAACCATGAACAGCAGTGATATGACTGGTTGAGTGCTCATCATATGGTTCCAGTTACACAAGGTAGGTGTGTTGCACAGGTGTAAAACAGTAGATGTGACATTACGTGGTCTATAACTATTAGAATAACCGTCAACTTACCTGCTGTAAGCTAGGGTTACCAGCTTACCAGCTGACTGTCTGCTGCGCAGCACTAACTGACTTTACCAGAAGGACAAACAGACCAGGAGGCTGGCAGCACGGCCCAGACGCCAGCACATTTCATTTTTGAGTCAACTAAAACTACAAAACAGTTGGTGAACTTTAAAGTCAGCTAGCGAGTAACACACCAGCAGTTTGAAGTCAAAGTTGTTGCTGGTTGCTAGCTCTCAACCGGATTGATCTGTTCGCTAAACAGATAATTGCTTTAATGTTAGCTACGCTAACGGAGCTCAAGAGTAACGTCTAGTAACGTTAACGTGAAAAGAAAGTTATTAATATTACACTAACATTGAAGCACCTCCATGCCAATCAAGTGTAAATTAAAGATATAACATGTTCATTACAAAGAGAAGCGCTTGTAATCCCATTTCATAATATCTCAAGACAAACATCAGAGGAGTCACGTTAACATTACATGTTCACCCAAATCACCTTCAATCCTGCAATTAATCATCATTTATTAACGTCACTTATTATCCGATTATTCCTTTCAGTAAAGCAAATAAAGGAACAATCCATATGTTGGTCAGTAAAGTAATCCAGTCGGAGAATTTCTCTGCATTATCATGAAAAGTTAAAGTCCGTAACATTACCCTGTGATGACAGTGAAAGGCTTTTAACGACGAGTTCATCAGCAGTTCTACTGAAGGCATTCGCTTTTTCACGAACTCTGTTTATCAACGAAAAAACTCTGCAACTCGTCTCCTTATCACAACAAACCTCATCCTAGTCAACGGCCAAACAGGAAGTGACTGTGGCTCAGTGGTAGAGCAGGCCGTCCTTCAATCACAGGATCGGCGGTTTGATCCCCGGCTCCTGTGCGCCACGGCGGCCTGTGGTGCTCAAAGCGCCAAAAAAAGGCGTTGAAAATGTGAACAGCAATGACTCTTCAGAGATCATGACTTGGTTACTGAAGATAATCCTCAGACAGAAGAACTGCTCAACAAGGTCTGAGTTATCTTGAGTAGCGTGATGTAGGAAGCCTTCACAATACCAAAGACAGTTCTTACATAAGTTCAGACAAAATTGAAAGAATAACGTCATTGTCTGCAACATAAAGACACAATTAAGAGAAGTCGTGATCTGTTCTCTTGCTATAACAATTAACTTTCTACCAGAATATTTGTCTTTTGGTTCATTCTAGACGGACACGGTTGTCGTTCGCTCAGTATCTTGAATAAAAACAGTATCGGTGTGTTGGTAGAAAAATACAATAAGAAGACAATCGAAGCGTGTTTGAGGTTCCATTAAAACAAGTTTGAAAGAGGACCCAGGTGAGATGGCGCCGTATGGCTCCTGGAATTGCAAGTCATTTGAACATGTCACATCTACTACTGTATACCTCCCTGTTGAACATTAGCAGTGAATATAGCTTGAATTGTTCAAGTCTATCTTAAAGGGCCAGTGTGCAGCATTTCAAGGATCTATTAGCAGGAATGGAATATGATATTCATAATTATGTTTTCATCAGTGTATAAGCACCTGAAAGTAAGGATGGTAGTGTCTTCCTTAGCTTAGAGTGAGCCCTCCATGTCCTCTTCATGGAGTCCAAGTCTCTTCAGTACCAGAAAGGACTAATGGACAAACCAAACACAAGCTTCTGATGATACCTGAAGGACGCTGCAGTTCTTAGACACCTTTGTGACGTGAGCCGCACAGTTTCAACCCACGGTTACGCCAGTGGCCGTTTGACTTCCGTTGCTCATGAAGTATGATTATGGATGGCCTCTGAGCGAGGCAAACAAAACCAGTTTTGCACTCGGAGGCTCACGTTAGGAACAGGAGGAATGAGCGGAGGGGTGTTCACACAGCTGGAAGCCACCGAACCCTACAGCCAATCCTCAGCTGCCTCATGTACACACAATCAGAGAAGAGAGGAGCTGTGAGCATTCTTATTGGCTATGAAATAATACTTCTGTAGGGTTAGGGGTCCACAGTCCTTGTTCTGTGTACAAATGCAGTCCAAGCTAATCTGAGGCTTCAGCTGTCTGTTAGTCAGATCAAAAGTTTGGATTAAAGCTAAACTCCCTCTTTGAGTTCTCTGGGATGTAGTGGAGGGTTAAGTTCCATACATGGATTTGTCTAAGTCTGGTGAAACCTCTAATTATCTTCAGCTGAACTTGAATGACTGCACAGAAAGTGTGAGGGCCAGAACTGCCCCCACCTGAGAGCGAGCCTGTACCACGCGGCGCTGCAGTCTTCAGCAGCGCCACATCGCAATAACGTTACCGAAACTGGTTTACAATTAAAAGGAATTTAATCCTACTGAAGCAAATACAATTATACAGTGAAGTACACGACTTCTATGGAATATGAACCTATTTAGCCCAGTGCAAAAAACTCTTCCCAGCTCCTCAGGAGACACAACCGTCCCCTGGAAACTTAATGCTAAAAAAAGAGAAAAAGTCTTGATTACGTCCCTCCCTCATACAGTTCGAAACCCCTCCCCTTTTGTCCATCACAATTCCTATTGGCTACCTCCCAGGTCCCAGGTGCCCTCTGTAATCGCCTGTCTAAAAGTCTCTCTGTCCCTTCGTTCTTAATACATTCTATATAATAGATAAGACTTTGCAACTTTTGGCAAAAGCTTCATGTCTCAAATTCTACCTCTAGCTACTAATCCTAAAACACTTTTATGCTTATCTTAATTTTGCATTTCCAAAACACTTATGATTATGACTAATTATGAATTCTTAATTATGAATCATTAAACACTTATTATAACTTCTCAACACACAGTTCTACACTCAAATTCCTTACAAAAGTGGGCTGTGGGTATGTTACATCAGTAAGTATTTGTGTTTGGAGGGAATCACAGCCAGTATGCAGAGGAGAAGAGATAATCAATAAACAGTACAGCACATATGGCAAATGCGTACTTTATAAAGATAGACATGAAAAAATAAGAATGTATCTTAAAGCCAAAACCCAGCATGGACTGCACACCTCGGACGTGTTCAAGGCTTTAGTTGGCCAGTGATTCACATTGAAGGAGGAAACACCAGAGTTCAGAGAAAGCAACCAGGCCGGTGGTGAAGCGGGTCTTTGATAGAACGTGGTGCTGTGTAGAAGGAGATGTGCTGGACTTCACATCTCACCCAATAAGAGGGTACAGAGTAACTCATGTCAGAAGGTCCCATCTTCGGACGAATCCAACTGTGCTACACAAGAGACAATGGTTGTCGGTATTTGTCATCTGATTGAGCTGCTTAACAAAGATCAGCCATATGCATATTTGTGATTTGTGCCTTTTGTTATCGTAGATGCACCAACACTGGAAGGACAGACAGACACACGTCTGTCTTGAAGATCGATGTTCCACATTGTGATTTGGTTTTCCGCTGTTCTAAATCATTTGATGGTGTTCTGTGGCTCCCTCAGGTATCTGTAGTTCTTTGAAGATATCACAATGTGTCAAACTGGTTCATAGAAAAACTATTGACAAAGCACTCATCGTACCTGAGTAGTATTATTTATTGCCTTCGTCTTTTGTGAGTGTAAAATATGAATGAGTACGCTTTTAATATTAGCATGGACAACCCAGATAGATGTCATATGTATCTGTTCTCTTCTGCACATATTCAGGGTACAAGTGGTCAAGTAGGCTTTCGCAGATAATGAGCAAACTCATCATGATCATCATCATCAGAGGTTTATCCTCATCTCTCTCCAATCACATCACCTCCATGATGTGTCCAGAAATGCTTTGCACTTGTCTATCCGTGCATCTCTATTGATGAACCGATGTCTAAAGAACTGAAGAGTGTCAGCTTCATCCTCTCTGCTGCTCTCCAGCTTGAGTTGGCAGCATCCAGTGTGTTAGCAGGACAGCTCGTCAGGTTTCTTCTGTTGTCTGAGGGCCTTTTCACAGTGGAAGCCCAGAGCAGACTTCTGATTATGTAATACCACAATAGCATGAGAATTTTCCACATACATATGTGTTATATGAGTAAAGATTAAAATGCAATAATCCAATATGCATTTTCTATACGTTCTATGACCAAATGAAAAAGCTTTTTGTCATTTAAGTCGGATCCCACTATACATTTTGAAAATTAAAATGCAATATAAACAATATATTCCGATTTTAAATTTGTTTTTATGCAAGCCAAAATGGAAATGCAATCTGTCAATCCTCTTGTTAAGGCGCGTCTTCAGTTAGGACGTCAATCATTCTCTGGAGGCGGGACTACGCCGGCTACCTGTAACCTGACTTCAGCAGTCACTGGGTGGTGGGTCGGTAGGTGAAAGAGGAAGTGACGCCCTGACTATCAATCAGAGGACTGACATTTCCCTTTTGACACGAGAGCGTGGTGACATGTGGGCAGATGCAATAGACTGGCTGCTGCTTTTCTTATTACATGTGAATGTGATAATAATAATCATGAAGCACATGATGTCTTTGCAAATCAAATGACAAATGTCGTTTTCATTTTCAAATTGTTAGAAAATTGCATTTTTATTCTCATTTGGACTAAAATATTGCTGGTATGAATCAAGATACATTTATTATATCGTAGTCTAAATTGTACATCGTGGGACGACTTTGAAAATTGAATGTCAAACCGCTATTTTATTTGAATTTGAATATGGCCGTAGAACACCCATAGTGTCTGAAAATGAATTGGATTATTGCATTTTCATTACGTTTTTGCACAACATGTGGAAGATGATAGTGCTATTGTGAAATTACATTCTCAGGTTTACATTATGAGTTTTTGTAAGCTTCATTGTATGGCTCTGCAATTTCCTAATTGTTTCCAAGGACGTTTCTTATAAAGTGCGGTTGCATTTGATACTAAAGGGAGAGCAGCTGGTCTACAGACGTGGGCCACATTCTTGCATGTTCATCTGAATACACCAGCAATTAATTGGAATGATTTAATTAGAAGTGTACCAACCTTCAGGTTTTCTCTTCTTTTTAAGAATAATTACAACCAAAATAAATAATTGTCTCCAGGAAACGCCTTGGAAATTATAATTCACAGTTTATCTCTACGGTACTTTCTTCAGTGTTCAAAGTTTGATTCAAAGACAGGATTCTCAGCTTCTTAAATGGAGTCCACACACAATGTGAAGCCTGCTGCTTCCCACAGTGGTTGATGAATCTGATTGGTTGTCACATCTTTGGTTTGATAGTATGAATACAGTAAAGTGTGTATCGGCATGAAACCACAAGATAATGGAAACAGTTGAAAATAAAAAAACACTGATGGATAAATGCAATCATTTGAAAGTGGTGATGTTTAGCCTGCAAACACACAGCAAACAGCTAATTGTCTCAGTTATTACTTAGCAAATCAATTACAATATGACAACATGAAATGCATTCAGCGTGTGTGAGTGCAGGCCCTGACGGCCCACCACTGACACACGCTGTCAGACAGCTGCTGCTGCTGCATTATGACATGTCATCTTTTTGAACAGACCATGTTAATAATGCATCAATATGTGTCTTCTGTGTCGTCATATAAGACATTTCTCATTATGTAAGGTGATTTATTGTCCTCCCTTAATATTTGACAGTGTCATTCGACCGACAGCACCCTTCGTGTGTGTGATGGAACGGTGTCCAGTGGAAGTGTCTCGGATCGTTACCGAAACAAAAGCTGGTTGAGACGTGTTGAAACGCTCTGAAAGAACTTCCTCTCAGGCTGTCAGCCACATCTCAACAGTGGTGGAGTTTGTTCATGCAGACTTATTTAAGATATGGAAATAATCTGAGAGCTGGTGGAGAGAGTTTACAAAATCTAGTCAATGGAGCTCCTCTAGAGTTGGGATTATTATTGTCATGTTACTGTTCCCAAAGAACTTCCATGGTCAAGTTGTGAAAGAGCGACATGATTATCTGACTGTTCACCCGTGAATATGATCAAACTAGATTCATCATTATGACACAAATTTAAAAATGCCTGTCGGGTGTGTTGGAGAATGTCAAATCCTATTTTACAGATTGAAAAAAAAAATGGACCAACAACTTTCAGAACAGGTTAAACATTTATATATTGAATTGATTGTTTTCATATCTGAGATGAAAATGAGCAGAAACATTTCTGGATCAAATCTGATTTCATCCCAAAACCACTGAAGATCCATCATCGTCCATTTATTAATGTTGAGAAGACAAACTGAGAAAAAGAAATAAATCATCCCCTTCATCAACATTAAACATGTTTATTGTGACACTTAAACAACATATGTACTAAAGAATTAAATTTGACTTTGTCAGAATATTCATTTTGTAATTATTTTATTGTAAAAATGTGCTGCTCCGTAATGTTGACTGTATATTAAAATACGATAAACAAATGGCATTGTCATAATTATACAAACTTTATTGATAAAGTATAGCTACTCGTTAATAAATGAACAATGTCATACAGCGCATGCTTCACTGTCCTCTCACTCACCTCCAGGTCTCACTTCAACACACACGTACTGTATGACTGCACACTTATCACTCACAATGAAAAGAAGATATGTATTCAGCTAGAAATATTGAAACATATTGTATGCTAGAACTAGATACAGGACACAGATATGTAGCTGTTAATGTCGTCATTAGTTATCACAAACGATCCTGGATCTTATGGCAGCCTATTGCTTTGAATACATTCTGTCATCCATCAATAATCAATAGCTCTCCTAATAAACTCAAGTTGATGAGTCAGTCAATACATACTCGTCAATGTTTAATATGAAGACCAGATTAGGTGCAGGGGTGGAGTAGAGCAGGCCACACACAGAAGAACATGTCACTGAGTGTGGAGGTTACATGAGGGAGGCATCACAAACAATTCTACATCTTAACATCTCTGCTGGTCCACCCTGAAGACAGGTCGGCTGGAGTGGTGTATGACATCATCGCGTGGTGGTCGTGGGAACACTTCACCAAGAGACACAGTAAACACCAGTGAACACACAGCATCAACAGGAAGGGATGCTGCTTTACTGGCAAGCCTCTGATCAGGTCCAGGAGGGGGAGGTAGTGCGTGCGTTTATCTGGCCGTAAATATGAAGAATAAATTGAACGAATTCGGAATTGGATTAGGATCATGCCCCCAAACCCAGGAGTGTCCGGGCTTTAAAACTTTACAAATTGGCCAAACAGTGTGCACCATGTGATGCCTTGTGATGCCATGGGGACCAAATACACTTCTTCCCATAGACATACAGTGGGAACGAGATTTCTGAAACTCTTATCAAGTGTCTGTAATTCATGAATTTATTATTTTTTTATTTATTCGGTCCAAAACGTAAATGCATTAATAGCCGAATCCAGAGTTATTTTCCTTCCTCCTTTCATGTGGGGGGGGGGGGGGGGGGGGTTAAAGAGCTCTGTGGGTCCATAGAGTTGATATAAGACGTGGTCCTTGCCATGTTGACTTTTTACCACCAGTGAACATAAGTGACCATATTTGAACTGTGGAGGAGTGACGTAGAGACGCAGTTTAAGGCTCTGGTAGCGACCTGTCAATCAGCGTGTAGCCCCGCCCTAAAGCATCCCCTGCTTTATGGTCTGTTTGACTCTAAATGGACCACTCTTCAGAATCAGAGGTTGCCGCCTGTATGGGCCTTAGGGATCATGGAGAGTTAAAAGAGGGGTTGTCACGTGTCATACTATTGGGGAACAACATGTGCGGTAAAATCTCTTCTGCACTCGCTCTCTAACTTTGCCCAAAAAGTTCTGTCAGGCCGAGCACATCGTTATCTAGGGGGAAAAAGAACAATTAACACGTAATCACAAGAAACAGAAACTCGTTTTCTCTTGTTGCGTATCATCTTTTTGTCAAATCAGCCAATTGTAAATGCATTCAAATGGCCCAGACAGTGACAGACTTGAAACACATTGCTCCATGATTGCTGACAATGACTGATATATTTGAGTTCAGAACATATCAACATACCTCTGAACATCCAGCATTTTTGCTGTGTCTTTTAAGAATTAAATTGAATTCATCAATTCAAATCTCAAATTTGCCTCAGAGGGCGTTACAATCTGTACACATACGACAAGCACAAATACTCTGAGGAAGAAGCCACAGAAGAGGGAGCCAGTGCAGAGAAGCTAATACTGCAGTAATATGATCTCTTTTCTTAGTTTGTGTTGGTACACGAGCTGCAGCATTCTCAATCAGCTGGAGAGATTTAAGAGACTTATTAGCAGCCTGATAATAAGGAATTGCAGTAATCTAGTCTAGAGGGAACAAATGCATGAACAAATTTTTCTGCATCGTTTTGAGCGACAGAACAGAGACAGAACTGAAAGGAGGGAAAGTGATTGATGCAAAACATATTACTTCTAAAAGAAGTGGAGAAAGAAGACAGACGCTATCAGTAATCATTGACTTCAAACATGACATCCCAAGGAAAGTTAAGCTCGGCTTCTTCAGCTCCCAGAGAGTTCATTCCTCCAGCACTAAGATGCTTTCAATGCCAGAGAATGGGTCATACTGCCACCAGTGTAAAGGCAAAGAACCATGTGCGATGTGGAGGTAATCGTGCTTTTGGGAAGTGTGGGAAAGAAGTGCCAATTAAATGCTGTAATTGTGGAGGAGAGCACAGTGCAACTTTTGCGGTATGTGAAATACAAAAGCATGCTAGAGAAATTTAAAGTAATGAACAAAGTTTTGTATGCAGAGGCTGCTAAGAGAGTTAACAACGTAAAAATTAAGAGTTAAAAGATGAAATCTAATAATTATTTTAAAGCAAGCATGTATTACATAACAAATGTAAAGTGATTTTAACAAATGTCAACCTGATAATAATAATAATAATAATAATAGGTGTATCTGAGAAAGAGTGCAGTCTGTGTGAGTGTTTAAATTGAGGAAGTAAGCAGGGTGAGGGCCTGAAGGGATGTGGAAATAACGGCCGTTGAGAAGAGAAGGCACAAAGCTTAATAATGAGGAAGGAGGAAATCGAATAATTATTTGAAAGCAAGCTTGTGCTAAATAAAGCGATTAACAAATGTAACTGTGATTATGATAACCAATCATAATCTGAGTTAGAAATATGTATGTGTGTGAGTGAAAAAAGGGGACGTGAAGGAGCAGAGACGTTAGGATTGCAAAATCAGGCCTACGGAAGGCAAGGTGATTTCCACACATCCACAACATAAGCACACACACACATAATGATGAAGAATGGATCAGGTGCCGAGTGAGAAAGGGGGGGGGGGGTCAAGATAATCCAAAGGTATTATAAAAGAAGTGACCCGCTAACGGACGCGAGGATAACGTCGTAAGAGCCATTCTAGTGCTCCACCTGAGAGGACCCTGGACTTCACTCGACAGACGCATCGGTGGACTTCGTCTCTGCTCAAGAATGAAGAAAATAAAGAAGAAAAGAAGAAAGAAAGAAGAAAAGAAAGACTAAAGAATCGAGAAGCAAGAAAGAAGAAAGAAGAAAGAAGAGAGAAGAAGACAGCCCTTTGTGAGCAAAGATTGAAAGACGAAGAACCAAGTGAGAAGGAAGAACCAAGTGAGAAGGAAGAACCAAGTGAGAAGGAAGAACCAAGAGAGAAGGAAGAACCGAGTGAGAGGGAAGAACCGAGAGAGAAGGAAGAACCGAGTGAGAAGGAAGAACCGAGAGAGAAGGAAGAACCGAGTGAGAAGGAAGAACCGAGTGAGAAGGAAGAACCGAGAGAGAAGGAAGAACCGAGAGAGAAGGAAGAACCGAGTGAGAAGGAAGAACCGAGTGAGAAGGAAGAACCGAGAGAGAAGGAAGAACCGAGTGAGAAGGAAGAACCGAGTGAGAAGGAAGAACCGAGAGAGAAGGAAGAACCGAGTGAGAAGGAAGAACCGAGTGAGAAGGAAGAACCGAGAGAGAAGGAAGAACCGAGAGAGAAGGAAGAACCGAGTGAGAAGGAAGAACCGAGAGAGAAGGAAGAACCGAGTGAGAAGGAAGAACCGAGAGAGAAGGAAGAACCGAGTGAGAAGGAAGAACCGAGTGAGAAGGAAGAACCGAGAGAGAAGGAAGAACCGAGTGAGAAGGAAGAACCGAGAGAGAAGGAAGAACCGAGTGAGAAGGAAGAACCGAGAGAGAAGGAAGAACCGAGTGAGAAGGAAGAACCGAGAGAGAAGGAAGAACCGAGTGAGAAGGAAGAACCGAGTGAGAAGGAAGAACCGAGTGAGAAGGAAGAACCGAGTGAGAAGAAGACGGCCCTTCGTGAGCAAAGATTGAAAGACGAAGAACCACCTATCCCCCCTGCTCAACTTTAACAACTGGACAACGAAAGAACCACAGCCGCCCTTAAGATTTTGTACTGAGCCTCGAAGATCGCTGAACGGGCGTCGTTTGCCGAGCAGGAAGGAGCGAGGAGGGTCTGGCCAGACCCTCGCCCTTGACAACTCCAAAAAATAACTTTTCATCGCACCCTTGAAAGCCAGCTCCAACCGAGCGGATTCGGCATCGAAACAAATGAGTATAATCAAAGAATTGAAAGTATGAAATCATGTGTAGTATTATTATTTTATGTGAGCTGAAGCTTTGCCCTTGTTAAATATATTTAATATATATCTAACCTGCATTTAACCTGCATTTAAAGTAAATTTCTCAATTGCATTCATTTTGCTTCCGTAGTAAATGTTCCTCATGATAGTAAAAAGTTAAATCTATGTATGTCTAACAACTGAGTTCTGAATGGTTATCCTAATATCCACTTAACAAGTGATCCAAGCCGTTAAAACCAAACCTGGCAATTTACCAAGAGCACGGATCCAAAAGAGGAAGCTACCATAACTGACGTGACAGGTAGGTGCGCCCGGGGCCAGGGTGGCCCCTCGGCCGAGTGCGTGTTTACCGGAGGAAGCAGGGAAGACGTCAGGAGTAACGGCAGTTAGCAGAGCCAGGAGAGTCTCCTCGCAAGAACACCAGCTCGACAATCTTTTAATAGAGAGCTGAGTCAGTAAGTAGCCCCGTATCGGGCCAAGGAAAACCCCGGATCTAACAGATTGGATAAAAGCTCTACTTAAAACAAGCTGCCTGGAAGCAGAGCAACTGAGGAAGACAGGAGCTGTGCAATGAGAACATAAGATAATGGGGAAAATATTTTTATAAATTACAATACATGGAGTGTATTTCAGAAAAATGATTAACTTTGTGATTCTGTTTTGGCCAGCAGAGAAGGACTTGCAGGCCCTGACGGCCCACCACTGCTATATACAGGGAGTGCGCATCAAAGGACTGTTAGAGACAGGGGACAAACAACAGCTTCAGCATCAGTTTAAAAGGGCTTTATTTACATTTATGAATGGAACGGGTTTAATATCCAGAATATAACTTCTATGTGACGTTATTTTCTTTATCTTTTTTATTTTTTAATAAATAACATTATTATTGTTTCAATGACAGTCATCGACACACTCCGGTACAGTAGGTGGTGGCATGCACCTTAAACGTTGGTTTGTAGTCCGTCAATAAACTGAAAGAAGAAGAAGAAGGGCTTCCGTAGTTCTAAACTCGGAAGTCGAATTTATTTTGTTTCATGCGCCACTCGCCATTGAGCAACTTTCATAGAAATAAACAGGGTTCACTTTATACACCAGTCACACACTTTCTATTGTTTTATCTGTGTGCAAGGAAAGCGAGACTGTAAATAGATAGTGAAGCTCTTCTGTGATAAAAGCTCTCTTTGAAATATTGCTTTTGACAGCACTAAGAGAATCTAGCTAGCTGCTAACTAGTAGCTAGCTCAAGAGTTTCTGACATCAGCAGGTAACGTTAGCAGGTTGACTGTGAAGTAGCAGCGGTTACAGGCCGAGAACAACCAGCCAGCATGGACTCATGGGTGAGGTTTAACGCCCAGAGCCAAGCCAAGGAGCGAGTCATCAGGTAATGTGACGACTTTAACGATAACTTTTGAATCGCACTTTAAGTAAGCTACAAACGTTAATGTGAGCTTTAAGTATTCGTTGTATTTCGCTTGTTAGCTAACACTACATCGCTGCTAGCATAATGATCAGACAGTGGCTAGTTTGTTGTCATTGCTACAATGCAGATATTAAAGAACGATCGAGTTGTTCTGACTTGGTTTATATATTTCATTTGAAAGATGATTTCTGTCGCCAGTGGCTCTATGATTCAGTGCGGTGTGGGGAAAGCTCTTGTCCCCTTTACTCCAACTTTGGCTCAACGAATAGAAAGCTAGCCTCCACACTAGCCTGGTCCTGAGGGGGTCACTTCTGTTTCACGAAGGAGCTTTCAATCAGGCTGACCTCGGGTTTTATAAACTAGCCAGAAGTGAGATTAGCGAGGTATGTTCAGCCTAAAAGCAAAGTGATTCTCAGGTGATTTAGCTGTAGGGGACTCTGCTGCGTGATATCTCTCATTTACTGACACACATACAACCATAGTAGTCTGACACCGGCATCTTTCAAAGGATACAGAACCAAATAACTACCTCTGTATTGGAGACACTGTTTCTAAATGAAACCAAACTTAGTTTGCTATTTCTGTACCAACACCAATACATAAAATATTGGTAGCAAGCTGATACCAGCAGATGTACTGCATTGGCTTATTAATCTTTAACTGTATGGTGACTCACAGGGCTGCCCAGTATGCCTGCACTCTGCTGGGCTACACTCTACAGAAGGGCGGAGCCACGGCTGAACTTCACAAGACTGTCAGTCAGCTGGAAGCACACATGAGCATGACAAGAAAGAGTGAGTGAATTAGCCAGTCGAGTTGTTTTCCCAGAACCAAAGCTGAAGGATTGTGGGTAATGAGCATGTGTGTCCCACAGTGCTGCGTCTGGGGAACTCTGTTGAGGCACTGGAGGCTGCCAAGAGGGCGATACACCTTTCTGACAGCGTGCTGAGGCTCTGCCTGACCATCAGCCACCTCAACAGAGCCATGTATTTTGTCTGTGACAACGTCCTGTGGGCTGGAAAAACAGGCCTCATCCCCAAACTGGACCAGCACAAATGGAGTCAGAGGTCTTTCAGGTGAGTCGTCTTCTTTTTTGTGTATGTTTTAATGACAAATGTATTTACAACACCTTTTCAAATACATATCAGTAACCATCTTTGTGTTTTAAGACCATAAACTGAAGCTGATTAAACACTTTTTAAATGAAAACACGCAGTATCTTTATGAGATCATATTTGCTGAAAATACAGAATTGAATAAAGTGATCTGATCTGGGATGAAGAGACCATGTGATTGTTATTTAAAATAGCAGACTCTTAAATGTTTGCTTGAAATGGATTTAATCAATAAAATGGATTTTAAAGAAATCAAATCACAGTTTAAAACAGCGTGGTGTCTTTCTCATTTCTAAACGACTGTATGTAAAGGTGTGTTGTTGCATCTGCAGGTACTACCTCTTTGCTCTGATCCTCAACCTGACTCGAGATGTGTACGAGCTCCGCCTACTCATCGAGTGTGAAGGGCCTTACAGAGCCTCCAAAGCCCCACACTCACCCAACCCCACCCTGTCAGCGGACCACTTGTCCTCCCCCTCCACACCTGCCACTTCAGCATGGATTCGCGGACAGCTCCACCTGCTGGTGACGGTGCTGTACAGCAACCCGCCGCTGCTGTTGGACCTGGTGAAGAACAGTTGTGATATCTTCATCCCCTTAGACCGGCTAGGGATTTACCCCACAGGGCCCGGCTTTGTCGGGGCCTGTGGCCTGGCCTCCTCTGTCCTCTCCATCCTCACCATGGTCCACCCCTGGCTCAAACTCAAGCCATGAACCCCGATCCAAAGTGGGGATGGAACCACAAGGCGGACAGAGTTGCGAATCGAGCACACAGATTATGCTGTAAAGACAGCAGCTGCTAGTGAACTGTGAACACGACTTGGAACAGTGGCAGCGCAGTGGAATCCTCAAACAGCTCTTTCCACTCTGCATCACATACTGCTTACACTAATTATCAGCTCGCAGGGGATTACTGATCTGCATGTTTGAACTGATCAAAGTTACGGCTTCAGATGGAAGAAGAGTTGTGACCCAGCAGTGCATGCATAAAGCTCGCCCTCATCCATGATATAATTCTACACATCAGTCCTGCATCGTCCTCTCCTGAGATCTCACACAAGCATTTATAGGAAGGATTTTGAAAATAACAACTTATCCGATGTCTTCTTAGAGGCATACAAGGTGGGACCAAAGGGTGTAAAATACAACGAATTAATAAAACTTGATAAACCCTGAGATACGGTTTCCTTCCAGTGAAGTCTGTAACACGCCACCATACACAGAGTACCGTGGTGATGTGGGGCTCTATCTGAACCCCAGAGAGCTCCGATGGCTTTGTGCAGCTGCTCCACTCGTTCCCCGCAGCGCTCGACGGGTTTCTGGTCCAGCTTTGTGCTCTTTCATCTAGTCTACCGTGCACGGAGTGAGGAGTTGGCGTTGGTTCATTTAGGTAACCAACTATGCGCTGAAAGGAACTAAAGCAAAATACATCAGGATTGAAGGTTATCATGTGTGGTTCATCACACATTAAAAACAGTTCCTGGCTTTCGTCTACCGTCCTGTGAGATAGGCAGTAACATGAAGTCCACACCAGAGGAAAGCATTGCTGCACTGCTCTGTGAAGGCTCTCATTCATAGAACAGTGCGTGGGCTCCACACTAAATGTTTGTGTACGTAGAAGATAGCATAACGTACGTACGGCAAAAATATTCTAATTTATAAAACCTGCCAGTGCGCAATTCCCTTTTATAAATCCCAAATCATCTCGTAAATGTGCACAGCTGGATCGACCTCTATGCAGCCACATTCAATCATAATCGAGGCAAAGCACCCGATGGTTATGCATCGCAATGTGCCTGCTGCTCAATGCTGCTTTACGGTGAATCACATCGAGCAAGAGGAAATAAAATCAAGGTGCTCGTTTGTGATGTGGTCCCTGAATACTCATTCCCTCCCAATTGTTCCATTCCTGCAATCCGGTGCCAATGAATCCATCATGCAGCGCTACCTTTACAGCAATCAGGCTGAATGCTTCCAAATGATTGAGTTCAACAACAATCATAATTTCATCAGCTGTGGTGTGCTCCATAAGTATCTTTAATACCCAATAGAAGAACTGCAAAAACAGCTATTACAATTGCAAAAAAATGATATAATATATAGGGTTTCTATAAGCCGATCAGTGCTTAGACACGGCATAATCTCGACTACTTGAGCCTAACTCGAGTTAGTGAACTTGATGGGCTTTGACGGCAGCTCTCCTGCCTGTGTTCTTTGAGCCACACGTATCTCTTCATGGGCCCTGGATGTCCGGCTGCTGGCAGAATGCACCGTCATCGTGTCTGGTACTCAAATTAGTTTTTCGTTGGACGGCGAATGCATGACCCGCCTTACTCTGCCTTTGATTGGCTAACCCTGATATTCTTACCCTCACCAATCCAACTCCTCATGCCTAGATGAACCAGACCCAACAAGGCTGCACAATCACATTTGATCAATATGGCAAAATGGCCCACTGCTTTTTCTAAATCGCACGAGGCTCAATAATAGTTTCAAAATACCATTTACAATTAAATGTCGTCGTGCTGTAGATGCCTTCCTATCGTCATATTCTACAGACCCCACAAAACACCATAGTCGTTTTTCAATGACTATGACACCAAATTACAATATCAGTCAAAATATTTGCAATGAAATGTTTAATTGTGCAGCCCAAAGGAGTACAAACCACTAAGAGGTTAAGGCGGGTGACGCCTTTGCCATCATAGAAAAAACTCATTTGCATCTGACCCGTCATAATAATAATAATAAGCATCCATTGTTTTCCTCCTGACGTCACAGCTCACCCAGTCAGAGCAGCTAGCGAGCGTTTGGCCACTCAGTGGCAGCAAAGCACTCTCCACAGCACTCTGAAGTGCAAGAGGACTATGAGCCAGCGTGGACGTCCTGTTTGAGATTAGTGAGCTGGGAGCACATTCAAGGAGACAACACTTCCATCAAGGTAGGAGCGCTGGTGTGACGAGAGGCGACACCGGTTTAGTCTGCAGCTGAGAGTTCAGATTCTAGGTTGTAAAATGTTTTGCTCAGTTATCAATGCTGTAACATTTGGGATTTATAGTTCATCCATCACTGCCTGTATTAAGTTACCATGCAGACTGGACCCAACGACAGTGTATCATGTCACTGTTCATCAGTAAACATGTCCGTATGTCGTCATCTGGGACCTTCACCCGGTTATGTCGGGTGGTAGCGGTCAACCTCTACAGGTGTGTGTGCGCTGCAATCCTTTCATTTGGTTGATTATTGCTGCTGACAGTTTCATCAACTTTCATTTTGGCGCAAAGAACAAGACTCGAGCTAAATAAAAAAACAAAAACATTTAATTCAGGATGTTACTATTGCAACGAGGAAGTAAAAACCAAACAAAGGGAAAGTAAAAACAATAAAAACTGCTGATAAATGAGGCCAGTCGGGACCAGGGACCTTCTGCGGAACGCGTTCCCTGCTGGTGGTTCTGTTCCGGTACACACCAGCTGGGAGCATTTCTTCAACTGGGCTTGTTGGTGGTAAGCGTCCCGACTGTGGAAAGAGAGGAGCCAGTGGGTTAGTGAACCGGTGATGGTATATTTACATGAACCGCTGTACTGTGGTTGATCTCACGTTCATTTGAATTTGATGGGCATAATGGATGAGATTTGAGACAGATCGTAGGGTCACAGGCCAATCGAGCAGTGCATATTATCCAAAAGCTGTTTGAAAAACTCATCGGCTCTGCTTGAATGAAGCCCAAAGGTGATGAGTTTGCATGGCTGAAAATATGTGGATTGCTAAAGCGGTGTGATGTTGGTGGTAGAGTGTGGAGATGCTCACATGAAGCCATCATTCCTGGGTCTCCATACTCTCATCCTCTGCATCTCCTCCCTCCTCCAGAGCTTCATCTTCCTCCTCCTTTCTCTCTGGAGGTTTCTCATAGGCCTTCTCTGACGGGGTGACAATCACACCGTCCCATGTGGACATCTCAGTTGCCAAGTCTGCAACAACAGAGACGTCATTTTACTGTGAATGCAGGTACAATCTGTAGAATCACACACCAGTTTAGAGAACATGCAAATGGATGTAGAAACAGAAATAAAGGCCATATTAATTTTTATTTCCCACTTGAATGGCTAACTCCGACTGCTGAAGTCTCATATTAGCAATAGATTAATAGATTGCGTGAAAGGAATCATTTCACACCAGTATGAAGTCAAATGAAACCAACATTTTGGTCTGAAGTCTGAGTAAAGTGCCAGCATTTTAAAAATGGCAAAGGGGTATGCGTGTGTTGTGTATGGACCCCTGGTACTGTGTGGCTAACCAGGGGACTGTGTTGTGTATGGACCCCTGGTACTGTGTGGCTAACCAGGGGACTGTGTTGTGTATGGACCCTGGTACTGTGTGGCTAACCAGGGGACTGTGTTGTGTATGGACCCCTGGTACTGTGTGGCTAACCAGGGGACTGTGTTGTGTATGGACCCTGGTACTGTGTGGCTAACCAGGGGACTGTGTTGTGTATGGACCCTGGTACTGTGTGGCTAACCAGGGGACTGTGTTGTGTATGGACCCTGGTACTGTGTGGCTAACCAGGGGACTGTGTTGTGTATGGACCCTGGTACTGTGTGGCTAACCAGGGGACTGTGTTGTGTATGGACCCCTGGTACTGTGTGGCTAACCAGGGGCCTGATCAATGCTGACAGCTGATGGCTTTGGATGGAAAATGCATCCAAACAGAACTTTTGTGTTGTTTCTGCCGTTACTTTCTTCTGTGCTGCATTCTCTCTACTTGTAGAACTAAGTTTGTAGAGTCTGGGTTCGTGGTATGGTGTTGTTGGGGTCTGACCATATGGTTTCAACATGTGCTGTGAACGCACGCACACACACGGCTCCTATCTCTGCCCCTGGGGAAACCCCGTTCAATCGATGGCCTCACACACACACACACGCTGCCCAGAACACACGTGATTACATACAGCAGTCTCACCGCCACTTGGTCCGAGTCACTCGACTCCGCCATCTGGTGGTAGTTTAGCTGTAGTATCTTAAGGCCCCTCCCCTTTTGGCCCGCGTCACTCGACGCCGCCATCTTTGTAGTCTTTAGCCATAGCTTTAAGACTCCCCTTTCCACACACACACACACACACACACACACACACACACACACACACACACACACACACACACACACACACACACACACACACACACACACACACACACACACACACACACACACACACACACACACACACACACACACACACACACACACACACACCTCTTTAGTTTAGGCATATAAAATTGTATGCTAAAGTTTGTTGGTTGCAATATTAATTGATTTGATCATTTATTATTTTGATTTAATAAACTCTGTTATACTTTAAGGAGCAGTCTGAGATTACTTGTGCATATGTATTTGATGAAACTGTATCTAGTAGTCTGTGCTCGAACTTAACCCTTCACTGTCACTGAATGTGTAGTCGCACCCGACTATTGACATTACGAGTGGCCACTAATTATGACTTAGTTTTATCGTTTGGTTATTGGTCCCTGTCCGCAGGGTGGTGCCCCGTTGTTATTAATAATCATTAATAATTGTTACATACATTAACAATTCTATTGATGTCAAGAATTCAGTTTCTTAAATGCTGATAACCCAAACACGCTCCTTTACGTTCTCAACAGTGTGTTGTAAGAAAAGGTTTTGGAAATACAAGCACTTTAACCTGACATGGTGCCGATGAGTTTGTAAACAGGAAGAGAAGGAAATGATCTTACAGCTGGCGTCTCCCTCGAGGCCAAGGACCTTCCTGTAACCTCCGTGAGAGAGCACCCTCACCAGAGTCTGAGCTGTGAAGCACACCATGTCCTACACACACACACACACACACACACACACACAGTCATGTTCATGAAACACTTTGATTGTTAAAATAGACGAAGCTCTCCAGCATCTTGTGGAGCTGATGACCTACCTGTTGTTCCAGAGTCATGACTGTGTGCACTCTGAAGTTTCCACTCTCACACGGGTCAGTGATGCCCACAGAGCCGGGCAGAAAGAGACCAGCAGCTAGCATCTGCAGGCAGCGCCTTCAAAACACACGAGTCCAACACAAGGTGAAAACAACGCGCTGCCTGGAGTGACGTGTCCAGCTGAACGCTGAAGTGAGTAGAAACCAACCTATAGGCCACGTTCAGGGACAGGGGCTGCCTGGACGGGTTGTTCATCACCGCAGAGTGGCCCTGGAACACAATGGACACATGACCTCATCTCTGGGACAACACTACCCAGAACCGCATTCAAGGCTTGAGCTGGACATGCAGTTACATGCTTTTGTTCTTCGTTTTAAATCTGGCAGTGTTGTCGGGTAAAACGTCTGGACCCGGGTGTTAAGCAGCAGACTTGTGGTCTTACCAGCAGGTCCAGGATCCAGGGAGTGAGGGGTTCAAAACCAGGGAAGCGCAGCCGCAGGTCCTTCAGCAGGCGAATCAGCACTTTGACCCTGAAGATTATGAACATGGAATAATCCAATAAATTCACGAGTGTATTGTGTGGTCATGTCTACGCACAGTAGAGAACATCACGCACAGTAGAGAACATCACGCACAGTAGAGAACATCACGCACAGTAGAGAACATCACGCACAGTAGAGAACATCACGCACAGTAGAGAACATCACGCACAGTAGAGAACATTACGCACAGTAGAGAACATTACGCACAGTAGAGAACATTACGCACAGTAGAGAACATCACGCACAGTAGAGAACATTACGCACAGTAGAGAACATTACGCATAGTAGAGAACATTACGCACAGTAGAGAACATTACGCACAGTAGAGAACATTACGCATAGTAGAGAACATCACGCACAGTAGAGAACATTACGCACAGTAGAGAACATCACGCACAGTAGAGAACATTACGCACAGTAGAGAACATTACGCATAGTAGAGAACATCACGCACAGTAGAGAACATTACGCATAGTAGAGAACATTACGCACAGTAGAGAACATCACACACAGTAGAGAACATTACGCATAGTAGAGAACATCACGCACAGTAGAGAACATTACGCACAGTAGAGAACATTACGCACAGTAGAGAACATTACGCATAGTAGAGAACATCACGCACAGCAGAGAACATTACGCACAGTAGAGAACATTACGCACAGTAGAGAACATTACGCACAGTAGAGAACATCACGCACAGTAGAGAACATCACGCATAGTAGAGAACATTACGCATAGTAGAGAACATCACGCACAGTAGAGAACATTACGCATAGTAGAGAACATCACGCACAGTAGAGAACATTACGCATAGTAGAGAACATCACGCACAGTAGAGAACATTACGCATAGTAGAGAACATCACGCACAGTAGAGAACATTACGCATAGTAGAGAACATCACGCACAGTAGAGAACATTACGCATAGTAGAGAACATCACGCATAGTAGAGAACATCACGCACAGTAGAGAACATTACGCATAGTAGAGAACATCACGCACAGTAGAGAACATTACGCATAGTAGAGAACATCACGCACAGTAGAGAACATTACGCATAGTAGAGAACATTACGCATAGTAGAGAACATCACGCACAGTAGAGAACATTACGCATAGTAGAGAACATCACGCACAGTAGAGAACATTACGCACAGTAGAGAACATCACGCACAGTAGAGAACATTACGCACAGTAGAGAACATTACGCATAGTAGAGAACATCACGCACAGTAGAGAACATTACGCATAGTAGAGAACATTACGCACAGTAGAGAACATCACACACAGTAGAGAACATTACGCATAGTAGAGAACATCACGCACAGTAGAGAACATTACGCACAGTAGAGAACATTACGCACAGTAGAGAACATTACGCATAGTAGAGAACATCACGCACAGCAGAGAACATTACGCACAGTAGAGAACATTACGCACAGTAGAGAACATTACGCACAGTAGAGAACATCACGCACAGTAGAGAACATCACGCATAGTAGAGAACATTACGCATAGTAGAGAACATCACGCACAGTAGAGAACATTACGCATAGTAGAGAACATCACGCACAGTAGAGAACATTACGCATAGTAGAGAACATCACGCACAGTAGAGAACATTACGCATAGTAGAGAACATCACGCACAGTAGAGAACATTACGCATAGTAGAGAACATCACGCACAGTAGAGAACATTACGCATAGTAGAGAACATCACGCATAGTAGAGAACATCACGCACAGTAGAGAACATTACGCATAGTAGAGAACATCACGCACAGTAGAGAACATTACGCATAGTAGAGAACATCACGCACAGTAGAGAACATTACGCATAGTAGAGAACATTACGCATAGTAGAGAACATCACGCACAGTAGAGAACATTACGCATAGTAGAGAACATCACGCACAGTAGAGAACATTACGCATAGTAGAGAACATCATGCATAGTAGAGCTGAAGGAGACTTCCTCACGTTGACTGAGAGGCGTTCTCCTCAAACCAGCGGGCATGGCGGATGGCAGCAAGAGCACTCTGCAGCACCTTGATGTCCACTGAAGGGAAAAACAAAAAGAATTAACCCGAGGATCACCATCCGGAGTTGAACCAGGCACCTGATAGCTCATAGGACAGACGGACAGAGAGACAGACTGACAGAGAGACGGACAGACAGAGAGACGGACAGACAGAGAGACGGACAGACAGAGAGACGGACAGACAGAGAGACGGACAGAGAGACGGACAGAGAGACGGACAGAGAGACGGACAGAGAGACGGACAGAGAGACAGAGTAGGCCCTGTCGTCACAAATTCTATGATAAATTGTGGCAACATGGAATGACGTATCAGAACTAAAAGAAAGAGGAAAAACTTTGGGCCCAAACCATGTATGAAATTTGGTGAGTATTAAGTCACACAAACATGTTAAAGGTTTTGTAGAGAGACTAGGATGAGTAATCCAGCACAATGAGGTCTGATATGGTTTCTGTTCAGAAGCTACTTGTAGGGCAGAAAGGCATTGACTGAATGCAGTAAACCACAGTGACACACTGACATGGAAAGAAACCTGCAGCTGATGGGGTCAACGATCACTGCGAGAGAGCAGACTGTGTTTCCCATTTGAACAGCACACAATGATCCAAAATGAAAGGTCCAATACAAAGAAACACAAACTTCTCTCTTTTGAAATATCATCTTTTAAAAGGCATCTCTGTACCTTTTCCACAGAGTGCAGAGAGAAGACAGCAAATGAGCCCCGACTAGACCAGAGATGTGAAAGCATTGCAGCTCATGGTGGGTTAGGGTTAACGGGGTTAAATGCTGAGGATACGTGTGTGTGTGTGTGTGTGTGTGTGTGTGTGTGTGTGTGTGTGTGTGTGTGTAGGCTCTTACAGTGCAGCTCAGGGTCCAGCTTGCGCAGGTTGGGCGGGACGGTGGTGATGAGGATCTTGACAGTGGCATCAGCTGAACTGGTCTCAAAGCCCGTCTCATTGGTCAGCATGGACAGCACTGAAGGCAGCAGATACACACAGCACATGAGCTGCTTGGATTAGTTTCACAGAACAGCCTGGAACTAAACTCGGCCTCAGTTAAGCACACTGTCGGAGTCCCAACAAGTGTGGAGCCCACCCTCCGGCTCCCCCTCAGGTTGGCACTGTTAGCTCAGTCGCCCTTGTTAGCACCGTTGGCTTCTAGCCTGCGGCTCACGTCGGCACTTGATACACTCAGAATTTAGAAACTTTAAAGCGCACATCTGTTTATCCAAACAGTCCCTTGGTGACTTACCTTCAGTAGGGTCCTGTGTGCGAAGGGTCTCCACTACTTTGTTGCCAAGAGCAGCAACTGCCTCCACTGTAAAAGAAAAGGTCTTCATCACAAGTGCCTCTGAATGAACCCCGCTGTCATTAGGATGGCTGATCCAAAGGCTGTTGGCATCCAGTGACCAACTCACGCTTTGTCCTACAAATCTAAACGAAAACGGTCAAATCAACAAAGTCTGGTCAGATTTATTGTTTAATCAGAGAACAAGAGTGAACTCTGCAGCACAGTTACACTTTGCTGCTTTTATCATTTATGATCTTTCACTTCTTTTGTTAAATGGACAAAAAGCTCCGTAGAGAAACATCTCCATACTGCATTTCTCAAAATAAGGCATTTCGGTACCAGCACTTAAAGTCAGGTATTGTGTCAGCACTAGTACTGACACAGGTTAAACTGTGCCCAGTCCTCATAAGGGCCCGGCATGCCACTACATGCTAGTCAACGGGGACATGGTCCTAGCAGAAATACACGACACTAGACGTCACAATCCAGGTCTCAAAATGATGCAGCGTTGCGAATCCGAGGCTCTGAACATAACCAGACTCAATGAACAATCCCCTCACTGCCTCACTGTCTGCTAACCCTCCACATGATATCATCAACCGTTATAAACCAATCAGTACAGTAGCAGCAGACTTCTGTGGGTCATGAAGTCTACTAATCACTCACGTGTTGGGAGGATCTTGAGGATAACAACCAGGTCAGCCACATTGTGTCCCGTCGTCATGGTGCCCTTCTTGTAGGAGCCGACCTGGCGCACCTCTTCAATTTGCTATGACAAGCAATGAATTTGTGCTCGCATTAGTGCTGCACTCATAGTATTTGTGGGCTCCGCATCGATTTACTCACTTTGAAAACGTCAGATTTATGCAAACAGAAGATCAACAGTCTACTCTGAACATACTTGCACTGAACTACGTTACTTTGATGTACTTAACGTCACATTCAATGTTTAGACATATAATGCTGTATAGTTTGGAATTTAGTTAACATTGTTAAACTGAGCGGATATGTTCATTGAAAGCTTCTGTATGCAGTGATCTAACCTCATCACTCATACTCACTGTTACATGGTTCAGTGATCTAACCTCATCACTCATACTCACTGTTACATGGTGCAATGATCTAACCTCATCACACTCATACTCACTGTTACATGGTGCAGTGATCTAACCTCATCAGACTCATTCTCACTGTTACATGGTGCAATGATCTAACCTCATCACACTCATACTCACTGTTACATGGTGCGGTGATCTAACTTCATCAGACTCATTCTCACTGTTACATGGTGCAATGATCAAACCTCATCACACTCACTCACTCACTGTTACATGGTGCAATGATCTAACCTCATCACTCATACTCACTGTAATATGGCGCAATGATCTGACCTCATCACACTCACTCACTGTTACATGGTGCAGTGATCTAACCTCATCAGACTCATTCTCACTGTTACATGGTGCAGTGATCTAACCTCATCAGACTCATTCTCACTGTTAGATGGCGCAGTGATCTAACCTCATCAGACTCATACTCACTGTTACATGGTGCAATGATCTAACCTCATCAGACTCATTCTCACTGTTACATGGCGCAGTGATCTAACCTCATCACTCATACTCACTGTTACATGGTGCAGTGATCTAACCTCATCACACTCATACTCACTGTTACATGGTGCAATGATCTAACCTCATCACTCAGTTACATGGTGCAATGATCTAACCTTATCAGACTCATTCTCACTGTTACATGGTGCAATGATCTAACCTCATCACTCATTCGCACTGTTACATGGTGCAATGATCTAACCTCATCACACTCATACTCACTGTTACATGTTGCAGTGATCTAACCTCATCACTCATACTCACTGTTACATGGTGCAGTGATCTAACCTCATCAGACTCATACTCACTGTTACATGGTGCAATGATCTAACCTCATCACTCATTCTCACTGTTACATGGTGCAGTGATCTAACCTCATCACTCATACTCAGTTGCATGGTGCAGTGATCTAACCTCATCACACATACTCACTGTTACATGGTGCAATGATCTAACCTCATCACACTCATTCTCACTGTTACATGGTGCAATGATCTAACCTCAGACTCATTCTCACTGTTACATGGTGCAATGATCTAACCTCATCACACTCATACTCACTGTTACATGGTGCAGTGATCTAACGTCATCAGACTCATTCTCACTGTTACATGGTGCAATGATCAAACCTCATCACACTCACTCACTGTTACATGGTGCAGTGATCTAACCTCATCACTCATACTCACTGTAATATGGCGCAATGATCTTACCTCATCACACTCACTCACTGTTACATGGTGCAGTGATCTAACGTCATCAGACTCATTCTCACTGTTACATGGTGCAATGATCAAACCTCATCACACTCACTCACTGTTACATGGTGCAATGATCTAACCTCATCACTCATACTCACTGTAATATGGCGCAATGATCTTACCTCATCACACTCACTCACTGTTACATGGTGCAGTGATCTAACCTCATCAGACTCATTCTCACTGTTACATGGTGCAATGATCTAACCTCAGACTCATTCTCACTGTTACATGGTGCAATGATCTAACCTCATCACACTCATACTCACTGTAGGGCTGGGCGATAAATCGATTTAATCGATTAATTCGAATGTGTGCTTTAAGGCGATGTGTTTTATTGAAAATCGAGAAAATCGCCCCCACCCCTCCCCCCCGTTGGGTTCCCGTAGTAGAGTGCGCGCGCATTGTTTACAAACTAAAACAATGGCGGCCAGCAGCTTCACTGCTGGCCGCCGCCGCCGCCACCTCACAACGACAACCCAGCATTTTGGAGACATTCACCAACTGTACTCCGCATGAGAAGAAGAGTGCCCGGTGGAAAGCCATCACGGATGCAGTCGCGATGTATATCGCAAAAGATATGGTGCCCATATACACCGTGGAAAAGCCGGGGTTTATTCACCGTCTCAAAGCTTTGGACCCCAGGTACGTGCTACCAAGCCGTAAACATTTTTCTGACGTTGCCTTGCCTCGGCTGTACAATAGTACACGCCAAAGGATCTCTGCGGAGCTGGAGGGGATGTCATTCTACTCCGCAACAACTGACCTGTGGTCCAGCAGGTTGACCCAGACACCGATCCACTTGACTGGTGGAAGCGTCACCAACTTAACTTTCCAAGGCTAAGTACTTTAGCAAAGAAATACCTCTCTGTGCCAGCTACAAGTGCCCCCTCTGAGAGGCTTTTCAGTGTGTGGGGGGGGGCATTGTTACATGCCACCGTGCATGCCTGAAGCCAGAGGTAGTAGACAGGCTTGTCTTCCTGGCAAAAAATATTTAGAAAAAACATGCACTACTGTTTAATACTGTTGGTTATGTTGTGAATGCACTTGATTTTGTTTACATGCACTTATTTACTGTGCAAAATATGTTATGTTGATGTTAGATCAGATGTTGCACTTTTGAAAATGTGAATGTTAAAGGGTCATATACATTTTATTTCATGCTGTGTTTGTATCAGTGTATTCAGTTAGAAAAGCTTACTGTAAAAAGGTACATTTGCACAGTTGTTTACAATGGAAGGCTACTATTTAATGCCATTTAATGTTATGTTTAATTAAATTTTATATTTAAATGATTCAGGCAAACAAAAGAGTGACCAAATACTTTTTGTATACTACAGGCACCTTTCTACAATGTTCAGGTTTTGTTTGCACTTTATTTTTATCAACCTACTTGGGAAAATCATCACAAAATAAAAGAAAAAATTGTTTTCAACAGCTTCTGTCATCTGCAAAAAATTTTGGGGGAAAAAAATCGATTTAAATCGTGAATCGGATTTTTTGTAAAAAAATCGGAGATTTTTTTTTTAGGCCATATCGCCCAGCCCTAACTCACTGTTACATGGTGCAGTGATCTAACTTCATCAGACTCATTCTCACTGTTACATGGTGCAATGATCAAACCTCATCACACTCACTCACTGTTACATGGTGCAGTGATCTAACCTCATCACACATACTCACGGTTACATGGTGCAATGATCTAACCTCATCACACTCATACTCACTGTTACATGGTGCAGTGATCTAACCTCATCACACTCATACTCACTGTTACATGGTGCAATGATCGAACCTCATCACTCATACTCACTGTTACATGGTGCAATGATCGAACCTCATCACTCATACTCACTTTTACATGGTGCAATGATCTAACCTCATCACTCATACTCACTGTTATATGGTGCAATGATCGAACCTCATCACTCATACTCACTGTTACATGTTGCAAAAGTCTAACCTCATCACTCATACTCACTGTTACATGGTGCAATGATCTAACCTCATCACACTCATACTCACTGTTACATGGTGCAATGATCTAACCTCATCAGACTCATTCTCACTGTTACATGGTGCAATGATCTAACCTCATCAGACTCATTCTCACTGTTACAATGATCTAACCTCATCACACTCATACTCACTGTTACATGGTGCAGTGATCTAACCTCATCACACTCATACTCACTGTTACATGGTGCAGTGATCTAACCTCATCACTCATACTCACTGTTACATGGTGCAATGATCGAACCTCATCACTCATACTCACTTTTACATGGTGCAATGATCTAACCTCATCACTCATACTCACTGTTATATGGTGCAATGATCGAACCTCATCACTCATACTCACTGTTACATGTTGCAAAAGTCTAACCTCATCACTCATACTCACTGTTACATGGTGCAATGATCTAACCTCATCAGACTCATTCTCACTGTTACATGGTGCAATGATCTAACCTCATCAATCACTCACTGTTACATGGTTCAGTGATCTAACCTCATCACTCATACTCACTGTTAGATGATGCAATGATCTAACCTCATCAGACTCATTCTCACTGTTACATGGTGCAATGATCTAACCTCATCACACTCATACTCACTGTTACATGTTGCAGTGATCAAACCTCACTCATACTCACTGTTACATGGTGCAGTGATCTAACCTCATCACTCATACTCACCGCTACATGGTGCAATGATCTAACCTCATCACACTCATACTCACTGTTACATGGTGCAGTGATCTAACCTCATCACTCATACTCACCGCTACATGGTGCAATGATCTAACCTCATCAGACTCATTCTCACTGTTACATGGTGCAATGATCTAACCTCATCACTCAGTTACATGGTGCAATGCTCTAACCTTATCAGACTCATTCTCACTGTTACATGGTGCAATGATCTAACCTCATCACTCATTCTCACTGTTACATGGTGCAATGATCTAACCTCATCACACTCATACTCACTGTTACATGTTGCAGTGATCTAACCTCATCACACATACTCACTGTTACATGGTGCAATGATCTAACCTCATCACACTCATACTCACTGTTACATGGTGCAGTGATCTAACCTCATCACACTCATACTCACTGTTACATGGTGCAATGATCGAACCTCATCACTCATACTCACTTTTACATGGTGCAATGATCTAACCTCATCACTAATACTCACTGTTATATGGTGCAATGATCGAACCTCATCACTCATACTCACTGTTACATGGTGCAAAAGTCTAACCTCATCACTCATACTCACTGTTACATGGTGCAGTGATCTAACCTCATCACTCATACTCAGTTACATGGTGCAATGATCTAACCTCATCACTCATACTCACTGTTACATGGTGCAGTGATCTAACCTCATCACACTCATACTCACTGTTACATGGTGCAATGATCTAACCTCATCAGACTCATACTCACTGTTACATGGTGCAGTGATCTAACCTCATCAGACTCATTCTCACTGTTACATGGTGCAGTGATCTAACCTCATCAGACTCATTCTCACTGTTACATGGTGCAGTGATCTAACCTCATCAGACTCATTCTCACTGTTACATGGTGCAGTGATCTAACCTCATACTCACTGTTACATGGTGCAATGATCTAACCTCATCACTCATACTCACTGTTATATGGTGCAATGATCGAACCTCATCACTCATACTCACTGTTACATGGTGCAATGATCTAACCTCATCACTGATACATGGTGCAGTGATCTAACCTCATCAGACTCATACTCACTGTTACATGCTGCAGTGATCTAACCTCATCACTCACACTCACATGGTGCAGTGATCTAACCTCATCACACTCATTCTCACTGTTACATGGTGCAATGATCTAACCTCATCACTCATTCTCACTGTTACATGGTGCAATGATCTAACCTCATCACTCATTCTCACTGTTACATGGTGCAGTGATCTAACCTCACTCATACTCACTGTTACATGGTGCAATGATCGAACCTCATCACTCATACTCACTGTTATATGGTGCAATGATCTAACCTCACCACTCATACTCAGTTACATGGTGCAATGATCTAACCTCATCACTCATACTCACTGTTACATGTTGCAGTGATCTAACCTCATCACTCATACTCACTGTTACATGGTGCAGTGATCTAACCTCATCAGACTCATACTCACTGTTACATGGTGCAATGATCTAACCTCATCACTCATTCTCACTGTTACATGGTGCAGTGATCTAACCTCATCACTCATACTCAGTTGCATGGTGCAGTGATCTAACCTCATCACACATACTCACTGTTACATGGTGCAATGATCTAACCTCATCACACTCATACTCACTGTTACATGGTGCAGTGATCTAACCTCATCAGACTCATTCTCACTGTTACATGGTGCAATGATCTAACCTCAGACTCATTCTCACTGTTACATGGTGCAATGATCTAACCTCATCACACTCATACTCACTGTTACATGGTGCAGTGATCTAACGTCATCAGACTCATTCTCACTGTTACATGGTGCAATGATCAAACCTCATCACACTCACTCACTGTTACATGGTGCAATGATCTAACCTCATCACTCATACTCACTGTAATATGGCGCAATGATCTTACCTCATCACACTCACTCACTGTTACATGGTGCAGTGATCTAACCTCATCAGACTCATTCTCACTGTTACATGGTGCAGTGATCTAACCTCATCAGACTCATTCTCACTGTTACATGGTGCAATGATCTAACCTCAGACTCATTCTCACTGTTACATGGTGCAATGATCTAACCTCATCACACTCATACTCACTGTTACATGGTGCAGTGATCTAACTTCATCAGACTCATTCTCACTGTTACATGGTGCAATGATCAAACCTCATCACACTCACTCACTGTTACATGGTGCAGTGATCTAACCTCATCACACATACTCACGGTTACATGGTGCAATGATCTAACCTCATCACACTCATACTCACTGTTACATGGTGCAGTGATCTAACCTCATCACACTCATACTCACTGTTACATGGTGCAATGATCGAACCTCATCACTCATACTCACTGTTACATGGTGCAATGATCGAACCTCATCACTCATACTCACTTTTACATGGTGCAATGATCTAACCTCATCACTCATACTCACTGTTATATGGTGCAATGATCGAACCTCATCACTCATACTCACTGTTACATGTTGCAAAAGTCTAACCTCATCACTCATACTCACTGTTACATGGTGCAATGATCTAACCTCATCACACTCATACTCACTGTTACATGGTGCAATGATCTAACCTCATCAGACTCATTCTCACTGTTACATGGTGCAATGATCTAACCTCATCAGACTCATTCTCACTGTTACAATGATCTAACCTCATCACACTCATACTCACTGTTACATGGTGCAGTGATCTAACCTCATCACACTCATACTCACTGTTACATGGTGCAGTGATCTAACCTCATCACTCATACTCACTGTTACATGGTGCAATGATCGAACCTCATCACTCATACTCACTTTTACATGGTGCAATGATCTAACCTCATCACTCATACTCACTGTTATATGGTGCAATGATCGAACCTCATCACTCATACTCACTGTTACATGTTGCAAAAGTCTAACCTCATCACTCATACTCACTGTTACATGGTGCAATGATCTAACCTCATCAGACTCATTCTCACTGTTACATGGTGCAATGATCTAACCTCATCAATCACTCACTGTTACATGGTTCAGTGATCTAACCTCATCACTCATACTCACTGTTAGATGATGCAATGATCTAACCTCATCAGACTCATTCTCACTGTTACATGGTGCAATGATCTAACCTCATCACACTCATACTCACTGTTACATGTTGCAGTGATCAAACCTCACTCATACTCACTGTTACATGGTGCAGTGATCTAACCTCATCACTCATACTCACCGCTACATGGTGCAATGATCTAACCTCATCACACTCATACTCACTGTTACATGGTGCAGTGATCTAACCTCAGACTCATTCTCACTGTTACATGGTGCAATGATCTAACCTCAGACTCATTCTCACTGTTACATGGTGCAATGATCTAACCTCATCACTCAGTTACATGGTGCAATGCTCTAACCTTATCAGACTCATTCTCACTGTTACATGGTGCAATGATCTAACCTCATCACTCATTCTCACTGTTACATGGTGCAATGATCTAACCTCATCACACTCATACTCACTGTTACATGTTGCAATGATCGAACCTCATCACTCATACTCACTGTTACATGGTGCAGTGATCTAACCTCATCACACTCATACTCACTGTTACATGGTGCAATGATCGAACCTCATCACTCATACTCACTTTTACATGGTGCAATGATCTAACCTCATCACTAATACTCACTGTTATATGGTGCAATGATCGAACCTCATCACTCATACTCACTGTTACATGGTGCAAAAGTCTAACCTCATCACTCATACTCACTGTTACATGGTGCAGTGATCTAACCTCATCACTCATACTCAGTTACATGGTGCAATGATCTAACCTCATCACTCATACTCACTGTTACATGGTGCAGTGATCTAACCTCATCACTCATACTCACTGTTACATGGTGCAGTGATCTAACCTCATCACACTCATACTCACTTTTACATGGTGCAATGATCTAACCTCATCAGACTCATACTCACTGTTACATGGTGCAATGATCTAACCTCATCAGACTCATACTCACTCTTACATGGTGCAGTGATCTAACCTCATCAGACTCATTCTCACTGTTACATGGTGCAGTGATCTAACCTCATCAGACTCATTCTCACTGTTACATGGTGCAGTGATCTAACCTCATCAGACTCATTCTCACTGTTACATGGTGCAGTGATCTAACCTCATACTCACTGTTACATGGTGCAATGATCTAACCTCATCACTCATACTCCCTGTTACATGGTGCAATGATCTAACCTCATCACTCATACTCAGTTACATGGTGCAATAGTCTAACCTCATCACTCACTCACTGTTACATGGTGCAATGATCTAACCTCATCACACTCATACTCACTGTTACATGGTGCAATGATCTAACCTCATCAGACTCATACTCACTGTTACATGGTGCAGTGATCTAACCTAATCAGACTCATTCTCACTGTTACATGGTGCAGTGATCTAACCTCATCACTCATCACTGATACATGGTGCAGTGATCTAACCTCATCAGACTCATACTCACTGTTACATGCTGCAGTGATCTAACCTCATCACTCACACTCACATGGTGCAGTGATCTAACCTCATCACACTCATTCTCACTGTTACATGGTGCAATGATCTAACCTCATCACTCATTCTCACTGTTACATGGTGCAATGATCTAACCTCATCACTCATTCTCACTGTTACATGGTGCAGTGATCTAACCTCACTCATACTCACTGTTACATGGTGCAATGATCGAACCTCATCACTCATACTCACTGTTATATGGTGCAATGATCTAACCTCACCACTCATACTCACTGTTACATGGTGCAATGATCTAACCTCATCACTCATACTCACTGTTACATGCTGCAGTGATCTAACCTCATCACACTCATACTCACTGTTACATGGTGCAATGATCGAACCTCATCACTCATACTCACTGTTACATGGTGCAATGATCGAACCTCATCACTCATACTCACTTTTACATGGTGCAATGATCTAACCTCATCACTCATACTCACTGTTATATGGTGCAATGATCGAACCTCATCACTCATACTCACTGTTACATGTTGCAAAAGTCTAACCTCATCACTCATACTCACTGTTACATGGTGCAATGATCTAACCTCATCACACTCATACTCACTGTTACATGGTGCAATGATCTAACCTCATCAGACTCATTCTCACTGTTACATGGTGCAATGATCTAACCTCATCAGACTCATTCTCACTGTTACAATGATCTAACCTCATCACACTCATACTCACTGTTACATGGTGCAGTGATCTAACCTCATCACACTCATACTCACTGTTACATGGTGCAGTGATCTAACCTCATCACTCATACTCACTGTTACATGGTGCAATGATCGAACCTCATCACTCATACTCACTTTTACATGGTGCAATGATCTAACCTCATCACTCATACTCACTGTTATATGGTGCAATGATCGAACCTCATCACTCATACTCACTGTTACATGTTGCAAAAGTCTAACCTCATCACTCATACTCACTGTTACATGGTGCAATGATCTAACCTCATCAGACTCATTCTCACTGTTACATGGTGCAATGATCTAACCTCATCAATCACTCACTGTTACATGGTTCAGTGATCTAACCTCATCACTCATACTCACTGTTAGATGATGCAATGATCTAACCTCATCAGACTCATTCTCACTGTTACATGGTGCAATGATCTAACCTCATCACACTCATACTCACTGTTACATGTTGCAGTGATCAAACCTCACTCATACTCACTGTTACATGGTGCAGTGATCTAACCTCATCACTCATACTCACCGCTACATGGTGCAATGATCTAACCTCATCACACTCATACTCACTGTTACATGGTGCAGTGATCTAACCTCATCACTCATACTCACCGCTACATGGTGCAATGATCTAACCTCATCAGACTCATTCTCACTGTTACATGGTGCAATGATCTAACCTCATCACTCAGTTACATGGTGCAATGCTCTAACCTTATCAGACTCATTCTCACTGTTACATGGTGCAATGATCTAACCTCATCACTCATTCTCACTGTTACATGGTGCAATGATCTAACCTCATCACACTCATACTCACTGTTACATGTTGCAGTGATCTAACCTCATCACACATACTCACTGTTACATGGTGCAATGATCTAACCTCATCACACTCATACTCACTGTTACATGGTGCAGTGATCTAACCTCATCACACTCATACTCACTGTTACATGGTGCAATGATCGAACCTCATCACTCATACTCACTTTTACATGGTGCAATGATCTAACCTCATCACTAATACTCACTGTTATATGGTGCAATGATCGAACCTCATCACTCATACTCACTGTTACATGGTGCAAAAGTCTAACCTCATCACTCATACTCACTGTTACATGGTGCAGTGATCTAACCTCATCACTCATACTCAGTTACATGGTGCAATGATCTAACCTCATCACTCATACTCACTGTTACATGGTGCAGTGATCTAACCTCATCACACTCATACTCACTGTTACATGGTGCAATGATCTAACCTCATCAGACTCATACTCACTGTTACATGGTGCAGTGATCTAACCTCATCAGACTCATTCTCACTGTTACATGGTGCAGTGATCTAACCTCATCAGACTCATTCTCACTGTTACATGGTGCAGTGATCTAACCTCATCAGACTCATTCTCACTGTTACATGGTGCAGTGATCTAACCTCATACTCACTGTTACATGGTGCAATGATCTAACCTCATCACTCATACTCACTGTTATATGGTGCAATGATCGAACCTCATCACTCATACTCACTGTTACATGGTGCAATGATCTAACCTCATCACTGATACATGGTGCAGTGATCTAACCTCATCAGACTCATACTCACTGTTACATGCTGCAGTGATCTAACCTCATCACTCACACTCACATGGTGCAGTGATCTAACCTCATCACACTCATTCTCACTGTTACATGGTGCAATGATCTAACCTCATCACTCATTCTCACTGTTACATGGTGCAATGATCTAACCTCATCACTCATTCTCACTGTTACATGGTGCAGTGATCTAACCTCACTCATACTCACTGTTACATGGTGCAATGATCGAACCTCATCACTCATACTCACTGTTATATGGTGCAATGATCTAACCTCACCACTCATACTCAGTTACATGGTGCAATGATCTAACCTCATCACTCATACTCACTGTTACATGTTGCAGTGATCTAACCTCATCACTCATACTCACTGTTACATGGTGCAGTGATCTAACCTCATCAGACTCATACTCACTGTTACATGGTGCAATGATCTAACCTCATCACTCATTCTCACTGTTACATGGTGCAGTGATCTAACCTCATCACTCATACTCAGTTGCATGGTGCAGTGATCTAACCTCATCACACATACTCACTGTTACATGGTGCAATGATCTAACCTCATCACACTCATACTCACTGTTACATGGTGCAGTGATCTAACCTCATCAGACTCATTCTCACTGTTACATGGTGCAATGATCTAACCTCAGACTCATTCTCACTGTTACATGGTGCAATGATCTAACCTCATCACACTCATACTCACTGTTACATGGTGCAGTGATCTAACGTCATCAGACTCATTCTCACTGTTACATGGTGCAATGATCAAACCTCATCACACTCACTCACTGTTACATGGTGCAATGATCTAACCTCATCACTCATACTCACTGTAATATGGCGCAATGATCTTACCTCATCACACTCACTCACTGTTACATGGTGCAGTGATCTAACCTCATCAGACTCATTCTCACTGTTACATGGTGCAGTGATCTAACCTCATCAGACTCATTCTCACTGTTACATGGTGCAATGATCTAACCTCAGACTCATTCTCACTGTTACATGGTGCAATGATCTAACCTCATCACACTCATACTCACTGTTACATGGTGCAGTGATCTAACTTCATCAGACTCATTCTCACTGTTACATGGTGCAATGATCAAACCTCATCACACTCACTCACTGTTACATGGTGCAGTGATCTAACCTCATCACACATACTCACGGTTACATGGTGCAATGATCTAACCTCATCACACTCATACTCACTGTTACATGGTGCAGTGATCTAACCTCATCACACTCATACTCACTGTTACATGGTGCAATGATCGAACCTCATCACTCATACTCACTGTTACATGGTGCAATGATCGAACCTCATCACTCATACTCACTTTTACATGGTGCAATGATCTAACCTCATCACTCATACTCACTGTTATATGGTGCAATGATCGAACCTCATCACTCATACTCACTGTTACATGTTGCAAAAGTCTAACCTCATCACTCATACTCACTGTTACATGGTGCAATGATCTAACCTCATCACACTCATACTCACTGTTACATGGTGCAATGATCTAACCTCATCAGACTCATTCTCACTGTTACATGGTGCAATGATCTAACCTCATCAGACTCATTCTCACTGTTACAATGATCTAACCTCATCACACTCATACTCACTGTTACATGGTGCAGTGATCTAACCTCATCACACTCATACTCACTGTTACATGGTGCAGTGATCTAACCTCATCACTCATACTCACTGTTACATGGTGCAATGATCGAACCTCATCACTCATACTCACTTTTACATGGTGCAATGATCTAACCTCATCACTCATACTCACTGTTATATGGTGCAATGATCGAACCTCATCACTCATACTCACTGTTACATGTTGCAAAAGTCTAACCTCATCACTCATACTCACTGTTACATGGTGCAATGATCTAACCTCATCAGACTCATTCTCACTGTTACATGGTGCAATGATCTAACCTCATCAATCACTCACTGTTACATGGTTCAGTGATCTAACCTCATCACTCATACTCACTGTTAGATGATGCAATGATCTAACCTCATCAGACTCATTCTCACTGTTACATGGTGCAATGATCTAACCTCATCACACTCATACTCACTGTTACATGTTGCAGTGATCAAACCTCACTCATACTCACTGTTACATGGTGCAGTGATCTAACCTCATCACTCATACTCACCGCTACATGGTGCAATGATCTAACCTCATCACACTCATACTCACTGTTACATGGTGCAGTGATCTAACCTCAGACTAGGGCTGGGCGATATGGCCTAAAAAAAAAATCTCCGATTTTTTTACAAAAAATCCGATTCACGATTTAAATCGATTTTTTTCCCCCAAAATTTTTTGCAGATGACAGAAGCTGTTGAAAACAATTTTTTCTTTTATTTTGTGATGATTTTCCCAAGTAGGTTGATAAAAATAAAGTGCAAACAAAACCTGAACATTGTAGAAAGGTGCCTGTAGTATACAAAAAGTATTTGGTCACTCTTTTGTTTGCCTGAATCATTTAAATATAAAATTAAATTAAACATAACATTAAATGGCATTAAATAGTAGCCTTCCATTGTAAACAACTGTGCAAATGTAACTTTTTACAGTAAGCTTTTCTAACTGAATACACTGATACAAACACAGCATGAAATAAAATGTATATGACCCTTTAACATTCACATTTTCAAAAGTGCAACATCTGATCTAACATCAACATAACATATTTTGCACAGTAAATAAGTGCATGTAAACAAAATCAAGTGCATTCACAACATAACCAACAGTATTAAACAGTAGTGCATGTTTTTTCTAAATATTTTTTGCCAGGAAGACAAGCCTGTCTACTACCTCTGGCTTCAGGCATGCACGGTGGCATGTAACAATGCCCCCCCCCCACACACTGAAAAGCCTCTCAGAGGGGGCACTTGTAGCTGGCACAGAGAGGTATTTCTTTGCTAAAGTACTTAGCCTTGGAAAGTTAAGTTGGTGACGCTTCCACCAGTCAAGTGGATCGGTGTCTGGGTCAACCTGCTGGACCACAGGTCAGTTGTTGCGGAGTAGAATGACATCCCCTCCAGCTCCGCAGAGATCCTTTGGCGTGTACTATTGTACAGCCGAGGCAAGGCAACGTCAGAAAAATGTTTACGGCTTGGTAGCACGTACCTGGGGTCCAAAGCTTTGAGACGGTGAATAAACCCCGGCTTTTCCACGGTGTATATGGGCACCATATCTTTTGCGATATACATCGCGACTGCATCCGTGATGGCTTTCCACCGGGCACTCTTCTTCTCATGCGGAGTACAGTTGGTGAATGTCTCCAAAATGCTGGGTTGTTTTTGTGAGGTGGCGGCGGCAGCAGTGAAGCTGCTGGCCGCCATTGTTTTAGTTTGTAAACAATGCGCGCGCACTCTACTACGGGAAAAAGGGGTGGGGGCGATTTTCTCGATTTTCAATAAAACACATCGCCTTAAAGCACACATTCGAATTAATCGATTAAATCGATTTATCGCCCAGCCCTACCTCAGACTCATTCTCACTGTTACATGGTGCAATGATCTAACCTCAGACTCATTCTCACTGTTACATGGTGCAATGATCTAACCTCATCACTCAGTTACATGGTGCAATGCTCTAACCTTATCAGACTCATTCTCACTGTTACATGGTGCAATGATCTAACCTCATCACTCATTCTCACTGTTACATGGTGCAATGATCTAACCTCATCACACTCATACTCACTGTTACATGTTGCAATGATCGAACCTCATCACTCATACTCACTGTTACATGGTGCAGTGATCTAACCTCATCACACTCATACTCACTGTTACATGGTGCAATGATCGAACCTCATCACTCATACTCACTTTTACATGGTGCAATGATCTAACCTCATCACTAATACTCACTGTTATATGGTGCAATGATCGAACCTCATCACTCATACTCACTGTTACATGGTGCAAAAGTCTAACCTCATCACTCATACTCACTGTTACATGGTGCAGTGATCTAACCTCATCACTCATACTCAGTTACATGGTGCAATGATCTAACCTCATCACTCATACTCACTGTTACATGGTGCAGTGATCTAACCTCATCACTCATACTCACTGTTACATGGTGCAGTGATCTAACCTCATCACACTCATACTCACTTTTACATGGTGCAATGATCTAACCTCATCAGACTCATACTCACTGTTACATGGTGCAATGATCTAACCTCATCAGACTCATACTCACTCTTACATGGTGCAGTGATCTAACCTCATCAGACTCATTCTCACTGTTACATGGTGCAGTGATCTAACCTCATCAGACTCATTCTCACTGTTACATGGTGCAGTGATCTAACCTCATCAGACTCATTCTCACTGTTACATGGTGCAGTGATCTAACCTCATACTCACTGTTACATGGTGCAATGATCTAACCTCATCACTCATACTCCCTGTTACATGGTGCAATGATCTAACCTCATCACTCATACTCAGTTACATGGTGCAATAGTCTAACCTCATCACTCACTCACTGTTACATGGTGCAATGATCTAACCTCATCACACTCATACTCACTGTTACATGGTGCAATGATCTAACCTCATCAGACTCATACTCACTGTTACATGGTGCAGTGATCTAACCTAATCAGACTCATTCTCACTGTTACATGGTGCAGTGATCTAACCTCATCACTCATCACTGATACATGGTGCAGTGATCTAACCTCATCAGACTCATACTCACTGTTACATGCTGCAGTGATCTAACCTCATCACTCACACTCACATGGTGCAGTGATCTAACCTCATCACACTCATTCTCACTGTTACATGGTGCAATGATCTAACCTCATCACTCATTCTCACTGTTACATGGTGCAATGATCTAACCTCATCACTCATTCTCACTGTTACATGGTGCAGTGATCTAACCTCACTCATACTCACTGTTACATGGTGCAATGATCGAACCTCATCACTCATACTCACTGTTATATGGTGCAATGATCTAACCTCACCACTCATACTCACTGTTACATGGTGCAATGATCTAACCTCATCACTCATACTCACTGTTACATGCTGCAGTGATCTAACCTCATCACTCACACGGTGCAGTGATCTAACCTCATCACACTCATTCTCACTGTTACATGGTGCAATGATCTAACCTCATCACTCATTCTCACTGTTACATGGTGCAGTGATCTAACCTCATCACACTCATACTCACTGTTCCATGGTGCAATGATCTAACCTCATCACTCATACTCAGTTACATGGTGCAATGATCTAACCTCATCACTCATACTCAGTTACATGGTGCAGTGATCTAACCTCAGACTCATTCTCACTGTTACATGGTGCAGTGATCTAACCTCATCACTCACTCACTGTTATATGGTGCAATGATCGAACCTCATCACTCATACTCACTGTTACATGGTGCAATGATCTAACCTCATCACTGATACATGGTGCAGTGATCTAACCTCATCAGACTCATACTCACTGTTACATGGTGCAGTGATCTAACCTCATCACTGTTATATGGTGCAATGATCGAACCTTATCACTCATACTCACTGTTACATGGTGCAATGATCTAACCTCATCACTCATACTCACTGTTACATGGTGCAATGATCTAACCTCATCACTCACACTCACTGTTACATGGTGCAATGATCTAACCTCATCACTCACACTCACTGTTACATGGTGCAATGATCTAACCTCATCACTCATACTCACTGTTACATGGTGCAGTGATCTAACCTCATCACTCACATGGTGCAGTGATCTAACCTCATCACACTCATTCTCACTGTCACATGGTGCAATGATCTAACCTCATCACTCATACTCCCTGTTACATGGTGCAATGATCTGACCTCATCACTCATACTCACTGTTACATGGTGCAGTGATCTAACCTCATCACACTCATAGTTACATGGTGCAGTGATCTAACCTCATCACTCATACTCACTGTTACATGGTGCAGTGATCTAACCTCATCACTCACACTCACTGTTACATGGTGCAATGATCTAACCTCATCACTCACACTCACTGTTACATGGTGCAATGATCTAACCTCATCACTCATACTCACTGTTACATGGTGCAGTGATCTAACCTCATCACTCACACTCACTGTTACATGGTGCAGTGATCTAACCTCATCACACTCATTCTCACTGTTACATGGTGCAATGATCTAACCTCATCACTCATACTCCCTGTTACATGGTGCAATGATCTGACCTCATCACTCATACTCCCTGTTACATGGTGCAGTAATCTAACCTCATCACACTCATAGTTACATGGTGCAGTGATCTAACCTCATCAGACTCATACTCACTGTTAGATGGTGCAGTGATCTAACCTGATCAGACTCATACTCACTGTTACATGGTGCAATGATCTAACCTCATCACTCATACTCAGTTACATGGTGCAGTGATCTAACCTCATCACTCATACTCAGTTACATGGTGCAATGATCTAACCTCATCACTCATACTCACTGTTACATGGTGCAGTGATCTAACCTCATCGCTCATACTCAGTTACATGGTGCAATGATCTAACCTCATCACTCATACTCACTGTTACATGGTGCAGTGATCTAACCTCATCACACTCATACTCACTGTTACATGGTGCAATGATCTAACCTCATCAGACTCATACTCACTATTACATGGTGCAGTGATCTAACCTTATCAGACTCATTCTCACTGTTACATGGTGCAGTGATCTAACCTCATACTCACTGTTATATGGTGCAATGATCGAACCTCATCACTGATACATGGTGCAGTGATCTAACCTCATCACGCATACTCACTGTTACATGGTGCAATGATCTAACCGTATCACTCATTCTCACTGTTACATGGTGCAGTGATCTAACCTCATCACTCATACTCACTGTTACATGGTGCAATGATCTAACCTCATCACTCATACTCACTGTTACATGGTGCAGTGATCTAACCTCATCACAGATTCATCCTCACTGTTACATGGTGCAGTGATCTAACCTCATCACTCATACTCAGTTACATGGTGCAATGATCTAACCTCATCACTCATACTCAGTTACATGGTGCAATGATCTAACCTCATCACTCATACTCACTGTTACATGGTGCAATGATCTAACCTCATCACTCATACATGGTGCAGTGATCTAACCTCATCAGACTCATTCTCACTGTTACATGGTGCAGTGATCTAACCTCATCACTGTTATATGGTGCAAAGATCGAACCTTATCACTCATACTCACTGTTACATGGTGCAATGATCTAACCTCATCACTCATACTCCCTGTTACATGGTGCAATGATCTGACCTCATCACTCATACTCACTGTTACATGGTGCAGTAATCTAACCTCATCACACTCATAGTTACATGGTGCAGTGATCTAACCTCATCACTCATACTCACTGTTACATGGTGCAGTGATCTAACCTCATCAGACTCATACTCACTGTTACATGGTGCAGTGATCTAACCTCATCACAGACTCATACTCACTGTTACATGGTGCAATGATCTAACCTCATCACTCATTCTCACTGTTACATGGTGCAGTGATCTAACCTCATCAGACTCATTCTCACTGTTACATGGTGCAATGATCTAACCTCATCACTCATACTCAGTTACATGGTGCAGTGATCTAACCTCATCACTCATACTCACTGTTACATGGTGCAATGATCGAACCTCATCACTCATACTCACTGTTACATGGTGCAATGATCTAACCTCATCACTGATACATGGTGCAGTGATCTAACCTCATCACTCATACTCACTGTTACATGGTGCAGTGATCTAACCGTATCACTCATACTCACTGTTACATGGTGCAATGATCTAACCGTATCACTCATTCTCACTGTTACATGGTGCAGTGATCTAACCTCACTCATACATGGTGCAATGATCTAACCTTATCACTCATTCTCACTGTTACATGGTGCAGTGATCTAACCTCATCACTCATACTCACTGTTACATGGTGCAATAATCTAACCTCATCACTCATACTCACTGTTACATGGTGCAATGATCTAACCTCATCACAGACTCATACTCACTGTTACATGGTGCAATGATCTAACCTCATCACTCATTCTCACTGTTACATGGTGCAGTGATCTAACCTCATCAGACTCATTCTCACTGTTACATGGTGCAATGATCTAACCTCATCACTCATACTCAGTTACATGGTGCAGTGATCTAACCTCAGACTCATACTCACTGTTACATGGTGCAATGATCTAACCTCATCACTCATTCTCACTGTTACATGGTGCAGTGATCTAACCTCATCACTCATACTCAGTTACATGGTGCAATGATCTAACCTCATCACTCATACTCACTGTTACATGGTGCAATGATCTAACCTCATCACTCATACTCAGTTACATGGTGCAGTGATCTAACCTCATCACTCATACTCAGTTACATGGTGCAATGATCTAACCTCATCACTCATACTCACTGTTACATGGTGCAGTGATCTAACCTCATCACTCATACTCAGTTACATGGTGCAATGATCTAACCTCATCACTCATACTCACTGTTACATGGTGCAGTGATCTAACCTCATCACACTCATACTCACTGTTACATGGTGCAATGATCTAACCTCATCAGACTCATACTCACTGTTACATGGTGCAGTGATCTAACCTCATCAGACTCATTCTCACTGTTACATGGTGCAGTGATCTAACCTCATACTCACTGTTATATGGTGCAATGATCGAAGCTCATCACTCATACTCACTGTTACATGGTGCAATGATCTAACCTCATCACTGATACATGGTGCAGTGATCTAACCTCATCACTCATATTCACTGTTACATGGTGCAATGATCTAACCATACCACTCATTCTCACTGTTACATGGTGCAGTGATCTAACCTCATACTCACTGTTATATGGTGCAATGATCGAACCTCATCGCTGATACATGGTGCAGTGATCTAACCTCATCACTCATACTCACTGTTACATGGTGCAATGATCTAACCGTATCACTCATTCTCACTGTTACATGGTGCAGTGATCTAACCTCATCACTCATACTCACTGTTACATGGTGCAATAATCTAACCTCATCACTCATACTCACTGTTACATGGTGCAATGATCTAACCTCATCACTCATACTCACTGTTACATGGTGCAGTGATCTAACCTCATCACAGATTCATCCTCACTGTTACATGGTGCAGTGATCTAACCTCATCACTCATACTCAGTTACATGGTGCAATGATCTAACCTCATCACTCATACTCAGTTACATGGTGCAATGATCTAACCTCATGACTCATACTCACTGTTACATGGTGCAATGATCTAACCTCATCACTCATACATGGTGCAGTGATCTAACCTCATCACTCATACTCACTGTTACATGGTGCAGTGATCTAACCTCATCACACTCATACTCACTGTTACATGGTGCAATGATCTAACCTCATCAGACTCACTCACTGTTACATGGTGCAGTGATCTAACCTCATCAGACTCATTCTCACTGTTACATGGTGCAGTGATCTAACCTCATACTCACTGTTATATGGTGCAATGATCGAAGCTCATCACTCATACTCACTGTTACATGGTGCAATGATCTAACCTCATCACTGATACATGGTGCAGTGATCTAACCTCATCACTCATATTCACTGTTACATGGTGCAATGATCTAACCATACCACTCATTCTCACTGTTACATGGTGCAGTGATCTAACCTCATACTCACTGTTATATGGTGCAATGATCGAACCTCATCGCTGATACATGGTGCAGTGATCTAACCTCATCACTCATACTCACTGTTACATGGTGCAATGATCTAACCGTATCACTCATTCTCACTGTTACATGGTGCAGTGATCTAACCTCATCACTCATACTCACTGTTACATGGTGCAATAATCTAACCTCATCACTCATACTCACTGTTACATGGTGCAGTGATCTAACCTCATCACAGATTCATCCTCACTGTTACATGGTGCAGTGATCTAACCTCATCACAGATTCATCCTCACTGTTACATGGTGCAGTGATCTAACCTCATCACTCATACTCAGTTACATGGTGCAATGATCTAACCTCATCACTCATACTCAGTTACATGGTGCAATGATCTAACCTCATGACTCATACTCACTGTTACATGGTGCAATGATCTAACCTCATCACTCATACATGGTGCAGTGATCTAACCTCATCAGACTCATACTCACTGTTACATGGTGCAGTGATCTAACCTCATCAGACTCATTCTCACTGTTACATGGTGCAGTGATCTAACCTCATCACTGTTATATAGTGCAAAGATCGAACCTTATCACTCATACTCACTGTTATATGGTGCAATGATCTAACCTCACCACTCATACTCACTGTTACATGGTGCAATGATCTAACCTCATCACGTATACTCACTGTTACATGGTGCAGTGATCTAACCTCATCACTCACACGGTGCAGTGATCTAACCTCATCACACTCATTCTCACTGTTACATGGTGCAATGATCTAACCTCATCACTCATACTCCCTGTTACATGGTGCAATGATCTGACCTCATCACTCATACTCACTGTTACATGGTGCAGTGATCTAACCTCATCACACTCATAGTTACATGGTGCAGTGATCTAACCTCATCACTCGTACTCACTGTTACATGGTGCAGTGATCTAACCTCATCACTCACACTCACTGTTACATGGTGCAATGATCTAACCTCATCACTCATACTCACTGTTACATGGTGCAGTGATCTAACCTCATCACTCACATTCACTGTTACATGGTGCAGTGATCTAACCTCATCACTCATACTCACTGTTACATGGTGCAGTGATCTAACCTCATCACTCACACTCACTGTTACATGGTGCAGTGATCTAACCTCATCACACTCATTCTCACTGTTACATGGTGCAATGATCTAACCTCATCACTCATTCTCACTGTTACATGGTGCAGTGATCTAACCTCATCAGACTCATTCTCACTGTTACATGGTGCAGTGATCTAACCTCATACTCACTGTTACATGGTGCAATGATCTAACCTCATCACTCATACTCCCTGTTACATGGTGCAATGATCTAACCTCATCACTCATACTCAGTTACATGGTGCAATAGTCTAACCTCATCACTCACTCACTGTTACATGGTGCAATGATCTAACCTCATCACACTCATACTCACTGTTACATGGTGCAATGATCTAACCTCATCAGACTCATACTCACTGTTACATGGTGCAGTGATCTAACCTAATCAGACTCATTCTCACTGTTACATGGTGCAGTGATCTAACCTCATCACTCATCACTGATACATGGTGCAGTGATCTAACCTCATCAGACTCATACTCACTGTTACATGCTGCAGTGATCTAACCTCATCACTCACACTCACATGGTGCAGTGATCTAACCTCATCACACTCATTCTCACTGTTACATGGTGCAATGATCTAACCTCATCACTCATTCTCACTGTTACATGGTGCAATGATCTAACCTCATCACTCATTCTCACTGTTACATGGTGCAGTGATCTAACCTCACTCATACTCACTGTTACATGGTGCAATGATCGAACCTCATCACTCATACTCACTGTTATATGGTGCAATGATCTAACCTCACCACTCATACTCACTGTTACATGGTGCAATGATCTAACCTCATCACTCATACTCACTGTTACATGCTGCAGTGATCTAACCTCATCACTCACACGGTGCAGTGATCTAACCTCATCACACTCATTCTCACTGTTACATGGTGCAATGATCTAACCTCATCACTCATTCTCACTGTTACATGGTGCAGTGATCTAACCTCATCACACTCATACTCACTGTTCCATGGTGCAATGATCTAACCTCATCACTCATACTCAGTTACATGGTGCAATGATCTAACCTCATCACTCATACTCAGTTACATGGTGCAGTGATCTAACCTCAGACTCATTCTCACTGTTACATGGTGCAGTGATCTAACCTCATCACTCACTCACTGTTATATGGTGCAATGATCGAACCTCATCACTCATACTCACTGTTACATGGTGCAATGATCTAACCTCATCACTGATACATGGTGCAGTGATCTAACCTCATCAGACTCATACTCACTGTTACATGGTGCAGTGATCTAACCTCATCACTGTTATATGGTGCAATGATCGAACCTTATCACTCATACTCACTGTTACATGGTGCAATGATCTAACCTCATCACTCATACTCACTGTTACATGGTGCAATGATCTAACCTCATCACTCACACTCACTGTTACATGGTGCAATGATCTAACCTCATCACTCACACTCACTGTTACATGGTGCAATGATCTAACCTCATCACTCATACTCACTGTTACATGGTGCAGTGATCTAACCTCATCACTCACATGGTGCAGTGATCTAACCTCATCACACTCATTCTCACTGTCACATGGTGCAATGATCTAACCTCATCACTCATACTCCCTGTTACATGGTGCAATGATCTGACCTCATCACTCATACTCACTGTTACATGGTGCAGTGATCTAACCTCATCACACTCATAGTTACATGGTGCAGTGATCTAACCTCATCACTCATACTCACTGTTACATGGTGCAGTGATCTAACCTCATCACTCACACTCACTGTTACATGGTGCAATGATCTAACCTCATCACTCACACTCACTGTTACATGGTGCAATGATCTAACCTCATCACTCATACTCACTGTTACATGGTGCAGTGATCTAACCTCATCACTCACACTCACTGTTACATGGTGCAGTGATCTAACCTCATCACACTCATTCTCACTGTTACATGGTGCAATGATCTAACCTCATCACTCATACTCCCTGTTACATGGTGCAATGATCTGACCTCATCACTCATACTCCCTGTTACATGGTGCAGTAATCTAACCTCATCACACTCATAGTTACATGGTGCAGTGATCTAACCTCATCAGACTCATACTCACTGTTAGATGGTGCAGTGATCTAACCTGATCAGACTCATACTCACTGTTACATGGTGCAATGATCTAACCTCATCACTCATACTCAGTTACATGGTGCAGTGATCTAACCTCATCACTCATACTCAGTTACATGGTGCAATGATCTAACCTCATCACTCATACTCACTGTTACATGGTGCAGTGATCTAACCTCATCGCTCATACTCAGTTACATGGTGCAATGATCTAACCTCATCACTCATACTCACTGTTACATGGTGCAGTGATCTAACCTCATCACACTCATACTCACTGTTACATGGTGCAATGATCTAACCTCATCAGACTCATACTCACTATTACATGGTGCAGTGATCTAACCTTATCAGACTCATTCTCACTGTTACATGGTGCAGTGATCTAACCTCATACTCACTGTTATATGGTGCAATGATCGAACCTCATCACTGATACATGGTGCAGTGATCTAACCTCATCACGCATACTCACTGTTACATGGTGCAATGATCTAACCGTATCACTCATTCTCACTGTTACATGGTGCAGTGATCTAACCTCATCACTCATACTCACTGTTACATGGTGCAATGATCTAACCTCATCACTCATACTCACTGTTACATGGTGCAGTGATCTAACCTCATCACAGATTCATCCTCACTGTTACATGGTGCAGTGATCTAACCTCATCACTCATACTCAGTTACATGGTGCAATGATCTAACCTCATCACTCATACTCAGTTACATGGTGCAATGATCTAACCTCATCACTCATACTCACTGTTACATGGTGCAATGATCTAACCTCATCACTCATACATGGTGCAGTGATCTAACCTCATCAGACTCATTCTCACTGTTACATGGTGCAGTGATCTAACCTCATCACTGTTATATGGTGCAAAGATCGAACCTTATCACTCATACTCACTGTTACATGGTGCAATGATCTAACCTCATCACTCATACTCCCTGTTACATGGTGCAATGATCTGACCTCATCACTCATACTCACTGTTACATGGTGCAGTAATCTAACCTCATCACACTCATAGTTACATGGTGCAGTGATCTAACCTCATCACTCATACTCACTGTTACATGGTGCAGTGATCTAACCTCATCAGACTCATACTCACTGTTACATGGTGCAGTGATCTAACCTCATCACAGACTCATACTCACTGTTACATGGTGCAATGATCTAACCTCATCACTCATTCTCACTGTTACATGGTGCAGTGATCTAACCTCATCAGACTCATTCTCACTGTTACATGGTGCAATGATCTAACCTCATCACTCATACTCAGTTACATGGTGCAGTGATCTAACCTCATCACTCATACTCACTGTTACATGGTGCAATGATCGAACCTCATCACTCATACTCACTGTTACATGGTGCAATGATCTAACCTCATCACTGATACATGGTGCAGTGATCTAACCTCATCACTCATACTCACTGTTACATGGTGCAGTGATCTAACCGTATCACTCATACTCACTGTTACATGGTGCAATGATCTAACCGTATCACTCATTCTCACTGTTACATGGTGCAGTGATCTAACCTCACTCATACATGGTGCAATGATCTAACCTTATCACTCATTCTCACTGTTACATGGTGCAGTGATCTAACCTCATCACTCATACTCACTGTTACATGGTGCAATAATCTAACCTCATCACTCATACTCACTGTTACATGGTGCAATGATCTAACCTCATCACAGACTCATACTCACTGTTACATGGTGCAATGATCTAACCTCATCACTCATTCTCACTGTTACATGGTGCAGTGATCTAACCTCATCAGACTCATTCTCACTGTTACATGGTGCAATGATCTAACCTCATCACTCATACTCAGTTACATGGTGCAGTGATCTAACCTCAGACTCATACTCACTGTTACATGGTGCAATGATCTAACCTCATCACTCATTCTCACTGTTACATGGTGCAGTGATCTAACCTCATCACTCATACTCAGTTACATGGTGCAATGATCTAACCTCATCACTCATACTCACTGTTACATGGTGCAATGATCTAACCTCATCACTCATACTCAGTTACATGGTGCAGTGATCTAACCTCATCACTCATACTCAGTTACATGGTGCAATGATCTAACCTCATCACTCATACTCACTGTTACATGGTGCAGTGATCTAACCTCATCACTCATACTCAGTTACATGGTGCAATGATCTAACCTCATCACTCATACTCACTGTTACATGGTGCAGTGATCTAACCTCATCACACTCATACTCACTGTTACATGGTGCAATGATCTAACCTCATCAGACTCATACTCACTGTTACATGGTGCAGTGATCTAACCTCATCAGACTCATTCTCACTGTTACATGGTGCAGTGATCTAACCTCATACTCACTGTTATATGGTGCAATGATCGAAGCTCATCACTCATACTCACTGTTACATGGTGCAATGATCTAACCTCATCACTGATACATGGTGCAGTGATCTAACCTCATCACTCATATTCACTGTTACATGGTGCAATGATCTAACCATACCACTCATTCTCACTGTTACATGGTGCAGTGATCTAACCTCATACTCACTGTTATATGGTGCAATGATCGAACCTCATCGCTGATACATGGTGCAGTGATCTAACCTCATCACTCATACTCACTGTTACATGGTGCAATGATCTAACCGTATCACTCATTCTCACTGTTACATGGTGCAGTGATCTAACCTCATCACTCATACTCACTGTTACATGGTGCAATAATCTAACCTCATCACTCATACTCACTGTTACATGGTGCAATGATCTAACCTCATCACTCATACTCACTGTTACATGGTGCAGTGATCTAACCTCATCACAGATTCATCCTCACTGTTACATGGTGCAGTGATCTAACCTCATCACTCATACTCAGTTACATGGTGCAATGATCTAACCTCATCACTCATACTCAGTTACATGGTGCAATGATCTAACCTCATGACTCATACTCACTGTTACATGGTGCAATGATCTAACCTCATCACTCATACATGGTGCAGTGATCTAACCTCATCACTCATACTCACTGTTACATGGTGCAGTGATCTAACCTCATCACACTCATACTCACTGTTACATGGTGCAATGATCTAACCTCATCAGACTCACTCACTGTTACATGGTGCAGTGATCTAACCTCATCAGACTCATTCTCACTGTTACATGGTGCAGTGATCTAACCTCATACTCACTGTTATATGGTGCAATGATCGAAGCTCATCACTCATACTCACTGTTACATGGTGCAATGATCTAACCTCATCACTGATACATGGTGCAGTGATCTAACCTCATCACTCATATTCACTGTTACATGGTGCAATGATCTAACCATACCACTCATTCTCACTGTTACATGGTGCAGTGATCTAACCTCATACTCACTGTTATATGGTGCAATGATCGAACCTCATCGCTGATACATGGTGCAGTGATCTAACCTCATCACTCATACTCACTGTTACATGGTGCAATGATCTAACCGTATCACTCATTCTCACTGTTACATGGTGCAGTGATCTAACCTCATCACTCATACTCACTGTTACATGGTGCAATAATCTAACCTCATCACTCATACTCACTGTTACATGGTGCAGTGATCTAACCTCATCACAGATTCATCCTCACTGTTACATGGTGCAGTGATCTAACCTCATCACAGATTCATCCTCACTGTTACATGGTGCAGTGATCTAACCTCATCACTCATACTCAGTTACATGGTGCAATGATCTAACCTCATCACTCATACTCAGTTACATGGTGCAATGATCTAACCTCATGACTCATACTCACTGTTACATGGTGCAATGATCTAACCTCATCACTCATACATGGTGCAGTGATCTAACCTCATCAGACTCATACTCACTGTTACATGGTGCAGTGATCTAACCTCATCAGACTCATTCTCACTGTTACATGGTGCAGTGATCTAACCTCATCACTGTTATATAGTGCAAAGATCGAACCTTATCACTCATACTCACTGTTATATGGTGCAATGATCTAACCTCACCACTCATACTCACTGTTACATGGTGCAATGATCTAACCTCATCACGTATACTCACTGTTACATGGTGCAGTGATCTAACCTCATCACTCACACGGTGCAGTGATCTAACCTCATCACACTCATTCTCACTGTTACATGGTGCAATGATCTAACCTCATCACTCATACTCCCTGTTACATGGTGCAATGATCTGACCTCATCACTCATACTCACTGTTACATGGTGCAGTGATCTAACCTCATCACACTCATAGTTACATGGTGCAGTGATCTAACCTCATCACTCGTACTCACTGTTACATGGTGCAGTGATCTAACCTCATCACTCACACTCACTGTTACATGGTGCAATGATCTAACCTCATCACTCATACTCACTGTTACATGGTGCAGTGATCTAACCTCATCACTCACATTCACTGTTACATGGTGCAGTGATCTAACCTCATCACTCATACTCACTGTTACATGGTGCAGTGATCTAACCTCATCACTCACACTCACTGTTACATGGTGCAGTGATCTAACCTCATCACACTCATTCTCACTGTTACATGGTGCAATGATCTAACCTCATCACTCATACTCCCTGTTACATGGTGCAATGATCTGACCTCATCACTCATACTCACTGTTACATGGTGCAGTGATCTAACCTCATCACTCATACTCACTGTTACATGGTGCAGTGATCTAACCTCATCACAGACTCATACTCACTGTTACATGGTGCAGTGATCTAACCTCATACTCACTGTTATATGGTGCAATGATCGAAGCTCATCACTCATACTCACTGTTACATGGTGCAATGATCTAACCTCATCACTGATACATGGTGCAGTGATCTAACCTCATCACTCATATTCACTGTTACATGGTGCAATGATCTAACCATACCACTCATTCTCACTGTTACATGGTGCAGTGATCTAACCTCATCAGACTCATTCTCACTGTTACATGGTGCAGTGATCTAACCTCATACTCACTGTTATATGGTGCAATGATCGAACCTCATCACTGATACATGGTGCAATAATCTAACCTCATCACTCATACTCAGTGTTACATGGTGCAGTGATCTAACCTCATCACACTCATACTCACTGTTACATGGTGCAGTGATCTAACCTCATACTCACTGTTATATGGTGCAATGATCGAACCTCATCACTGATACATGGTGCAGTGATCTAACCTCATCACTCATACTCACTGTTGCATGGTGCAATGATCTAACCGTATCACTCATTCTCACTGTTACATGGTGCAGTGATCTAACCTCACTCATACTCACTGTTACATGGTGCAATGATCTAACCTTATCACTCATTCTCACTGTTACATGGTGCAGTGATCTAACCTCATCACTCATACTCACTGTTACATGGTGCAATAATCTAACCTCATCACTCATACTCAGTGTTACATGGTGCAGTGATCTAACCTCATCACACTCATACTCACTGTTACATGGTGCAATGATCTAACCTCATCAGACTCATTCTCACTGTTCCATGGTGCAATGATCTAACCTCATCACTCATACTCCCTGTTACATGGTGCAATGATCTAACCTCATCACTCATACTCAGTTACATGGTGCAATGATCTAACCTCATCACTCATACTCACTGTTACATGGTGCAATGATCTAACCTCATCACTCATACATGGTGCAGTGATCTAACCTCATCAGACTCATACTCACTGTTACATGGTGCAGTGATCTAACCTCATCAGACTCATTCTCACTGTTACATGGTGCAGTGATCTAACCTCATCACTGTTACATGGTGCAATGATCTAACCTCATCACTCATACTCACTGTTACATGGTGCAATGATCTAACCACATCACTCATACTCACTGTTACATGGTGCAATGATCTAACCTCATCACTCATACTCACTGTTACATGGTGCAGTGATCTAACCTCATCACTCACACTCACATGGTGTAGTGATCTAACCTCATCACACTCATTCTCACTGTTACATGGTGCAATGATCTAACCTCATCACTCATACTCACTGTTACATGGTGCAGTGATCTAACCTCATCACTCACACTCACTGTTACATGGTGCAATGATCTAACCTCATCACTCATACTCACTGTTACATGGTGCAGTGATCTAACCTCAACACTCTCACTCACTGTTACATGGTGCAGTGATCTAACCTCATCACACTCATTCTCACTGTTACATGGTGCAATGATCTAACCTCATCACTCATACTCCCTGTTACATGGTGCAATGATCTGACCTCATCACTCATACTCACTGTTACATGGTGCAGTAATCTAACCTCATCACACTCATAGTTACATGGTGCAGTGATCTAACCTCATCAGACTCATACTCACTGTTACATGGTGCAGTGATCTAACCTCATCACAGACTCATACTCACTGTTACATGGTGCAATGATCTAACCTCATCACTCATTCTCACTGTTACATGGTGCAGTGATCTAACCTCATCAGACTCATTCTCACTGTTACATGGTGCAATGATCTAACCTCACCACTCATACTCACTGTTACATGGTGCAGTGATCGCACCTCATCACTCACACTCACATGGTGCAGTGATCTAACCTCATCACTCATACTCCCTGTTACATGGTGCAATGATCTGACCTCATCACTCATACTCACTGTTACATGGTGCAGTGATCTAACCTCATCACACTCATAGTTACATGGTGCAGTGATCTAACCTCATCACTCATACTCACTGTTACATGGTGCAGTGATCTAACCTCATCACTCACACTCACTGTTACATGGTTCAGTGATCTAACCTCATCACACTCATTCTCACTGTTACATGGTGCAATGATCTAACCTCATCACTCATACTCCCTGTTACATGGTGCAATGATCTGACCTCATCACTCATACTCACTGTTACATGGTGCAGTAATCTAACCGCATCACACTCACTGTTACATGGTGCAATGATCTGACCTCATCACTCATACTCACTGTTACATGGTGCAGTAATCTAACCGCATCACACTCACTGTTACATGGTGCAATGATCTAACCTCATCACTCATACTCACTGTTACATGGTGCAGTGATCTAACCTCATCACTCACACTCACTGTTACATAGTGCAGTGATCTAACCTCATCACACTCATTCTCACTGTTACATGGTGCAATGATCTAACCTCATCACTCATACTCCCTGTTACATGGTGCAATGATCTAACCTCATCACTCATACTCACTGTTACATGGTGCAATAATCTAACCTCATCACTCATACTCAGTGTTACATGGTGCAGTGATCTAACCTCATCACACTCATACTCACTGTTACATGGTGCAATGATCTAACCTCATCAGACTCATTCTCACTGTTCCATGGTGCAATGATCTAACCTCATCACTCATACTCCCTGTTACATGGTGCAATGATCTAACCTCATCACTCATACTCAGTTACATGGTGCAATGATCTAACCTCATCACTCATACTCACTGTTACATGGTGCAATGATCTAACCTCATCACTCATACATGGTGCAGTGATCTAACCTCATCAGACTCATACTCACTGTTACATGGTGCAGTGATCTAACCTCATCAGACTCATTCTCACTGTTACATGGTGCAGTGATCTAACCTCATCACTGTTACATGGTGCAATGATCTAACCTCATCACTCATACTCACTGTTACATGGTGCAATGATCTAACCACATCACTCATACTCACTGTTACATGGTGCAATGATCTAACCTCATCACTCATACTCACTGTTACATGGTGCAGTGATCTAACCTCATCACTCACACTCACATGGTGTAGTGATCTAACCTCATCACACTCATTCTCACTGTTACATGGTGCAATGATCTAACCTCATCACTCATACTCACTGTTACATGGTGCAGTGATCTAACCTCATCACTCACACTCACTGTTACATGGTGCAATGATCTAACCTCATCACTCATACTCACTGTTACATGGTGCAGTGATCTAACCTCAACACTCTCACTCACTGTTACATGGTGCAGTGATCTAACCTCATCACACTCATTCTCACTGTTACATGGTGCAATGATCTAACCTCATCACTCATACTCCCTGTTACATGGTGCAATGATCTGACCTCATCACTCATACTCACTGTTACATGGTGCAGTAATCTAACCTCATCACACTCATAGTTACATGGTGCAGTGATCTAACCTCATCAGACTCATACTCACTGTTACATGGTGCAGTGATCTAACCTCATCACAGACTCATACTCACTGTTACATGGTGCAATGATCTAACCTCATCACTCATTCTCACTGTTACATGGTGCAGTGATCTAACCTCATCAGACTCATTCTCACTGTTACATGGTGCAATGATCTAACCTCACCACTCATACTCACTGTTACATGGTGCAGTGATCGCACCTCATCACTCACACTCACATGGTGCAGTGATCTAACCTCATCACTCATACTCCCTGTTACATGGTGCAATGATCTGACCTCATCACTCATACTCACTGTTACATGGTGCAGTGATCTAACCTCATCACACTCATAGTTACATGGTGCAGTGATCTAACCTCATCACTCATACTCACTGTTACATGGTGCAGTGATCTAACCTCATCACTCACACTCACTGTTACATGGTTCAGTGATCTAACCTCATCACACTCATTCTCACTGTTACATGGTGCAATGATCTAACCTCATCACTCATACTCCCTGTTACATGGTGCAATGATCTGACCTCATCACTCATACTCACTGTTACATGGTGCAGTAATCTAACCGCATCACACTCACTGTTACATGGTGCAATGATCTGACCTCATCACTCATACTCACTGTTACATGGTGCAGTAATCTAACCGCATCACACTCACTGTTACATGGTGCAATGATCTAACCTCATCACTCATACTAACTGTTACATGGTGCAGTGATCTAACCTCATCACTCACACTCACTGTTACATAGTGCAGTGATCTAACCTCATCACACTCATTCTCACTGTTACATGGTGCAATGATCTAACCTCATCACTCATACTCCCTGTTACATGGTGCAATGATCTGACCTCATCACTCATACTCACAGTTACATGGTGCAGTAATCTAACCTCATCACAGTCATAGTTACATGGTGCAGTGATCTAACCTCATCACTCATACTCACTGTTACATGGTGCAGTGATCTAACCTCATCAGACTCATACTCACTGTTACATGGTGCAGTGATCTAACCTCATCAGACTCATTCTCACTGTTACATGGTGCAGTGATCTAACCTCATCACTGTTACATGGTGCAATGATCTAACCTCATCACTCATACTCACTGTTACATGGTGCAATGATCTAACCTCATCACTCATACTCACTGTTACATGGTGCAGTGATCTAACCTCAACACTCACATGGTGCAGTGATCTAACCCCATCACACTCATTCTCACTGTTACATGGTGCAATGATCTAACCTCATCACTCATACTCACTGTTACATGGTGCAATGATCTAACCTCATCACTCATACTCACTGTTACATGGTGCAGTGATCTAACCTCAACACTCTCACTCACTGTTACATGGTGCAGTGATCTAACCTCATCACACTCATTCTCACTGTTACATGGTGCAATGATATAACCTCATCACTCATACTCCCTGTTACATGGTGCAATGATCTGACCTCATCACTCATACTCACTGTTACATGGTGCAATGATCTGACCTCATCACTCATACTCACTGTTACATGGTGCAGTAATCTAACCTCATCACACTCATAGTTACATGGTGCAGTGATCTAACCTCATCACTCATACTCACTGTTACATGGTGCAGTGATCTAACCTCATCAGACTCATACTCACTGTTACATGGTGCAGTGATCTAACCTCATCACAGACTCATACTCACTGTTACATGGTGCAATGATCTAACCTCATCACTCATACTCAGTTACATGGTGCAGTGATCTAACCTCATCAGACTCATACTCACTGTTACATGGTGCAATGATCTAACCTCATCACTCATTCTCACTGTTACATGGTGCAGTGATCTAACCTCATCAGACTCATTCTCACTGTTACATGGTGCAATGATCTAACCTCACCACTCATACTCACTGTTACATGGTGCAATGATCTAACCTCATCACGTACACTCACTGTTACATGGTGCAGTGATCTAACCTCATCACTCACACTCACATGGTGCAGTGATCTAACCTCATCACACTCATTCTCACTGTTACATGGTGCAATGATCTAACCTCATCACTCATACTCCCTGTTACATGGTGCAATGATCTGACCTCATCACTCATACTCACTGTTACATGGTGCAGTGATCTAACCTCATCACACTCATACTCACTGTTACATGGTGCAATGATCTAACCTCATCACTCAGTTACATGGTGCAATGATCTAACCTTATCAGACTCATTCTCACTGTTACATGGTGCAATGATCTAACCTCATCACTCATTCGCACTGTTACATGGTGCAATGATCTAACCTCATCACACTCATACTCACTGTTACATGTTGCAGTGATCTAACCTCATCACTCATACTCACTGTTACATGGTGCAGTGATCTAACCTCATCAGACTCATACTCACTGTTACATGGTGCAATGATCTAACCTCATCACTCATTCTCACTGTTACATGGTGCAGTGATCTAACCTCATCACTCATACTCAGTTGCATGGTGCAGTGATCTAACCTCATCACACATACTCACTGTTACATGGTGCAATGATCTAACCTCATCACACTCATTCTCACTGTTACATGGTGCAATGATCTAACCTCAGACTCATTCTCACTGTTACATGGTGCAATGATCTAACCTCATCACACTCATACTCACTGTTACATGGTGCAGTGATCTAACGTCATCAGACTCATTCTCACTGTTACATGGTGCAATGATCAAACCTCATCACACTCACTCACTGTTACATGGTGCAATGATCTAACCTCATCACTCATACTCACTGTAATATGGCGCAATGATCTTACCTCATCACACTCACTCACTGTTACATGGTGCAGTGATCTAACCTCATCAGACTCATTCTCACTGTTACATGGTGCAATGATCTAACCTCAGACTCATTCTCACTGTTACATGGTGCAATGATCTAACCTCATCACACTCATACTCACTGTTACATGGTGCAGTGATCTAACTTCATCAGACTCATTCTCACTGTTACATGGTGCAATGATCAAACCTCATCACACTCACTCACTGTTACATGGTGCAGTGATCTAACCTCATCACACATACTCACGGTTACATGGTGCAATGATCTAACCTCATCACACTCATACTCACTGTTACATGGTGCAGTGATCTAACCTCATCACACTCATACTCACTGTTACATGGTGCAATGATCGAACCTCATCACTCATACTCACTGTTACATGGTGCAATGATCGAACCTCATCACTCATACTCACTTTTACATGGTGCAATGATCTAACCTCATCACTCATACTCACTGTTATATGGTGCAATGATCGAACCTCATCACTCATACTCACTGTTACATGTTGCAAAAGTCTAACCTCATCACTCATACTCACTGTTACATGGTGCAATGATCTAACCTCATCACACTCATACTCACTGTTACATGGTGCAATGATCTAACCTCATCAGACTCATTCTCACTGTTACATGGTGCAATGATCTAACCTCATCAGACTCATTCTCACTGTTACAATGATCTAACCTCATCACACTCATACTCACTGTTACATGGTGCAGTGATCTAACCTCATCACACTCACTCACTGTTACATGGTGCAGTGATCTAACCTCATCACTCATACTCACTGTTACATGGTGCAATGATCGAACCTCATCACTCATACTCACTTTTACATGGTGCAATGATCTAACCTCATCACTCATACTCACTGTTATATGGTGCAATGATCGAACCTCATCACTCATACATGTTGCAAAAGTCTAACCTCATCACTCATACTCACTGTTACATGGTGCAATGATCTAACCTCATCAGACTCATTCTCACTGTTACATGGTGCAATGATCTAACCTCATCAATCACTCACTGTTACATGGTTCAGTGATCTAACCTCATCACTCATACTCACTGTTAGATGATGCAATGATCTAACCTCATCAGACTCATTCTCACTGTTACATGGTGCAATGATCTAACCTCATCACACTCATACTCACTGTTACATGTTGCAGTGATCAAACCTCACTCATACTCACTGTTACATGGTGCAGTGATCTAACCTCATCACTCATACTCACCGCTACATGGTGCAATGATCTAACCTCATCACACTCATACTCACTGTTACATGGTGCAGTGATCTAACCTCATCACTCATACTCACCGCTACATGGTGCAATGATCTAACCTCATCAGACTCATTCTCACTGTTACATGGTGCAATGATCTAACCTCATCACTCAGTTACATGGTGCAATGCTCTAACCTTATCAGACTCATTCTCACTGTTACATGGTGCAATGATCTAACCTCATCACTCATTCTCACTGTTACATGGTGCAATGATCTAACCTCATCACACTCATACTCACTGTTACATGTTGCAGTGATCTAACCTCATCACATACTCACTGTTACATGGTGCAATGATCTAACCTCATCACACTCATACTCACTGTTACATGGTGCAGTGATCTAACCTCATCACACTCATACTCACTGTTACATGGTGCAATGATCGAACCTCATCACTCATACTCACTTTTACATGGTGCAATGATCTAACCTCATCACTAATACTCACTGTTATATGGTGCAATGATCGAACCTCATCACTCATACTCACTGTTACATGGTGCAAAAGTCTAACCTCATCACTCATACTCACTGTTACATGGTGCAGTGATCTAACCTCATCACTCATACTCAGTTACATGGTGCAATGATCTAACCTCATCACTCATACTCACTGTTACATGGTGCAGTGATCTAACCTCATCACACTCATACTCACTGTTACATGGTGCAATGATCTAACCTCATCAGACTCATACTCACTGTTACATGGTGCAGTGATCTAACCTCATCAGACTCATTCTCACTGTTACATGGTGCAGTGATCTAACCTCATCAGACTCATTCTCACTGTTACATGGTGCAGTGATCTAACCTCATCAGACTCATTCTCACTGTTACATGGTGCAGTGATCTAACCTCATACTCACTGTTACATGGTGCAATGATCTAACCTCATCACTCATACTCACTGTTATATGGTGCAATGATCGAACCTCATCACTCATACTCACTGTTACATGGTGCAATGATCTAACCTCATCACCGATACATGGTGCAGTGATCTAACCTCATCAGACTCATACTCACTGTTACATGCTGCAGTGATCTAACCTCATCACTCACATGGTGCAGTGATCTAACCTCATCACACTCATTCTCACTGTTACATGGTGCAATGATCTAACCTCATCACTCATTCTCACTGTTACATGGTGCAATGATCTAACCTCATCACTCATTCTCACTGTTACATGGTGCAGTGATCTAACCTCACTCATACTCACTGTTACATGGTGCAATGATCGAACCTCATCACTCATACTCACTGTTATATGGTGCAATGATCTAACCTCACCACTCATACTCAGTTACATGGTGCAATGATCTAACCTCATCACTCATACTCACTGTTACATGTTGCAGTGATCTAACCTCATCACTCATACTCACTGTTACATGGTGCAGTGATCTAACCTCATCAGACTCATACTCACTGTTACATGGTGCAATGATCTAACCTCATCACTCATTCTCACTGTTACATGGTGCAGTGATCTAACCTCATCACTCATACTCAGTTGCATGGTGCAGTGATCTAACCTCATCACACATACTCACTGTTACATGGTGCAATGATCTAACCTCATCACACTCATACTCACTGTTACATGGTGCAGTGATCTAACCTCATCAGACTCATTCTCACTGTTACATGGTGCAATGATCTAACCTCAGACTCATTCTCACTGTTACATGGTGCAATGATCTAACCTCATCACACTCATACTCACTGTTACATGGTGCAGTGATCTAACGTCATCAGACTCATTCTCACTGTTACATGGTGCAATGATCAAACCTCATCACACTCACTCACTGTTACATGGTGCAATGATCTAACCTCATCACTCATACTCACTGTAATATGGCGCAATGATCTTACCTCATCACACTCACTCACTGTTACATGGTGCAGTGATCTAACCTCATCAGACTCATTCTCACTGTTACATGGTGCAATGATCAAACCTCATCACACTCACTCACTGTTACATGGTGCAGTGATCTAACCTCATCACACATACTCACGGTTACATGGTGCAATGATCTAACCTCATCACACTCATACTCACTGTTACATGGTGCAGTGATCTAACCTCATCACACTCATACTCACTGTTACATGGTGCAATGATCGAACCTCATCACTCATACTCACTGTTACATGGTGCAATGATCGAACCTCATCACTCATACTCACTTTTACATGGTGCAATGATCTAACCTCATCACTCATACTCACTGTTATATGGTGCAATGATCGAACCTCATCACTCATACTCACTGTTACATGTTGCAAAAGTCTAACCTCATCACTCATACTCACTGTTACATGGTGCAATGATCTAACCTCATCACACTCATACTCACTGTTACATGGTGCAATGATCTAACCTCATCAGACTCATTCTCACTGTTACATGGTGCAATGATCTAACCTCATCAGACTCATTCTCACTGTTACAATGATCTAACCTCATCACACTCATACTCACTGTTACATGGTGCAGTGATCTAACCTCATCACACTCATACTCACTGTTACATGGTGCAGTGATCTAACCTCATCACTCATACTCACTGTTACATGGTGCAATGATCGAACCTCATCACTCATACTCACTTTTACATGGTGCAATGATCTAACCTCATCACTCATACTCACTGTTATATGGTGCAATGATCGAACCTCATCACTCATACTCACTGTTACATGTTGCAAAAGTCTAACCTCATCACTCATACTCACTGTTACATGGTGCAATGATCTAACCTCATCAGACTCATTCTCACTGTTACATGGTGCAATGATCTAACCTCATCAATCACTCACTGTTACATGGTTCAGTGATCTAACCTCATCACTCATACTCACTGTTAGATGATGCAATGATCTAACCTCATCAGACTCATTCTCACTGTTACATGGTGCAATGATCTAACCTCATCACACTCATACTCACTGTTACATGTTGCAGTGATCAAACCTCACTCATACTCACTGTTACATGGTGCAGTGATCTAACCTCATCACTCATACTCACCGCTACATGGTGCAATGATCTAACCTCATCACACTCATACTCACTGTTACATGGTGCAGTGATCTAACCTCAGACTCATTCTCACTGTTACATGGTGCAATGATCTAACCTCAGACTCATTCTCACTGTTACATGGTGCAATGATCTAACCTTATCAGACTCATTCTCACTGTTACATGGTGCAATGATCTAACCTCATCACTCATTCTCACTGTTACATGGTGCAATGATCTAACCTCATCACACTCATACTCACTGTTACATGTTGCAATGATCGAACCTCATCACTCATACTCACTGTTACATGGTGCAATGATCGAACCTCATCACTCATACTCACTATTATATGGTGCAATGATCGAACCTCATCACTCATACTCACTGTTACATGGTGCAAAAGTCTAACCTCATCACTCATACTCACTGTTACATGGTGCAGTGATCTAACCTCATCACTCATACTCAGTTACATGGTGCAGTGATCTAACCTCATCACTCATACTCACTGTTACATGGTGCAGTGATCTAACCTCATCACTCATACTCACTGTTACATGGTGCAGTGATCTAACCTCATCACACTCATACTCACTGTTACATGGTGCAATGATCTAACCTCATCAGACTCATACTCACTGTTACATGGTGCAGTGATCTAACCTCATCAGACTCATTCTCACTGTTACATGGTGCAGTGATCTAACCTCATCAGACTCATTCTCACTGTTACATGGTGCAGTGATCTAACCTCATCAGACTCATTCTCACTGTTACATGGTGCAGTGATCTAACCTCATACTCACTGTTACATGGTGCAATGATCTAACCTCATCACTCATACTCACTGTTATATGGTGCAATGATCGAACCTCATCACTCATACTCACTGTTACATGGTGCAATGATCTAACCTCATCACTGATACATGGTGCAGTGATCTAACCTCATCAGACTCATACTCACTGTTACATGCTGCAGGGATCTAACCTCATCACTCACACTCACATGGTGCAGTGATCTAACCTCATCACACTCATTCTCACTGTTACATGGTGCAATGATCTAACCTCATCACTCATTCTCACTGTTACATGGTGCAATGATCTAACCTCATCACTCATTCTCACTGTTACATGGTGCAGTGATCTAACCTCACTCATACTCACTGTTACATGGTGCAATGATCGAACCTCATCACTCATACTCACTGTTATATGGTGCAATGATCTAACCTCACCACTCATACTCACTGTTACATGGTGCAATGATCTAACCTCATCACTCATACTCACTGTTACATGCTGCAGTGATCTAACCTCATCACTCACACGGTGCAGTGATCTAACCTCATCACACTCATTCTCACTGTTACATGGTGCAATGATCTAACCTCATCACTCATTCTCACTGTTACATGGTGCAGTGATCTAACCTCACTCATACTCACTGTTACATGGTGCAATGATCTAACCTTATCACTCATTCTCACTGTTACATGGTGCAGTGATCTAACCTCATCACACTCATACTCACTGTTCCATGGCTCAATGATCTTACCTCATCACACTCACTCACTGTTACATGGTGCAGTGATCTAACCTCATCAGACTCATTCTCACTGTTACATGGTGCAGTGATCTAACCTCATCAGACTCATTCTCACTGTTACATGGTGCAATGATCTAACCTCAGACTCATTCTCACTGTTACATGGTGCAATGATCTAACCTCATCACACTCATACTCACTGTTACATGGTGCAGTGATCTAACTTCATCAGACTCATTCTCACTGTTACATGGTGCAATGATCAAACCTCATCACACTCACTCACTGTTACATGGTGCAGTGATCTAACCTCATCACACATACTCACGGTTACATGGTGCAATGATCTAACCTCATCACACTCATACTCACTGTTACATGGTGCAGTGATCTAACCTCATCACACTCATACTCACTGTTACATGGTGCAATGATCGAACCTCATCACTCATACTCACTGTTACATGGTGCAATGATCGAACCTCATCACTCATACTCACTTTTACATGGTGCAATGATCTAACCTCATCACTCATACTCACTGTTATATGGTGCAATGATCGAACCTCATCACTCATACTCACTGTTACATGTTGCAAAAGTCTAACCTCATCACTCATACTCACTGTTACATGGTGCAATGATCTAACCTCATCACACTCATACTCACTGTTACATGGTGCAATGATCTAACCTCATCAGACTCATTCTCACTGTTACATGGTGCAATGATCTAACCTCATCAGACTCATTCTCACTGTTACAATGATCTAACCTCATCACACTCATACTCACTGTTACATGGTGCAGTGATCTAACCTCATCACACTCATACTCACTGTTACATGGTGCAGTGATCTAACCTCATCACTCATACTCACTGTTACATGGTGCAATGATCGAACCTCATCACTCATACTCACTTTTACATGGTGCAATGATCTAACCTCATCACTCATACTCACTGTTATATGGTGCAATGATCGAACCTCATCACTCATACTCACTGTTACATTTTGCAAAAGTCTAACCTCATCACTCATACTCACTGTTACATGGTGCAATGATCTAACCTCATCAGACTCATTCTCACTGTTACATGGTGCAATGATCTAACCTCATCAATCACTCACTGTTACATGGTTCAGTGATCTAACCTCATCACTCATACTCACTGTTAGATGATGCAATGATCTAACCTCATCAGACTCATTCTCACTGTTACATGGTGCAATGATCTAACCTCATCACACTCATACTCACTGTTACATGTTGCAGTGATCAAACCTCACTCATACTCAGTTACATGTTGCAGTGATCAAACCTCACTCATACTCACTGTTACATGGTGCAGTGATCTAACCTCATCACTCATACTCACCGCTACATGGTGCAATGATCTAACCTCATCACACTCATACTCACTGTTACATGGTGCAGTGATCTAACCTCAGACTCATTCTCACTGTTACATGGTGCAATGATCTAACCTCATCAGACTCATTCTCACTGTTACATGGTGCAATGATCTAACCTCATCACTCAGTTACATGGTGCAATGCTCTAACCTTATCAGACTCATTCTCACTGTTACATGGTGCAATGATCTAACCTCATCACTCATTCTCACTGTTACATGGTGCAATGATCTAACCTCATCACACTCATACTCACTGTTACATGTTGCAGTGATCTAACCTCATCACTCATACTCACTGTTACATGGTGTAGTGATCTAACCTCATCACACATACTCACTGTTACATGGTGCAATGATCTAACCTCATCACACTCATACTCACTGTTACATGGTGCAGTGATCTAACCTCATCACACTCATACTCACTGTTACATGGTGCAATGATCGAACCTCATCACTCATACTCACTTTTACATGGTGCAATGATCTAACCTCATCACTAATACTCACTGTTATATGGTGCAATGATCGAACCTCATCACTCATACTCACTGTTACATGGTGCAAAAGTCTAACCTCATCACTCATACTCACTGTTACATGGTGCAGTGATCTAACCTCATCACTCATACTCAGTTACATGGTGCAATGATCTAACCTCATCACTCATACTCACTGTTACATGGTGCAGTGATCTAACCTCATCACTCATACTCACTGTTACATGGTGCAGTGATCTAACCTCATCACACTCATACTCACTGTTACATGGTGCAATGATCTAACCTCATCAGACTCATACTCACTGTTACATGGTGCAATGATCTAACCTCATCAGACTCATACTCACTCTTACATGGTGCAGTGATCTAACCTCATCAGACTCATTCTCACTGTTACATGGTGCAGTGATCTAACCTCATCAGACTCATTCTCACTGTTACATGGTGCAGTGATCTAACCTCATCAGACTCATTCTCACTGTTACATGGTGCAGTGATCTAACCTCATACTCACTGTTACATGGTGCAATGATCTAACCTCATCACTCATACTCCCTGTTACATGGTGCAATGATCTAACCTCATCACTCATACTCAGTTACATGGTGCAATAGTCTAACCTCATCACTCACTCACTGTTACATGGTGCAATGATCTAACCTCATCACACTCATACTCACTGTTACATGGTGCAATGATCTAACCTCATCAGACTCATACTCACTGTTACATGGTGCAGTGATCTAACCTAATCAGACTCATTCTCACTGTTACATGGTGCAGTGATCTAACCTCATCACTCACTCACTGTTATATGGTGCAATGATCGAACCTCATCACTCATACTCACTGTTACATGGTGCAATGATCTAACCTCATCACTGATACATGGTGCAGTGATCTAACCTCATCAGACTCATACTCACTGTTACATGCTGCAGTGATCTAACCTCATCACTCACACTCACATGGTGCAGTGATCTAACCTCATCACACTCATTCTCACTGTTACATGGTGCAATGATCTAACCTCATCACTCATTCTCACTGTTACATGGTGCAATGATCTAACCTCATCACTCATTCTCACTGTTACATGGTGCAGTGATCTAACCTCACTCATACTCACTGTTACATGGTGCAATGATCGAACCTCATCACTCATACTCACTGTTATATGGTGCAATGATCTAACCTCACCACTCATACTCACTGTTACATGGTGCAATGATCTAACCTCATCACTCATACTCACTGTTACATGCTGCAGTGATCTAACCTCATCACTCACACGGTGCAGTGATCTAACCTCATCACACTCATTCTCACTGTTACATGGTGCAATGATCTAACCTCATCACTCATTCTCACTGTTACATGGTGCAGTGATCTAACCTCATCACACTCATACTCACTGTTCCATGGTGCAATGATCTAACCTCATCACTCATACTCAGTTACATGGTGCAATGATCTAACCTCATCACTCATACTCAGTTACATGGTGCAGTGATCTAACCTCAGACTCATTCTCACTGTTACATGGTGCAGTGATCTAACCTCATCACTCACTCACTGTTATATGGTGCAATGATCGAACCTCATCACTCATACTCACTGTTACATGGTGCAATGATCTAACCTCATCACTGATACATGGTGCAGTGATCTAACCTCATCAGACTCATACTCACTGTTACATGGTGCAGTGATCTAACCTCATCACTGTTATATGGTGCAATGATCGAACCTTATCACTCATACTCACTGTTACATGGTGCAATGATCTAACCTCATCACTCATACTCACTGTTACATGGTGCAATGATCTAACCTCATCACTCACACTCACTGTTACATGGTGCAATGATCTAACCTCATCACTCACACTCACTGTTACATGGTGCAATGATCTAACCTCATCACTCATACTCACTGTTACATGGTGCAGTGATCTAACCTCATCACTCACATGGTGCAGTGATCTAACCTCATCACACTCATTCTCACTGTCACATGGTGCAATGATCTAACCTCATCACTCATACTCCCTGTTACATGGTGCAATGATCTGACCTCATCACTCATACTCACTGTTACATGGTGCAGTGATCTAACCTCATCACACTCATAGTTACATGGTGCAGTGATCTAACCTCATCACTCATACTCACTGTTACATGGTGCAGTGATCTAACCTCATCACTCACACTCACTGTTACATGGTGCAATGATCTAACCTCATCACTCACACTCACTGTTACATGGTGCAATGATCTAACCTCATCACTCATACTCACTGTTACATGGTGCAGTGATCTAACCTCATCACTCACACTCACTGTTACATGGTGCAGTGATCTAACCTCATCACACTCATTCTCACTGTTACATGGTGCAATGATCTAACCTCATCACTCATACTCCCTGTTACATGGTGCAATGATCTGACCTCATCACTCATACTCCCTGTTACATGGTGCAGTAATCTAACCTCATCACACTCATAGTTACATGGTGCAGTGATCTAACCTCATCAGACTCATACTCACTGTTAGATGGTGCAGTGATCTAACCTGATCAGACTCATACTCACTGTTACATGGTGCAATGATCTAACCTCATCACTCATACTCAGTTACATGGTGCAGTGATCTAACCTCATCACTCATACTCAGTTACATGGTGCAATGATCTAACCTCATCACTCATACTCACTGTTACATGGTGCAGTGATCTAACCTCATCGCTCATACTCAGTTACATGGTGCAATGATCTAACCTCATCACTCATACTCACTGTTACATGGTGCAGTGATCTAACCTCATCACACTCATACTCACTGTTACATGGTGCAATGATCTAACCTCATCAGACTCATACTCACTGTTACATGGTGCAGTGATCTAACCTTATCAGACTCATTCTCACTGTTACATGGTGCAGTGATCTAACCTCATACTCACTGTTATATGGTGCAATGATCGAACCTCATCACTGATACATGGTGCAGTGATCTAACCTCATCACGCATACTCACTGTTACATGGTGCAATGATCTAACCGTATCACTCATTCTCACTGTTACATGGTGCAGTGATCTAACCTCATCACTCATACTCACTGTTACATGGTGCAATTATCTAACCTCATCACTCATACTCACTGTTACATGGTGCAGTGATCTAACCTCATCACAGATTCATCCTCACTGTTACATGGTGCAGTGATCTAACCTCATCACTCATACTCAGTTACATGGTGCAATGATCTAACCTCATCACTCATACTCAGTTACATGGTGCAATGATCTAACCTCATCACTCATACTCACTGTTACATGGTGCAATGATCTAACCTCATCACTCATACATGGTGCAGTGATCTAACCTCATCAGACTCATTCTCACTGTTACATGGTGCAGTGATCTAACCTCATCACTGTTATATGGTGCAAAGATCGAACCTTATCACTCATACTCACTGTTACATGGTGCAATGATCTAACCTCATCACTCATACTCCCTGTTACATGGTGCAATGATCTGACCTCATCACTCATACTCACTGTTACATGGTGCAGTAATCTAACCTCATCACACTCATAGTTACATGGTGCAGTGATCTAACCTCATCACTCATACTCACTGTTACATGGTGCAGTGATCTAACCTCATCAGACTCATACTCACTGTTACATGGTGCAGTGATCTAACCTCATCACAGACTCATACTCACTGTTACATGGTGCAATGATCTAACCTCATCACTCATTCTCACTGTTACATGGTGCAGTGATCTAACCTCATCAGACTCATTCTCACTGTTACATGGTGCAATGATCTAACCTCATCACTCATACTCAGTTACATGGTGCAGTGATCTAACCTCATCACTCATACTCACTGTTACATGGTGCAATGATCGAACCTCATCACTCATACTCACTGTTACATGGTGCAATGATCTAACCTCATCACTGATACATGGTGCAGTGATCTAACCTCATCACTCATACTCACTGTTACATGGTGCAGTGATCTAACCGTATCACTCATACTCACTGTTACATGGTGCAATGATCTAACCGTATCACTCATTCTCACTGTTACATGGTGCAGTGATCTAACCTCACTCATACATGGTGCAATGATCTAACCTTATCACTCATTCTCACTGTTACATGGTGCAGTGATCTAACCTCATCACTCATACTCACTGTTACATGGTGCAATAATCTAACCTCATCACTCATACTCACTGTTACATGGTGCAATGATCTAACCTCATCACTCATACTCACTGTTACATGGTGCAGTGATCTAACCTCATCACAGATTCAGCCTCACTGTTACATGGTGCAATGATCTAACCTCATCACTCATACTCACTGTTACATGGTGCAATGATCTAACCTCATCACTCATACTCACTGTTACATGGTGCAGTGATCTAACCTCATCACTGACACTCACTGTTACATGGTGCAGTGATCTAACATCATCACTCATACTCACTGTTACATGGTGCAGTAATCTAACCTCATCACACTCATAGTTACATGGTGCAGTGATCTAACCTCATCAGACTCATACTCACTGTTACATGGTGCAGTGATCTAACCTCATCACAGACTCATACTCACTGTTACATGGTGCAATGATCTAACCTCATCACTCATTCTCACTGTTACATGGTGCAGTGATCTAACCTCATCAGACTCATTCTCACTGTTACATGGTGCAATGATCTAACCTCATCACTCATACTCAGTTACATGGTGCAGTGATCTAACCTCATCAGACTCATACTCACTGTTACATGGTGCAATGATCTAACCTCATCACTCATTCTCACTGTTACATGGTGCAGTGATCTAACCTCATCACTCATACTCAGTTACATGGTGCAATGATCTAACCTCATCACTCATACTCACTGTTACATGGTGCAATGATCTAACCTCATCACTCATACTCAGTTACATGGTGCAGTGATCTAACCTCATCACTCATACTCAGTTACATGGTGCAATGATCTAACCTCATCACTCATACTCACTGTTACATGGTGCAGTGATCTAACCTCATCACTCATACTCAGTTACATGGTGCAATGATCTAACCTCATCACTCATACTCACTGTTACATGGTGCAGTGATCTAACCTCATCACACTCATACTCACTGTTACATGGTGCAATGATCTAACCTCATCAGACTCATACTCACTGTTACATGGTGCAGTGATCTAACCTCATCAGACTCATTCTCACTGTTACATGGTGCAGTGATCTAACCTCATACTCACTGTTATATGGTGCAATGATCGAAGCTCATCACTCATACTCACTGTTACATGGTGCAATGATCTAACCTCATCACTGATACATGGTGCAGTGATCTAACCTCATCACTCATATTCACTGTTACATGGTGCAATGATCTAACCATACCACTCATTCTCACTGTTACATGGTGCAGTGATCTAACCTCATACTCACTGTTATATGGTGCAATGATCGAACCTCATCGCTGATACATGGTGCAGTGATCTAACCTCATCACTCATACTCACTGTTACATGGTGCAATGATCTAACCGTATCACTCATTCTCACTGTTACATGGTGCAGTGATCTAACCTCATCACTCATACTCACTGTTACATGGTGCAATAATCTAACCTCATCACTCATACTCACTGTTACATGGTGCAGTGATCTAACCTCATCACAGATTCATCCTCACTGTTACATGGTGCAGTGATCTAACCTCATCACTCATACTCAGTTACATGGTGCAATGATCTAACCTCATCACTCATACTCAGTTACATGGTGCAATGATCTAACCTCATGACTCATACTCACTGTTACATGGTGCAATGATCTAACCTCATCACTCATACATGGTGCAGTGATCTAACCTCATCACTCATACTCACTGTTACATGGTGCAGTGATCTAACCTCATCACACTCATACTCACTGTTACATGGTGCAATGATCTAACCTCATCAGACTCATACTCACTGTTACATGGTGCAGTGATCTAACCTCATCAGACTCATTCTCACTGTTACATGGTGCAGTGATCTAACCTCATACTCACTGTTATATGGTGCAATGATCGAAGCTCATCACTCATACTCACTGTTACATGGTGCAATGATCTAACCTCATCACTGATACATGGTGCAGTGATCTAACCTCATCACTCATATTCACTGTTACATGGTGCAATGATCTAACCATACCATTCATTCTCACTGTTACATGGTGCAGTGATCTAACCTCATACTCACTGTTATATGGTGCAATGATCGAACCTCATCGCTGATACATGGTGCAGTGATCTAACCTCATCACTCATACTCACTGTTACATGGTGCAATGATCTAACCGTATCACTCATTCTCACTGTTACATGGTGCAGTGATCTAACCTCATCACTCATACTCACTGTTACATGGTGCAATAATCTAACCTCATCACTCATACTCACTGTTACATGGTGCAGTGATCTAACCTCATCACAGATTCATCCTCACTGTTACATGGTGCAGTGATCTAACCTCATCACAGATTCATCCTCACTGTTACATGGTGCAGTGATCTAACCTCATCACTCATACTCACTGTTACATGGTGCAATGATCTAACCTCATCACTCATACTCACTGTTACATGGTGCAGTGATCTAACCTCATCACTCATACTCAGTTACATGGTGCAATGATCTAACCTCATCACTCATACTCAGTTACATGGTGCAATGATCTAACCTCATGACTCATACTCACTGTTACATGGTGCAATGATCTAACCTCATCACTCATACATGGTGCAGTGATCTAACCTCATCAGACTCATACTCACTGTTACATGGTGCAGTGATCTAACCTCATCAGACTCATTCTCACTGTTACATGGTGCAGTGATCTAACCTCATCACTGTTATATGGTGCAAAGATCGAACCTTATCACTCATACTCACTGTTATATGGTGCAATGATCTAACCTCACCACTCATACTCACTGTTACATGGTGCAATGATCTAACCTCATCACGTATACTCACTGTTACATGGTGCAGTGATCTAACCTCATCACTCACACGGTGCAGTGATCTAACCTCATCACACTCATTCTCACTGTTACATGGTGCAATGATCTAACCTCATCACTCATACTCCCTGTTACATGGTGCAATGATCTGACCTCATCACTCATACTCACTGTTACATGGTGCAGTGATCTAACCTCATCACACTCATAGTTACATGGTGCAGTGATCTAACCTCATCACTCGTACTCACTGTTACATGGTGCAGTGATCTAACCTCATCACTCACACTCACTGTTACATGGTGCAATGATCTAACCTCATCACTCATACTCACTGTTACATGGTGCAGTGATCTAACCTCATCACTCACATTCACTGTTACATGGTGCAGTGATCTAACCTCATCACTCATACTCACTGTTACATGGTGCAGTGATCTAACCTCATCACTCACACTCACTGTTACATGGTGCAGTGATCTAACCTCATCACACTCATTCTCACTGTTACATGGTGCAATGATCTAACCTCATCACTCATACTCCCTGTTACATGGTGCAATGATCTGACCTCATCACTCATACTCACTGTTACATGGTGCAGTGATCTAACCTCATCACTCATACTCACTGTTACATGGTGCAGTGATCTAACCTCATCACAGACTCATACTCACTGTTACATGGTGCAGTGATCTAACCTCATACTCACTGTTATATGGTGCAATGATCGAAGCTCATCACTCATACTCACTGTTACATGGTGCAATGATCTAACCTCATCACTGATACATGGTGCAGTGATCTAACCTCATCACTCATATTCACTGTTACATGGTGCAATGATCTAACCATACCACTCATTCTCACTGTTACATGGTGCAGTGATCTAACCTCATCAGACTCATTCTCACTGTTACATGGTGCAGTGATCTAACCTCATACTCACTGTTATATGGTGCAATGATCGAACCTCATCACTGATACATGGTGCAATAATCTAACCTCATCACTCATACTCAGTGTTACATGGTGCAGTGATCTAACCTCATCACACTCATACTCACTGTTACATGGTGCAGTGATCTAACCTCATACTCACTGTTATATGGTGCAATGATCGAACCTCATCACTGATACATGGTGCAGTGATCTAACCTCATCACTCATACTCACTGTTGCATGGTGCAATGATCTAACCGTATCACTCATTCTCACTGTTACATGGTGCAGTGATCTAACCTCACTCATACTCACTGTTACATGGTGCAATGATCTAACCTTATCACTCATTCTCACTGTTACATGGTGCAGTGATCTAACCTCATCACTCATACTCACTGTTACATGGTGCAATAATCTAACCTCATCACTCATACTCAGTGTTACATGGTGCAGTGATCTAACCTCATCACACTCATACTCACTGTTACATGGTGCAATGATCTAACCTCATCAGACTCATTCTCACTGTTCCATGGTGCAATGATCTAACCTCATCACTCATACTCCCTGTTACATGGTGCAATGATCTAACCTCATCACTCATACTCAGTTACATGGTGCAATGATCTAACCTCATCACTCATACTCACTGTTACATGGTGCAATGATCTAACCTCATCACTCATACATGGTGCAGTGATCTAACCTCATCAGACTCATACTCACTGTTACATGGTGCAGTGATCTAACCTCATCAGACTCATTCTCACTGTTACATGGTGCAGTGATCTAACCTCATCACTGTTACATGGTGCAATGATCTAACCTCATCACTCATACTCACTGTTACATGGTGCAATGATCTAACCACATCACTCATACTCACTGTTACATGGTGCAATGATCTAACCTCATCACTCATACTCACTGTTACATGGTGCAGTGATCTAACCTCATCACTCACACTCACATGGTGCAGTGATCTAACCTCATCACACTCATTCTCACTGTTACATGGTGCAATGATCTAACCTCATCACTCATACTCACTGTTACATGGTGCAGTGATCTAACCTCATCACTCACACTCACTGTTACATGGTGCAATGATCTAACCTCATCACTCATACTCACTGTTACATGGTGCAGTGATCTAACCTCAACACTCTCACTCACTGTTACATGGTGCAGTGATCTAACCTCATCACACTCATTCTCACTGTTACATGGTGCAATGATCTAACCTCATCACTCATACTCCCTGTTACATGGTGCAATGATCTGACCTCATCACTCATACTCACTGTTACATGGTGCAGTAATCTAACCTCATCACACTCATAGTTACATGGTGCAGTGATCTAACCTCATCAGACTCATACTCACTGTTACATGGTGCAGTGATCTAACCTCATCACAGACTCATACTCACTGTTACATGGTGCAATGATCTAACCTCATCACTCATTCTCACTGTTACATGGTGCAGTGATCTAACCTCATCAGACTCATTCTCACTGTTACATGGTGCAATGATCTAACCTCACCACTCATACTCACTGTTACATGGTGCAGTGATCGCACCTCATCACTCACACTCACATGGTGCAGTGATCTAACCTCATCACTCATACTCCCTGTTACATGGTGCAATGATCTGACCTCATCACTCATACTCACTGTTACATGGTGCAGTGATCTAACCTCATCACACTCATAGTTACATGGTGCAGTGATCTAACCTCATCACTCATACTCACTGTTACATGGTGCAGTGATCTAACCTCATCACTCATACTCACTGTTACATGGTGCAGTGATCTAACCTCATCACTCACACTCACTGTTACATGGTTCAGTGATCTAACCTCATCACACTCATTCTCACTGTTACATGGTGCAATGATCTAACCTCATCACTCATACTCCCTGTTACATGGTGCAATGATCTGACCTCATCACTCATACTCACTGTTACATGGTGCAGTAATCTAACCGCATCACACTCACTGTTACATGGTGCAATGATCTGACCTCATCACTCATACTCACTGTTACATGGTGCAGTAATCTAACCGCATCACACTCACTGTTACATGGTGCAATGATCTAACCTCATCACTCATACTCACTGTTACATGGTGCAGTGATCTAACCTCATCACTCACACTCACTGTTACATGGTGCAGTGATCTAACCTCATCACACTCATTCTCACTGTTACATGGTGCAATGATCTAACCTCATCACTCATACTCCCTGTTACATGGTGCAATGATCTGACCTCATCACTCATACTCACAGTTACATGGTGCAGTAATCTAACCTCATCACAGTCATAGTTACATGGTGCAGTGATCTAACCTCATCACTCATACTCACTGTTACATGGTGCAGTGATCTAACCTCATCAGACTCATACTCACTGTTACATGGTGCAGTGATCTAACCTCATCACAGACTCATACTCACTGTTACATGGTGCAATGATCTAACCTCATCACTCATACATGGTGCAGTGATCTAACCTCATCAGACTCATACTCACTGTTACATGGTGCAGTGATCTAACCTCATCAGACTCATTCTCACTGTTACATGGTGCAGTGATCTAACCTCATCACTGTTACATGGTGCAATGATCTAACCTCATCACTCATACTCACTGTTACATGGTGCAATGATCTAACCTCATCACTCATACTCACTGTTACATGGTGCAGTGATCTAACCTCAACACTCACATGGTGCAGTGATCTAACCCCATCACACTCATTCTCACTGTTACATGGTGCAATGATCTAACCTCATCACTCATACTCACTGTTACATGGTGCAATGATCTAACCTCATCACTCATACTCACTGTTACATGGTGCAGTGATCTAACCTCAACACTCTCACTCACTGTTACATGGTGCAGTGATCTAACCTCATCACACTCATTCTCACTGTTACATGGTGCAATGATATAACCTCATCACTCATACTCCCTGTTACATGGTGCAATGATCTGACCTCATCACTCATACTCACTGTTACATGGTGCAATGATCTGACCTCATCACTCATACTCACTGTTACATGGTGCAGTAATCTAACCTCATCACACTCATAGTTACATGGTGCAGTGATCTAACCTCATCACTCATACTCACTGTTACATGGTGCAGTGATCTAACCTCATCAGACTCATACTCACTGTTACATGGTGCAGTGATCTAACCTCATCAGACTCATTCTCACTGTTACATGGTGCAGTGATCTAACCTCATCACTGTTATATGGTGCAAAGATCGAACCTTATCACTCATACTCACTGTTATATGGTGCAATGATCTAACCTCACCACTCATACTCACTGTTACATGGTGCAATGATCTAACCTCATCACGTATACTCACTGTTACATGGTGCAGTGATCTAACCTCATCACTCACACGGTGCAGTGATCTAACCTCATCACACTCATTCTCACTGTTACATGGTGCAATGATCTAACCTCATCACTCATACTCCCTGTTACATGGTGCAATGATCTGACCTCATCACTCATACTCACTGTTACATGGTGCAGTGATCTAACCTCATCACACTCATAGTTACATGGTGCAGTGATCTAACCTCATCACTCGTACTCACTGTTACATGGTGCAGTGATCTAACCTCATCACTCACACTCACTGTTACATGGTGCAATGATCTAACCTCATCACTCATACTCACTGTTACATGGTGCAGTGATCTAACCTCATCACTCACATTCACTGTTACATGGTGCAGTGATCTAACCTCATCACTCATACTCACTGTTACATGGTGCAGTGATCTAACCTCATCACTCACACTCACTGTTACATGGTGCAGTGATCTAACCTCATCACACTCATTCTCACTGTTACATGGTGCAATGATCTAACCTCATCACTCATACTCCCTGTTACATGGTGCAATGATCTGACCTCATCACTCATACTCACTGTTACATGGTGCAGTGATCTAACCTCATCACTCATACTCACTGTTACATGGTGCAATGATCTAACCTCATCACAGATTCATCCTCACTGTTACATGGTGCAGTGATCTAACCTCATCACTCATACTCAGTTACATGGTGCAATGATCTAACCTCATCACTCATATTCAGTTACATGGTGCAATGATCTAACCTCATGACTCATACTCACTGTTACATGGTGCAATGATCTAACCTCATCACTCATACATGGTGCAGTGATCTAACCTCATCAGACTCATACTCACTGTTACATGGTGCAGTGATCTAACCTCATCAGACTCATTCTCACTGTTACATGGTGCAGTGATCTAACCTCATCACTGTTATATGGTGCAAAGATCGAACCTTATCACTCATACTCACTGTTATATGGTGCAATGATCTAACCTCACCACTCATACTCACTGTTACATGGTGCAATGATCTAACCTCATCACGTATACTCACTGTTACATGGTGCAGTGATCTAACCTCATCACACTCATAGTTACATGGTGCAGTGATCTAACCTCATCACTCGTACTCACTGTTACATGGTGCAGTGATCTAACCTCATCACTCACACTCACTGTTACATGGTGCAATGATCTAACCTCATCACTCATACTCACTGTTACATGGTGCAGTGATCTAACCTCATCACTCACATTCACTGTTACATGGTGCAGTGATCTAACCTCATCACTCATACTCACTGTTACATGGTGCAGTGATCTAACCTCATCACTCACACTCACTGTTACATGGTGCAGTGATCTAACCTCATCACACTCATTCTCACTGTTACATGGTGCAATGATCTAACCTCATCACTCATACTCCCTGTTACATGGTGCAATGATCTGACCTCATCACTCATACTCACTGTTACATGGTGCAGTGATCTAACCTCATCACTCATACTCACTGTTACATGGTGCAGTGATCTAACCTCATCACAGACTCATACTCACTGTTACATGGTGCAGTGATCTAACCTCATACTCACTGTTATATGGTGCAATGATCGAAGCTCATCACTCATACTCACTGTTACATGGTGCAATGATCTAACCTCATCACTGATACATGGTGCAGTGATCTAACCTCATCACTCATATTCACTGTTACATGGTGCAATGATCTAACCATACCACTCATTCTCACTGTTACATGGTGCAGTGATCTAACCTCATCAGACTCATTCTCACTGTTACATGGTGCAGTGATCTAACCTCATACTCACTGTTATATGGTGCAATGATCGAACCTCATCACTGATACATGGTGCAATAATCTAACCTCATCACTCATACTCAGTGTTACATGGTGCAGTGATCTAACCTCATCACACTCATACTCACTGTTACATGGTGCAGTGATCTAACCTCATACTCACTGTTATATGGTGCAATGATCGAACCTCATCACTGATACATGGTGCAGTGATCTAACCTCATCACTCATACTCACTGTTGCATGGTGCAATGATCTAACCGTATCACTCATTCTCACTGTTACATGGTGCAGTGATCTAACCTCACTCATACTCACTGTTACATGGTGCAATGATCTAACCTTATCACTCATTCTCACTGTTACATGGTGCAGTGATCTAACCTCATCACTCATACTCACTGTTACATGGTGCAATAATCTAACCTCATCACTCATACTCAGTGTTACATGGTGCAGTGATCTAACCTCATCACACTCATACTCACTGTTACATGGTGCAATGATCTAACCTCATCAGACTCATTCTCACTGTTCCATGGTGCAATGATCTAACCTCATCACTCATACTCCCTGTTACATGGTGCAATGATCTAACCTCATCACTCATACTCAGTTACATGGTGCAATGATCTAACCTCATCACTCATACTCACTGTTACATGGTGCAATGATCTAACCTCATCACTCATACATGGTGCAGTGATCTAACCTCATCAGACTCATACTCACTGTTACATGGTGCAGTGATCTAACCTCATCAGACTCATTCTCACTGTTACATGGTGCAGTGATCTAACCTCATCACTGTTACATGGTGCAATGATCTAACCTCATCACTCATACTCACTGTTACATGGTGCAATGATCTAACCACATCACTCATACTCACTGTTACATGGTGCAATGATCTAACCTCATCACTCATACTCACTGTTACATGGTGCAGTGATCTAACCTCATCACTCACACTCACATGGTGCAGTGATCTAACCTCATCACACTCATTCTCACTGTTACATGGTGCAATGATCTAACCTCATCACTCATACTCACTGTTACATGGTGCAGTGATCTAACCTCATCACTCACACTCACTGTTACATGGTGCAATGATCTAACCTCATCACTCATACTCACTGTTACATGGTGCAGTGATCTAACCTCAACACTCTCACTCACTGTTACATGGTGCAGTGATCTAACCTCATCACACTCATTCTCACTGTTACATGGTGCAATGATCTAACCTCATCACTCATACTCCCTGTTACATGGTGCAATGATCTGACCTCATCACTCATACTCACTGTTACATGGTGCAGTAATCTAACCTCATCACACTCATAGTTACATGGTGCAGTGATCTAACCTCATCAGACTCATACTCACTGTTACATGGTGCAGTGATCTAACCTCATCACAGACTCATACTCACTGTTACATGGTGCAATGATCTAACCTCATCACTCATTCTCACTGTTACATGGTGCAGTGATCTAACCTCATCAGACTCATTCTCACTGTTACATGGTGCAATGATCTAACCTCACCACTCATACTCACTGTTACATGGTGCAGTGATCGCACCTCATCACTCACACTCACATGGTGCAGTGATCTAACCTCATCACTCATACTCCCTGTTACATGGTGCAATGATCTGACCTCATCACTCATACTCACTGTTACATGGTGCAGTGATCTAACCTCATCACACTCATAGTTACATGGTGCAGTGATCTAACCTCATCACTCATACTCACTGTTACATGGTGCAGTGATCTAACCTCATCACTCATACTCACTGTTACATGGTGCAGTGATCTAACCTCATCACTCACACTCACTGTTACATGGTTCAGTGATCTAACCTCATCACACTCATTCTCACTGTTACATGGTGCAATGATCTAACCTCATCACTCATACTCCCTGTTACATGGTGCAATGATCTGACCTCATCACTCATACTCACTGTTACATGGTGCAGTAATCTAACCGCATCACACTCACTGTTACATGGTGCAATGATCTGACCTCATCACTCATACTCACTGTTACATGGTGCAGTAATCTAACCGCATCACACTCACTGTTACATGGTGCAATGATCTAACCTCATCACTCATACTCACTGTTACATGGTGCAGTGATCTAACCTCATCACTCACACTCACTGTTACATGGTGCAGTGATCTAACCTCATCACACTCATTCTCACTGTTACATGGTGCAATGATCTAACCTCATCACTCATACTCCCTGTTACATGGTGCAATGATCTGACCTCATCACTCATACTCACAGTTACATGGTGCAGTAATCTAACCTCATCACAGTCATAGTTACATGGTGCAGTGATCTAACCTCATCACTCATACTCACTGTTACATGGTGCAGTGATCTAACCTCATCAGACTCATACTCACTGTTACATGGTGCAGTGATCTAACCTCATCACAGACTCATACTCACTGTTACATGGTGCAATGATCTAACCTCATCACTCATACATGGTGCAGTGATCTAACCTCATCAGACTCATACTCACTGTTACATGGTGCAGTGATCTAACCTCATCAGACTCATTCTCACTGTTACATGGTGCAGTGATCTAACCTCATCACTGTTACATGGTGCAATGATCTAACCTCATCACTCATACTCACTGTTACATGGTGCAATGATCTAACCTCATCACTCATACTCACTGTTACATGGTGCAGTGATCTAACCTCAACACTCACATGGTGCAGTGATCTAACCCCATCACACTCATTCTCACTGTTACATGGTGCAATGATCTAACCTCATCACTCATACTCACTGTTACATGGTGCAATGATCTAACCTCATCACTCATACTCACTGTTACATGGTGCAGTGATCTAACCTCAACACTCTCACTCACTGTTACATGGTGCAGTGATCTAACCTCATCACACTCATTCTCACTGTTACATGGTGCAATGATATAACCTCATCACTCATACTCCCTGTTACATGGTGCAATGATCTGACCTCATCACTCATACTCACTGTTACATGGTGCAATGATCTGACCTCATCACTCATACTCACTGTTACATGGTGCAGTAATCTAACCTCATCACACTCATAGTTACATGGTGCAGTGATCTAACCTCATCACTCATACTCACTGTTACATGGTGCAGTGATCTAACCTCATCAGACTCATACTCACTGTTACATGGTGCAGTGATCTAACCTCATCACAGACTCATACTCACTGTTACATGGTGCAATGATCTAACCTCATCACTCATACTCAGTTACATGGTGCAGTGATCTAACCTCATCAGACTCATACTCACTGTTACATGGTGCAATGATCTAACCTCATCACTCATTCTCACTGTTACATGGTGCAGTGATCTAACCTCATCAGACTCATTCTCACTGTTACATGGTGCAATGATCTAACCTCACCACTCATACTCACTGTTACATGGTGCAATGATCTAACCTCATCACGTACACTCACTGTTACATGGTGCAGTGATCTAACCTCATCACTCACACTCACATGGTGCAGTGATCTAACCTCATCACACTCATTCTCACTGTTACATGGTGCAATGATCTAACCTCATCACTCATACTCCCTGTTACATGGTGCAATGATCTGACCTCATCACTCATACTCACTGTTACATGGTGCAGTGATCTAACCTCATCACTCACACTCACTGTTACATGGTGCAATGATCTAACCTCATCACTCATACTCACTGTTACATGGTGCAGTGATCTAACCTCATCACTCATACTCAGTTACATGGTGCAATGATCTAACCTCATCACTCATACTCACTGTTACATGGTGCAGTGATCTAACCTCATCACACTCATACTCACTGTTACATGGTGCAATGATCTAACCTCATCAGACTCATACTCACTGTTACATGGTGCAGTGATCTAACCTCATCAGACTCATTCTCACTGTTACATGGTGCAGTGATCTAACCTCATCACTGTTATATGGTGCAAAGATCGAACCTTATCACTCATACTCACTGTTATATGGTGCAATGATCTAACCTCACCACTCATACTCACTGTTACATGGTGCAATGATCTAACCTCATCACGTATACTCACTGTTACATGGTGCAGTGATCTAACCTCATCACTCACACGGTGCAGTGATCTAACCTCATCACACTCATTCTCACTGTTACATGGTGCAATGATCTAACCTCATCACTCATACTCCCTGTTACATGGTGCAATGATCTGACCTCATCACTCATACTCACTGTTACATGGTGCAGTGATCTAACCTCATCACACTCATAGTTACATGGTGCAGTGATCTAACCTCATCACTCGTACTCACTGTTACATGGTGCAGTGATCTAACCTCATCACTCACACTCACTGTTACATGGTGCAATGATCTAACCTCATCACTCATACTCACTGTTACATGGTGCAGTGATCTAACCTCATCACTCACATTCACTGTTACATGGTGCAGTGATCTAACCTCATCACTCATACTCACTGTTACATGGTGCAGTGATCTAACCTCATCACTCACACTCACTGTTACATGGTGCAGTGATCTAACCTCATCACACTCATTCTCACTGTTACATGGTGCAATGATCTAACCTCATCACTCATACTCCCTGTTACATGGTGCAATGATCTGACCTCATCACTCATACTCACTGTTACATGGTGCAGTGATCTAACCTCATCACTCATACTCACTGTTACATGGTGCAGTGATCTAACCTCATCACAGACTCATACTCACTGTTACATGGTGCAGTGATCTAACCTCATACTCACTGTTATATGGTGCAATGATCGAAGCTCATCACTCATACTCACTGTTACATGGTGCAATGATCTAACCTCATCACTGATACATGGTGCTGTGATCTAACCTCATCACTCATATTCACTGTTACATGGTGCAATGATCTAACCATACCACTCATTCTCAGTGTTACATGGTGCAGTGATCTAACCTCATCACACTCATACTCACTGTTACATGGTGCAGTGATCTAACCTCATCACACTCATACTCACTGTTACATGGTGCAGTGATCTAACCTCATACTCACTGTTATATGGTGCAATGATCGAACCTCATCACTGATACATGGTGCAGTGATCTAACCTCATCACTCATACTCACTGTTGCATGGTGCAATGATCTAACCGTATCACTCATTCTCACTGTTACATGGTGCAATGATCTAACCTCATCACTCATACTCACTGTTACATGGTGCAATAATCTAACCTCATCACTCATACTCACTGTTACATGGTGCAATGATCTAACCTCATCACTCATACTCACTGTTACATGGTGCAGTGATCTAACCTCATCACTCACACTCACTGTTACATGGTGCAATGATTTAACCTCATCACTCATACTCAGTTACATGGTGCAGTGATCTAACCTCATCAGACTCATACTCACTGTTACATGGTGCAATGATCTAACCTCATCACTCATTCTCACTGTTACATGGTGCAGTGATCTAACCTCATCACTCATTCTCACTGTTACATGGTGCAATGATCTAACCTCATCACTCATTCTCACTGTTACATGGTGCAGTGATCTAACCTCATCACTCATTCTCACTGTTACATGGTGCAGTGATCTAACCTCATCAGACTCATTCTCACTGTTACATGGTGCAATGATCTAACCTCACCACTCATACTCACTGTTACATGGTGCAATGATCTAACCTCATCACGTATACTCACTGTTACATGGTGCAGTGATCTAACCTCATCACTCACACTCACATGGTGCAGTGATCTAACCTCATCACACTCATTCTCACTGTTACATGGTGCAATGATCTAACCTCATCACTCATACTCCCTGTTACATGGTGCAATGATCTGACCTCATCACTCATACTCACTGTTACATGGTGCAGTGATCTAACCTCATCACTCACACTCACTGTTACATGGTGCAATGATCTAACCTCATCACTCATACTCACTGTTACATGGTGCAGTGATCTAACCTCATCACTCATACTCAGTTACATGGTGCAATGATCTAACCTCATCACTCATACTCACTGTTACATGGTGCAGTGATCTAACCTCATCACACTCATACTCACTGTTACATGGTGCAATGATCTAACCTCATCAGACTCATACTCACTGTTACATGGTGCAGTGATCTAACCTCATCAGACTCATTCTCACTGTTACATGGTGCAGTGATCTAACCTCATCACTGTTATATGGTGCAAAGATCGAACCTTATCACTCATACTCACTGTTATATGGTGCAATGATCTAACCTCACCACTCATACTCACTGTTACATGGTGCAATGATCTAACCTCATCACGTATACTCACTGTTACATGGTGCAGTGATCTAACCTCATCACTCACACGGTGCAGTGATCTAACCTCATCACACTCATTCTCACTGTTACATGGTGCAATGATCTAACCTCATCACTCATACTCCCTGTTACATGGTGCAATGATCTGACCTCATCACTCATACTCACTGTTACATGGTGCAGTGATCTAACCTCATCACACTCATAGTTACATGGTGCAGTGATCTAACCTCATCACTCGTACTCACTGTTACATGGTGCAGTGATCTAACCTCATCACTCACACTCACTGTTACATGGTGCAATGATCTAACCTCATCACTCATACTCACTGTTACATGGTGCAGTGATCTAACCTCATCACTCACATTCACTGTTACATGGTGCAGTGATCTAACCTCATCACTCATACTCACTGTTACATGGTGCAGTGATCTAACCTCATCACTCACACTCACTGTTACATGGTGCAGTGATCTAACCTCATCACACTCATTCTCACTGTTACATGGTGCAATGATCTAACCTCATCACTCATACTCCCTGTTACATGGTGCAATGATCTGACCTCATCACTCATACTCACTGTTACATGGTGCAGTGATCTAACCTCATCACTCATACTCACTGTTACATGGTGCAGTGATCTAACCTCATCACAGACTCATACTCACTGTTACATGGTGCAGTGATTTAACCTCATACTCACTGTTATATGGTGCAATGATCGAAGCTCATCACTCATACTCACTGTTACATGGTGCAATGATCTAACCTCATCACTGATACATGGTGCAGTGATCTAACCTCATCACTCATATTCACTGTTACATGGTGCAATGATCTAACCATACCACTCATTCTCACTGTTACATGGTGCAGTGATCTAACCTCATCAGACTCATTCTCACTGTTACATGGTGCAGTGATCTAACCTCATACTCACTGTTATATGGTGCAATGATCGAACCTCATCACTGATACATGGTGCAATAATCTAACCGTATCACTCATTCTCACTGTTACATGGTGCAGTGATCTAACCTCACTCATACTCACTGTTACATGGTGCAATGATCTAACCTTATCACTCATTCTCACTGTTACATGGTGCAGTGATCTAACCTCATCACTCATACTCACTGTTACATGGTGCAATAATCTAACCTCATCACTCATACTCAGTGTTACATGGTGCAGTGATCTAACCTCATCACACTCATACTCACTGTTACATGGTGCAATGATCTAACCTCATCAGACTCATTCTCACTGTTCCATGGTGCAATGATCTAACCTCATCACTCATACTCCCTGTTACATGGTGCAATGATCTAACCTCATCACTCATACTCAGTTACATGGTGCAATGATCTAACCTCATCACTCATACTCACTGTTACATGGTGCAATGATCTAACCTCATCACTCATACATGGTGCAGTGATCTAACCTCATCAGACTCATACTCACTGTTACATGGTGCAGTGATCTAACCTCATCAGACTCATTCTCACTGTTACATGGTGCAGTGATCTAACCTCATCACTGTTACATGGTGCAATGATCTAACCTCATCACTCATACTCACTGTTACATGGTGCAATGATCTAACCACATCACTCATACTCACTGTTACATGGTGCAATGATCTAACCTCATCACTCATACTCACTGTTACATGGTGCAGTGATCTAACCTCATCACTCACACTCACATGGTGCAGTAATCTAACCTCATCACACTCATTCTCACTGTTACATGGTGCAATGATCTAACCTCATCACTCATACTCACTGTTACATGGTGCAGTGATCTAACCTCATCACTCACACTCACTGTTACATGGTGCAATGATCTAACCTCATCACTGTTACATGGTGCAGTGATCTAACCTCAACACTCTCACTCTCTGTTACATGGTGCAGTGATCTAACCTCATCACACTCATTCTCACTGTTACATGGTGCAATGATCTAACCTCATCACTCATACTCCCTGTTACATGGTGCAATGATCTGACCTCATCACTCATACTCACTGTTACATGGTGCAGTAATCTAACCTCATCACACTCATAGTTACATGGTGCAGTGATCTAACCTCATCAGACTCATACTCACTGTTACATGGTGCAGTGATCTAACCTCATCACAGACTCATACTCACTGTTACATGGTGCAATGATCTAACCTCATCACTCATACTCAGTTACATGGTGCAGTGATCTAACCTCATCACTCATTCTCACTGTTACATGGTGCAGTGATCTAACCTCATCAGACTCATTCTCACTGTTACATGGTGCAATGATCTAACCTCACCACTCATACTCACTGTTACATGGTGCAGTGATCGCACCTCATCACTCACACTCACATGGTGCAGTGATCTAACCTCATCACTCATACTCCCTGTTACATGGTGCAATGATCTGACCTCATCACTCATACTCACTGTTACATGGTGCAGTGATCTAACCTCATCACACTCATAGTTACATGGTGCAGTGATCTAACCTCATCACACTCATACTCACTGTTACATGGTGCAGTGATCTAACCTCATCACAGACTCATACTCACTGTTACATGGTGCAGTGATCTAACCTCATCACTCACACTCACTGTTACATGGTGCAGTGATCTAACCTCATCACACTCATTCTCACTGTTACATGGTGCAATGATCTAACCTCATCACTCATACTCCCTGTTACATGGTGCAATGATCTGACCTCATCACTCATACTCAGTTACATGGTGCAGTAATCTAACCTCATCACACTCATAGTTACATGGTGCAGTGATCTAACCTCATCACTCATACTCACTGTTACATGGTGCAGTGATCTAACCTCATCAGACTCATACTCACTGTTACATGGTGCAGTGATCTAACCTCATCACAGACTCATACTCACTGTTACATGGTGCAATGATCTAACCTCATCACTCATACATGGTGCAGTGATCTAACCTCATCAGACTCATACTCACTGTTACATGGTGCAGTGATCTAACCTCATCAGACTCATTCTCACTGTTACATGGTGCAGTGATCTAACCTCATCACTGTTACATGGTGCAATGATCTAACCTCATCACTCATACTCACTGTTATATGGTGCAATGATCTAACCACATCACTCATACTCACTGTTACATGGTGCAATGATCTAACCTCATCACTCATACATGGTGCAGTGATCTAACCTCAACACTCACATGGTGCAGTGATCTAACCCCATCACACTCATTCTCACTGTTACATGGTGCAATGATCTAACCTCATCACTCATACTCACTGTTACATGGTGCAGTGATCTAACCTCATCACTCACACTCACTGTTACATGGTGCAGTGATCTAACCTCAACACTCTCACTCACTGTTACATGGTGCAGTGATCTAACCTCATCACACTCATTCTCACTGTTACATGGTGCAATGATATAACCTCATCACTCATACTCCCTGTTACATGGTGCAATGATCTGACCTCATCACTCATACTCACTGTTACATGGTGCAATGATCTGACCTCATCACTCATACTCACTGTTACATGGTGCAGTAATCTAACCTCATCACACTCATAGTTACATGGTGCAGTGATCTAACCTCATCACTCATACTCACTGTTACATGGTGCAGTGATCTAACCTCATCAGACTCATACTCACTGTTACATGGTGCAGTGATCTAACCTCATCACAGACTCATACTCACTGTTACATGGTGCAATGATCTAACCTCATCACTCATACTCAGTTACATGGTGCAGTGATCTAACCTCATCAGACTCATACTCACTGTTACATGGTGCAGTGATCTAACCTCATCAGACTCATTCTCACTGTTACATGGTGCAATGATCTAACCTCACCACTCATACTCACTGTTACATGGTGCAATGATCTAACCTCATCACGTATACTCACTGTTACATGGTGCAGTGATCTAACCTCATCACTCACACGCACATGGTGCAGTGATCTAACCTCATCACACTCATTCTCACTGTTACATGGTGCAATGATCTAACCTCATCACTCATACTCCCTGTTACATGGTGCAATGATCTAACCGTATCACTCATTCTCACTGTTACATGGTGCAATGATCTAACCTCATCACTCATACTCACTGTTACATGGTGCAATAATCTAACCTCATCACTCATACTCACTGTTACATGGTGCAATGATCTAACCTCATCACTCATACTCACTGTTACATGGTGCAGTGATCTAACCTCATCACTCATACTCACTGTTACATGGTGCAGTGATCTAACCTCAACACTCTCACTCACTGTTACATGGTGCAGTGATCTAACCTCATCACACTCATTCTCACTGTTACATGGTGCAATGATATAACCTCATCACTCATACTCCCTGTTACATGGTGCAATGATCTGACCTCATCACTCATACTCACTGTTACATGGTGCAATGATCTGACCTCATCACTCATACTCACTGTTACATGGTGCAGTAATCTAACCTCATCACACTCATAGTTACATGGTGCAGTGATCTAACCTCATCACTCATACTCACTGTTACATGGTGCAGTGATCTAACCTCATCAGACTCATACTCACTGTTACATGGTGCAGTGATCTAACCTCATCACAGACTCATACTCACTGTTACATGGTGCAATGATCTAACCTCATCACTCATACTCAGTTACATGGTGCAGTGATCTAACCTCATCAGACTCATACTCACTGTTACATGGTGCAATGATCTAACCTCATCACTCATTCTCACTGTTACATGGTGCAGTGATCTAACCTCATCAGACTCATTCTCACTGTTACATGGTGCAATGATCTAACCTCACCACTCATACTCACTGTTACATGGTGCAATGATCTAACCTCATCACGTATACTCACTGTTACATGGTGCAGTGATCTAACCTCATCACTCACACTCACATGGTGCAGTGATCTAACCTCATCACACTCATTCTCACTGTTACATGGTGCAATGATCTAACCTCATCACTCATACTCCCTGTTACATGGTGCAATGATCTGACCTCATCACTCATACTCACTGTTACATGGTGCAGTGATCTAACCTCATCACTCACACTCACTGTTACATGGTGCAATGATCTAACCTCATCACTCATACTCACTGTTACATGGTGCAGTGATCTAACCTCATCACTCATACTCAGTTACATGGTGCAATGATCTAACCTCATCACTCATACTCACTGTTACATGGTGCAGTGATCTAACCTCATCACACTCATACTCACTGTTACATGGTGCAATGATCTAACCTCATCAGACTCATACTCACTGTTACATGGTGCAGTGATCTAACCTCATCAGACTCATTCTCACTGTTACATGGTGCAGTGATCTAACCTCATCACTGTTATATGGTGCAAAGATCGAACCTTATCACTCATACTCACTGTTATATGGTGCAATGATCTAACCTCACCACTCATACTCACTGTTACATGGTGCAATGATCTAACCTCATCACGTATACTCACTGTTACATGGTGCAGTGATCTAACCTCATCACTCACACGGTGCAGTGATCTAACCTCATCACACTCATTCTCACTGTTACATGGTGCAATGATCTAACCTCATCACTCATACTCCCTGTTACATGGTGCAATGATCTGACCTCATCACTCATACTCACTGTTACATGGTGCAGTGATCTAACCTCATCACACTCATAGTTACATGGTGCAGTGATCTAACCTCATCACTCGTACTCACTGTTACATGGTGCAGTGATCTAACCTCATCACTCACACTCACTGTTACATGGTGCAATGATCTAACCTCATCACTCATACTCACTGTTACATGGTGCAGTGATCTAACCTCATCACTCACATTCACTGTTACATGGTGCAGTGATCTAACCTCATCACTCATACTCACTGTTACATGGTGCAGTGATCTAACCTCATCACTCACACTCACTGTTACATGGTGCAGTGATCTAACCTCATCACACTCATTCTCACTGTTACATGGTGCAATGATCTAACCTCATCACTCATACTCCCTGTTACATGGTGCAATGATCTGACCTCATCACTCATACTCACTGTTACATGGTGCAGTGATCTAACCTCATCACAGACACATACTCACTGTTACATGGTGCAGTGATCTAACCTCATACTCACTGTTATATGGTGCAATGATCGAAGCTCATCACTCATACTCACTGTTACATGGTGCAATGATCTAACCTCATCACTGATACATGGTGCAGTGATCTAACCTCATCACTCATATTCACTGTTACATGGTGCAATGATCTAACCATACCACTCATTCTCACTGTTACATGGTGCAGTGATCTAACCTCATCAGACTCATTCTCACTGTTACATGGTGCAGTGATCTAACCTCATACTCACTGTTATATGGTGCAATGATCGAACCTCATCACTGATACATGGTGCAATAATCTAACCTCATCACTCATACTCAGTGTTACATGGTGCAGTGATCTAACCTCATCACACTCATACTCACTGTTACATGGTGCAGTGATCTAACCTCATACTCACTGTTATATGGTGCAATGATCGAACCTCATCACTGATACATGGTGCAGTGATCTAACCTCATCACTCATACTCACTGTTGCATGGTGCAATGATCTAACCGTATCACTCATTCTCACTGTTACATGGTGCAGTGATCTAACCTCACTCATACTCACTGTTACATGGTGCAATGATCTAACCTTATCACTCATTCTCACTGTTACATGGTGCAGTGATCTAACCTCATCACTCATACTCACTGTTACATGGTGCAATAATCTAACCTCATCACTCATACTCAGTGTTACATGGTGCAGTGATCTAACCTCATCACACTCATACTCACTGTTACATGGTGCAATGATCTAACCTCATCAGACTCATTCTCACTGTTCCATGGTGCAATGATCTAACCTCATCACTCATACTCCCTGTTACATGGTGCAATGATCTAACCTCATCACTCATACTCAGTTACATGGTGCAATGATCTAACCTCATCACTCATACTCACTGTTACATGGTGCAATGATCTAACCTCATCACTCATACATGGTGCAGTGATCTAACCTCATCAGACTCATACTCACTGTTACATGGTGCAGTGATCTAACCTCATCAGACTCATTCTCACTGTTACATGGTGCAGTGATCTAACCTCATCACTGTTACATGGTGCAATGATCTAACCTCATCACTCATACTCACTGTTACATGGTGCAATGATCTAACCACATCACTCATACTCACTGTTACATGGTGCAATGATCTAACCTCATCACTCATACTCACTGTTACATGGTGCAGTGATCTAACCTCATCACTCACACTCACATGGTGCAGTAATCTAACCTCATCACACTCATTCTCACTGTTACATGGTGCAATGATCTAACCTCATCACTCATACTCACTGTTACATGGTGCAGTGATCTAACCTCATCACTCACACTCACTGTTACATGGTGCAATGATCTAACCTCATCACTCATACTCACTGTTACATGGTGCAGTGATCTAACCTCAACACTCTCACTCACTGTTACATGGTGCAGTGATCTAACCTCATCACACTCATTCTCACTGTTACATGGTGCAATGATCTAACCTCATCACTCATACTCCCTGTTACATGGTGCAATGATCTGACCTCATCACTCATACTCACTGTTACATGGTGCAGTAATCTAACCTCATCACACTCATAGTTACATGGTGCAGTGATCTAACCTCATCAGACTCATACTCACTGTTACATGGTGCAGTGATCTAACCTCATCACAGACTCATACTCACTGTTACATGGTGCAATGATCTAACCTCATCACTCATACTCAGTTACATGGTGCAGTGATCTAACCTCATCACTCATTCTCACTGTTACATGGTGCAGTGATCTAACCTCATCAGACTCATTCTCACTGTTACATGGTGCAATGATCTAACCTCACCACTCATACTCACTGTTACATGGTGCAGTGATCGCACCTCATCACTCACACTCACATGGTGCAGTGATCTAACCTCATCACTCATACTCCCTGTTACATGGTGCAATGATCTGACCTCATCACTCATACTCACTGTTACATGGTGCAGTGATCTAACCTCATCACACTCATAGTTACATGGTGCAGTGATCTAACCTCATCACTCATACTCACTGTTACATGGTGCAGTGATCTAACCTCATCACTCATACTCACTGTTACATGGTGCAGTGATCTAACCTCATCACTCACACTCCCTGTTACATGGTGCAATGATCTGACCTTATCACTCATACTCAGTTACATGGTGCAGTAATCTAACCTCATCACACTCATAGTTACATGGTGCAGTGATCTAACCTCATCACTCATACTCACTGTTACATGGTGCAGTGATCTAACCTCATCAGACTCATACTCACTGTTACATGGTGCAGTGATCTAACCTCATCACAGACTCATACTCACTGTTACATGGTGCAGTGATCTAACCTCATCACTCACACTCACTGTTACATGGTGCAGTGATCTAACCTCATCACACTCATTCTCACTGTTACATGGTGCAATGATCTGACCTCATCACTCATACTCAGTTACATGGTGCAGTAATCTAACCTCATCACACTCATAGTTACATGGTGCAGTGATCTAACCTCATCACTCATACTCACTGTTACATGGTGCAATGATCTGACCTCATCACTCATACTCAGTTACATGGTGCAGTAATCTAACCTCATCACACTCATAGTTACATGGTGCAGTGATCTAACCTCATCACTCATACTCCCTGTTACATGGTGCAATGATCTGACCTCATCACTCATACTCAGTTACATGGTGCAGTAATCTAACCTCATCACACTCATAGTTACATGGTGCAGTGATCTAACCTCATCACTCATACTCACTGTTACATGGTGCAGTGATCTAACCTCATCAGACTCATACTCACTGTTACATGGTGCAGTGATCTAACCTCATCACAGACTCATACTCACTGTTACATGGTGCAATGATCTAACCTCATCACTCATACATGGTGCAGTGATCTAACCTCATCAGACTCATACTCACTGTTACATGGTGCAGTGATCTAACCTCATCAGACTCATTCTCACTGTTACATGGTGCAGTGATCTAACCTCATCACTGTTACATGGTGCAATGATCTAACCTCATCACTCATACTCACTGTTATATGGTGCAATGATCTAACCACATCACTCATACTCACTGTTACATGGTGCAATGATCTAACCTCATCACTCATACTCACTGTTACATGGTGCAGTGATCTAACCTCAACACTCACATGGTGCAGTGATCTAACCCCATCACACTCATTCTCACTGTTACATGGTGCAATGATCTAACCTCATCACTCATACTCACTGTTACATGGTGCAGTGATCTAACCTCATCACTCACACTCACTGTTACATGGTGCAGTGATCTAACCTCAACACTCTCACTCACTGTTACATGGTGCAGTGATCTAACCTCATCACACTCATTCTCACTGTTACATGGTGCAATGATATAACCTCATCACTCATACTCCCTGTTACATGGTGCAATGATCTGACCTCATCACTCATACTCACTGTTACATGGTGCAATGATCTGACCTCATCACTCATACTCACTGTTACATGGTGCAGTAATCTAACCTCATCACACTCATAGTTACATGGTGCAGTGATCTAACCTCATCACTCATACTCACTGTTACATGGTGCAGTGATCTAACCTCATCAGACTCATACTCACTGTTACATGGTGCAGTGATCTAACCTCATCACAGACTCATACTCACTGTTACATGGTGCAATGATCTAACCTCATCACTCATACTCAGTTACATGGTGCAGTGATCTAACCTCATCAGACTCATACTCACTGTTACATGGTGCAGTGATCTAACCTCATCAGACTCATTCTCACTGTTACATGGTGCAATGATCTAACCTCACCACTCATACTCACTGTTACATGGTGCAATGATCTAACCTCATCACGTATACTCACTGTTACATGGTGCAGTGATCTAACCTCATCACTCACACTCACATGGTGCAGTGATCTAACCTCATCACACTCATTCTCACTGTTACATGGTGCAATGATCTAACCTCATCACTCATACTCCCTGTTACATGGTGCAATGATCTAACCGTATCACTCATTCTCACTGTTACATGGTGCAATGATCTAACCTCATCACTCATACTCACTGTTACATGGTGCAATAATCTAACCTCATCACTCATACTCACTGTTACATGGTGCAATGATCTAACCTCATCACTCATACTCACTGTTACATGGTGCAGTGATCTAACCTCATCACTCATACTCACTGTTACATGGTGCAGTGATCTAACCTCAACACTCTCACTCACTGTTACATGGTGCAGTGATCTAACCTCATCACACTCATTCTCACTGTTACATGGTGCAATGATATAACCTCATCACTCATACTCCCTGTTACATGGTGCAATGATCTGACCTCATCACTCATACTCACTGTTACATGGTGCAATGATCTGACCTCATCACTCATACTCACTGTTACATGGTGCAGTAATCTAACCTCATCACACTCATAGTTACATGGTGCAGTGATCTAACCTCATCACTCATACTCACTGTTACATGGTGCAGTGATCTAACCTCATCAGACTCATACTCACTGTTACATGGTGCAGTGATCTAACCTCATCACAGACTCATACTCACTGTTACATGGTGCAATGATCTAACCTCATCACTCATACTCAGTTACATGGTGCAGTGATCTAACCTCATCAGACTCATACTCACTGTTACATGGTGCAATGATCTAACCTCATCACTCATTCTCACTGTTACATGGTGCAGTGATCTAACCTCATCAGACTCATTCTCACTGTTACATGGTGCAATGATCTAACCTCACCACTCATACTCACTGTTACATGGTGCAATGATCTAACCTCATCACGTATACTCACTGTTACATGGTGCAGTGATCTAACCTCATCACTCACACTCCCTGTTACATGGTGCAATGATCTGACCTTATCACTCATACTCAGTTACATGGTGCAGTAATCTAACCTCATCACACTCATAGTTACATGGTGCAGTGATCTAACCTCATCACTCATACTCACTGTTACATGGTGCAGTGATCTAACCTCATCAGACTCATACTCACTGTTACATGGTGCAGTGATCTAACCTCATCACAGACTCATACTCACTGTTACATGGTGCAGTGATCTAACCTCATCACTCACACTCACTGTTACATGGTGCAGTGATCTAACCTCATCACACTCATTCTCACTGTTACATGGTGCAATGATCTGACCTCATCACTCATACTCAGTTACATGGTGCAGTAATCTAACCTCATCACACTCATAGTTACATGGTGCAGTGATCTAACCTCATCACTCATACTCACTGTTACATGGTGCAATGATCTGACCTCATCACTCATACTCAGTTACATGGTGCAGTAATCTAACCTCATCACACTCATAGTTACATGGTGCAGTGATCTAACCTCATCACTCATACTCCCTGTTACATGGTGCAATGATCTGACCTCATCACTCATACTCAGTTACATGGTGCAGTAATCTAACCTCATCACACTCATAGTTACATGGTGCAGTGATCTAACCTCATCACTCATACTCACTGTTACATGGTGCAGTGATCTAACCTCATCAGACTCATACTCACTGTTACATGGTGCAGTGATCTAACCTCATCACAGACTCATACTCACTGTTACATGGTGCAATGATCTAACCTCATCACTCATACATGGTGCAGTGATCTAACCTCATCAGACTCATACTCACTGTTACATGGTGCAGTGATCTAACCTCATCAGACTCATTCTCACTGTTACATGGTGCAGTGATCTAACCTCATCACTGTTACATGGTGCAATGATCTAACCTCATCACTCATACTCACTGTTATATGGTGCAATGATCTAACCACATCACTCATACTCACTGTTACATGGTGCAATGATCTAACCTCATCACTCATACTCACTGTTACATGGTGCAGTGATCTAACCTCAACACTCACATGGTGCAGTGATCTAACCCCATCACACTCATTCTCACTGTTACATGGTGCAATGATCTAACCTCATCACTCATACTCACTGTTACATGGTGCAGTGATCTAACCTCATCACTCACACTCACTGTTACATGGTGCAGTGATCTAACCTCAACACTCTCACTCACTGTTACATGGTGCAGTGATCTAACCTCATCACACTCATTCTCACTGTTACATGGTGCAATGATATAACCTCATCACTCATACTCCCTGTTACATGGTGCAATGATCTGACCTCATCACTCATACTCACTGTTACATGGTGCAATGATCTGACCTCATCACTCATACTCACTGTTACATGGTGCAGTAATCTAACCTCATCACACTCATAGTTACATGGTGCAGTGATCTAACCTCATCACTCATACTCACTGTTACATGGTGCAGTGATCTAACCTCATCAGACTCATACTCACTGTTACATGGTGCAGTGATCTAACCTCATCACAGACTCATACTCACTGTTACATGGTGCAATGATCTAACCTCATCACTCATACTCAGTTACATGGTGCAGTGATCTAACCTCATCAGACTCATACTCACTGTTACATGGTGCAGTGATCTAACCTCATCAGACTCATTCTCACTGTTACATGGTGCAATGATCTAACCTCACCACTCATACTCACTGTTACATGGTGCAATGATCTAACCTCATCACGTATACTCACTGTTACATGGTGCAGTGATCTAACCTCATCACTCACACTCACATGGTGCAGTGATCTAACCTCATCACACTCATTCTCACTGTTACATGGTGCAATGATCTAACCTCATCACTCATACTCCCTGTTACATGGTGCAATGATCTAACCGTATCACTCATTCTCACTGTTACATGGTGCAATGATCTAACCTCATCACTCATACTCACTGTTACATGGTGCAATAATCTAACCTCATCACTCATACTCACTGTTACATGGTGCAATGATCTAACCTCATCACTCATACTCACTGTTACATGGTGCAGTGATCTAACCTCATCACTCATACTCACTGTTACATGGTGCAGTGATCTAACCTCAACACTCTCACTCACTGTTACATGGTGCAGTGATCTAACCTCATCACACTCATTCTCACTGTTACATGGTGCAATGATATAACCTCATCACTCATACTCCCTGTTACATGGTGCAATGATCTGACCTCATCACTCATACTCACTGTTACATGGTGCAATGATCTGACCTCATCACTCATACTCACTGTTACATGGTGCAGTAATCTAACCTCATCACACTCATAGTTACATGGTGCAGTGATCTAACCTCATCACTCATACTCACTGTTACATGGTGCAGTGATCTAACCTCATCAGACTCATACTCACTGTTACATGGTGCAGTGATCTAACCTCATCACAGACTCATACTCACTGTTACATGGTGCAATGATCTAACCTCATCACTCATACTCAGTTACATGGTGCAGTGATCTAACCTCATCAGACTCATACTCACTGTTACATGGTGCAATGATCTAACCTCATCACTCATTCTCACTGTTACATGGTGCAGTGATCTAACCTCATCAGACTCATTCTCACTGTTACATGGTGCAATGATCTAACCTCACCACTCATACTCACTGTTACATGGTGCAATGATCTAACCTCATCACGTATACTCACTGTTACATGGTGCAGTGATCTAACCTCATCACTCACACTCACATGGTGCAGTGATCTAACCTCATCACACTCATTCTCACTGTTACATGGTGCAATGATCTAACCTCATCACTCATACTCCCTGTTACATGGTGCAATGATCTGACCTCATCACTCATACTCACTGTTACATGGTGCAGTGATCTAACCTCATCACTCACACTCACTGTTACATGGTGCAATGATCTAACCTCATCACTCATACTCACTGTTACATGGTGCAGTGATCTAACCTCATCACTCATACTCAGTTACATGGTGCAATGATCTAACCTCATCACTCATACTCACTGTTACATGGTGCAGTGATCTAACCTCATCACACTCATACTCACTGTTACATGGTGCAATGATCTAACCTCATCAGACTCATACTCACTGTTACATGGTGCAGTGATCTAACCTCATCAGACTCATTCTCACTGTTACATGGTGCAGTGATCTAACCTCATCACTGTTATATGGTGCAAAGATCGAACCTTATCACTCATACTCACTGTTATATGGTGCAATGATCTAACCTCACCACTCATACTCACTGTTACATGGTGCAATGATCTAACCTCATCACGTATACTCACTGTAACATGGTGCAGTGATCTAACCTCATCACTCACACGGTGCAGTGATCTAACCTCATCACACTCATTCTCACTGTTACATGGTGCAATGATCTAACCTCATCACTCATACTCCCTGTTACATGGTGCAATGATCTGACCTCATCACTCATACTCACTGTTACATGGTGCAGTGATCTAACCTCATCACACTCATAGTTACATGGTGCAGTGATCTAACCTCATCACTCGTACTCACTGTTACATGGTGCAGTGATCTAACCTCATCACTCACACTCACTGTTACATGGTGCAATGATCTAACCTCATCACTCATACTCACTGTTACATGGTGCAGTGATCTAACCTCATCACTCACATTCACTGTTACATGGTGCAGTGATCTAACCTCATCACTCATACTCACTGTTACATGGTGCAGTGATCTAACCTCATCACTCACACTCACTGTTACATGGTGCAGTGATCTAACCTCATCACACTCATTCTCACTGTTACATGGTGCAATGATCTAACCTCATCACTCATACTCCCTGTTACATGGTGCAATGATCTGACCTCATCACTCATACTCACTGTTACATGGTGCAGTGATCTAACCTCATCACAGACACATACTCACTGTTACATGGTGCAGTGATCTAACCTCATACTCACTGTTATATGGTGCAATGATCGAAGCTCATCACTCATACTCACTGTTACATGGTGCAATGATCTAACCTCATCACTGATACATGGTGCAGTGATCTAACCTCATCACTCATATTCACTGTTACATGGTGCAATGATCTAACCATACCACTCATTCTCACTGTTACATGGTGCAGTGATCTAACCTCATCAGACTCATTCTCACTGTTACATGGTGCAGTGATCTAACCTCATACTCACTGTTATATGGTGCAATGATCGAACCTCATCACTGATACATGGTGCAATAATCTAACCTCATCACTCATACTCAGTGTTACATGGTGCAGTGATCTAACCTCATCACACTCATACTCACTGTTACATGGTGCAGTGATCTAACCTCATACTCACTGTTATATGGTGCAATGATCGAACCTCATCACTGATACATGGTGCAGTGATCTAACCTCATCACTCATACTCACTGTTGCATGGTGCAATGATCTAACCGTATCACTCATTCTCACTGTTACATGGTGCAGTGATCTAACCTCACTCATACTCACTGTTACATGGTGCAATGATCTAACCTTATCACTCATTCTCACTGTTACATGGTGCAGTGATCTAACCTCATCACTCATACTCACTGTTACATGGTGCAATAATCTAACCTCATCACTCATACTCAGTGTTACATGGTGCAGTGATCTAACCTCATCACACTCATACTCACTGTTACATGGTGCAATGATCTAACCTCATCAGACTCATTCTCACTGTTCCATGGTGCAATGATCTAACCTCATCACTCATACTCCCTGTTACATGGTGCAATGATCTAACCTCATCACTCATACTCAGTTACATGGTGCAATGATCTAACCTCATCACTCATACTCACTGTTACATGGTGCAATGATCTAACCTCATCACTCATACATGGTGCAGTGATCTAACCTCATCAGACTCATACTCACTGTTACATGGTGCAGTGATCTAACCTCATCAGACTCATTCTCACTGTTACATGGTGCAGTGATCTAACCTCATCACTGTTACATGGTGCAATGATCTAACCTCATCACTCATACTCACTGTTACATGGTGCAATGATCTAACCACATCACTCATACTCACTGTTACATGGTGCAATGATCTAACCTCATCACTCATACTCACTGTTACATGGTGCAGTGATCTAACCTCATCACTCACACTCACATGGTGCAGTAATCTAACCTCATCACACTCATTCTCACTGTTACATGGTGCAATGATCTAACCTCATCACTCATACTCACTGTTACATGGTGCAGTGATCTAACCTCATCACTCACACTCACTGTTACATGGTGCAATGATCTAACCTCATCACTCATACTCACTGTTACATGGTGCAGTGATCTAACCTCAACACTCTCACTCACTGTTACATGGTGCAGTGATCTAACCTCATCACACTCATTCTCACTGTTACATGGTGCAATGATCTAACCTCATCACTCATACTCCCTGTTACATGGTGCAATGATCTGACCTCATCACTCATACTCACTGTTACATGGTGCAGTAATCTAACCTCATCACACTCATAGTTACATGGTGCAGTGATCTAACCTCATCAGACTCATACTCACTGTTACATGGTGCAGTGATCTAACCTCATCACAGACTCATACTCACTGTTACATGGTGCAATGATCTAACCTCATCACTCATACTCAGTTACATGGTGCAGTGATCTAACCTCATCACTCATTCTCACTGTTACATGGTGCAGTGATCTAACCTCATCAGACTCATTCTCACTGTTACATGGTGCAATGATCTAACCTCACCACTCATACTCACTGTTACATGGTGCAGTGATCGCACCTCATCACTCACACTCACATGGTGCAGTGATCTAACCTCATCACTCATACTCCCTGTTACATGGTGCAATGATCTGACCTCATCACTCATACTCACTGTTACATGGTGCAGTGATCTAACCTCATCACACTCATAGTTACATGGTGCAGTGATCTAACCTCATCACTCATACTCACTGTTACATGGTGCAGTGATCTAACCTCATCACTCATACTCACTGTTACATGGTGCAGTGATCTAACCTCATCACTCACACTCACTGTTACATGGTGCAGTGATCTAACCTCATCACACTCATTCTCACTGTTACATGGTGCAATGATCTAACCTCATCACTCATACTCCCTGTTACATGGTGCAATGATCTGACCTCATCACTCATACTCACTGTTACATGGTGCAGTAATCTAACCGCATCACACTCACTGTTACATGGTGCAATGATCTAACCTCATCACTCATACTCACTGTTACATGGTGCAGTGATCTAACCTCATCACTCACACTCACTGTTACATGGTGCAGTGATCTAACCTCATCACTCATACTCCCTGTTACATGGTGCAATGATCTGACCTCATCACTCATACTCACAGTTACATGGTGCAGTAATCTAACCTCATCACACTCATAGTTACATGGTGCAGTGATCTAACCTCATCACTCATACTCACTGTTACATGGTGCAGTGATCTAACCTCATCAGACTCATACTCACTGTTACATGGTGCAGTGATCTAACCTCATCACAGACTCATACTCACTGTTACATGGTGCAATGATCTAACCTCATCACTCACTCAGTTACATGGTGCAGTGATCTAACCTCATCAGACTCATACTCACTGTTACATGGTGCAATGATCTAACCTCATCACTCATTCTCACTGTTACATGGTGCAGTGATCTAACCTCATCAGACTCATTCTCACTGTTACATGGTGCAATGATCTAACCTCACCACTCATACTCACTGTTACATGGTGCAATGATCTAACCTCATCACGTATACTCACTGTTACATGGTGCAGTGATCTAACCTCATCACTCACACTCACATGGTGCAGTGATCTAACCTCATCACACTCATTCTCACTGTTACATGGTGCAATGATCTAACCTCATCACTCATACTCCCTGTTACATGGTGCAATGATCTGACCTCATCACTCATACTCACTGTTACATGGTGCAGTGATCTAACCTCATCACTCACACTCACTGTTACATGGTGCAATGATCTAACCTCATCACTCATACTCACTGTTACATGGTGCAATGATCTAACCTCATCACTCATACTCACTGTTACATGGTGCAGTGATCTAACCTCATCACACTCATACTCACTGTTACATGGTGCAATGATCTAACCTCATCAGACTCATACTCACTGTTACATGGTGCAATGATCTAACCTCATCACTCATTCTCACTGTTACATGGTGCAGTGATCTAACCTCACTCATACTCACTGTTACATGGTGCAATGATCGAACCTCATCACTCATACTCACTGTTGTATCAGTGTACCATGTATCAGTGATGAGGTTCGATCATTGCACCATATAACAGTGAGTATGAGGTTAGATCACTGCACCATGTAACAGTGAGAATGAGTCTGATGAGGTTATGGTGCAATGATCTAACCTCACCACTCATACTCACTGTTACATGGTGCAATGATCTAACCTCATCACTCATACTCACTGTTACATGCTGTAGTGATCTAACCTCATCACTCACACTCACATGGTGCAGTGATCTAACCTCATCACTGTTATATGGCGCAAAGATCGAACCTTATCACTCATACTCACTGTTACATGGTGCAATGATCTAACCTCATCACTCATTCTCACCGTTACATGGTGCAGTGATCTAACCTCACTCATACTCACTGTTACATGGTGCAACGATCTAACCTTATCACTCATTCTCACTGTTACATGGTGCAGTGATCTAACCTCATCACACTCATACTCACTGTTCCATGGTGCAATGATCTAACCTCATCACTCATACTCCCTGTTACATGGTGCAATGATCTAACCTCATCACTCATACTCAGTTACATGGTGCAATGATCTAACCTCATCACTCATACTCAGTTACATGGTGCAATGATCTAACCTTATCACTCATACTCACTGTTACATGGTGCAGTGATCTAATCTCATCACACTCATACTCACTGTTACATGGTGCAGTGATCTAACCTCATCACGCACACTCACTGTTACATGGTGCAATGATCTAACCTCATCACTCATACTCACTGTTACATGGTGCAGTGATCTAACCTCATCACTGTTATATGGTGCAAAGATCGAACCTTATCACTCATACTCACTGTTACATGGTGCAATGATCTAACCTCATCACTCATACTCACTGTTACATGGTGCAATGATCTAACCTCATCACTCATACTCACTGTTACATGGTGCAATGATCGAACCTCATCACTCATACTCACTGTTATATGGTGCAATGATCTAACCTCACCACTCATACTCACTGTTACATGGTGCAATGATCTAACCTCATCACGTATACTCACTGTTACATGGTGCAGTGATCTAACCTCATCACTCACACTCACATGGTGCAGTGATCTAACCTCATCACGTATACTCACTGTTACATGGTGCAATGATCTAACCTCATCACTCATACTCCCTGTTACATGGTGCAATGATCTGACCTCATCACTCATACTCACTGTTACATGGTGCAGTGATCTAACCTCATCACACTCATAGTTACATGGTGCAGTGATCTGACCTCATCACTCATACTCACTGTTACATGGTGCAGTAATCTAACCTCATCACACTCATAGTTACATGGTGCAGTGATCTAACCTCATCACTCATACTCACTGTTACATGGTGCAGTGATCTAACCTCATCAGACTCATACTCACTGTTACATGGTGCAGTGATCTAACCTCATCACAAACTCATACTCACTGTTACATGGTGCAATGATCTAACCTCATCACTCATACTCAGTTACATGGTGCAGTGATCTAACCTCATCAGACTCATACTCACTGTTACATGGTGCAATGATCTAACCTCATCAGACTCATTCTCACTGTTACATGGTGCAATGATCTAACCTCATCACTCATACTCAGTTACATCGTGCAGTGATCTAACCTCATCACTCATACTCAGTTACATGGTGCAATGATCTAACCTCATCACTCATACTCACTGTTACATGGTGCAATGATCTAACCTCATCACTCATACTCACTGTTACATGGTGCAGTGATCTAACCTCATCACTCATACTCAGTTACATGGTGTAATGATCTAACCTCATCAGACTCATACTCACTGTTACATGGTGCAGTGATCTAACCTCATCAGACTCATTCTCACTGTTACATGGTGCAGTGATCTAACCTCATACTCACTGTTATATGGTGCAATGATCGAAGCGCATCACTCATACTCACTGTTACATGGTGCAATGATCTAACCTCATCACTGATACATGGTGCAGTGATCTAACCTCATCACTCATATTCACTGTTACATGGTGCAATGATCTAACCATACCACTCATTCTCACTGTTACATGGTGCAGTGATCTAACCTCATACTCACTGTTATATGGTGCAATGATCAAACCTCATCACTGATACATGGTGCAGTGATCTAACCTCATCACTCATACTCACTGTTGCATGGTGCAATGATCTAACCGTATCACTCATTCTCACTGTTACATGGTGCAGTGATCTAACCTCACTCATACTGTTAGATCCTGGGTACTTCTGGCCCGATACGGGGCTAATTACTGACTCAGCTCTCTATTAAAAGATTGTCGAGCTGGTGTTCTGGCGAGGGAACTCGCCTGGCTCCGCTAACTGCCGTTACTCCCGACGTCTACCCTGCTTCCTCCGGTCAGAGCGCACTCGGCCGAGAGACCAGTCCTGGCCCCGGGCGCTCACACCAGTCGCGTCGGTTATGGCAGCTTCCCTCTTATGGATCCGTGCTCTTGGTAAATGCCAGGTTAGGTTTTAACGGCTAGGATTAATTCTTGCTAAAACCGTAAGGGGTTGTTAAGTGGATTCGGTCTCTAGGATAACCTTTCAGAACTCAGTTGTTAGACATACAATAGCTTTAACTTTTTACTGTCACGAGGAACTCTTTACTACCTCAGCAAATTAATGCACTTGAGAATTTCACTTTAAAGGCAGATTAGATATTTATTGCAGGTTATATTAGTTAGTTTTGCAAGGGTTACAGCTACAGCTCACATAAAATGTCACTACACATGATTAGTCAATTTAATTATCTTCCTCGATTATACTCATTAGTTTTAGTCGCCGAGACGGCTCGGTTGGAGCTGGATGTCCAATGGTGCGATGAAAAGAGTTCTTTTGGAGTTGTTAGGAGCGAAGGGTCAGGCCTGACCCTCGATCCTCCCGCTCCGCAACGGAGCCCGTTCAGCTGTTCTCAAAACTCAGTACAAAGTCTTTCTCAGGCAGCGGCGGCTTTCTCAGTTGTCCAGATGTTTAAGAGGCGAGCGGTGGGGAGAGTTAGAACCTTCGTCTTTCAATCTCAATGTCCACGAACAGAGGTCTCTTTTCCGTGAACAGAGACGAAGTCCTCAATACATCAGCTGCAGGCTTTAGTATCTTCTTCCGATGCGCTTGGTACGGCATCCGCGATGAAATCCCAGCTTTGCTCTTTGCAAGCATGTCCTTATATTCCTCATATGGGCTGTGATCAGCCCCCACCTGTTTGGTCCATTACTCATCCCCCCTCCCTCTGGAAAGGGCGTTAAGCCGAACATTGCCGGTATGACTCAACTATTGCATCAGTTTCCAGAACTTTCTTTTGACTACACCCAACATCTGGTCTTGATTACAGCAATGTCATTCTTGCCCAATACATTTCATTTCAGCTCCAACCTCACACAGAACACACAGAAACATTCATTACATTTGTTTAAATCACTTCTATGCAGTTAAACATTTGTTACACAATTGATTAGAACATTTCGTTATATTATTCATTCATGTTATCTGTTTGATTATACTTCAACTTTGAATATATGCTTTGTGCTCATAGCCTGACTCTCTCTCCCTTGAATGTGTCGACATGTTACCGAGGCAGCGCTGAGAGGTCAACTCTTCTTGACACCCCCTTCTTGAGGTCTCAAGCTGCCGCATTGTGCCCCAAGTAATCCTCTAGGAACTCATCGTCGTCCTCGGCGGTGATGATGAGAACGTCGTCTTCCGGCTCGGATTCGTGTTGCCAGCTGTCGAGCACCACCAGGCCTTCCATACCTGGTGGCTGGAAATCCAGGAGGGCGTTGTCATCTTCCTCGTCATCTATGGCATCCTTCATCTGCTCGTCCAGGCTCAGCACCAGGGCCAACACATTCTGGTTCAGAATGCTGTCAGGGGAGAGGGAGGCCGGAGTAGGGACGGGGCTGGTTGATGCTTTGTCCTCATCCTCGCCTGGAACTATCAATCCTTCAGGGATTACCTCCACCAGCTCTCCGCAGTCCTCGTCGTATCCCCACATCCCCATTAGATTTGGTACTACTCCTGCGAGCATCGTCTGGCTACCCACGTCTCGGTGTTCCACACCCGGGATGCTTGCCGTGTCGTCGTCTTCTTCTGGAGTTGGTAGTGGATACTGCAGGGCGGGCAGGCGTGGTCCAATGACGACGAAGCGGCCATCGGTGAGGTGGGTGCTGGACACCCGGATGCCATCAGGATATGCCCATATTTTTGTGTACACTGGGCAGTATACACCATCAGCATAGAGCAGGACCTCTGGTGGGGTTCTCCCAGCGGAAGTCCACACTGGTTTTGCTTTAGCCTCTAATTCCATACAGTCGACTACATTCATCGCAGGCATATAAGGGGTACTTCCTTTGCAGAAGAGGCCGCTGGCTGCTCCTACCGGGAATTGCCCCAGGTAGCATTGGGTGCACCATAGGGCTTGGTTTACCTCCCACAGGTGCAACATTAGCTCCGGAGGAATCCCACAGCGGACACAGCAGACCTCCTCCTGAATGTTGTTGAACACAAAGACTTCATTAATTATTACATTTTTCAGCGCATTTTTACAAGCCAAGCTTTAGCAAGCAGGGGGTGGTCTTATTTTCATTCTTTTTTTTTTTAAGGCCCCCTCTCATTATTGGAGCGCTTTGCAGAGCGCCGTTGAGCCAGAGAATGCAGCCATGGAGATGCCAACACCATTGGAGGAGGTGTTAGGCCGGGGCTTGTAGGCCTAACCCTTCTTGGAAACAAAGGCTCATACAGCATGAGCCAGGCTGCTATCCCGATTGATGATCCAGAACCCAACCAGTAGATGGCGACAGTTATGCCCCAACCTATGCCCCAAAGAGCAATGGCGCCGATCTTGTGGAGCCAACGCCCTCTTCCTCTTTCTTTCATAGCCATGGTCATGACCACGAGATACGTCAGGGCTGTAACCGCCAGAAAGGCCTCGACGATTGCCGAGACCATTTTCAGGGGGTTGTAGAAAACTGCAGCGACGTCGATTACCAGCCAGATGATCACCATTCCACCTTTTACTAGACCGCAGCGAGTAGAGTCGATGTGGATTCTCCCCAGGAGGTATGTAGCGAACCATGTCAGGGTAAGCCACAGTGATCCTCGATAGATGTTTTCAATCGCTGTTTTCAGACACCCTACAACCAGGGCCAGTATTCTTAGCGGCTGATTCATGGACCATTCGCCCATGCAACAGTAGAAGAACCATATGATCTCAAGGACCCAAAAGTCCAGGTCGGTTAAGCGAATAAATGGCCTGCATCTGCGTGCTGTGTCGGAGGAGTTCTGTAACGCTTCAGTTATACTCATTCCGAAGGTGGTCATGCCTGGAGTCACAATAGTTGTGGTGTTGGTCATACTCACTCCGAAGGTGGTCATGCCTGGGTGAGAAGTGGTGTTCATGCCGGGAGGTGCAATGGTTGTGGCGTTGGTCATGTTGGTCATCTTGGCTTTTTAGGTTTATTCGCTCTTATTTCAGTATGAGGCTCTTGGTTGAGGTTCCGGGTCTGCAATGGCTATGGCGCTCCTGTTGTTCACCCTTTATAGGTGGGTGGACTCCTCCTTCCTTCGTGGGAGGAGTCCCTTCTTCACTTCTCCTTTTTCCTTCAACTTCCCCTTAAAGCACGAGGCAACAGTGGCTGCTACCCCGCCCTTAATGGCGGCACAGATTATCAGGCCCAAGATGACAATTCCAATTATCATCAACAAATAAGGCCAAAGCCAGGAGAACAAACTCCCCATCCATCCCTTTATGACCGAGAATCCTTCTCCAATCTTCCCTGCCACTTCTTCCACTACGATGGTTGCGGTCCCGACTATGGAGGCGCCCGTTAGTTCGATCCAACTGCACTCGTGTTCTCGTCGGCCGCTCCCGCAACTCAGCCAGTGTTCTTCTGGCTCGTAGCATGTTCCGTTCCCGTAGAGGCGGTTAGCTCCTACCCATTCAAATCCTTTGTCTTCTTTACCCTCGCAGAGGCTTTTCCTGAAGGCGTGGCCCTCAGCTAGAAAGACTGTAGGGTCGGTTACTGGGGGAATGATTTGGCCGTTCACGTTCACTCGGTCTTTCATGCGATGGCCCAGGATTAAGTTGGTACAGCTGCTAGTCAGAGGCCCTGACCGTCTCCATTTCTTGTCTTTATCCTTCACCCAGGTTACTTCTTGCACGTGGGTTTCATATTCTGCTCCATAGTGGGTCTGGCAATGGTCTTCCCATCCTGGCACAGACTCACAATGTCCCCCGGCCAGGCTGATGTTGCAGGTCGTGTTTCCTCGATTGCATTCCATCTTCCAGGGCCGCGGGCCCACATATGGTTCTGGTCGGCTCCAAACCCCAGGCCAGATGTCTCTTTCTTTCGAGTACACTGTGGCCAGGTACTGATACTTCACCCAGTAGTTGTCGGTTTGAGTTAGACATGGCACCACCCATTCTAACACTTCATCCTTCTGTAGGCCCCACCAGGTTGAGCTGTCGTCCCGAGTGTGGGCCTCTTTCCATGCCTGCAGGGTTCCTTTGATCGTCTTGTTCGTCTTCAGGCCTGTGCAGTCATATAGCCACGTTCCCCAAGCCCGATACCACTCTTGCCAGAGTGTGCATCTCGGGGAGGCGCCGTCGGCTAGATACTCTGTTCCGTTCAGAGCGATGAACATTTTGTTGGTCACACAAGTGTCAATTTTTTGGAAATCCCCTCTTGGGGCTGTCATCAAATCCTCGGGTTTCGGCAGCTTTTGTACATACATGTCGGTCGTCCTTGGTCCCAAAAGGCCGTAGCTGGCTCTGGAGTATCCCTCCGTGAAGGCTCCTTTGAAATGCTTTAGCTCGGTTATCCATATCCACGGCAGGGTGTTGTTGAGCCAGGCCTCGTGCCGGGCATTAGGTTCGGGTAGATAGATGAACTTATGAGCCTGATACTGTGGTTTGTTTACCGGAGTTATTACGAAGTAATTCTGACCTTCGCACCAAAAGAACACATTCCAGAAGCATTTATTCAGGAGAGGGAGCTTTTCGGTTTTACAATGCTTCATCCATCTCCTGCTCCTATTTCTCCGAAGACTGTCACTTGACTTGAATAGCGGCTGCTGCGGCTGCTCTTCTTTTTCCTCTTGAGCCGTAGGTTGTACTGCCTCCTCTTCCTCTTGTTCCACCGGCGTGACAGTCACAGCTCGGCTGGTGATGTTGTCCTTCTGGCAGTTGGTGGTGTTGGCTATTGTGGAGTTACCCAGTGGCCTCACTGGGCTCACTTTAACTTTAATCCGCCGTGGTTTACGTCGCGGTTGTGTGGCCTCACAGGTGAGATTGTAGTGTCCCCAGAACATTCCTTCTGCCGGTAAAATCATCAAACACGTATCATTGCGGTGGCTCGCTGCATAGGTTACCTCGGGTTTCCAGTATCCCTCGTTCCCTTGCTCTGACCATGAGACACATGCCCATGAACAGTACCAGCCTGGGACACCGTTTTCGGGGTAGATCCAATTACACTGTGCCCGTTTTTCTTCTTGTGCTTTCTTCATTATTACCGTAATCTTCATCTCCGCTCCTAGCGTAGATACTTCATCTATCCTCCATGTCGAATTCTCTATTACCTTCTGGAATTCGCCTGCCCAGTCTGTTTCTTCACCCGTGTCGTTGATTTTTGAATCGTTGATTTTCTGTTCCCAGATAGTCATCCACGCGATGATAGTAGCTGTCAGGTTCGGAGCCGTCCCTTCACCCGTGTCGTTGATTTTTGAATCGTTGATTTTCTGTTCCCAGATAGTCATCCACGCGATGATAGTAGCTGTCAGGTTCGGAGCCGTCCCACCCCCTTCTTGGACTTGACGGGTTGCATTAGAGCCAACCTCAAGGTCCAACCAGGGCGAGGCGCGCTTCTGTCCAGCGAGTTGAGAGAGAACGATTGTTCCAGAGTCGACCGTCCAGCATGTCTGGTCGAACTTCTTTGTGGTAGTGTAGGACACCCTCACATGAGTGAGGGCCCATGGGATACTACCATAGTAGTACAGTATAGCCAGGACAAGGCATAGACCTGTTAATACTGCTACTACTTTAGCCATTAAGCAAAGCCATAGTCGTTTTCCATTCCGAGGTCGTTCACTTGATTGGTCCAGTCGCTTGCCGGGGCGTCTTAAGGAGACGGGGGTAAAGGTTGAGGATCGCCTAAATTCATGAACTCTCCCATGAAGTAGTGGGAGATCCATGGTTTCGGATACTGCAGTGCTCTGGTCGGTAGCACCTCTGGAAGAGGAGCTAGGCATCCGGAGCTGAGGCGCGGGGGAGAGTCAGGATCGCACTGACTAATCCTGCCCTTCAGGAGCTGGTGATATAGCACCGATGGGTATCTGCCAATGGCTAAGTCCAGCCCCCGCCACACCCACTGGTAGTAGGTGACGATTAAGGAGGGGGAGCAGGGGGGGGGTGCAAAGCAACCCTCGTTCACAGCATTATTTTGCCGCAGCCATGCGTAGATCTGTCTGTCCACTGGGTCGATAAGGATCCGGACTTTGGCAAGAGATGCGTATAACGGCTGACCGTCGTCCGTCTGGAGCTCCGTTACTTTAGCCCATGCTGCCAAGGGTTCGTGAAGGTTAAGCCGGCCAAACCCCGTAGTCCGTAATCTGGAAGGAGGCAATTCCCTCATGGTCAGGCATGGGTCCGGGTTCGGTGGGCCAAGGCCTGGCAGGCGGTAATGAACCATACGCAACTCTATGTCTTGGTTCTCAATTACACAGCGCGCGCTGTTTTTCACGTGGAGCGCTATGAGACGCCGCATGACCGGGCTGGTGGTCCAGATCACATTTTCACCCAGCGAAAGATCAACATAGTCGTTTTGCAAATAATCAGCATAGTTAGGACCCCAGCGCAACTTCAACCGCAGACCCATAACTGAGATGAAAACGGTATTCAGGATCCAGGGGGATTGGTCAGGACAAGGGAGGACTGGCTGCAGCAGCCACGGATGGGTCCGATTGACTCTGTCATATTGGAGTTGCCATCCTGTGCGAAAAGCAGTCAGTAATTCCGCCTTCCCGGGTATTGACAGGTCAATCGAGCGCCTATATTCGCCATTGCTGCAGAAATAGGCGCCGGATCCACAGAGGCCTTTTCGGTAGGCAAAATCGCGTTGGGGTCTGTCCAAAAAGACATTTTCGTTCGGCAATTGCAGATATGGCCTTCTTTGTGCGAGGAGGGACTGAGAGACTATTGATAGGTCCCTGCAATCTTTGTTTGGTGGGTTTGGCAGCGACATGTCGACAAACAAGTTCCGTTTTTTTTCTAGCAGCTATACTTTTTCTAAGAGCTGTTACTGCGAGGCTTTCCACCCCGCTGCAGTTTGCGAAATGACTGCCGTGCCCAAGCGGTCAAACCTTTTGCGTCTGCGCGTGGGTTTGGAGGAGGCTCCGCCTCATCCGCTCTGGTCAGCTCCACCCCGACGGAGTACACACCGTCGAATGGAACCATCACGGTTTTCAGCGTCACCATGACGCGCATTGTGCGGGTCTCCCATGTAGGCGTTGGCGCTCTGGACGCCCAGGAGCCCGGTATTTGCATAGCACCGTTTCTGCGCCATCCCTCTGGGGTGACCGTGAAAATCTTACTCTTTTCCTTGGTCCTGGCACCGGTGTGGTGGAAGGCGTCCAGATCTGTGGTGGAATACTGGAGATTCGTGCCGCGAGCACCAGCTTCTGTTGGTACCGGGGCAAGCTCACGTATTGGCACATCAGGATCACAAAACACCTCCTCAATTAACTCGCGCCAGGTTGTTAATTCCCAGGGCCCCAGCCACCCCTCTCGTGTTGCCATCTCCAAGCGGCAATCGGGTAGGTTTGCTGCGGTGGCTGTGTACCCTGGGTCATCAGGGCTGCGAAAGACCCTGAAGGCCGCTGGGATCTGTACGGAAGACAGGGGCGGGTTGATAACTTCGGTCTGGCCTGGGCTGTATGGCCAGTTCCTTTGCACTGACTCCCACCAGGATCTCATGGGGACTTCACTACGGTTTCCACTTGCTTCTTGTGGGTCGCCGTCGAGTAGGCCCATAGATGGTGCCGAAGGTCCCCCAGTCGCTGCTTGTGATAGATCAACAGGAGCGGCAGCACCCTCACCTTCCCACGAGGCGGGTGCCAGGGTTTGTATCGGCTGAAGAAACTTTCTCACCTGCCATCCGTCGGCTGCTCCAGCTTGCACCAGCAGGCCATTCAGCTGGAGTACGGAGCAAGACGCACAGAGGAGCAGCCTGTGTCCATCCCATTGGCAGACACAGTCCTTAAGGTTCGGCTTTGTCCCCTGCAGATCCCACTGGATGACGAAGTGCAACCGTGGTAAAAGCGCTATACGACAAAAACCGCACACATATGCATCCAAAACCTTCACTGGTTTGTGGGTCATACGGTCAAATTCCTTTCTTCGTCCAGAGACCCGGTGTGGTTTCTTGTTTCCGGGTCCCTGCCATGTGAGGTTAAGGGTGGTCGGCAGCAGGCAGACCACACAATCATTCTTGATTTCCTTCCATGTTAAGACTTCATTCTCTTCTGAGAGAAAGCCCTTTTTTGCATACTCCAACTTCTTCATGGCTCTTCCTGCCCAGAGCCCCGTAGTACTCCTTCTCATGTTAACCACCCCTTTGACATTGGCCACTCTGACAAAGGGTGGTAAAGCTTGTATGTGGGTGGCCATTTTTGAGTTCCTGGTTTTCTCCTAGTACGGAACTGGCTTCAGCTGCCCTACTCCTTGGATTCCTTTCTTCTTGAGTTGAACAGTATTACTGTCCAATATCTTGACAATTATGTCTGATTTATCGTACTTGGCTTTGACTGCAGAGTTAGAAGCACCGACCTGAGCCTTGATCCAGACGCGCTGTCCTACTCGAAGTGGCACTTTTTGCTCAAGCTTGGGCTCTTTATCTTCGGAGCCCCGCCCCACTTCCTGTGATGTGAAGGGGCGGCGCATCAGCTCCTCCGCTGGAGAGGGCCTGTCACTTCGGTAGCGGTCGTTCAGGGTTTTGGCGATTTCCAGGGTCGTAGTGCTCCATTCTCTCGAGTTGGCATTTTTCCCAATCCAACTTTTCACCAAGCCAATGGTCCTTTCCACCACCCCGTTAGCCTGGGGGGTGTATGGGGGAGAGTAGATCCTCATTACCCCATGCTGTTGGCACCACTGGTCCACTTTAGCGTTGCGAAAATGCGTTCCGTTGTCAGTCCTGAGCTCTTTAGGCAACCCTAAGTAGCCACAGACTTGGTCCAGCATGCTAACAACACTGTTGCCATTAGCTTTTCTTACGGCTTTTGTGGTTACATACCCTGACATGGAGTCCACAAGCACCAACAGGTACTTTTCTCCACATTTACCCGGTACCCCTAAGGGTCCTGCCACATCCATGCAGATAGAACCCCAGGGTACGGTACTTTTAATGGTGAGTCCTCCCACTCTTTGTCCTCTCCTTCCTGCGTTGTATCGACCACACAACTCACAGTCTTGAAGGATTCTGCGGACCTCTTTTTCAGGAATCCAGAGTCGCTGCTTTTCCAGTTCCCTTCGCGTTGGAACGGTGCCTGCATGTCCAAGTGCTCCATGCACTGCTTGCACCACCTCCTTGACGTTCTCTTCTGGGACTACCCGTCCTTTGGGCAAATCTTCCCACTTCTCGATCCCAACAAAGACAATTTGTCTCATCTGGACGAAACGATCCACTTCTTCGTTTCCTTGCCAATGAGTTCCTGCTCGCGTGTGGGCCCTCTGGTGCACCACTTCGAGCTTCATTGTTAGCCGCAATTCGGCTATTTTTCTCCATAGGTTTTCGTGAGCTACTTTCTTGTTTTTAGCACTCTCAAAACCATTTTCTTCCCATATGGACAGGTCTTCGTTAAGGGCCTGAGCACAGTAATAACTATCAGTTATGACTCTAGCTCTTTTCACCTTTCTTCGCTCCAACTCGAGCAAACCTTCCAATATTGCTGTCACCTCCCCGGTCTGGGCACTGCCGGGGATTTGGCCTCGTTGTCTGAAGCGCTCCTTCTCATTGTGTTTGAGAATGAAGCCCCAGTAGGCTTTGTCGTCTTGTCCTTTTCGCGAGCCGTCGGTGTATAGAGTCCACTCTATCGGTTCGGCTGGCTTCTCGTCCTGTGTCGTCTTTTTCTTACTCACGGGTTGTGCAGGGCCGATTTCGAGGTCTGGGTCCAGCAGGATGTCTTCCCAACGTCCCCATCTCGCGTTCGTCGCCTTCGTGCTCTCTACCGTGGCTTTTCTTAGGAATCGATGGACCTGGCTTTGCGTGAGGACCCTGATGCCCTGCCCTTGAGCAAGGTCTTTCAGGGTGCTCCAATACCTTGCCAGAACTGCCAACTCCTTCTCTTCCGCTGGATATTTCTTTTCCACGGAGGACAGGGTGTAGCTCCACAAAGTGACTATTCCCCCGCCCTCATTGCACACTTTTACCACTGCGTCGTCGTCGTTGCAACTGACCTCTGCCACCAGCTTGGTTGTAAGGCTTCGTGGCTCCAGCCGCAAAGCGTCTTTAATGGCTGTCTGGAGGTTTTCCAAATTGTTTTGATCCGTTGCGGTCCATTCCCACTTCTTGTGGGCATCTTCTGGTTTTTCTTTGCGTAGTTTTACATACAGTGGTTTTGCATGCTTCTGGTAGCTAGGGACATGGTCCCTAACATAGTTGCAGAGTCCCAGTACTCTCTGTAGTTCGTTCAGCGAGGTTGGCGGGTCGATCTGCTCCACTTTTTCCCGGAATCCGTCTGAGAGTCCCAGGTCGTTGGAGACCTGGAATCCCAGGTAGTTCACTTGGAATCGTCCAAATTGGCATTTTTTCAGATTCAATTTCAAGCCTGCTGCTGTTAGTCGTTCTACGACTTTTCTCAATTTTTGCAGATGTTCTTCTTCGGTGTCATCCGCAATGAATACATCATCGATGTAGATTGTTGTCTCTAGGCCGTCAAGTATATCCATTACGGCCGACTGGAAAACATTCGGAGAGTTTTTGTAGCCTTGCGGTAGCCGTTCCCAGACGTACGCTTTACCTTTGTGGGTGAACGCTGTCTTGCCTTGGGAGGCTTTGGCTAGCCTCAACGAGAAAAATCCGTTTGCCAGATCTATGCAGGATTTGTACCTTTTTAGTCTTAGTGTCTTCAGCGTCCCTTGGGGGTTGATCAGGCTGGCGCGGTTGGCGACAGTCCTGCGGTTGAGGGCCTTGAAGTTGATAACAGGTCTCCATCCTCCTCCCGATGACTCAGGCTTCTTGACTGCCTGTATTGGGCTGTTTGTGATGGGATTTGGCTCCTCGCGCACCACTCCTAGTTCGCTGAGCTCCGTGACTATCAGGTCCATCTCCGCAACGGCCCCTGGATTCAGGGGGTATTGGCGAACGGGCGGGTGTACACCCCCTTCTATGGTGTGGGTGTATTTCGCCCCCATGTCTCCACAGTCATTTTTGAACCTAGCCACTCCGGCTTTGGAAAGTATGTCTTCTAGCGTTTCTTTTCCCTCCGGAGAAAGGTCGCTGTCTTCGATTTGTTGCTTGGTCACTTCTGGAATGTTCACTGGTTTGTACCACTCCGGTGATAACGATCCCATCTGGATTAGTTTTGCCCCGAGGACTCTGAGTCGCTGTTGTATTGGGGTTCGATTTCCTGGGCTGCTATGCAGCTCTTTTAAGTCTGTTATTGTCATTAAATTGTAGGGTCCTAGAGCCCATACAACTCCTTTCCAGACGCCAAACGGAATCTTTTTGATGGTTCCGTCGGCTAGTTGAACAGTCAGGTGTCCTTTTGTTTCAAGGCATTTGCGGGTCATCGACACTTCTGCACCAGTATCTACCTGATAGGGGATTCCATCCACGTCGGTGTATATGTCGTCCCCCACCCAATAGGCATGATCCACTGTGACCCGCGCCCGCTTAGCCATTACTTTCTCTGCCCTTCGCTCCCAGCTTCCATGCGGGAGACACGAAGGGCCTGTTTCTGTTCTGTCGTCAGCTTGTTGTAATCCTCGGAAGAGAGAAAACCGCTCTTGTTGGCTGGTGGGGGCCGTGGCCCCTCCTGTTGTTGATCCGGCTGGGTCCTGTGGTAAACGCCCTGCCTCTGGAAGCCTTCTTGCCTTGGAGCTCCCTGCTCCCTCTGGTTGCCTTGTGGACCCCGCTGAGGTCCTTGCTCTCGCGGGTAGCCTTGGTAGCCTTGAGAACCCCTCCGGAATCCTGGCTCACGCTCGTAGTTTTGTGGACTCCTCTGGAATCCTCCCGACTGCCTTCTCTGTGTCTGTGAAGGACCGGGTCCCTCTGTGGGCCTTGCGTTGTCATACGAGGGCCTGGGAGCCGGCGGCTTCGGCTGGTTTCCTTTTTCTCTTTTCTCTTCCAAGTGTTTTTTCTTCAAATCCCACTTTCTTACTGTTTCTTGGATTTGTTCGGTGGTACTTTTGCTGATGTTTAGGGTCACAAAATCGATGTCATTCATTAGGCCCTTTGTCAGCTTCCTAAGGACTTGCACACTTCTGTCCGGCGGAATCGCCTGTCGCAAGGCGTACCATGCCTGGGTGAGAGTTTGCCCTTTGTCTAAGCTTTTTCTTGCCTTGTCGATGTGTGACTCCTCGTCTTCGCAGTCTTCCAGCACTAATCTTCGGTAGTGCTGTTCCGCGGTTTCTTCGGGACCCATCGGTTGGTCCGTCACATGAGCCAGCCACAATCTTTTCGCCTCATCGTTTGTGGAGCTAGCTTTTACCATAAGCCATTTCTGCGTCAGATATTCTTGCACCGATTCTTTTGGGTCTCGGTTTGTCACCATCGCCTTGATCTTTTTGAACTCACCAAAGCTCTGGGTGGAAGCCTGCATCCTTGTTATGCAGTCATTTTCTTCAGCGGTGGTGAGGCAGCTGCTTCGTGCGAGGCTCTGCCCTGGAGGTGGCTGTTCGTCCTCGCTGCCCGAGATGTCTTGCCTCCGCGCTTTGTCTTCCTCCGCTGCCAGCTTGTAGGCTGCTTTCTTCAGGCGTCGCAACATGACGTCGTACACGATTGTCACAAATCCTGTGCGAAAGTTACCCGTCAGCTCCGTGGCTGTTGCGAGGGAGCCGTAGGTCGGGGTCATTAGAAAATTCGCCCATTCTCTTTTTGTCGCGTAGACCATTGTTCCTTTCATTCCTTCGAGGTCGTGCAGCCATATTTCTGGAACATCATAACTTGTTTGACCGACCTCTGGAGCATAGGCTTTTCTTCCGTCTTTGGTGGTCATGGGCCCGTAACGATCGTCTCGGGGGAATTTCAGCGAAGCCGTGCACACTGAAACTAGGGGCAGCGCGTTCTTCTTGCCTTTTCTGCTTCCTATTCTCAGGTCGGTCATTCCTCCCGGAGCATCGTATTCGATGGAGGTCAGGCTTGGCGCTGTTTCTTCTTCATCTGAACTTACATCTGCGGCTTCTTCCTGCGCCTCTCGTTCTGGTTCTGCTGACGGCGAGGCCGGCTGAACTGGTTCTGGCGTTCTCTGTGGAGTCCTCGGACTCTCCCTGGTCCCGGCGGGACCTTCGAACCTTATCATGGGCGCTTCTCCTCCTCCGGAGTAGCGCATTCTCTGCATGCCGACGGACTCTGCTGGGCTGGGGATCCCCCGTGGAGGTTTGGTTGGCACGGGGGTTTCCTCTTCTGTCTGCACCGCTACTGTCCGGGGAGAGGGGATTGGAGTTCTTCTTTCCTTTTGTGGTTTTTCCTGGCTTGAGCTGACCTGTGGACGTCGCTCCTCCCGTCCTGAGGGACCGGGTGTTGATTCCTCGTAGCTCCTCTGCTCGGTCCTGGTTTCTCTCTTCAATCTTACTGATTGCGGGAGCCGTGGCAGAACTGCTTTCGCAACTGGGGCGTTCTCGTCCTTGTATTCCGGCGGTCCTGCCCTCCAGTTGTTTGGCCCCTCCGTTTTGAAGAGGGGTCTCAGTATTCTCTCTTTTCTCTCTTGGTATTGGGCCACCGAGGTGACTATCACCAACTCGCGGATTTTGTTCCACCCGTGAGGAGCGTTCATCAGGAGGTGCAGAATCCTCATTGCCGCTTCTTCTGCTACCTCCCAGGGTAGGTTGCCGGACCTGGCGCCGTCGTTACATATAACGACTCTTTTGAAGGACAATTCGCTTGCTCGGGTGACACCTTTTTCTAATGCCTCCTCTATGCTGTCCCGATAGGCGTCTTGATCTTCGCCATCCTCATATCCTTCGATCGGTACGTGTAGCACCGCATAATGTCTTGATTCTCCGCCGCTCGTAACCACCACCTCCTCCTGTCTTTGTCTGCATCCCGGGAGGCGCACCTCAAGTTCTTCTTTGTAGAGGCTGCCTGCCTCTCTTACCAGATTCTTTCTGAACCGGGAGATATGAGGCTTTAGATGTGAGTTGGTTAAGACAACCAGTCCATGGCTGTCTATGTCCCAAGGCTCTCCGAAGTGGTTATATGCGGTTAACCCGGTCTGGTTTGCATATTTTTTGGTCCCCTCGGGCATCTTTTTCAACTTTTGAAGATGGTCTTCTGGGTTCGGGGAGTGAACATGTCTGGTCTTACCCCTAGCTTTCTGGGGCCGCCTCGGCTCTGGGCCGTTGTAGTCCCGCAGGACCTTTTTTACTGCCGCGGCAGCGGGAGTCCCGGATTGCATGGAGGGCGGGAGCAGTTGGTACTCGGCGCTCCTGTCCAGCGTTGAGTCGTCCCTCGGTTCGTCCTCCTCTGAGATCTCCCCGTTGCTGCCGCTATCCTGTTTGTCCCCTATGTCGGATTCCGAGGACACCCCCGTGGAGGAGTCCGTGTGCACCGAGGTCCCTTGGATGCTGAGCTGATCTTCGTGGGGAGCCGTGTGGTAACTTGGTTGTCCGGCTATCCATGCCGCTATGGCTTCTCGCTCTTTTTCACTTTCTCTGTAGCGGGGGGTGGCCTTTACATTCTTCTGTATAGTCACTGCCCCCGCTACAATTTCTGCGGCTAGCATCTTTACGACTGAGTCGTAGTCTTTTGACGGGCTGATTACGGTGACTATTTTTCCTTTTATGACTTTCATCACTTCCAGCCACCAACGTAGCCATTCTGTTATCTTCGGTTTGCTTTTCGGCGGTCCTTCACACTCTACTACTGCCACCACCAGTCCCGACTCAAGGGCAAGGGGAGCAAGATAACCCCCCTTATCTTTGCATATTGCTTTTACTTTTTCCCCCACCTTCGCCGTATCTGCTTCTTCATGCAGGACGAATAGGTGTTGTTGAACAGATTTGTCCCAGGTGTCCCATCCTCTGCCATTCAGGATGATCTGATGTTGGACTTCGCTTCTGCGTTGTGCCCCTGGATACGGCATCGGTGTCGGTTCTCCCGATGTCGCTCCTTTTGGTCCAGCGTCGTCCTTCTGCTGGTCCGGGCTGTCGTCTACTGCCTGGTCCGGGGTCGATGGCGCTGGCACGTCCTGCTGAGGCGTCGCCGTCTGCGGGCTGCCTTCGTCGCCGTCGGGTCCTCTCTGCTGTCCGGTGGCGATTCCTCCATCAGGGCTGTTGGCTCGTACCGCTGGGTCGCCTCCGCCGCTGTCGGATCCTCCGGGCGATTCGTCCATCTTGGACTTTGTCTTTGTCTTTGTTGTCTCGAGTCGCCTTCCTCCCAAAGCCTCTCGTCGCGCGTTGAGGAAGGGATGGGATCAGGCTCTGGTCCCTCTACAGGTCGGGCGAGTCTGGTCGATGCTCCCCGTCGCCTGCGGATTCTCCTGTGTTGGCCTGTAAATACCACACACAGCTTCGATTCGTGGATGTCTTCGCAATCGGACTTCTTTGAGGCTTGGGCAGCTTTGCTTTCTACCCCAACGCCTCACCTCAGGTCTTTTCGTTCACGAACGACAGCCTTTCTTTGCTGCCGGGGTTCTGCTTTTGGACTCAACGTACTCCTTTTCCGTCGAGCCCCACGTTGGGCGCCACGTGTTAGATCCTGGGTACTTCTGGCCCGATACGGGGCTAATTACTGACTCAGCTCTCTATTAAAAGATTGTCGAGCTGGTGTTCTGGCGAGGGAACTCGCCTGGCTCCGCTAACTGCCGTTACTCCCGACGTCTACCCTGCTTCCTCCGGTCAGAGCGCACTCGGCCGAGAGACCAGTCCTGGCCCCGGGCGCTCACACCAGTCGCGTCGGTTATGGCAGCTTCCCTCTTATGGATCCGTGCTCTTGGTAAATGCCAGGTTAGGTTTTAACGGCTAGGATTAATTCTTGCTAAAACCGTAAGGGGTTGTTAAGTGGATTCGGTCTCTAGGATAACCTTTCAGAACTCAGTTGTTAGACATACAATAGCTTTAACTTTTTACTGTCACGAGGAACTCTTTACTACCTCAGCAAATTAATGCACTTGAGAATTTCACTTTAAAGGCAGATTAGATATTTATTGCAGGTTATATTAGTTAGTTTTGCAAGGGTTACAGCTACAGCTCACATAAAATGTCACTACACATGATTAGTCAATTTAATTATCTTCCTCGATTATACTCATTAGTTTTAGTCGCCGAGACGGCTCGGTTGGAGCTGGATGTCCAATGGTGCGATGAAAAGAGTTCTTTTGGAGTTGTTAGGAGCGAAGGGTCAGGCCTGACCCTCGATCCTCCCGCTCCGCAACGGAGCCCGTTCAGCTGTTCTCAAAACTCAGTACAAAGTCTTTCTCAGGCAGCGGCGGCTTTCTCAGTTGTCCAGATGTTTAAGAGGCGAGCGGTGGGGAGAGTTAGAACCTTCGTCTTTCAATCTCAATGTCCACGAACAGAGGTCTCTTTTCCGTGAACAGAGACGAAGTCCTCAATACATCAGCTGCAGGCTTTAGTATCTTCTTCCGATGCGCTTGGTACGGCATCCGCGATGAAATCCCAGCTTTGCTCTTTGCAAGCATGTCCTTATATTCCTCATATGGGCTGTGATCAGCCCCCACCTGTTTGGTCCATTACTCATCCCCCCTCCCTCTGGAAAGGGCGTTAAGCCGAACATTGCCGGTATGACTCAACTATTGCATCAGTTTCCAGAACTTTCTTTTGACTACACCCAACATCTGGTCTTGATTACAGCAATGTCATTCTTGCCCAATACATTTCATTTCAGCTCCAACCTCACACAGAACACACAGAAACATTCATTACATTTGTTTAAATCACTTCTATGCAGTTAAACATTTGTTACACAATTGATTAGAACATTTCGTTATATTATTCATTCATGTTATCTGTTTGATTATACTTCAACTTTGAATATATGCTTTGTGCTCATAGCCTGACTCTCTCTCCCTTGAATGTGTCGACATGTTACCGAGGCAGCGCTGAGAGGTCAACTCTTCTTGACAATACTCACTGTTACATGGTGCAATGATCTAACCTTATCACTCATTCTCACTGTTACATGGTGCAGTGATCTAACCTCATCACACTCATACTCACTGTTACATGGTGCAATGATCTAACCTCATCAGACTCATTCTCACTGTTCCATGGTGCAATGATCTAACCTCATCACTCATACTCCCTGTTACATGGTGCAATGATCTAACCTCATCACTCATACTCAGTTACATGGTGCAATGATCTAACCTCATCACTCATACTCAGTTACATGGTGCAATGATCTAACCTCATCACTCATACTCACTGTTACATGGTGCAATGATCTAACCTCATCACTCATACATGGTGCAGTGATCTAACCTCATCAGACTCATACTCACTGTTACATGGTGCAGTGATCTAACCTCATCAGACTCATTCTCACTGTTACATGGTGCAGTGATCTAACCTCATCACTGTTACATGGTGCAATGATCTAACCTCATCACTCATACTCACTGTTATATGGTGCAATGATCTAACCACATCACTCATACTCACTGTTACATGGTGCAATGATCTAACCTCATCACTCATACTCACTGTTACATGGTGCAGTGATCTAACCTCAACACTCACATGGTGCAGTGATCTAACCCCATCACACTCATTCTCACTGTTACATGGTGCAATGATCTAACCTCATCACTCATACTCACTGTTACATGGTGCAGTGATCTAACCTCATCACTCACACTCACTGTTACATGGTGCAATGATCTAACCTCATCACTCATACTCACTGTTACATGGTGCAGTGATCTAACCTCAACACTCTCACTCACTGTTACATGGTGCAGTGATCTAACCTCATCACACTCATTCTCACTGTTACATGGTGCAATGATCTAACCTCATCACTCATACTCCCTGTTACATGGTGCAATGATCTGACCTCATCACTCATACTCACTGTTACATGGTGCAATGATCTGACCTCATCACTCATACTCACTGTTACATGGTGCAGTAATCTAACCTCATCACACTCATAGTTACATGGTGCAGTGATCTAACCTCATCACTCATACTCACTGTTACATGGTGCAGTGATCTAACCTCATCAGACTCATACTCACTGTTACATGGTGCAGTGATCTAACCTCATCACAGACTCATACTCACTGTTACATGGTGCAATGATCTAACCTCATCACTCATACTCAGTTACATGGTGCAGTGATCTAACCTCATCAGACTCATACTCACTGTTACATGGTGCAATGATCTAACCTCATCACTCATTCTCACTGTTACATGGTGCAGTGATCTACCCTCATCAGACTCATTCTCACTGTTACATGGTGCAATGATCTAACCTCACCACTCATACTCACTGTTACATGGTGCAATGATCTAACCTCATCACTCACACTCACATGGTGCAGTGATCTAACCTCATCACACTCATTCTCACTGTTACATGGTGCAATGATCTAACCTCATCACTCATACTCCCTGTTACATGGTGCAATGATCTGACCTCATCACTCATACTCACTGTTACATGGTGCAGTGATCTAACCTCATCACTCACACTCACTGTTACATGGTGCAATGATCTAACCTCATCACTCATACTCACTGTTACATGGTGCAGTGATCTAACCTCATCACTCATACTCAGTTACATGGTGCAATGATCTAACCTCATCACTCATACTCACTGTTACATGGTGCAGTGATCTAACCTCATCACACTCATACTCACTGTTACATGGTGCAATGATCTAACCTCATCAGACTCATACTCACTGTTACATGGTGCAGTGATCTAACCTCATCACTCATTCTCACTGTTACATGGTGCAGTGATCTAACCTCATACTCACTGTTATATGGTGCAATGATCAAAGCTCATCACTCATACTCACTGTTACATGGTGCAATGATCTAACCTCATCACTGATACATGGTGCAGTGATCTAACCTCATCACTCGTATTCACTGTTACATGGTGCAATGATCTAACCATACCACTCATTCTCACTGTTACATGGTGCAGTGATCTAACCTCATACTCACTGTTATATGGTGCAATGATCGAACCTCATCACTGATACATGGTGCAGTGATCTAACCTCATCACTCATTCTCACTGTTACATGGTGCAGTGATCTACCCTCATCAGACTCATTCTCACTGTTACATGGTGCAATGATCTAACCTCACCACTCATACTCACTGTTACATGGTGCAATGATCTAACCTCATCACTCATACTCCCTGTTACATGGTGCAATGATCTGACCTCATCACTCATACTCACTGTTACATGGTGCAGTGATCTAACCTCATCACTCACACTCACATGGTGCAGTGATCTAACCTCATCACACTCATTCTCACTGTTACATGGTGCAATGATCTAACCTCATCACTCATACTCCCTGTTACATGGTGCAATGATCTGACCTCATCACTCATACTCACTGTTACATGGTGCAGTGATCTAACCTCATCACTCACACTCACTGTTACATGGTGCAATGATCTAACCTCATCACTCATACTCACTGTTACATGGTGCAGTGATCTAACCTCATCACTCATACTCAGTTACATGGTGCAATGATCTAACCTCATCACTCATACTCACTGTTACATGGTGCAATGATCTAACCTCATCAGACTCATACTCACTGTTACATGGTGCAGTGATCTAACCTCATCAGACTCATTCTCACTGTTACATGGTGCAGTGATCTAACCTCATACTCACTGTTATATGGTGCAATGATCAAAGCTCATCACTCATACTCACTGTTACATGGTGCAATGATCTAACCTCATCACTGATACATGGTGCAGTGATCTAACCTCATCACTCGTATTCACTGTTACATGGTGCAATGATCTAACCATACCACTCATTCTCACTGTTACATGGTGCAGTGATCTAACCTCATACTCACTGTTATATGGTGCAATGATCGAACCTCATCACTGATACATGGTGCAGTGATCTAACCTCATCACTCATACTCACTGTTACATGGTGCAATGATCTAACCGTATCACTCATTCTCACTGTTACATGGTGCAATGATCTAACCTCATCACTCATTCTCACTGTTACATGGTGCAGTGATCTAACCTCATCACTCATACTCACTGTTACATGGTGCAATGATCGAACCTCATCACTCATACTCACTGTTATATGGTGCAATGATCTAACCTCACCACTCATACTCACTGTTACATGGTGCAATGATCTAACCTCATCACTCACTCACTGTTACATGCTGTAGTGATCTAACCTCATCACTCACACTCACATGGTGCAGTGATCTAACCTCATCACACTCATTCTCACTGTTACATGGTGCAATGATCTAACCTCATCACTCATTCTCACTGTTACATGGTGCAGTGATCTAACCTCACTCATACTCACTGTTACATGGTGCAGTGATCTAACCTCATCACACTCATACTCACTGTTCCATGGTGCAATGATCTAACCTCATCACTCATACTCCCTGTTACATGGTGCAATGATCTAACCTCATCACTCATACTCAGTTACATGGTGCAGTGATCTAACCTCATCAGACTCATTCTCACTGTTACATGGTGCAATGATCTAACCTCATCACTCATACTCAGTTACATGGTGCAATGATCTAACCTCATCACTCATACTCACTGTTACATGGTGCAGTGATCTAACCTCATCACTCATACTCAGTTACATGGTGCAATGATCTAACCTCATCACTCATACTCACTGTTACATGGTGCAGTGATCTAACCTCATCACACTCATACTCACTGTTACATGGTGCAGTGATCTAACCTCATCAGACTCATTCTCCCTGTTACATGGTGCAATGATCTGACCTCATCACTCATACTCACTGTTACATGGTGCAGTAATCTAACCTCATCACACTCATAGTTACATGGTGCAGTGATCTAACCTCATCAGACTCATACTCACTGTTACATGGTGCAGTGATCTAACCTGATCAGACTCATACTCACTGTTACATGGTGTAATGATCTAACCTCATCACTCATACTCAGTTACATGGTGCAGTGATCTAACCTCATCACTCATACTCAGTTACATGGTGCAATGATCTAACCTCATCACTCATACTCACTGTTACATGGTGCAATGATCTAACCTCATCAGACTCATACTCACTGTTACATGGTGCAGTGATCTAACCTCATCAGACTCATTCTCACTGTTACATGGTGCAGTGATCTAACCTCATATTCACTGTTATATGGTGCAATGATCGAAGCTCATCACTCATACTCACTGTTACATCGTGCAATGATCTAACCTCATCACTGATACATGGTGCAGTGATCTAACCTCATCACTCACTCACTGTTACATGGTGCAATGATCTAACCTCATCACTCATACTCCCTGTTACATGGTGCAATGATGGTTACACCCACTGAGACAGCGGCTTCATTAACCCCCCTTCCCCCAAACCACTCCACAACCCCCAACCGGAAAGGACAAAGGCACTGGCAAGCTGAGCAGTGTCATGGACAGTTCTCTTCACCACCCACACGAGAACGAGCTACCTGAACAGTCACTGCACTCACAGACTCAACTGAAGTGAAAAGCAAATTCCCCACCATTGGACGACGAAGAAACACCCAGAACTATGTGACCTTAGAGGCACAATGTGTTGTCTGCTGTTTTTAGCATGTAATTTGTAACACCTATTCTGCTTACACATCATGATGACACCTATGTGTAAAGAATAATCCTTTTCCCTCAACAGCTTGTACTTACTTTAGCAATGCCACACGAGAACTGTTATAAATGCTTTTAATATACAGGGCAACCAGTTATGAGTGGATGATGCATTGATGGATACAACTGTTTCATGTACTCACTCTGAAGAGTGAGTAAAGGGGGAATTGTGAGGGTTTTAAGTTTTATTTCATGCATTAAGTGTCTGTGAGATGGGGTTTGAGGAATGTGCTGGAGTGGGGGTGTTGTGAAAGTGGCAGGGAGAGGTGTGAAGTTTAGGACAATGGGGCATAGGCCCAGGTGGGGCTTGTTGGACTTCAGCCAATCAGTGAGCTGATCGATGAGCTGAGGAATGCAACTTTGAGGGGACAAAGGGTTTGAAGCGCTGGGGGATTTCAGATCTTCTGCTGGCCACCGAGGAGGCAGACCAGCCTTCTGGGTGGCTCGGATTGGATCTCACATTTGATTTTATATATATAGGTTTGTTTTGTTAATAATTGTGTGATTCGGTTTGTAACTGTTTGTATCTGTTTTTATGCTTCTTGGATAATAAATCCATTCGATTTTTACTTTAACCTGCTGTTGTGTTTTGGAGGCGATTGAGACAGCATGGCTGCAAGGGGGGGGGCGATTTCTCCCTGTGTCCAGAAGTTGTGGCCTTAACATCACTCATACTCAGTTACATGGTGCAATGATCTAACCTCATCACTCATACTCAGTTACATGGTGCAATGATCTAACCTCATCACTCATACTCACTGTTACATGGTGCAATGATCTAACCTCATCACTCATACATGGTGCAGTGATCTAACCTCATCAGACTCATACTCACTGTTACATGGTGCAGTGATCTAACCTCATCAGACTCATTCTCACTGTTACATGGTGCAGTGATCTAACCTCATCAGACTCATTCTCACTGTTACATGGTGCAGTGATCTAACCTCATCAGACTCATTCTCACTGTTACATGGTGCAGTGATCTAACCTCATCACTGTTATATGGTGCAAAGATCGAACCTCATCACTCATACTCACTGTTACATGGTGCAATGATCTAACCTCATCACTCATACTCACTGTTACATGGTGCAATGATCTAACCTCATCACGTATACTCACTGTTACATGGTGCAGTGATCTAACCTCATCACTCACACTCACATGGTGCAGTGATCTAACCTCATCACACTCATTCTCACTGTTACATGGTGCAATGATCTAACCTCATCACTCATACTCCCTGTTACATGGTGCAATGATCTGACCTCATCACTCATTCTCACTGTTACATGGTGCAGTGATCTAACCTCATCAGACTCATTCTCACTGTTACATGGTGCAGTGATCTAACCTCATCACTGTTATATGGTGCAAAGATCGAACCTCATCACTCATACTCACTGTTACATGGTGCAATGATCTAACCTCATCACTCATACTCACTGTTACATGGTGCAATGATCTAACCTCATCACGTATACTCACTGTTACATGGTGCAGTGATCTAACCTCATCACGTATACTCACTGTTACATGGTGCAGTGATCTAACCTCATCACTCACACTCACATGGTGCAGTGATCTAACCTCATCACACTCATTCTCACTGTTACATGGTGCAATGATCTAACCTCATCACTCATACTCCCTGTTACATGGTGCAATGATCTGACCTCATCACTCATACTCACTGTTACATGGTGCAGTGATCTAACCTCATCACACTCATAGTTACATGGTGCAGTGATCTAACCTCATCACTCATACTCACTGTTACATGGTGCAGTGATCTAACCTCATCACTCACACTCACTGTTACATGGTGCAGTGATCTAACCTCATCACTCACACTCACTGTTACATGGTGCAGTAATCTAACCTCATCACACTCATAGTTACATGGTGCAGTGATCTAACCTCATCAGACTCATACTCACTGTTACATGGTGCAGTGATCTAACCTGATCAGACTCGTACTCACTGTTACATGGTGCAATGATCTAACCTCATCACTCATACTCAGTTACATGGTGCAGTGATCTAACCTCATCACTCATACTCAGTTACATGGTGCAGTGATCTAACCTCATCACTCATACTCAGTTACATGGTGCAATGATCTAACCTCATCACTCATACTCACTGTTACATGGTGCAATGATCTAACCTCATCAGACTCATACTCACTGTTACATGGTGCAGTGTCTAACCTCATCAGACTCATTCTCACTGTTACATGGTGCAGTGATCTAACCTCATATTCACTGTTATATGGTGCAGTGATCTAACCTCATCACTCATACTCACTGTTACATGGTGCAATGATCTAACCGTATCACTCATTCTCACTGTTACATGGTGCAATAATCTAACCTCATCACTCATACTCACTGTTACATGGTGCAATGATCTAACCTCATCACTCATACTCACTGTTACATGGTGCAGTGATCTAACCTCATCACAGATTCATCCTCACTGTTACATGGTGCAGTGATCTAACCTCATCACTGTGAGGGTTTTAAGTTTTATTTCATGCATTAAGTGTCTGTGAGATGGGGTTTGAGGAATGTGCTGGAGTGGGGGTGTTGTGAAAGTGGCAGGGAGAGGTGTGAAGTTTAGGACAATGGGGCATAGGCCCAGGTGGGGCTTGTTGGACTTCAGCCAATCAGTGAGCTGATCGATGAGCTGAGGAATGCAACTTTGAGGGGACAAAGGGTTTGAAGCGCTGGGGGATTTCAGATCTTCTGCTGGCCACCGAGGAGGCAGACCAGCCTTCTGGGTGGCTCGGATTGGATCTCACATTTGATTTTATATATATAGGTTTGTTTTGTTAATAATTGTGTGATTCGGTTTGTAACTGTTTGTATCTGTTTTTATGCTTCTTGGATAATAAATCCATTCGATTTTTACTTTAACCTGCTGTTGTGTTTTGGAGGCGATTGAGACAGCATGGCTGCAAGGGGGGGGGCGATTTCTCCCTGTGTCCAGAAGTTGTGGCCTTAACAAATTTGGCACCCCAGATGGGACTTGACGAACTCTAAGACGGGGATGTGGGACCGCGGATACTTTCGGAGTGTACACGAATAAAAGGTGAGCAGAGCCATTTTAATAAAAATCTGTTTTGGTAATCTTAGCCGAAAGTGTTCACGGACCGCATAGACCCTTAGGGCCGCATCTGGGCACAGAGAAAGACCGCAGAGTAACCTGTAGCTGGAAAAGTGCATTCTCCTGAAACCCACGCTAAATAAGACCTCAGAGAGGCCGGGTTAGAGTCCCGAGGCCGGGTTGGAGTCCCGCAATGTGCTAAATAAGACCTCAGAGAGGCCGGGTTAGAGTCCCGCAATGTGCTAAATAAGACCTCAGAGAGGCCGGGTTGGAGTCCCGCAATGTGCTAAATAAGACCTCAGAGAGGCCGGGTTAGAGTCCCGCAATGTGCTAAATAAGACCTCAGAGAGGCCGGGTTGGAGTCCCGAGGCGGGGTTGGAGTCCCACGCTAAATAAGACCTCAGAGAGGCCGGGTTGGAGTCCCGAGGCGGGGTTGGAGTCCCACGCTAAATAAGACCTCAGAGAGGCCGGGTTAGAGTCCCGCAATGTGATATGGAGAATACAGCGAAAAAATAAATAGCCTGTTAAACCAGAGGCAAATATAAGGGTGGACTAAATTGGGGTTCCTTGAAAAAGGCAGTTTTTGCCAATTAAAATGTGATCAACTTGGAGTGTGCTTAGAGAAGAGAGAGAAGTGAAATGTATAATGAGTTTGTTGGACAAAATATACTGCTGTCTCTGTTTCTCTGTCTCCCACACAATCTGAGTTGTAAAAGGTGGAGATTGCACATGTGTTCTGGTACGAGGACCAGGAATGGTGTGAAAGGACATGTCTGACTGGCAGCAAGTCAGACTCAGTTCACTGACTTAAAAAACACCGATGATCCTGGCAGCAGAGCTGGTTACACCCACTGAGACAGCGGCTTCATTAACCCCCCTTCCCCCAAACCACTCCACAACCCCCAACCGGAAAGGACAAAGGCACTGGCAAGCTGAGCAGTGTCATGGACAGTTCTCTTCACCACCCACACGAGAACGAGCTACCTGAACAGTCACTGCACTCACAGACTCAACTGAAGTGAAAAGCAAATTCCCCACCATTGGACGACGAAGAAACACCCAGAACTATGTGACCTTAGAGGCACAATGTGTTGTCTGCTGTTTTTAGCATGTAATTTGTAACACCTATTCTGCTTACACATCATGATGACACCTATGTGTAAAGAATAATCCTTTTCCCTCAACAGCTTGTACTTACTTTAGCAATGCCACACGAGAACTGTTATAAATGCTTTTAATATACAGGGCAACCAGTTATGAGTGGATGATGCATTGATGGATACAACTGTTTCATGTACTCACTCTGAAGAGTGAGTAAAGGGGGAATTGTGAGGGTTTTAAGTTTTATTTCATGCATTAAGTGTCTGTGAGATGGGGTTTGAGGAATGTGCTGGAGTGGGGGTGTTGTGAAAGTGGCAGGGAGAGGTGTGAAGTTTAGGACAATGGGGCATAGGCCCAGGTGGGGCTTGTTGGACTTCAGCCAATCAGTGAGCTGATCGATGAGCTGAGGAATGCAACTTTGAGGGGACAAAGGGTTTGAAGCGCTGGGGGATTTCAGATCTTCTGCTGGCCACCGAGGAGGCAGACCAGCCTTCTGGGTGGCTCGGATTGGATCTCACATTTGATTTTATATATATAGGTTTGTTTTGTTAATAATTGTGTGATTCGGTTTGTAACTGTTTGTATCTGTTTTTATGCTTCTTGGATAATAAATCCATTCGATTTTTACTTTAACCTGCTGTTGTGTTTTGGAGGCGATTGAGACAGCATGGCTGCAAGGGGGGGGGCGATTTCTCCCTGTGTCCAGAAGTTGTGGCCTTAACATCACTCATACTCAGTTACATGGTGCAATGATCTAACCTCATCACTCATACTCAGTTACATGGTGCAATGATCTAACCTCATCACTCATACTCACTGTTACATGGTGCAATGATCTAACCTCATCACTCATACATGGTGCAGTGATCTAACCTCATCAGACTCATACTCACTGTTACATGGTGCAGTGATCTAACCTCATCAGACTCATTCTCACTGTTACATGGTGCAGTGATCTAACCTCATCAGACTCATTCTCACTGTTACATGGTGCAGTGATCTAACCTCATCACTGTTATATGGTGCAAATATCGAACCTCATCACTCATACTCACTGTTACATGGTGCAATGATCGAACCTCATCACTCATACTCACTGTTACATGGTGCAATGATCTAACCTCATCACGTATACTCACTGTTACATGGTGCAGTGATCTAACCTCATCACTCACACTCACATGGTGCAGTGATCTAACCTCATCACACTCATTCTCACTGTTACATGGTGCAATGATCTAACCTCATCACTCATACTCCCTGTTACATGGTGCAATGATCTGACCTCATCACTCATACTCACTGTTACATGGTGCAGTGATCTAACCTCATCACACTCATAGTTACATGGTGCAGTGATCTAACCTCATCACTCATACTCACTGTTACATGGTGCAGTGATCTAACCTCATCACTCACACTCACTGTTACATGGTACAATGATCTAACCTCATCACTCATACTCCCTGTTACATGGTGCAATGATCTGACCTCATCACTCATACTCACTGTTACATGGTGCAGTAATCTAACCTCATCACACTCATAGTTACATGGTGCAGTGATCTAACCTCATCACTCATACTCACTGTTACATGGTGCAGTGATCTAACCTCATCAGACTCATACTCACTGTTACATGGTGCAATGATCGAACCTCATCACTCATACTCACTGTTATATGGTGCAATGATCTAACCTCACCACTCATACTCACTGTTACATGGTGCAATGATCTAACCTCATCACTCATACTCCCTGTTACATGGTGCAATGATCTAACCTCAGACTCATTCTCACTGTTACATGCTGCAGTGATCTAACCTCATCACCCATACTCACTGTTACATGGTGCAGTGATCTAACCTCATCACACTCATAGTTACATGGTGCAGTGATCTAACCTCATCACTCATACTCACTGTTACATGGTGCAGTGATCTAACCTCATCACGCATACTCACTGTTACATGGTACAGTGATCTGACCTCATCACTCATACTCACCGTTACATGGTGCAGTGATCTAACCTCATCACTCATACTTACTGTTACATGGTGCAGTGATCTAATCTCATCACACATACTCACTGTTACATGGTGCAGTGAAGGAGAAACACTCACCACTTCAAAGTTGCCTGGTGCAACAATCAGGTTGTCGATGACATTGTTGATCTTTGTGACCAGAGACAAGATGGAGGACTAAAGGCAGGAAGAGAGCGAAACGCAGTCCGTCAGTGAACGTAAGCAACACACTGCATGAACAGAAGCAGGTGCGGCAGGTTGGTGGACTCACCTGTTCTGCAGGTGTGGGGCTCAGGTCCTGGTTTCTTTTCAGCAGACACTCGCTGAAAGCAGTCTCATCCGGTGCCGGCTTCACTCTGGGGAAGGCCATCTCACACTTGCAACAAACAACATGCTCCTTCAGTAGTGAGACCTTCTGATACAAGTCAATCCCTTTCTGACCCCATGTGTGAGAGGGTCTAACCCTCCAGGGGCCCTCACAGTTGACCCATATTGAATGCCCAGATATCTTCTTTCACAATAAACATCAGTATGGTTCTCCAACTAACAAGGTTAGCCACAATTTCAAGTTTGATGCAAAATACATACATATCTAAAATGTTGGCAAAAGAGCAGAGGACAGTACAGGGCGTCACTAAATGTTTGCTGCCCCAGAACCTTTGTGCCTCTACCTGAATCTCTGTAGAGCGCTGCTTTAGGCTTCAGTCCATACCAACATGTCTGAAAACGACTATCACATGACAATAAACGACACCGGGCACACAGGAAACAGGCCGCTGATTGGCTGTTTAGTTACAGAGAATACAACATAGTATTATCCTACTCTTTAATAATCAAAGGGTGGGCTGAGTACTTCAGATATTCCTCTATAATCTGGCTTGATTTACTCAAACACACAAATTGAGTAAAAAAATTAACTAATATTTTTCAAACTTACTCCACTGAAGTCTGTAAGCACAGGCAACGGTTCTGGAAGGCTTTGCAGCTGTTGTACTTCTCTGGGTGGGACGGTTGTAAAAATCCTGATACCATCTATTATCAGCCATCATTGGAACAGACGTAGGCATATTTAAAGGCAGCGTCTGTGATTAAAATCGAATACGCTTGTTAATATCTCCTCACGCCTCTGAACTACCAATGACAGTACCTGACGCAGGAGCATCGAGCGCCTTCATAGTCTTCCGACCAAAGCACGACACGACACGTCAACTCACACATTTGCACACTGAGGTCACACCTGACCATCAGGACTCCAACACTGATACACTGCTGGAACAGCCTGCAGGAGAGTCTGTTCGACATGGACTAGTGCAGCTGGGGATCGAACCGCCGATCCTCTGATCGAAGGACGCCCTGCTCTACACCGTCACCCTGTGATAGTAGTTTGTTACGTTTCTAGTATTATGTTACAAAATGAAACCGTTGCTTTGGGTAATGTTGGTTTTTGTGAGTCATTGATCACTTGTTCCCTGTGTTGGATGCTGCAGGCTTCACACTGGTCTCTCCTACTGTAATATTTACAATCAGAGCGCACTCAGCTAGATTACAGTACGCCGCCTCAAGCAGCGTTTACCGTATTATGTTCTATAATAAACAAAGCATTCATATCATAGCTAAACCGATTAGGAAATATCTGTGATCGGCTATTATAAACTTGATGTCTGTCCAAAATGTTACCACTTTATCCTATTATGTGTGAAATGATCATAATTAGCATATGAATTTTCAGTGACCTTGACCTTCTTATCAGTTCATCTCAGAATGAAGAAATGACCCCCAAGTGACATATTGTGCTGACGAGAATAGACAGGACAGACAACCCGAGAACATTATGCCTCAGACATTGCCAAGACATGAAAATCACAGTATTTTCATTTGTATTATTTTGGAACAAACGATGTGAAATGATGGATAACCTTGTTTGTTAGCGTTCCGATAATCAGAAAACCAAACTGTAGAGATGCACCAATATCACTTTCTTCAGACCGAGGTTTTACGTGCCGATACAGTACCGATATGAGTACTTAATAATACCACTAGCAATGACAATAACTTTATATCGTGTTTTCCTGATAAAAACACAGCATAGTTCTTTGCAGTAATCACACAGACGTAAGGGCATAACTTTAAAAAAGGTACAATGTGGAACATCTGGCCAGATTTTCAGTTTAAAACATTCAAAATATGAATAAACATCATCAGAATGTTGAGGTTACCGTGTTCACGTGAGGGGAAAGACATCTATGTATTGTGTCGAGCACACGTGTCAAACTCAAGGCCCACGGGCCGAATCCGGCCCGCCACGCCAGCAAAAAAACAAGCTTTTTTTTTTTTGGAGTCACAGACTCATCTGTGACTCCAAAGATGCGAGCCGAGAGTCTTGCTGGTGCACTCCAGATCTCTAGCATTCTAAATATCTGGCTCTGTCAAGCAGCTACAGTCAATGAGAGGCCAAGACACGGGTGGAAGGGAAGGGTAGCCTGTAGCCTGCCTGTGTGAGCCAAGTGACACATTTGCAGTTGATGTTGTTGCACCTGATGTTGGCTGTTTGTATGAATAAACACAACACAGTAACTGATCTTCATAGTAAACAGTAAAGACGTGTGGAAACAGGTTGTGGTGGTGTGTAAGCCTTTGTCTCAGTTTTACAGATCTGGAAAGTAATTCAACGAACTGATTTGTCGACAAAATTGGAAGAGTGTTAAGTCGACTAAGAATGTCTTTGGTGGAGGGCAGCTCAGAGATGTAGATTCTATGGACCCAGTAGTCGGGGTAAAACACTGCGTCCTATTTCTGTGGAGCATGTGGCTAGGGATTACACACTGTACCTTCAACACCTTCTGAAAAACCTCTCATCTTCCTGTAATGATGTACAGGTGTACTCCAGGACCCTGTGATATCACTGCTGGATGTGACTACAGGTGCAACAAAGCACACTTCTCAAAGAGATGCTGGCTGCAGTCAGAGGTGAAGCTTTCCACCAGCGAGTGCAGTCAACTGCTCTCTAGCCTGATGGAAGGTTGCTCTTTAAAGCATACGTCAGTCACATGTTGAGCCCCCCCCCAGGGTTTTTTACTCACCACATAGAAGTCGAATGGGATGTGTGGGACAAATGGACGGTACCTAAACAGGAATGTAGAACAGATCAACCGTTTGTAGTTTCGTTATAATCTGATGGAAATAATGTGGGACATGAAGTTGGATGGATGCTATTATTTCACACCAAAGTAGTGGTAGGTGATATTGATAAAAGTTGTCATCATCACTGTCACAACATATCAACATCAACACGACTGTTTCATTCCAAATGCTCAAGTTTCAATATGTTCATAACACTTCTGACAAAGTCTGGCTGAAAATAAATCAGGACTTAAGACATGTAAGAATTAATTTGAAACGTTGCTCAGTGTGACCTTCTTTCACATGGGGTTTGATGGACTAAACAGATAAGACATGGGATGATATGAACATTTATATTCTATTCATGAACGATCATGTGGCCAAAATATTTGTGCTTAACGATTTTATCCCGATAATCATCGAAATATGCTTAAAACTCTTCAAATGGAACAAAAACATACAGCAATCACGTGACATTACATTTTTTAAACAAAATATTTTTTTGCTGGGACATCCTTTTTTATTAAAAACATCTTAAAGAGGGAAACTATAAGTTGTAGATGATAAGGATGGACAGAGCCACTTTGAATGACAATGCTGCATAAATACATTCTCTACCATGACAGCAAGCTAGACAGCCTTGCTACTTACTCGGACAATATTTACGATTGTCCCAATAATGGAAATGCTATTATTTCACACCAATGATCAACTAGGAAACAGAATCAGGGCGTGTTAGTCGACTACATATTCATAGTCCAGCAGTCAAACATACTTGATGATGTTTAGGTAGGCTTAAAGCCTAACAGAAGTTATGGAATGGAAGTTGCAGTGAAGCCTGTATTAAATTACTTGAGGGAAATACAATGTCTTTGGCATATGGCAGAGTTTATCATGTTAGATAGTCTTTATTGCTCCAGGAAGGACATTTGTTTTCACAATCACATGATGGCACACGAGAGAAACGATGTCTATGCAGGGCTGCGACCGGGACAACGATCCTGAGGGTCTGCTTAGTTAGCTGCGTTAACTATAGGTTTACAACTAAATTATATGACGCCCATAAGAAGTTAGTAAATGAAAGCGAACTTACCCCTGGACCAGACCTCCACGGGAGCCGAAGCGGCCTCCCCGGCCACGGCCGCGGTCCCCTCTGCACACGATCACAAAACACAAAGATAGCGCGGATCTGCTCATTTACATTTACAAATCAAAGCTAGCGTTAAGAGTAATGATTGCGTGGCAACTCATTAGGCCACTACGTAATCCCATAGCGTAAATGGCTGGTATCTCGCTAAACTAACGCATCGACTGCTTCTTTCCCATCCAATCTAGCTATGTCATTCATTCATTCATGTAACGTTAGCTTCTTGGCTGGGCAATTTTAGCTAACGTCAGCCTACTGTGAAGTCATTGAATTTATCTTAACCTCTGTCAAAGTAAAGGAATGAAACCATATATACGCTTCACGGTGATGGCACATAGTAATAAATAACGCTAATAAATTGGCTAACTCACCTCTTCAACAATTCTTTGCTGGTATTAGTACCAGCGTGCAAAGAATGCACGCCGCTAGCTTCAAGTTAGCATGGGTAAGGATTAGCTGACGACTACGATCAACACTTTGGTTATAAAAGACTAAAAGTAAACGGAATTTAATGTTAAAAATGGAAATATAATTACCTCATTGCGTACGACGTTTTGATAATATAATGCGGAAATCCTAGGAGAACTATGGACCGGCTCTCTGTGATGCTACTGCTGCGGAGGCTACAACTGATTCTTCTTCTTCTTCTTCTTCTTTAAATTTGATTGGCGGGTCGCAACCAACTTGTATAGGTGCATACCGCCACCTACTGTACCGGAGTGTGCAGTTTCAGGGTAACCTTTTCTTCACTGTTTTCCAACTAAATCCTACGGTCTAATCCCGTTTCTTTAAGAAATCGCAACAGTGCTCTGCAGCACTCTCGCCATTCTCCGTCCACTGCCAGAACTCCCTCCAAACTCCACTTCCGTCCCAACTGACATATTTTTTGCTTCAAGATGTTCCTGTCTGAATTGTATCCTTGACATTTCAGGAGAACATGCTCCACGTCTTCAGTAACATTACAAATAGTGCACTTATCTGAGTCCATTTTTGCCATTAAATACAGAGTTGAGTTAAGTCCTGTATGTCCGAACCTTAACCTTGATATTATGACCTCCTCTCTTCTATACTTCCCTTTGCTGGAACCAAACACACACCTCTTCACACTCCCCGACGGCTCTACAACCGTCCGCTGTCTCCCCTACCAGATGGAGGAAACAATTGATATCTTCTGGGTCCAGGCTACAAGGCTAATGCCACCAATGACTCTCTCCAGGAAAAGTCGGGGCCCTGTATGCAGCTAGTCGTTTCAATTCCTGTCTTGCAAGTTTATAGAAAAAGAAAGGTGAGGCTGCGAAGAAACAATAGTAAACATGCAAACTTATCAAACTTAACATACATTCCTTGTCAGCCTGTCCAAATAAATTGGGCAAAGAAAGTTTTAACCACATTAAACTTAGCTTTATTAAATGTCAGGTCTCTGTCAGGAAAAACATTTTTAATCAATGATTTTATTATTAGGCACAAACTGGACATTTTGTTTTTAACTGAAACTTGGTTAAATCAAGATAACAGTGCAGCTGTTCTTATTGAATCAACACCTCACAACTTCAGTGTCATGAGCGAAACAAGAGCGCATAAGAAAGGAGGTGGAGTTGTTGTTTTATTTAATGATTCTCTTCAATGCAAGCATATGTCCTTTGGTCAGTTTGGTTCTTTTGAATATGTGGCTCTGAATTCCAATCAAGCTTTATTCCTAAACATTTACAGACCGCCTAAATACTGTGCAACCTTCTTTGATGAGTTTACTGAACTGCTGTCTGTAATCTGTATTGATTTTGACTGTGTTGTTATTGTTGGTGATTTTAATATCCATGTTGATAATCCCCAGGACAGAGAGTCTATAGAACTATGTGGTGTCCTTGATAACTATGATCTGACTCAGCATGTGACAGGACCCACCCACAACAGGGGGTACACTCTGGACCTAATCATCACCAAAGGTGTAAACATTTCCAAGGTTGCTGTGACTGATGTTGCACTCTCTGATCATTTCTGTGTTTTCTTTGAGAGTGCAATCTCCTTGCACACAAATGTCCAAACCAAGGTTGTGACAAAGCGTTACATCTCTGAAAACACCAGTGAACTATTTATTCAGAAGTTCTCCTCCACACCAGCCCTCTCTTGCCTCTCAGTCAATGAGCTTGTAGATGGCTTCAATTTTAAAGTTAAAAATATTATTGATGCCATTGCACCCACTAAAGTGAAGGTTGTCACGGGTAAGCAAAGATATCCTTGGAGAAATGCTACGCTGGTCAAAATAGAGAAACGAGAGTGTCGGAAAGCTGAGCGCAGGTGGCGAAAAACTAATCTCCAGGTTCACTGTGACATCTATAAAGAGAGACTTCGCAATTATAATTTGGAACTTAGAAATGCAAGGCAGTCATTCTCTGACATCATAACCAAAAACAAGAACAATACACGCGCCTTATTTGCTACCGTCGACAGCCTAACAAACCCTCCAGTGTCGGTAGCTGCTGAACTCCAATCCACCTGGGCATGCAATCAATTTGCCTCCTTTTTTACTGACAAAATTCAGAAAATTAGACAAGCAGTCAGTGCCTCCACACCAACCACAGGATATGTGTTGTCCCGATCTCTGAATAACATCCATTCAAATATCATGACACAATTTCATTCAATCGACCGTAGAAGCCTAGAAGACATCATACAACATCTGAAGTCATCCTCCTGCTGCTTGGATATTCTACCAACACACTTTTTCTAAAATATTTCAAACTGCATGACCACTGATCTTTTACAAATTGTAAACACATCCCTTCTCTCAGGTGTCTTCCCACAAGCCCTAAAAACTGCAGTTATTAAACCACTCCTAAAGAAACCTCGTTTAGACTCCGCAACGATGAAAAATTATAGGCCAATATCAAACCTCCCATTTTTAAGTAAAATAATTGAAAAAGCGGTTTTCCAACAGCTGACCGACTTCTTGGCCGTAAATAACTGCTTTGATGTTTTCCAGTCAGGCTTTCGACAGCACCACAGCACTGAAACTGCTCTTGTTAAGGTTTTCAACGACATCCACTTAAACATAGACAATGGCAGAAGTTCAGTCTTCGTGTTACTAGATCTCAGTGCTGCATTCGACACGGTCGACCATGCCATACTCCTAGAAAGACTAAAAATCTGGGTGGGACTCTCTGGCACAGCACTTAACTGGTTTGAATCCTACTTGAAGGGCCGAGAATACTTCGTGTCTGTAGCTGATTACACATCAGAGCTGACTAAAATGACATGTGGTGTTCCCCAAGGTTCAATACTGGGGCCTCCTCTGTTCAACATCTACATGCTTCCACTTACTCAGATTATGGAAAACAACAAAGTGTGTTATCATAATTATGCAGACGACACACAAATCTACATAACTATGTCACCAGGGGACTATAATCCCATACAAGGGCTGGGTAACTGCATTGAACAAATCAACAACTGGATGTGCCAGAATTGTCTTCAATTAAACAAAGATAAAACAGAAGTAATTGTTTTTGGTACCAAGGACGAACAATTGAAAATCACCGCTCAGCTTCAGTCTTGCATTGCATTGTGTTAAAACCCACAAACCAAGCCAGAAATCTAGGTGTAGTTATGGATTCAGACCTCAACCTGAACAGCCACATCAAGACAATTACAAAATCAGCCTACTATCACCTGAAGAATATATCAAGGATTAGAGGACTTATGTCTCAACAGGATTTGGAAAAACTTGTCCACGCATTTATCTTCAGCAGACTGGACTACTGTAACGGTGTGTTTACAGGTCTCTGTAAAAAATCCGTCAGAACGCTGCAGCTGATTCAGAACGCTGCAGCTTGAGTCCTCACTAAGACCAGGAGGGTGGACCACATCACTCCAGTTCTGAGGTCTTTGCACTGGCTTCCTGTCCAACAAAGAATTGACTTTAAAATCCTGCTGTTGGTTTACAAAGCACTGAATGGTTTGGGACCAAAATACATCTCCGATCTGCTACTACCTTATGAACCATCCCGACCCCTCAGGTCGTCTGGGACCGGTCTACTTTCTGTTCCCAGAGTCAGAACTAAACATGGAGAAGCAGCGTTCAGTTTTTCTGCTCCACATATCTGGAACAAAGTCCCAGAAAGCTGCAGGTCTGCTGAGACCCTCAGCTCATTTAAATCAAGATTGAAGACTTTTCTGTTTGCTGCTGCCTTTAATTGAACCACATTCAATTAATATATTAATCAATTTCCTGCATTTCTGCATTTTACTACTGTATTTTATTTCTTACACTGTTTTTTAATTGTTTTTGAACTCTCCTTTTCTTTTGCCTTGTGTTTTGATGCTTTTAATGGTTTTATGTGAAGCACTTTGGATTACCTTGTTGTTGAAATGTGCTATACAAATAAACTTGCCTTGCCTTCACATTTATGGATTTCTGAATGTTTTAATAATGTCTTCCTTTGTTATCGTTGTCCCACTTCTTCTGCCATAACTCCCGTCCTGCCTCTCTTATTAATGCTTTAGCTTCCCCCTTTCCAAAAGGAATTTTCAATATCTCCTCTTCTTTTAGTTTTAGTGCTCTCTTTGCAATCATATCTGCTCTCTCATTACCCTCCACACCTACATGAGCAGGAACCCAGCAAAATTGAACATTAATTCCCAGTCTTTGAAGTCTCAACATTATCAGAGATATTTCCATCACTAAATCCTCTCTAATTGTTTGTTTTGTCTTCAGGCTGTTTAAAGCTGCAGCAGAATCTGAACAGATGACCACTCTCTCAGGCCTGACCTCTTCTACCCATTGCAGTCCCAAGATTATTGCAATAATTTCAGCTGTAAAGACAGACAATCTGTCATTAATTCGTTTGCATATTGTCACACTAAATTCTGGTATGAATACCCCTGATCCCACGTGTCCATTCCCGTTATCTTTAGATCCATCTGTATAAATCTGCATATAGTTATAATAATTATTATTGATGTATACTTGAGTCTGATGTCCAATGTCATACAATTTTCTTTCCATCCATTTCTTCCTCTCTTCTATGAGTGTTAAATCCACATTGTGCACTGGTAGTATCCACGGAGGAACATTTCCCCATATTACATTGGGCCCATACTCTAACCCAGTTGAACCGTATTCTTTGGCTGTTGCACTGATTGTCCAACCAAACCCTTTGCCTTTGCCACATTTCCTCCTGTCCAGTTCGGTCAAACGGGGGCGCTCGCCAGTAATGGTTGGGATACTGGTGAGCGGACCCGAGCCTTCTCTCAACTCCCTACCAAGACTGTTGTTGCCTGCGTCTCTCTCTCTGCACTCTCGCTCCCTCTCTCTCTCGGCTCTGGTGGACTCTGGAGCAGAACAAAATTTCATGGACACTGAATTTATAGCCAGAGCCCAGATTCCCTTGGAGATGCTAGAGTGTCCGCTAGTGGTCAATGCCCTAGACGGCAGCTTCCTAGCCAGAGTCACTCACCGGACCCAGCCGCTGCAGCTCATCCTGTCCGGTAATCACAGAGAGAGACTTCAGTTTTACGTTTTTCCTTCTCCGCAGAACCCCCTAGTTCTGGGCCACCCTTGGCTCACCACCCATAACCCTCGGATTGACTGGGCGGCGGGGAGGATTGCCGCATGGAGCCCCTACTGACATGCTAACTGCCTAAAATCGGCGCTACCCCCTGGAGGACCTCCCCAGGGCTACCACGAGCCTTTGCCGCTTCCGTGCCCACCGCCTACCATGACATCGGGGAAGTGTTTAGCAAGGCTCGGGCCCTCTCCTTACCACCTCGCCGTCCCTACGACTGCGCTATTGACCTCCACCCGGACGCTTCGCTCCCTTCCAGTCGGTTATATAACCTGTATAGACCTGAGAAGGCATCCATGGAGGAGTACATCTCACAATCTTTGAAGGCTGGAATCATCCGCCCGTCCTCATCACCACTCGGAGCTGGATTCTTCTTTGTCTCTAAGAAGGATAAGAGCCTCCGGCCCTGCATCGACTATCGGGGTCTGAACAGCATCACCACCCGGAACAAATACCCTCTGCCACTGATTAATTCTGCGTTTGAACCCTTGTCTAGAGCCACAATCTTCACCAAGCTCGACCTTCGCAATGCATACCACCTGGTGCGGATCCGAGCAGGGGATGAGTGGAAGACGGGGTTCAACACCCCCCTCGGTCACTTCGAGTCATGGTCATGCCATTTGGACTATCCAATGCCCCAGCAGTTTTCCAGGCATTGGTAAACGACGTACTCCAGGACTTCCTGAACCGTTTTGTGTTTGTGTACATCGATGATATCCTCATCTATTCTGCGGACCTTCTGGAGCATCAGCGCCACGTTCGGTTGGTCCTCCAGCGCCTACTGGAGAACAAGCTGTTTGTGAAGGCAGAGAAGTGTGAGTTCCATGTGACCTCAGTTCAGTTCCTGGGATTCATCATTGAGAAGGGTCAAGTAAGGACGGATCCAGAAAAGGTCAAGGCTGTAACTGAATGGCCGACTCCCTCCTCCCGGAAACAGCTCCAACAGTTTCTGGGGTTTGCCAACTTCTACCGCCGATTCATCAGGAACTACAGTAAGCAGCCCCACTCACTGGGCTCACCTCTTCCAAGACCATATTTGTATGGACACCGGAGGCCGGTCGGGCATTCAAACTCCTCAAGGAACGGTTCTCCTCCGCCCCCATCCTGATTCAGCCCGACGACACCCGACAGTTCTTTGTTGAAGTGGACGCCTCTGACACAGGCGTGGGGGCCATCCTGTCACAACGTTCAGACTCTGACTCAAAGTTTTGCCCTTGTGCCTACTATTCCCGCCGGTTGAACCCAGCAGAGAGAAACTACGATGTTGGAAACCGGGAACTGCTGGCAATTAAGCTGGCTCTCGAGGAGTGGAGACACTGGCTAGAGGGGGCTGTTCATCCGTTCGTGGTCTGGACGGACCATAGGAACCTGGAGTACATTCGGACGGCCAAGCGGTTAAACTCTCGCCAGGCTCGGTGGTCATTATTCTTCGGACGGTTTGACTTCACCATCTCCTACCGCCCAGGCCACAAGAATACCAAGCCTGATGCTCTCTCTCGCCAGTTCTCTCCCGAGGGTCGCTCCTCCAGTCCTGGTACCATCCTCCCTGCAACCTGTGTGGCAGCCGCTCTCACCTGGGAGATCGAATCAGTGGTGCAGGACGCTCCCGGAGCCTCCCGGCCGCCTCTTTGTTCCCCTGTCCGCACGCCCCCAAGTGCTCCAGTGGGCGCACACCTCCCAGTTCTCCTGTCACCCTGGCGTCAGACGCACCATTGATCTGCTTCGGAGAACCTTTTGGTGGACATCGCAGGAGGTCGACACTAGAGCATTTGTCCTCGCCTGCTCAACCTGTGCCCGCAATAAAGCGTCTCACCGACCTCCCGCCGGCTTGCTGCAACCCCTCCCAGCGCCACATCGTCCCTGGTCCCATATCGCCCTGGACTTCGTCACAGGCCTGCCACCCTCTCAAGGAAACATGGTCATCGTTACGGTGGTTGACCGCTTCTCCAAGGCGGCTCACTTCCTCGCTCTGCCCAAACTTCCCTCAGCTCAGGAGGCGGCTGACATCATGGTCAGCCAGGTGTTCCGTCTGCATGGGATCCCTGTGGACATTGTGTCAGACCGAGGCCCGCAGTTCATATCCCAGATCTGGAGAGCCTTCGACCGGGCCCTCGGCGCAACCATCAGTCTGTCCTCTGGGTGCCACCCCCAGTCCAACGGGCAGACAGAGAGACTTAATCAGGAGCTCGATGCCTCCCTCCGCTGCGTGGCAGCATCGAATCCCTCCAGCTGGAGTACTCACCTGCCTTGGGTGGAATATGCCCACAACTCCCATATATCATCGGCTACTGGTCACTCTCCATTCGAGGCCTCCCTGGGTTACCAGCCACCTCTGTTCCCCGGAGGTGGAGATAGCCGTTCCCTCAGTTCAGCGCCACCTTCGTCGCTGTAGGAAGGTGTGGAGGGAGACCCGGGCCACCCTTCTCCGCACGGCGGAACAAAACAAGCGTTTGGCGGATCGCCGCCGCATCCCTGCTCCACATTACCAAGTCGGTCAAATGGTGTGGCTCTCCGCCAAGGACATCCCATTACAGACCGAATCCCGGAAGATGTCTCCCCGGTTCATCGGTCCTTTTGAGGTCCATGAGGATCCACCCGACGTTCCACGTGTCACTGATCAAACCGGTGTCCACCTGTGCCCTGTGCCCTCCAGCCAGACCCCCACCACCCGCCCGACTCATCGACGGAGGCCTGGCGCATACGGTCAACAGACTGTTGGATGTTCGCCGTCGGGGTCGGGGTTTCCAATACCTCGTGGACTGGGAGGGTTACGGTCCTGAGGAACGCTCATGGGTGCCCCGGTCTAGGATCCTCGACCCCACTCTAATTCGGGATTATCATCGACGGCACCCGGACAAGACTGGCAGACCGCCTGGAGGCTCCCGTTGAGGGGGGGGGGGGTACTGTCAGGATCCCTGTCTGACCCATTGTGTGTTTACCTCTGTTTCCCCCCCAATCTCCTCTCCTCATGTGTCTGTCATTCCCCTGTTTGTTTTGTTATGCCATGTGCTTGGTGTTTTCTCGGACCTGCCTCCAGACTCCTCCCACTGCTACCACCCTGATGGATGCCAGCTGCGGACAATCTGGCTCGTTACCCGGCAGCATATCAGCCCTGGTCTTGCAGGCCTGGGTTGTCAGTCCGTATTGTCTGCTGCCTCGGTAGCGTCCGCCGTTTCGTGAGTTGAACCCCATGGTATCTTCCTGTGCTAATCTCTCGCCTCTCTGCTACGGGTGTAGAGTACTGGGCGATCTACGTACTCTCTGGTGTCGAGCCACGGGACATCACACCGTCGATCTGTCAACCCTCCGGTGTCGAGCCACGGGACATCACACCGTCGAGCTACCAGCCCTCCGGTGTCGAGCCACGGGACTCACACCAGCAATCCACCTGCCCTCCGGTGTCAGACCACAGGCTCCACACCTGCACGCACAGTATAAAATAAACCTGTTACATCAGACTCTGTCTCCTGTGGTCTGCATTTGGGTCCTACCCGTGAACTCCCGTGACAGCAGCTTCTTCTTCTTCTTCTTCTTCTTCTTCTTCGGTGTCAATAGCGAATTACAACCAGATGGAGCATTACCGCCACCTTTTGCTCCGGAGTGTGGATCAGACAATAAACTTACACTATTTACCCCAATACAAAACAAATCAAACAAAACAAATAATGAAATAAAAAGCAACAACAAACAAAAACAAACAAATAAGCACTCTAACCATAACCCTTGTACCTTAGGGCTGCCGTGCCACTGCCTTTTATAAACACACCTTGTCAACTGATACCAATACAAACATCAACATTGTCTGTCAACTAAAATAAGTGATGGCCTATTAGTGCCACCGCCATGCATAAAGATACCTGTTATCTTTCATACAATACTGAACTATTAAAATAATGAACAGATTCATGTTTAGAGAAAAACTTTTTTTTTTTGTCTAATCGACCAAAAATTTCGCGGACCCCCTGCAGTACCTCCGCGGACCCCCTGGGGGCCGCAGTCCAGCTGTTGAAGACCTCTGCCCTAGATCATCAGTTGTTCTTCAGCTGATTCTAATTCCTTCAGCTGGTGTTGCCACCTCAAATCCTGTCACTCCTGTCTCAGGTTTCTTAGCACCGTCCGTATAACTCTGTGTATAATCACTGTATTCTTTCATTACATGATATTCAAATGCACTTACCAAATCAACTATACCTTTTTCTTTTCTTTTGACATCTAACAAATACCAATCTATACCAAGCCACACGAGTGTTCATGGAGCCATCACCCACAGAGGGGCTTATCCTCAGATCAAACACTTCCAATTCCCTTGCAATGTCATTGTCCTACCCGACCAAAGTGATCTCTCCGACTCCTCCCATTCTCCCAGACCACCTGCAGCACTCCTTTTGCAGGGTGAGAATCATCGTGTCCCTGTAAATGAGCCCAGTAGTTACTAGTTTGCCATTAGTTGCTTTCTCCTTAAATCCAGCAGCATTTCTCCCATTTCTACCTGCAGGGCAGGTATTGGCAATGTTTTAAATGCTCCACTGCATACTCTTAATGCCGGCTGTGCCTGAACCACATCTAATTTACCAATTAGAGATTTGGCTGCTGATCCGTACTATGCTGCAGTAATCCATCACAGATCTTATTAAGGCCACATACATGGTTTTTAACTAGTTCCACATTCCCTACCAGTCACACATCTCATCACATTTATTATTATTTTGCATTTGTCCTCTATTGTCCTGGTCTGTCCATGTTAACCGTGAATCAAAAAGAACTCCCAGAAATGTAAATGGTCCAACCCTTTCTCAGTCTTTCCCATTCATCCTTAGCTTCATCCCATCCTTGATTCTTTTCCTGGTGAAAAAGACCGTTTGTGTTTTTTTAACTGAGACCTGAACCCCAAATCATACCCCCACTCCACCACCTCATCTATTGCTTCTTGTACTTTTCTGACTTCATGTTCCATGTTCCTTCCTTTCTTCCACAATGCCCCATCATCAGCAAACAGAGACCTACCCATATATACTGGTACCTTTGTGAATATGTCATTATTAATCATAATGATGAAGAGTAGAGGGCTATAATCACACTACCTTGAGGCGTACTATTATCAACTGTGTATTGATTTGACATGTCTGACCCAATCCGTACTTTCATTTTTCTTCCAAACAGAAAATCCTTCACCCAGTTATAAACTATCCCACCAATTACCATTGTGGGCATCTTAATTAGCAAACCTTCCTTCCACATCATGTCATAGGCCTTTTAATAAAGAACCTGGGCTATCAAAACCTGTCAAAAAACACTGCAATGACTGACTTTTTATTTGCGTGGGCCTTTCTTATTTCAGTCTCTGCCTTATCACAGAGTCCATGGTGTTCCTTCCCTTCCTAAAACCACTCTGAAAACTTGCCAGAATTCCTCTCTTTTCATGCTCATATGAAAATCTTTCTGTTATCATCCTTTCCATTATCTTACACATACTAGATGTTAATCTAGTATGATCTAGTACTAGATGTTAATTAGATGTTAATGTTAGAAGCACTAACAGCCAATATTCGGTACACTATTCACTCCCATCCACATGATTGACTGTTTACACCTGGCACACATGACCCTGGATCCCCTGTCCTCTGTCACTCTTCCTCTACGATCATTCATCAGCCGCATTCATCCCCTACAAGCAACACTAGCTCCCCGTGGCGGCATGGAGGGTCTCCTACTACTCTCTCCACAGCCTCTACCGTAACCTCCACTCCACGACCCATGAACATTCCCGTGAGAATCACAGACTCGCGCTCACACCCTAGTTATGGTCGGGTTCGAGGTGCTGCACGAGTGATCCGTCCTATTGAACATACCCCCAAAGCTGCCTGTGCTGATGACGACACAGTGTCTTCCCCCATCAAAATGTGTCTGATTAATGCATGCTCTACAACAAACAAGGCTCACATTTTAAATGACTTGTTCACAAGTCATAATTTGGCTTTTTTATTTCTGACTGAGACCTGGCAACGGAATATGGAATGCATCCATTTCAATGAACTCTGCCCTGTGGACTGTTCTTATGTTGGGACACCGTGTTTGACGGGCCGCGGTGGAGGCTGTCAAGAAGAGTTGAGCCCACAGGGCTGCCTCGGTGTAACATGTTGGCACATTCAAGGGAGCAGATTTAAGGGAGAGTCAGGATATAAAAGCACAAAGCATATACTCAGAATAAAGTATAATCAAAAGATAAAGTGTATGAATTATATAACGAAATGTTTAATCAATATGTAACGAATGTGTAATGCATAGAGTGATTTAACAATTGTAATAAGTGTGTAACAAATGTCTTGTGTAACCGGAGCTGCGATAAAAGTGTTTGTCAGGATGACTTGGCAGAAAATAGGAACCAGATGTTATGGGTGGGGTTAGGAGAAGACTGTTGCAAGAGATGAGTCATAGAGGCATGATACAGGATGAAGCCTGGACATGTCCGGACATGTTCGAACCCAACGCCCTCTCCAGAGGGTGGGGGGATGAGATCATGTATTGAACAAGGGGGGCCGACAAAGCCCGAAGGATGGATAAAAAGAGACGTTTGCAGGCAATACACTGGGATTTCAACACGGGTGCCGTCCAAGTGCACCGATGAGGAGATACGGACGATCGCAACTGATGTATTGAGGACTTCGTCTCTGTTCACGGAAAGAAGACCGCTGTTCGTGGACAATAAGATTTAAAGACGGAGGTTTTCCTCTCCCCACTGCTCGACTCTTAACATCTGGACAACGGAGAAGACGCAGCAGCCCTAGAAAGACTTTGTACTGAGTTTTGAGGACTGTTGAACGGACTTCGCTGCGAGAGCAGGAGGACTGAGGGTCCGGCCGGACCTTCGCTCCTAACAACTCCAAAAGAACCTTTTCATCGCACCATTGAACATCCAGCTCCAACCGAGCCGTCTCGGCAACTAAAACTAATGAGTATAACCTGAGAAGAAAATTAACGTAACGAATCAAGTGTAGTGACATTTTATGTGAGCTGTAGCTTTAACCCTTGCAAACTAACTAAAATATAACCTGCAATAAATATCTAATCTGCATTTAAAGTAAATTTCTCAAGTGCATTCATTTGCTCAAGTAGTAAAAAGTTCCTCGTGGCAGTAAAAAGTTAAAGCCATTGTATGTCTAACAACTGAGTTCTGAAAGGTTATCCTAGAGACCGAATCCACTTAACAACCCCTTACGGTTTTAGAAAGAAGTAATCCTAGCCGTTAAAACCTAACCTGGCATTTACCAAGAGCACGGATCCATAAGAGGGAAGCTGCCATAACCGACGCGACTGGTGGGAGCGCCCGGGGCCAGGACTGGTCTCTCGGCCGAGCGCGCTCAGACCGGAGGAAGCAGGGTAGACGTTGGGAGTAACGGCAGTTAGCGGAGCCAGGCGAGTTCCCTCGCCAGAACACCAGCTCAACAATCTTTTAATAGAGAGCTGAGTCAGTAAGTAGCCCCGTATCGGGCCAGAAGTATCCCAGGATCTAACAAGGCCTCGCCGTGGTCTGGAAGAATCAGCTTTCCTGCCAATTGAGGAGCACAGAATCCTATGCTACTTTTGAGCTGCAGCGCACTAAAGTGGGCCGGCTAAAGCCGTTTTACTGTTTTTTAATTTACCGACCTCCAGGTCCTGCAGGTCTGATCTTATCAGAGTTCACAGACTTTCTGACCTCTATTATCAAGCTAGACAAAGTGCTTTTGGTTGGTGATTTTAATCTGCATATCAATGATACCACAGACTGTATAGCCACTGAGTTTCTCAATATTACTGAATCTTTTAATTTCACGCAACATGTTTCTGGCGCCACTCACAGGGGTGGTCACACCTTGGACCTTGTGTTCTCTCTGGGTCTTGATATTGATAATACCCGTTGTGAGGACCTACTGATCAGTGACCATAAATGTATTTTCTTTGATCTTTCTGTCAATGCTGACCCCTTGTGTCTGAAACAAACATTCCACTCCCGCATTATTACTCAGAGTACAGCTGATCAGTTCTCTATGCACTTCTGCTGTGATATTAACACAAATCTCAATGATGTTGAACTCTTGATACAGTCATTGAATGAACATTGCAACACTTTTCTGGATGAAGTGGCACCTCTTAAGGAAAGGACCAGGGCAGCCTATAACACTACTCCATGGATGACAGACGCTGTCTGCAGCCTGAGACGGAAGTGTCGCAGGACAGAGCGGCTCTGGAAAGCCACTGGGCTAGAAGTGCATTGCTCATATCTCAAGGACCTCAGAGTTTCCTTTCATGCTGGAGTAAAGGAAGCTAGAACTGCTTATTTTGCCAACTTAATCTCTTCCTCAAAGAGAAATCCCAAGATTCTGTTTGACACAATTAAGAGAATTGTTTTACCGTATGTCTCTACATTACCATGCTGTTCTGTTGATGATTGCAACAAATTCCTGATCTATTTTAATGATAAGGTATTAGGTCTGGCATTCAGCCTGGGATCTGTTCATCTACATGTCGCTCCTCGCAATCTCCTGCTGTTCTGGACTCTTTCCAGCCTATCAGCCTTCAAGACAACACTCTACTGAAACCGCTCTCCTGACGGTTTCAAATGACAAGCTGCCATCTTGGTTGCAGATGTTGTTCATTCCTCTCCAGTTCAAATTCTTGCTGGACCGTGTGTTGTGTTTAGTTGTTGATCATTACACTTTGAATGAGGGTATTATTAATGAGGGTATATATATAAGTGCTCCTCCTGCTCGGTGTTGGATGTACTGCCCCTATCGAATTACAGGCTCACATGGAAGTGCTTACCAATCAAAGTATAATAGGCCTTCTTTAATATGTATATATATTTACGACATAAAGTTACTTATATTTGAATAACTAAAGGCTTGTGCTTTAGCACTCAAAATCGGCACTGTTCTAACACACTGAATGAATTTTTATTTGAATTTTTATTTTATTTGAGTTGATTATTCGATTCTTTTTGGGGGGATTTTACATGATCAACAGTACTACAGACAAAAGAGGAGTACAAAGACAAAGACAAGTTATATTTTAACTTAAACTACATGTCATCATTCACCCATTCACACACTGATGACAGCTGCCCATCAGAACTAACATTCATAAAACATCCACACACCACAGGCACAGCTACGGGAGCAGCGGTTAAGTGTCTTTAGGACACGTGGAGCCGGGATCGAACCGCCGATCCTCTGCTCTGCTCTACACAGTACATACAGTATACTCGTCTTATGAAGAAAAATAATAACTTTCATTTTATTGTCAACTTCATCAGCTATTTAAACATATCTTTTCCATGTTTAGTGTCTTGACTAATATTTTTGTGATAAGTAATAGTAGCAGACATGCATTTACACACAGAGCTAGATACAAATAATAACAGCTGTGTGCGCAACTCAAGTCAACGTATAGAGTGGGACAGACTGCAGGAGTGTGTTCACTAGATTAATTTCCAACAGAAATGAAGCATTCTCCCAAGGCTTGTTTTTCACAATCAACCCTGGTAACAGCATACAGTACAACATGCTCCACTACACCTTTTTTGCAATTCAATTTAATGATAGTAAAAGTAATAAAACATTCAAAGATATCTACACAAACTAAATCAAACCCTGTTTTCCAGCCAAAGTAAACTCTGAGGGTGTATGTGAGGCAGAGCTGCTGTTACATCTGAATCATAGAATCCGTGATGTAGAGGAGATATCATTCATTTGTGGACCAGCCTCTAATCCCTGCCCATTCTTATCCTGAATGAATAAAACCCTTGACATGAAAGATAACAACACCATTCATGTAATCAAGCAGCAACAAAGCGAAGATCATCAGAGCAGTATTGGACTAACGTTTGCTGGCTCGTATATTCACCATCATGGTTCAACTGAGATGGCTGTGGACCAATGCTTTGTGTTTAGTGGCCATGGCTACTTCAGGTAAGAAATACTCATGCATTACTAACTGCTTGGAAGAATGAAATTGTTGAATGAAAACGTTGATATTTGTGCCATTTACAACTCATCAAAGAAAGTCCTGAATGTCCTGCTCAATGGACTGTACTTGTGGTTTTGCACATTTTAGCCCATTTACTTAAACATTGGTATGGTTCACTACATGCGCAAGAGACTAGAGGTTTTAAAATCCTAGACTGATATGCTTTGATTTGCTTGATATATTTTTGATTTACATTGTATAAAGTCCATATGCAGCTCCCTCCATACTGTTGAAAAGAGATCGCATAACAATCTCATGCTCAAATTCAAAACATTCCTTAAGAGGAAATTGTAACTTAGGAATCTACAAATAGGGTCACAGGTGGAAGAAAGAGTTGAGAAACGGATGCAACGGATTTGAGGATGCAAGGCCATGCTGATGTCCAGGGCTTTGAAGTGACACGTCAGACAGATTAGGAACATTAGTGTGAGTGATGTTCTGGTCCATGTTTCTTTCTCAAATCAACAAAACACATGTCACACTGAAACCTGCAGGGCGTCTGGCTCCTCCGAGTCTTCACCTGGACGACTTTCCCAGTGTAGAGCAGCTTAGCTCTTCTCCTGTAAAGACAGGCTTCTTTGTGCCAATGGAGATCACCAACAGACGTTTCAACACTACACTGCTCAGCACAGCATCTGGAGACTACAAGAACATGTATAAAGAAGTCAGTGACCTGGTAAGATGTATATTAGATAATGATCTACGTTTCGTACCACTAGGTATACTTAAAACTCACTTCTTTAAGTCCAAATATATAATCTATTCAGTAAGAAATACACCAGCATTTATATTCCTGGAAGTGGGGGGACATACGGGTGGCAAATATCATTTTCAGAAACTACTGTATGACTGAACACTTGTATAATGTACAGGTAAAATATATAGTTTAGTGTGTGCATCTTCTAAAGAGTACCTCTACACATCCTGTCCAAATGAATATCATTCCACTTGTGTTTGCACAGTGCTACATGTTAGGGGAGAGTTGTAACTTTAAAGACACTCCTTCTGAGCTAAGCATTGACTTAGAACATATCTACATTCTGAACTCAAAGGGAATCTGTGAGATCTATTAGGTGCGCTCACAAAGTGAGGGTTTGTTTGCTTGGGGAAGCGATAGCATCGAGTCATTTGGCCTCTTTATATGGTTCAGGTCATGATAATACTGTTGCTCAGCTGTGTATGTGTATATATCTATGTCAATACATGTCTATACATATATCTATAGTGTGTGTCTCTCTCTCTCTCTCTCTCTCTCTCTCTCTCTCTCTATATATATATATATATATATATATATACATATATACAAATATATATGTATCTATACATAGCATCACCAAAAGATTATAGTAGTCTCAGGAATGCACCAATATAAATACTGTTGCTATCCACAGTAAAGGGCAAGCTAGCTTGCTCCTCATTGGTTGGATTGCTTTGTGATTTGAGTTTTACAAGTCTGGATGCAATCCAGCTGCAAGGTCGGGCCAGCAGTAATTAAACATGTGCTCAACATTACATTATAGTACATACCGTCCATTGTCAGTGCACTGGACTATTACCTCGTTGTTAAAGTTAAGGATAATTTGTTGATTTGTATATGTTTTCTTTTCTTCTTTTGCAGTTGGAAACCATCTATGACTGCTCTACCTGTCCAACACGTCCCTACTATGGAGGTGTTGTCGGAATGACGTTCAGGTATGATCAATATCATTAATCTCTGAATCATAAAGGTAATGCATTTGGGTATATATAGTATGGCAGATGATAGTGGCAGCACAGACTCCACTTCCTGGCCAAACCATGAGTGGAACAACAGCAGGTTGGAGGCTGGTATTTAGGATTTCACTATTTTTCAAAAGAACTACTACATATGCATATAGATATACAAGTATATGTACATATTTGGAAAAACAACATCACAAATGAAGAAAATATACGTATGTATATAACTTATTTTCCTTGTAATAATACTTTCATTCACAGCTCTGGATCAGTGATCGCAAATGCATCTATTATCTTCAATTTCGCCTCTATCAATGAAGACGTTGTCTACAACTTACTTTCAGCAATCTACAATGAAACCATAACTCTCCAAACTCTCAAACTGAACCTGAGCTTTACCAGTAAGATCTCATTTTGTACACATACGTCCAATTTTTCTCCATCTTTAAAAGCAGCGTTCTACATACGTAATGAGTACTTGTTGTTTTTCTTTAGATAAAAAAGTAATACAATTTACAGTGCCTGAGACTACAACAACGATGACGACTACTACCATCACCACAGACCCTGCAACAACACCTACACCTACAACAACCACACTACCTACAACTACAACAACAACACCTACACCTACAACAACCACAACACCTACAACTACCACACCCTCAACTACACCAACCACAACACCTACACCTACAACAACAACACCTACAACAACCACAACACCTATAACAACAACAACACCTACAACAACCACAACACCTATAACAACAACCACACCTACACCTACAGCAACCACAACACCTACAACAACAACAACACCTACAACAACCACAACACCTACACCTACAACAACCACACTACCTACAACTACAACAACACCTACACCTACACCAACCACAACACCTATAACAACAACACCTACACCTACAACAACCACAACACCTACAACAACAACAACACCTACACCTACACCAACCACAACACCTGCAACTACCACACCTTCAACTACAACAACCACAACACCTACAACTACCACACCTACAACAACAACAACGACCACAACACCTACAACTACCACACCTTCAACTACAACAACCACAACACCTACAACTACAACAACCACAACACCTACAACTACCACACCTTCAACAACAACAACCACAACACGTGCAACTACCACACCTTCAACAACAACGGCCATGACTCCTACAACTACCACACCCACAACAACGACGACCACAACACCTATAACTACAACAACTACTAGAACCACAATGTCTACAACTACCATTACACTTACAACTACCACACCCACACCTACAACTACAATAACCACAACACCTATAACTACAACCACAACCCCTACAATTACCACAACTACTAGACCCACAATGCCTAACACTACCGTTACACCTACAACGAATTCAACAACTACAGCTACCACACAAAATACAACTACCACAAGAACTACAACTACCACTGCACCCACAACTCCAGCACTCACATCTGCTACTACTACAACCCGAGATACTACAACATCTTCAACCGCCAAGACAGATCATGGAAGCCGTAGTGACCCAACAGTGAACAACACAACAACTGTGATTGACAAACACAGCAGCAGCAGCAGCAGCAGCAGCAGCAGCGATGGGGGCAGTGACTGGGTCCCTGGATGGGGCATTGCCCTCTTAGTGTTGGCTGCTGCCATCTTGTTGCTACTCATAATCATCTTTATCATGCTGGTGAGTCATCAAGCAGGTTTAATACAATATCATTTTTCATTCAACAGTTTTAGTTGCTCTGCTCTGTATGACATATTTCAGTAACTACATATTTTGATGACATTGGGTTTATTCGTACAACTTTATACTCTGATAATCTGGTTGATTTTAATCTGATGCTTACATAACCTGCTCCGGAGTAGGTTATGTTTGAGACCTCCACATCTAAATCATATAAATCGATTATTTCACACATTCACACAGTTGGATATTTCTTGCCTGCTGTACTTCCTGCATTCAGCAGTTTCAACTCTGTTACTTTAAGTCTGAATTATGTGTTTAACCTCTTCGTATTTGTCTGATGTTATAGTTTTGTCTTGTAAAATGCGCCGCTCTGTTGACAGCAGACGTGTCCATGTTTGTGATTGATCAGGTGCTGTTGACACCGCCCCTCACAGTCAGTTTGAGAAACCCCGGGTTGATTTACAGAGTTGATGACCAGCTTCGTTGGACCGTTTAGCGGGATTGCAGTTGTTAGGGTCTGTTAAACCAGATAACCAGAATATACCCAGCGTATGTTGAACGGGCTTCATAGTACAGGCCCCAGGTACAGTATCTCGAGATAGATCATAGCATCACTCCTTTGCCTCTTAGGAAGGTCATGTCATGTGTTGGAGGAATTGAAGTGGATAGAGCTTCCTGATGAGGTTGTTCACTCTACTTCTACTCTCTGAGCTCTGCTTCTGCTCTTTTGTTTCAGTTGGTCCAATGGTGTTGTGTGACAACAGAAAGCAGTCAAATGGACACTACAGAGGATCCATATGACAATGAAAAGAAACAACCGCCTCAGGGCCCTTTGCCTGTACACTCACCTCAAACCCCAGTGACACAGACACCGGGGTCTACCCCTGTCATCGTTGTAAGTACTGCATGTATAGTAAGACCTGTGCAGTGTGTATATATTGCTTGTATTTGTATCACTTTGTATATGAAACATGCATGTAAACACATTTAGTCCTCTCATGCTTTTTCTACAGGGGGACACACCCAAGAAGAACAGAACAGGGTTCTATACAGTGAATCCCTGAGATGATCTGAATGAATGGGAGCCAGCAAGCAACAGGTAGCACACTTTCTTCAGTAGATCATTGATGCTGCCCAGGCATATGGGAACAGTCCTGTTGATTCTGACCCAGTGTCCACAAGTAATAACTTTAAGGTTTACAGCAATATAAATAAGTCACTTCCTGTGCTCAGAAGCTTTCGTAATTTCTGCAATATATGCTTTACAGTCAAATCTCATTGCTTTTGCTTCTTTCCCGTTTCCATGAAGTATTTTGATTGACACTATCATGTGAAAAACACAATGTTTAAACTTGAATTGAAGGATATCATGCATTAGAAAACCACATACCTTCAAATTGATGGGTTTCATAGCCACATAGCCACATAGTCACATGGTTAAAGGTATGTTTATGACAATGTTTATGAAAATGCTATCTCTGCATGTTTGGTAATTTTTAGTCTTTCACTGAAGTTGAAGCAGGACATTCTATTTATGGCTTGATGACCTATTGGACTCATGAAGCTCAATGCGTAATAACTAAGGCATGGTCACCAAGCCCAACACAAGGCTGGGTCCTGAAGAGTTGACATGTTGGCGATACAGGCCTTTTATCAACAGCAACAATATAATAAATGGCTGAATAAATAAATACAGTTGAACTTGGACTGCATGTTTAGTAAGTGATCGTTATCTAACGCCGTGTTGTAATGCAGAGGGAATGAAGTGTCTCTGACCGCTCCCACTCTCTCAACAGTATAGACCTGAATCACCGCTTAGTCATTCCAACATTTGTTTGACACTCACACCAAGGCGCTGTCTGACAACACAAGGAGGCTGGGCATTGTGTGTTTTCCTATGAATTTACGAGTTTATTTAACAAAGGCATGCTTTCCATAAATGCAATTGTACTGAGAGAGGGTTTACAGTGCACAGTTCAACAAACACAAATGTTACTGAGGGCGCATTGAAACAAGCCCTGTTGAGTCCGGTTGAACCAAACCGCAGTGGTTACAGCCCTGCGGCGGTTGGTTTGGGTGGACGTGTACGCGAGACTCAACCTCTGGAGCAGCTTTAATGACATCATCGAACAACTTAATGCTTCATCCGCAAACTCGTGTCACAGTGTAGGAAAGCACATCACATCTGTCGAAGCAACAGTTGAGACGTACGAGGAGCCAACATATCGAGCAACATTTACACCACGTGACTTTTGTTTACAACTTCTGGACTGTGTGAGTTTGGCCTTCGGGACGCAACACGGACCAGTTGGAAAATTGAAACAATGTTTCATCCTTTAATCTGGTTCAATGGAGGAATCTGACCTTTAGGTGTGAAGCCGCTGTTAGACCCACCAGTCGAAGAAGATAAGAGCGTGAGCAGTTATGTCTGATTGAGGGCTTTAAGTTACATTGTGTGATTTAGATCCAACTCTCAATACCATGAACACAAAAAACTGTCATTTCTGGTGAACTTGTAGGTTTCAAACTGAAACATAGCTCAGGTCAGTAGTTACTACCATTTTAATCAATACTGCTATTTATTAGTAATAATTATTAGTATTTATTCATTATGCAACCAAATATAGCCAGAATGTCAAAATGATTCATTAAACAGACATTTCAAACACACAAAGCCAGCCCATCTCCCTGTCAGGGTCTGAATTGATTGCATTCTTCCCCGCCGGTAACTGTAATGGTGAAGCTGGTGACATATAGAGCCATGCTACTCTGTATTGCAACTAAGTTATCGAGACAATGGTTCACATGGTTTTGTCGTACAAATGGAAAATGCAAATCATAGTTTGCTTAAACTGCCAATGCTTCTACACACAGAACGCATGACAGTGAACTCAAGATATTGTCTGAGTTCATCAGTTTCTTCCTTTCACAATTAATTCCACTCAATGTTGATGAAATGTTGCTCAGCGCCTCTGAACAGTGCAAGGTTCATTTGAACACTGCTCGACTCTAACCCTAACCCCGAGGCCCCCAAACAGACCTGGCCCAGCCCTGAACATTCATCATGTCAAAGGTCAGTGTTCATCACTCCAACTGAATTATGTTTGTCATGTCCTTCCAGCCAGCCTGCAGTGAAGAACCATCAACTCCATCAACATGGATGAACAATGATCAAGAGATGTTATTTATTGCACCGTTTTTCAACAGAAAGCTGACATATTAAAGGAATTACAGTTTCCCTCAGTTGTTTACACACCAATACTTGTACTTGTACAATTACCACAACCTGTAACTCATTTACTAAGAACCTGAACGCATGTGTCAGAACTGGCCAGAGCCAAACAGAAAGCTTTTTGTTTTGTCTAAGTCTATAACTTAATAACTTGGGATGTATACAGCATATTTGTGTTTCTATATTTAAGTTTAAAACATTGTACAAACATATTTTACAACAGATACTGTACATACATAGTAAGTGTAACATTTAACATATAAGAGGCGTAAGTCCTAAGTTCTAGTGTTTTACATTGAGCACACCATTGTTCAACTGGTTTTTATACATATCTGTTCATGTGTGTGTGTGTTTTCAACACAAAATACCATTTAAAGAAGACATACCATTGTTTAGAATGCAATGTTTCATTTTGCAGAAGAAGCAGAGTTTTGTGTTTTTGGATTTGTGTGAAGAGTTTTGAGAATATGAGGCATTCTTTTAGAAAACGTGTAAACAATTGAGAAAACAATATTATAAATAGAGATCACAAATGCTAATATAGATAACGAAAACATTTCTCTGCATGACAATTATTCAACACAAGCCAATGATGAATAGCTGATGTGTTTTTCTTTAATATTTCCCTGCATGATTTTAGGAACATTAATTGACACAATCAATTCATAATTGTTACCATATTTGCTCAGCATGTCAAATGTTTGTTGTATGTTATATATTGAAATATTAAACCTGTCTCAATATGATTAAAGTACCATGCTGCTGACCCTTTTACTGTATATTTCTACCTTCCAGACAGTTGGATTATTTTCATCCAAATATACATAAATACCACATAGCAAGACATAAGAAAGCACATCCAGCATCAGACGCTCAAAGAGATCAAAAAATAGATGAGAATTCAAGGCTGCTTTGAACCGTTGAACGATTAAACATTTCTTGAACGTCAAATAGGTTTTTTGTAAACCTAGATTAGACTATGTTTCAATTGCTACAGAACTTTAAACTTAACGAAGAGAGTTTTATGAGTTTTCAAAATGATTCAATAATTTATAAAAACCAAACTTAGTCCCCACATGGCACATGCACGGTTCATACCATCTGATATATCAACAGCAAGACCCTTGACATTTCTACTTCTCTCATGATATTGTCTGTGTTAGACTTCAGAGATATTGTTGGAGCAAAGTATATGAATATGTTGACCAAACACAATACACAAAGACAAATACTGTGAAGACAAATACTACAAGTATTTATTTCGCATTTCCAAAGGTTGCATTTTTCACGGAAAATCAGAACAGAACATGAAATACTGTAGAATGAAGCACGTTAACGCGCAGAAACAGACAAAAAGATGAATTACAGTTATTTTCAATCTATGGCTGCTATGTTGACATCCATTGCTGTTGTAAACAACCCCTCACATGTGGTCTTCTTTATCGTGCTTACGTCCTAATTGATGCACGGACGGGCATTTGGGCAGGTGGAACCAGGCATTTGGCCAATTTTTCCAAAGGTGGGACATTTTGAACGACAGCTTTTTCAAAATGGCAAACACGTGATGTCAAAGCCCTGAGTCTCATGTAGTGTAGTCTCTACACTACACTTCACTGTCTCTACACCACACTCCTCTCTACACCACACTCCTCTCTACACCACACTTCACTGTCTCTACACACTACACTTCACTGTCTCTACACCACACTCCTCTCTACATCACGCTCCTCTCTACACCACACTTCACTCCTCTCTACACCACACTTCACTGTCTCTACACCACACTCCTCTCTACATCACGCTCCTCTCTACACCACACTTCACTCCTCTCTACACCACACTTCACTGTCTCTACACCACACTCCTCTCTACACCACACTCCTCTCTACATCACGCTCCTCTCTACACCACACTTCACTCCTCTCTACACCACACTTCACTGTCTCTACACCACACTCCTCTCCACACCACACTCCTCTCTACACCACACTTCACTGTCTCTACACCACACTCCTCTCTACACCACACTTCACTCCTCTCCACATCACACTCCTCTCTACACCACACTTCACTCCTCTCCACACCACACTCCTCTCCACATCACACTCCTCTCCACATCACACTCCTCTCTACACCACACTTCACTCCTCTCCACACCACGCTCCTCTCCACACCACACTCCTCTCCACATCACACTCCTCTCCACATCACACTCCTCTCTACACCACACTTCACTCCTCTCCACACCACACTCCTCTCCACATCACACTCCTCTCTACACCACACTTCACTCCTCTCCACATCACACTCCTCTCTACACCACACTTCACTCCTCTCCACACCACACTCCTCTCCACATCACACTCCTCTCGACACCACACTCCTCTCCACATCACACTCCTCTCCACACCACACTCCTCTCTACATCACACTTCACTGTCTCTACACACTACACTTCACTGTCTCTACACCACACTCCTCTCTACATCACGCTCCTCTCTACACCACACTTCACTCCTCTCCACACCACACTCCTCTCCACATCACACTCCTCTCTACACCACACTTCACTCCTCTCCACATCACACTCCTCTCTACACCACACTTCACTCCTCTCCACATCACACTCCTCTCTACACCACACTTCACTCCTCTCCACACCACACTCCTCTCCACATCACACTCCTCTCGACACCACACTCCTCTCCACATCACACTCCTCTCCACACCACACTCCTCTCTACATCACACTTCACTGTCTCTACACACTACACTTCACTGTCTCTACACCACACTCCTCTCTACATCACGCTCCTCTCTACACCACACTTCACTCCTCTCTACACCACACTTCACTGTCTCTACACCACACTCCTCTCTACACCACACTCCTCTCTACATCACGCTCCTCTCTACACCACACTTCACTCCTCTCTACACCACACTTCACTGTCTCTACACCACACTCCTCTCCACACCACACTCCTCTCTACACCACACTTCACTGTCTCTACACCACACTCCTCTCTACACCACACTTCACTCCTCTCCACATCACACTCCTCTCTACACCACACTTCACTCCTCTCCACACCACACTCCTCTCCACATCACACTCCTCTCCACATCACACTCCTCTCTACACCACACTTCACTCCTCTCCACACCACGCTCCTCTCCACACCACACTCCTCTCCACATCACACTCCTCTCCACATCACACTCCTCTCTACACCACACTTCACTCCTCTCCACACCACACTCCTCTCCACATCACACTCCTCTCCACATCACACTCCTCTCTACACCACACTTCACTCCTCTCCACATCACACTCCTCTCTACACCACACTTCACTCCTCTCCACACCACACTCCTCTCCACATCACACTCCTCTCGACACCACACTCCTCTCCACATCACACTCCTCTCCACACCACACTCCTCTCTACATCACACTTCACTGTCTCCACACCACACTCCTCTCTACATCACACTTCACTGTCTCCACACCACACTCCTCTCCACATCACACTCCTCTCCACATCACACTCCTCTCTACACCACACTTCACTGTCTCTACACCACACTCCTCTCTACACCACACTTCACTGTCTCCACACCACACTCCTCTCCACATCACACTTCACTGTCTCCACACCACACTCCTCTCCACATCACACTCCTCTCCACACCACACTTCACTGTCTCCACAGCACACTCCTCTCCACATCACACTTCACTGTCTCCACACCACACTCCTCTCCACATCACACTCCTCTCCACACCACACTCCTCTCCACACTACACTTCACTGTCTCTACACCACACTCCTCTCTACACCACACTTCACTCCTCTCCACACCACGCTCCTCTCCACATCACACTCCTCTCTACACCACACTTCACTCCTCTCCACACCACGCTCCTCTCCACATCACACTCCTCTCTACACCACACTTCACTCCTCTCCACATCACACTCCTCTCCACATCACACTCCTCTCTACACCACACCACACTCCTCTCCACACTACACTTCACTGTCTCTACATCACGCTCCTCTCTACACCACACTTCACTGTCTCTACACCACACTCCTCTCTACACCACACTTCACTCCTCTCCACATCACACTCCTCTCTACACCACACTTCACTCCTCTCCACACCACACTCCTCTCCACACCACGCTCCTCTCCACACCACGCTCCTCTCCACATCACACTCCTCTCTACACCACACTTCACTGTCTCCACACCACACTCCTCTCCACATCACACTCCTCTCCACACCACACTCCTCTCCACACTACACTTCACTGTCTCTACATCACGCTCCTCTCTACACCACACTTCACTGTCTCTACACCACACTCCTCTCTACACCACACTTGTCAAGAAGAGTTGACCCCTCAGAGCTGCCTCGGTAACATGTGAGCACATTCAAGGGAGAGTCAGGATATAAGAGCACAAAGCATATACTCAGAATAAAGTGTAATGAAAAGATAAAGTGTATGAATTATGTAACGAAATGTTTAATCAATATGTAACGAATGTTTAAATGCATAGAGTAAGTTAACAATGGTGATAAGTGTTTAACAAATGTTTTGTGTAACCAGGAGCTGAGATAGAAATGAATAGTCAGAATGACTTTGCAGAAATCAGAGGCAGATGTTGTGGGTGGAGGAGACTGTTGCAAGAGATGAGTCATGGAGGCAGGAAGCCTGGAACTTGTCCGGACTTGTTCAAGAACCCAACGCCCTCTCCAGAGGGAGGGGGGATGAGATCATGTATTGAACAAGGGGGGCTGATTAAGCCCGAATGAGATATAAAAGGAGACATTTGCAGGCAGCACACTGGGATTTCAACACGGGTGCCGTCCAAGAGCACCGAGGGAAGATACGGACGATCGTAACTGATGTATTGAGGACTTCGTCTCTGTTCACGGAAAGAAGACCGCTGTTCGTGGACAATAAGATTTAAAGACGGAGGTTTTCCTCTCCCCACTGCTCGACTCTTAACATCTGGACAACGGAGAAGACGCAGCAGCCCGAGAAAGACTTTGTACTGAGTTTTGAGGACTGTTGAACGGACTCCGCTGCAGAGCAGGAGGACGGAGGGTCCGGCCGGACCTTCGCTCCTAACAACTCCAAAAGAACCTTTTCATCGCACCATTGAACATCCAGCTCCAACCGAGCCGTCTCGGCAACTAAAACTAATGAGTATAATCAGAGAAGAAAATTAACGTAACGAATCAAGTGTAGTGACATTTTATGTGAGCTGTAGCTTTAACCCTTGCAAACTAACCAAATATAACCTGCAATAAATATCTAATCTGCATTTAAAGTAAATTTCTCAAGTGCATTCATTTGCTCAAGTAGTAAAAAGTTCCTCGTGGCAGTAAAAAGTTAAAGCCATTGTATGTCTAACAACTGAGTTCTGAAAGGTTATCCTAGAGACCGAATCCACTTAACAACCCCTTACGGTTTTAGAAAGAATTAATCCTAGCCGTTAAAACCTAACCTGGCATTTACCAAGAGCACGGATCCATAAGAGGGAAGCTGCCATAACCGACGCGACTGGAGGGAGCGCCCGGGGCCAGGACTGGTCTCTCGGCCGAGCGCGCTCTGACCGGAGGAAGCAGGGTAGACATTGGGAGTAACGGCAGTTAGCGGAGCCAGGCGAGTTCCCTCGCCAGAACACCAGCTCGACAATCTTTTAATAGAGAGCTGAGTCAGTAAGTAGCCCCGTATCGGGCCAGAAGTACCCCGGGATCTAACACACTTCACTCCTCTCCACACCACGCTCCTCTCCACATCACACTCATCTCCACATCACACTCCTCTCTACACCACACTTCACTCCTCTCCACACCACACTCCTCTCTACATCACACTCCTCTCCACATCACACTCCTCTCCACATCACACTCCTCTCCACATCACACTCCTCTCCACATCACACTCCTCTCTACACCACACTTCACTCCTCTCCACACCACACTCCTCTCCACATCACACTCCTCTCCACATCACACTCCTCTCCACATCACACTCCTCTCTACACCACACTTCACTCCTCTCCACACCACACTCCTGTCCACATCACACTCCTCTCCACATCACACTCCTCTCTACACCACACCACACTCCTCTCCACACTACACTTCACTGTCTCTACATCACGCTCCTCTCTACACCACACTTCACTGTCTCTACACCACACTCCTCTCTACACCACACTTCACTCCTCTCCATATCACACTCCTCTCTACACCACACTTCACTCCTCTCCACACCACGCTCCTCTCCACACCACGCTCCTCTCCACACCACACTCCTCTCTACACCACACTTCACTGCTCTCCACACCACACTCCTCTCCACATCACACTCCTCTCTACACCACACTTCACTGCTCTCCACACCACACTCCTCTCTACACCACACTTCACTCCTCTCCACATCACACTCCTCTCTACACCACACTTCACTGTCTCTACATCACGCTCCTCTCCACACCACACTCCTCTCCACACCACACTCCTCTCCACACCACACTCCTCTCTACACCACACTTCACTGTCTCTACATCACGCTCCTCTCTACATCACGCTCCTCTCCACACCACACTCCTCTCTACACTACACTTCACTGTCTCTACATCACGCTCCTCTCTACATCACGCTCCTCTCCACACCACACTCCTCTCTACACTACACTTCACTGTCTCTACATCACGCTCCTCTCTACATCACGCTCCTCTCCACACTACACTTCACTGTCTCTACACCACGCTCCTCTCCACACCACACTCCTCTCCACACCACACTCCTCTCTACACCACACTTCAGTGTCTCTACATCACACTCCTCTCCACACCACTCTCCTCTCTACACCACGCTCCTCTCTACATCACGCTCCTCTCTACATCACGCTCCTCTCCACACCACTCTCCTCTCTACACCACGCTCCTCTCCACATCACGCTCCTCTCCACACCACTCTCCTCTCTACACCACGCTCCTCTCCACACCACGCTCCTCTCCACACCACGCTCCTCTCTACACCATGCTCCTCTCCACACCACGCTCCTCTCCACACCACACTTCTCTCTACACCACGCTCCTCTCTACACCACGCTCCTCTCCACACCACGCTCCTCTCCACACCACGCTCCTCTCCACACCACACTTCTCTCTACACCACACTCCTCTCCACACCACGCTCCTCTCTACACCACACTCCTCTCCACACCATGCTCCTCTCCACACCACGCTCCTCTCCACACCACACTTCTCTCTACACCACGCTCCTCTCCACACCACGCTCCTCTCTACACCACACTTCACTGTCTCTACACCATGCTCCTCTCCACACCACGCTCCTCTCCACACCACGCTCCTCTCCACACCACGCTCCTCTCTACACCACACTTCACTCCTCTCCACATCACACTCCTCTCCACACCACACTCCTCTCCACATCACACTCCTCTCGACACCACGCTCCTCTCCACATCACACTCCTCTCGACACCACGCTCCTCTCTACATCACACTCCTCTCCACACCACGCTCCTCTCTACATCACACTCCTCTCCACATCACACTCCTCTCGACACCACGCTCCTCTCCACATCACACTCCTCTCGACACCACACTCCTCTCCACACCACACTCCTCTGCACACCACGCTCCTCTCTACATCACACTTCACTCCACACCACGCTCCTCTCCACACTACACTTCACTGTCTCTACATCACACTCCTCTCCACATCACACTCCTCTCTACACCACGCTCCTCTCTACATCACACTTCACTCCACACCACGCTCCTCTCCACACTACACTTCACTGTCTCTACATCACACTCCTCTCCACATCACGCTCCTCTCCACATCACACTCCTCTCTACACCACACTTCACTGTCTCTACACCACGCTCCTCTCTACATCACGCTCCTCTCTACACCACGCTCCTCTCTACACCACGCTCCTCTCCACACCACGCTCCTCTCTACATCACACTCCTCTCCACACCACTGTAAGAGAACAGTAAAGGGACAGCTTAGAGGGGGGGACAGCTTAGAAAGGGGGACAGAGGAAAGAAGACCTGGCAACCCGGAACTTGTGGGTTGGGGGGCGGAGTTTCGGGGTGCGTGGTGGCGTCACGGTCGTTGGCGTTCCCCCCCGTGTGTTGTGCATGTAGGTACATTTGGGTTTTTTTTTTTTTTTTCCTAACGTGACTTTGGGAAAGTTTGTGAGGAGTTGGCACATGGCACTCGATGGGGGACCTGGCTGGTGCGTGGAGGGGTGGCGGCGTCTTTGAGCGCTGCGTGCCGGGTAGCCAGAGTGGTCGGAGGCTCGTTCCCGAGCTGGGTCTGGAGCGAGCGAAGAAGGAGAGAGCTGGATTTACGTCCCACTGTCAGATCATCGAGTGTTTGAGTCTCTGGCAGACATCTTGAGCCCTTTATGAACCCTTTCCATAAGTCACATAGGATGCTGACTTAGCCGAAGGGAATTACCCACAAATCATTGCAATGTGACGTTAAACACGGGGTAACCAGTGGACGCATGGAGACGTAAAAAAAAAAGGTAAACAAAGAGGACGGTGTTCAGCCTGGAATATTAAATGTACTCAGAAACATTAAGGGTTAAAGATGGAAGATGAAATGCATGAAATCAGAAGATATTTATTCATTTATTCATCAAACATTCGATTTTGTCATTGAAGCCGTTTTGACAAAAACGAGTAAATAGATGATATGAATGACCTCATCTAGTGAGGAAAGAGCCTGAAGACGTTCAAATCAGGGAGTACAACGTATAAAATAAATACACACAATTATACATCATATTTGTGGACGTTGTCATGGTAACGTGATATGTTGCAGCAAAGTGCTGTCCCGTTCATATTTACACCATCTCAAGCCCTCACAGTCTCTCACACTCAAACCTACCAGGTGACGTCAGTAAGTCCTTGAGGGTTTAGGGTTTGAGGCTTTAGGGGGGACGCTGGGACTGGGACCCTGGTTCCCCATTGAAAAGTATCTTTGTAAAATATTTGCATATTTTTTGTCCTTCTCATACATTTCTGTATCAGGTAGTTTCAAGACATCAATCAAGGCTCAGTGCAGTTCATTCTGCACCGCTTGTCTTATAGTGTTCTGGTCCTGCTGCTTTACCTCATCCAGTTGGTACTGTGTGGGGAATGCTCCCCACAGAATGAAGCATAGGGTGTAGTGCTGTGAACACAGCCCTCAGGCTGGCTCCTCCCCCAACCAATTCCCAAATCAGTGCCAGCTTAGAAAAGGCACCTGTTGGCATGGCTTCATCCCTTTTATCCTGTCTCTGTGTGGCTCCTAGCGGTGTTTCGTGTGACAGGTATGTAATTATTGTGATCGGTTAGCATTATGAAATACAGCCACTTTTATTAACCCTGTACTGACATGTTGGCTGAAAATCATTTTAGAAGCTCCATCATCTTCCTGCCGTCGATGAGTGACTGCATATGTTGGTACCGCATATACGGTATGAGCTGGTAAGTATCACAACCTTCATTTGTATTGTGTTGCAGCATGGTGAGCCTGTTAATCCAGGTTTTTCAAAGGTTCACCTGCTGCTGTTTTGCCTTCACGTTTTGATAAATTTACATTGTTCAACAATGTTTTTTATTTGTCTGGATTCTTTTTGTTAGTTCCCTTTTTCTTGAGGTGAAGTAGAGTGCCGTTGTTGGGAGGTGAGGTACCCGAGGTGAGGTCCCTACCTTATGCACGTACACACCCTGGGATAAGAGTGTCAACTGCACATAATCATATTCTGGGTTATTTAATAATGATGCCAGTCAGAATTTCAAAACGTACAGATGCAAATAATTCATAAATAAGACGATCGCATTCCGCCGGTAGAAATGGATCCTGCGCTTATAAACAGAACACAGAACACAGTTTGTTAACAGACTACAGAGAGAAACACTCTACAGTGGTGATCGCTGTGTGTCTTTATTAGTTATTAGTATTATTAGTTCCTGTTATTAAGTACAGTGATCACGTGAACAGACACAAACTTATCTAAAGTCTATGCAGCTGATCAGCTGTGATCATCAGCACCGTCATCAGAAACAGACGTCGCTTCACGTAACTGAGGAAAGGACGTCTCATGTCTCCTAAAACATATTTCCTTGTTTCCTCTCTCCTCGCATGGTTTCCTCCATGCATCCCTGGTGGGAGGGACTAAGACGCAAGGAAAGGATGCAAGTGAGGGAAACGGGGATGCAGTTAAGAGACTTGAGATATACCCATCAGCCTCTGCTGTTAAGTTTCATTTCACGATAGTCACGTGCTCGCCCACTGACCAATCACAGCGCACTCTACACCTCGCGGCAGAGCTGCACATGAACACTGAGCTGCACATAATGCTGACGTCATTATAGGCCAGCTAGCAGCTCTGACACGTCAAAGAAAACACCCAACATGTCAAACTAAAGATCTGATTGGTTGAAGAACATGACAATCAACAATATCGTCCCCATTCACTTAAAGTGCACATGGATTCACTTGTGAGTCTGCAGGCCTCTGGCCTCTGTTCTACCTAGAGACACAGAGGTGAGATCTGATTGGATAAAAGCTCGACTTAAAACAAGCTGCACTGGAAGCAGAGCAACTGAGGAAGACAGTAGCTGTGCAATGAGGAAATAAGATAATGGGAAAATAATTTTATCAATGATAATACATGTAGTGTATTTCAGAACAATTCAATTATAAAATAGATATGACTTTGTGATTCTGTTTAGGCCAGCAGAGAAGGCCTTGCAGGCCCTGACGGCCCACCACTGACAGGATGCCAGCAGGAGTAAATGTAAACGACATTTTCAAAATGGTGAAATAACCTTTGCTGCATTTTCAATAATATCCTTGACAAAAAATGTCTTTCCACAGTTTGATGGTCCGCTCACCACCAAACTAAAAGTATGTTGTCGTCTGGCATCAAATCCAAATCCTCGGTACAAGGCTTACGACCCGAACAATACGTTTGAATAATACTAGTGTTTGGAAAATTCAGAAGCTTAAATTGTGGGAAATATGTTTTCGGTGGACTTCGCTCAACCTGGCAACCCACCCAGCGTAAGAGCCTGCTCTCACTTTACTTAACGCTCATTAAGTTATGCTATAATGTAATATAGAGCTTTATAACCCGTTTCACTTCTGCCACCTGAGGCACTTTGACAGAAGTGGAACGTGGTGCTGGACTTCTTGTTGAAGAAGTGGCTGTGACCACGGTTTGTCTTTGGCTGAGGCTGCAGACGCAGGAGAAGGACCCAAGCCCTCGGCCTCTTCTTGTCCAGCTTTCTCCGCTTCCACAGCGTCGTCTTTGAAGCATTGGCAGGTTCAGCCTCAATGGTGGGATCAGCAGCAGCCGGTAGGTCTTGGGCCTGGGAGGGACCCGGCCGGTCAGAGGATTCAAGCTCTTCCCAGTGTGCGGCTCTGGGGATGACAGGAACTCTGTATCAAACAGGAATTCCTGAAGGCCCTCATCAACCCCTTCCTCCTCCTCCTCCTCCGCCTCCTCCGCCTCTCCCTCTGGGTCGTCTGGCAGCACCCGTCTGGTCTGGGAGAAGAGGTAGTTGACCCCTATCAACTCCCCTGTGGCAGCACATCACATAATAATAAAACCAAGTTATGAACACAGTCAAACATACGGCAGCTTTCTGAGTTTCTCTCCCTCCCTCAGCAGTTACCTGTGTACTCCCGTATCCGTCAACCAGCCTCCTCCCGTACAGGCTCTGGGCCAGTTGACAGTGTCCAGGTCCTGGCTGTGCCCCCTCTCCACCGAGGCACGTTTATTTATTTGATTGGTTTATTTGATAAGGGACAGTGCACATAAATAAAAACATTTCTGTAAATGCGCCACAGCTAGCCAAGAGGCTATTTTTCATCATATTCTCCAAACCAGCATCTTTATTTATTCTCGAAGATAACTATAAACACATTCCTATTGTTAAAGATATGAACCAACTCAAACCTGATATCAAACTTCACGTCATGTTTCTGCAGCTCAGAGGAGACATTGAACTACAGACACTCGTCTGATGACATCATCATCATCATCATCATCATCATCTTCTGAAAGATAGAAATGTCAACTAGTGTTAAACAACTGCAGAACTGGACGTTCATGACTGGACGTCCCCAACGTTGTACTTCAGCTCGCTGTATGTACGTACAAAAACCCCCTTTGTAGGTCTGCCCTCAACCACGGCCCGATAGATGATTGAAAATTATTCGATTATTGACGGAGAGCTCTTCCAGCCTTTACGGTACTCGTTCAGGGGTCCAGGAAACACACCGACCCACTACATGCGGTGTTAACAGGGTAGGAAACTTACATATTTTTTCGGGGGAAATTTTTGCCCCCACTGACTGAAATCCAGGGGCATTTAAAAGAAATTGGGGGCAGTTTTTGAAACTTGTGAAATAACATTTAACCTTTGTTGAAAATAATAAATATACTTATTTCGGCTTACAGTACATGAGCAATTGTCATCAAATGACAATAAGACTATTAGGCAGTAGTCTGCAGATTCAAAGTGTTTTCTTAGATTTTTTGAACAAAAAACAAACATAAATCAGACAATCATATTCAATTTTATTCTTATTTCATTGTGGCTATTTATTGTTCTTACATTTTTTAAACAACGATTAACAATTATTAAGTCAACGATGCCTTGATTACATATATATTCATTGTGTGGAATTATTAAGAAAGATATTTTTGTAGCACCTCAAATATTGTGATATTACCCATTTTTGTCCTGAACATATGCATTAGTCATTGTATGGAATTTTTGAGAGCACCTTCAAAATTTAAAAAATGTGCCATTTGAAGGTCCAAATTTAGTTCAGAGTTTTTACTCAGTAAAATATCTTAATTGACTGTCAGTCAGGTATTATTCATTAGCAACCCTCATATCAAAGAATAAAGACACTTTTTAGGTGTATTTTCCCTTTAACTCACGAGATGCAGGCATGTTTTATACTTAATGTGAATATAATTCATTTAATCTAATTCCCATTATGCAATATGTATACTTTGTTGGCATCTTATTCTGAAAACCGGATATTCGTCTCTCTGAAGAAACCGGATGTTGTCTCACGTTAATCTTTCCGCTAGCTTTCAAAGTCCTTCGCTCGCTCCCGATCTGCGCCGTTTGAAAGAGTTTACCGTGAATTTCAGCCTACAACGCTAGGTGCACTAACATGCAAGTGTCTGCTGAGTTGACCGCAGTCACAGGTCTGATGAAGAAGCGCTCCATTTATTTATTTGTTTAGAAAGTTCGGTTCTTGACGCACACGCAACATCAGTCAAGGCGAAAATCAAAAGCGTTCTATGGCAACTGCACTGGGTCATATAGGCTACGATGTTTTTGACAAGTTCATTAAATTATTATTATTAGAGGAAATTATGGGGGCATTTTTTGCCCCCCCTCCTAGTGAGATCAGGGGCAAAATTATATTTCTTAGGGGCATTTTTGCCCTCGTGTATTTCCGACACTGGTTGTTAATGACATCACGTGATGCTGCTCAGCCAATCAAATGTGTGTATTCTGATAAACTTCCCGACTCAAGTGAGATTCACACACGTTATATATTTGAAATGACAGTCAGTTGTTGACTACATACAGACGTTAATACAACTGTTGGCTACTTCAATATGGAACTAAATCATAGAACAAGTTCGACATTACTGTGATGTTCTGGAGCTTTGATGAGGACATTCTCTCTAAATCACGTGTCAAACTCAAGGCCCGCGGGCCGAATTCGGCCCGCCACGTCATTTTATGTGGCCCGCGAATCCACCAGCAAAAACCAAAAACATTTTTTTAAATTTATTTGAGGAGAAAATAATTAAAAGTTTGACTTGAAAATAAAAGTATCCCCATGGTCGAAGTTATGAGATAGAAAGTTGAAATTGTGAGATAGAAAGTTGAAGTTATGAGATAGCATGTTGTCTGTACAGACATTAAAACGAAAGTTACGAACGTAACTACGGTTCTATGAATCCTGGATGACCGCCAGAGGCAGTGCTTAACACTGGATATCTTCCGTCGCGCGCATGCGCAGGTCGAATATTTATATCAACAAAGTCACGTGTGACCTCGGATGACCACCGTCGTCTATAAGTTCCGGTGTCATCCTGAGCTCAGTCCTATGGAATCTTCTCGCGAGTTCACGGGATTCCGAGTGACCAAGAACTCTGGCGGTCATCCAGGATTCATAGAACCGTAGTTACGTTCGTAACTTTCGTTCTATTTCATCCTTACTGACCGCCAGAGGCAGTGCTTAACACTGGATGACTTATACCAAAAGAGTCACGAGGAAGCACAGTAACTACCCCTTATAGCTCCGGCAGAGAAAATTGGCCAAGAACCCTCCCCAGTGGGTGAGGGTCGGCAACGTTAACTCTGTAGTGTTTGGTGAATGTGCTCGGTGATGCCCATGAGGCCGCCGCACATGTATCCCCCACAGGCACACCACTCAGGCTTACCAGACACTCTTGGTAGTGACCCTTCACCCCGGATGGCCGAGCGCAGCCGCTCGCCTTGTATGTATCGGCAATGGCCTCCACTATCCAGTGGGACAGGTGCCGTTTTTCCTTTTTTTTTTCTTAAAAAGGAGCACAGCCCTTCTTAGGCTCACCATAACTGACTATGCAGGCGGTGGCTTCCATATAAGCTCTGAGGGCCCACACTGGGCACAGCAGCCTTGACCTCTCCTCCCCCGATGGGGGAGGGGGGGGTCAACTTTGCCAGCTGGATAGGCCGGTTTATATGTGAACGTATCCACCCCCTTGGGAGAAACACTGCCTTAGGCCAGAAAGTGACACCCAAGCCATCTGAGTTCCACCTCAGACATGATTCTTCCACTGATAGGGCATGCAGCTCGCCCCCACATTGAGCTGAATTGACAGCAAGGAGAAAACCGTCTTGCTGATAGCCATCTAGGCTCCGCCTGTGCCAGGGGTTCAAAAGGACAAGCATAAGCTGTCCAGTACCAAGGGTAGGTCCCATGCAGGGGAGACCGGCCCTTATCCAGGAGGGACTGTAGAAACTCAGTACAGCAGGCACGGGGCGCTGTACTGGGACCTTGTTCTGAGCCGCACACTAGTCGGAGAACAGCTTTCACCTGTTTCTTGTACTGCCGGCCGGTAGACCGCGCACTGGCATTCAGAATAGTCCGTCAGACTGGTTCTATGCAGCCACTCAGCATCCGGTCGGGCCCTCCCGTGACACCTAATTGAAGGCGGCAGGGATTGGAATGCCAAATCCGACCCTCTAGTTGCGACAGGAGATCCCTCCTGTCGGGGAAGAACTCTGACAAGCTTATAGCAAAAGCAGAGGGAATGGTGGAAAGGCATAAAGAAGATCCTCTGGCCACGTGTGAGCCAGGGCATCTTGACCCAGAGGGCTGGTCCTCCGTCAGGGAGACCCAGTGGGGGCAGTGGGTCGACACGTCTGGATGCAGCCGCCACTCTCCCGGTGGAGGCTTGTAACGGAACAGGAAAACCACAACTTGTTCCATTCTCCTGGTGGGTACATTGCCCACAGGCTGGTCAGGCGGGGGGCCTCCCAAGTCAGAAGGCCACGGTGATCCCCGTAGCAACTTCTGCAGATCTGGTGCCCCATCGATAGTTCATGGGAAATCACAGCAGAGGTGCTGTCCACCGGACAAGCACATGCTTTCCCTTCAAACATGGAAGGAAGTGCTCGAGCGCTAGCTCTAGAACCTGGACCTGCGGTCTTTCAGCAGACAACTGCCCCCCGGCTGTCCTGTTCTGTCACCCTGCACCCCGCCTTGAGAGGCAGGTATCTGTTGTGACAATCTCCTGGTGGAATGGAACCGAGCCCCTGGGGCTCGGTTCCTGGGACACTGTTCGCCAGATATGCACTCCCTCCATGGGGATAGTGAATAGATGAATAGACACTGTTTCGATAATATTATTGCCCTGTATCTGTGCCACTTGGCATCCAAGTGAAGGCTGTTCAGCCATCCGCACTGGGGCGACAGACAGGCCCTCATAGGGCCACACTAATGAAGGTTATGCTCTGAGAAGGGCTCAGGTAGCTCCTCTCCATGTTCACCTTGAGGCCCACCGGGCCACGTGAGAGAAGGCGAGCAGTGTCCTGTGGCGCCTGAAGCCGGGACGGCGCCTAGGTCAGCCAGTCTAAGTACGGCAGTATGTTCACGCCCTGCGATTGCAGGGGGAAAGGACAGCAGTAACACACTGTTGACACCCATGGGGAGATGGGAGAGTCCGAATGGAAGCACCCAGGACTGAAAGTTGTGGTGATGCACCATGGGAACAGGCGTCGATAGACGTGAACCACTCTCCCTTGGAAATCCGCTGATGGGAGAAAGAACCCCGACAGCCGGCCTGGAGACATCTCCTGGCACCCCTGCCGGGGGGGACGGGGACGTAAGTAGGGTTGTATGGAGTGGTCTCGTGTGACGTCACAGTTTAGCTGTCGGCCATGTTGGAGTACACACAAAGCCACTGGCATGCACGGCTGAGTCGCATAACCTATCGATCATGGTGAACTTTTGTGCTGTCTTTGGTTGTGGCAGCAGAGCTGATAGACAAGAAATCATTCTTTCGTTACACATCAAGGAAATGACACGAAGGAGCTATCCAAGCGACGTCGCGAGAAATGGCTGTCACGCATCTCGAGATATAAAGGAATGGAATTTGGCGTACACTAGAGTATGTGCGGATCACTTTATAAGTGGTCAGTGATTTTATTTACAAATTCGTTTGTGAACAGTATTTAATAAAGGAAATATAAATTAAACTTGGACATGAGAAGGTTACCGAAGCTTCATCGGCCCGTGACAGCAGTCGGTGCCAGAGACGCGTCGAGCGTGTACAACAGGCGAAACACAGAGATGCAGCCTCAGCATTGCTTGATATGAGTTTAACGTCAGATCATATATATATATATAAATATATATATATATGTGTGTGGGGGGGATGAAGTTAGGGGTTAGGTTAAAGTGAATTCCTACACACACGCACACAATTACGTGCATGTACAATGTAAACAAACACACGTGTCTGTTTGCGCTGAGTAAACATTGAATATTGCTAAATATCTGACCAGATCTGTATATATTTACCCTCCCAATGACGAGATGAGAATTGTCGACGACCGTTGCTTTGACGTCTCGGACCCATCCACTGACAAACTGATTATAAGCGTCGAGCCCTTTATAGCACTCCAACTCGTCTTTTGTGTAAGGACTGGGGGTGTTCACGAGATACGTGTAGATGTTGGCGTAGTTTACCGATGGAAGATAAGTAGGATCGGCACTGAAACGATCTGCACTCATCGTATAGGGATCCAAGTTACCAATAACCTTCAATTTGGCCAGGTAGCGAACCTTTGATGCACTATCCAGTGATTCAAAGTATGGTATTTTCGCCGCACTTCCTTGTTTACTCGCCGCCATGTAGGATCTGTATGTACTCCAACATGGCCGACCGACCTCGTAACTAAGGAGATCGTGACGTAGGTGAGACCACTCCATAGGTAGCGGTCCGGCCTCTCAGCAGGACGCCGAGGCCTGTTGCGGCTACTAGGGTAAGCTGGAGGCTGAGAAAACGGCCTTGTGGGCCAAAAATGGGACCCCTAGGTCTGGGGGTGCAGGCATGTCCCTGCAAAGACCAGAGAACTGCTGCCTGGTCTGGCTAGCTCTAACAGTCCGCTGAAGCGCCTGTACAGCAGCTGACTCGAACAGCTCACCAGGCTCCACTGGGACAGTATGGAGGGTCCTCCTACATGTCTCAGATAGGGGTGACTGCGCCAGCCAAACCTGGCGACGAGTCTGAACCAGGGTGGACATCATACATCCACGTTCCCTCGATATGAGCGCAAACGCCTGCAATGAAGCATCACTGAGCAGAAGCGTCGAAGTAGCCCGCTGCAGAGAATCTGCAAGGGAAAGCATGAGGTGGGAGAGGGAGTTGTCGATACGGTGCACAGCGCTGCTGTGTCCTAAGCCCTGGATAGCAGGTCATCTTTGACCCGACATTGGGTCGAGGGCACCTGGCATCGGGCCTCAGAGTCTCCTCAGGGGAAACTGATGGACGCCATAGTCGTCTAACTGGCTGGCATACGTGCAAGGCCAGATTTGCCACCTCCTGCATGGTCTGATGTAAGGCGGGAGAGAGCCCTGGTGTCTCCACCATGCACGCAACTCCCTCAGATATTCCTCGGAGGGAGGAACAGAAAAGGTGGTGAGGGCGGGAAGGTGCCTGAAGAAGGCACTCACAGGTGATGTTCCAGCTGCTGTGTATGCCCGGCGTGCAAGTGCCATACCAATGACCAGGGTAGGTTGGTCTGGATTCAGCTGCCCTGACAGGGGGAGGTAGACCTCCCGCATCAGGTGTTCCACTTCGGCCAGCCTAGCAGACCTTACTGCTCAAGGCGTGATGCCGCAGGTCCTGCCTGGGTTCTCCCTGCTAGGGCAAGAGGTCAGGGCCGTCCTCCGGCTGAAGAGGAGCTATACAGGTCCTACAGCCGGGAGAGTTTAACATGGCCGCGATTCTGGTGGAACCCTTGTCCCACTAGTTTATGCGGAATTCCAAATCAGTCCGAGCGGGAGCGCTCTGCTGAATGTTGAGAGAACAGGCAGGGGGCAGTCAGTGGCGAGTGATCCTTCGGACACTCTTCCCTTAGCTGCGGATATTGGTGACCCACCAGTTAGCCTGAGCGAGAGCACTCTGCAACTGTGGAAACAGGTCAGGCAAAGTCCTTATAGTGAGAGGGGCGAGGACACTCTCTAAGCCCACTCTCTTCACTAAGATAGTTGCTGCAGATATTAGTGTCCCCCCAGTTAGCTTGAGCGAGAGCACTCTGTTACCGTAAAAAACGGACAAAACAGAACACAGTCCGTACAGTGAGAGGGGAGCGAGGACACTCTTCACTAAGATAGTTGCTGCCGATATTGGTGTCCCACCAGTTAGCTTGAGCGAGAGCACTCTGCCACTGTGGAAACAGGTCAGGCAAAGTCCTTATAGTGAGAGGGGCGAGGACACTCTTCACTAAACTAGTTGCTGCAGATATTGGTGTCCCACCAGTTAGCTTGAGCGAGAGCACTCTGCCACCGTGGAAACAGGCCAGGCAAGTCCTTATAGTGAGAGGGGAGCGAGGACACTCTTCACTAAGCTAGTTGCTGCAGATATTGGTGTCCCACCAGTTAGCTTGAGCGAGAGCACTCTGCTACTGTGAAAAACGGACAAAAAGAACACAGTCCTTACAGTGAGAGGGGAGCGAGGACACTCTTCACTAAGACAGCTGCTGCAGATATTGGTGTCCCACCAGTTAGCTTGAGCGAGAGCACTCTGCCACTGTGGAACAGGTCAGGAAAACAGTTCTCATAGTGAGAGGGGAGCGAGGACACTCTCTTCACTCGGATAGTTGCTGCAGATATTGGTGCCCCACCAGTTAGCTTGAGCGAGAGCACTCTGCTACTGTGAAAACGGACAAAAAAAACCCCACAGTCCTTACAGTGCGAGGACACTCTCCACTTGGACAGGTGCTGTAACTCTTGGTGTGCTACCAGTTAGCCTGAGCGAGGGCACTCTGCTAACTGATATCCGCTACCGATATGTCCATAATGTTTACAACAATCAATGGACACACCGAGTATTAGCTTAGTCTAGTTAGCCGGACCGAACTCGACAGCCATAATGCGTAAAAACCATCAATGGGCACAACCTCAATGTTGATTTAGTATAACTAGCATTCACCGAGTTAGCCTGAGCGAGCACATTCCGCTAACTGTGATCGTTGTAATGCTACAAAGTTGATGGCCACAGCCCCAGTACCAGCTTTGTTTATCTAGGTCCCACTGAGTTAACCTGAGCAGGGATGCTCTGTTAACTGTGACAGCCGTAAGGATACAAAGTTAATGGCCACAGCCCCAGTATCAGCTTTGTTTAGCTAGTTTCCCACTGAGTTAACCTGAGCAAGGACGCTCTGTTAACTGTGACAGCTGTAAGGATACAAAGTTGATGGCTACAGCCCCAGTATCAGCTTTGTTTAGCTAGTTTCCCACTGAGTTAACCTGAGCGAGGACGCTCTGTTAACTGTGACAGCTCTGTTAACTGTGACAGCCGTAAGGATACAAAGTTGATGGACGCAGTCCCAGTATCAGCTTTGTTTAGCTAGTTTCCCACTGAGTTAACCTGAGCGGGGACGCTCTGTTAACTGTGACAGCCGTAAGGATACAAAGTTGATGGCTACAGCCCCAGTATCAGCTTTGTTTAGCTAGTTTCCCACTGAGTTAACCTGAACGGGGACGCTCTGTTAACTGTGACAGCCGTAAGGATACAAAGTTGATGGACGCAGTCCCAGTATCAGCTTTGTTTAGCTAGTTTCCCACTGAGTTAACCTGAGCGAGGACGCTCTGTTAACTGTGACAGCTCTGTTAACTGTGACAGCCGTAAGGATACAAAGTTGATGGACGCAGTCCCAGTATCAGCTTTGTTTAGCTAGTTTCCCACTGAGTTAACCTGAGCGGGGACGCTCTGTTAACTGTGACAGCCGTAAGGTTTACAAAGTTGATGGACGCAGTCCCAGCTAGCATCCAAGTTAGCCTGAGTGAAGACACTGCTAACTGCGAATTACGTCAGATGTAAAGATTAAATCTCCATGTACACAACGCCAATGCGGATCTAGTGTCTCACAAAGTTTGCCTGAGCAGGAACACTCTGCTAACTGTGATAGCCGTAACACTGTGAAGGGCGGGCCGACAGCGTAATTCTACGCTCTCGTTAGCGCGCCACTCGATTACTAGAGCGGAAGCGCTCTGCCAACCGTGTAACAAACAACTGTTATAGAAAACAATGTTAATCGATCTTACCGATTGCTGTCATCACGACTTAGCTGACCCTTATCAGACTGGTGACGACCGATGATAGGGGCGTCCACCAGTCCGGGGCTCGATGTCCGAACGGTGAACACACCGTTCCCTCCGAAGAGGGACAGCTCGTCGCAGCCTTTGGAGGGCGAGAGAACCGCAACTCCGACCGGTAGTCACAAGGCTACAGCGACGAGCTCTAATATGTCTTGATCGTAGACACATCCTTGTTTAAGCTACCATGGTAGCTAACCTGCGACGCGAGAAGAAAAAAAGGACTGAGCTCAGGATGACACCGGAACTTATAGACGACGGTGGTCATCCGAGGTCACACGTGACTTTGTTGATATAAATATTCGACCTGCGCATGCGCGCGACGGAAGATATCCAGTGTTAAGCACTGCCTCTGGCGGTCAGTAAGGATGAAATAGAACTATCACAACAGGTGGACAGGAGAGGCAACAGCCCGAATAGCGGTTTTCCAACGATTGAAAAAGATCGACAAATAATCCCAAAATGTCCACGAAGAGAAAAATTGATGAAGAGGGAAGAAAATGTAATGAAAGATGGGAAAGTGAATACATGTTTGTGCTTCAAGGAGAACGGGTCTGTCTGCTGTGTTATGAGGCGTGTCTGTGATGAAGGATACAATTCACGTCGGCATTTTGACACCAAACACGGAGCTAAATTTAGCCTCCAAGAAAAACATCAAACTGTCCATGAATTAAAAGGCAGACTGCAATCACAGCAGAATATATTTACACAGCTACAGCCCAGTGCATGCTGAAGGTATGTGAGCAGAGCTCCGACCAGATACAGACTTTTACAAATGTCAGTTTGTGAAGAAACACCATCGCAGACCGAGTTGATGAACTAGCAGCAATCTAACAACACAGCTAGCTGAGAGACGAGCAGGTACTTGTGTTTCTAATGAACTGTTGATGAAAGCACAGACAACACGGATACATCATCTATCATGTTCATCAGACCTGACTCTCAGTGAGCAGCTCTTGGATGTAGCTGCATGCACAGGACGACGACAGGGAGGAACATTAGTGATGCAGAGAGGTGACACAAACAGCTTTGAACAAAGTTAATGTCAGAACTTGTGTTTGATATTTGTCTTTGTTATTTTCTTTAATAGTTTGATCTTTGATAGAGTAATGAGAGTTTCTTAACCCTCAATTAAAATGATTTATGTTATAATAACAGAAATGTCTTTAAATATCATTTTTCATTTCTATAACTGCATGTACAATATTTTTACACTTGAATAAACAATCAAATGCAGAGAGTTATTTGAGAATATGTTAGGGAGAAGTTAGTTATACAGTCTTACAGTTACAACCGGCCCTTTGAGGGAGACGTGATGCTGATGTGGCCCAGAGTGGAGATGAGTTTGACACCCCTGCTCTATATGGACCTCGTTGAACATTGATTGCATAACCCTGGTCTAGATGTATAAATGTTGGTAACCACGTGTATCACATGTAGTCTCTTGAGGCTATGCTCTAAACCCAACCTGAAGTCGGCCACTTTGAATTTTGTGTGAATTTCCTCCTCCATCCCCCTCCTCCTGTCTCTTCTCCCTCAGCCAGTCCTCCACACTTCTGCCCCCTGAGGAGTTTTGACAGAAGTGGAACATGGTCCTGGACTTCTTGTTGAAGAAGCGGCTGTGACCAAAGTGTTTGGTCTTTGGCTGACGACAGAGGCTGCAGACGCAGGCGAAGGGCGCCTTCATTTTGAAGTCCTGACCGCATCGCTCTGCCTCCTGCCTCTTCTTTTCAAGCTTGCTCCGCTTCCACAACGTTGTCTTTGGCAACTGAGGAGGTGAAGGAGCAGCATTGGCAGGCTCAGCCTCAGTGGTGGGACCAGCAGCAGCTGGTAGGTCTGGGGCCTGGGAGGGGCCCGGCTGGTCAGAGACACCTGGTAGGGGCTGGTCCAGGGGAGGCCTCTCTCTGGGGGGCTGCACGGGGTCTGGTGGCACATGGGCCTGGAGGACATAACCCTCCTGGCTCTCCTTCCTCCAGTTGAACCTGGAGTTCATAGAGGGTATTTAAGAGTAAAATCTAAGCACCTTGAAGACATAACTCTACTTTATACCAGCGCTGTAAAGTTTAGTTTGGATACTCACCACTGTATAAGCATCCTCTGGTTTATCTCAAAGAGACACAGCTTGGCTCGGAGGGTTGGATTTCCCAGCACACCGTCTCTGATGGTGCAGTAGCTCCTGAGGATCAGAGACCAGCGGCTGATCCGAGCTCCTGCCAGAGAGCGGCTCTGGTGATGGATCCTACACAGCAGGATGCAGATAGCCTCCACCAGCCTGCTTGCGTCAGGCCTTGTGAAGGGGACACTGAACCTCCCCTGGGTGAGCTGGTCCCTGTAACGTGGGGAATAGTTAACAGGGCCCTTGTCTCCCTCTCGGAGTTTGTCCCACAAGGCCAAGATCTGTGCCTCACGCACCACTGTGACTCGGCCCGCCACCCGCAGCTCCACCAGATACTCGGCCAGGTTCAGGACATGCTGGTACCCCGGGGAGCCATCAGGGTCCACGCACTCCTACAGAGGGGAGATGAAAACAGTCCTTCGTTCGTCATGTGGCTTTGAGGAGGGAAGAGACGGAGCTGATGTAAAAAGATGAAATGATCACGTACCTGCTGGGCGGCGTCCTGGAGGTTGGCTGGCTCAGACTTGGCAGGCTGTCGGGGCTGTGAGGTGTCTGACAGGAACTCTGTATCAAACAGGAATTCCTGAAGGCCCTCATCAACCCCTTCCTCCTGCTCCACGAAGTCGTTGTCCTCGTCGTCCTCGTCCTCCTCCGCCTCCTCCTCTGGGACGTCGGGGTCGTCTGGCAGCTCCTGCAGCACCCGTCCGGTCTGGGAGAAGAGGTAGTTGACCCCTATCAACTCCCCTGTGGCAGCACAGCACATAATAATGAAACCAATGAACACAGTCAAACATACGGGCACCTTTCTGGGTTTCTCTCCCTCCCTCAACAGTTACCTGTGTACTCCCGTATCCGGGTACAACTGTCAACCAGCCTCCTCCCGTACAGGCTTTGGGCCAGCTGGTTGATAGTGTCCAGGTCCTGGCTGTCCCCCCTCTCCACCGAGGCACGCCTGTGGTCCTCGTTCCACCTCGTCAGGCCCTCCAGCAGGTAGAGCTGGATGTTCATGGCACTGGCACTGGTGCCTGGAACATTACACAGAGAGGGGTGAGGCAAGAAGCAACGGACTCGCAGTGAAGATTAACTTGTGTGTTCAGGCTTCAGACACTTACCAGGTATGAACCTGTTAAGGTGGAGATGGAATGACTCCAAGGAGGTGGAGCCGCGGGAACAGCGGTACACCGGCAGGGTGACCCCTCCCCTGGTCAGCTGGCCCGTCCTGGTGTACAGCTGCAGCCCCGGTGGATCCTGGATGCACTGGAGGTGGCGGCGCTGGGTGCTCCAGATGCCCTCCACCCTCTCCTGGTCCAGCAGGATAGCCATGCCGTCTCTGGCCGACTTGAAGTGGTCCAGGGTCTCCTCAATGAGACGCTCGGTCTCCTGTGCCCCACGCGTGTGGCGGTGACAGTGCCGAGCCATCTCCTTGAAGGAGACCCTGCTCCAAGCCCCGGGCCCCTCTGCCTCCTTGGCTCTCTTCAGCAGGGCGATGTCCTCCTGGTCCCAGGCGAAGATGGAGGTGGAGAGGCGTTGCATAAAGTGGGCATAGAGGGGGTGGCTTTTGGTGGTGACCATCGCCGCCAATCTCCTCATAAAATGCCCTATGTCCAGCCTGACCACTAGCTGGGTCCACTCTGGGAACAGAGCGGCAGCTGCTGAACCCCCAGTGATTGAGCAGCACTCCCTGTCCACGTAGAGGACCAGAGGTGGCTCCTCCTTAGCCTGCTGGTACCGCCTGACCAGCCCGGAGGTCATCTGCTGCAGGCCGTAGCCCTCGGCCGCAGTGAGGACCGACATGAGCACCTGCCCGTGCTCGTTGCCCACGTTGGTCACCCACTGGATCGTCCCCGCAGCGTGACCGGACAGCTTCCTGGTGATCTACACGATCACAATCACAGTTACTGTATTGATCCCTGTGGGGAAACCGGGAATCTATTCTAAAATACAAACATAAGACCACGTGAAAGCTAAATACAACATAACAATGTCTAAACATTCTACCTTCTTGGTGGAGTCCATTTTTAGGATGGAGCCAAAGACGGAGGTCACCTTGGCTCTCATCTCCTCCAGACGGGCGAAGCTGTCGGTGGCGAAGGCGGAGAGGATCCACTGCCTGGTGGGGACCAGGTCCATCTCTGGCAGGTCTGGAGGAGGAGGAACAGTCACACCCGGCATCATGGACTTCTTGTAAGTTGACATGAAGCGGATGCAACTGTTCATCCAGGCCGCCATGTGCTGCTCCACCAGGCAGGAGCGCAGACGGACGGCACTGCTGCCGAGCGACCGGCCCCTCATCTGCACCAGGACCCTCTTATCACACGACAGCCTGCAGAGCAGATACAATCAGATAGTGGACAGAAAGATAATGACAAAGAACTGGTCAGTTAAACTCTCAGGCTCCTCCCCCCAGAGTTCTCCTTCAAAGTTAGTCTTTGATGTACCTGTAGGTGAGCACTGCTGGGAACATCCTCCTGTACTCCTCATCCAGCTGGGACAGAATGCTCCTCGACCACGAGGCCAACTTATTCCCACAGCTGCGACACTCTAGGTACTCTGTGCCCATAAAATACCATCCGTCGCTGTCCAAGACCTTGCGAACGGTCTTGTACAGGCCACATCCAGTCATGCTGTGGGCACAGACGGGGCAGCTGATGGTGCATTGCCACATCCTGTAGGGCACCCACAGGAAGAACGGCCGCTGGAAGAAGGCGTCGAAGGACGCCGGTGGCTGGAAGTACAGCTGGCGGGGTCCGGGAGGATAGTTCCAGGACTGCAGTTCAGTGTTGAGGATGAGCTTCCCACTCTGGTCCCTGGTGAACAGAGCCCGGCTCACCCACCCATGCTGCACCCTGGGCAGCGTGCTCCTCCAGCTCTCTGGAGCCTGGAACACACAGATAAATATAAAAACAACCGTTGGCAAAAAGATGACAACTTGCAATATCACATCTGCAATATGTGTGTTTAGATTTGAATCAGAGGACTGACATCAGCTGGGAGAGGGCCAGATGCTGGAGCAGGGGCCACTGGTCTACCAGGAGCTACAGACATGATGGTAAAAAGAAAAACAACTCCTTTACTCTCATGCTTCTTACTGCATCCTGTTAGACAGGAGAACAGGAAATAAAAAACCCGGTCACATTGTTTTGAGCTTGTTACATAAAACGTGATTCTGCTGTCATCACCTGAAGAAATGGACGGCCCCGAGGAAGATGAGGAGGAGGTTGGTGGAGCAGACGGTGAGGAGGCTGCTTTACCCTTCTGGTCCCTGCCCATCACGTACTTCTTCAGGTGGTCCATGCTTGAGCCCGTGGACTGCACGCGGGCTCTCCTGAGCCACATCCTGTAGCTGTGGAGGGATGAAGCCACATCAGATGAAAACAGGAAACGCCTTACAGTGACTCTTTGATTAAGACTCGCTCTGTGACTTACCTCTGCACTACAGGATCTGCAGACTCGTAGAACTCCCGGTACGAGAGTCCAGCATGCTCCCCGAATCCCACCCGCCTGCTGTGCAGCGCTCCCTCAGAGGAGGGGCCGTCAGACACCCTGCTCTGCTGGACAGCAGACGTCACACAGGGGAACAGCCTGGCGTACCGGGACAGAGCGTCCTGGTTCTGCTTGATGGGGCTGGTGTCCAGGTCCCCCGACTCACGCTCCTGATGATGAGCCGCCAGGATCATAATCAGGTAGCCCACATCGTTGCTGAGCAGCCAGTGGAAGGTCTGCCCGCTGTACTTTCCAAACTGAATCTCATGCCGGCTGAGAACCAGTTTGGTGTCGCTGCAGTCCCCCCCACCAGCACTGACCCGGTCCCTGGCGCCCTGCATTGTGGATGCAGGGTTCTTCGTCCGGTGGGATCGGACTCCCTCCTGCTGACGGCTGAAGGCGTCCGCCTCGGGAGACGCTTTCAGGATCAGATCATTTGGCGTGGAGCCAACCCTCAGTTTTGGTACGTAGTCCATCTATTCATGAAAGAGCGACAGAAGGAAGACCCGATGAGCCCAGCGGTAACACAGTACGGGACATGTGGTAGTAATATATAATAATGTAGTATTCTGATTAGATCATAATAATCACAGCCACACAGTTGGAAATAAAAGACACAATGTATAATTATAACAGTCATTACTGCCGTACACAATAACTGATCCTGTTTCCCAGCGAACACGTTTCAGGTGAAAAGACGGTTTTCACAGACTATTAGAAGACGTTGATTAAACGTTCATATTCATACCAGATCTCATCTGGATCTGCACTATTGAACTTGTTCATCAAATACAGTGCTGAAAATAGTAAGTCATCATTTTAGAGGCTAACTAAGAAACCACATCCAATGTCTCTGTGGAAGATGTAAATGTTGTAAATCTGGTCTAAACATGAACATTTAATCACTTTAAAACATCTTAGGCTGCAGGATGCGCTCAGTAAAATATGTAGTATTTAAATACGTAGTCATAGTAACACATCAAGAGTTTCAACGTACAGGACAAAGAAGAACGTTTGTTTACATCTGCAGCAGCGTTACTACGGTGTTCATGTGTATGGTGTCGCTTTCATGATATGTTAATATTGTTCCCTCTGATGTGAATAATATTTGAATGGCTCTGGTTCTTGTGAGTTTGTTCTTGTAATTGTGTTAATTACGTTGATTTTGACGATGTGCATTGTCCGTTAATGACGAAGCATCCCGTCATGCGTGTATTCATGCATCTGTTTTCTTTTACAAAGCAAGAATGATGGTGTGGAGTAATGGGGATTGTGTGGCGATGGCTTTAGCCCTGATTGAATCAGCAGAGAACAGCTAAACGCTGCGGGGAGAGTTTGTAGCGTGTGTGCTGCTGTTGGTTTTCCTGCTAAGCCAGTTTAGCATATCGCGTCTCCCAGAACCCACGAGCATCACCAGAGTACAAAGTTGGTCTTCTGTGGTGGTCAGACAGCACGTTGCCTGTTACGTTGGGTGGGTTGCCAGGTTGAGCGCAGTGGCTCTACCGAAAGAACATTATATTTCCCACAATTTAAGCTTCTGCATTTTCCAAATGCCGAGTATTATTCAAACGTATTGTTCGGGTCGTAATGCGTACCGAACCGTGAGCTTCATACCGAACGGTTCAATATGAATGCGTGTATTGTTACACCCCTAATAAGCGTAGCTGTGGTGTCATAATGAGGTTATTAGGAGGTGGCTCAACTGCCGTAGGACAGCACTGAAGGCCCAGGTATGAAACACATGGCCCCCTACTGTGGAACATTAACATGCACTATGTAACATGCTCTCATTACGATGTTCTGCAGCTTCTTGTTGGCAGCACACAGTCTATAAATCCATATTCATCACGTTTTATACGAAACATTAAATGTGTTTAAATCACGTCTTCATGTAGACCACATTTCTTTCACCAGTGTAATATGACTTTGTATACAATATCAATATAGATATATACACGTTCACTAGGGGTGTAACGGTACGCCTATTCGTATTGAACCGTTCGGTACAAGGCTCACGGTTCGGTACGCATGATGAACCGAATACGTTTGAAAAAATAAATAAATTATTATTATTTTTTTTTTTTTAAACCTTTATTTAACCAGGTAGTCCCATTGAGATTAAGAATCTCTTTTGCAAGATGTAAGAAACAATACAATATGTAAGTAACAATACTACATAACATTAAGGAGCAGTTTTTGTTTTTTATGTTGATGTGTTGCTAAGAAGACACCCCAGAAGATGGGTCACTCAGGTATAGTTCCATCATTGTTCAAAGTCAAAGAATAACTTTATGATGTTAGTTGTAATGAATAAATATATTTTAAAATCAAGTACATTTCTCTGGCATTTATAGTTTTCTACTGAACCGAAACGTACCGAACCGTGGCTCCACTGTATCGTACCCAACCCAACCGTGAGTTTTGTGAACCGTTACAACGTGTAAATCCCGGTTGGTGCTCACTGGGTGCTGTAGATCTATTATGAGTCGATTATAAATCGTGCTGTAAGACACAGCATACATTTTAAATTAATGCATTTTGTTATAAGATGGTCGCTAGCATCACAGTTTAACTCATTCAAACATTTGGAGTGTTTCTGCTCACGGCTGGATCTGTTTGTGTCTCTCAGTCTCAGCTTTAGATAAGCTGGCCGATCACTGGCAATCGGCGCACAATGCATGCCGGTTAGATTTGTGTCCGACTTGCTCAGACGTCATGAAAACGTGGGCAACGATAGAGAGAACTTTATCTGCGAACCGTGCTGATGTTCTCTGTGAGGCTCTTCTCTTAGAACATCAGAACTATTCTGTAGACAAGATCAACATTTATTCATCCTCACATCAATAAATACATATAAATACCTGAACCATCTGTCAACAAAGATTCTCATCAATAGATAATAAAGATCACGAATGAGTCCAGGATCCAGTAGCTGGAGGTCCAAAGTGAGAACCAGACAGTGCAGGTCTCACATTTGTCCTGTGGGGGTCCAGTCTTAGTTGTGGTTCTGCGTGGAGTTGACGGAGCTGTAGAAGAAGAACACAACTCCTCATCTGAAGAAGAAGAAGAGGAGACTCATCACTGTTCCGGCTTCACCTCTGAAGATTCTCTCTTTGCGTCTCACTCCGTCCTGTGTGCCCGATAAAAAATATTTACTTTAAAGGGTCTCACCGGAGGTCTGCTATCTTAATGCATTATCTTCACTCATTCAAATCTAACTTCCAACAGATCATTCCGCGGCTAACAGCCTCTTTACCCGATAGTGACCGTGTGCAACAGAACTCCATTCAGAAACTGTTGAATTATACAAATACTGCTGCTGAACTGAACTAAACGTCATCATTAATATCAACTGAGAGGACCAGATGGAGCCGCTCTTGAATTCGGTGAACACAAAGTCACCCGAAGAACAGTTTCTCTCTCAGTGTTAGTCTTCTTCAACGGACTATTTTAAACTGATAGTTTCACACTAAACACTAAAGCGTGTCTACAGTGTTTTACATTCATATTTAATACTATTTAATAAGTAATTTACTTACGATCCCGTAGCTTTCGAGTCACAGTTTGAACTGAGCGCTCGGTAGAGAGAATCCAACATGGCGGCTCGATTTCAGAATTGAGACAAACTAAGCCATCTGATTGGATGATGACAACTTGGAGAGTCTGATTGGCTCCTCAAAGTTGACACACAAGTTGAGAATAGGCTCGTTTTAGATGAGCCAGGCCTGCGCAGAATCGATCACCGGGCGATCGGCGCACAATGCATGCCGGTTAGATTTGTGTCCGACTTGATTCTAACTTGCTCTGACGTCATGAACACGCGGGCAACGATAACCTCACGAGAGCGAGGCGGCCGCAGATTTTAGAGCCAAGCGCCGCAGTTTCTCTCCACCGACTGCATGACCCCAGGGCCTGGTGGGAAACCCTGGCTGATTTGTAATTTGACACAGGGGGTACATCCCAAGTCTCTTATTTGTCATTTCCTCGCTCCTCGATTGAACCGGAAGTTCTGCTACGCCATATTGACGGCCGTCGAGGAGCGAGGAGTGAGGAGGGATCTCCAAGGAGCCATGAGCGAGGACGTACGAGAACAGCCTTCCGGGAATTGTTTTAACGGCTGACACGCCCCCTCGTCGTTCATCAGTTATGTGATTGAACGCTGCAGCCGATGGGACTGACTGACTGGAGTTGCATTCCAGAGTGAAGACAGATCAGAGATTAAACTCGAGTTTATATTTGATTAGTTTTCTGATTCACCGTCTGGTTTAAATAAATGTTCATTGTAGACTGAACAACAAAAGGACCACACACAACTTTCTTCATTTGTTAGAAAGATTTGTGTTTTCATGATCTGATATTTCCCTCAATAACTTTTATTATGAATACAATTAAAGTCAGAGAGCTGGAGAGACAAAACACTTTTTATGTCCCAAGTCTCTGAATTGCATCCCCGTTTCCCTCACTTGCGTCCTTTCCTTGCTTCTTAGTCCCTCCCACCAGGGATGCATGGAGAGACGCAAGGAAACCTTGCGAGGAGAGAGGAAACAAGGAGATATTTTTGAAGAGATATGAGACATCCCTTCCTCAGTTGCGTCACGTGAACTAATAACTAATAAAGACACAGTTATCATCACTGTACTTAATAATAGTAACTAATAATACTAATAACTAATAAAGAAGACACAGTTATCATCACTGGACTTAATAATAGTAACTAACTAGAAAATGCATTGGAATGCTGAAATGAATCTCAAAAACATTGCTGAAAATAGATATCCAATTTAAAAAAAATTGCAAAAAGCTGAATAATTCAAAAAGTTGAAAGATTACAAATATGAAGTTATGTCACCCCTCTCCTGAAAGAGCTGAACATTTTGATATTCGAACGGTTTCTGTAGCTTAAAAGAATTCCAGCAGTAGTGATATTTGTTGTAGTAGTAGTAGAAGTATTATTCGCAGTATAAGTATGAGTAGCATTTGAATAAGTACTAGTTGTAGCAGTAGTGATATTTGTAGTAGCAGTAGTAGTAGAAGTTGTCGTCGAAGTATTTGTAATTAGAAGAAGTAGTAGAAGTAGTAGTATCAGCAGTCGTACTAATAGCTGGAGTAGTATTAGTACTGGTTATTAGTACTGGTAGTAGCAGGAATAGCAGTATTAGCAGTTGTGGTATCAGTAATAATAGTAGTGGTAGTGGTAGTAATAGCAGTAGTGGTAGTAATAATATTTATGGTAGCAGTAATAGCAGTAGCAGTAGTAGTAATAGTAGCAACAGCAAAGGTTGTAGTAGTAGTGGTAATACTAGAAATATTAGCAGTAGTAGTAGTTGTCGCAGTATTAGTAAGAGCATTCATTATTTCAACAAAAAAGCCTAATTTTGAGCGAAACGTTTAAATACAGTTAATCCATGAGGCTTTTATTTTGAAAGGGTGGGACTGGGTGGGGAGAGGAGACATAATCATCATGTTTGACACATAAACAGAGGTTATTAAATGGCAGGCTTCATCACAAGCAGTTCAGTTATGCTGCGTTCACACCGGTCGCGTTGATTTTTTGACGCGCGTCGAGATTACATACAAAGTCTATGCACAGACGCGATGAGACTGGCGCGCCGCTATTTTGCGATGGCGCGGCGCGTTGGACGTGTTATTGCAGTGTGGTGGACGCGGTGGACGCGTTGGACGCCGCAAAATCGCCAACGCGCGAGTTGACATTTTTCAACTTCAGCGACATAATCGCGTGACGCTGTGGCGCGATAGCCTATCAGCGTTGAGTTGCTCCCCCTGTCATCACTGGCTTCCTGCCGTTGTTGAATCAGGAAATAAATCCTGTAGCCGTCTGTGTTCACCCAGAGCCCTACGATACCTCATATCAACAGAGACCGGACCAAACTATGTGTATGCATGTGTGTGTGTAAACCATACGGTACAAACAATGAATAGATACTGCCGTATTTACGTTTACGTGACGTTATTGAGTGCTGGTGGAGCTGCTACGATGTTAGCATAGCCTAGCACTGATCCATCAGAGCTCCATTGAGAAGACCAGTAACCTACAAATCTGTATCATTACGTAGTTATTTCGGAGTCCCTTTTTGTCGGAGAAGACAAGTACAAATCGGCATCATTATGTAGTCATTTCGGAGTCCCTTTTTGTCGGTTTATTGCCGTTGAATCACAGCCAAATCAGTTTATTTTGTGTTCCTACAGCTGTAGTAAACAGCGACCGGTGGCTTGCTAGACAGTGAATACAGCTCGATACAATCCACGGAGCTCCTCTGAACAATATTATGAACCAGACATGACGGCGTTTGGCATTCCGATGTTTGAGGGACTTCCACAACACGTACAAAGCAGCAATTGTCCTTATTCCTTTCACGGTTGACAGCGGAAAGAAATGGCGGCCAGGTGAACGGCTTCCAGGACGATAAACCACGCCCCCTCTCCGGCGCTACGATATTTTGCGGCGTTTGGTGTGAACACGACCGGCGGCGCTTTAGACGCGATTGTGCAGTGCGTTGGACGCTTTTTTGCAGTGCGTCAAAAAATCAACGCGACCGGTGTGAACGCAGCATTAGAATTCACTCTCTGGGGCTTTTATTTTTATAATGGGGTGTGTGTGTGTGTGTGTGTGTGTGTGGGGGGGGGGGGGGGGTCCTCTAAAAGTCTCTAAGACCTGAATGACTGTATGAGAGAGAGAGAAGAACACAGACACAGAGAGAGAGAGAGAGAGAGAGAGAGAGGAGTGCATGTGTGTCTGTGAGACTGGATGTTTACCAACATCACTAATTAGCAACACGTAACAGCTGCAACAAATCATGTGGGTGCGGCTTTTATTTTAAAGTGGGGTGTGTGTGTGTGGGGGGGGGGTCCTCTAAAAGTCTCCAAGACCTGAATGAGAGAGAGAGAGATCCCATTGAAAATAAAAAGCTTAATAATTCAAAAAGTTTAAAGGTTAGAAATATGAAAAGTCATAGCACCCCTCTGGTGAAAGAGCTGAACATTTTGATAGTTGAACGGTTTCTGTAGCTTAAAAAATTAAGGAGAAGAAGAGGTGGGACGGAAGAAATAGAAGAAGTTGAATAAAGATTGTTGGAATGCTTAACAGCATTCCAACAATAAAGATTCGAAGAACAATAGTTGGAATGCTTAACAGCTTTCTAACAATGAACGTGAACTTGTTGTGTGTATATATATATATATATATATATATATATATATATATAAATATATATATATGTTACAAATAAGGTGTGTTATGATGAATATTTGTTTTAAAAATAAAAGCTGAATGAATGTCTTATCCTACAGAGAAATATACTTGTTCTTCAATACTTTAGAAATATATTTATAGAAATATATTTTCCCCCTTTAACATGCAGAACTACGCAACCAGAATTTACGAGGACCCTTGAATGCAGCATTTGCAGTTATTTTGACCTAAAGTAAAAAAAAATCGATAATCACCTGATGAGTGAAAATATTTAGTTATGAAATAACAGTTAACAGTTAATCTATTTCATGCTCATATGAAACATTCAACTCACACAGTGTAAGTAGAGGTTAGCTTTATACATCCTGGTTCATATGTAACGTTAGCTAACAGCTAACTTTAGCTAACAGCTAACAACAGCTAACAGCTAACAACAGCTAACAGCTAACAACATCTAACATTAGCTTGTTGTTGACTAGTGTTTATTAAACTAAAGACATTTCAGCTTCGGTTCATTCACTTTATTCAGAACTTGTTGAATGTTATTTCTGCTTCTCGATTTGTTTTCAAGTATAGTTTATAGTTTGTTAAGCTAAAGTTAACAGCTGACTAAGCTAAGTTAGCTTAGTTCTGAGCTAACTAAGCTAAGTTAAACTATAATTAACAGCTAACTAAGCTAAGTTAAACTGTAATAAACAGCGAACTAAGCTAAGTTAAAGCGTAAATAAAGGCTTTAAATTAAGCTGGTTGTGTTCATTCAATCACACAACCCAGCAGCGGTTGTTGCAGACACACCTGGAGAAGAGCTGCTCTCAGCTGACTGCACCTTTCTACTTTCAGATTTTAAGGGCGATATTTTGTGTCGTCTCTTCAGCCTGTTTTCCACTGAACAAACCCCCTTTCTCCAGTTTGTTTGATACAACTACAAGTAATTATTGAGCCTTTTTCTTTGAAATTGAACTTTATATATTTACTTTATATATATTTATATTTTGGCTAATGAAAACTATATTGATTGCAGGCTGCATTAGTCTCTTCTGGTTGATTCTAGTGTGTTTTACAAACATAAACATTTTGGATGAACCTATTTTAAAAGGCAACAACAGGGCCGACTAAGTCTGCGCTGTGTGGCCATTTGGTAGTCGAGCACTGCTCTTGGATGGACATCAATGAAAGGTGCTTATACTTTTTTAATCAATATCAATGAGCATATCATTAATAATTCCTCAAATCAGAAATGAATTACTATATTGACAAATATATTTCTTGAGTTGAGTAAAGCATCAGCCTTGTATTCTGCAGAACACTGCTGTTGTTGTTCTGCACTCTGGTTATTAATGTTTCAAAGAGTACTGTCATTCATGTTGATGATTTAATAAGCCTGTATTGTTGTTGTGTACATTGACAGGAGGATCAGTGAAGTCAGTGATTGAGGAGATTCCATGAGGTGACACCACAGAGATTAGATTTAGAATGTTCCATGTTGAATGTTCCGTGTTCTGGTGCTGTGACATCAGCATGCATCACAATCTCTGTTTTTAGCCATACCCAAACAACCTTTGGATAGAGATGCACCATTATGGGAGAGAACAACTTCTTTCCACTGAGACAAAGGGATAGAGACACAGCTGCTCATCTTCAACACATGGAGGAGATCCAGATGATCCAGATCTTCACGCCTCCAGTTTGGAGAAGCAGACAGGAGTACCGACAGGTAAGAAAAGTCATGTACTGCTGCAGACGGGGGAAATCAAAATGTATTATAATTTTAGACACCTAAAATAAAATGAATATGCGAATGTACACTATATTTAGGACATATTTCAGATATAGTAGCTTCTGTGGTCTGCAAGCTAAAATGTCAAGAGTGTAGCATAGCATCTTGCATGACAAGACATTTGTGATCTTGGAAGGAACCTGTTCAGATTTTTTTGTAACCTCTCATTTTTTGACTGACTTTCTGTCTGTCTCTGTCTGTCTCTCTGACTCTGTCTGTCCCTCTGATGTTTTGTCTGACTTTCTGTCCGTCTGTCTCTCTGACTTTCTGCCTGACTCTGTCTGTCTCTTTGACTTTCTGCCTGACTCTTTATTCATACCATTAGGGAGAGATCGATAGTTGATAAAGGGTTGTATATGACTCGATATTAAGTCCCTGGATAACCTTCTATGAACCTCTGGTGGTGGATCGGATTAAGAGGACTTTTGTAACGGTTTTACAAGTCCCGGGATAAACCTCTATGAGCCTCTGGTGGTGGTAGGATCGGATAAAGAGGACTTTTGTAACTGTTTGATAAACGGCCCAATAATTACAATCTCTCTTTGACTTTCTGCTTGACTATCTGTCTCTTTGACTTTCTGCTTGACACTGGTTGACTCTGTCTTTCTGTCTGTCTGTCTGTCTCTCTGACTCTGTCTGTCTGACTTTCTGTCTGTCCCTCTCATTTTTTGACTGACTTTCTGTCTGTCTCTGTCTGTCTCTCTGACTCTGTCTGTCCCTCTGATGTTTTGTCTGACTTTCTGTCCGTCTGTCTCTCTGACTTTCTGCCTGACTCTGTCTGTCTCTTTGACTTTCTGCCTGACTCTTTATTCATACCATAAGGGAGAGATTGATAGTTGATAAAGGGTTGTATATGACTCGATATTAAGTCCCTGGATAACCTTCTATGAACCTCTGGTGGTGGATCGGATTAAGAGGACTTTTGTAACGGTTTTACAAGTCCCGGGATAAACCTCTATGAGCCTCTGGTGGTGGTAGGATCGGATAAAGAGGACTTTTGTAACTGTTTGATAAACGGCCCAATAATTACAATCTCTCTTTGACTTTCTGCTTGACTATCTGTCTCTTTGACTCTCTGCTTGACTCTGTCTTTCTGTCTGTCTGTCTGTCTGACTCTCTGACTCTGTCTCTCTGACTTTCTGTCCGTCCATCTGTCTCTCTGACTTTATGCCTGACTTTCTGTCTGTGTGATTTTTCTGTCTGTCTCTCTGAATTTCTGCCTGACTCTGTCTCTTTGACTTTCTGCCTGACTCTGGTTGACTCTGTCTCTCTGACTTTCTGTCTGACTCTGCCTGTCTCTCTGACTCTGTCTGTCCCTCTGATGTTGTGTCTGACTTTCTGTCCGTCTGTCTCTCTGACTTTCTGCCTGACTCTGTCTGTCTCTTTGACTTTCTGCCTGACTCTTTATTCATACCATAAGGGAGAGATTGATAGTTGATAAAGGGTTGTATATGACTCGATATTAAGTCCCTGGATAACCTTCTATGAACCTCTGGTGGTGGATCGGATTAAGAGGACTTTTGTAACTGTTTGATAAACGGCCCAATGATTACAATCTCTCTTTGACTTTCTGCTTGACTATCTGTCTCTTTGACTTTCTGCTTGACTCTGGTTGACTCTGTCTTTCTGTCTGTCTGTCTGTCTCTCTGACTCTGTCTGTCTGACTTTCTGTCTGTCTCTTTGACTCTCTGCTTGACTCTGGTTGACTCTGTCTTTCTGTCTGTCTGTCTGTCTGTCTTTCTGACTCTGTCTGTCTCTCTCATTTTTTGACTGACTTTCTGTCTGTCTCTTTGACTCTCTGCTTGACTCTGGTTGACTCTGTCTTTCTGTCTGTCTGTCTGTCTGTCTCTCTGACTGTCTGTCTGACTTTCTGACTCTGTCTGTCTCTCTCATTTTTTGACTGACTTTCTGTCTGTCTCTTTGACTCTCTGCTTGACTCTGGTTGACTCTGTCTTTCTGTCTGTCTGTCTGTCTGTCTCTCTGACTGTCTGTCTGACTTTCTGTCCGTCTGTCTGTCTGTCTCTCTGACTGTCTGTCTGACTTTCTGTCCGTCCGTCTGTCTCTCTGACTTTATGCCTGACTTTCTGTCTGTGTGATTTTTCTGTCTGTCTCTCTGACTTTCTGCCTGACTCTGTCTCTTTGACTTTCTGCCTGACTCTGGTTGACTCTATCTCTCTGACTTTCTGTCTGACTCTGTCTGTCTCTCTGACTCTGTCTGTCCCTCTGATGTTTTGTCTGACTTTCTGTCCGTCTGTCTCTCTGACTTTCTGCCTGACTCTGTCTGTCTCTTTGACTTTCTGCCTGACTCTTTATTCATACCATAAGGGAGAGATTGATAGTTGATAAAGGGTTGTATATGACTCGATATTAAGTCCCTGGATAACCTTCTATGAGCCTCTGGTGGTGGATCGGATTAAGAGGACTTTTGTAACGGTTGTACAAGTCCCGGGATAAACCTCTATGAGCCTCTGGTGGTGGTAGGATCTGATAAAGAGGACTTTTGTAACTGTTTGATGAACGGTCCAATCATTACAATCTCTCTTTGACTTTCTGCTTGACTCTAGTTGACTCTGTCTTTCTGTCTGTCTGTCTGTCTGTCTGTCTGACTCTCTGACTCTGTCTCTCTGACTTTCTGTCTGAATCTGTCTGTCTCTCTGACTGTCTGTCCCGCTGATGTTTTGTCTGACTTTCTGTCCGTCTGTCTCTCCGACTTTTTGCCTGACTCTATCTGTCTCTTTGACTTTCTGCCTGACTCTTTATTCATACCGTAAAGGAGAGATTGATAGTTGATAAAGGGTTGTATATGACTCTATATTAAGTCCCAGAATAATCCTCTATGATCCTCTGGTGGTGGTAGGATCGGATAAAAAGGACTTTTGTAACTGTTCGATAAACGGCCCAATGATTACAATCTCTCTTTGACTTTCTGCTTGACTCTGTCTGTCTGACTTTCTGTCTGTCTCTCTGACTTCCTGCCTGACTTTCTGTCTGTGTCTCTGTGTGATTTTTCTGTCTGCGTTACGTGCCATGTTTGTGCTCTCCCTCTGTCTTCTCGAGTGCAACCCTCTGTCCCGGATGCAAGCTGCAGCGGCTGATTGGACGCGGCTGCGGACAATGGCGGTCAGCGGTGGATAAGGGGAGAGGAGCTCCTGAAGGACAACCTCTCCTGGGCAGACCACAGTAGTGGGGCTGTGTATGTGAGTCGGTGTGGAGCTGACAACCCTTGAGCAATGCGTAGTGGTGGAGCTGCGTGTGTGTTGCTGTGGACCATTGGCACCTTTGTTCCAGTCGTGTGGGCTGTTGTATGTATAGTGTCGCTTTCTTTCTATCAGAAAATAGTTTTTTTCTGCTGCCGTACAGGCAGCTGGCCTTTTCACAATAAATACTCTTTTGTTAAACAGTCATCATTGCTCAGTCTCTCTTTCCCCGGGAACCGTTACTCCCCGCATCCCTTAGATGCCAAAAAGGGGAACGTAACTGTCTGTTTCTGTGATTTTTCTGTCTGTCTCTCTGACTTTCTGTCTGACTTTCTGTCCAACATTCTCTCTGACATTCTGTCCATCTCTGTCTGACTTTCTGTGTGATTTTCTGTCCGTCCGTTAGGCTGGCACGCAGCGCCGGACTTCGGAAGCAGGAGGACGGACACAGAGAGTACGTGACAGCACTAGATGTAATTATTATGGCAGCCTTATATAGCCTGCCACTAACGAGGACCTCCACATCACTGTAAAATAGGTGACTCTGCTCCTTACTCTACAACACAATCCCCTAATCTACAACAAATACATTAAAATAGATGCCTAACATTCTAAGGTCAATTATCTATATGATCTCTATGGTGGTAAGACATCACCATAGAGATCATATCCGGCCCGAATAGAGAATTCAATTTTCCTACCACCCCTCTAGTAATTACCACATGGTACCTTCCCGGAACTATGAAATGGTGCTCTTGTACCCTGTGGACTCTTTTAGGACGAAGACCCTGGAGAGGAGACACAGCAGAGGTAAGTGCTTTGAACATGCAGGCTATTTGACAGCACTATTAATATAAATCCAATCATTTTAGTTAAAGATAACTAAACTACTAATATGTTTGTGTCTACAGGCCCGACCTTCAATAATTACTCCTGAGACCACATCAGAAATCATACAATAAACATTCAACTCTGTGTGAGTCTCTTATTGTCTCGAACAGTCCACAAATGCCTGCAATGGAGAGGGTCCTTGTCACACCGTCTCTCTCTGACTCTGTTTGTCTGACTTTCTGTCTGTCTTAATGACTTACTGTCTGACTGACTTTCTGTGTGACTGTCTCTCTGACGCTGTCTGTCTATGAGTCTTACCGACTTTCTGTCTCACTCTGACTTTTTTTTCTGACGCCGTCTGTCTGACTGACTCTTTGTCTGACACGATACCTTCAACACACATTACTAACTTTGCTTCTTCCCTGAACTGAACTGAATACTGAACAAGAGTAAACTAAATGGGAGAGCTGAAACCAGTTTTCGGAGAGTGCAACCATACTTTCTTTCATCCCTCTTTCTATCCGTCTGTCTACTGTAATGTCATGAGGAGTCACTAGGGCAGGCTAGGTGAAGGTGGTGCAAGGTAATTAACAAAAATCAAAGGTTCCTAGAAAACCTTTATAGCTCTAGCCCTATTTTTAGGCCTCTGCTCGAAAATTGCATTCCCATACTCAGAGTCCCCAGCTCTAACTAAAAGGTCTATTTTAATAATTTTGATTCCAGAATACAGGTAACACTTGTGAGATGTGTTCATCATGTAATTGTGTATGTTACTGGTTCATAACTGATACACTTATGGCACAGCTCAAACTGAAAAAGTTTCATGTGCGCCTGAAAAAAAGCACCTGCATTGACCTTTTTTTGTTTGTTGAAATAATGCCTAATGAACCCTAAAATCACTCCAGTCATAGAATAACAGGTTTGTATTCCAAGCTAATTTTACTTAGCAGGCCAGCATAAAATGAGGTCTGAGTACAGAATTTCAAACAAAATTCTGATTTTTGGAACCAGATTTTGCACTGCTCTATTCTAATTTTATATACTATGTAACATATACTATATATTCACTTTCTTTATCACCAAGAGTGTTCAATACATCATAATAAAGCAGTTTGCAATCATTTTCAGTCATATTCAGTAATTTCCAGATGTCATGTGTCACAGGAGTTCACAGGTAGGACCTAAACGCAAGACCACAGGAGACAGGAGTTGATATAAACAGGTTTTATTTAGCCTGAATAAAGAGGACAGGAAGGTGTGGCGCCCGTGGTCCGACACCAGAGAGTAGGCAGATCGACGGTGTGAGTCCCGTGGCTCGACACCGGAGGGCTGGCAGCTTGACGGCGTGTCCGTTTAACACAAAGGAGGGCAGAGCGGCGGTGTGTAGTCCGTAACCACCAAAGAGGGCAGAGCGGCGGTATGTAATCCGTTTAACACAGGACACCTCACCTCCTGAACCGGGACTTCTTAAAAACTGAAGAAGATATGAAAAGATATTTTTTAAACTTTTATCACCACGGCTGTAAAAATAAGACGCTCTGCTGGCTTATAAAACAAACCGGTGTTCGAGAGCACGACGGTCCGAGAGTCCTCCAGGACGCAGACCCTCAGGGCCAGCTGGATCTGTGTGTCAGTGCTCCGAGGTCTGCCGGCCAGACCGGCCTCTGAGGGAAATTAACCTTCTGCTGAACAACAAAATAAATTAACGTGAAGTTGTGTGTGTGTATATATATATATATATATATATATATATATATATATATATATATATATATATATATATGTGTATATATATATATGTGTGTATATATATATATGTATATATATATATATATATATACACCTTATTTGTAACATATATATGTACAATATATATACAAAAAATTGCTGAAAATTAAGAAATGGGAGACTATCTGTCTGAAAAATGTTGAAGCCCGAAAGCATTTAAACTGCACTGCTGAAAAACCTTCTAGTTGAAATGTCTAACTATGGTGTCTGTAGCTGAAAGTATGAGGAAGAAGAAGGCTTTGAAAGGTGAAGAAGTATAACAGGATTTGAAGATTTTTTTCGATAGAGATCCCATTCAAAAGAAAATTGCAAAAAGATTAATTCAAAAAGTTTAAAGATTACAAAATGAAAAGTCAAAGCACCCCTCTCCTGAAAGAGCTGAACATTTTGATATTTGAACAATTTCTGTAGCTTAAACAAATTTCAGAAGTGGTGATATTTGTAGTAATAGCAGTAGAAGTTGTAGTTGAAGTAGAAGTATTATTAGTCGTAGAAGTATTAGTAGCATTAGAATAAGTAGTAGTAGCAGTAGTGATATTTGTAATAGTAGTAGTAGAAGTCATAGTTGTAGTATAAGTATTAGTATTTAGACCTCTAAAGATCCCGAAGACTAAAATTGTGTACACAGTGGCAAAACACAAATGTTTTTTTCACAAGAATCTCAAGCTGCTCTTCACTCTAGCGGTGACATCACGCACTCTAAGCTGCCCAATACACACCCATTATGAAGTCAGAAAAGGGCTGAAAAATAGTTCAGGGTTTTCTCAACATTTGAAAGTTGAAATGGTGTCTTTAGCTGAAAGTATGAGGAAGTTGAAGGATTTGAAAGTTGAAGAAGTTTAAGAGGATTTGAAAATCTTCTCCATAGACATCCCATTAAAAAAAAAGCTGCTAAAAGCTTAATAATTCAAAAAGTTTAAAGGTTATAAATTTGAAAAGTCATATCACACCTCTCCTGAAAGAGCTGAACATTTTGATGTTTGAACAGTTTCTGTGGCTTAAAAAAATTCATCAGTGGTGATATTTGTAGTAGTATAAGTTGTAGTAGAAGTATTATTCGTAGAAGTATTAGTAGCATTAGAATAAGAAGAAGAAACCATTTTTATTGTCATATATATTTTTACACATACACGAAATGTATCTCTGCATTTGACCCATCCCTGTATATAGGGAGCAGTGGGCTGCCATTGATCAGCGCCCGGGGAGCCGGGGGTTCAGTGTATTGCTCAGGTACACGTCGACACGTGACACGTCCCAGTCGGGGATCGAACCGTTGACCTTCCGGTTCCCAGACGACCCTCTTAACCCAGTGAGCCACGGTCGCCCCGTGTACTAGTAGTAGTGATATTTGTAGTAGTAGTAGAAGTTGTAGTTGTAGGAGAAGTATTATTAGTAGTGGAAGTATTAGTAATTAGAAGTAGTAGAAGACATAGTATCAGTAGTCATAGTAATAGCTGTAGTATTGGTCATAGTATTCAATATCACAGTAGTAGTAGTAGTAGTAATAGTAATGGCAGTAGAAGATGGAGCAGTAGTAGTAGTAGTACTAGTAGCAGTCGTACTAATAGCTGTAGTAGTATTACTACTTTTAGTAGCATGAATAGAAGTAGTAGTAGCAGTTGTCGTATAAGTAATAGTAGTAGTGGTAGTAATAGCAGCAACAGCAAAGGTTATAGTAGAAGTAGTAGTAGCAGTAGTAGTAATACTATATTAGCAGCAGCAGCAGTAGTTGTCGCAGTATTAGTAAGAGCATTCATTTATTTTTTTAACAAAAAAGCCTAATTTTGAGCTTGTTTAAATACAGTTAATCCATGGGGCTTTTATTTTGAAAGGGTGGTGCTGGGTGGGGGAGAGGAGACATAATCATAATGTCTGACACACATAAACAGAGGTTATTAAATGCCTGGCTTCATCACAAGCATTTCAATTATAATTCACTCTTTGGGGCTTTTATTTTGAAATGGGGTGTGTGTGTGTGTGTGTGTAGGTGTGTGTATAGCAGGGGTCTCAAACTCCTGGCCCACCACGTCATTTTATGTGGCCCGCCAATCCGCCAGCAAAAAAAAATAAAAGTAAATAAAAAAAAAATTGTATTCAAATTTATTTTTTTTTAAAGTTAGACTTGATAATAAAAATATCCCCATAGTCGAAATGCTGAGATAGAAAGTCGAAATTATGAGATTGAAAGTCAAAATTATGAAATGGAAAGTCAAAATGATGAGATACTTAAACACACAGTCACAGAAGCAGCTCTTTGGCTGGTTACTGTACACTTGCCATGTAAATGTATTGTGAGTACATTGAAGACTACTTTAAATGTGGCTTTACAACACATGAAATACTTCATGATTGTGCAAACGCACCCTTGAAAGGATTTTAAGCTTTGAACAAAGTTATTGTAATAACTTGTTTGATATTTGTCTTTGATATTTTCTTTAATAGTTTGATCTTTGATCGAGTAATGTGGGTTTCTTAACCCTAAATTAAAAGGATTTAAGTTATAATAACAGAAATGTGCTTAAATGAGTCAAATTGGGCCATTTGGGGGGACGAATCGGATCGAAAGGGACATTCGAGGGCCACCTCCGCGGACTTCAGGATTGACATTTTAAACTGCCATATCTCTTCAACCGTTCAATATCTCACAATCAAACGTAGATATCTTGGATCAGCGTTAAATTGTACCGGAACAATATTTCTGGGACAAAAGTTGCCATTCGGGCAGTATGGTGTTGGGTGACATGAAATGCACTTGTGCAATTTGATCTGAATGTGCTACAGCCACTACATTTGGTACACAGGGTCTGTGGCTTCATATGAACACACACACCAAGTTTGGTGGGGCTAGCCCCTCAAATTGTGAAATGTTGGTGTCTCAGGCAAAGTGAGGCAATGTCATTGAATTTGCCCAAAAATTAAAGTCATCCGATTTGCTTGAAACTTTGCACACCTGTTTGGCTGTTCCCAGGTATGCCCCCTCATAAGTGTCAACCTCCTAGCCCAGAGCCTACTCCAGATATTGTTTGGGAGGTCTGGGAACAGAAGGGCCGATCGGGTTGGGATGTTTGGACTAAACGAGACCCCAGTCATATGTAGGTGAAATGTCCCTTTCTGAGTCATAAGGATGATATGGCCTTCAACAGTCTTTTCTCTCAAAATGTACACTTTAATTCAAAGTAGAGATTTGATTCCTTTTCCCCTTTAAAGATGGGCTTGTGAATATGAATTCCCCCAAATTTAGCGGTCGTAGCTGCAAGATAAGGTCCCCAAACACAGCCCCAAAGGTCAAAATTGAGGCATATGACCTCATCTTTCGGCCTGTTTTGGCAAGTGAGAAACGGGCCATTAAATCGTAGTGAAAGGTTGAAACTGCCGGATTTTTGCATAAATCAGTCGCCTGTGATAAGGTGATGCAGGATCTAAAGCGAGATATCTGTAGACCCTTGCGAAAGCTAACTTCCGGTAGCAGCATGGTAACGACTTGAATCCAATTGAACCTTGAAGAGCGTCCTCTTGTGTCCATTATATGTCAATTATGTAATGATAAGCCAGTTACAAGTGTTTTTATTGCACCCAACAGAAACAGCAACATGTACACATCATTAAGAGTATTTTAATTCATTGAAAATACTTTAAAGCAAGATAGAGGAATACATTGTTTTTGTAACTTAAGAGAGGGTCGTGTAGGTTAAATGATCCAAATCTAGAGGTCGTAGCTGCAAGTTAAGGTTCCCAAAAACAGCCCCAAAGGTCAAAATTGAGGCATATGACCTCATCTTTCGGCCTGTTTTGGCAAGTGAGAAACGGGCCATTAAATCGCAGTGAAAGGTTGGAAGTGCCTGATTTTTGCATAAATCAGTCGCCTGTGATAAGGTGATGCTAAAGCGATCTAAAGCGAGATATCTGTAGACCCTTGGGAAAGCTAACTTCCGGTAGCAGCATGCTAACGACTTGAATCCAATTGCACCTTGAAGAGGGTCCTGCATTGTCCATCATATGTGAATTTCATCAAAGAAGGCCATTGACAAGTGTTTTAAAATTGATCAACATTAAAAAGTGGTCAAAATCCAGATTTTACCAGTCTTTTCTCAAACTTTTTATACTTTAAAAAGGGGTAGGGTTTTATATCCTTTTCTGCTTCAAAGAGGGGCTCGTCCCCATTACACACCTATAATCTGGGCCTCATAGCTGCAAGTTAAGGTCCCTAAAAACAGCCACAAAGGGCTTAATGGGATGTAGGCCGTCCGTCCGGCACATTGTCAGCGTCCAGACAAAGTGCCGGTGGCCCACTAAGCCCCATGTTAAATTTTGCCATAAAGCCCAAATTCCCTTGCCGTTAAAACCTAACCTGGCATTTACCAAGAGCACGGATCCAGAAGAGGGAAGCTGCCATAACCGACGCGACTGGTAGGAGCGCCCGGGGTCAGGGTGGCCCCTCGACCGAGTGCACTCAGACCGGAGGAAGCAGGGTAGACGTCGGGAGTAACGGCAGTTAGAAGAGCCAGGCGAGTTCCCTCGCAAGAACACCAGCTCGACAATCTTTTAATAGAGAGCTGAGTCAGTAAGTAGCCCCGTATCGGGCCAGAAGTACCCCAGGATCTAACTGAAGTAAGCGGAGATACTGACCACTATACTAACGAGGACTGTGTTAGTAGTATTTTTGGCGAGTGAAAAAAGTGGCGCTGTTCGGGCCTTTAAATGGAATTCCTAGAGCTATACAGGGGAGGCTTTAAGTGTAGTAGACATTTACTGTCACTCAATGACACAGCAGCTGTGACTGAATACATTCGGAAATCATGTTGTCTGGCATCTGAAATGTTTGCTGTCAATGGTGAATGGTGCATTGAGCCTGGGCAGGTGCGTAAAAGTCATTTTTAGCAGTTTCCGTAGTGTAGTGGTTATCACGTTTGCTTTACATGCGAAAAGTTCCTTGTTCGAAACTGGGCGGAAACAGTGTTCTTTGTTCCTGGTTACTCCACACAATAAAACTCTACTTTGTGGAACTCTCAGAAACTGGATAAGAAGTACAACTGCCCCAGCGTGAGATTTTCCTCCACACAATCAAAGTGTTCTGACTAGCATTCCCAGCAAACTGGATGAAGATAACCAGTATTTTCCATTCTGATGTGCAACCTTTCATGCATGCCGAGGTAGGCGATCATATCGTCAACGTGAAGCTGACAGCAGGAACATGCTCGAAACGTATAGTCTCTGTGTTAAATGGCTGTTGTCTTACCAGCAACTGGTCTAAAACTCCCTGTCAGGGAATCGACCCATGGTCTTCCGCGTGACAAGCGGAGATACTGACCACTATACTAACGAGGCAAGCCGTGTATAGTTGGCATACGCTGACAGCCAATGAAATTGCAGCATTTCATATCGCTGGTTTCAGCTCATGGACGCAGATTCGAGTCTCACTGGGGCAAAGCCACTCATCAATGACAAAGAGCTATTCATAAATCAAGAAATGTTTATCCAGCTTTACCTTTTACTGATTATCACTAGATTGTAGTGGCAGATAGATTATCAAGTACTTGACTTATTTTTGGCTATAAACCTATTATATTGTAGTTTTTACTGTTGACTATAATGATTCACGTATTAATGAGACATGTGAACATTAGTGAATGAAATATATTCATTAAACACAACAGGGACAGTGAATATTGAACACAGAGCCAATAATGCAATGTCACAAATACACAACACAAATATGTTAAACAAATATAATAATGACAAAACACTCTCTTACTTTCCCTTTTCAACCTCCCATCTCTTTTTTTCTGTCTCATACAAAGCAGGTCATCTGCTTCTCCATGCCCTGGTCTTTGTAAAAGGAAAAGACTTTACCAGGGCAGTAAATGTACTTCCGTGTTAGTCCAGGGAACCCCGTGTGAATGTGAGGACTGTTTGGATCCTGCTTCATCTGACAGAATCGACACTTGCGACCTGTGGGCTGGGATTCAGTCCTCTTCCTCTTCTGCTGTCCTCTGTCCTCCACCCTTTTCCTTGTAGCATCCAGTTCCAGCTGAAAGAACTTTGGAGGAGGAAGATCAGAGATGCTGTGGATTCATTCTGGCTGGGGAGGGAGACGCCACCATCTTCATGAGGTTGCGCACAGGAAAGGAGCCTGGCCAGAGACCCGTGGATTCCAGCTCTGTCTTCATCCAGATCCTCTGCTGCTGTGAACAGGTCCACTGGCTGACTTCATGGTCGTAACCAGGGAGCTGTGGAGGAGGACGGGTGGGGACAGCTAACGGCCTTGGTGATGGCTCACCTAGTCAGACAAGAATAAACAGAGCAAATGAGTACGATTTTGGTTGCGTCTTGATTTAATCTTTTGACATGAAAAACCTTCTAATACTAACTTTGATCTCTCTGTGCAGGTGGCAGTTGAGCGGGCTGTGCAGACGTCTCAGCAGAAATCAGGGGTGCCTCTGACACTATAGAGAAGATTAAACATGTTGTCATTATTATTGACAGTAAGATGAAGCAAGGCTGTAACATGACAGCTACACTGTAGTCTGTGAAACTCAGCAAGCTGGACACTGGAGTGCTGCCTACCTATTGTCTGAATACAGTGCAGCAGTAACTGTATAGAATTAACAACAGTTTTGATGGACACTACATATAGTATATTTTTAAGATGCAAATACAGGTCAAATAACACACACCAGGGACTGTGACAGTCGCCTCTGTTGCTGGACGACCCGCTCCTTCTGGCAGCAGACACGTGAGCTCCTGAGGAACAGGCACTGGTCTCCTTACAGTTACAGCGGCGGCTGTAAGGAGAGAAGGATCATGTTGTGAAAATAAAGCTGTCTTTCACACTTAGAGCGGATTTAAGAATGAAACAGAAGCTCTCAAGAGGCGTATAGTAATATCAAAGCAATAGATTTATTTATCAACAGAGTTATTCAGCCCAGCAATCAAACATGCTTGGGTGCTAATGGTTGAACTTCGCAGAGATTCACCATGAGACACACTTGAACACTGCAGTGTGAAGCTTAATATAGGGTACCTCCCCTTGATGTCCATTTGTCAAAATCAAAGATGCAGGCGTGGCACGTTTGTACGTTATGACACCTGGGTGGAAGCCGTAAACGTCCGTTTACCTTGGCCCCTCCCAGAAGGCGTCTTCTTCTATCAGTGTGTGTGAGATGTTGCATGAGAGAGGACCTTGAGAAACAAGTTGTCAAGAGTGGATACTACTTAGGGCGTTGTCCCTGAATCTCTCTGTCTATTGTTCCTTCCTTATCTTCTCTAAAGATGGCGTCCTGTTCCTTGTGACGCAGTTAACTCAGTAATCTTCCTCGTGGTTCTCCCTTGCCCTAGTGTATAAAGTGTGTAATGCGTGAGTGGTTAATAAAGCCTCATAAGGTAATGGTTATTAAAACTACAAATATACTAGTGATTAATTAAACTGTATATAAGCTAATTGCTACTTAAAGCTGCATATAAGCTAATTGCTGATTAAGCTGTATATAAGCTAATTTTATCAACAATCACAAAACATAATCAATGGTTTATAACAGATATGAGCACAGTGAATATGACAGATGTGTTTAAATGTTGGATGTATTTACCATCTACTTGTGAACCCTTCAGATGAGTTGGTGCAGCCAGTGTAGCAGATGGTTCTACAATGGAAAACACCTTGTAAGTCATTTATATTTTGACAAAGAAACACAACTGTTAGTATCGTTACGTCACCTTTCTCAGCCGTATCCAATGACAGACTGTTTCTCACATTAATATATAAAGAATATACTTCATTCATACACGTGTGTTTGTCTTTCAATGGGTTAATATTCAGTCGCCAGTCATTGTGATGTAACCTAGGCAGGTGAAGCAACATGGCACACTTCAAAGACATGCATTCAGGTGTTAGTAACACAGCAGTTTCATACATACATATTGTTTCTTTTTATCCATATAAGAAAACAAAGAGTGATACGTACCCTCATCATGACTGGTATCAATTCATAGTCACGAGGACAACAAGCAGAACACCTAAACATGAGACAGAACGGTTCAAGTCATGCTTCATGTGGGATAAGAAGTCATGGTCCCATGCTTGTCTGTTGATGGCAGAACCTTTTTGGTGAAAAACCTCTTTCTGTTCCCGGAGCCTGTTGTTATCTGGCTGTTTGATGATGCAGAAACAGCTGGTAAACATAAACAAAAAACATATCATATACACTGAATAGAATACACGATTAACCGTTCAGCAAACTGGCTGAACTGTAACTGATTTTAAATCTTCAGGTGGTAGAAATGAAAGACATCAAATGTTTACTCTCAGCTCTGAACATGTTGCTTGGAATGAGAGATACTCAGCATCCCTCTCTCCAGCTCTTCATCTTCATCCATCACTGAGATGCAAACAGACGAGAATTAGAACGTCATGAATTAATATCTTCTTGCACTTCTTGTACAATGTAATAAACATTATTTTAACAGTGATGGAGAAAGTCTACACATCTTGTACTTCAGTAAAAAAATATGTATAAATACCACCACATGGTGGAAATACTCTTTAAGTAAAAGTCCTGCATTCAAATCTTACTTACTCAAAGTCTGACTTAAGTAAAAGTACAAAAAAGCATGTGTTCATCACTTTAATGACTTTATATACTGCTGGTAGTTTAATCTGTAATAACACATCATTTATTAGTTGAGTATATTTTGTCTGATATCCTTAATCTGCCAAGTAACTAACGTTAGTAACTAATGCTGTCAAACACACGTAGAGCAGTTAATGTACATAACTATGAACTACATGCATTAATGACGATACGTGACGTGATACAACGGAGACGTGCATGTTTATTTAACGTTAACGTGATTCAAATGAACCACCGGGTCCGGTCACAGCTTGTTGTTCTTTTGTTACGTGTCCGTAAAGTAACAGAGTATATCTTACGTTCACCATAACCTTAACCGGCCGCTGCTCAGCCTCTATGTTCACTGACATACGTAGTAAACGCTAACTAATTTTATTTGAATGCACGTTCGTGTTAACTTGTGATACTTTTGGTCACAAAAACGCATCAAAGTCGGACATGAATTAACCGGTATGAACCGTTAACGGCTCCAGATTACGTTACGTTGTAAGGTAACAAACTCATACAGAAGTCCGACTTCGACACAATATAACACAAAAAAAACACAACTAACTTTATCTTTGAAGCTTTCAAGTGAATGTCAGACAGCCCAGACTAATTGTCATGACATTTTAATTCATTGTTATTCATCTTAATGACTTACCGTTCAACGTAGTGTCCACCCAGCGAATAGATCCGCAAAATGCGGGCTGTCGATGCTCTTTCCAGGCTCCGACTGACTGACAAACACCGGAGAACATCTTTCTCTCGCAAAATGGCACCACAGTGCTGCTGATGGCCAAAGATATATTACATTCGTACTGGTTTAGGACTACCATTGAAAATGAATGGGAAACGGTTTAGGGAGTTTTAGCTAAAGAATCCCCGGGTGTCGCGCGAGGACTGTGTTAGTAGTATTTTTGGCTAGTGAAAAAAAGTGGCGCTGTTCGGGCCTTTAAATGGAATTCCTAGAGCTATACAGGGGAGGCTTTAAGTGTAGTAGACATTTACTGTCACTCAATGACACAGCAGCTGTGACTGAATTCATTCGGAAATCATGTTGTCTGGCATCTGAAATGTTTGCTGTCAATGGTGAATGGTGCATTGAGCCTAGGCAGGTGCGTAAAAGTAATTTTTAGCAGTTTCCGTAGTGTAGTGGTTATCACGTTTGCTTTACATGCGAAAGGTTCCCTGTTCGAAACTGGGCGGAAACAGTGTTCTTTGTTCCTGGTTACTCCACACAATAAAACTCTACTTTGTGGAACTGTCAGAAACTGGATAAGAAGTACAACTGCCCCAGGGTTAGCTTTTCCTCCACACAATCAAAGTGTTCTGACTAGCGTTCCCAGCAAACTGGATGAAGAGAACCAGTATTTTCCATTCTGATGTGCAACCTTTCATGCATGCCGAGGTAGGCGATCATATCGTCAACGTGAAGCTGACAGCAGGAACATGCTCGAAACGTATAGTCTCTGTGTTAAATGGCTGTTGTCTTACCAGCAACTGGTCTAAAACTCCCCGTCAGGGAATCAAATCCTGGTCTTCCGCGTGACAAGCGGAGATACTGACCACTATACTAACGAGGACTGTGTTAGTAGTATTTTTGGCTAGTGAAAAAAAGTGGCGCTGTTCCGGCCTTTAAATGGAATTCCTAGAGCTATACAGGGGAGGCTTTAAGTGTAGTAGACATTTACTGTCACTCAATGACACAGCAGCTGTGACTGAAACCATTCGGAAATCATGTTGTCTGTGTAAATAAAATATATTCATTTACTGTTAAATAATATGCGCTATAATTGTAAAGCTTATATTGCGGAGTTGTGAGGTCACTGTAAGTAGGTCAAAAACGCCGAATGGGGCATTCCGTCACCCGTTCGTACGATAGGAACAGATACAGTGGCCCTGAAAGTAACGCTTGCTTAAACCACCAGATTAGGGCAGAAACTGCCATCTTAGAGTAAGAGAAGAGCTCTTTTTATCTATTCACACAGAGACTTCGAAATAGTTTAGAACTGCACTCCTTTCATTTTCTTCACCTTAAGTGTTAACAATATGCTGTAGATCAACATTTCACACACACTGACGTTCCAGAGAAGGCAGGTTTCGGACGTGAGCCAGTGTGGGCGAAGTTGCCCAGTGCTCCATCAGGCCATTTGAATGCTAGAAACAAATCCGCCTCTGCTTTGATTTTGACCAATGGCTCCACAAGGAGAACCAGATGGACACGCCTGCTTACTCTGCTATAAGCGCTTTTTGGTTTCACTTTTGGCACTCTTTGCTTTTGCTAGGGTCCGTGCACGTTTAACTGCTGGACATAATACTTCTGTCACAAATAAATGTTATTGCTTGAATTGAGCTAAATGCCTCGATCTCAGTCTGTTAACTCGATCTTCATTCATAACATGGTACCAGAGTTTGGTTGTAACGATCCAAGACGTTTTTTCATCGAGTAACAGACTTTCTTCTGTCAACAGAAAGAAAAAATCAGGGCGTTTCCCCTCGAGGCTGCAGGAGGCCTCAGGCCTACAGGGCCATTCTGCTCAACACCTCGAGAAACTGATCAAACAGCGCTGAATCAAAAGGTAAGCAGAGCCTATTTAAATGAAATCTGCAGTATTGTATGTAGGAAAAAACCAAATTGAATTGATCAGGAGTACCGGGTGTGAGTAATGAATTGCATTGACTAAATTTCTAAAGATAAACTATGGAGCATTGTGACAGAATGCTTATTACAGCAGTGGGGTTTTTTAGCATATAATATGTGTGTGAGTGGATCTAACAGAAATTGATGGTTGTTAACATTGTATAAGCTGCCATTGTGTTCACCGCGTAAGTTTTGATTGACTGTTCAGAGGTTACACAGCCGTGTCGAAAGCTTCGGTTCGCTGACCAATGACGGTCTGAAAGACTGAATTCCGGGCCACACTGTTGATTTATGCGAAGTTGCAAGCTGAGATTTGGATCAAGTATATAGAAAGTGTTGTTGAAATACGCTGATTTGAAAGTAGTGTGTCTGGAGACTGCACAGCGCCATTTCCTAAAGGGACCACGTTCATGCATGTTGTACACTGTAAAACGAAGATCCATCCAGAGAATTTTAATTGAGAAAAATAAATTGATGAGGTTAAATAGGAGGTTGAATTGATGGTTTGTGTACCAGTATTGCAGAAGTGGCAGTGTATGGTTTTGCATGCAGCATAGATGTGCTCTGGGAAGACATCGATTCAATTGTAGCACAAGATATCGCCATTTCCTTCGGGACCGTATTGGCACAAGGCGTACACTGTAAACAATAAGGTCAATAGATCTTCCCTGACGAGGTCTGTGTGCGATTATTTGTGGAATCACGGCAGTGTATGGTCGATTGAGTGTTGAGTAATGCCTCAGGGAGGTATCCATTTCCTTCGGGGACCGGGCTCGTGAAAACGCTATAAGAACAAATCCATATGTGATTTGTGCGTATTTCAGTGACGGCAGTGTATGGTTTCAATTTGGTATGGATGAGAGTGATTGCGTGAAGCGTACATGTGTGAGAGAGAGCTGAGATTTGGGGTTGAAGTGTGCAGAGGCTCGTGTGTGTTTGCCAGTGATTGACGGTCAGTGGAGCAAAAACACTTGCATGAGACACAACCTTTGCATTCAACACAGAATACACGAACACGAGGATAGAAGAGGGAAGCTGAGGGTTAATATACGTGTCAGTTTTACTGGTGTAGTTACAAAGATTACAGATTTATTGGAAATTGTGTTCCATAGGGACCGTCAACAAATTTAGAAGCGAAGACAGAGCAGACATTCAGACAGTCAGAGAGACACTGGAAAAGGGAGTGAAAATTTCAGATAAGAAACCAGGTGCAGCTCTAAGGGAGTGTAGTATCTAGGCCAAGGTCAGAGGGCTGAAGAAAATTTGGGAGAAGCTTTGGCTCCCTCTGGTGGCACTACAGGAACTGCACAAGAAAATTTGGGAGAAGCTTTGGCTCCCTCTGGTAGCGCTACAGGAACTGCAGAAGAAAATTTGGGAGAAGCTTTGGCTCCCTCTGTTGGTACTTCAGAAACTGCAAGAAGAACATTTGACAGGAGTTTTGGCTCCCTCTGTGGGTACTTCAGGAACTGCAAGAAGAACATTCGACAGGAGCTTTGGCTCCATCTGGTGGACATTCGGGAGTACTGCATCCAAACATTTTATATTGAAAAATTTGGAATTTGGAATTTGAAATTTGAAATTTGAAATTTGAAATTTGAAATTTGAAATTTGAAATTTGAAAAAAAAAAAACTTCATTTCAGTGACGGCAGTGTATGGTTTCAATTTGGTATGGATGAGAGTGATTGCGTGAAGCGTACATGTGTGAGAGAGAGCTGAGATTTGGGGTTGAAGTGTGCAGAGGCTCGTGTGTGTTTGCGAGTGATTGACGGTCAGTGGAGCAAAAACACTTGCATGAGACACAACCTTTGCATTCAACACAGAATACACGAACACGAGGATAGAAGAGGGAAGCTGAGGGTTAATATACGTGTCAGTTTTACTGGTGTAGTTACAAAGATTACAGATTTATTGGAAATTGTGTTCCATAGGGACCGTCAACAAATTTAGAAGCGAAGACAGAGCAGACATTCAGACAGTCAGAGAGACACTGGAAAAGGGAGTGAAAATTTCAGATAAGAAACCAGGTGCAGCTCTAAGGGAGTGTAGTATCTAGGCCAAGGTCAGAGGGCTGAAGAAAATTTGGGAGAAGCTTTGGCTCCCTCTGGTGGCACTACAGGAACTGCACAAGAAAATTTGGGAGAAGCTTTGGCTCCCTCTGGTAGCGCTACAGGAACTGCACAAGAAAATTTGGGAGAAGCTTTGGCTCCCTCTGTTGGTACTTCAGAAACTGCAAGAAGAACATTTGACAGGAGTTTTGGCTCCCTCTGTGGGTACTTCAGGAACTGCAAGAAGAACATTCGACAGGAGCTTTGGCTCCATCTGGTGGACATTCGGGAGTACTGCATCCAAACATTTTATATTGAAAAATTTGGAATTTGGAATTTGGAATTTGGAATTTGATTTGATTTGAAAAAAAAAAAAAAAGAAGAAGAAGAACACAGGAAGACATGGCTGGAGCTGTGGCTCCATCTGGTGGCTACTCAGAAGTACTGCGTGCAAAACTGGAAAAAGCAGTAACAGAGACTGGAGGCAGGACTGCATGGAAAAGAGACAAGACACATTGGGATAAATGCATGAAACGATGGCAAGAGGAGGGATGGTGGAAGGCGGCCAGTCCACTACCTCCATCAGTCAACAACCTTCGGCTCTTCACCAACGATTTGACAAAACGAGTGGCTCGAGCACAGACTGCAGAGAGAAATCAAATGACAAATCAAACCAAGCGATGGGGGTTCGCTAACCCACTGAAGCAAGCCCGCAAAGACAGAGAAGAGGAACAGCGAGTGGCAATGATGGCACTAGGGATGGCCATGACAGATCGGATGCAGGTGGACATGCCAACCGGAAAAGAAAAAACCTGGTCCCGTCTGTCACTCAACATCAACCCCCTGGACGTCACCCCTACCACTCAAGCCCCGGTAGGTCTGGAAAAGGCTGCACAGGAAATGAGCCAAACAGCACTTCCTCCGGTTCCTCCCCCACCCTCAACTAGCCTGTATCCAGCACTTCCTCCGGTTCCTCCCCCACCCTCAACTAGCCTGTATCCAGCACTTCCTCCGGTTCCTCCCCCACCCTCAACTAGCCTGTATCCAGCACTTCCTCCGGTTCCTCCCCCACCCTCAACTAGCCTGTATCCAGCACTTCCTCCGGTTCCTCCCCCATACTCCCATAATAATCCATTCATACAAGACACCACCCCTCTCCCCATCACATTTCAAGATGCAACCCTGACGCACAGCTTTCTCTCTGCTCCAAATTGCCCAGTCAACCTGCTAGGACGCGATCTGATGACTCGCCTCAATCTGAGCATCTGGCTGAACCAAGAGGGTGTACATGTCTCGTCCAACCCACCAACTAGTACGTTGTCCATGCCAGTACGCATTCTCTCCCTTGCTCCCGCTATAGAGACGGTGTCCCCCACAGATGAAGAAGTTTACTGGCTACGCTGTCTTCAAACTGGCCCCCAGACCCCTACCATCCAATACTGGTTTAACATTCTCAAACCAAAAATCACTCAGCTTTTCCCATACAAAACTCCCCTGGACCACGTCCACTGCACTCTAAATGTTACACCAGATCCCGACGACCCCTACACAGAAGACTGGGATGAAAACATGTCTCACCTTAGACCCACCATTCAGTGTCTACACATCTTTTGTGGCCAAGAAGGAGTGGCATCAAGAGTCATTCTATCTCCCTTCCTTCGTTCGTGGTATCAGCTAGATGCGGACTCATCACCCCATGTCACTATGGCTGTTGGTTTTGGCCATGAGGCCAGAGGTCTGGGACCTATGATCAAGAGAGCACTAACTCTCACATGGGAACCAACCCCTACAGAAGGTCTGCTCAAAGCCAAGGAGGAGACCATGTGGAGATGGACAGCCCCTGACACTGTTGAACACACATTACCGGAGCACCTCCCTTTGCCTCGTCACCATGGCAAATCGTGTTCAGATCATCCAGCTACAACTGCCTGTTTGGCTCAGGTCCCAGGAAGGTTGTGGACCTCAGGGGCCTATGACGTTGGCCGCCTGACCACGGAACCCATCAAAGTCACATTCACAGACCCACATCAGCTTCCTGTGTACAGACCCCAATATCGTCTGAAAAAAGAACAACTGGAAGGCATTTGGCCGACGATTGAAGGCCTGCTCCAAGCCGGAGTCATCTACCCCACCTCATCAGAGTTCAACACTCCCATACTTCCGGTTCCAAAGGCAGGAGGAAAAGGCTGGAGAATGGTCCAGGATTTCCGCCCCGTGAACGAAATCACGGTTCCAACAGGTCATCCGGTTCCAGATCCTCATCTCTCTCTCAGCAATTTGAGCCCTGCACACACCCACTTCACAGTAGTTGATTTGGCCAACGCTTTCTTCAGTGTCCCACTGCACAAAGACTCTCAGCCCATCTTCGCCTTCACCTTTAATAATCAGCAGTATACGTATGCCTCCCTACCCCAGGGCTACAGGTGCTCCCCAGGTCTATTCAACCACCACTTACGCCTTCATCTTGCTGACCTCGCCCTCCCAGTAGGCGTAGTTCTGATTCAATATGTCGATGATCTGCTTTTGGCAGCAACGTCAGCTGCTCTCTGTCTTGATTCCTCTGTCCGACTCCTCACTCTATTGGCCGAAAAGGGCTACAAGGTCAAACGTTCAAAGGTACAGTTCACCAGACGCCAAGTGTTGTTTTTGGGTCGCAATGTTTCATCAGACGGTCAAGGCCTGTCGCACACGCACAGGGCCACCATCCTGCAACATCCCCAACCGCTCACTGTTGCTGCTCTCCTCTCATTTCTGGGTTTAACAGGCTACTCACGAGCCCATATCCCAGACTACACCAACAACACCACCATTCTCAGAGAGATGTTGAAGGAAGTGGGCACAAGAAATCTTACTGCCACCCCCACATGGACAAAAGAGGCTGAAGCAGCCTTCTCCCACTTGAAGCAAGCACTTGCACATGCCGCCGCACTCATGTCCCCAGACTACTCCCTACCGTTCCACCTTGATGTTTCTGAAAGAGACAGCCTACTCAATGCTGTACTCTTCCAGAAAAAGGGGGGTGAAAGACAGGTACTGATGTATCATTCATCAAAACTGGACGCTGTGGAAAATGGTCAATCCACGTGCGCACGATATGTTGCAGCAGTGGCAAAAGCAATTGAAAAAACTTCTCATATTGTCATGGGCCATCCACTGGAAGTACACACGCACCATGGCGTGGCAGCGTTTCTGATGAGTAAAGAATTCACGTTCAGTGCCGCAAGGAAAACAAAGATTCAACACACTTGCACCATGCCACACATCACCTTTGTGCCAGCCACAAGAAATATGTCGGCTAACTTTACGGATGGACAACCACATGTGTGCGAGGAAGTTGCAGTACAAGAAAACAAATTGAGACCGGATCTCCAAAACACTCCCCACCTCACAGCTGAGGCCTGGCTCTACACGGATGGTTGCTGCTACAAAGGAGAAGAAGGGAACATTGCATCCTATGCAGTGGTCGAACAGAAGAGTGATGGCTATCACCAAACAGTGGAGTCAGGGATTCTGCCACAACCCGCTTCAGCACAACTAGCGGAAGTGGAAGCACTGATTCAGGCTCTGAAGTGGAGCACGGACAAAATTGTAAATATCTTCACAGATTCAGCTTACGCCCATGGAGCGGCCCACATCGATGGCCCTGTATGGCGAAGACGCAACTTCACCACTTCAAATGACCACCCCATAAAACACGAAGCAGCTATGAGAAGGCTGGTAGAAGCAATCCAACTACCAAAGGGGGTGGCCATCATGAAATGCAAAGGACATGACACAATCAGATCACGAATCAGCGCCGGTAATGACGCGGCAGACAGAGCAGCCAAGAAAACTGGAGGCTACACACCTCGCCAAATGGTTATGAAGCCAACATCCGGCCCACCTGAGCTTACCATCGAACACATCAAAGATCATCAAAAGAAAGCAGGACCTTATGAATGGTCCGAATGGACACGGAAAGGAGCCTCAAAAGACAAAGAAGGTCTGTGGAGAGCCCACGACGGCAGAGTGGTTGCCTCAGCAGAACTGTGTGCAGCACTCCTACCAGGGGCCCACGGACCTACACACGAGGGAAAGAAACGGACATTGGACAATTTAAAACAACTATGGTGGCATCCGCACATGGAAGCGATATCTTTCCTGTTCTGCGATGAATGTCAAATTTGTGGAAAATACAACCCAAGAAAACCATTCAAGACACCGATGGGATCTTATCCCGTGCCCTCTGCCTGTTTCCAAGACATCAGCATAGATCATACAGATATGGGACCAGAGAACAGAGTGCAGGGAAAGAGGTACATCTTGGTAATGGTAGACAGATTTTCAAGATGGGTGGAAGCAATTCCCACCAAGAGAGAAGACGCGCAGACAGTTGTAAAGTGGCTGCAGACAGAACTGATTCCCCGTTACGGAGTGCCGAGATGCATCCGCTCTGATAACGGCTCACACTTTAGCAACACCATGCTCGCACAGGTAGAGCAATTTCTGGGAATCACACACCGATTCGGGTCAGTCTATCACCCGCAATCTCAGGGCCTGGTGGAACGTGCGAATCAGACCCTTAAGGCCAAAATTGCCAAAGTTTGCGCGGGCTCCAAATTAACATGGGTTGAGGCCCTGCCCCTGGCCCTTATGGCCATGAGGTCCGGAAAAGGGGGAGAAACACATCTCTCCCCACACGAGATCATGACTGGCCGGCCGATGCCAGGTCCACCCAGAGATGGAGGTCATATGCCACCTCTGGATGTACAGCAGATTGAAATGTCTGACTATATGAGTGCCCTAACTTCTCTTACTGAAGCTCTCTTCAAACAGATCGAGAGGACTCGAGCAGTACCTGAAGCAGTGGCAGCTGGAAAGCAGATACAAGTAGGTGATTGGGTCAGGGTCAAGGTTCACAAGCGCAAGTGGACTGACCCCAGGTGGACTGGGCCGTACGAAGTGAAGGAGGTTACTTCACACTCGGTCCAGGTCAAGGGCAAATCAGGCGCCCCTTGGCACCACCTGACACATTGTGTCCCAGCACCGGTACCAACCAGAACACTGGGAGAAATTCGCACTAATTTGGAAAATGCATCGGGAACTTAGACGCTGTCTAGGGGACCCTCATGCAAACCCCGCCGACCGAGGTCGGCAGCGCTTCACCTGGAAAGGGGTGGGATGTGGGAATAAAACTATAATGGGGGTGGGAATGGGCATACTAGTTGCCTTACTGATCTGGGGATTAGAAACCAAGTATCAGACACACCAGCACCCATCTAATACCACTGCCCCTCTTCCCTCTCCATCCCCGAATCAGACACACACCCGAACTAGACATAGCACCCCACCAGCTTCCGATCCAGACGATTCAGATGATAGGGACCTAAACCTCGAGTTACAGCCATTGAATGAGTAGTTCCAAAACATATAATTCACACCTAGCAGGTGTGAAAAGGGGGATTTGTAAATAAAATATATTCATTTACTGTTAAATAATATGCGCTATAATTGTAAAGCTTATATTGCGGAGTTGTGAGGTCACTGTAAGTAGGTCAAAAACGCCGAATGGGGCATTCCGTCACCCGTTCGTACGATAGGAACAGATACAGTGGCCCTGAAAGTAACGCTTGCTTAAACCACCAGATTAGGGCAGAAACTGCCATCTTAGAGTAAGAGAAGAGCTCTTTTTATCTATTCAAACAGATACTTCGAAATAGTTTAGAACTGCACTCCTTTCATTTTCTTCACCTTAAGTGTTAACAATATGCTGTAGATCAACATTTCACACACACTGACGTTCCAGAGAAGGCAGGTTTCGGACGTGAGCCAGTGTGGGCGAAGTTGCCCAGTGCTCCATCAGGCCATTTGAATGCTAGAAACAAATCCGCCTCAGCTTTGATTTTGACCAATGGCTCCACAAGGAGAACCAGATGGACACGCCTGCTTACTCTGCTATAAGCGCTTTTTAGTTTCACTTTTGGCACTCTTTGCTTTTGCTAGGGTCCGTGCACGTTTAACTGCTGGACATAATACTTCTGTCACAAATAAATGTTATTGCTTGAATTGAGCTAAATGCCTCGATCTCAGTCTGTTAACTCGATCTTCATTCATAACATCTGGCATCTGAAATGTTTGCTGTCAATGGTGAATAGTGCATTGAGCCTGGGCAGGTGCGTAAAAGTCATTTTCAGCAGTTTCTGTAGTGTAGTGGTTATCACGTTTGCTTCACACGCGAAAGGTCACCTGTTCGAAACTGGGCGGAAATAGTGTTCTTTGTTCCTGCTTACTCCACACAATAAAACTCTACTTTCTGGAACTCTCAGAAACTGGATAAGAAGTACAACTGCCCCAGCGTGAGCTTTTCCTCCACACAATCAAAGTGTTCTGACTAGCATTCCCAGCAAACTGGATGAAGAGAACCAGTATTTTCCATTCTGATGTGCAACCTTTCATGCATGCCGAGGTAGGCGATCATATCGTCAACGTGAAGCTGACAGCAGGAACATGCTCGAAACGTATAGTCTCTGTGTTAAATGGCTGTTGTCTTACCAGCAACTGGTCTAAAACTCCCCGTCAGGGAATCAAATCCTGGTCTTCCGCGTGACAAGCGGAGATACTGACCACTATACTAACGAGGACTGTGGTTGTAGTATTTTTGGCTAGTGAAAAAAAGTGGCGCTGTTCGGGCCTTTAAATGGAATTCCTAGAGCTATACAGGGGAGGCTTTAAGTGTAGTAGACATTTACTGTCACTCAATGACACAGCAGCTGTGACTGAAACCATTCGGAAATCATGTTGTCTGGCATCTGAAATGTTTGCTGTCAATGGTGAATAGTGCATTGAGCCTGGGCAGGTGCGTAAAAGTCATTTTCAGCAGTTTCTGTAGTGTAGTGGTTATCACGTTTGCTTCACACGCGAAAGGTCCCCTGTTCGAAACTGGGCGGAAACAGTGTTCTTTGTTCCTGCTTACTCCACACAATAAAACTCTACTTTCTGGAACTCTCAGAAACTGGATAAGAAGTACAACTGCCCCAGGGTGAGCTTTTCCTCCACACAATCAAAGTGTTCTGACTAGCATTCCCAGCAAACTGGATGAAGAGAACCAGTATTTTCCATTCTGATGTGCAACCTTTCATGCATGCCGAGGTAGGCGATCATATCGTCAACGTGAAGCTGACAGCAGGAACATGCTCGAAACGTATAGTCTCTGTGTTAAATGGCTGTTGTCTTACCAGCAACTGGTCTAAAACTCCCCGTCAGGGAATCAAATCCTGGTCTTCCGCGTGACAAGCGGAGATACTGACCACTATACTAACGAGGACTGCGCTAGCAAGAATTTTGGCTAGTGAAAAAAAGTGGCGCTGTTCCGGCCTTTAAATGGAATTCCTAGAGCTATACAGGGGAGGCTTTAAGTGTAGTAGACATTTACTGTCACTCAATGACACAGCAGCTGTGACTGAAACCATTCGGAAATCATGTTGTCTGGCATCTGAAATGTTTGCTGTCAATGGTGAATAGTGCATTGAGCCTGGGCAGGTGCGTAAAAGTCATTTTCAGCAGTTTCTGTAGTGTAGTGGTTATCACAAGCGGAGATACGGAGCACTATACTAACGAGGACTGTGTTTGTAGTATTTTTGGCTAGTGAAAAAAAGTGGCGCTGTTCGGGCCTTTAAATGGAATTCCTAGAGCTATACAGGGGAGGCTTTAAGTGTAGTAGACATTTACTGTCACTCAATGACACAGCAGCTGTGACTGAAACCATTCGGAAATCATGTTGTCTGGCATCTGAAATGTTTGCTGTCAATGGTGAATAGTGCATTGAGCCTGGGCAGGTGCGTAAAAGTCATTTTCAGCAGTTTCTGTAGTGTAGTGGTTATCACGTTTGCTTCACACACGAAAGGTCCCCTGTTCGAAACTGGGCGGAAACAGTGTTCTTTGTTCCTGCTTACTCCACACAATAAAACTCTACTTTCTGGAACTCTCAGAAACTGGATAAGAAGTACAACTGCCCCAGCGTGAGCTTTTCCTCCACACAATCAAAGTGTTCTGACTAGCATTCCCAGCAAACTGGATGAAGAGAACCAGTATTTTCCATTCTGATGTGCAACCTTTCATGCATGCCGAGGTAGGCGATCATATCGTCAACGTGAAGCTGACAGCAGGAACATGCTCGAAACGTATAGTCTCTGTGTTAAATGGCTGTTGTCTTACCAGCAACTGGTCTAAAACTCCCCGTCAGGGAATCAAATCCTGGTCTTCCGCGTGACAAGCGGAGATACTGACCACTATACTAACGAGGACTGTGTTTGTAGTATTTTTAGCTAGTGAAAAAAAGTGGCGCTGTTCGGGCCTTTAAATGGAATTCCTAGAGCTATACAGGGGAGGCTTTAAGTGTAGTAGACATTTACTGTCACTCAATGACACAGCAGCTGTGACTGAAACCATTCGGAAATCATGTTGTCTGGCATCTGAAATGTTTGCTGTCAATGGTGAATAGTGCATTGAGCCTGGGCAGGTGCGTAAAAGTCATTTTCAGCAGTTTCTGTAGTGTAGTGGTTATCACGTTTGCTTCACACGCGAAAGGTCCCCTGTTCGAAACTGGGCGGAAACAGTGTTCTTTGTTCCTGCTTACTCCACACAATAAAACTCTACTTTCTGGAACTCTCAGAAACTGGATAAGAAGTACAACTGCCCCAGCGTGAGCTTTTCCTCCACACAATCAAAGTGTTCTGACTAGCATTCCCAGCAAACTGGATGAAGAGAACCAGTATTTTCCATTCTGATGTGCAATCTTTCATGCATGCCGAGGTAGGCGATCATATCGTCAACGTGAAGCTGACAGCAGGAACATGCTCGAAACGTATAGTCTCTGTGTTAAATGGCTGTTGTCTTACCAGCAACTGGTCTAAAACTCCCCGTCAGGGAATCAAATCCTGGTCTTCCGCGTGACAAGCGGAGATACTGACCACTATACTAACGAGGACTGTGTTTCTAGTATTTTTGGCTAGTGAAAAAAAGTGGCGCTGTTCCGGCCTTTAAATGGAATTCCTAGAGCTATACAGGGGAGGCTTTAAGTGTAGTAGACATTTACTGTCACTCAATGACACAGCAGCTGTGACTGAAACCATTCGGAAATCATGTTGTCTGGCATCTGAAATGTTTGCTGTCAATGGTGAATAGTGCATTGAGCCTGGGCAGGTGCGTAAAAGTCATTTTCAGCAGTTTCTGTAGTGTAGTGGTTATCACGTTTGCTTCACACGCGAAAGGTCACCTGTTCGAAACTGGGCGGAAATAGTGTTCTTTGTTCCTGCTTACTCCACACAATAAAACTCTACTTTCTGGAACTCTCAGAAACTGGATAAGAAGTACAACTGCCCCAGCGTGAGCTTTTCCTCCACACAATCAAAGTGTTCTGACTAGCATTCCCAGCAAACTGGATGAAGAGAACCAGTATTTTCCATTCTGATGTGCAATCTTTCATGCATGCCGAGGTAGGCGATCATTTCGTCAACGTGAAGCTGACAGCAGGAACATGCTCGAAACGTATAGTCTCTGTGTTAAATGGCTGTTGTCTTACCAGCAACTGGTCTAAAACTCCCCGTCAGGGAATCAAATCCTGGTCTTCCGCGTGACAAGCGGAGATACTGACCACTATACTAACGAGGACTGTGTTTGTAGTATTTTTGGCTAGTGAAAAAAAGTGGCGCTGTTCGGGCCTTTAAATGGAATTCCTAGAGCTATACAGGGGAGGCTTTAAGTGTAGTAGACATTTACTGTCACTCAATGACACAGCAGCTGTGACTGAAACCATTCGGAAATCATGTTGTCTGGCATCTGAAATGTTTGCTGTCAATGGTGAATAGTGCATTGAGCCTGGGCAGGTACGTAAAAGTCATTTTCAGCAGTTTCTGTAGTGTAGTGGTTATCACGTTTGCTTCACACGCGAAAGGTCACCTGTTCGAAACTGGGTGGAAACAGTGTTCTTTGTTCCTGCTTACTCCACACAATAAAACTCTACTTTCTGGAACTCTCAGAAACTGGATAAGAAGTACAACTGCCTCAGCGTGAGCTTTTCCTCCACATAATCAAAGGGTTCTGACTAGCATTCCCAGCAAACTGGATGAAGAGAACCAGTATTTTCCATTCTGATGTGCAACCTTTCATGCATGCCGAGGTAGGCGATCATATCGTCAACGTGAAGCTGACAGCAGGAACATGCTCGAAACGTATATTCTCTGTGTTAAATGGCTGTTGTCTTACCAGCAACTGGTCTAAAACTCCCCGTCAGGGAATCAAATCCTGGTCTTCCGCGTGACAAGCGGAGATACTGACCACTATACTAACGAGGACTGCGCTAGCAAGAATTTTGGCTTGTGAAAAAAAGTGGCGCTGTTCCGGCCTTTAAATGGAATTCCTAGAGCTATACAGGGGAGGCTTTAAGTGTAGTAGACATTTACTGTCACTCAATGACACAGCAGCTGTGACTGAAACCATTCGGAAATCATGTTGTCTGGCATCTGAAATGTTTGCTGTCAATGGTGAATAGTGCATTGAGCCTGGGCAGGTGCGTAAAAGTCATTTTCAGCAGTTTCTGTAGTGTAGTGGTTATCACGTTTGCTTCACACGCGAAAGGTCACCTGTTCGAAACTGGGCGGAAATAGTGTTCTTTGTTCCTGCTTACTCCACACAATAAAACTCTACTTTCTGGAACTCTCAGAAACTGGATAAGAAGTACAACTGCCCCAGCGTGAGCTTTTCCTCCACACAATCAAAGTGTTCTGACTAGCATTCCCAGCAAACTGGATGAAGAGAACCAGTATTTTCCATTCTGATGTGCAATCTTTCATGCATGCCGAGGTAGGCGATCATTTCGTCAACGTGAAGCTGACAGCAGGAACATGCTCGAAACGTATAGTCTCTGTGTTAAATGGCTGTTGTCTTACCAGCAACTGGTCTAAAACTCCCCGTCAGGGAATCAAATCCTGGTCTTCCGCGTGACAAGCGGAGATACTGACCACTATACTAACGAGGACTGCGCTAGCAAGAATTTTGGCTAGTGAAAAAAAGTGGCGCTGTTCCGGCCTTTAAATGGAATTCCTAGAGCTATACAGGGGAGGCTTTAAGTGTAGTAGACATTTACTGTCACTCAATGACACAGCAGCTGTGACTGAAACCATTCGGAAATCATGTTGTCTGGCATCTGAAATGTTTGCTGTCAATGGTGAATAGTGCATTGAGCCTGGGCAGGTGCGTAAAAGTCATTTTCAGCAGTTTCTGTAGTGTAGTGGTTATCACAAGCGGAGATACTGACCACTATACTAACGAGGACTGTGTTTGTAGTATTTTTGGCTAGTGAAAAAAAGTGGCGCTGTTCGGGCCTTTAAATGGAATTCCTAGAGCTATACAGGGGAGGCTTTAAGTGTAGTAGACATTTACTGTCACTCAATGACACAGCAGCTGTGACTGAAACCATTCGGAAATCATGTTGTCTGGCATCTGAAATGTTTGCTGTCAATGGTGAATAGTGCATTGAGCCTGGGCAGGTGCGTAAAAGTCATTTTCAGCAGTTTCTGTAGTGTAGTGGTTATCACGTTTGCTTCACACGCGGAAGGTCACCTGTTCGAAACTGGGTGGAAACAGTGTTCTTTGTTCCTGCTTACTCCACACAATAAAACTCTACTTTCTGGAACTCTCAGAAACTGGATAAGAAGTACAACTTCCTCAGCGTGAGCTTTTCCTCCACATAATCAAAGGGTTCTGACTAGCATTCCCAGCAAACTGGATGAAGAGAACCAGTATTTTCCATTCTGATGTGCAATCTTTCATGCATGCCGAGGTAGGCGATCATATAGTCAACGTGAAGCTGACAGCAGGAACATGCTCGAAACGTATAGTCTCTGTGTTAAATGGCTGTTGTCTTACCAGCAACTGGTCTAAAACTCCCCGTCAGGGAATCAAATCCTGGTCTTCCGCGTGACAAGCGGAGATACTGACCACTATACTAACGAGGACTGTGTTTGTAGTATTTTTGGCTAGTGAAAAAAAGTGGCGCTGTTCGGGCCTTTAAATGGAATTCCTAGAGCTATACAGGGGAGGCTTTAAGTGTAGTAGACATTTACTGTCACTCAATGACACAGCAGCTGTGACTGAAACCATTCGGAAATCATGTTGTCTGGCATCTGAAATGTTTGCTGTCAATGGTGAATAGTGCATTGAGCCTGGGCAGGTGCGTAAAAGTCATTTTCAGCAGTTTCTGTAGTGTAGTGGTTATCACGTTTGCTTCACACGCGAAAGGTCCCCTGTTCGAAACTGGGCGGAAACAGTGTTCTTTGTTCCTGCTTACTCCACACAATAAAACTCTACTTTCTGGAACTCTCAGAAACTGGATAAGAAGTACAACTGCCCCAGCGTGAGCTTTTCCTCCACACAATCAAAGTGTTCTGACTAGCATTCCCAGCAAACTGGATGAAGAGAACCAGTATTTTCCATTCTGATGTGCAATCTTTCATGCATGCCGAGGTAGGCGATCATATCGTCAACGTGAAGCTGACAGCAGGAACATGCTCGAAACGTATAGTCTCTGTGTTAAATGGCTGTTGTCTTACCAGCAACTGGTCTAAAACTCCCCGTCAGGGAATCAAATCCTGGTCTTCCGCGTGACAAGCGGAGATACTGACCACTATACTAACGAGGACTGCGCTAGCAAGAATTTTGGCTAGTGAAAAAAAGTGGCGCTGTTCGGGCCTTTAAATGGAATTCCTAGAGCTATACAGGGGAGGCTTTAAGTGTAGTAGACATTTACTGTCACTCAATGACACAGCAGCTGTGACTGAAACCATTCGGAAATCATGTTGTCTGGCATCTGAAATGTTTGCTGTCAATGGTGAATAGTGCATTGAGCCTGGTCAGGTGCGTAAAAGTCATTTTCAGCAGTTTCTGTAGTGTAGTGGTTATCACGTTTGCTTCACACGCGAAAGGTCCCCTGTTCGAAACTGGGCGGAAACAGTGTTCTTTGTTCCTGCTTACTCCACACAATAAAACTCTACTTTCTGGAACTCTCAGAAACTGGATGAGAAGTACAACTGCCCCAGCGTGAGCTTTTCCTCCACACAATCAAAGTGTTCTGACTAGCATTCCCAGCAAACTGGATGAAGAGAACCAGTATTTTCCATTCTGATGTGCAATCTTTCATGCATGCCGAGGTAGGCGATCATATCGTCAACGTGAAGCTGACAGCAGGAACATGCTCGAAACGTATAGTCTCTGTGTTAAATGGCTGTTGTCTTACCAGCAACTGGTCTAAAACTCCCCGTCAGGGAATCAAATCCTGGTCTTCCGCGTGACAAGCGGAGATACTGACCACTATACTAACGAGGACTGCGCTAGCAAGAATTTTGGCTAGTGAAAAAAAGTGGCGCTGTTCGGGCCTTTAAATGGAATTCCTAGAGCTATACAGGGGAGGCTTTAAGTGTAGTAGACATTTACTGTCACTCAATGACACAGCAGCTGTGACTGAAACCATTCGGAAATCATGTTGTCTGGCATCTGAAATGTTTGCTGTCAATGGTGAATAGTGCATTGAGCCTGGGCAGGTGCGTAAAAGTCATTTTCAGCAGTTTTTGTAGTGTAGTGGTTATCACAAGCGGAGATACTGACCACTATACTAACGAGGACTGTGTTTGTAGTATTTTTGGCTAGTGAAAAAAAGTGGCGCTGTTCGGGCCTTTAAATGGAATTCCTAGAGCTATACAGGGGAGGCTTTAAGTGTAGTAGACATTTACTGTCACTCAATGACACAGCAGCTGTGACTGAAACCATTCGGAAATCATGTTGTCTGGCATCTGAAATGTTTGCTGTCAATGGTGAATAGTGCATTGAGCCTGGGCAGGTGCGTAAAAGTCATTTTCAGCAGTTTCTGTAGTGTAGTGGTTATCACGTTTGCTTCACACGCGAAAGGTCCCCTGTTCGAAACTGGGCGGAAACAGTGTTCTTTGTTCCTGCTTACTCCACACAATAAAACTCTACTTTCTGGAACTCTCAGAAACTGATAAGAAGTACAACTGCCCCAGCGTGAGCTTTTCCTCCACACAATCAAAGTGTTCTGACTAGCATTCCCAGCAAACTGGATGAAGAGAACCAGTATTTTCCATTCTGATGTGCAATCTTTCATGCATGCCGAGGTAGGCGATCATATCGTCAACGTGAAGCTGACAGCAGGAACATGCTCGAAACGTATAGTCTCTGTGTTAAATGGCTGTTGTCTTACCAGCAACTGGTCTAAAACTCCCCGTCAGGGAATCAAATCCTGGTCTTCCGCGTGACAAGCGGAGATACTGACCACTATACTAACGAGGACTGCGCTAGCAAGAATTTTGGCTAGTGAAAAAAAGTGGCGCTGTTCGGGCCTTTAAATGGAATTCCTAGAGCTATACAGGGGAGGCTTTAAGTGTAGTAGACATTTACTGTCACTCAATGACACAGCAGCTGTGACTGAAACCATTCGGAAATCATGTTGTCTGGCATCTGAAATGTTTGCTGTCAATGGTGAATAGTGCATTGAGCCTGGGCAGGTGCGTAAAAGTCTTTTTCAGCAGTTTCTGTAGTGTAGTGGTTATCACAAGCGGAGATACTGACCACTATACTAACGAGGACTGTGTTTGTAGTATTTTTGGCTAGTGAAAAAAAGTGGCGCTGTTCGGGCCTTTAAATGGAATTCCTAGAGCTATACAGGGGAGGCTTTAAGTGTAGTAGACATTTACTGTCACTCAATGACACAGCAGCTGTGACTGAAACCATTCGGAAATCATGTTGTCTGGCATCTGAAATGTTTGCTGTCAATGGTGAATAGTGCATTGAGCCTGGGCAGGTGCGTAAAAGTCATTTTCAGCAGTTTCTGTAGTGTAGTGGTTATCACGTGTTGGGAACTAAAGGAGCGTGTTTGGGTTATCAGCATTTAAGAAACTGAATTCTTGACATCAATAGAATTATTGATGTATGTAACAATTATTAATGATTATTAATATAAACGGGGCACCACCCTGCGAACAGGGACCAATAACCAAACGATAAAACTAAGTCTCATAATTAGTAGTCACTCATAATGTCAATAGTCTGCGTATGACTATACATTCAGTGACAGTGAAGGTTTTTAAGTTCGAGCACAGGCTACTACATACAGTCTTATCAAATACATATGCACAAGTAATCACAGACGACTGCTCCTGGAAGTATAACAGAGTTTATTGAATCAAAATAATAAATGATCAAATCAATTAATATTGCAACCAACAAACGTTATCATACAATTTTATATGCCTAAACTAAAGAATGAATAAAGTGGATGAGGGTGTATGTCTGTGTGTGTATGTGTATGTGTGTGTGTGGGTCTGTGGGTGAACAGGAAGGAGTCTTACAGCTACGCTAAAGACTACAAAGATGGCGGCGTCGAGTGACGCTGGCCAAAGGGGAGGGGCCTTAAGAACTACAGCTAAAAACTACAAAGATGGCGGAGTCGAGGGACCCGGACAAAATGGCAGAATGGGGCTGCTGTATGTAATTCACGTGTGCCTGGGCAGCACGTGATGTGAGGCGATCGTTTCAATGGGGTTTCTCCCGGGGCAGAGAGAAGAAAGAGAGAGCAAAGGTGGGGGTCATGAATCAAGCTTCTGCGTGCTGTCCGCGTTGTAGTGATAATGGGGGTGTCTGGCGTATCGTACATAACGTGCCGTTGTCGGTAGAACTGCCAGCAGTTATGTACGATAGCCGAGATTCCACACTTCACTCACAGAGCTGATTTAATGAGCAGAGAATACTACACGAAGTGTAGTAAAACCAATGAAAAGAAATCAAATAAATCCAAGCAAACAGTCACAGTTAATACACGAATACAGCGGAGCTTCTCTCGTCCGCGAGGAGTTGCGTAATATCTCGATATCACGCGACAGTAATTTAAACAACAAAAACACGGGAATATCAACATATAAATGAATGGCCTGAATTAAACTTAAGTTAATTTAAGCTAAGCTATGCCCAAATGCCAAGAATCTTACTTGTAGATGCTTCGTTGCAACGTTGAAGGGTTCGTGAGCAAAGTTGTCCTTTTTCTTCGAGAGGAAGGGGGGGGGGGTGCTTCTCAGCGCGGCGTTGAGCTGGCGCTGTTTCGGTCTGTCGTGGCGCAGCTCGCTCTGGAGCAAACGCAGACGTGATCTGTCCTCGCGGCAGGGAGGGTGATCTAATTTCGGCTGACGGCGTGGTCCGTGCGTCTTACCGGGAATCGTCGGTGAAGGAGGGAGGCGTTGTCGTCTTTCCTTCGCCGGAATGTGTGCACCAAAAGAAAAAGAAACAAAAAGCGCTGAACTGATCGCTGAAGCAGATTCGTTATCGCGGGCTGTTTCATCCAGCGAAACGGCTTGTCAGGGTTTGAGTAGGGTTGAAGGGCCGTTGCTTCCTCGTGGCCTCGTGCGCTGGCGGGGCAAGCTGGACTCTCTGTGGCCTGGCCGGGGGGGGTCCGGGCGAAGAGAGCGCGGTGTGCTCCCTGTTCGACGGAGGTCGAAGGGAAAAAGCTGGATTCTCTGTGGCCTGGACAGGGGGGGGGGGGGGGGTCCGGGCGAAGAGAGCGGTTGTGTGCCTCCTAACTCAACCGAGGTCGAAGGGGGAAAGCCATGAGGTGGGGGCAGCAGAGAGTTTTATAGAACATCGGCTGAACCACAGGGGTCCTGGGGTCTCTTGGCCTTCGGCCAATGAGACTGCAGCGGTTACCATGGTTTTTTGGGGGGGAGGGGGAATTCACACCTGAGTGTGAAATCCCTTTGCTCTCCTCAAACTACAAGTCAGGATGAGACCTTTGCTTGAAAAAGCGAAGGCCTGATTGTCTTTGTCCACAGCACATGTTGAAGCCATTTATCAGACCCCAACATCCCCCCTTTGTTCTGAAGAGCGAGATGTTGGCTTCGGTCTTTAGAGCAAACCAAGGGCTGGCATGTGCATCCATGTGGTGGGGAAACCTGAAGAGGTGAGACAGTCCAAGTGTTCCTGAGACCAAAAGCAGTGGTTAAAACAGGCAGTGTTCATTGTTCATAGAGTTCAAGGTTCATAGTGGTCAAGTTCATGGTGTTCAAGTTCAGAGTTCATTGGCATCTGGGCAGATGACTAAGGTGGCATCTGGGCAGATGACTTTAACTACTTCTACCTACATCTACTATCATACACAATTCAAATCATAGGTGAGCAAAACATTATTCCCAAATAATTCAATCGCTATTATGATGTTGTGATATTCTAGCATTGTGGCACAGTGTCAAAGAAAGTAACAACCCAAATAAAACAAAACACAACAGAGAGAGAAGGAAAGAATAGAAAGACAAGAAGCAGGTGAGGGGCAAACAGTGGTTACTGGTTCAACTCCTAGACAGGACTGGAGTCCGTCGGCGGAGCAGTCGTAGGTTGGCTACGTGGTGTCATGAATAGGAGGGAATCCAGTTAGTCTGTCGCTTCTGGATCTATTAGTACCTGATATGTGCATCTATCTCTCTCTAATCGGTAGATTTAGAGCGAGTCCTGTGTCTAAGTTTTAGAATCGATCGATATTGGAGTTGCGTTGCCAAGACTATAGGCCAGAGGTACCTGTGAGGGTTGCATAACAGTAGTGGTAGCAGATTTACAGATTTCGTTAGCACGGCTAGTGTGACTAGCTAGACTGGTCTCTCGCTGCTCCAGCTGTTGACAGCTGAGCCTTCTCGGATGAGGTCCTGGGTTAAATCTGACTGCTACGGCAGAGGTTATGTCCTCTTTGGTTACTTCTGGTAGAGTCTATAAAGCATGCAAAGGGTTCTCTATGAGAGTGGAGCATCAGTTTACAGTCACAATGGTTTGTCAGGTCATGCAACTGTTCTGGTTGAAGTTGGATGTGTTAGCGGTTAGTGCATGTCTACAGGGTGAGTTGAAGCATGCAGTTAAACGTTAGTAGTCAATAGTAAGCTGCCATTCTGCCGGTTGGTTTCGGCACTGGCGAGATTAGAGTGTACTTCCTGTGAAGTGCATCTCTCTAAGTTTCTGTTGTCAGAGATCCCACCCCCCTCGCGCTGTTCAAGTGGCGAGGGCGGATATCCCACGTTACCGTCAGCACTCAGGGAAACGTCGCGAACAGTTTCACTCTGGAGTGTGTCATGGCGGGCTGGTGATATCTCCCTCCCCCCACCCTCCTAATTAGAGATGGAGACAGGTCCGGCGCACAGGTCAAGTTCAGTTACCTACGGCACTGGCGACTTGACAGGCCCGGCGATGACTCGGCTGAAAGAAGGCGGTGGCTTCGTTGGACAAGCTGGAGGTGGCTCATGCTGACAGAGCAGGAGAAGAAGGCTTAGTTGACGAAAGATCTTACGAGCTACTCGAAAGGGTGCTCGAAGGGCCTCTAAGGTTGTGGCACCCTAGAGGTGTATGCGAAAAGGTGGGGGAACACATGAGGCTCGTTTCTGACCCGGAGTCGGGTAGAGCAAGAGTGTTATGACCCCCCCAGTAGGACTGAAGAATATGTATAGATTTATACATAACGGGCATTGCCTTTGCGAACAAGGTCGCCCAAGAAGGTTGAAGAACGAGGTGCGAAATGGGAGTGGTCGTTTCCGGAAGTGTGCTGAGTTCTCTTCCCCCCCCCTACCATGTCGACTTGGCAGCAGGGGGAAAGGTCACTCGGCTTAGTCAGGTGGGCTGCGAGTCAGCGTTACCCGAGGTGTTGCCCTTGAGGGTGTCTTTCACCCCCCTGGTTCCGTTGGTCTTTCGACCGCCAGGGTCGTCTGTTCCTCGGGGGTGACCAGGGCTCGCTAGGCCAAGTCCTCTCGTCGTCTTCCGACGCTAGGTCGGAGTCGCTCGACTGTTGGATGCCTAAGACTATGGCGGTGTCTTCGTACCGATTTGTCGGCCGTCCGCGTGTCTTCCATGCAAGTTGCGCATATTTCCTAATCTCTGGCATGGTGAGGTTACTCGTTCTGCAGTGCATAGTAACATCGTATCTCACGTTGTCGTGGAGATTGTGCAAGAATAGCGACTTGAAGGCATGGTCTTCTAGACCTGGGGCGTTACGTCCTTGGAAGTACGCAGATCTCAAGCGCCTGAAGTAGTCTCTCGGAGACTGTAGCCTTTCCTGGGAAATGGCAAAGGCGCCGAGGGTGGCAGAAGCTGGGTCGTTGTACAGGGAGTACTCCTCCCTAAGGGCGTGACAAAGGGAGGAATAGCAGTCGCGGATGCTCGGCTGGAGCGTTTCCACGAAAGCGTGGACGCTTCGCGCGGTGGTTTTCCACACTAGCTTTAGCTTTTCGCGTGATAGGTCGAGGAGGCAGCGATCGATCTCCCTTAGGTAGTCATCGATGCTCGAGTCGTGATTATCGGGATTGAAGCGCTCTACGTCTTTTGCCAGAGGCTCAATCTGTCGAGTACGCAGGCCTCCAAGGTTGATGGGGCCTGGGCCGTCCGAGTCTCCATACTCGCGATGGTGGTAACGACTATCATCCTCCCTCCCTGAGGGGGATGGGGTCAGTTCTTGTCGCGCACGTGAACTGCGTGGAGGATTGCGTTCGCCTGAGGTGGTTTTGAAGCCACCTGGGCCGACTAGGACCTGGTGTTGGTCCTCTCTCCTCCTGGTTGGGGATGTCGCGTTCAAGAAATGCAAGGTGGTTCGGGTCTCGGGGAATGAGGGAGCCGAGACCAAGAAATGACTGGGCTGAAAGGCTCGATAGGGGGTAGCAGTACCTACCGGGGTTGCTGGAACACCTTGAAGCGCTTTCAATTTGTCATCACTCTCTGATGCTTTAGAGAGTTCTAGGTTGACCTCTCTGAGGTCACTGCGCAGGCTACTATTTTCTGACTGTAGGGCTCTACAGTCACGTGACAACTCCTGAACCTCTGTTCGGAGTGTCCAGATCTCGCGTTGCTGCTCGTCGCTCTGTGCCCGGGTTTGGGCAGCTTGCAGCTGCATTTTCTGATGGTAGATGAGCAGTATTTCGCCGATTACGTCCTGAATCAGGCGCTCTCTGTTACCTGCTGGGTTATTTACATAAGCCACCAGCTGCTCTAATTGCTCGTCGCATAGGACAGCAGTGTATTTTGCAAAGTACTCTCTTTCCTTTGCTGTGAGTCCGAGGACATCAGCCACCGCATCTCGTAATGCGGAGTCTTCTGAAGCTACAGCTCCATGAATGGGGGATTTCTCGTTGCTCATTCTCTCTAATGAGCACGACTCCCAGTAGTTGTTAATTCCCTAGTGTTAGAACGGAAACTGTTAGTGTTACGGTTCTCAGTGAAATGTCTAGTTCGGTAACTTAGGATTTCTACTGTTAGATGTTAATTACTGTTAGTGTTACGGTTCATGCAGGCGCACAGTGAAATGTCTAGCTCTGTGACTTACGTTTATACTGTTGCTGCTCTGAGGTATCACTACTGCTTTGCAGCCAGAGGTGCGAAAATGCTAATGTGGTTTAGCACTTTGGGCCTGTGACAGCTGTGTGTAACTTCTTTGAGGGATTTAAGAAAACAAGCAAGGTATTACAAATAAACAATCAAATCTACTACACAGCTGGCTGTTAGTTTTAAGAAATGAAACGAATAATTAAACCTGGAAACGAAATAAAATTTCGAGAAGGGAATTAAAGATTAAGATTAAAAATCAAAATTTAAAATCAAAAATTTAATTACAATAAGACAAGATTTTGAAGATCAAAGCCTACCTATTTTGGGAAATAAGTTTCAGGAATTTGGATCATTCAAAAGAAGAAGAAAAATACTTTTTTGAAAAAAAATATTTTTTGGAAAATTAATTATTCAAAAATAATAATACTGTAACAAAACTGGAATAACGTATCCTCACACGGGGCACCATTATGTTGGGAACTAAAGGAGCGTGTTTGGGTTATCAGCATTTAAGAAACTGAATTCTTGACATCAATAGAATTATTGATGTATGTAACAATTATTAATGATTATTAATATAAACGGGGCACCACCCTGCGAACAGGGACCAATAACCAAACGATAAAACTAAGTCTCATAATTAGTAGTCACTCATAATGTCAATAGTCTGCGTATGACTATACATTCAGTGACAGTGAAGGTTTTTAAGTTCGAGCACAGGCTACTACATACAGTCTTATCAAATACATATGCACAAGTAATCACAGACGACTGCTCCTGGAAGTATAACAGAGTTTATTGAATCAAAATAATAAATGATCAAATCAATTAATATTGCAACCAACAAACGTTATCATACAATTTTATATGCCTAAACTAAAGAATGAATAAAGTGGATGAGGGTGTATGTCTGTGTGTGTATGTGTATGTGTGTGTGTGGGTCTGTGGGTGAACAGGAAGGAGTCTTACAGCTACGCTAAAGACTACAAAGATGGCGGCGTCGAGTGACGCTGGCCAAAGGGGAGGGGCCTTAAGAACTACAGCTAAAAACTACAAAGATGGCGGAGTCGAGGGACCCGGACAAAATGGCAGAATGGGGCTGCTGTATGTAATTCACGTGTGCCTGGGCAGCACGTGATGTGAGGCGATCGTTTCAATGGGGTTTCTCCCGGGGCAGAGAGAAGAAAGAGAGAGCAAAGGTGGGGGTCATGAATCAAGCTTCTGCGTGCTGTCCGCGTTGTAGTGATAATGGGGGTGTCTGGCGTATCGTACATAACGTGCCGTTGTCGGTAGAACTGCCAGCAGTTATGTACGATAGCCGAGATTCCACACTTCACTCACAGAGCTGATTTAATGAGCAGAGAATACTACACGAAGTGTAGTAAAACCAATGAAAAGAAATCAAATAAATCCAAGCAAACAGTCACAGTTAATACACGAATACAGCGGAGCTTCTCTCGTCCGCGAGGAGTTGCGTAATATCTCGATATCACACGACAGTAATTTAAACAACAAAAACACGGGAATATCAACATATAAATGAATGGCCTGAATTAAACTTAAGTTAATTTAAGCTAAGCTATGCCCAAATGCCAAGAATCTTACTTGTAGATGCTTCGTTGCAACGTTGAAGGGTTCGTGAGCAAAGTTGTCCTTTTTCTTCGAGAGGAAGGGGGGGGGGTGCTTCTCAGCGCGGCGTTGAGCTGGCGCTGTTTCGGTCTGTCGTGGCGCAGCTCGCTCTGGAGCAAACGCAGACGTGATCTGTCCTCGCGGCAGGGAGGGTGATCTAATTTCGGCTGACGGCGTGGTCCGTGCGTCTTACCGGGAATCGTCGGTGAAGGAGGGAGGCGTTGTCGTCTTTCCTTCGCCGGAATGTGTGCACCAAAAGAAAAAGAAACAAAAAGCGCTGAACTGATCGCTGAAGCAGATTCGTTATCGCGGGCTGTTTCATCCAGCGAAACGGCTTGTCAGGGTTTGAGTAGGGTTGAAGGGCCGTTGCTTCCTCGTGGCCTCGTGCGCTGGCGGGGCAAGCTGGACTCTCTGTGGCCTGGCCGGGGGGGGTCCGGGCGAAGAGAGCGCGGTGTGCTCCCTGTTCGACGGAGGTCGAAGGGAAAAAGCTGGATTCTCTGTGGCCTGGACAGGGGGGGGGGGGGGGGGGTCCGGGCGAAGAGAGCGGTTGTGTGCCTCCTAACTCAACCGAGGTCGAAGGGGGAAAGCCATGAGGTGGGGGCAGCAGAGAGTTTTATAGAACATCGGCTGAACCACAGGGGTCCTGGGGTCTCTTGGCCTTCGGCCAATGAGACTGCAGCGGTTACCATGGTTTTTTGGGGGGGAGGGGGAATTCACACCTGAGTGTGAAATCCCTTTGCTCTCCTCAAACTACAAGTCAGGATGAGACCTTTGCTTGAAAAAGCGAAGGCCTGATTGTCTTTGTCCACAGCACATGTTGAAGCCATTTATCAGACCCCAACACACGTTTGCTTCACACGCTAAAGGTCCCCTGTTCGAAACTGGGCGGAAACAGTGTTCTTTGTTCCTGCTTACTCCACACAATAAAACTACTTTCTGGAACTCTCAGAAACTGGATAAGAAGTACAACTGCCCCAGCGTGAGCTTTTCCTCCACACAATCAAAGGGTTCTGACTAGCATTCCCAGCAAACTGGATGAAGAGAACCAGTATTTTCCATTCTGATGTGCAATCTTTCATGCATGCGGAGGTAGGCGATCATATCGTCAACGTGAAGCTGACAGCAGGAACATGCTCGAAACGTATAGTCTCTGTGTTAAATGGCTGTTGTCTTACCAGCAACTGGTCTAAAACTCCCCGTCAGGGAATCAAATCCTGGTCTTCCGCGTGACAAGCGGAGATACTGACCACTATACTAACGAGGACTGTGTTTGTAGTATTTTTGGCTAGTGAAAAAAGGTGGCGCTGTTCGGGCCTTTAAATGGAATTCCTAGAGCTATACAGGGGAGGCTTTAAGTGTAGTAGACATTTACTGTCACTCAATGACACAGCAGCTGTGACTGAAACCATTCGGAAATCATGTTGTCTGGCATCTGAAATGTTTGCTGTCAATGGTGAATAGTGCATTGAGCCTGGGCAGGTGCGTAAAAGTCATTTTCAGCAGTTTCTGTAGTGTAGTGGTTATCACGTTTGCTTCACACGCGAAAGGTCCCCTGTTCGAAACTGGGCGGAAACAGTGTTCTTTGTTCCTGCTTACTCCACACAATAAAACTACTTTCTGGAACTCTCAGAAACTGGATAAGAAGTACAACTGCCCCAGCGTGAGCTTTTCCTCCACACAATCAAAGTGTTCTGACTAGCATTCCCAGCAAACTGGATGAAGAGAACCAGTATTTTCCATTCTGATGTGCAATCTTTCATGCATGCCGAGGTAGGCGATCATATCGTCAACGTGAAGCTGACAGCAGGAACATGCTCGAAACGTATAGTCTCTGTGTTAAATGGCTGTTGTCTTACCAGCAACTGGTCTAAAACTCCCCGTCAGGGAATCAAATCCTGGTCTTCCGCGTGACAAGCGGAGATACTGACCACTATACTAACGAGGACTGTGTTTGTAGTATTTTTGGCTAGTGAAAAAAAGTGGCGCTGTTCGGGCCTTTAAATGGAATTCCTAGAGCTATACAGGGGAGGCTTTAAGTGTAGTAGACATTTACTGTCACTCAATGACACAGCAGCTGTGACTGAAACCATTCGGAAATCATGTTGTCTGGCATCTGAAATGTTTGCTGTCAATGGTGAATAGTGCATTGAGCCTGGGCAGGTGCGTAAAAGTCATTTTCAGCAGTTTCTGTAGTGTAGTGGTTATCACGTTTGCTTCACACGCGAAAGGTCACCTGTTCGAAACTGGGTGGAAACAGTGTTCTTTGTTCCTGCTTACTCCACACAATGAAACTCTACTTTCTGGAACTCTCAGAAACTGGATAAGAAGTACAACTGCCCCAGCGTGAGCTTTTCCTCCACATAATCAAAGGGTTCTGACTAGCATTCCCAGCAAACTGGATGAAGAGAACCAGTATTTTCCATTCTGATGTGCAACCTTTCATGCATGCCGAGGTAGGCGATCATATCGTCAACGTGAAGCTGACAGCAGGAACATGCTCGAAACGTATAGTCTCTGTGTTAAATGGCTGTTGTCTTACCAGCAACTGGTCTAAAACTCCCCGTCAGGGAATCAAATCCTGGTCTTCCGCGTGACAAGCGGAGATACTGACCACTATACTAACGAGGACTGTGTTTGTAGTATTTTTGGCTAGTGAAAAAAAGTGGCGCTGTTCGGGCCTTTAAATGGAATTCCTAGAGCTATACAGGGGAGGCTTTAAGTGTAGTAGACATTTACTGTCACTCAATGACACAGCAGCTGTGACTGAAACCATTCGGAAATCATGTTGTCTGGCATCTGAAATGTTTGCTGTCAATGGTGAATAGTGCATTGAGCCTGGGCAGGTGCGTAAAAGTCATTTTCAGCAGTTTCTGTAGTGTAGTGGTTATCACCTTTGCTTCACACGCGAAAGGTCCCCTGTTCGAAACTGGGCGGAAACAGTGTTCTTTGTTCCTGCTTACTCCACACAATAAAACTACTTTCTGGAACTCTCAGAAACTGGATAAGAAGTACAACTGCCCCAGCGTGAGCTTTTCCTCCACACAATCAAAGGGTTCTGACTAGCATTCCCAGCAAACTGGATGAAGAGAACCAGTATTTTCCATTCTGATGTGCAATCTTTCATGCATGCCGAGGTAGGCGATCATATCGTCAACGTGAAGCTGACAGCAGGAACATGCTCGAAACGTATAGTCTCTGTGTTAAATGGCTGTTGTCTTACCAGCAACTGGTCTAAAACTCCCCGTCAGGGAATCAAATCCTGGTCTTCCGCGTGACAAGCGGAGATACTGACCACTATACTAACGAGGACTGTGTTTGTAGTATTTTTGGCTAGTGAAAAAAAGTGGCGCTGTTCGGGCCTTTAAATGGAATTCCTAGAGCTATACAGGGGAGGCTTTAAGTGTAGTAGACATTTACTGTCACTCAATGACACAGCAGCTGTGACTGAAACCATTCGGAAATCATGTTGTCTGGCATCTGAAATGTTTGCTGTCAATGGTGAATAGTGCATTGAGCCTGGGCAGGTGCGTAAAAGTCATTTTCAGCAGTTTCTGTAGTGTAGTGGTTATCACGTTTGCTTCACACGCGAAAGGTCCCCTGTTCGAAACTGGGCGGAAACAGTGTTCTTTGTTCCTGCTTACTCCACACAATAAAACTCTACTTTCTGGAACTCTCAGAAACTGGATAAGAAGTACAACTGCCCCAGCGTGAGCTTTTCCTCCACATAATCAAAGGGTTCTGACTAGCATTCCCAGCAAACTGGATGAAGAGAACCAGTATTTTCCATTCTGATGTGCAACCTTTCATGCATGCCGAGGTAGGCGATCATATCGTCAACGTGAAGCTGACAGCAGGAACATGCTCGAAACGTATAGTCTCTGTGTTAAATGGCTGTTGTCTTACCAGCAACTGGTCTAAAACTCCCCGTCAGGGAATCAAATCCTGGTCTTCCGCGTGACAAGCGGAGATACTGACCACTATACTAACGAGGACTGCGCTAGCAAGAATTTTGGCTAGTGAAAAAAAGTGGCGCTGTTTGGGCCTTTAAATGGAATTCCTAGAGCTATACAGGGGAGGCTTTAAGTGTAGTAGACATTTACTGTCACTCAATGACACAGCAGCTGTGACTGAAACCATTCGGAAATCATGTTGTCTGGCATCTGAAATGTTTGCTGTCAATGGTGAATAGTGCATTGAGCCTGGGCAGGTGCGTAAAAGTCATTTTCAGCAGTTTCTGTAGTGTAGTGGTTATCACCTTTGCTTCACACGCGAAAGGTCCCCTGTTCGAAACTGGGCGGAAACAGTGTTCTTTGTTCCTGCTTACTCCACACAATAAAACTCTACTTTCTGGAACTCTCAGAAACTGGATAAGAAGTACAACTGCCCCAGCGTGAGCTTTTCCTCCACATAATCAAAGGGTTCTGACTAGCATTCCCAGCAAACTGGATGAAGAGAACCAGTATTTTCCATTCTGATGTGCAACCTTTCATGCATGCCGAGGTAGGCGATCATATCGTCAACGTGAAGCTGACAGCAGGAACATGCTCGAAACGTATAGTCTCTGTGTTAAATGGCTGTTGTCTTACCAGCAACTGGTCTAAAACTCCCCGTCAGGGAATCAAATCCTGGTCTTCCGCGTGACAAGCGGAGATACTGACCACTATACTAACGAGGACTGCGCTAGCAAGAATTTTGGCTAGTGAAAAAAAGTGGCGCTGTTTGGGCCTTTAAATGGAATTCCTAGAGCTATACAGGGGAGGCTTTAAGTGTAGTAGACATTTACTGTCACTCAATGACACAGCAGCTGTGACTGAAACCATTCGGAAATCATGTTGTCTGGCATCTGAAATGTTTGCTGTCAATGGTGAATAGTGCATTGAGCCTGGGCAGGTGCGTAAAAGTCATTTTCAGCAGTTTCTGTAGTGTAGTGGTTATCACGTTTGCTTCACACGCGAAAGGTCCCCTGTTCGAAACTGGGCGGAAACAGTGTTCTTTGTTCCTGCTTACTCCACACAATAAAACTCTACTTTCTGGAACTCTCAGAAACTGGATAAGAAGTACAACTGCCCCAGCGTGAGCTTTTCCTCCACACAATCAAAGTGTTCTGACTAGCATTCCCAGCAAACTGGATGAAGAGAACCAGTATTTTCCATTCTGATGTGCAATCTTTCATGCATGCCGAGGTAGGCGATCATTTCGTCAACGTGAAGCTGACAGCAGGAACATGCTCGAAACGTATAGTCTCTGTGTTAAATGGCTGTTGTCTTACCAGCAACTGGTCTAAAACTCCCCGTCAGGGAATCAAATCCTGGTCTTCCGCGTGACAAGCGGAGATACTGACCACTATACTAACGAGGACTGTGTTTGTAGTATTTTTGGCTAGTGAAAAAAAGTGGCGCTGTTCGGGCCTTTAAATGGAATTCCTAGAGCTATACAGGGGAGGCTTTAAGTGTAGTAGACATTTACTGTCACTCAATGACACAGCAGCTGTGACTGAAACCATTCGGAAATCATGTTGTCTGGCATCTGAAATGTTTGCTGTCAATGGTGAATAGTGCATTGAGCCTGGGCAGGTGCGTAAAAGTCATTTTCAGCAGTTTCTGTAGTGTAGTGGTTATCACGTTTGCTTCACACGCGAAAGGTCACCTGTTCGAAACTGGGTGGAAACAGTGTTCTTTGTTCCTGCTTACTCCACACAATGAAACTCTACTTTCTGGAACTCTCAGAAACTGGATAAGAAGTACAACTGCCCCAGCGTGAGCTTTTCCTCCACATAATCAAAGGGTTCTGACTAGCATTCCCAGCAAACTGGATGAAGAGAACCAGTATTTTCCATTCTGATGTGCAACCTTTCATGCATGCCGAGGTAGGCGATCATATCGTCAACGTGAAGCTGACAGCAGGAACATGCTCGAAACGTATAGTCTCTGTGTTAAATGGCTGTTGTCTTACCAGCAACTGGTCTAAAACTCCCCGTCAGGGAATCAAATCCTGGTCTTCCGCGTGACAAGCGGAGATACTGACCACTATACTAACGAGGACTGCGCTAGCAAGAATTTTGGCTAGTGAAAAAAAGTGGCGCTGTTCCGGCCTTTAAATGGAATTCCTAGAGCTATACAGGGGAGGCTTTAAGTGTAGTAGACATTTACTGTCACTCAATGACACAGCAGCTGTGACTGAAACCATTCGGAAATCATGTTGTCTGGCATCTGAAATGTTTGCTGTCAATGGTGAATAGTGCATTGAGCCTGGGCAGGTGCGTAAAAGTCATTTTCAGCAGTTTCTGTAGTGTAGTGGTTATCACGTTAGCTTCACACGCGAAAGGTCCCCTGTTCGAAACTGGGCGGAAACAGTGTTCTTTGTTCCTGCTTACTCCACACAATAAAACTACTTTCTGGAACTCTCAGAAACTGGATAAGAAGTACAACTGCCCCAGCGTGAGCTTTTCCTCCACACAATCAAAGGGTTCTGACTAGCATTCCCAGCAAACTGGATGAAGAGAACCAGTATTTTCCATTCTGATGTGCAATCTTTCATGCATGCCGAGGTAGGCGATCATATCGTCAACGTGAAGCTGACAGCAGGAACATGCTCGAAACGTATAGTCTCTGTGTTAAATGGCTGTTGTCTTACCAGCAACTGGTCTAAAACTCCCCGTCAGGGAATCAAATCCTGGTCTTCCGCGTGACAAGCGGAGATACTGACCACTATACTAACGAGGACTGTGTTTGTAGTATTTTTGGCTAGTGAAAAAAAGTGGCGCTGTTCGGGCCTTTAAATGGAATTCCTAGAGCTATACAGGGGAGGCTTTAAGTGTAGTAGACATTTACTGTCACTCAATGACACAGCAGCTGTGACTGAAACCATTCGGAAATCATGTTGTCTGGCATCTGAAATGTTTGCTGTCAATGGTGAATAGTGCATTGAGCATGGGCAGGTGCGTAAAAGACATTTTCAGCAGTTTCTGTAGTGTAGTGGTTATCACAAGCGGAGATACTGACCACTATACTAACGAGGACTGTGTTTGTAGTATTTTTGGCTAGTGAAAAAAAGTGGCGCTGTTCGGGCCTTTAAATGGAATTCCTAGAGCTATACAGGGGAGGCTTTAAGTGTAGTAGACATTTACTGTCACTCAATGACACAGCAGCTGTGACTGAAACCATTCGGAAATCATGTTGTCTGGCATCTGAAATGTTTGCTGTCAATGGTGAATAGTGCATTGAGCCTGGGCAGGTGCGTAAAAGTCATTTTCAGCAGTTTTTGTAGTGTAGTGGTTATCACGTTTGCTTCACACGCGAAAGGTCCCCTGTTCGAAACTGGGCGGAAACAGTGTTCTTTGTTCCTGCTTACTCCACACAATAAAACTACTTTCTGGAACTCTCAGAAACTGGATAAGAAGTACAACTGCCCCAGCGTGAGCTTTTCCTCCACACAATCAAAGGGTTCTGACTAGTATTCCCAGCAAACTGGATGAAGAGAACCAGTATTTTCCATTCTGATGTGCAATCTTTCATGCATGCCGAGGTAGGCGATCATATCGTCAACGTGAAGCTGACAGCAGGAACATGCTCGAAACGTATAGTCTCTGTGTTAAATGGCTGTTGTCTTACCAGCAACTGGTCTAAAACTCCCCGTCAGGGAATCAAATCCTGGTCTTCCGCGTGACAAGCGGAGATACTGACCACTATACTAACGAGGACTGTGTTTGTAGTATTTTTGGCTAGTGAAAAAAAGTGGCGCTGTTCGGGCCTTTAAATGGAATTCCTAGAGCTATACAGGGGAGGCTTTAAGTGTAGTAGACATTTACTGTCACTCAATGACACAGCAGCTGTGACTGAAACCATTCGGAAATCATGTTGTCTGGCATCTGAAATGTTTGCTGTCAATGGTGAATAGTGCATTGAGCCTGGGCAGGTGCGTAAAAGTCATTTTCAGCAGTTTCTGTAGTGTAGTGGTTATCACGTTTGCTTCACACGCGAAAGGTCACCTGTTCGAAACTGGGTGGAAACAGTGTTCTTTGTTCCTGCTTACTCCACACAATAAAACTCTACTTTCTGGAACTCTCAGAAACTGGATAAGAAGTACAACTGCCCCAGCGTGAGCTTTTCCTCCACATAATCAAAGGGTTCTGACTAGCATTCCCAGCAAACTGGATGAAGAGAACCAGTATTTTCCATTCTGATGTGCAACCTTTCATGCATGCCGAGGTAGGCGATCATATCGTCAACGTGAAGCTGACAGCAGGAACATGCTCGAAACGTATAGTCTCTGTGTTAAATGGCTGTTGTCTTACCAGCAACTGGTCTAAAACTCCCCGTCAGGGAATCAAATCCTGGTCTTCCGCGTGACAAGCGGAGATACTGACCACTATACTAACGAGGACTGCGCTAGCAAGAATTTTGGCTAGTGAAAAAAAGTGGCGCTGTTCGGGCCTTTAAATGGAATTCCTAGAGCTATACAGGGGAGGCTTTAAGTGTAGTAGACATTTACTGTCACTCAATGACACAGCAGCTGTGACTGAAACCATTCGGAAATCATGTTGTCTGGCATCTGAAATGTTTGCTGTCAATGGTGAATAGTGCATTGAGCCTGGGCAGGTGCGTAAAAGTCATTTTCAGCAGTTTCTGTAGTGTAGTGGTTATCACGTTTGCTTCACACGGGAAAGGTCCCCTGTTCGAAACTGGGCGGAAACAGTGTTCTTTGTTCCTGCTTACTCCACACAATAAAACTCTACTTTCTGGAACTCTCAGAAACTGGATAAGAAGTACAACTGCCCCGGCGTGAGCTTTTCCTCCACATAATCAAAGGGTTCTGACTAGCATTCCCAGCAAACTGGATGAAGAGAACCAGTATTTTCCATTCTGATGTGCAATCTTTCATGCATGCCGAGGTAGGCGATCATATCGTCAACGTGAAGCTGACAGCAGGAACATGCTCGAAACGTATAGTCTCTGTGTTAAATGGCTGTTGTCTTACCAGCAACTGGTCTAAAACTCCCCGTCAGGGAATCAAATCCTGGTCTTCCGCGTGACAAGCGGAGATACTGACCACTATACTAACGAGGACTGTGTTTGTAGTATTTTTGGCTAGTGAAAAAAAGTGGCGCTGTTCGGGCCTTTAAATGGAATTCCTAGAGCTATACAGGGGAGGCTTTAAGTGTAGTAGACATTTACTGTCACTCAATGACACAGCAGCTGTGACTGAAACCATTCGGAAATCATGTTGTCTGGCATCTGAAATGTTTGCTGTCAATGGTGAATAGTGCATTGAGCCTGGGCAGGTGCGTAAAAGTCATTTTCAGCAGTTTCTGTAGTGTAGTGGTTATCACCTTTGCTTCACACGCGAAAGGTCCCCTGTTCGAAACTGGGCGGAAACAGTGTTCTTTGTTCCTGCTTACTCCACACAATAAAACTCTACTTTCTGGAACTCTCAGAAACTGGATAAGAAGTACAACTGCCCCAGCGTGAGCTTTTCCTCCACACAATCAAAGGGTTATGACTAGCATTCCCAGCAAACTGGATGAAGAGAACCAGTATTTTCCATTCTGATGTGCAACCTTTCATGCATGCCGAGGTAGGCGATCATATCGTCAACGTGAAGCTGACAGCAGGAACATGCTCGAAACGTATAGTTTCTGTGTTAAATGGCTGTTGTCTTACCAGCAACTGGTCTAAAACTCCCCGTCAGGGAATCAAATCCTGGTCTTCCGCGTGACAAGGGGAGATACTGACCACTATACTAACGAGGACTGCGCTAGCAAGAATTTTGGCTAGTGAAAAAAAGTGGCGCTGTTCCGGCCTTTAAATGGAATTCCTAGAGCTATACAGGGGAGGCTTTAAGTGTAGTAGACATTTACTGTCACTCAATGACACAGCAGCTGTGACTGAAACCATTCGGAAATCATGTTGTCTGGCATCTGAAATGTTTGCTGTCAATGGTGAATAGTGCATTGAGCCTGGGCAGGTGCGTAAAAGTCATTTTCAGCAGTTTCTGTAGTGTAGTGGTTATCACGTTTGCTTCACACGCGAAAGGTCCCCTTTTAGAAACTGGGCGTAAATAGTGTTCTTTGTTCCTGCCTACTCCACACAATAAAACTCTACTTTCTGGAACTCTCAGAAACTGGATAAGAAGTACAACTGCCCCAGCGTGAGCTTTTCCTCCACACAATCAAAGGGTTCTGACTAGCATTCCCAGCAAACTGGATGAAGAGAACCAGTATTTTCCATTCTGATGTGCAACCTTTCATGCATGCCGAGGTAGGCGATCATATCGTCAACGTGAAGCTGACAGCAGGAACATGCTCGAAACGTATAGTCTCTGTGTTAAATGGCTGTTGTCTTACCAGCAACTGGTCTAAAACTCCACGTCAGGGAATCAAATCCTGGTCTTCCGCGTGACAAGCGGAGACACTGACCACTATACTAACGAGGACTGTGTTTGTAGTATTTTTGGCTAGTGAAAAAAAGTGGCGCTGTTCGGGCCTTTAAATGGAATTCCTAGAGCTATACAGGGGAGGCTTTAAGTGTAGTAGACATTTACTGTCACTCAATGACACAGCAGCTGTGACTGAAACCATTCGGAAATCATGTTGTCTGGCATCTGAAATGTTTGCTGTCAATGGTGAATAGTGCATTGAGCCTGGGCAGGTGCGTAAAAGTCATTTTCAGCAGTTTCTGTAGTGTAGTGGTTATCACGTTTGCTTCACACGCGAAAGGTCCCCTTTTAGAAACTGGGCGTAAATAGTGTTCTTTGTTCCTGCCTACTCCACACAATAAAACTCTACTTTCTGGAACTCTCAGAAACTGGATAAGAAGTACAACTGCCCCAGCGTGAGCTTTTCCTCCACACAATCAAAGGGTTCTGACTAGCATTCCCAGCAAACTGGATGAAGAGAACCAGTATTTTCCATTCTGATGTGCAACCTTTCATGCATGCCGAGGTAGGCGATCATATCGTCAACGTGAAGCTGACAGCAGGAACATGCTCGAAACGTATAGTCTCTGTGTTAAATGGCTGTTGTCTTACCAGCAACTGGTCTAAAACTCCACGTCAGGGAATCAAATCCTGGTCTTCCGCGTGACAAGCGGAGACACTGACCACTATACTAACGAGGACTGTGTTTGTAGTATTTTTGGCTAGTGAAAAAAAGTGGCGCTGTTCGGGCCTTTAAATGGAATTCCTAGAGCTATACAGGGGAGGCTTTAAGTGTAGTAGACATTTACTGTCACTCAATGACACAGCAGCTGTGACTGAAACCATTCGGAAATCATGTTGTCTGGCATCTGAAATGTTTGCTGTCAATGGTGAATAGTGCATTGAGCCTGGGCAGGTGCGTAAAAGTCATTTTCAGCAGTTTCTGTAGTGTAGTGGTTATCACGTTTGCTTCACACGCGAAAGGTCCCCTTTTAGAAACTGGGCGTAAATAGTGTTCTTTGTTCCTGCCTACTCCACACAATAAAACTCTACTTTCTGGAACTCTCAGAAACTGGATAAGAAGTACAACTGCCCCAGCGTGAGCTTTTCCTCCACACAATCAAAGGGTTCTGACTAGCATTCCCAGCAAACTGGATGAAGAGAACCAGTATTTTCCATTCTGATGTGCAACCTTTCATGCATGCCGAGGTAGGCGATCATATCGTCAACGTGAAGCTGACAGCAGGAACATGCTCGAAACGTATAGTCTCTGTGTTAAATGGCTGTTGTCTTACCAGCAACTGGTCTAAAACTCCACGTCAGGGAATCAAATCCTGGTCTTCCGCGTGACAAGCGGAGACACTGACCACTATACTAACGAGGACTGTGTTTGTAGTATTTTTGGCTAGTGAAAAAAAGTGGCGCTGTTCGGGCCTTTAAATGGAATTCCTAGAGCTATACAGGGGAGGCTTTAAGTGTAGTAGACATTTACTGTCACTCAATGACACAGCAGCTGTGACTGAAACCATTCGGAAATCATGTTGTCTGGCATCTGAAATGTTTGCTGTCAATGGTGAATAGTGCATTGAGCCTGGGCAGGTGCGTAAAAGTCATTTTCAGCAGTTTCTGTAGTGTAGTGGTTATCACGTTTGCTTCACACGCGAAAGGTCCCCTGTTTGAAACTGGGCGTAAATAGTGTTCTTTGTTCCTGCCTACTCCACACAATAAAACTCTACTTTCTGGAACTCTCAGAAACTGGATAAGAAGTACAACTGCCCCAGCGTGAGCTTTTCCTCCACATAATCAAAGGGTTCTGACTAGCATTCCCAGCAAACTGGATGAAGAGAACCAGTATTTTCCATTCTGATGTGCAACCTTTCATGCATGCCGAGGTAGGCGATCATATCGTCAATGTGAAGCTGACAGCAGGAACATGCTCGAAACGTATAGTCTCTGTGTTAAATGGCTGTTGTCTTACCAGCAACTGATCTAAAACTCCCCGTCAGGGAATCAAATCCTGGTCTTCCGCGTGACAAGCGGAGATACTGACCACTATACTAACGAGGACTGCGCTAGCAAGAATTTTGGCTAGTGAAAAAAAGTGGCGCTGTTCCGGCCTTTAAATGGAATTCCTAGAGCTATACAGGAGAGGCTTTAAGTGTAGTAGACATTTACTGTCACTCAATGACACAGCAGCTGTGACTGAAACCATTCGGAAATCATGTTGTCTGGCATCTGAAATGTTTGCTGTCAATGGTGAATAGTGCATTGAGCCTGGGCAGGTGCGTAAAAGTAATTTGCAGCAGTTTCTGTAGTGTAGTGGTTATCACGTTTGCTTCACACGCGAAAGGTCCCCTCTTAGAAACTGGGCGTAAATAGTGTTCTTTGTTCCTGCCTACTCCACACAATAAAACTCTACTTTCTGGAACTCTCAGAAACTGGATAAGAAGTACAACTGCCCCAGCGTGAGCTTTTCCTCCACACAATCAAAGGGTTCTGACTAGCATTCCCAGCAAACTGGATGAAGAGAACCAGTATTTTCCATTCTGATGTGCAACCTTTCATGCATGCCGAGGTAGGCGATCATATCGTCAACGTGAAGCTGACAGCAGGAACATGCTCGAAACGTATAGTCTCTGTGTTAAATGGCTGTTGTCTTACCAGCAACTGGTCTAAAACTCCACGTCAGGGAATCAAATCCTGGTCTTCCGCGTGACAAGCGGAGATACTGACCACTATACTAACGAGGACTGTGTTTGTAGTATTTTTGGCTAGTGAAAAAAAGTGGCGCTGTTCGGGCCTTTAAATGGAATTCCTAGAGCTATACAGGGGAGGCTTTAAGTGTAGTAGATATTTACTGTCACTCAATGACACAGCAGCTGTGACTGAAACCATTCGGAAATCATGTTGTCTGGCATCTGAAATGTTTGCTGTCAATGGTGAATAGTGCATTGAGCCTGGGCAGGTGCGTAAAAGTCATTTTCAGCAGTTTCTGTAGTGTAGTGGTTATCACGTTTGCTTCACACGCGAAAGGTCCCCTGTTTGAAACTGGGCGGAAATAGTGTTCTTTGTTCCTGCTTACTCCACACAATAAAACTCTACTTTCTGGAACTCTCAGAAACTGGATAAGAAGTACAACTGCCCCAGCGTGAGCTTTTCCTCCACACAATCAAAGGGTTATGACTAGCATTCCCAGCAAACTGGATGAAGAGAACCAGTATTTTCCATTCTGATGTGCAACCTTTCATGCATGCCGAGGTAGGCGATCATATCGTCAACGTGAAGCTGACAGCAGGAACATGCTAAACTGGTAACGGGGGAGGAATGTCATCACACAACTCCCCCTTTGTCTAATATCACGAACCTCTGCTCCGTTCTCTCCCTCACACCTACCCAGCTGGAGATACTGGAAAAAGGACTTACCTTCATCCCCACACCCAAACCCCCCACCCGACCGGAGCTCAGAGTGGAGTTGTTAGATCACTTCTGGGGCGCACCGGGGCGAGAGCCTGTCCCGTTCACTGGACCGTCCTGCTGGGAACCACGCCTAAACACCCTCTCACCTCAGATCACACAACTCATTCAGAAAAATCTAGCAGCACTGACACGATGGCGCCCCCTTGCACACACGCAGCCTAACATTAGTCAGCAACACAAACACATTCTTAAAACATTGGGTAATAACAAACACATAGTCATTAAACCAGCCGACAAAGGGGGCCAAATTGTTTTACAGGACAGACATAATTACATATTAGAAGCAGACAGACAATTAAATAACAACACATATTATGCACCACTCACGCAATCATTACAGCTAGAAACACAACAGCTTATTAGGAACATTACACATAGCCTACATGACAATCAATACATCAATTCAAAACAAAAACAATACCTGGACGGTCCTGATGAGCCCAGGCCTCGCCTCTTCTACCTGCTCCCCAAGATACACAAGCCTCCTGGGACTTGGACGGTCCCTTCTGTAGTTCCGGTCGGCCGCCCTATAGTCAGCGATTGCGGTTCCGAGTCCTACAACATCACAGAATATATTGACCACTTTATTAATCCGCTTTCACAACTTCACCCCGGTTATCTTCAGGACACTTATCACTTCATCAATAAAATGAAAAACCTCCAGGTACCCAGTCATACCTTTCTTTTCACCATTGACATTGAATCTCTGTACACAAATATTGAAACTCCACTTGGCCTCATTGCCATTCAAGATATTTTTAATAAATACCCCAACCCAGATAGACCTGATCTAGAAATAATCCAACTCCTCAACATCACCTTGACTCGGAACGACTTCACATTCAACAATAAACACTATCTCCAGTTGTGCGGGTGTGCTATGGGCCGGAAATACTCTCCGGCGTATGCAAACATCTACCTGGCCCATTGGGAGAGAACGGCTTTTCTCAAACTTCAGCACAAACCCCTCCTCTACTTCCGGTACCTGGATGACATCTTCGGCCTCTAGGACCACACTGAAGAGCACTTTCACACATTTTTGGACATTTTAAATTCTCATCACCCCAAAATAAAACTCAAACATAACCTTCAACACCTTTCGGTTGAGTTCCTGGACACCCGGGTTTTCTTCCAAGAATCCAGCGACCAAAACAAAACCCTGGCCACGAAAGTTCACTTTAAGGAAACAGACCGCCACGCCCTCCTCCATAAATCCAGTTATCACCCCAAACACACCTACAGAGGTCTCATCAAGTCTCAGCTCATCCGGTTCCACAGGATCTGTACCCTCCTGGGCCATGTGGAGGAGGCAACCAGCACCCTTTTTGGCGCATTGAGACTCAGGGGTTACTCGAAGCGCTTCCTGAGAACGATTAAGGCGGAGGTCGCCGACACCTTCAGAGGCGGCACCGACACCCCACCACCGCCTGCCCAGTCCCTCGTCCCCTTGATTTTAACCTTTTCAGAGGCTACCCACAACTTACTCAAGACCATCAAGAGCAATTTTCGGGGGGCGAGGGAACACTGTGCCGCCCTGGAGGACAGCCGTGTGATCTCCGCCTTTCGTAGAAATAAGAATCTTAAAGACATCCTGGTCCACACTGACCTCAACAAGAAAGCGACCAGGAGGGAGGCGCTTCGAGGTTCGGAGATCGGTTTTATGCGTCTTCCCCCACGTTTTTAACCCCCAGAGTCGACTCGGTTTTAACTTGGGGCAGGCCCTGCCACCCACAGCATCGAATGTGGTTTATGCTCTTAGATGCCGGGCCTGCCACAAACTATACGTGGGGGAGACAAAGAATGAGCTGCATCTTAGAATTAAGCAGCATTTTTATATGATCAATAGTGGGAATGGCACGAGCGTCCTATATGCACATTTTAAACTCCATGGCTCACATGGTCTCCAAAGTGTGGGCCTGGAGAGCAGTGGGCAGTGGAGCAGGGCACAGCGGCAAGCAGCGGAGAGGAAATGGATCCACAGACTGGGTACTATAGACCCTCACGGGCTGAATGAAAAATATTAACTCCCAGTCTGTTTTTATTGGAGCCTCGCCTGCCATCCCTTTGTCCCTTCTCTCACCCCCATTACATCTCCACCATGGTATTTATCTTATATTATATACATGTTCATTTATTTATTTATATTTTATATATTTATATTTGTCTTTCACGTGTGGTTTTAATATATTATGCTTGTTTTTATTCACCCGTTTAACTATTTTAATTGTGTATTATTGTTAAATTATTTATTTATATTTTTAATTATCTGATTATTTATTTATTTATTTATTTTAAATCTTCCCATGTTGGAGATGCACCCTATGTCCTTCCCTCCCCCCACGGGCAGACGAGGCCCATTTTTTAGACTCCCAACCGTGTGGCTGAAGTTGGATAGGGTTATTTGGCATCATTTTACACATTTTTCCATTTTTGTATGTTTTTACATTTCAAAGCACTTAGCACTTAATTTATTTAAATTTTTTTTTTTTTTTTAAAAGCACTTATTACTTATTTATTGGTTTAAAAGCACTTATCTATTTTTTTTTTTTTTTTAAGTTTAGATGTGTGTGTGTGTATTTACATTTATTATATGTTAAATTATCTCTTTGTATTTATATAATTATTGTGCCTTTTAACCTCCCTTCCCCTTTTAGCATCTCCTCTCCGTCTGTCCCGCTGGCGGTTGCTCTGCTGTCAGGCTGTTTTTAATAAAATTGTTTAATTGTTTTTTTATTTCTTACGGTTTTTTTTAAAGCCTTTTTTAAGGACAGCCCCCTTGTGCCAGTGCCCCTTGTGGCCCTCTTAGGAGGGCCCCGCTCTTAACTAAACCTAACCCTAGCCCTCCGACCCAGCCTCCATTTTATTATCCAGTCCCTGTACTGTTGCCCTAAACTTAACCTCACTGGGGGAGACGGCAATTAGATACAGTTTTACAAGTTACAATGAAACGGTCACGAAATACGCGTGACCGACAATTAAGCCATTTGCCTGAAGAAGGAGTGATTTCCCCGAAACATTGCACGATTGGCTTAATTTTGAGGGCAGGGCCAAGACCATTTAGTCTGCGTGGAGTGCAGGACAAGCTCGGTCTGCTCTGAGCGCAGGGCTCAGACCATACAGTCTGCTCGGAGAGCAGGGGTCAGACCATACAGTCTGCTATTAATTTTTATGAAGACAAAACAGTCTAAATTTTTAAGCGTGTGTACGCAAGTGTGCTTGTGAAACATCGGGGGTTACATCGGTGGGAGAATGGACGGACAAATTTGGTTAAGGCCAGGACACCGGGGGGTGGTGGTCGTCTTGCTGGCAACTCAGAGTCGGTTTATGGACTGTGCACTTCTCTCGGACGTTGTCATGACGTTCGGGAGGCAAAAAACCCTCACCTAACCCTAACCCTAACCCTGATGATAATCTGGTGATGAGGATAATCTGGTGATAAAGAAATTCTGGTGACGAGGATACTCTGTTGATGAAGATACTCTGGTGACGAGGATACTCTGGTGATGAAGATACTCTGTTGATGAGGATACTCTGGTGATGAAGATACTCTGTTGATGAGGATACTCTGGTGATGTAGATACTCTGGTGATGAGGATACTCTGGTGATGAAGATACTCTGGTGATGAGGATACTCTGGTGATGAAGATACTCTGGTGATGAGGATACTCTGGTGGTGAGGATACTCCGGTGATGAAGATACTCTGGTGATGAAGATACTCTGGTGATGAGGATACTCTGGTGATGAGGATACTCTGGTGATAAAGATACTCTGGTGATGAGGATACTCTGGTGGTGAGGATACTCTGGTGACGAGGATACTCTGGTGATGAAGATACTCTCGTGATGAGGATACTCTGGTGCTGAAGATACTCTGTTGATGAGGATACTCTGGTGATGAAGATACTCTGGTGAAGAGGATACTCTGCTGAAGAGGATACTCTGGTGGTGAGGATACTCTGCTGAAGAGGATACTCTGGTGGTGAGGATACTCTGGTGACGAGGATACTCTGGTGATGAAGATACTCTGCTGAAGAGGATACTCTGGTGGTGAGGATACTCTGGTGACGACGATACTCTGGTGATGAAGATACTCTGTTGATGAGGATACTCTGGTGATGAAGATACTCTGTTGACGAGGATACTCTGGTGATGAAGATACTCTGTTGATGACGATACTCTGGTGATGACGATACTCTGGTGATGAGGATACTCTGGTGGTGAGGATACTCTGGTGATGAAGATACTCTGTTGATGAAGATACTCTGGTGATGAGGATACTCTGGTGATGAAGATACTCTGGTGAAGAGGACACTCTGCTGAAGAGGATACTCTGGTGTAAGGATACTCTGGTGACGAGGATACTCTGGTGCTGAAGATACTCTGCTGATGAAGATACTCTGGTGATGAGGATACTCTGGTGATGAGGATACTCTGGTGATAAAGATACTCTGGTGATGAGGATACTCTGGTGGTGAGGATACTCTGGTGACGAGGATACTCTGGTGATGAAGATACTCTCGTGATGAGGATACTCTGGTGCTGAAGATACTCTGTTGATGAGGATACTCTGGTGATGAAGATACTCTGGTGAAGAGGATACTCTGCTGAAGAGGATACTCTGCTGAAGAGGATACTCTGGTGGTGAGGATACTCTGCTGAAGAGGATACTCTGGTGGTGAGGATACTCTGGTGACGAGGATACTTTGGTGATGAAGATACTCTGGTGATGAGGATACTCTGGTGATGAAGATACTCTGGTGATGAGGATACTCTGGTGATGAAGATACTCTGGTGAAGAGGACACTCTGCTGAAGAGGATACTCTGGTGTAAGGATACTCTGGTGACGAGGATACTCTGGTGCTGAAGATACTCTGCTGATGAAGATACTCTGGTGATGAGGATACTCTGGTGATGAGGATACTCTGGTGATAAAGATACTCTGGTGATGAGGATACTCTGGTGGTGAGGATACTCTGGTGACGAGGATACTCTGGTGATGAAGATACTCTCGTGATGAGGATACTCTGGTGCTGAAGATACTCTGTTGATGAGGATACTCTGGTGATGAAGATACTCTGGTGAAGAGGATACTCTGCTGAAGAGGATACTCTGGTGGTGAGGATACTCTGCTGAAGAGGATACTCTGGTGGTGAGGATACTCTGGTGACGAGGATACTCTGGTGATGAAGATACTCTGCTGAAGAGGATACTCTGGTGGTGAGGATACTCTGGTGACGACGATACTCTGGTGATGAAGATACTCTGTTGATGAGGATACTCTGGTGATGAAGATACTCTGTTGATGAGGATACTCTGGTGATGAAGATACTCTGTTGATGAGGATACTCTGGTGATGACGATACTCTGGTGATGAGGATACTCTGGTGGTGAGGATACTCTGGTGATGAAGATACTCTGTTGATGAAGATACTCTGGTGATGAGGATACTCTGGTGATGAAGATACTCTGGTGAAGAGGACACTCTGCTGAAGAGGATACTCTGGTGTAAGGATACTCTGGTGACGAGGATACTCTGGTGCTGAAGATACTCTGTTGATGAGGATACTCTGGTGATGAAGATACTCTGTTGATGAGGATACTCTGGTGAAGTGGATACTCTGCTGAAGAGGATATTCTGCTGAAGAGGATACTCTGGTGGTGAGGATACTCTGCTGAAGAGGATACTCTGGTGGTGAGGATACTCTGGTGTCGAGGATACTCTGGTGATGAAGATACTCTGCTGAAGAGGATACTCTGGTGGTGAGGATACTCTGGTGACGACGATACTCTGGTGATGAAGATACTCTGCTGAAGAGGATACTCTGGTGGTGAGGATACTCTGGTGACGACGATACTCTGGTGATGAAGATACTCTGTTGATGAGGATACTCTGGTGATGAAGATACTCTGTTGATGAGGATACTCTGGTGATGAAGATACTCTGTTGATGAGGATACTCTGGTGATGACGATACTCTGGTGATGAGGATACTCTGGTGGTGAGGATACTCTGGTGATGAAGATACTCTGTTGATGAAGATACTCTGGTGATGAGGATACTCTGGTGATGAAGATACTCTGGTGAAGAGGACACTCTGCTGAAGAGGATACTCTGGTGTAAGGATACTCTGGTGACGAGGATAATCTGGTGATGAAGATACTCTGGTGGTGAGGATACTCTGGTGACGAGGATACTCTGGTGATGAAGATACTCTGTTGATGAGGATACTCTGGTGATGTAGATACTCTGGTGATGTAGATACTCTGGTGATGAGGATACTCTGGTGATGAGGATACTCTGGTGATAAAGATACTCTGGTGATGAGGATACTCTGGTGGTGAGGATACTCTGGTGACGAGGATACTCTGGTGATGAAGATACTCTCGTGATGAGGATACTCTGGTGCTGAAGATACTCTGTTGATGAGGATACTCTGGTGATGAAGATACTCTGGTGATGAGGATACTCTGGTGGTGAGGATACTCTGGTGATGAAGATACTCTGTTGATGAAGATACTCTGGTGATGAGGATACTCTGGTGATGAAGATACTCTGGTGAAGAGGACACTCTGCTGAAGAGGATACTCTGGTGTAAGGATACTCTGGTGACGAGGATACTCTGGTGCTGAAGATACTCTGTTGATGAGGATACTCTGGTGATGAAGATACTCTGTTGATGAGGATACTCTGGTGAAGTGGATACTCTGCTGAAGAGGATATTCTGCTGAAGAGGATACTCTGGTGGTGAGGATACTCTGCTGAAGAGGATACTCTGGTGGTGAGGATACTCTGGTGTCGAGGATACTCTGGTGATGAAGATACTCTGCTGAAGAGGATACTCTGGTGGTGAGGATACTCTGGTGACGACGATACTCTGGTGATGAAGATACTCTGCTGAAGAGGATACTCTGGTGGTGAGGATACTCTGGTGACGACGATACTCTGGTGATGAAGATACTCTGTTGATGAGGATACTCTGGTGATGAAGATACTCTGTTGATGAGGATACTCTGGTGATGAAGATACTCTGTTGATGAGGATACTCTGGTGATGACGATACTCTGGTGATGAGGATACTCTGGTGGTGAGGATACTCTGGTGATGAAGATACTCTGTTGATGAAGATACTCTGGTGATGAGGATACTCTGGTGATGAAGATACTCTGGTGAAGAGGACACTCTGCTGAAGAGGATACTCTGGTGTAAGGATACTCTGGTGACGAGGATAATCTGGTGATGAAGATACTCTGGTGGTGAGGTGTGATGGGAAAATATGTCAGTCTACTGTTTTAGGGTTAAGGAATGTGAGTTTTAGAAGAGCAGGCACTAAACCTTGTGTCTTCTAAATGAGTCTCGTAAATTTCGGATCCAGGGGTCTTGTTGTTATGTTATCTTGGTATCTGTTTTCCTGTGCATTATTTGTCTTCAAAGCATGACCCTCTTTAGGTATTTATGATAGTGACGGTTCACAGGTTTATTCCGTCTCTGCAATACTGTGACTTAACTGTTTGACTGGTTCACGGGAACATCAAAGGAAGCATCTGATGTCTCCATAAATATTGTGGGACAAACTGATAACGAAGGGATTCGTAAACCGGCCATAAAGTGCCTTCAGGGTATCGTAAAAGACAGGACACTGTGCTTCAAAGGAAAACATCTGCCTTGACATCTTTTATTATACCAGCATGCTGTTTGGGTATAAATGTCTATGCATTTGACTGTGTCATCAGAGCATCTCACACAGATGACGGCGATATGTCTGTGAGACTGTGTTCTCTTTGCTTGCAAGCAAATAAATTGACTATTACAACTTTGATCGTTCATCCAGACTCTGTTTCATTTGACATTGATTTGTTAACACTTTAACACTCTTCTCCCGACAATTCACAGAAATATTCCACAACAATTTGGCGTTGTCGGCAGGATTCGCTGACTGTCTATCAGAGCTCCAGAGGGACTGACCGGAGGAGAAGGCCTCTCCAGGAATCCACAAACTGAAGTTTCCTGTCTCATACCTCATTAGCCGAGAGAGAGAGAATCGGGACACCCGAGGGAGTTTCTGATTGACAGCACGCGAATCCAACGAAAAAGAATTAATTTCTACAAACGGGTAAGAAAGTTAAAATTCCAATTGTAAAAGTAATGGTAAAATTATACTAAGGTCATATGATTTAACAGACACAGATGAATGGTCAAGTAGTCATTTTGTTTTTATTATTTGGGTAACAATTGTTTTTGACGTTCGTGGTTTCGTTTTACATGTGGTTCATTTGAACTCCTTTTTTCATTTTCTGGCATCTCACTATTTGCACGCTTTTACGTAGAAGACAGGATTGTGTTATACGGTGATAGTAGACACAGATCGCTTGACTACAATTGGTTTGTTGTAAGAATCGTGATAAATAACTAACGTGAACTTCAAATAACATTTGAAATAAGAATCGTGGTTTTCCACAACATAACGTGAATTTCAAATAAAGTTTGAAATAAGAATCGTGGTTTTCCACAACATAACGTGAATTTCAAACAAGTTTGAAATAAGAATCGTGGTTTTCCACAACATAACGTGAATTTCAAACGAGGTTTTTTGCAAAAAGTTTTCCTTCGAGAGAATAAACATACGCTGTATGGTGACGACTGTACTGTAAAGGTAACGTTAACGTGTCCACGCCTGAAAGATGGGTGGAAAAAATAGTAAAAGCGCAGCGCCCTCGGGCCCAATAATTGATATGATGCAACAGAAATATGGAAACTGGTGTTTAGAATGCCTCACGTGCTGGTTAAAGGAGTTTGGTTTTCCTGTAAACGGCTGATTGAGCGCCGCGAAGCTCAAAATGTTAAGAGGGGATTTAGAAGGTAAATTGAAATGGTTAAATGTACAAAGAAAGACCGAGTCAAAGACTTAGAAATAAAAGTGAAACATTTGGGAATGATAAAAGTCATAGAATGAGTCTGAGCAGCCCGATGCCAAGGTCTTACCTTCGATAATAAATTAATGTGGGACAAGGACAATCACACTGCCAAATAATTGGAAGAATGAACTAAATTGGGATTCCCTGAAAGAGGCAGTTTTTAGCCTATGATTAAAATTTGATCAACTCAAAACGTGCTTGGAGCAGAGAAAAAGGTGAAGCAGATACGAATAAGTTGATGTCCAAGAGGAAACGAAAATAGGTGTAACTGTTTAAAATAGACAGAGAGGCATATGAGCAGAGAGAGAGGAATGCAGGGGTGACACACACACACACACACACACACACACACACACACACACACACAGACACCATGCTCGCTTGCAGCAGCTGAAAGAGGGGTCACACACACACACACACACACACACACACACACACACACAGAGGCACACACACACAGAAACACAGAGATCTAAGAATTGTATCTCTACATGAGACAACGTTGTCTAACATTTACTGCTGAACTTTCGGCAGCTGTTTTGTTTTGTTTGTTTTGTTCATTTTTAGTCCTTGGTCCTGGTCTGGGGATTCCGCTTCCTGCTGTATGCTCCCCAGCCACAAACAACTTGAACGACACCCACCACTCAACGCGTCGAGGATGAAGAAGACGAACGAGACTCGTCAAAATCTACAGGTACCATGTCAGAAAATATCTGCGGCATTCAAACCTGCAGTGAGTGCATACGACAATGGTGAAAACTGGCCGTAGCGTATCAACATGCGGTGACAGCCCTGACTGAACTTTGTAAGAAGGCTTTCCGCCATCCATAAGCCTGGAGAACATCACACAAGAGAGTTGTGTGACATGCAGCATGCTGAACATTGAGGAACAGATGCTCACGCTCCATGAACAAGGAGTGGTGGGAGGGCTCGACAATCAGCCATCAGGGGGGTGCAGCAGGGACCGGAGTGAGACCAGAGCTGGACCAACGACGCGCACACAAATACAACACAGAGGGTGAGTTAACTTCAGATTCTTTAGATGACAAACTTGTATATTTAATACACACATTAGAAACTAGACAAACACCACTCACACCCACATATGTATTCGAATGAGATTGAAGGATTTAGAAAGTCACAGCAAGTCACGTTAACTGTTAAGAAAAAAAAAAAGAGAAAATGTTTAGACTGTCACATGCAGGCTGATTCACTTCACTGCACAGCACATGGGTTACGTGAACGAGATGCAAGGTTAGAGGAAGTATGATTTAGAGAAGTGGAAATGATATAATGGTATAATAAGAGTTTGTTGGACAAAAAAGTACTGCTGCTGTCTGTTTCTCTGTGTCCCACACAATCTGAGTTTGTAAAGGGGGAGGATTCCACATGTTTCCACATGTTTCCACATGGTACAAGCCCAGGACTGGTGTGAAGGACATGTCTGACTGGCAGCAAGTCAGACTCAATTCACTGACTTCAGCAATATAGAGGATCCTGGTAATGTACAGAAACAAAGGTGACTTACACAAATCAATTTTATCAGTAAAAAGAGTCATTCAACTTATGTTTGATAAAACACACACACACATCTGTCAACATGACTGAGCTGTCTCAAATGAGAGGCTATTGAAAGTATTACACCTGTTTTTGAGTTTTTATTGAAGGCTGTATAATAATGGAGTGTGATGATTCACCAGTGTGCACACTCAAATTTACCGGTAAGGAAAATTCATGATCTGAGGGAATCAATTGAGTGACGATTTGGCTCACATTTCTAAGCAGGTTTGGTGCAGCCGCGAGCACCTCAAATTTCTAACCCACACACCATTATGTCACTCATCCCTCCAGACTTATTTCGTCGTCGACTTGGCCACTGCATGTTTTATTTTATTTTTTTATTTTTCCTGTACCTGTGCACAAGGACAGTCAATTTTTATTTTGCTTTCTCATAAAGGAAGAGTCTCTACCTGGACCCAGGTGTCCTTAGGGTTATTCAGAAAGATTAGATTAGATTAGATTAGGACAACTTTATTAATCCCCAGTGGGGAAACTCTTTTGCCACCCAAAAGCCCTGGTGTGTTTAACAAAGCCTTGTGAAACAATCTGGTTGATTTACACTTACCAAATGGTTCAGCCTTGTTACATGATTTGCAGGCCGAAGAAGAAGCATGTAAATTAGAATAATTTAGACTTACAGTTGTCCTATTTAGGTTTTGGCTCAAGCCTAACCGTCCAAATTGCAATTTGCTCTCGATAAAGTTTCATATCTGGGACATGTGATCACAGCAGAGGACAAAAACCCTCCCTCCCAAAATATTACAGGCAATTCAAACTGTGCCTAAACTATAAACTAAGAAACGAATGATGAGCTTCTTAGGAATGACGTCATATTATAGAAAGTGGATCCCAAACTAGTCAGAAAGAGAGGTACTCCTCTCTTCCATGATTCATGGTAATATCTTTATGCGCAAGACAAACTGACCCAGACTGATTACTTGACTGCTGTTTTTAATGACATAGAAGACGCATTACTATCAGCTCCGACACTTGGACTATCTGAACTTGACACACTGTTCATACAATACGTTGACCTGAGAGACGGTTACATTAGTTTAGACTTAGGAACATGGGGGAAGACAAAGGCCTGGTTACTTTACTAGGTTAGACCTCACAGCACCAGGACCTCTTCTGTCTGCATGCTGTTGCACGTGATATTGCGACATGTTTCCTTATGCTGTTTTTTTTACAGATTAGAGCAAATGAATACAATAGATTTGCCTAACACTGCTTTGAAACGATGTACTACCCTTAATCCTAACACTTTTTCCTCCTCCAGCAGATGGAAGGCTGATTAACTATGTAGTTTCTCTTCAACAGGTCTGCATACAGAGACCTGACCTCACCGACACTCCCAATAACGCTTTTGATCCCATTTCAACAGGAAATGCTGAAGCTGATGTTGTGAAGGCGATTTATTTTTTTTTGTTTTAGGTTCGGTGTGTCTACGGAAATATTTCTCACTTATGATATTTAATTGTTATAACATTATGTATGGCTTAGCTTAGATAGATTGCTATGTGGTCTCTTCCATTGTTACGCTAAATTAGGTTACAGCAGAGTTTATCGTACTCATTGAAGCCTGCAAACTCGCAGAGGGTAACACTGTCTATTCACACTGGCTCCAGATATGATTTTGGCCCATTATGGAAACACAGACAGTTTTCTAAAATCTGACGGTAAAACTTGTTTGCCTAAACATTATTTCTCTCACTACGCTGAGTTGACTCATGGGTTAGACCATGTGTCAAAAGGGGGGATGTTAAATGTTAAGCATTAAATGAAACACTTAAGACCAAGTTAGCTAAATGTTGTGCTGACACAGGTCTGTCTTGGACAAAAGCTTTGGTTTTCCTCCCCATGTGGGCACGGAAGCACCGAGAGCACCATTTCCCTCAAACCGCCTTATGCGAACATGAAATGTAAACATATTGTGCACAATTGTCGTTTGCTCTATCTAACATAAGACAACAGGTAGCAGCTGCCCTCCAGAGACCAGCTGAAGGACCTCTCCATAAGCTGGTGATTTCGAGGTGGTGAAAGACTTCAGAAGGAAGTCCATTCCAGGTCCTCCTCGTCACTCAGACGGCTGTCAAAGTAGCTGAGATGGCAACTCGGGTTCATGCGTCACATTGCAAAAAGGTTCCAGACCAAGGAGAGGCTTCAGGTGAGCGAGCATCTACACCAAGTGTCAGCCAACCGGCACCACCGAGGGACGAGAGACGGACGATGGTGCCAACAGATGAGATGCAGTGATTCACGGACGGGATCACGACGGGCACTTAGCCGACAGACACGTGCGTGTTCTGTGTTAACGGTCTACAACTCGACGTGGATGCCACGCAAGAAAGACGGCTGGAAGAGCCCCTCTCGACACGTGTTTATGCCAACAAACACAAGAAAAGGACAGCGGTCAGGGTTCCAAAGGACGAAAAACTTTTTATGATAACTAAATTCACATTATTGCTCGTTTTGTTTTCATTTTATTTCTGTATAATTCAATCTGTCTGTGCGGACCAAAGAGAGTGGCGGGATAACAGTGTCTCTGACAGTTTTGTGGAAACCTCACGGTGACAACATAAGCAAAACTGCTCACACAAACCAGTTGCTCGGGTGAACTCCATACAAACTGGTGGCTGTTGCACTCAAGACAGTTTTTGATTTTTAACCTTTGTGTTAATTGAATTATATTGCCTGCTACATTCATGGGATCTTTTATCTCACAAGAACAGTTTTTCTTCAGTTCTCTCAAGTGATGTATTTTCAAATCATACTTGTGGGTAATACTTCTGTTGTTATTGAAATGTCCTTATAACATATTTTTACCATATTGTGTGATTACTATGTAATCAAAGAGTGGAATGTGATGGGAAAATATGTCAGTCTACTGTTTTAGGGTTAAGGAATGTGAGTTTTAGAAGAGCAGGCACTAAACCTTGTGTCTTCTAAATGAGTCTCGTAAATTTCGGATCCAGGGGTCTTGTTGTTATGTTATCTTGGTATCTGTTTTCCTGTGCATTATTTGTCTTCAAAGCATGACCCTCTTTAGGTATTTATGATAGTGACGGTTCACAGGTTTATTCCGTCTCTGCAATACTGTGACTTAACTGTTTGACTGGTTCACGGGAACATCAAAGGAAGCATCTGATGTCTCCATAAATATTGTGGGACAAACTGATAACGAAGGGATTCGTAAACCGGCCATAAAGTGCCTTCAGGGTATCGTAAAAGACAGGACACTGTGCTTCAAAGGAAAACATCTGCCTTGACATCTTTTATTATACCAGCATGCTGTTTGGGTATAAATGTCTATGCATTTGACTGTGTCATCAGAGCATCTCACACAGATGACGGCGATGTGTCTGTGAGACTGTGTTCTCTTTGCTTGCAAGCAAATAAATTGACTATTACAACTTTGATCGTTCATCCAGACTCTGTTTCATTTGACATTGATTTGTTAACACTTTAACACTCTTCTCCCGACAATTCACAGAAATATTCCACAACAGAGGATACTCTGGTGACGAGGATACTCTGTGATGAAGATACTCTGTTGATGAGGATACTCTGGTGATGTAGATACTCTGGTGATGTAGATACTCTGGTGATGAGGATACTCTGGTGATGAGGATACTCTGGTGATAAAGATACTCTGGTGATGAGGATACTCTGGTGGTGAGGATACTCTGGTGACGAGGATACTCTGGTGATGAAGATACTCTCGTGATGAGGATACTCTGGTGCTGAAGATACTCTGTTGATGAGGATACTCTGGTGATGAAGATACTCTGGTGAAGAGGATACTCTGCTGAAGAGGATACTCTGCTGAAGAGGATACTCTGGTGGTGAGGATACTCTGCTGAAGAGGATACTCTGGTGGTGAGGATACTCTGGTGACGAGGATACTCTGGTGATGAAGATACTCTGCTGAAGAGGATACTCTGGTGGTGAGGATACTCTGGTGATGACGATACTCTGGTGATGAAGATACTCTGTTGATGAGGATACTCTGGTGATGAAGATACTCTGTTGATGAGGATACTCTGGTGATGAAGATACTCTGTTGATGAGGATACTCTGGTGATGACGATACTCTGGTGATGAGGATACTCTGGTGGTGAGGATACTCTGGTGATGAAGATACTCTGTTGATGAAGATACTCTGGTGATGAGGATACTCTGGTGATGAAGATACTCTGGTGAAGAGGACACTCTGCTGAAGAGGATACTCTGGTGTAAGGATACTCTGGTGACGAGGATACTCTGGTGCTGAAGATACTCTGCTGATGAAGATACTCTGGTGATGAGGATACTCTGGTGATGAGGATACTCTGGTGATAAAGATACTCTGGTGATGAGGATACTCTGGTGGTGAGGATACTCTGGTGACGAGGATACTCTGGTGATGAAGATACTCTCGTGATGAGGATACTCTGGTGCTGAAGATACTCTGTTGATGAGGATACTCTGGTGATGAAGATACTCTGGTGAAGAGGATACTCTGCTGAAGAGGATACTCTGGTGGTGAGGATACTCTGCTGAAGAGGATACTCTGGTGGTGAGGATACTCTGGTGACGAGGATACTCTGGTGATGAAGATACTCTGCTGAAGAGGATACTCTGGTGGTGAGGATACTCTGGTGACGACGATACTCTGGTGATGAAGATACTCTGTTGATGAGGATACTCTGGTGATGAAGATACTCTGTTGATGCGGATACTCTGGTGATGAAGATACTCTGTTGATGACGATACTCTGGTGATGACGATACTCTGGTGATGACGATACTCTGGTGGTGAGGATACTCTGGTGATGAAGATACTCTGTTGATGAAGATACTCTGGTGATGAGGATACTCTGGTGATGAAGATACTCTGGTGAAGAGGACACTCTGCTGAAGAGGATACTCTGGTGTAAGGATACTCTGGTGACGAGGATACTCTGGTGCTGAAGATACTCTGTTGATGAGGATACTCTGGTGATGAAGATACTCTGTTGATGAGGATACTCTGGTGAAGTGGATACTCTGCTGAAGAGGATATTCTGCTGAAGAGGATACTCTGGTGGTGAGGATACTCTGCTGAAGAGGATACTCTGGTGGTGAGGATACTCTGGTGACGAGGATACTCTGGTGATGAAGATACTCTGCTGAAGAGGATACTCTGGTGGTGAGGATACTCTGGTGACGACGATACTCTGGTGATGAGGATACTCTGGTGATGAGGATACTCTGGTGATAAAGATACTCTGGTGATGAGGATACTCTGGTGGTGAGGATACTCTGGTGACGAGGATACTCTGGTGATGAAGATACTCTCGTGATGAGGATACTCTGGTGCTGAAGATACTCTGTTGATGAGGATACTCTGGTGATGAAGATACTCTGTTGATGAGGATACTCTGGTGATGTAGATACTCTGGTGATGTAGATACTCTGGTGATGAGGATACTCTGGTGATGAGGATACTCTGGTGATAAAGATACTCTGGTGATGAGGATACTCTGGTGGTGAGGATACTCTGGTGACGAGGATACTCTGGTGATGAAGATACTCTCGTGATGAGGATACTCTGGTGCTGAAGATACTCTGTTGATGAGGATACTCTGGTGATGAAGATACTCTGGTGATGAGGATACTCTGGTGGTGAGGATACTCTGGTGATGAAGATACTCTGTTGATGAAGATACTCTGGTGATGAGGATACTCTGGTGATGAAGATACTCTGGTGAAGAGGACACTCTGCTGAAGAGGATACTCTGGTGTAAGGATACTCTGGTGACGAGGATACTCTGGTGCTGAAGATACTCTGTTGATGAGGATACTCTGGTGATGAAGATACTCTGTTGATGAGGATACTCTGGTGAAGTGGATACTCTGCTGAAGAGGATATTCTGCTGAAGAGGATACTCTGGTGGTGAGGATACTCTGCTGAAGAGGATACTCTGGTGGTGAGGATACTCTGGTGTCGAGGATACTCTGGTGATGAAGATACTCTGCTGAAGAGGATACTCTGGTGGTGAGGATACTCTGGTGACGACGATACTCTGGTGATGAAGATACTCTGCTGAAGAGGATACTCTGGTGGTGAGGATACTCTGGTGACGACGATACTCTGGTGATGAAGATACTCTGTTGATGAGGATACTCTGGTGATGAAGATACTCTGTTGATGAGGATACTCTGGTGATGAAGATACTCTGTTGATGAGGATACTCTGGTGATGACGATACTCTGGTGATGAGGATACTCTGGTGGTGAGGATACTCTGGTGATGAAGATACTCTGTTGATGAAGATACTCTGGTGATGAGGATACTCTGGTGATGAAGATACTCTGGTGAAGAGGACACTCTGCTGAAGAGGATACTCTGGTGTAAGGATACTCTGGTGACGAGGATAATCTGGTGATGAAGATACTCTGGTGGTGAGGATACTCTGGTGACGAGGATACTCTGTGATGAAGATACTCTGTTGATGAGGATACTCTGGTGATGTAGATACTCTGGTGATGTAGATACTCTGGTGAAGAGGATACTCTGGTGAAGAGGATACTCTGGTGATAAAGATAATCTGGTGATGAGGATACTCTGGTGGTGAGGATACTCTGGTGACGAGGATACTCTGGTGATGAAGATACTCTCGTGATGAGGATACTCTGGTGCTGAAGATACTCTGTTGATGAGGATACTCTGGTGATGAAGATACTCTGGTGAAGAGGATACTCTGCTGAAGAGGATACTCTGCTGAAGAGGATACTCTGGTGGTGAGGATACTCTGCTGAAGAGGATACTCTGGTGGTGAGGATACTCTGGTGACGAGGATACTCTGGTGATGAAGATACTCTGCTGAAGAGGATACTCTGGTGGTGAGGATACTCTGGTGATGACGATACTCTGGTGATGAAGATACTCTGTTGATGAGGATACTCTGGTGATGAAGATACTCTGTTGATGAGGATACTCTGGTGATGAAGATACTCTGTTGATGAGGATACTCTGGTGATGACGATACTCTGGTGATGAGGATACTCTGGTGGTGAGGATACTCTGGTGATGAAGATACTCTGTTGATGAAGATACTCTGGTGATGAGGATACTCTGGTGATGAAGATACTCTGGTGAAGAGGACACTCTGCTGAAGAGGATACTCTGGTGTAAGGATACTCTGGTGACGAGGATACTCTGGTGCTGAAGATACTCTGCTGATGAAGATACTCTGGTGATGAGGATACTCTGGTGATGAGGATACTCTGGTGATAAAGATACTCTGGTGATGAGGATACTCTGGTGGTGAGGATACTCTGGTGACGAGGATACTCTGGTGATGAAGATACTCTCGTGATGAGGATACTCTGGTGCTGAAGATACTCTGTTGATGAGGATACTCTGGTGATGAAGATACTCTGGTGAAGAGGATACTCTGCTGAAGAGGATACTCTGGTGGTGAGGATACTCTGCTGAAGAGGATACTCTGGTGGTGAGGATACTCTGGTGACGAGGATACTCTGGTGATGAAGATACTCTGCTGAAGAGGATACTCTGGTGGTGAGGATACTCTGGTGACGACGATACTCTGGTGATGAAGATACTCTGTTGATGAGGATACTCTGGTGATGAAGATACTCTGTTGATGCGGATACTCTGGTGATGAAGATACTCTGTTGATGACGATACTCTGGTGATGACGAAACTCTGGTGATGACGATACTCTGGTGGTGAGGATACTCTGGTGATGAAGATACTCTGTTGATGAAGATACTCTGGTGATGAAGATACTCTGTTGATGAGGATACTCTGGTGAAGTGGATACTCTGCTGAAGAGGATATTCTGCTGAAGAGGATACTCTGGTGGTGAGGATACTCTGCTGAAGAGGATACTCTGGTGGTGAGGATACTCTGGTGACGAGGATACTCTGGTGATGAAGATACTCTGCTGAAGAGGATACTCTGGTGGTGAGGATACTCTGGTGACGACGATACTCTGGTGATGAGGATACTCTGGTGATGAGGATACTCTGGTGATAAAGATACTCTGGTGATGAGGATACTCTGGTGGTGAGGATACTCTGGTGACGAGGATACTCTGGTGATGAAGATACTCTCGTGATGAGGATACTCTGGTGCTGAAGATACTCTGTTGATGAGGATACTCTGGTGATGAAGATACTCTGGTGAAGAGGATACTCTGCTGAAGAGGATACTCTGGTGGTGAGGATACTCTGCTGAAGAGGATACTCTGGTGGTGAGGATACTCTGGTGACGAGGATACTCTGGTGATGAAGATACTCTGCTGAAGAGGATACTCTGGTGGTGAGGATACTCTGGTGACGACGATACTCTGGTGATGAAGATACTCTGTTGATGAGGATACTCTGGTGATGAAGATACTCTGTTGATGCGGATACTCTGGTGATGAAGATACTCTGTTGATGACGATACTCTGGTGATGACGATACTCTGGTGATGACGATACTCTGGTGGTGAGGATACTCTGGTGATGAAGATACTCTGTTGATGAAGATACTCTGGTGATGAGGATACTCTGGTGATGAAGATACTCTGGTGAAGAGGACACTCTGCTGAAGAGGATACTCTGGTGTAAGGATACTCTGGTGACGAGGATACTCTGGTGCTGAAGATACTCTGTTGATGAGGATACTCTGGTGATGAAGATACTCTGTTGATGAGGATACTCTGGTGAAGTGGATACTCTGCTGAAGAGGATATTCTGCTGAAGAGGATACTCTGGTGGTGAGGATACTCTGCTGAAGAGGATACTCTGGTGGTGAGGATACTCTGGTGACGAGGATACTCTGGTGATGAAGATACTCTGCTGAAGAGGATACTCTGGTGGTGAGGATACTCTGGTGACGACGATACTCTGGTGATGAAGATACTCTGTTGATGAGGATACTCTGGTGATGAAGATACTCTGTTGATGAGGATACTCTGGTGATGAAGATACTCTGTTGATGAGGATACTCTGGTGATGAGGATACTCTGGTGATGAGGATACTCTGGTGGTGAGGATACTTTGGTGATGAAGATACTCTGTTGATGAAGATACTCTGGTGATGAGGATACTCTGGTGATGAAGATACTCTGGTGAAGAGGACACTCTGCTGAAGAGGATACTCTGGTGTAAGGATACTCTGGTGACGAGGATACTCTGGTGCTGAAGATACTCTGTTGATGAGGATACTCTGGTGATGAAGATACTCTGGTGATGAAGATACTCTCGTGATGAAGATACTCTGGTGATGAAGATACTCTCGTGATGAGGATACTCTGGTGGTGAGGATACTCTGGTGACGAGGATACTCTGGTGATGAAGATACTCTGCTGAGGAGGATACTCTGGTGGTGAGGATACTCTGGTGACGGCGATACTCTGGTGATGAAGATACTCTGTTGATGAGGATACTCTGGTGATGAAGATACTCTGTTGATTAGGATACTCTGGTGATGATGATAATCTGGTGATGAGGATAATCTGGTGATGAAGATACTCTGGTGAAGAGGATACTCTGGTGATGAAGATACTCTGGTGATGAGGATACTCTGGTGATGAAGATACTCTGTTGATGAGGATACTCTGGTGATGACGATACTCTGGTGATGAGGATACTCTGGTGGTGAGGATACTCTGGTGATGAAGATACTCTGTTGATGAGGATACTCTGGTGAAGAGGATACTCTGCTGAAGAGGTTACTCTGGTGGCGAGGATACTCTGGTGAAGAGGATACTCTGGTGGTGAGGATACTCTGGTGGCGAGGATACTCTGGTGGCGAGGATACTCTGGTGATGAAGATACTCTGGTGGTGAGGATACTCTGGTGATGAGGATACTCTGGTGGCGAGGATACTCTGGTGGTGAGGATACTCTGGTGATGAGGATACTCTGGTGGTGAGGATACTCTGGTGATGAGGATACTCTGGTGGTGAGGATACTCTGGTGACGAGGATACTCTGGTGTTGAAGATACTCTCGTGATGAGGATACTCTGGTGTTGAAGATACTCTCGTGATGAGGATACTCTGGTGGTAAGGATACTCTGGTGACGAGGATACTCTGGTGCTGAAGATACTCTGTTGATGAGGATACTCTGGTGATGAAGATACTCTGTTGATGAGGATACTCTGGTGAAGAGGATACTCTGCTGAAGAGGATACTCTGGTGGTGAGGATACTCTGGTGATGAGGATACTCTGGTGCTGAAGATACTCTGTTGATGAGGATACTCTGGTGATGAAGATACTCTGTTGATGAGGATACTCTGGTGAAGTGGATACTCTGCTGAAGAGGATATTCTGCTGAAGAGGATACTCTGGTGGTGAGGATACTCTGCTGAAGAGGATACTCTGGTGGTGAGGATACTCTGGTGACGAGGATACTCTGGTGATGAAGATACTCTGCTGAAGAGGATACTCTGGTGGTGAGGATACTCTGGTGACGACGATACTCTGGTGATGAAGATACTCTGTTGATGAGGATACTCTGGTGATGAAGATACTCTGTTGATGAGGATACTCTGGTGATGAAGATACTCTGTTGATGAGGATACTCTGGTGATGAGGATACTCTGGTGATGAGGATACTCTGGTGGTGAGGATACTCTGGTGATGAAGATACTCTGTTGATGAAGATACTCTGGTGATGAGGATACTCTGGTGATGAAGATACTCTGGTGAAGAGGACACTCTGCTGAAGAGGATACTCTGGCGTAAGGATACTCTGGTGACGAGGATACTCTGGTGCTGAAGATACTCTGTTGATGAGGATACTCTGGTGATGAAGATACTCTGGTGATGAAGATACTCTGGTGATGAAGATACTCTCGTGATGAAGATACTCTGGTGATGAAGATACTCTCGTGATGAGGATACTCTGGTGGTGAGGATACTCTGGTGACGAGGATACTCTGGTGATGAAGATACTCTGCTGAGGAGGATACTCTGGTGGTGAGGATACTCTGGTGACGGCGATACTCTGGTGATGAAGATACTCTGTTGATGAGGATACTCTGGTGATGAAGATACTCTGTTGATGAGGATACTCTGGTGATGATGATAATCTGGTGATGAGGATAATCTGGTGATGAAGATACTCTGGTGAAGAGGATACTCTGGTGATGAAGATACTCTGTTGATGAGGATACTCTGGTGATGAAGATACTCTGTTGATGAGGATACTCTGGTGATGACGATACTCTGGTGATGAGGATACTCTGGTGGTGAGGATACTCTGGTGATGAAGATACTCTGTTGATGAGGATACTCTGGTGAAGAGGATACTCTGCTGAAGAGGATACTCTGGTGGCGAGGATACTCTGGTGAAGAGGATACTCTGGTGGTGAGGATACTCTGGTGGCGAGGATACTCTGGTGGCGAGGATACTCTGGTGATGAGGATACTCTGGTGGTGAGGATACTCTGGTGTTGAAGATACTCTCGTGATGAGGATACTCTGGTGGTAAGGATACTCTGGTGACGAGGATACTCTGGTGCTGAAGATACTCTGTTGATGAGGATACTCTGGTGATGAAGATACTCTCGTGATGAAGATACTCTGGTGATGAAGATACTCTCGTGATGAGGATACTCTGGTGGTGAGGATACTCTGGTGACGAGGATACTCTGGTGATGAAGATACTCTGCTGAGGAGGATACTCTGGTGGTGAGGATACTCTGGTGACGGCGATACTCTGGTGATGAAGATACTCTGTTGATGAGGATACTCTGGTGATGAAGATACTCTGTTGATGAGGATACTCTGGTGATGATGATAATCTGGTGATGAGGATAATCTGGTGATGAAGATACTCTGGTGAAGAGGATACTCTGGTGATGAAGATACTCTGTTGATGAGGATACTCTGTTGATGAAGATACTCTGGTGATGAGGATACTCTGGTGATGAAGATACTCTGGTGAAGAGGACACTCTGCTGAAGAGGATACTCTGGTGTAAGGATACTCTGGTGACGAGGATAATCTGGTGATGAAGATACTCTGGTGGTGAGGATACTCTGGTGACGAGGATACTCTGTGATGAAGATACTCTGTTGATGAGGATACTCTGGTGATGTAGATACTCTGGTGATGTAGATACTCTGGTGATGAGGATACTCTGGTGATGAGGATACTCTGGTGATAAAGATACTCTGGTGATGAGGATACTCTGGTGGTGAGGATACTCTGGTGACGAGGATACTCTGGTGATGAAGATACTCTCGTGATGAGGATACTCTGGTGCTGAAGATACTCTGTTGATGAGGATACTCTGGTGATGAAGATACTCTGGTGAAGAGGATACTCTGCTGAAGAGGATACTCTGCTGAAGAGGATACTCTGGTGGTGAGGATACTCTGCTGAAGAGGATACTCTGGTGGTGAGGATACTCTGGTGACGAGGATACTCTGGTGATGAAGATACTCTGCTGAAGAGGATACTCTGGTGGTGAGGATACTCTGGTGATGACGATACTCTGGTGATGAAGATACTCTGTTGATGAGGATACTCTGGTGATGAAGATACTCTGTTGATGAGGATACTCTGGTGATGAAGATACTCTGTTGATGAGGATACTCTGGTGATGACGATACTCTGGTGATGAGGATACTCTGGTGGTGAGGATACTCTGGTGATGAAGATACTCTGTTGATGAAGATACTCTGGTGATGAGGATACTCTGGTGATGAAGATACTCTGGTGAAGAGGACACTCTGCTGAAGAGGATACTCTGGTGTAAGGATACTCTGGTGACGAGGATACTCTGGTGCTGAAGATACTCTGCTGATGAAGATACTCTGGTGATGAGGATACTCTGGTGATGAGGATACTCTGGTGATAAAGATACTCTGGTGATGAGGATACTCTGGTGGTGAGGATACTCTGGTGACGAGGATACTCTGGTGATGAAGATACTCTCGTGATGAGGATACTCTGGTGCTGAAGATACTCTGTTGATGAGGATACTCTGGGGATGAAGATACTCTGGTGAAGAGGATACTCTGCTGAAGAGGATACTCTGGTGGTGAGGATACTCTGCTGAAGAGGATACTCTGGTGGTGAGGATACTCTGGTGACGAGGATACTCTGGTGATGAAGATACTCTGCTGAAGAGGATACTCTGGTGGTGAGGATACTCTGGTGACGACGATACTCTGGTGATGAAGATACTCTGTTGATGAGGATACTCTGGTGATGAAGATACTCTGTTGATGCGGATACTCTGGTGATGAAGATACTCTGTTGATGACGATACTCTGGTGATGACGATACTCTGGTGATGACGATACTCTGGTGGTGAGGATACTCTGGTGATGAAGATACTCTGTTGATGAAGATACTCTGGTGATGAGGATACTCTGGTGATGAAGATACTCTGGTGAAGAGGACACTCTGCTGAAGAGGATACTCTGGTGTAAGGATACTCTGGTGACGAGGATACTCTGGTGCTGAAGATACTCTGTTGATGAGGATACTCTGGTGATGAAGATACTCTGTTGATGAGGATACTCTGGTGAAGTGGATACTCTGCTGAAGAGGATACTCTGGTGGTGAGGATACTCTGCTGAAGAGGATACTCTGGTGGTGAGGATACTCTGGTGACGAGGATACTCTGGTGATGAAGATACTCTGCTGAAGAGGATACTCTGGTGGTGAGGATACTCTGGTGACGACGATACTCTGGTGATGAGGATACTCTGGTGATGAGGATACTCTGGTGATAAAGATACTCTGGTGATGAGGATACTCTGGTGGTGAGGATACTCTGGTGACGAGGATACTCTGGTGATGAAGATACTCTCGTGATGAGGATACTCTGGTGCTGAAGATACTCTGTTGATGAGGATACTCTGGTGATGAAGATACTCTGTTGATGAGGATACTCTGGTGATGTAGATACTCTGGTGATGTAGATACTCTGGTGATGAGGATACTCTGGTGATGAGGATACTCTGGTGATAAAGATACTCTGGTGATGAGGATACTCTGGTGGTGAGGATACTCTGGTGACGAGGATACTCTGGTGATGAAGATACTCTCGTGATGAGGATACTCTGGTGCTGAAGATACTCTGTTGATGAGGATACTCTGGTGATGAAGATACTCTGGTGATGAGGATACTCTGGTGGTGAGGATACTCTGGTGATGAAGATACTCTGTTGATGAAGATACTCTGGTGATGAGGATACTCTGGTGATGAAGATACTCTGGTGAAGAGGACACTCTGCTGAAGAGGATACTCTGGTGTAAGGATACTCTGGTGACGAGGATACTCTGGTGCTGAAGATACTCTGTTGATGAGGATACTCTGGTGATGAAGATACTCTGTTGATGAGGATACTCTGGTGAAGTGGATACTCTGCTGAAGAGGATATTCTGCTGAAGAGGATACTCTGGTGGTGAGGATACTCTGCTGAAGAGGATACTCTGGTGGTGAGGATACTCTGGTGTCGAGGATACTCTGGTGATGAAGATACTCTGCTGAAGAGGATACTCTGGTGGTGAGGATACTCTGGTGACGACGATACTCTGGTGATGAAGATACTCTGCTGAAGAGGATACTCTGGTGGTGAGGATACTCTGGTGACGACGATACTCTGGTGATGAAGATACTCTGTTGATGAGGATACTCTGGTGATGAAGATACTCTGTTGATGAGGATACTCTGGTGATGAAGATACTCTGTTGATGAGGATACTCTGGTGATGACGATACTCTGGTGATGAGGATACTCTGGTGGTGAGGATACTCTGGTGATGAAGATACTCTGTTGATGAAGATACTCTGGTGATGAGGATACTCTGGTGATGAAGATACTCTGGTGAAGAGGACACTCTGCTGAAGAGGATACTCTGGTGTAAGGATACTCTGGTGACGAGGATAATCTGGTGATGAAGATACTCTGGTGGTGAGGATACTCTGGTGACGAGGATACTCTGTGATGAAGATACTCTGTTGATGAGGATACTCTGGTGATGTAGATACTCTGGTGATGTAGATACTCTGGTGATGAGGATACTCTGGTGATGAGGATACTCTGGTGATAAAGATACTCTGGTGATGAGGATACTCTGGTGGTGAGGATACTCTGGTGACGAGGATACTCTGGTGATGAAGATACTCTCGTGATGAGGATACTCTGGTGCTGAAGATACTCTGTTGATGAGGATACTCTGGTGATGAAGATACTCTGGTGAAGAGGATACTCTGCTGAAGAGGATACTCTGCTGAAGAGGATACTCTGGTGGTGAAGATACTCTGCTGAAGAGGATACTCTGGTGGTGAGGATACTCTGGTGACGAGGATACTCTGGTGATGAAGATACTCTGCTGAAGAGGATACTCTGGTGGTGAGGATACTCTGGTGATGACGATACTCTGGTGATGAAGATACTCTGTTGATGAGGATACTCTGGTGATGAAGATACTCTGTTGATGAGGATACTCTGGTGATGAAGATACTCTGTTGATGAGGATACTCTGGTGATGACGATACTCTGGTGATGAGGATACTCTGGTGGTGAGGATACTCTGGTGATGAAGATACTCTGTTGATGAAGATACTCTGGTGATGAGGATACTCTGGTGATGAAGATACTCTGGTGATGAGGATACTCTGGTGATAAAGATACTCTGGTGATGAGGATACTCTGGTGGTGAGGATACTCTGGTGACGAGGATACTCTGGTGATGAGGATACTCTGGTGATAAAGATACTCTGGTGATGAGGATACTCTGGTGGTGAGGATACTCTGGTGACGAGGATACTCTGGTGATGAAGATACTCTCGTGATGAGGATACTCTGGTGCTGAAGATACTCTGTTGATGAGGATACTCTGGTGATGAAGATACTCTGGTGAAGAGGATACTCTGCTGAAGAGGATACTCTGGTGGTGAGGATACTCTGCTGAAGAGGATACTCTGGTGGTGAGGATACTCTGGTGACGAGGATACTCTGGTGATGAAGATACTCTGCTGAAGAGGATACTCTGGTGGTGAGGATACTCTGGTGACGACGATACTCTGGTGATGAAGATACTCTGTTGATGAGGATACTCTGGTGATGAAGATACTCTGTTGATGCGGATACTCTGGTGATGAAGATACTCTGTTGATGACGATACTCTGGTGATGACGATACTCTGGTGATGACGATACTCTGGTGGTGAGGATACTCTGGTGATGAAGATACTCTGTTGATGAAGATACTCTGGTGATGAGGATACTCTGGTGATGAAGATACTCTGGTGAAGAGGACACTCTGCTGAAGAGGATACTCTGGTGTAAGGATACTCTGGTGACGAGGATACTCTGGTGCTGAAGATACTCTGTTGATGAGGATACTCTGGTGATGAAGATACTCTGTTGATGAGGATACTCTGGTGAAGTGGATACTCTGCTGAAGAGGATATTCTGCTGAAGAGGATACTCTGGTGGTGAGGATACTCTGCTGAAGAGGATACTCTGGTGGTGAGGATACTCTGGTGACGAGGATACTCTGGTGATGAAGATACTCTGCTGAAGAGGATACTCTGGTGGTGAGGATACTCTGGTGACGACGATACTCTGGTGATGAGGATACTCTGGTGATGAGGATACTCTGGTGATAAAGATACTCTGTTGATGAGGATACTCTGGTGATGAAGATACTCTGGTGAAGAGGATACTCTGCTGAAGAGGATACTCTGGTGGTGAGGATACTCTGCTGAAGAGGATACTCTGGTGGTGAGGATACTCTGGTGACGAGGATACTCTGGTGATGAAGATACTCTGCTGAAGAGGATACTCTGGTGGTGAGGATACTCTGGTGACGACGATACTCTGGTGATGAAGATACTCTGTTGATGAGGATACTCTGGTGATGATGATACTCTGTTGATGCGGATACTCTGGTGATGAAGATACTCTGTTGATGACGATACTCTGGTGATGAGGATACTCTGGTGATGAAGATACTCTGGTGAAGAGGACACTCTGCTGAAGAGGATACTCTGGTGTAAGGATACTCTGGTGACGAGGATACTCTGGTGCTGAAGATACTCTGTTGATGAGGATACTCTGGTGATGAAGATACTCTGTTGATGAGGATACTCTGGTGAAGTGGATACTCTGCTGAAGAGGATATTCTGCTGAAGAGGATACTCTGGTGGTGAGGATACTCTGCTGAAGAGGATACTCTGGTGGTGAGGATACTCTGGTGACGAGGATACTCTGGTGATGAAGATACTCTGCTGAAGAGGATACTCTGGTGGTGAGGATACTCTGGTGACGACGATACTCTGGTGATGAAGATACTCTGTTGATGAGGATACTCTGGTGATGAAGATACTCTGTTGATGAGGATACTCTGGTGATGAAGATACTCTGTTGATGAGGATACTCTGGTGATGAGGATACTCTGGTGATGAGGATACTCTAGTGGTGAGGATACTTTGGTGATGAAGATACTCTGTTGATGAAGATACTCTGGTGATGAGGATACTCTGGTGATGAAGATACTCTGGTGAAGAGGACACTCTGCTGAAGAGGATACTCTGGTGTAAGGATACTCTGGTGACGAGGATACTCTGGTGCTGAAGATACTCTGTTGATGAGGATACTCTGGTGATGAAGATACTCTGTTGATTAGGATACTCTGGTGATGATGATAATCTGGTGATGAGGATAATCTGGTGATGAAGATACTCTGGTGAAGAGGATACTCTGGTGATGAAGATACTCTGTTGATGAGGATACTCTGGTGATGAAGATACTCTGTTGATGAGGATACTCTGGTGATGACGATACTCTGGTGATGAGGATACTCTGGTGGTGAGGATACTCTGGTGATGAAGATACTCTGTTGATGAGGATACTCTGGTGAAGAGGATACTCTGCTGAAGAGGTTACTCTGGTGGCGAGGATACTCTGGTGAAGAGGATACTCTGGTGGTGAGGATACTCTGGTGGCGAGGATACTCTGGTGGCGAGGATACTCTGGTGGCGAGGATACTCTGGTGATGAAGATACTCTGGTGGTGAGGATACTCTGGTGATGAGGATACTCTGGTGGCGAGGATACTCTGGTGGTGAGGATACTCTGGTGATGAGGATACTCTGGTGGTGAGGATACTCTGGTGATGAGGATACTCTGGTGGTGAGGATACTCTGGTGACGAGGATACTCTGGTGTTGAAGATACTCTCGTGATGAGGATACTCTGGTGTTGAAGATACTCTCGTGATGAGGATACTCTGGTGGTAAGGATACTCTGGTGACGAGGATACTCTGGTGCTGAAGATACTCTGTTGATGAGGATACTCTGGTGATGAAGATACTCTGTTGATGAGGATACTCTGGTGAAGAGGATACTCTGCTGAAGAGGATACTCTGGTGGTGAGGATACTCTGGTGACGAGGATACTCTGGTGCTGAAGATACTCTGTTGATGAGGATACTCTGGTGATGAAGATACTCTGTTGATGAGGATACTCTGGTGAAGTGGATACTCTGCTGAAGAGGATATTCTGCTGAAGAGGATACTCTGGTGGTGAGGATACTCTGCTGAAGAGGATACTCTGGTGGTGAGGATACTCTGGTGACGAGGATACTCTGGTGATGAAGATACTCTGCTGAAGAGGATACTCTGGTGGTGAGGATACTCTGGTGACGACGATACTCTGGTGATGAAGATACTCTGTTGATGAGGATACTCTGGTGATGAAGATACTCTGTTGATGAGGATACTCTGGTGATGAAGATACTCTGTTGATGAGGATACTCTGGTGATGAGGATACTCTGGTGATGAGGATACTCTGGTGGTGAGGATACTCTGGTGATGAAGATACTCTGGTGATGAAGATACTCTGCTGAGGAGGATACTCTGGTGGTGAGGATACTCTGGTGACGGCGATACTCTGGTGATGAAGATACTCTGTTGATGAGGATACTCTGGTGATGAAGATACTCTGTTGATTAGGATACTCTGGTGATGATGATAATCTGGTGATGAGGATAATCTGGTGATGAAGATACTCTGGTGAAGAGGATACTCTGGTGATGAAGATACTCTGTTGATGAGGATACTCTGGTGATGAAGATACTCTGTTGATGAGGATACTCTGGTGATGACGATACTCTGGTGATGAGGATACTCTGGTGGTGAGGATACTCTGGTGATGAAGATACTCTGTTGATGAGGATACTCTGGTGAAGAGGATACTCTGCTGAAGAGGTTACTCTGGTGGCGAGGATACTCTGGTGAAGAGGATACTCTGGTGGTGAGGATACTCTGGTGGCGAGGATACTCTGGTGGCGAGGATACTCTGGTGGCGAGGATACTCTGGTGATGAAGATACTCTGGTGGTGAGGATACTCTGGTGATGAGGATACTCTGGTGGCGAGGATACTCTGGTGGTGAGGATACTCTGGTGATGAGGATACTCTGGTGGTGAGGATACTCTGGTGATGAGGATACTCTGGTGGTGAGGATACTCTGGTGACGAGGATACTCTGGTGTTGAAGATACTCTCGTGATGAGGATACTCTGGTGTTGAAGATACTCTCGTGATGAGGATACTCTGGTGGTAAGGATACTCTGGTGACGAGGATACTCTGGTGCTGAAGATACTCTGTTGATGAGGATACTCTGGTGATGAAGATACTCTGTTGATGAGGATACTCTGGTGAAGAGGATACTCTGCTGAAGAGGATACTCTGGTGGTGAGGATACTCTGGTGACGAGGATACTCTGGTGCTGAAGATACTCTGTTGATGAGGATACTCTGGTGATGAAGATACTCTGTTGATGAGGATACTCTGGTGAAGTGGATACTCTGCTGAAGAGGATATTCTGCTGAAGAGGATACTCTGGTGGTGAGGATACTCTGCTGAAGAGGATACTCTGGTGGTGAGGATACTCTGGTGACGAGGATACTCTGGTGATGAAGATACTCTGCTGAAGAGGATACTCTGGTGGTGAGGATACTCTGGTGACGACGATACTCTGGTGATGAAGATACTCTGTTGATGAGGATACTCTGGTGATGAAGATACTCTGTTGATGAGGATACTCTGGTGATGAAGATACTCTGTTGATGAGGATACTCTGGTGATGAAGATACTCTGTTGATGAGGATACTCTGGTGATGAAGATACTCTGTTGATGAGGATACTCTGGTGATGTAGATACTCTGGTGATGAGGATACTCTGGTGATGAAGACACTCTGGTGATGAGGATACTCTGGTGGTGAGGATACTCTGGTGATGAAGATACTCTGGTGATGAAGATACTCTGGTGATGAGGATACTCTGGTGATGAGGATACACTGGTGATAAAGATACTCTGGTGATGAGGATACTCTGGTGGTGAGGATACTCTGGTGACGAGGATACTCTGGTGCTGAAGATACTCTGTTGATGAGGATACTCTGGTGATGAAGATACTCTGGTGAAGAGGATACTCTGCTGAAGAGGATACTCTGGTGGTGAGGATACTCTGGTGACGAGGATACTCTGGTGATGAAGATACTCTGCTGAAGAAGATACTCTGGTGGTGAGGATACTCTGGTGACGACGATACTCTGGTGATGAAGATACTCTGTTGATGAGGATACTCTGGTGATGAAGATACTCTGTTGATGAGGATACTCTGGTGATGAAGATACTCTGTTGATGAGGATACTCTGGTGATGAAGATACTCTGTTGATGAGGATACTCTGGTGATGACGATACTCTGGTGATGAGGATACTCTGGTGGTGAGGATACTCTGGTGATGAAGATACTCTGTTGATGAAGATACTCTGGTGATGAGGATACTCTGGTGATGAAGATACTCTGGTGAAGAGGATACTCTGCTGAAGAGGATACTCTGGTGTAAGGATACTCTGGTGATGAGGATACTCTGGTGCTGAAGATACTCTGTTGATGAGGATACTCTGGTGATGAAGATACTCTGTTGATGAGGATACTCTGGTGAAGAGGATACTCTGCTGAAGAGGATACTCTGCTGAAGAGGATACTCTGGTGGTGAGGATACTCTGGTGACGAGGATACTCTGGTGATGAAGATACTCTGCTGAAGAGGATACTCTGGTGGTGAGGATACTCTGGTGACGGCGATACTCTGGTGATGAAGATACTCTGTTGATGAGGATACTCTGGTGATGAAGATACTCTGTTGATGAGGATACTCTGGTGATGATGATAATCTGGTGATGAGGATAATCTGGTGATGAAGATACTCTGGTGAAGAGGATACTCTGGTGATGAAGATACTCTGTTGATGAGGATACTCTGGTGATGAAGATACTCTGTTGATGAGGATACTCTGGTGATGACGATACTCTGGTGATGAGGATACTCTGGTGGTGAGGATACTCTGGTGATGAAGATACTCTGTTGATGAGGATACTCTGGTGAAGAGGATACTCTGGTGATGAGGATACTCTGGTGGTGAGGATACTCTGTTGATGAGGATACTCTGGTGATGACGATACTCTGGTGATGAGGATACTCTGGTGGTGAGGATACTCTGGTGATGAAGATACTCTGTTGATGAGGATACTCTGGTGATGAGGATACTCTGGTGATGAGGATACTCTGGTGAAGAGGATACTCTGCTGAAGAGGATACTCTGGTGGCGAGGATACTCTGGTGGTGAGGATACTCTGGTGGCGAGGATACTCTGCTGAAGAGGATACTCTGGTGGCAAGGATACTCTGGTGGTGAGGATACTCTGGTGGCGAGGATACTCTGGTGGTGAGGATACTCTGGTGACGAGGATACTCTGGTGATGAAGATACTCTCGTGATGAGGATACTCTGGTGGTAAGGATACTCTGGTGACGAGGATACTCTGGTGCTGAAGATACTCTGTTGATGAGGATACTCTGGTGATGAAGATACTCTGTTGATGAGGATACTCTGGTGAAGAGGATACTCTGCTGAAGAGGATACTCTGGTGGTGAGGATACTCTGGTGACGAGGATACTCTGGTGATGAAGATACTCTTCTGAAGAGGATACTCTGGTGGTGAGGATACTCTGGTGACGAGGATACTCTGGTGATGAAGATACTCTGCTGAAGAGGATACTCTGGTGGTGAGGATACTCTGGTGACGAGGATACTCTGGTGATGAAGATACTCTGTTGATGAGGATACTCTGGTGATGAAGATACTCTGTTGATGAGGATACTCTGGTGATGAAGATACTCTGTTGATGAGGATACTCTGGTGAAGAGGATACTCTGCTGAAGAGGATACTCTGGTGGTGAGGATACTCTGGTGACGAGGATACTCTGGTGATGAAGATACTCTGCTGAAGAGGATACTCTGGTGGTGAGGATACTCTGGTGACAAGGATACTCTGGTGATGAAGATACTCTGCTGAAGAGGATACTCTGGTGGTGAGGATACTCTGGTGACGAGGATACTCTGGTGATGAAGATACTCTGTTGATGAGGATACTCTGGTGATGAAGATACTCTGTTGATGAGGATACTCTGGTGATGATGATAATCTGGTGATGAGGATAATCTGGTGATGAAGATACTCTGGTGAAGAGGATACTCTGGTGATGGGGATACTCTGGTGAAGAGGATACTCTGTTGATGAGGATACTCTGTTGATGAAGATACTCTGGTGATGAGGATACTCTGGTGATGAGGATACTCTGGTGATGAGGATCATCTGGTGATGAGGATACTCTGGTGATGAAGATACTCTGGTGAAGAGGACACTCTGCTGAAGAGGATACTCTGGTGTAAGGATACTCTGGTGACGAGGATACTCTGGTGCTGAAGATACTCTACTGATGAAGATACTCTGGTGATGAGGATACTCTGGTGATGAGGATACTCTGGTGATAAAGATACTCTGGTGATGAGGATACTCTGGTGGTGAGGATACTCTGGTGACGAGGATACTCTGGTGATGAAGATACTCTCGTGATGAGGATACTCTGGTGCTGAAGATACTCTGTTGATGAGGATACTCTGGTGATGAAGATACTCTGCTGAAGATGATACTCTGGTGGTGAGGATACTCTGCTGAAGAGGATACTCTGGTGGTGAGGATACTCTGCTGAAGAGGATACTCTGGTGGTGAGGATACTCTGGTGACGAGGATACTCTGGTGATGAAGATACTCTGCTGAAGAGTATACTCTGGTGGTGAGGATACTCTGGTGACGACGATACTCTGGTGATGAAGATACTCTGTTGATGATGATACTCTGGTGATGAAGATACTCTGTTGATGAGGATACTCTGGTGATGAAGATACTCTGTTGATGAGGATACTCTGGTGATGACGATACTCTGGTGATGAGGATACTCTGGTGGTGAGGATACTCTGGTGATGAAGATACTCTGTTGATGAAGATACTCTGGTGATGAGGATACTCTGGTGATGAAGATACTCTGGTGATGAGGATACTCTGGTGATGAAGATACTCTGGTGAAGAGGACACTCTGCTGAAGAGGATACTCTGGTGTAAGGATACTCTGGTGACGAGGATACTCTGGTGCTGAAGATACTCTGTTGATGAGGATACTCTGGTGATGAAGATACTCTGTTGATGAGGATACTCTGGTGAAGTGGATACTCTGCTGAAGAGGATATTCTGCTGAAGAGGATACTCTGGTGGTGAGGATACTCTGCTGAAGAGGATACTCTGGTGGTGAGGATACTCTGGTGACGAGGATACTCTGGTGATGAAGATACTCTGCTGAAGAGGATACTCTGGTGGTGAGGATACTCTGGTGGTGAGGATACTCTGGTGATGAAGATACTCTGGTGATGAAGATACTCTGGTGATGAGGATACTCTGGTGATGAGGATACACTGGTGATAAAGATACTCTGGTGATGAGGATACTCTGGTGGTGAGGATACTCTGGTGACGAGGATACTCTGGTGATGAAGATACTCTCGTGATGAGGATACTCTGGTGGTAAGGATACTCTGGTGACGAGGATACTCTGGTGCTGAAGATACTCTGTTGATGAGGATACTCTGGTGATGAAGATACTCTGGTGAAGAGGATACTCTGCTGAAGAGGATACTCTGCTGAAGAGGATACTCTGGTGGTGAGGATACTCTGGTGACGAGGATACTCTGGTGATGAAGATACTCTGCTGAAGAGGATACTCTGGTGGTGAGGATACTCTGGTGACGATGATACTCTGGTAATGAAGATACTCTGTTGATGAGGATACTCTGGTGATGAAGATACTCTGTTGATGAGGATACTCTGGTGATGAAGATACTCTGTTGATGAGGATACTCTGGTGATGACGATACTCTGGTGATGAGGATACTCTGGTGGTGAGGATACTCTGGTGATGAAGATACTCTGTTGATGAAGATACTCTGGTGATGAGGATACTCTGGTGATGAAGATACTCTGGTGAAGAGGATACTCTGCTGAAGAGGATACTCTGGTGTAAGGATACTCTGGTGGCGAGGATACTCTGGTGAAGAGGATACTCTGGTGGTGAGGATACTCTGGTGGCGAGGATACTCTGGTGGCGAGGATACTCTGGTGTTGAGGATACTCTGGTGATGAGGATACTCTGGTGGTGAGGATACTCTGGTGGTGAGGATACTCTGGTGGCGAGGATACTCTGGTGGCGAGGATACTCTGGTGTTGAGGATACTCTGGTGATGAGGATACTCTGGTGGCGAGGATACTCTGGTGGCGAGGATACTCTGGTGATGAGGATACTCTGGTGGTGAGGATACTCTGGTGATGAGGATACTCTGGTGGTGAGGATACTCTGGTGACGAGGATACTCTGGTGATGAAGATACTCTCGTGATGAAGATACTCTGTTGATGAGGATACTCTGGTGATGAAGATACTCTGTTGATGAGGATACTCTGGTGATGAAGATACTCTGTTGATGAGGATACTCTGGTGATGACGATACTCTGGTGATGACGATACTCTGGTGGTGAGGATACTCTGGTGATGAAGATACTCTGTTGATGAAGATACTCTGGTGATGAGGATACTCTGGTGTAAGGATACTCTGGTGGCGAGGATACTCTGGTGAAGAGGATACTCTGGTGGTGAGGATACTCTGGTGGCGAGGATACTCTGGTGGCGAGGATACTCTGGTGTTGAGGATACTCTGGTGATGAGGATACTCTGGTGGTGAGGATACTCTGGTGGTGAGGATACTCTGGTGGCGAGGATACTCTGGTGGCGAGGATACTCTGGTGTTGAGGATACTCTGGTGATGAGGATACTCTGGTGGCGAGGATACTCTGGTGGTGAGGATACTCTGGTGATGAGGATACTCTGGTGGTGAGGATACTCTGGTGATGAGGATACTCTGGTGGTGAGGATACTCTGGTGACGAGGATACTCTGGTGATGAAGATACTCTCGTGATGAAGATACTCTGTTGATGAGGATACTCTGGTGATGAAGATACTCTGTTGATGAGGATACTCTGGTGATGAAGATACTCTGTTGATGAGGATACTCTGGTGATGACGATACTCTGGTGATGACGATACTCTGGTGGTGAGGATACTCTGGTGATGAAGATACTCTGTTGATGAAGATACTCTGGTGATGAGGATACTCTGGTGATGAAGATACTCTGGTGAAGAGGATACTCTGCTGAAGAGGATACTCTGGTGTAAGGATACTCTGGTGACGAGGATACTCTGGTGCTGAAGATACTCTGTTGATGAGGATACTCTGGTGATGAAGATACTCTGTTGATGAGGATACTCTGGTGAAGAGGATACTCTGCTGAAGAGGATACTCTGCTGAAGAGGATACTCTGGTGGTGAGGATACTCTGGTGACGAGGATACTCTGCTGAAGAGGATACTCTGGTGATGAAGATACTCTGGTGGTGAGGATACTCTGGTGACGAGGATACTCTGGTGATGAAGATACTCTCGTGATGAGGATACTCTGGTGGTAAGGATACTCTGGTGACGAGGATACTCTGGTGCTGAAGATACTCTGTTGATGAGGATACTCTGGTGATGAAGATACTCTGGTGAAGAGGATACTCTGCTGAAGAGGATACTCTGCTGAAGAGGATACTCTGGTGGTGAGGATACTCTGGTGACGAGGATACTCTGGTGATGAAGATACTCTGCTGAAGAGGATACTCTGGTGGTGAGGATACTCTGGTGACGACGATACTCTGGTGATGAAGATACTCTGTTGATGAGGATACTCTGGTGATGAAGATACTCTGTTGATGAGGATACTCTGGTGATGAAGATACTCTGTTGATGAGGATACTCTGGTGATGACGATACTCTGGTGATGAGGATACTCTGGTGGTGAGGATACTCTGGTGATGAAGATACTCTGTTGATGAAGATACTCTGGTGATGAGGATACTCTGGTGATGAAGATACTCTGGTGACGAGGATACTCTGGTGATGAAGATACTCTGTTGATGAGGATACTCTGGTGATGAAGATACTCTGTTGATGAGGACAATCTGGTGATGTAGATACTCTGGTGATGAGGATACTCTGGTGGTGAGGATACTCTGGTGATGAAGATACTCTGGTGATGAAGATACTCTGGTGATGAGGATACTCTGGTGATGAGGATACACTGGTGATAAAGATACTCTGGTGATGAGGATACTCTGGTGGTGAGGATACTCTGGTGACGAGGATACTCTGGTGATGAAGATACTCTCGTGATGAGGATACTCTGGTGGTAAGGATACTCTGGTGATGAAGATACTCTGGTGCTGAAGATACTCTGTTGATGAGGATACTCTGGTGATGAAGATACTCTGGTGAAGAGGATACTCTGCTGAAGAGGATACTCTGCTGAAGAGGATACTCTGGTGGTGAGGATACTCTGGTGACGAGGATACTCTGGTGATGAAGATACTCTGCTGAAGAGGATACTCTGGTGGTGAGGATACTCTGGTGACGATGATACTCTGGTAATGAAGATACTCTGTTGATGAGGATACTCTGGTGATGAAGATACTCTGTTGATGAGGATACTCTGGTGATGAAGATACTCTGTTGATGAGGATACTCTGGTGATGACGATACTCTGGTGATGAGGATACTCTGGTGGTGAGGATACTCTGGTGATGAAGATACTCTGTTGATGAAGATACTCTGGTGATGAGGATACTCTGGTGATGAAGATACTCTGGTGAAGAGGATACTCTGCTGAAGAGGATACTCTGGTGTAAGGATACTCTGGTGACGAGGATACTCTGGTGCTGAAGATACTCTGTTGATGAGGATACTCTGGTGATGAAGATACTCTGTTGATGAGGATACTCTGGTGAAGAGGATACTCTGCTGAAGAGGATACTCTGCTGAAGAGGATACTCTGGTGGTGAGGATACTCTGGTGACGAGGATACTCTGGTGATGAAGATACTCTGGTGGTGAGGATACTCTGGTGACGAGGATACTCTGGTGATGAAGATACTCTGCTGAAGAGGATACTCTGGTGGTGAGGATACTCTGGTGACGGCGATACTCTGGTGATGAAGATACTCTGTTGATGAGGATACTCTGGTGATGAAGATACTCTGTTGATGAGGATACTGTGGTGATGATGATAATCTGGTGATGAGGATAATCTGGTGATGAAGATACTCTGGTGAAGAGGATACTCTGGTGATGAAGATACTCTGTTGATGAGGATACTCTGCTGATGAAGATACTCTGTTGATGAGGATACTCTGGTGATGACGATACTCTGGTGATGAGGATACTCTGGTGGTGAGGATACTCTGGTGATGAAGATACTCTGTTGATGAGGATACTCTGGTGAAGAGGATACTCTGCTGAAGAGGATACTCTGGTGGCGAGGATACTCTGGTGAAGAGGATACTCTGGTGGTGAGGATACTCTGGTGGTGAGGATACTCTGGTGGCGAGGATACTCTGGTGGCGAGGATACTCTGGTGTTGAGGATACTCTGGTGATGAGGATACTCTGGTGGTGAGGATACTCTGGTGATGAGGATACTCTGGTGGCGAGGATACTCTGGTGGTGAGGATACTCTGGTGATGAGGATACTCTGGTGGTGAGGATACTCTGGTGATGAGGATACTCTGGTGGTGAGGATACTCTGGTGACGAGGATACTCTGGTGATGAAGATACTCTCGTGATGAAGATACTCTGTTGATGAGGATACTCTGGTGATGAAGATACTCTGTTGATGAGGATACTCTGGTGATGAAGATACTCTGTTGATGAGGATACTCTGGTGATGACGATACTCTGGTGATGAGGATACTCTGGTGGTGAGGATACTCTGGTGATGAAGATACTCTGTTGATGAAGATACTCTGGTGATGAGGATACTCTGGTGATGAAGATACTCTGGTGAAGAGGATACTCTGCTGAAGAGGATACTCTGGTGTAAGGATACTCTGGTGACGAGGATACTCTGGTGCTGAAGATACTCTGTTGATGAGGATACTCTGGTGATGAAGATACTCTGTTGATGAGGATACTCTGGTGAAGAGGATACTCTGCTGAAGAGGATACTCTGCTGAAGAGGATACTCTGGTGGTGAGGATACTCTGGTGACGAGGATACTCTGCTGAAGAGGATACTCTGCTGAAGAGGATACTCTGGTGGTGAGGATACTCTGGTGACGAGGATACTCTGCTGAAGAGGATACTCTGGTGGTGAGGATACTCTGGTGACGGCGATACCCTGGTGATGAAGATACTCTGTTGATGAGGATACTCTGGTGATGAAGATACTCTGTTGATGAGGATACTCTGGTGATGATGATAATCTGGTGATGAGGATAATCTGGTGATGAAGATACTCTGGTGAAGAGGATACTCTGGTGATGAAGATACTCTGTTGATGAGGATACTCTGGTGGTGAGGATACTCTGGTGAAGAGGATACTCTGCTGAAGAGGATACTCTGGTGGCGAGGATACTCTGGTGAAGAGGATACTCTGGTGGCGAGGATACTCTGGTGGCGAGGATACTCTGGTGTTGAGGATACTCTGGTGATGAGGATACTCTGGTGATGAAGATACTCTTTTGATGAGGATACTCTGGTGAAGAGGATACTCTGCTGAAGAGGATACTCTGGTGGTGAGGATACTCTGGTGACGAGGATACTCTGGTGATGAAGATACTCTGGTGAAGAGGATACTCTGGTGATGAAGATACTCTGTTGATGAGGATACTCTGGTGATGAAGATACTCTGTTGATGAGGATACTCTGGTGATGACGATACTCTGGTGATGAGGATACTCTGGTGGTGAGGATACTCTGGTGATGAAGATACTCTGTTGATGAGGATACTCTGGTGAAGAGGATACTCTGCTGAAGAGGATACTCTGGTGGCGAGGATACTCTGGTGAAGAGGATACTCTGGTGGTGAGGATACTCTGGTGGCGAGGATACTCTGGTGTTGAGGATACTCTGGTGATGAGGATACTCTGGTGGTGAGGATACTCTGGTGATGAGGATACTCTGGTGGTGAGGATACTCTGGTGATGAGGATACTCTGGTGGTGAGGATACTCTGGTGATGAGGATACTCTGGTGGTGAGGATACTCTGGTGACGAGGATACTCTGGTGATGAAGATACTCTCGTGATGAAGATACTCTGTTGATGAGGATACTCTGGTGAAGAGGATACTCTGCTGAAGAGGATACTCTGGTGGCGAGGATACTCTGGTGAAGAGGATACTCTGGTGGTGAGGATACTCTGGTGGCGAGGATACTCTGGTGGCGAGGATACTCTGGTGATGAGGATACTCTGGTGATGACGATACTCTGTTGATGAGGATACTCTGGTGATGAAGATACTCTGTTGATGAGGATACTCTGGTGATGACGATACTCTGGTGATGAGGATACTCTGGTGGTGAGGATACTCTGGTGATGAAGATACTCTGTTGATGAAGATACTCTGGTGATGAGGATACTCTGGTGATGAAGATACTCTGGTGAAGAGGATACTCTGCTGAAGAGGATACTCTGGTGTAAGGATACTCTGGTGATGAGGATACTCTGGTGATGAGGATCATCTGGTGATGAGGATACTCTGGTGATGAAGATACTCTGGTGAAGAGGACACTCTGCTGAAGAGGATACTCTGGTGTAAGGATACTCTGGTGACGAGGATACTCTGGTGCTGAAGATACTCTGCTGATGAAGATACTCTGGTGATGAGGATACTCTGGTGATGATGATACTCTGGTGATAAAGATACTCTGGTGATGAGGATACTCTGGTGGTGAGGATACTCTGCTGAAGAGGATACTCTGGTGGTGAGGATACTCTGGTGACGAGGATACTCTGGTGATGAAGATACTCTGCTGAAGAGGATACTCTGCTGAAGAGGATACTCTGGTGGCGAGGATACTCTGGTGGCGAGGATACTCTGGTGGCGAGGATACTCTGGTGTTGAGGATACTCTGGTGGTGAGGATACTCTGGTGGTGAGGATACTCTGGTGATGAGGATACTCTGGTGGCGAGGATACTCTGGTGGCGAGGATACTCTGGTGATGAGGATACTCTGGTGGTGAGGATACTCTGGTGATGAGGATACTCTGGTGGTGAGGATACTCTGGTGACGAGGATACTCTGGTGATGAAGATACTCTCGTGATGAGGATACTCTGGTGACGAGGATACTCTGGTGCTGAAGATACTCTGTTGATGAGGATACTCTGGTGATGAAGATACTCTTTTGATGAGGATACTCTGGTGAAGAGGATACTCTGCTGAAGAGGATACTCTGCTGAAGAGGATACTCTGCTGAAGAGGATACTCTGGTGGTGAGGATACTCTGGTGACGAGGATACTCTGGTGATGAAGATACTCTGCTGAAGAGGATACTCTGGTGGTGAGGATACTCTGGTGACGAGGATACTCTGGTGATGAAGATACTCTGTTGATGAGGATACTCTGGTGATGAAGATACTCTGTTGATGAGGATACTCTGGTGATGATGATAATCTGGTGATGAGGATAATCTGGTGATGAGGATACTCTGGTGATGAGGATACTCTGGTGATGAGGATCATCTGTTGATGAGGATACTCTGTTGATGAAGATACTCTGTTGATGAGGATACTCTGGTGATGAAGATACTCTGGTGATGAGGATACTCTGGTGGTGAGGATACTCTGGTGACGAGGATACTCTGGTGATGAAGATACTCTCGTGATGAGGATACTCTGGTGGTAAGGATACTCTGGTGACGAGGATACTCTGGTGCTGAAGATACTCTGTTGATGAGGATACTCTGTTGATGAAGATACTCTGTTGATGAGGATACTCTGGTGATGAAGATACTCTGGTGAAGAGGATACTCTGCTGAAGAGGATACTCTGCTGAAGAGGATACTCTGGTGGTGAGGATACTCTGGTGACGAGGATACTCTGGTGATGAAGATACTCTGCTGAAGAGGATACTCTGGTGGTGAGGATACTCTGGTGATGAGGATACTCTGGTGGTGAGGATACTCTGGTGACGAGGATACTCTGGTGATGAAGATACTCTCGTGATGAGGATACTCTGGTGGTAAGGATACTCTGGTGACGAGGATACTCTGGTGCTGAAGATACTCTGTTGATGAGGATACTCTGGTGATGAAGATACTCTGTTGATGAAGATACTCTGGTGAAGAGGATACTCTGGTGGTGAGGATACTCTGGTGACGAGGATACTCTGGTGCTGAAGATACTCTGTTGATGAGGATACTCTGGTGATGAAGATACTCTGGTGAAGAGGATACTCTGCTGAAGAGGATACTCTGGTGGTGAGGATACTCTGGTGACGAAGATACTCTGGTGATGAAGATACTCTGCTGAAGAGGATACTCTGGTGGTGAGGATACTCTGGTGACGACGATACTCTGGTGATGAAGATACTCTGTTGATGAGGATACTCTGGTGATGAAGATACTCTGTTGATGAGGATACTCTGGTAATGAAGATACTCTGTTGATGAGGATACTCTGGTGGTGAAGATACTCTGGTGATGAAGATACTCTGTTGATGAAGATACTCTGGTGATGAGGATACTCTGGTGATGAAGATACTCTGGTGAAGAGGATACTCTGCTGAAGAGGATACTCTGGTGGTGAGGATACTCTGGTGACGAGGATACTCTGGTGATGAAGATACTCTGCTGAAGAGGATACTCTGGTGATGAGGATACTCTGGTGATGAAGATACTCTGCTGAAGAGGATACTCTGGTGGTGAGGATACTCTGGTGACGACGATACTCTGGTGATGAAGATACTCTGTTGATGAGGATACTCTGGTGATGAAGATACTCTGTTGATGAGGATACTCTGGTGATGAAGATACTCTGTTGATGAGGATACTCTGGTGATGAAGATACTCTGTTGATGAGGATACTCTGGTGATGAGGATACTCTGGTGATGAGGATACTCTGGTGGTGAGGATACTCTGGTGATGAAGATACTCTGGTGATGAAGATACTCTGCTGAGGAGGATACTCTGGTGGTGAGGATACTCTGGTGACGGCGATACTCTGGTGATGAAGATACTCTGTTGATGAGGATACTCTGGTGATGAAGATACTCTGTTGATTAGGATACTCTGGTGATGATGATAATCTGGTGATGAGGATAATCTGGTGATGAAGATACTCTGGTGAAGAGGATACTCTGGTGATGAAGATACTCTGTTGATGAGGATACTCTGGTGATGAAGATACTCTGTTGATGAGGATACTCTGGTGATGACGATACTCTGGTGATGAGGATACTCTGGTGGTGAGGATACTCTGGTGATGAAGATACTCTGTTGATGAGGATACTCTGGTGAAGAGGATACTCTGCTGAAGAGGTTACTCTGGTGGCGAGGATACTCTGGTGAAGAGGATACTCTGGTGGTGAGGATACTCTGGTGGCGAGGATACTCTGGTGGCGAGGATACTCTGGTGGCGAGGATACTCTGGTGATGAAGATACTCTGGTGGTGAGGATACTCTGGTGATGAGGATACTCTGGTGGCGAGGATACTCTGGTGGTGAGGATACTCTGGTGATGAGGATACTCTGGTGGTGAGGATACTCTGGTGATGAGGATACTCTGGTGGTGAGGATACTCTGGTGACGAGGATACTCTGGTGTTGAAGATACTCTCGTGATGAGGATACTCTGGTGTTGAAGATACTCTCGTGATGAGGATACTCTGGTGGTAAGGATACTCTGGTGACGAGGATACTCTGGTGCTGAAGATACTCTGTTGATGAGGATACTCTGGTGATGAAGATACTCTGTTGATGAGGATACTCTGGTGAAGAGGATACTCTGCTGAAGAGGATACTCTGGTGGTGAGGATACTCTGGTGACGAGGATACTCTGGTGCTGAAGATACTCTGTTGATGAGGATACTCTGGTGATGAAGATACTCTGTTGATGAGGATACTCTGGTGAAGTGGATACTCTGCTGAAGAGGATATTCTGCTGAAGAGGATACTCTGGTGGTGAGGATACTCTGCTGAAGAGGATACTCTGGTGGTGAGGATACTCTGGTGACGAGGATACTCTGGTGATGAAGATACTCTGCTGAAGAGGATACTCTGGTGGTGAGGATACTCTGGTGACGACGATACTCTGGTGATGAAGATACTCTGTTGATGAGGATACTCTGGTGATGAAGATACTCTGTTGATGAGGATACTCTGGTGATGAAGATACTCTGTTGATGAGGATACTCTGGTGATGAAGATACTCTGTTGATGAGGATACTCTGGTGATGAAGATACTCTGTTGATGAGGATACTCTGGTGATGTAGATACTCTGGTGATGAGGATACTCTGGTGATGAAGACACTCTGGTGATGAGGATACTCTGGTGGTGAGGATACTCTGGTGATGAAGATACTCTGGTGATGAAGATACTCTGGTGATGAGGATACTCTGGTGATGAGGATACACTGGTGATAAAGATACTCTGGTGATGAGGATACTCTGGTGGTGAGGATACTCTGGTGACGAGGATACTCTGGTGCTGAAGATACTCTGTTGATGAGGATACTCTGGTGATGAAGATACTCTGGTGAAGAGGATACTCTGCTGAAGAGGATACTCTGGTGGTGAGGATACTCTGGTGACGAGGATACTCTGGTGATGAAGATACTCTGCTGAAGAAGATACTCTGGTGGTGAGGATACTCTGGTGACGACGATACTCTGGTGATGAAGATACTCTGTTGATGAGGATACTCTGGTGATGAAGATACTCTGTTGATGAGGATACTCTGGTGATGAAGATACTCTGTTGATGAGGATACTCTGGTGATGAAGATACTCTGTTGATGAGGATACTCTGGTGATGACGATACTCTGGTGATGAGGATACTCTGGTGGTGAGGATACTCTGGTGATGAAGATACTCTGTTGATGAAGATACTCTGGTGATGAGGATACTCTGGTGATGAAGATACTCTGGTGAAGAGGATACTCTGCTGAAGAGGATACTCTGGTGTAAGGATACTCTGGTGATGAGGATACTCTGGTGCTGAAGATACTCTGTTGATGAGGATACTCTGGTGATGAAGATACTCTGTTGATGAGGATACTCTGGTGAAGAGGATACTCTGCTGAAGAGGATACTCTGCTGAAGAGGATACTCTGGTGGTGAGGATACTCTGGTGACGAGGATACTCTGGTGATGAAGATACTCTGCTGAAGAGGATACTCTGGTGGTGAGGATACTCTGGTGACGGCGATACTCTGGTGATGAAGATACTCTGTTGATGAGGATACTCTGGTGATGAAGATACTCTGTTGATGAGGATACTCTGGTGATGATGATAATCTGGTGATGAGGATAATCTGGTGATGAAGATACTCTGGTGAAGAGGATACTCTGGTGATGAAGATACTCTGTTGATGAGGATACTCTGGTGATGAAGATACTCTGTTGATGAGGATACTCTGGTGATGACGATACTCTGGTGATGAGGATACTCTGGTGGTGAGGATACTCTGGTGATGAAGATACTCTGTTGATGAGGATACTCTGGTGAAGAGGATACTCTGGTGATGAGGATACTCTGGTGGTGAGGATACTCTGTTGATGAGGATACTCTGGTGATGACGATACTCTGGTGATGAGGATACTCTGGTGGTGAGGATACTCTGGTGATGAAGATACTCTGTTGATGAGGATACTCTGGTGATGAGGATACTCTGGTGATGAGGATACTCTGGTGAAGAGGATACTCTGCTGAAGAGGATACTCTGGTGGCGAGGATACTCTGGTGGTGAGGATACTCTGGTGGCGAGGATACTCTGCTGAAGAGGATACTCTGGTGGCAAGGATACTCTGGTGGTGAGGATACTCTGGTGGCGAGGATACTCTGGTGGTGAGGATACTCTGGTGACGAGGATACTCTGGTGATGAAGATACTCTCGTGATGAGGATACTCTGGTGGTAAGGATACTCTGGTGACGAGGATACTCTGGTGCTGAAGATACTCTGTTGATGAGGATACTCTGGTGATGAAGATACTCTGTTGATGAGGATACTCTGGTGAAGAGGATACTCTGCTGAAGAGGATACTCTGGTGGTGAGGATACTCTGGTGACGAGGATACTCTGGTGATGAAGATACTCTTCTGAAGAGGATACTCTGGTGGTGAGGATACTCTGGTGACGAGGATACTCTGGTGATGAAGATACTCTGCTGAAGAGGATACTCTGGTGGTGAGGATACTCTGGTGACGAGGATACTCTGGTGATGAAGATACTCTGTTGATGAGGATACTCTGGTGATGAAGATACTCTGTTGATGAGGATACTCTGGTGATGAAGATACTCTGTTGATGAGGATACTCTGGTGAAGAGGATACTCTGCTGAAGAGGATACTCTGGTGGTGAGGATACTCTGGTGACGAGGATACTCTGGTGATGAAGATACTCTGCTGAAGAGGATACTCTGGTGGTGAGGATACTCTGGTGACAAGGATACTCTGGTGATGAAGATACTCTGCTGAAGAGGATACTCTGGTGGTGAGGATACTCTGGTGACGAGGATACTCTGGTGATGAAGATACTCTGTTGATGAGGATACTCTGGTGATGAAGATACTCTGTTGATGAGGATACTCTGGTGATGATGATAATCTGGTGATGAGGATAATCTGGTGATGAAGATACTCTGGTGAAGAGGATACTCTGGTGATGGGGATACTCTGGTGAAGAGGATACTCTGTTGATGAGGATACTCTGTTGATGAAGATACTCTGGTGATGAGGATACTCTGGTGATGAGGATACTCTGGTGATGAGGATCATCTGGTGATGAGGATACTCTGGTGATGAAGATACTCTGGTGAAGAGGACACTCTGCTGAAGAGGATACTCTGGTGTAAGGATACTCTGGTGACGAGGATACTCTGGTGCTGAAGATACTCTACTGATGAAGATACTCTGGTGATGAGGATACTCTGGTGATGAGGATACTCTGGTGATAAAGATACTCTGGTGATGAGGATACTCTGGTGGTGAGGATACTCTGGTGACGAGGATACTCTGGTGATGAAGATACTCTCGTGATGAGGATACTCTGGTGCTGAAGATACTCTGTTGATGAGGATACTCTGGTGATGAAGATACTCTGCTGAAGATGATACTCTGGTGGTGAGGATACTCTGCTGAAGAGGATACTCTGGTGGTGAGGATACTCTGCTGAAGAGGATACTCTGGTGGTGAGGATACTCTGGTGACGAGGATACTCTGGTGATGAAGATACTCTGCTGAAGAGTATACTCTGGTGGTGAGGATACTCTGGTGACGACGATACTCTGGTGATGAAGATACTCTGTTGATGATGATACTCTGGTGATGAAGATACTCTGTTGATGAGGATACTCTGGTGATGAAGATACTCTGTTGATGAGGATACTCTGGTGATGACGATACTCTGGTGATGAGGATACTCTGGTGGTGAGGATACTCTGGTGATGAAGATACTCTGTTGATGAAGATACTCTGGTGATGAGGATACTCTGGTGATGAAGATACTCTGGTGATGAGGATACTCTGGTGATGAAGATACTCTGGTGAAGAGGACACTCTGCTGAAGAGGATACTCTGGTGTAAGGATACTCTGGTGACGAGGATACTCTGGTGCTGAAGATACTCTGTTGATGAGGATACTCTGGTGATGAAGATACTCTGTTGATGAGGATACTCTGGTGAAGTGGATACTCTGCTGAAGAGGATATTCTGCTGAAGAGGATACTCTGGTGGTGAGGATACTCTGCTGAAGAGGATACTCTGGTGGTGAGGATACTCTGGTGACGAGGATACTCTGGTGATGAAGATACTCTGCTGAAGAGGATACTCTGGTGGTGAGGATACTCTGGTGGTGAGGATACTCTGGTGATGAAGATACTCTGGTGATGAAGATACTCTGGTGATGAGGATACTCTGGTGATGAGGATACACTGGTGATAAAGATACTCTGGTGATGAGGATACTCTGGTGGTGAGGATACTCTGGTGACGAGGATACTCTGGTGATGAAGATACTCTCGTGATGAGGATACTCTGGTGGTAAGGATACTCTGGTGACGAGGATACTCTGGTGCTGAAGATACTCTGTTGATGAGGATACTCTGGTGATGAAGATACTCTGGTGAAGAGGATACTCTGCTGAAGAGGATACTCTGCTGAAGAGGATACTCTGGTGGTGAGGATACTCTGGTGACGAGGATACTCTGGTGATGAAGATACTCTGCTGAAGAGGATACTCTGGTGGTGAGGATACTCTGGTGACGATGATACTCTGGTAATGAAGATACTCTGTTGATGAGGATACTCTGGTGATGAAGATACTCTGTTGATGAGGATACTCTGGTGATGAAGATACTCTGTTGATGAGGATACTCTGGTGATGACGATACTCTGGTGATGAGGATACTCTGGTGGTGAGGATACTCTGGTGATGAAGATACTCTGTTGATGAAGATACTCTGGTGATGAGGATACTCTGGTGATGAAGATACTCTGGTGAAGAGGATACTCTGCTGAAGAGGATACTCTGGTGTAAGGATACTCTGGTGGCGAGGATACTCTGGTGAAGAGGATACTCTGGTGGTGAGGATACTCTGGTGGCGAGGATACTCTGGTGGCGAGGATACTCTGGTGTTGAGGATACTCTGGTGATGAGGATACTCTGGTGGTGAGGATACTCTGGTGGTGAGGATACTCTGGTGGCGAGGATACTCTGGTGGCGAGGATACTCTGGTGTTGAGGATACTCTGGTGATGAGGATACTCTGGTGGCGAGGATACTCTGGTGGTGAGGATACTCTGGTGATGAGGATACTCTGGTGGTGAGGATACTCTGGTGATGAGGATACTCTGGTGGTGAGGATACTCTGGTGACGAGGATACTCTGGTGATGAAGATACTCTCGTGATGAAGATACTCTGTTGATGAGGATACTCTGGTGATGAAGATACTCTGTTGATGAGGATACTCTGGTGATGAAGATACTCTGTTGATGAGGATACTCTGGTGATGACGATACTCTGGTGATGACGATACTCTGGTGGTGAGGATACTCTGGTGATGAAGATACTCTGTTGATGAAGATACTCTGGTGATGAGGATACTCTGGTGTAAGGATACTCTGGTGGCGAGGATACTCTGGTGAAGAGGATACTCTGGTGGTGAGGATACTCTGGTGGCGAGGATACTCTGGTGGCGAGGATACTCTGGTGTTGAGGATACTCTGGTGATGAGGATACTCTGGTGGTGAGGATACTCTGGTGGTGAGGATACTCTGGTGGCGAGGATACTCTGGTGGCGAGGATACTCTGGTGTTGAGGATACTCTGGTGATGAGGATACTCTGGTGGCGAGGATACTCTGGTGGTGAGGATACTCTGGTGATGAGGATACTCTGGTGGTGAGGATACTCTGGTGATGAGGATACTCTGGTGGTGAGGATACTCTGGTGACGAGGATACTCTGGTGATGAAGATACTCTCGTGATGAAGATACTCTGTTGATGAGGATACTCTGGTGATGAAGATACTCTGTTGATGAGGATACTCTGGTGATGAAGATACTCTGTTGATGAGGATACTCTGGTGATGACGATACTCTGGTGATGACGATACTCTGGTGGTGAGGATACTCTGGTGATGAAGATACTCTGTTGATGAAGATACTCTGGTGATGAGGATACTCTGGTGATGAAGATACTCTGGTGAAGAGGATACTCTGCTGAAGAGGATACTCTGGTGTAAGGATACTCTGGTGACGAGGATACTCTGGTGCTGAAGATACTCTGTTGATGAGGATACTCTGGTGATGAAGATACTCTGTTGATGAGGATACTCTGGTGAAGAGGATACTCTGCTGAAGAGGATACTCTGCTGAAGAGGATACTCTGGTGGTGAGGATACTCTGGTGACGAGGATACTCTGCTGAAGAGGATACTCTGGTGATGAAGATACTCTGGTGGTGAGGATACTCTGGTGACGAGGATACTCTGGTGATGAAGATACTCTCGTGATGAGGATACTCTGGTGGTAAGGATACTCTGGTGACGAGGATACTCTGGTGCTGAAGATACTCTGTTGATGAGGATACTCTGGTGATGAAGATACTCTGGTGAAGAGGATACTCTGCTGAAGAGGATACTCTGCTGAAGAGGATACTCTGGTGGTGAGGATACTCTGGTGACGAGGATACTCTGGTGATGAAGATACTCTGCTGAAGAGGATACTCTGGTGGTGAGGATACTCTGGTGACGACGATACTCTGGTGATGAAGATACTCTGTTGATGAGGATACTCTGGTGATGAAGATACTCTGTTGATGAGGATACTCTGGTGATGAAGATACTCTGTTGATGAGGATACTCTGGTGATGACGATACTCTGGTGATGAGGATACTCTGGTGGTGAGGATACTCTGGTGATGAAGATACTCTGTTGATGAAGATACTCTGGTGATGAGGATACTCTGGTGATGAAGATACTCTGGTGACGAGGATACTCTGGTGATGAAGATACTCTGTTGATGAGGATACTCTGGTGATGAAGATACTCTGTTGATGAGGACAATCTGGTGATGTAGATACTCTGGTGATGAGGATACTCTGGTGGTGAGGATACTCTGGTGATGAAGATACTCTGGTGATGAAGATACTCTGGTGATGAGGATACTCTGGTGATGAGGATACACTGGTGATAAAGATACTCTGGTGATGAGGATACTCTGGTGGTGAGGATACTCTGGTGACGAGGATACTCTGGTGATGAAGATACTCTCGTGATGAGGATACTCTGGTGGTAAGGATACTCTGGTGATGAAGATACTCTGGTGCTGAAGATACTCTGTTGATGAGGATACTCTGGTGATGAAGATACTCTGGTGAAGAGGATACTCTGCTGAAGAGGATACTCTGCTGAAGAGGATACTCTGGTGGTGAGGATACTCTGGTGACGAGGATACTCTGGTGATGAAGATACTCTGCTGAAGAGGATACTCTGGTGGTGAGGATACTCTGGTGACGATGATACTCTGGTAATGAAGATACTCTGTTGATGAGGATACTCTGGTGATGAAGATACTCTGTTGATGAGGATACTCTGGTGATGAAGATACTCTGTTGATGAGGATACTCTGGTGATGACGATACTCTGGTGATGAGGATACTCTGGTGGTGAGGATACTCTGGTGATGAAGATACTCTGTTGATGAAGATACTCTGGTGATGAGGATACTCTGGTGATGAAGATACTCTGGTGAAGAGGATACTCTGCTGAAGAGGATACTCTGGTGTAAGGATACTCTGGTGACGAGGATACTCTGGTGCTGAAGATACTCTGTTGATGAGGATACTCTGGTGATGAAGATACTCTGTTGATGAGGATACTCTGGTGAAGAGGATACTCTGCTGAAGAGGATACTCTGCTGAAGAGGATACTCTGGTGGTGAGGATACTCTGGTGACGAGGATACTCTGGTGATGAAGATACTCTGGTGGTGAGGATACTCTGGTGACGAGGATACTCTGGTGATGAAGATACTCTGCTGAAGAGGATACTCTGGTGGTGAGGATACTCTGGTGACGGCGATACTCTGGTGATGAAGATACTCTGTTGATGAGGATACTCTGGTGATGAAGATACTCTGTTGATGAGGATACTGTGGTGATGATGATAATCTGGTGATGAGGATAATCTGGTGATGAAGATACTCTGGTGAAGAGGATACTCTGGTGATGAAGATACTCTGTTGATGAGGATACTCTGCTGATGAAGATACTCTGTTGATGAGGATACTCTGGTGATGACGATACTCTGGTGATGAGGATACTCTGGTGGTGAGGATACTCTGGTGATGAAGATACTCTGTTGATGAGGATACTCTGGTGAAGAGGATACTCTGCTGAAGAGGATACTCTGGTGGCGAGGATACTCTGGTGAAGAGGATACTCTGGTGGTGAGGATACTCTGGTGGTGAGGATACTCTGGTGGCGAGGATACTCTGGTGGCGAGGATACTCTGGTGTTGAGGATACTCTGGTGATGAGGATACTCTGGTGGTGAGGATACTCTGGTGATGAGGATACTCTGGTGGCGAGGATACTCTGGTGGTGAGGATACTCTGGTGATGAGGATACTCTGGTGGTGAGGATACTCTGGTGATGAGGATACTCTGGTGGTGAGGATACTCTGGTGACGAGGATACTCTGGTGATGAAGATACTCTCGTGATGAAGATACTCTGTTGATGAGGATACTCTGGTGATGAAGATACTCTGTTGATGAGGATACTCTGGTGATGAAGATACTCTGTTGATGAGGATACTCTGGTGATGACGATACTCTGGTGATGAAGATACTCTGTTGATGAAGATACTCTGGTGATGAGGATACTCTGGTGATGAAGATACTCTGGTGAAGAGGATACTCTGCTGAAGAGGATACTCTGGTGTAAGGATACTCTGGTGACGAGGATACTCTGGTGCTGAAGATACTCTGTTGATGAGGATACTCTGGTGATGAAGATACTCTGTTGATGAGGATACTCTGGTGAAGAGGATACTCTGCTGAAGAGGATACTCTGCTGAAGAGGATACTCTGGTGGTGAGGATACTCTGGTGACGAGGATACTCTGCTGAAGAGGATACTCTGCTGAAGAGGATACTCTGGTGGTGAGGATACTCTGGTGACGAGGATACTCTGCTGAAGAGGATACTCTGGTGGTGAGGATACTCTGGTGACGGCGATACCCTGGTGATGAAGATACTCTGTTGATGAGGATACTCTGGTGATGAAGATACTCTGTTGATGAGGATACTCTGGTGATGATGATAATCTGGTGATGAGGATAATCTGGTGATGAAGATACTCTGGTGAAGAGGATACTCTGGTGATGAAGATACTCTGTTGATGAGGATACTCTGGTGGTGAGGATACTCTGGTGAAGAGGATACTCTGCTGAAGAGGATACTCTGGTGGCGAGGATACTCTGGTGAAGAGGATACTCTGGTGGCGAGGATACTCTGGTGGCGAGGATACTCTGGTGTTGAGGATACTCTGGTGATGAGGATACTCTGGTGATGAAGATACTCTTTTGATGAGGATACTCTGGTGAAGAGGATACTCTGCTGAAGAGGATACTCTGGTGGTGAGGATACTCTGGTGACGAGGATACTCTGGTGATGAAGATACTCTGGTGAAGAGGATACTCTGGTGATGAAGATACTCTGTTGATGAGGATACTCTGGTGATGAAGATACTCTGTTGATGAGGATACTCTGGTGATGACGATACTCTGGTGATGAGGATACTCTGGTGGTGAGGATACTCTGGTGATGAAGATACTCTGTTGATGAGGATACTCTGGTGAAGAGGATACTCTGCTGAAGAGGATACTCTGGTGGCGAGGATACTCTGGTGAAGAGGATACTCTGGTGGTGAGGATACTCTGGTGGCGAGGATACTCTGGTGTTGAGGATACTCTGGTGATGAGGATACTCTGGTGGTGAGGATACTCTGGTGATGAGGATACTCTGGTGGTGAGGATACTCTGGTGATGAGGATACTCTGGTGGTGAGGATACTCTGGTGATGAGGATACTCTGGTGGTGAGGATACTCTGGTGACGAGGATACTCTGGTGATGAAGATACTCTCGTGATGAAGATACTCTGTTGATGAGGATACTCTGGTGAAGAGGATACTCTGCTGAAGAGGATACTCTGGTGGCGAGGATACTCTGGTGAAGAGGATACTCTGGTGGTGAGGATACTCTGGTGGCGAGGATACTCTGGTGGCGAGGATACTCTGGTGATGAGGATACTCTGGTGATGACGATACTCTGTTGATGAGGATACTCTGGTGATGAAGATACTCTGTTGATGAGGATACTCTGGTGATGACGATACTCTGGTGATGAGGATACTCTGGTGGTGAGGATACTCTGGTGATGAAGATACTCTGTTGATGAAGATACTCTGGTGATGAGGATACTCTGGTGATGAAGATACTCTGGTGAAGAGGATACTCTGCTGAAGAGGATACTCTGGTGTAAGGATACTCTGGTGATGAGGATACTCTGGTGATGAGGATCATCTGGTGATGAGGATACTCTGGTGATGAAGATACTCTGGTGAAGAGGACACTCTGCTGAAGAGGATACTCTGGTGTAAGGATACTCTGGTGACGAGGATACTCTGGTGCTGAAGATACTCTGCTGATGAAGATACTCTGGTGATGAGGATACTCTGGTGATGATGATACTCTGGTGATAAAGATACTCTGGTGATGAGGATACTCTGGTGGTGAGGATACTCTGCTGAAGAGGATACTCTGGTGGTGAGGATACTCTGGTGACGAGGATACTCTGGTGATGAAGATACTCTGCTGAAGAGGATACTCTGCTGAAGAGGATACTCTGGTGGCGAGGATACTCTGGTGGCGAGGATACTCTGGTGGCGAGGATACTCTGGTGTTGAGGATACTCTGGTGGTGAGGATACTCTGGTGGTGAGGATACTCTGGTGATGAGGATACTCTGGTGGCGAGGATACTCTGGTGGCGAGGATACTCTGGTGATGAGGATACTCTGGTGGTGAGGATACTCTGGTGATGAGGATACTCTGGTGGTGAGGATACTCTGGTGACGAGGATACTCTGGTGATGAAGATACTCTCGTGATGAGGATACTCTGGTGACGAGGATACTCTGGTGCTGAAGATACTCTGTTGATGAGGATACTCTGGTGATGAAGATACTCTTTTGATGAGGATACTCTGGTGAAGAGGATACTCTGCTGAAGAGGATACTCTGCTGAAGAGGATACTCTGCTGAAGAGGATACTCTGGTGGTGAGGATACTCTGGTGACGAGGATACTCTGGTGATGAAGATACTCTGCTGAAGAGGATACTCTGGTGGTGAGGATACTCTGGTGACGAGGATACTCTGGTGATGAAGATACTCTGTTGATGAGGATACTCTGGTGATGAAGATACTCTGTTGATGAGGATACTCTGGTGATGATGATAATCTGGTGATGAGGATAATCTGGTGATGAGGATACTCTGGTGATGAGGATACTCTGGTGATGAGGATCATCTGTTGATGAGGATACTCTGTTGATGAAGATACTCTGTTGATGAGGATACTCTGGTGATGAAGATACTCTGGTGATGAGGATACTCTGGTGGTGAGGATACTCTGGTGACGAGGATACTCTGGTGATGAAGATACTCTCGTGATGAGGATACTCTGGTGGTAAGGATACTCTGGTGACGAGGATACTCTGGTGCTGAAGATACTCTGTTGATGAGGATACTCTGTTGATGAAGATACTCTGTTGATGAGGATACTCTGGTGATGAAGATACTCTGGTGAAGAGGATACTCTGCTGAAGAGGATACTCTGCTGAAGAGGATACTCTGGTGGTGAGGATACTCTGGTGACGAGGATACTCTGGTGATGAAGATACTCTGCTGAAGAGGATACTCTGGTGGTGAGGATACTCTGGTGATGAGGATACTCTGGTGGTGAGGATACTCTGGTGACGAGGATACTCTGGTGATGAAGATACTCTCGTGATGAGGATACTCTGGTGGTAAGGATACTCTGGTGACGAGGATACTCTGGTGCTGAAGATACTCTGTTGATGAGGATACTCTGGTGATGAAGATACTCTGTTGATGAAGATACTCTGGTGAAGAGGATACTCTGGTGGTGAGGATACTCTGGTGACGAGGATACTCTGGTGCTGAAGATACTCTGTTGATGAGGATACTCTGGTGATGAAGATACTCTGGTGAAGAGGATACTCTGCTGAAGAGGATACTCTGGTGGTGAGGATACTCTGGTGACGAAGATACTCTGGTGATGAAGATACTCTGCTGAAGAGGATACTCTGGTGGTGAGGATACTCTGGTGACGACGATACTCTGGTGATGAAGATACTCTGTTGATGAGGATACTCTGGTGATGAAGATACTCTGTTGATGAGGATACTCTGGTAATGAAGATACTCTGTTGATGAGGATACTCTGGTGGTGAAGATACTCTGGTGATGAAGATACTCTGTTGATGAAGATACTCTGGTGATGAGGATACTCTGGTGATGAAGATACTCTGGTGAAGAGGATACTCTGCTGAAGAGGATACTCTGGTGGTGAGGATACTCTGGTGACGAGGATACTCTGGTGATGAAGATACTCTGCTGAAGAGGATACTCTGGTGGTGAGGATACTCTGGTGACGGCGATACTCTGGTGATGAAGATACTCTGTTGATGAGGATACTCTGGTGATGAAGATACTCTGTTGATGAGGATACTCTGGTGATGAAGATACTCTGTTGATGAGGATACTCTGGTGATGATGATAATCTGGTGATGAGGATAATCTGGTGATGAAGATACTCTGGTGAAGAGGATACTCTGGTGATGGGGATACTCTGGTGAAGAGGATACTCTGTTGATGAGGATACTCTGTTGATGAAGATACTCTGGTGATGAGGATACTCTGGTGATGAGGATACTCTGGTGATGAGGATCATCTGGTGATGAGGATACTCTGTTGATGAAGATACTCTGTTGATGAGGATACTCTGGTGATGAAGATACTCTGGTGATGAGGATACTCTGGTGGTGAGGATACTCTGGTGACCAGGATACTCTGGTGATGAAGATACTCTCGTGATGAGGATACTCTGGTGGTGAGGATACTCTGGTGATGAGGATACTCTGGTGATGAAGATACTCTGCTGAAGAGGATACTCTGGTGGTGAGAATACTCTGGTGACGAGGATACTCTGGTGATGAAGATACTCTGTTGATGAGGATACTCTGGTGATGAAGATACTCTGTTGATGAGGATACTCTGGTGATGATGATAATCTGGTGATGAGGATAATCTGGTGATGAAGATACTCTGGTGAAGAGGATACTCTGGTGATGGGGATACTCTGGTGAAGAGGATACTCTGTAGATGAGGATACTCTGTTGATGAAGATACTCTGGTGATGAGGATACTCTGGTGATGAGGATACTCTGGTGATGAGGATCATCTGGTGATGAGGATACTCTGTTGATGAAGATACTCTGTTGATGAGGATACTCTGGTGATGAAGATACTCTGGTGATGAGGATACTCTGGTGGTGAGGATACTCTGGTGACCAGGATACTCTGGTGGCGAGGATACTCTGGTGGTGAGGATACTCTGGTGATGAGGATACTCTGGTGGTGAGGATACTCTGGTGACGAGGATACTCTGGTGTTGAAGATACTCTCGTGATGAGGATACTCTGGTGGTAAGGATACTCTGGTGACGAGGATACTCTGGTGCTGAAGATACTCTGTTGATGAGGATACTCTGGTGATGAAGATACTCTGTTGATGAGGATACTCTGGTGAAGAGGATACGCTGCTGAAGAGGATACTCTGGTGGTGAGGATACTCTGGTGACGAGGATACTCTGGTGATGAAGATACTCTGCTGAAGAGGATACTCTGGTGGTGAGGATACTCTGGTGACGAGGATACTCTGGTGATGAAGATACTCTGTTGATGAGGATACTCTGGTGATGAAGATACTCTGTTGATGAGGATACTCTGGTGATGATGATAATCTGGTGATGAGGATAATCTGGTGATGAAGATACTCTGTTGATGAGGATAATCTGGTGATGATGATAATCTGGTGATGAGGATAATCTGGTGATGAAGATACTCTGGTAAAGAGGATGCTCTGGTGATGGGGATACTCTGGTGAAGAGGATACTCTTTTGATGAGGATACTCTGTTGATGAAGATACTCTGGTGATGTGGATACTCTGGTGATGAGGATACTCTGGTGATGAGGATCATCTGGTGATGAGGATACTCTGTTGATGAAGATACTCTGTTGATGAGGATACTCTGGTGATGAAGATACTCTGGTGGTGAGGATACTCTGGTGACGAGGATACTCTGGTGATGAAGATACTCTCGTGATGAGGATACTCTGGTGGTAAGGATACTCTGGTGACGAGGATACTCTGGTGCTGAAGATACTCTGTTGATGAGGATACTCTGGTGATGAAGATACTCTGGTGAAGAGGATACTCTGCTGAAGAGGATACTCTGCTGAAGAGGATACTCTGGTGGTGAGGATACTCTGGTGACGAGGATACTCTGGTGATGAAGATACTCTGCTGAAGAGGATACTCTGGTGGTGAGGATACTCTGGTGACGACGATACTCTGGTGATGAAGATACTCTGTTGATGAGGATACTCTGGTGATGAAGATACTCTGTTGATGAGGATACTCTGGTGATGAAGATACTCTGTTGATGAGGATACTCTGGTGATGACGATACTCTGGTGATGAGGATACTCTGGTGGTGAGGATACTCTGGTGATGAAGATACTCTGTTGATGAAGATACTCTGGTGATGAGGATACTCTGGTGATGAAGATACTCTGGTGACGAGGATACTCTGGTGATGAAGATACTCTGTTGATGAGGATACTCTGGTGATGAAGATACTCTGTTGATGAGGACAATCTGGTGATGTAGATACTCTGGTGATGAAGATACTCTGGTGATGAGGATACTCTGGTGGTGAGGATACTCTGGTGATGAAGATACTCTGGTGATGAAGATACTCTGGTGATGAGGATACTCTGGTGATGAGGATACACTGGTGATAAAGATACTCTGGTGATGAGGATACTCTGGTGGTGAGGATACTCTGGTGACGAGGATACTCTGGTGATGAAGATACTCTCGTGATGAGGATACTCTGGTGGTAAGGATACTCTGGTGACGAGGATACTCTGGTGCTGAAGATACTCTGTTGATGAGGATACTCTGGTGATGAAGATACTCTGGTGAAGAGGATACTCTGCTGAAGAGGATACTCTGCTGAAGAGGATACTCTGGTGGTGAGGATACTCTGGTGACGAGGATACTCTGGTGATGAAGATACTCTGCTGAAGAGGATACTCTGGTGGTGAGGATACTCTGGTGACGATGATACTCTGGTAATGAAGATACTCTGTTGATGAGGATACTCTGGTGATGAAGATACTCTGTTGATGAGGATACTCTGGTGATGAAGATACTCTGTTGATGAGGATACTCTGGTGATGACGATACTCTGGTGATGAGGATACTCTGGTGGTGAGGATACTCTGGTGATGAAGATACTCTGTTGATGAAGATACTCTGGTGATGAGGATACTCTGGTGATGAAGATACTCTGGTGAAGAGGATACTCTGCTGAAGAGGATACTCTGGTGTAAGGATACTCTGGTGACGAGGATACTCTGGTGCTGAAGATACTCTGTTGATGAGGATACTCTGGTGATGAAGATACTCTGTTGATGAGGATACTCTGGTGAAGAGGATACTCTGCTGAAGAGGATACTCTGCTGAAGAGGATACTCTGGTGGTGAGGATACTCTGGTGACGAGGATACTCTGGTGATGAAGATACTATGGTGGTGAGGATACTCTGGTGACGAGGATACTCTGGTGATGAAGATACTCTGCTGAAGAGGATACTCTGGTGGTGAGGATACTCTGGTGACGGCGATACTCTGGTGATGAAGATACTCTGTTGATGAGGATACTCTGGTGATGAAGATACTCTGTTGATGAGGATACTGTGGTGATGATGATAATCTGGTGATGAGGATAATCTGGTGATGAAGATACTCTGGTGAAGAGGATACTCTGGTGATGAAGATACTCTGTTGATGAGGATACTCTGCTGATGAAGATACTCTGTTGATGAGGATACTCTGGTGATGACGATACTCTGGTGATGAGGATACTCTGGTGATGAAGATACTCTGTTGATGAGGATACTCTGGTGAAGAGGATACTCTGCTGAAGAGGATACTCTGGTGGCGAGGATACTCTGGTGAAGAGGATACTCTGGTGGTGAGGATACTCTGGTGGCGAGGATACTCTGGTGGCGAGGATACTCTGGTGTTGAGGATACTCTGGTGATGAGGATACTCTGGTGGTGAGGATACTCTGGTGATGAGGATACTCTGGTGGCGAGGATACTCTGGTGGTGAGGATACTCTGGTGATGAGGATACTCTGGTGGTGAGGATACTCTGGTGATGAGGATACTCTGGTGGTGAGGATACTCTGGTGACGAGGATACTCTGGTGATGAAGATACTCTCGTGATGAAGATACTCTGTTGATGAGGATACTCTGGTGATGAAGATACTCTGTTGATGAGGATACTCTGGTGATGAAGATACTCTGTTGATGAGGATACTCTGGTGATGACGATACTCTGGTGATGAGGATACTCTGGTGGTGAGGATACTCTGGTGATGAAGATACTCTGTTGATGAAGATACTCTGGTGATGAGGATACTCTGGTGATGAAGATACTCTGGTGAAGAGGATACTCTGCTGAAGAGGATACTCTGGTGTAAGGATACTCTGGTGACGAGGATACTCTGGTGCTGAAGATACTCTGTTGATGAGGATACTCTGGTGATGAAGATACTCTGTTGATGAGGATACTCTGGTGAAGAGGATACTCTGCTGAAGAGGATACTCTGCTGAAGAGGATACTCTGGTGGTGAGGATACTCTGGTGACGAGGATACTCTGCTGAAGAGGATACTCTGGTGATGAAGATACTCTGGTGGTGAGGATACTCTGGTGACGAGGATACTCTGGTGATGAAGATACTCTCGTGATGAGGATACTCTGGTGGTAAGGATACTCTGGTGACGAGGATACTCTGGTGCTGAAGATACTCTGTTGATGACGATACTCTGGTGATGAAGATACTCTGGTGAAGAGGATACTCTGCTGAAGAGGATACTCTGGTGGTGAGGATACTCTGGTGACGAGGATACTCTGGTGATGAAGATACTCTGCTGAAGAGGATACTCTGGTGGTGAGGATACTCTGGTGACGACGATACTCTGGTGATGAAGATACTCTGTTGATGAGGATACTCTGGTGATGAAGATACTCTGTTGATGAGGATACTCTGGTGATGAAGATACTCTGTTGATGAGGATACTCTGGTGATGACGATACTCTGGTGATGAGGATACTCTGGTGGTGAGGATACTCTGGTGATGAAGATACTCTGTTGATGAAGATACTCTGGTGATGAGGATACTCTGGTGATGAAGATACTCTGGTGACGAGGATACTCTGGTGATGAAGATACTCTGTTGATGAGGATACTCTGGTGATGAAGATACTCTGTTGATGAGGACAATCTGGTGATGTAGATACTCTGGTGATGAGGATACTCTGGTGGTGAGGATACTCTGGTGATGAAGATACTCTGGTGATGAAGATACTCTGGTGATGAGGATACTCTGGTGATGAGGATACACTGGTGATAAAGATACTCTGGTGATGAGGATACTCTGGTGGTGAGGATACTCTGGTGACGAGGATACTCTGGTGATGAAGATACTCTCGTGATGAGGATACTCTGGTGGTAAGGATACTCTGGTGACGAGGATACTCTGGTGCTGAAGATACTCTGTTGATGAGGATACTCTGGTGCTGAAGATACTCTGTTGATGAGGATACTCTGGTGAAGAGGATACTCTGCTGAAGAGGATACTCTGCTGAAGAGGATACTCTGGTGGTGAGGATACTCTGGTGACGAGGATACTCTGGTGATGAAGATACTCTGCTGAAGAGGATACTCTGGTGGTGAGGATACTCTGGTGACGATGATACTCTGGTAATGAAGATACTCTGTTGATGAGGATACTCTGGTGATGAAGATACTCTGTTGATGAGGATACTCTGGTGATGAAGATACTCTGTTGATGAGGATACTCTGGTGATGACGATACTCTGGTGATGAGGATACTCTGGTGGTGAGGATACTCTGGTGATGAAGATACTCTGTTGATGAAGATACTCTGGTGATGAGGATACTCTGGTGATGAAGATACTCTGGTGAAGAGGATACTCTGCTGAAGAGGATACTCTGGTGTAAGGATACTCTGGTGACGAGGATACTCTGGTGCTGAAGATACTCTGTTGATGAGGATACTCTGGTGATGAAGATACTCTGTTGATGAGGATACTCTGGTGAAGAGGATACTCTGCTGAAGAGGATACTCTGCTGAAGAGGATACTCTGGTGGTGAGGATACTCTGGTGACGAGGATACTCTGGTGATGAAGATACTCTGGTGGTCAGGATACTCTGGTGACGAGGATACTCTGGTGATGAAGATACTCTGCTGAATAGGATACTCTGGTGGTGAGGATACTCTGGTGACGGCGATACTCTGGTGATGAAGATACTCTGTTGATGAGGATACTCTGGTGATGAAGATACTCTGTTGATGAGGATACTGTGGTGATGATGATAATCTGGTGATGAGGATAATCTGGTGATGAAGATACTCTGGTGAAGAGGATACTCTGGTGATGAAGATACTCTGTTGATGAGGATACTCTGCTGATGAAGATACTCTGTTGATGAGGATACTCTGGTGATGACGATACTCTGGTGATGAGGATACTCTGGTGGTGAGGATACTCTGGTGATGAAGATACTCTGTTGATGAGGATACTCTGGTGAAGAGGATACTCTGCTGAAGAGGATACTCTGGTGGCGAGGATACTCTGGTGAAGAGGATACTCTGGTGGTGAGGATACTCTGGTGGCGAGGATACTCTGGTGGCGAGGATACTCTGGTGGCGAGGATACTCTGGTGTTGAGGATACTCTGGTGATGAGGATACTCTGGTGGTGAGGATACTCTGGTGATGAGGATACTCTGGTGGCGAGGATACTCTGGTGGTGAGGATACTCTGGTGATGAGGATACTCTGGTGGTGAGGATACTCTGGTGATGAGGATACTCTGGTGGTGAGGATACTCTGGTGACGAGGATACTCTGGTGATGAAGATACTCTCGTGATGAAGATACTCTGTTGATGAGGATACTCTGGTGATGAAGATACTCTGTTGATGAGGATACTCTGGTGATGAAGATACTCTGTTGATGAGGATACTCTGGTGATGACGATACTCTGGTGATGAGGATACTCTGGTGGTGAGGATACTCTGGTGATGAAGATACTCTGTTGATGAAGATACTCTGGTGATGAGGATACTCTGGTGATGAAGATACTCTGGTGAAGAGGATACTCTGCTGAAGAGGATACTCTGGTGTAAGGATACTCTGGTGACGAGGATACTCTGGTGCTGAAGATACTCTGTTGATGAGGATACTCTGGTGATGAAGATACTCTGTTGATGAGGATACTCTGGTGAAGAGGATACTCTGCTGAAGAGGATACTCTGCTGAAGAGGATACTCTGGTGGTGAGGATACTCTGGTGACGAGGATACTCTGCTGAAGAGGATACTCTGGTGGTGAGGATACTCTGGTGACGAGGATACTCTGCTGAAGAGGATACTCTGGTGGTGAGGATACTCTGGTGACGGCGATACTCTGGTGATGAAGATACTCTGTTGATGAGGATACTCTGGTGATGAAGATACTCTGTTGATGAGGATACTGTGGTGATGATGATAATCTGGTGATGAGGATAATCTGGTGATGAAGATACTCTGGTGAAGAGGATACTCTGGTGATGAAGATACTCTGTTGATGAGGATACTCTGCTGATGAAGATACTCTGTTGATGAGGATACTCTGGTGATGACGATACTCTGGTGATGAGGATACTCTGGTGGTGAGGATACTCTGGTGATGAAGATACTCTGTTGATGAGGATACTCTGGTGAAGAGGATACTCTGCTGAAGAGGATACTCTGGTGGCGAGGATACTCTGGTGAAGAGGATACTCTGGTGGTGAGGATACTCTGGTGGCGAGGATACTCTGGTGGCGAGGATACTCTGGTGTTGAGGATACTCTGGTGATGAGGATACTCTGGTGGTGAGGATACTCTGGTGATGAGGATACTCTGGTGGCGAGGATACTCTGGTGGTGAGGATACTCTGGTGATGAGGATACTCTGGTGGTGAGGATACTCTGGTGACGAGGATACTCTGGTGATGAAGATACTCTCGTGATGAAGATACTCTGTTGATGAGGATACTCTGGTGATGAAGATACTCTGTTGATGAGGATACTCTGGTGATGAAGATACTCTGTTGATGAGGATACTCTGGTGATGACGATACTCTGGTGATGAGGATACTCTGGTGGTGAGGATACTCTGGTGATGAAGATACTCTGTTGATGAAGATACTCTGGTGATGAGGATACTCTGGTGATGAAGATACTCTGGTGAAGAGGATACTCTGCTGAAGAGGATACTCTGGTGTAAGGATACTCTGGTGACGAGGATACTCTGGTGCTGAAGATACTCTGTTGATGAGGATACTCTGGTGATGAAGATACTCTGTTGATGAGGATACTCTGCTGAAGAGGATACTCTGCTGAAGAGGATACTCTGGTGGTGAGGATACTCTGGTGACGAGGATACTCTGGTGATGAAGATACTCTGCTGAAGAGGATACTCTGGTGGTGAGGATACTCTGGTGACGACGATACTCTGGTGATGAAGATACTCTGTTGATGAGGATACTCTGGTGATGAAGATACTCTGTTGATGAGGATACTCTGGTGATGAAGATACTCTGTTGATGAGGATACTCTGGTGATGACGATACTCTGGTGATGAGGATACTCTGGTGGTGAGGATACTCTGGTGATGAAGATACTCTGTTGATGAAGATACTCTGGTGATGAGGATACTCTGGTGATGAAGATACTCTGGTGACGAGGATACTCTGGTGATGAAGATACTCTGTTGATGAGGATACTCTGGTGATGAAGATACTCTGTTGATGAGGACAATCTGGTGATGTAGATACTCTGGTGATGAGGATACTCTGGTGGTGAGGATACTCTGGTGATGAAGATACTCTGGTGATGAAGATACTCTGGTGATGAGGATACTCTGGTGATGAGGATACACTGGTGATAAAGATACTCTGGTGATGAGGATACTCTGGTGGTGAGGATACTCTGGTGATGAAGATACTCTCGTGATGAGGATACTCTGGTGGTAAGGATACTCTGGTGACGAGGATACTCTGGTGCTGAAGATACTCTGTTGATGAGGATACTCTGGTGATGAAGATACTCTGGTGAAGAGGATACTCTGCTGAAGAGGATACTCTGCTGAAGAGGATACTCTGGTGGTGAGGATACTCTGGTGACGAGGATACTCTGGTGATGAAGATACTCTGCTGAAGAGGATAGTCTGGTGGTGAGGATACTCTGGTGACGATGATACTCTGGTAATGAAGATACTCTGTTGATGAGGATACTCTGGTGATGAAGATACTCTGTTGATGAGGATACTCTGGTGATGAAGATACTCTGTTGATGAGGATACTCTGGTGATGACGATACTCTGGTGATGAGGATACTCTGGTGGTGAGGATACTCTGGTGATGAAGATACTCTGTTGATGAAGATACTCTGGTGATGAGGATACTCTGGTGATGAAGATACTCTGGTGAAGAGGATACTCTGCTGAAGAGGATACTCTGGTGTAAGGATACTCTGGTGACGAGGATACTCTGGTGCTGAAGATACTCTGTTGATGAGGATACTCTGGTGATGAAGATACTCTGTTGATGAGGATACTCTGGTGAAGAGGATACTCTGCTGAAGAGGATACTCTGCTGAAGAGGATACTCTGGTGGTGAGGATACTCTGGTGACGAGGATACTCTGGTGATGAAGATACTCTGCTGAAGAGGATACTCTGGTGGTGAGGATACTCTGGTGACGGCGATACTCTGGTGATGAAGATACTCTGTTGATGAGGATACTCTGGTGATGAAGATAATCTGGTGATGAGGATAATCTGGTGATGAAGATACTCTGGTGAAGAGGATACTCTGGTGATGAAGATACTCTGTTGATGAGGATACTCTGCTGATGAAGATACTCTGTTGATGAGGATACTCTGGTGATGACGATACTCTGGTGATGAGGATACTCTGGTGGTGAGGATACTCTGGTGATGAAGATACTCTGTTGATGAGGATACTCTGGTGAAGAGGATACTCTGCTGAAGAGGATACTCTGGTGGCGAGGATACTCTGGTGAAGAGGATACTCTGGTGGTGAGGATACTCTGGTGGCGAGGATACTCTGGTGGCGAGGATACTCTGGTGGCGAGGATACTCTGGTGTTGAGGATACTCTGGTGATGAGGATACTCTGGTGGTGAGGATACTCTGGTGATGAGGATACTCTGGTGGCGAGGATACTCTGGTGGTAAGGATACTCTGGTGATGAGGATACTCTGGTGGTGAGGATACTCTGGTGATGAGGATACTCTGGTGGTGAGGATACTCTGGTGACGAGGATACTCTGGTGATGAAGATACTCTCGTGATGAAGATACTCTGTTGATGAGGATACTCTGGTGATGAAGATACTCTGTTGATGAGGATACTCTGGTGATGAAGATACTCTGTTGATGAGGATACTCTGGTGATGACGATACTCTGGTGATGAGGATACTCTGGTGGTGAGGATACTCTGGTGATGAAGATACTCTGTTGATGAAGATACTCTGGTGATGAGGATACTCTGCTGAAGAGGATACTCTGGTGTAAGGATACTCTGGTGACGAGGATACTCTGGTGCTGAAGATACTCTGTTGATGAGGATACTCTGGTGATGAAGATACTCCGTTGATGAGGATACTCTGGTGAAGAGGATACTCTGCTGAAGAGGATACTCTGGTGGTGAGGATACTCTGGTGACGAGGATACTCTGCTGAAGAGGATACTCTGCTGAAGAGGATACTCTGGTGGTGAGGATACTCTGGTGACGAGGATACTCTGCTGAAGAGGATACTCTGGTGGTGAGGATACTCTGGTGACGGCGATACTCTGGTGATGAAGATACTCTGTTGATGAGGATACTCTGGTGATGAAGATACTCTGTTGATGAGGATACTCTGGTGATGATGATAATCTGGTGATGAGGATAATCTGGTGATGAAGATACTCTGGTGAAGAGGATACTCTGGTGATGAAGATACTCTGTTGATGAGGATACTCTGGTGGTGAGGATACTCTGGTGATGAAGATACTCTGTTGATGAGGATACTCTGGTGAAGAGGATACTCTGGTGACGAGGATACTCTGGTGGCGAGGATACTCTGGTGAAGAGGATACTCTGGTGGTGAGGATACTCTGGTGGCGAGGATACTCTGCTGAAGAGGATACTCTGGTGGTGAGGATACTCTGGTGATGGCGATACTCTGGTGATGAAGATACTCTGTTGATGAGGATACTCTGGTGATGAAGATACTCTGTTGATGAGGATACTCTGGTGATGAAGATACTCTGTTGATGAGGATACTCTGGTGATGATGATAATCTGGTGATGAGGATAATCTGGTGATGAAGATACTCTGGTGAAGAGGATACTCTGGTGATGAAGATACTCTGTTGATGAGGATACTCTGGTGGTGAGGATACTCTGGTGATGAAGATACTCTGTTGATGAGGATACTCTGGTGAAGAGGATACTCTGCTGAAGAGGATACTCTGGTGGCGAGGATACTCTGGTGAAGAGGATACTCTGGTGGTGAGGATACTCTGGTGGCGAGGATACTCTGGTGGCGAGGATACTCTGGTGTTGAGGATACTCTGGTGATGAGGATACTCTGGTGATGAAGATACTCTTTTGATGAGGATACTCTGGTGAAGAGGATACTCTGCTGAAGAGGATACTCTGGTGGTGAGGATACTCTGGTGACGAGGATACTCTGGTGATGAAGATACTCTGGTGAAGAGGATACTCTGGTGATGAAGATACTCTGTTGATGAGGATACTCTGGTGATGAAGATACTCTGTTGATGAGGATACTCTGGTGATGACGATACTCTGGTGATGAGGATACTCTGGTGGTGAGGATACTCTGGTGATGAAGATACTCTGTTGATGAGGATACTCTGGTGAAGAGGATACTCTGCTGAAGAGGATACTCTGGTGGCGAGGATACTCTGGTGAAGAGGATACTCTGGTGGTGAGGATACTCTGGTGGCGAGGATACTCTGGTGGCGAGGATACTCTGGTGTTGAGGATACTCTGGTGATGAGGATACTCTGGTGGTGAGGATACTCTGGTGGTGAGGATACTCTGGTGGTGAGGATACTCTGGTGATGAGAATACTCTGGTGGTGAGGATACTCTGGTGATGAGGATACTCTGGTGGTGAGGATACTCTGGTGACGAGGATACTCTGGTGATGAAGATACTCTCGTGATGAAGATACTCTGTTGATGAGGATACTCTGGTGAAGAGGATACTCTGCTGAAGAGGATACTCTGGTGGCGAGGATACTCTGGTGAAGAGGATACTCTGGTGGTGAGGATACTCTGGTGGCGAGGATACTCTGGTGGCGAGGATACTCTGGTGTTGAGGATACTCTGGTGATGAGGATACTCTGGTGATGACGATACTCTGTTGATGAGGATACTCTGGTGATGAAGATACTCTGTTGATGAGGATACTCTGGTGATGACGATACTCTGCTGATGACGATACTCTGGTGGTGAGGATACTCTGGTGATGAAGATACTCTGTTGATGAAGATACTCTGGTGATGAGGATACTCTGGTGATGAAGATACTCTGGTGAAGAGGATACTCTGCTGAAGAGGATACTCTGGTGTAAGGATACTCTGGTGACGAGGATACTCTGGTGCTGAAGATACTCTGTTGATGAGGATACTCTGGTGATGAAGATACTCTGTTGATGAGGATACTCTGGTGAAGAGGATACTCTACTGAAGAGGATACTCTGCTGAAGAGGATACTCTGGTGGTGAGGATACTCTGGTGACGAGGATACTCTGCTGAAGAGGATACTCTGCTGAAGAGGATACTCTGGTGGTGAGGATACTCTGGTGACGAGGATACTCTGCTTAAGAGGATACTCTGGTGGTGAGGATACTCTGGTGACGGCGATACTCTGGTGATGAAGATACTCTGTTGATGAGGATACTCTGGTGATGAAGATACTCTGTTGATGAGGATACTCTGGTGATGATGATAATCTGGTGATGAGGATAATCTGGTGATGAAGATACTCTGGTGAAGAGGATACTCTGGTGATGAAGATACTCTGTTGATGAGGATACTCTGGTGGTGAGGATACTCTGGTGATGAAGATACTCTGTTGATGAGGATACTCTGGTGAAGAGGATACTCTGCTGAAGAGGATACTCTGGTGGCGAGGATACTCTGGTGAAGAGGATACTCTGGTGGTGAGGATACTCTGGTGATGAGGATACTCTGGTGATGAAGATACTCTTTTGATGAGGATACTCTGGTGAAGAGGATACTCTGCTGAAGAGGATACTCTGGTGGTGAGGATACTCTGGTGACGAGGATACTCTGGTGATGAAGATACTCTGCTGAAGAGGATACTCTGGTGGTGAGGATACTCTGGTGACGAGGATACTCTGGTGATGAAGATACTCTGTTGATGAGGATACTCTGGTGATGAAGATACTCTGTTGATGAGGATACTCTGGTGATGATGATAATCTGGTGATGAGGATAATCTGGTGATGAGGATACTCTGGTGATGAGGATACTCTGGTGATGAGGATCATCTGTTGATGAGGATACTCTGTTGATGAAGATACTCTGTTGATGAGGATACTCTGGTGATGAAGATACTCTGGTGATGAGGATACTCTGGTGGTGAGGATACTCTGGTGACGAGGATACTCTGGTGATGAAGATACTCTCGTGATGAGGATACTCTGGTGGTAAGGATACTCTGGTGACGAGGATACTCTGGTGCTGAAGATACTCTGTTGATGAGGATACTCTGGTGATGAAGATACTCTGGTGAAGAGGATACTCTGCTGAAGAGGATACTCTGCTGAAGAGGATACTCTGGTGGTGAGGATACTCTGGTGACGAGGATACTCTGGTGATGAAGATACTCTGCTGATGAGGATACTCTGGTGATGATGATAATCTGGTGATGAGGATAATCTGGTGATGAAGATACTCTGGTGAAGAGGATACTCTGGTGATGAAGATACTCTGTTGATGAGGATACTCTGGTGATGAAGATACTCTGTTGATGAGGATACTCTGGTGATGATGATAATCTGGTGATGAGGATAATCTGGTGATGAAGATACTCTGGTGAAGAGGATACTCTGGTGATGAAGATACTCTGTTGATGAGGATACTCTGGTGGTGAGGATACTCTGGTGATGAAGATACTCTGTTGATGAGGATACTCTGGTGAAGAGGATACTCTGCTGAAGAGGATACTCTGGTGGCGAGGATACTCTGGTGAAGAGGATACTCTGGTGGTGAGGATACTCTGGTGATGAGGATACTCTGGTGATGAAGATACTCTTTTGATGAGGATACTCTGGTGAAGAGGATACTCTGCTGAAGAGGATACTCTGGTGGTGAGGATACTCTGGTGACGAGGATACTCTGGTGATGAAGATACTCTGCTGAAGAGGATACTCTGGTGGTGAGGATACTCTGGTGACGAGGATACTCTGGTGATGAAGATACTCTGTTGATGAGGATACTCTGGTGATGAAGATACTCTGTTGATGAGGATACTCTGGTGATGATGATAATCTGGTGATGAGGATAATCTGGTGATGATGATAATCTGGTGATGAGGATAATCTGGTGATGAAGATACTCTGGTGAAGAGGATACTCTGGTGATGAAGATACTCTGTTGATGAGGATACTCTGGTGGTGAGGATACTCTGGTGATGAAGATACTCTGTTGATGAGGATACTCTGGTGAAGAGGATACTCTGCTGAAGAGGATACTCTGGTGGCGAGGATACTCTGGTGAAGAGGATACTCTGGTGGTGAGGATACTCTGGTGATGAGGATACTCTGGTGATGAAGATACTCTTTTGATGAGGATACTCTGGTGAAGAGGATACTCTGCTGAAGAGGATACTCTGGTGGTGAGGATACTCTGGTGACGAGGATACTCTGGTGATGAAGATACTCTGCTGAAGAGGATACTCTGGTGGTGAGGATACTCTGGTGACGAGGATACTCTGGTGATGAAGATACTCTGTTGATGAGGATACTCTGGTGATGAAGATACTCTGTTGATGAGGATACTCTGGTGATGATGATAATCTGGTGATGAGGATAATCTGGTGATGAGGATACTCTGGTGATGAGGATACTCTGGTGATGAGGATCATCTGTTGATGAGGATACTCTGTTGATGAAGATACTCTGTTGATGAGGATACTCTGGTGATGAAGATACTCTGGTGATGAGGATACTCTGGTGGTGAGGATACTCTGGTGACGAGGATACTCTGGTGATGAAGATACTCTCGTGATGAGGATACTCTGGTGGTAAGGATACTCTGGTGACGAGGATACTCTGGTGCTGAAGATACTCTGTTGATGAGGATACTCTGGTGATGAAGATACTCTGGTGAAGAGGATACTCTGCTGAAGAGGATACTCTGCTGAAGAGGATACTCTGGTGGTGAGGATACTCTGGTGACGAGGATACTCTGGTGATGAAGATACTCTGCTGAAGAGGATACTCTGGTGGTGAGGATACTCTGGTGATGAGGATACTCTGGTGGTGAGGATACTCTGGTGACGAGGATACTCTGGTGATGAAGATACTCTCGTGATGAGGATACTCTGGTGGTAAGGATACTCTGGTGACGAGGATACTCTGGTGCTGAAGATACTATGTTGATGAGGATACTCTGGTGATGAAGATACTCTATTGATGAGGATACTCTGGTGAAGAGGATACTCTGCTGAAGAGGATACTCTGGTGGTGAGGATACTCTGGTGACGAGGATACTCTGGTGATGAAGATACTCTGCTGAAGAGGATACTCTGGTGGTGAGGATACTCTGGTGACGAGGATACTCTGGTGATGAAGATACTCTGTTGATGAGGATACTCTGGTGATGAAGATACTCTGGTGATGAGGATACTCTGGTGATGAGGATCATCTGGTGATGAGGATACTCTGTTGATGAAGATACTCTGTTGATGAGGATACTCTGGTGATGAAGATACTCTGGTGATGAGGATACTCTGGTGGTGAGGATACTCTGGTGATGAAGATACTCTGGTGATGAGGATACTCTGGTGATGAGGATCATCTGGTGATGAGGATACTCTGTTGATGAAGATACTCTGTTGATGAGGATACTCTGGTGATGAAGATACTCTCGTGATGAGGATACTCTGGTGGTGAGGATACTCTGGTGATGAGGATACTCTGGTGATGAAGATACTCTGCTGAAGAGGATACTCTGGTGGTGAGAATACTCTGGTGACGAGGATCATCTGGTGATGAGGATACTCTGTTGATGAAGATACTCTGTTGATGAGGATACTCTGGTGATGAAGATACTCTGTTGATGAGGATACTCTGGTGATGACGATACTCTGGTGATGAGGATACTCTGGTGGTGAGGATACTCTGGTGATGAAGATACTCTGTTGATGAAGATACTCTGGTGATGAGGATACTCTGGTGATGAAGATACTCTGGTGACGAGGATACTCTGGTGATGAAGATACTCTGTTGATGAGGATACTCTGGTGATGAAGATACTCTGTTGATGAGGACACTCTGGTGATGTAGATACTCTGGTGATGAAGATACTCTGGTGATGAGGATACTCTGCTGGTGAGGATACTCTGGTGATGAAGATACTCTGGTGATGAAGATACTCTGGTGATGAGGATACTCTGGTGATGAGGATACACTGGTGATAAAGATACTCTGGTGATGAGGATACTCTGGTGGTAAGGATACTCTGGTGACGAGGATACTCTGGTGCTGAAGATACTCTGTTGATGAGGATACTCTGGTGAAGAGGATACTCTGCTGAAGAGGATACTCTGGTGGTGAGGATACTCTGGTGACGACGATACTCTGGTAATGAAGATACTCTGTTGATGAGGATACTCTGGTGATGAAGATACTCTGGTGAAGAGGATACTCTGCTGAAGAGGATACTCTGCTGAAGAGGATACTCTGGTGGTGAGGATACTCTGGTGACGAGGATACTCTGGTGATGAAGATACTCTGCTGAAGAGGATACTCTGGTGGTGAGGATACTCTGGTGATGAGGATATTCTGGTGGTGAGGATACTCTGGTGACGAGGATACTCTGGTGATGAAGATACTCTCGTGATGAGGATACTCTGGTGGTAAGGATACTCTGGTGACGAGGATACTCTGGTGCTGAAGATACTCTGTTGATGAGGATACTCTGGTGATGAAGATACTCTGTTGATGAGGATACTCTGGTGAAGAGGATACTCTGCTGAAGAGGATACTCTGGTGGTGAGGATACTCTGGTGACGAGGATACTCTGGTGATGAAGATACTCTGTTGATGAGGATACTCTGGTGATGAAGATACTCTGTTGATGAGGATACTCTGGTGAAGAGGATACTCTGCTGAAGAGGATACTCTGGTGGTGAGGATAGTCTGGTGACGAGGATACTCTGGTGATGAAGATACTCTGCTGAAGAGGATACTCTGGTGATGAAGATACTCTGGTGATGAGGATACTCTGGTGATGAGGATCATCTGGTGATGAGGATACTCTGTTGATGAAGATACTCTGTTGATGAGGATACTCTGGTGATGAAGATACTCTGGTGATGAGGATACTCTGGTGGTGAGGATACTCTGGTGACCAGGATACTCTGGTGATGAAGATACTCTCGTGATGAGGATACTCTGGTGGTGAGGATACTCTGGTGATGAGGATACTCTGGTGATGAAGATACTCTGCTGAAGAGGATACTCTGGTGGTGAGAATACTCTGGTGACGAGGATACTCTGGTGATGAAGATACTCTGTTGATGAGGATACTCTGGTGATGAAGATACTCTGTTGATGAGGATACTCTGGTGATGATGATAATCTGGTGATGAGGATAATCTGGTGATGAAGATACTCTGGTGAAGAAGATACTCTGGTGATGGGGATACTCTGGTGAAGAGGATACTCTGTTGCTGAGGATACTCTGTTGATGAACATACTCTGGTGATGAGGATACTCTGGTGATGAGGATACTCTGGTGATGAGGATCATCTGGTGATGAGGATACTCTGTTGATGAAGATACTCTGTTGATGAGGATACTCTGGTGATGAAGATACTCTGGTGATGAGGATACTCTGGTGGTGAGGATACTCTGGTGACCAGGATACTCTGGTGGCGAGGATACTCTGGTGGTGAGGATACTCTGGTGACGAGGATACTCTGGTGATGAAGATACTCTGCTGAAGAGGATACTCTGGTGGTGAGGATACTCTGGTGATGAGGATACTCTGGTGGTGAGGATACTCTGGTGACGAGGATACTCTGGTGATGAAGATACTCTCGTGATGAGGATACTCTGGTGGTAAGGATACTCTGGTGACGAGGATACTCTGGTGCTGAAGATACTCTGTTGATGAGGATACTCTGGTGATGAAGATACTCTATTGATGAGGATACTCTGGTGAAGAGGATACTCTGCTGAAGAGGATACTCTGGTGGTGAGGATACTCTGGTGACGAGGATACTCTGGTGATGAAGATACTCTGCTGAAGAGGATACTCTAGTGGTGAGGATACTCTGGTGATGAGGATACTCTGGTGATGAAGATACTCTGGTGATGAGGATACTCTGGTGATGAGGATCATCTGGTGATGAGGATACTCTGTTGATGAAGATACTCTGTTGATGAGGATACTCTGGTGATGAAGATACTCTGGTGATGAGGATACTCTGGTGGTGAGGATACTCTGGTGATGAAGATACTCTGGTGATGAGGATACTCTGGTGATGAGGATCATCTGGTGATGAGGATACTCTGTTGATGAAGATACTCTGTTGATGAGGATACTCTGGTGATGAAGATACTCTCGTGATGAGGATACTCTGGTGGTGAGGATACTCTGGTGATGAGGATACTCTGGTGATGAAGATACTCTGCTGAAGAGGATACTCTGGTGGTGAGAATACTCTGGTGACGAGGATACTCTGGTGATGAAGATACTCTGTTGATGAGGATACTCTGGTGATGAAGATACTCTGTTGATGAGGATACTCTGGTGATGATGATAATCTGGTGATGAGGATAATCTGGTGATGAAGATACTCTGGTGAAGAGGATACTCTGGTGATGGGGATACTCTGGTGAAGAGGATACTCTGTTGATGAGGATACTCTGTTGATGAAGATACTCTGGTGATGAGGATACTCTGGTGATGAGGATACTCTGTTGATGAGGATCATCTGGTGATGAGGATACTCTGTTGATGAAGATACTCTGTTGATGAGGATACTCTGGTGATGAAGATACTCTGGTGATGAGGATACTCTGGTGGTGAGGATACTCTGGTGACCAGGATACTCTGGTGGCGAGGATACTCTGGTGGTGAGGATACTCTGGTGATGAGGATACTCTGGTGGTGAGGATACTCTGGTGACGAGGATACTCTGGTGTTGAAGATACTCTCGTGATGAGGATACTCTGGTGGTAAGGATACTCTGGTGACGAGGATACTCTGGTGCTGAAGATACTCTGTTGATGAGGATACTCTGGTGATGAAGATACTCTGTTGATGAGGATACTCTGTTGAAGAGGATACGCTGCTGAAGAGGATACTCTGGCGGTGAGGATACTCTGGTGACGAGGATACTCTGGTGATGAAGATACTCTGCTGAAGAGGATACTCTGGTGGTGAGGATACTCTGGTGACGAGGATACTCTGGTGATGAAGATACTCTGTTGATGAGGATACTCTGGTGATGAAGATACTCTGTTGATGAGGATACTCTGGTGATGATGATAATCTGTTGATGAGGATAATCTGGTGATGAAGATACTCTGGTGAAGAGGATACTCTGGTGATGGGGATACTCTGGTGAAGAGGATACTCTTTTGATGAGGATACTCTGTTGATGAAGATACTCTGGTGATGTGGATACTCTGGTGATGAGGATACTCTGGTGATGAGGATCATCTGGTGATGAGGATACTCTGTTGATGAAGATACTCTGTTGATGAGGATACTCTGGTGATGAAGATACTCTGGTGGTGAGGATACTCTGGTGACGAGGATACTCTGGTGATGAAGATACTCTCGTGATGAGGATACTCTGGTGGTAAGGATACTCTGGTGACGAGGATACTCTGGTGCTGAAGATACTCTGTTGATGAGGATACTCTGGTGATGAAGATACTCTGGTGAAGAGGATACTCTGCTGAAGAGGATACTCTGCTGAAGAGGATACTCTGGTGGTGAGGATACTCTGGTGACGAGGATACTCTGGTGATGAAGATACTCTGCTGAAGAGGATACTCTGGTGGTGAGGATACTCTGGTGACGACGATACTCTGGTGATGAAGATACTCTGTTGATGAGGATACTCTGGTGATGAAGATACTCTGTTGATGAGGATACTCTGGTGATGAAGATACTCTGTTGATGAGGATACTCTGGTGATGACGATACTCTGGTAATGAGGATACTCTGGTGGTGAGGATACTCTGGTGATGAAGATACTCTGTTGATGAAGATACTCTGGTGATGAGGATACTCTGGTGATGAAGATACTCTGGTGACGAGGATACTCTGGTGATGAAGATACTCTGTTGATGAGGATACTCTGGTGATGAAGATACTCTGTTGATGAGGACACTCTGGTGATGTAGATACTCTGGTGATGAAGATACTCTGGTGATGAGGATACTCTGGTGGTGAGGATACTCTGGTGATGAAGATACTCTGGTGATGAAGATACTCTGGTGATGAGGATACTCTGGTGATGAGGATACACTGGTGATAAAGATACTCTGGTGATGAGGATACTCTGGTGGTAAGGATACTCTGGTGACGAGGATACTCTGGTGCTGAAGATACTCTGTTGATGAGGATACTCTGGTGATGAAGATACTCTGGTGAAGAGGATACTCTGCTGAAGAGGATACTCTGCTGAAGAGGATACTCTGGTGGTGAGGATACTCTGGTGACGAGGATACTCTGGTGATGAAGATACTCTGCTGAAGAGGATACTCTGGTGGTGAGGATACTCTGGTGACGACGATACTCTGGTAATGAAGATACTCTGTTGATGAGGATACTCTGGTGATGAAGATACTCTGGTGAAGAGGATACTCTGCTGAAGAGGATACTCTGGTGATGAAGATACTCTGTTGATGAGGATACTCTGGTGATGATGATAATCTGGTGATGAGGATAATCTGGTGATGAAGATACTCTGGTGAAGAAGATACTCTGGTGATGGGGATACTCTGGTGAAGAGGATACTCTGTTGATGAGGATACTCTGTTGATGAACATACTCTGGTGATGAGGATACTCTGGTGATGAGGATACTCTGGTGATGAGGATCATCTGGTGATGAGGATACTCTGTTGATGAAGATACTCTGTTGATGAGGATACTCTGGTGATGAAGATACTCTGGTGATGAGGATACTCTGGTGGTGAGGATACTCTGGTGACCAGGATACTCTGGTGGCGAGGATACTCTGGTGGTGAGGATACTCTGGTGATGAGGATACTCTGGTGGTGAGGATACTCTGGTGACGAGGATACTCTGGTGTTGAAGATACTCTCGTGATGAGGATACTCTGGTGGTAAGGATACTCTGGTGACGAGGATACTCTGGTGCTGAAGATACTCTGTTGATGAGGATACTCTGGTGATGAAGATACTCTGTTGATGAGGATACTCTGGTAAAGAGGATACGCTGGTGAAGAGGATAGTCTGGTGGTGAGGATACTCTGGTGACGAGGATACTCTGGTGATGAGGATCATCTGGTGATGAGGATACTCTGTTGATGAAGATACTCTGTTGATGAGGATACTCTGGTGATGAAGATACTCTGGTGATGAGGATACTCTGGTGGTGAGGATACTCTGGTGACCAGGATACTCTGGTGGTGAGGATACTCTGGTGACGAGGATACTCTGGTGATGAAGATACTCTGCTGAAGAGGATACTCTGGTGGTGAGGATACTCTGGTGACGACGATACTCTGGTGATGAAGATACTCTGTTGATGAGGATACTCTGGTGATGAAGATACTCTGTTGATGAGGATACTCTGGTGATGATGATAATCTGGTGATGAGGATAATCTGGTGATGAAGATACTCTGGTGAAGAGGATACTCTGGTGATGGGGATACTCTGGTGAAGAGGATACTCTTTTGATGAGGATACTCTGTTGATGAAGATACTCTGGTGATGTGGATACTCTGGTGATGAGGATACTCTGGTGATGAGGATCATCTGGTGATGAGGATACTCTGTTGATGAAGATACTCTGTTGATGAGGATACTCTGGTGATGAAGATACTCTGGTGGTGAGGATACTCTGGTGACGAGGATACTCTGGTGATGAAGATACTCTCGTGATGAGGATACTCTGGTGGTAAGGATACTCTGGTGACGAGGATAATCTGGTGCTGAAGATACTCTGTTGATGAGGATACTCTGGTGATGAAGATACTCTGGTGAAGAGGATACTCTGCTGAAGAGGATACTCTGCTGAAGAGGATACTCTGGTGGTGAGGATACTCTGGTGACGAGGATACTCTGGTGATGAAGATACTCTGCTGAAGAGGATACTCTGGTGGTGAGGATACTCTGGTGACGACGATACTCTGGTGATGAAGATACTCTGTTGATGAGGATACTCTGGTGATGAAGATACTCTGTTGATGAGGATACTCTGGTGATGAAGATACTCTGTTGATGAGGATACTCTGGTGATGACAATACTCTGGTGATGAGGATACTCTGGTGGTGAGGATACTCTGGTGATGAAGATACTCTGTTGATGAAGATACTCTGGTGATGAGGATACTCTGGTGATGAAGATACTCTGGTGACGAGGATACTCTGGTGATGAAGATACTCTGTTGATGAGGACACTCTGGTGATGTAGATACTCTGGTGATGAAGATACTCTGGTGATGAGGATACTCTGGTGGTGAGGATACTCTGGTGATGAAGATACTCTGGTGATGAAGATACTCTGGTGATGAGGATACTCTGGTGATGAGGATACACTGGTGATAAAGATACTCTGGTGATGAGGATACTCTGGTGGTGAGGATACTCTGGTGACGAGGATACTCTGGTGATGAAGATACTCTCGTGATGAGGATACTCTGGTGATGAAGATACTCTGGTGATGAGGATACTCTGGTGATGAGGATCATCTGGTGATGAGGATACTCTGTTGATGAAGATACTCTGTTGATGAGGATACTCTGGTGATGAAGATACTCTGGTGATGAGGATACTCTGGTGGTGAGGATACTCTGGTGACCAGGATACTCTGGTGATGAAGATACTCTCGTGATGAGGATACTCTGGTGGTGAGGATACTCTGGTGATGAGGATACTCTGGTGATGAAGATACTCTGCTGAAGAGGATACTCTGGTGGTGAGAATACTCTGGTGACGAGGATACTCTGGTGATGATGATAATCTGGTGATGAGGATAATCTGGTGATGAAGATACTCTGGTGAAGAAGATACTCTGGTGATGGGCATACTCTGGTGAAGAGGATACTCTGTTGATGAGGATACTCTGTTGATGAAGATACTCTGGTGATGAGGATACTCTGGTGATGAGGATACTCTGGTGATGAGGATCATCTGGTGATGAGGATACTCTGTTGATGAAGATACTCTGTTGATGAGGATACTCTGGTGATGAAGATACTCTGGTGATGAGGATACTCTGGTGGTGAGGATACTCTGGTGACCAGGATACTCTGGTGGCGAGGATACTCTGGTGGCGAGGATACTCTGGTGATGAGGATACTCTGGTGGTGAGGATACTCTGGTGACGAGGATACTCTGGTGTTGAAGATACTCTCGTGATGAGGATACTCTGGTGAAGAGGATACGCTGCTGAAGAGGATACTCTGGTGGTGAGGATACTCTGGTGACGAGGATACTCTGGTGATGAAGATACTCTGCTGAAGAGGATACTCTGGTGGTGAGGATACTCTGGTGACGAGGATACTCTGGTGATGAAGATACTCTGTTGATGAGGATACTCTGGTGATGAAGATACTCTGTTGATGAGGATACTCTGGTGATGATGATAATCTGGTGATGAGGATAATCTGGTGATGAAGATACTCTGGTGAAGAGGATACTCTGGTGATGGGGATACTCTGGTGAAGAGGATACTCTTTTGATGAGGATACTCTGGTGAAGAGGATACTCTTTTGATGAGGATACTCTGTTGATGAGGATACTCTGGTGATGTGGATACTCTGGTGATGAGGATACTCTGGTGATGAGGATCATCTGGTGATGAGGATACTCTGTTGATGAAGATACTCTGTTGATGAGGATACTCTGGTGATGAAGATACTCTGGTGGTGAGGATACTCTGGTGATGAGGATACTCTGGTGATGAAGATACTCTCGTGATGAGGATACTCTGGTGGTAAGGATACTCTGGTGACGAGGATAATCTGGTGCTGAAGATACTCTGTTGATGAGGATACTCTGGTGATGAAGATACTCTGGTGAAGAGGATACTCTGCTGAAGAGGATACTCTGCTGAAGAGGATACTCTGGTGGTGAGGATACTCTGGTGGTGAGGATACTCTGGTGATGAAGATACTCTCGTGATGAGGATACTCTGGTGGTGAGGATACTCTGGTGATGAGGATACTCTGGTGATGAAGATACTCTGCTGAAGAGGATACTCTGGTGGTGAGAATACTCTGGTGACGAGGATCATCTGGTGATGAGGATACTCTGTTGATGAAGATACTCTGTTGATGAGGATACTCTGGTGATGAAGATACTCTGTTGATGAGGATACTCTGGTGATGACGATACTCTGGTGATGAGGATACTCTGGTGGTGAGGATACTCTGGTGATGAAGATACTCTGTTGATGAAGATACTCTGGTGATGAGGATACTCTGGTGATGAAGATACTCTGGTGACGAGGATACTCTGGTGATGAAGATACTCTGTTGATGAGGATACTCTGGTGATGAAGATACTCTGTTGATGAGGACACTCTGGTGATGTAGATACTCTGGTGATGAAGATACTCTGGTGATGAGGATACTCTGCTGGTGAGGATACTCTGGTGATGAAGATACTCTGGTGATGAAGATACTCTGGTGATGAGGATACTCTGGTGATGAGGATACACTGGTGATAAAGATACTCTGGTGATGAGGATACTCTGGTGGTAAGGATACTCTGGTGACGAGGATACTCTGGTGCTGAAGATACTCTGTTGATGAGGATACTCTGGTGAAGAGGATACTCTGCTGAAGAGGATACTCTGGTGGTGAGGATACTCTGGTGACGACGATACTCTGGTAATGAAGATACTCTGTTGATGAGGATACTCTGGTGATGAAGATACTCTGGTGAAGAGGATACTCTGCTGAAGAGGATACTCTGCTGAAGAGGATACTCTGGTGGTGAGGATACTCTGGTGACGAGGATACTCTGGTGATGAAGATACTCTGCTGAAGAGGATACTCTGGTGGTGAGGATACTCTGGTGATGAGGATATTCTGGTGGTGAGGATACTCTGGTGACGAGGATACTCTGGTGATGAAGATACTCTCGTGATGAGGATACTCTGGTGGTAAGGATACTCTGGTGACGAGGATACTCTGGTGCTGAAGATACTCTGTTGATGAGGATACTCTGGTGATGAAGATACTCTGTTGATGAGGATACTCTGGTGAAGAGGATACTCTGCTGAAGAGGATACTCTGGTGGTGAGGATACTCTGGTGACGAGGATACTCTGGTGATGAAGATACTCTGTTGATGAGGATACTCTGGTGATGAAGATACTCTGTTGATGAGGATACTCTGGTGAAGAGGATACTCTGCTGAAGAGGATACTCTGGTGGTGAGGATAGTCTGGTGACGAGGATACTCTGGTGATGAAGATACTCTGCTGAAGAGGATACTCTGGTGATGAAGATACTCTGGTGATGAGGATACTCTGGTGATGAGGATCATCTGGTGATGAGGATACTCTGTTGATGAAGATACTCTGTTGATGAGGATACTCTGGTGATGAAGATACTCTGGTGATGAGGATACTCTGGTGGTGAGGATACTCTGGTGACCAGGATACTCTGGTGATGAAGATACTCTCGTGATGAGGATACTCTGGTGGTGAGGATACTCTGGTGATGAGGATACTCTGGTGATGAAGATACTCTGCTGAAGAGGATACTCTGGTGGTGAGAATACTCTGGTGACGAGGATACTCTGGTGATGAAGATACTCTGTTGATGAGGATACTCTGGTGATGAAGATACTCTGTTGATGAGGATACTCTGGTGATGATGATAATCTGGTGATGAGGATAATCTGGTGATGAAGATACTCTGGTGAAGAAGATACTCTGGTGATGGGGCTACTCTGGTGAAGAGGATACTCTGTTGCTGAGGATACTCTGTTGATGAACATACTCTGGTGATGAGGATACTCTGGTGATGAGGATACTCTGGTGATGAGGATCATCTGGTGATGAGGATACTCTGTTGATGAAGATACTCTGTTGATGAGGATACTCTGGTGATGAAGATACTCTGGTGATGAGGATACTCTGGTGGTGAGGATACTCTGGTGACCAGGATACTCTGGTGGCGAGGATACTCTGGTGGTGAGGATACTCTGGTGACGAGGATACTCTGGTGATGAAGATACTCTGCTGAAGAGGATACTCTGGTGGTGAGGATACTCTGGTGATGAGGATACTCTGGTGGTGAGGATACTCTGGTGACGAGGATACTCTGGTGATGAAGATACTCTCGTGATGAGGATACTCTGGTGGTAAGGATACTCTGGTGACGAGGATACTCTGGTGCTGAAGATACTCTGTTGATGAGGATACTCTGGTGATGAAGATACTCTATTGATGAGGATACTCTGGTGAAGAGGATACTCTGCTGAAGAGGATACTCTGGTGGTGAGGATACTCTGGTGACGAGGATACTCTGGTGATGAAGATACTCTGCTGAAGAGGATACTCTAGTGGTGAGGATACTCTGGTGATGAGGATACTCTGGTGATGAAGATACTCTGGTGATGAGGATACTCTGGTGATGAGGATCATCTGGTGATGAGGATACTCTGTTGATGAAGATACTCTGTTGATGAGGATACTCTGGTGATGAAGATACTCTGGTGATGAGGATACTCTGGTGGTGAGGATACTCTGGTGATGAAGATACTCTGGTGATGAGGATACTCTGGTGATGAGGATCATCTGGTGATGAGGATACTCTGTTGATGAAGATACTCTGTTGATGAGGATACTCTGGTGATGAAGATACTCTCGTGATGAGGATACTCTGGTGGTGAGGATACTCTGGTGATGAGGATACTCTGGTGATGAAGATACTCTGCTGAAGAGGATACTCTGGTGGTGAGAATACTCTGGTGACGAGGATACTCTGGTGATGAAGATACTCTGTTGATGAGGATACTCTGGTGATGAAGATACTCTGTTGATGAGGATACTCTGGTGATGATGATAATCTGGTGATGAGGATAATCTGGTGATGAAGATACTCTGGTGAAGAGGATACTCTGGTGATGGGGATACTCTGGTGAAGAGGATACTCTGTTGATGAGGATACTCTGTTGATGAAGATACTCTGGTGATGAGGATACTCTGGTGATGAGGATACTCTGTTGATGAGGATCATCTGGTGATGAGGATACTCTGTTGATGAAGATACTCTGTTGATGAGGATACTCTGGTGATGAAGATACTCTGGTGATGAGGATACTCTGGTGGTGAGGATACTCTGGTGACCAGGATACTCTGGTGGCGAGGATACTCTGGTGGTGAGGATACTCTGGTGATGAGGATACTCTGGTGGTGAGGATACTCTGGTGACGAGGATACTCTGGTGTTGAAGATACTCTCGTGATGAGGATACTCTGGTGGTAAGGATACTCTGGTGACGAGGATACTCTGGTGCTGAAGATACTCTGTTGATGAGGATACTCTGGTGATGAAGATACTCTGTTGATGAGGATACTCTGTTGAAGAGGATACGCTGCTGAAGAGGATACTCTGGCGGTGAGGATACTCTGGTGACGAGGATACTCTGGTGATGAAGATACTCTGCTGAAGAGGATACTCTGGTGGTGAGGATACTCTGGTGACGAGGATACTCTGGTGATGAAGATACTCTGTTGATGAGGATACTCTGGTGATGAAGATACTCTGTTGATGAGGATACTCTGGTGATGATGATAATCTGTTGATGAGGATAATCTGGTGATGAAGATACTCTGGTGAAGAGGATACTCTGGTGATGGGGATACTCTGGTGAAGAGGATACTCTTTTGATGAGGATACTCTGTTGATGAAGATACTCTGGTGATGTGGATACTCTGGTGATGAGGATACTCTGGTGATGAGGATCATCTGGTGATGAGGATACTCTGTTGATGAAGATACTCTGTTGATGAGGATACTCTGGTGATGAAGATACTCTGGTGGTGAGGATACTCTGGTGACGAGGATACTCTGGTGATGAAGATACTCTCGTGATGAGGATACTCTGGTGGTAAGGATACTCTGGTGACGAGGATACTCTGGTGCTGAAGATACTCTGTTGATGAGGATACTCTGGTGATGAAGATACTCTGGTGAAGAGGATACTCTGCTGAAGAGGATACTCTGCTGAAGAGGATACTCTGGTGGTGAGGATACTCTGGTGACGAGGATACTCTGGTGATGAAGATACTCTGCTGAAGAGGATACTCTGGTGGTGAGGATACTCTGGTGACGACGATACTCTGGTGATGAAGATACTCTGTTGATGAGGATACTCTGGTGATGAAGATACTCTGTTGATGAGGATACTCTGGTGATGAAGATACTCTGTTGATGAGGATACTCTGGTGATGACGATACTCTGGTAATGAGGATACTCTGGTGGTGAGGATACTCTGGTGATGAAGATACTCTGTTGATGAAGATACTCTGGTGATGAGGATACTCTGGTGATGAAGATACTCTGGTGACGAGGATACTCTGGTGATGAAGATACTCTGTTGATGAGGATACTCTGGTGATGAAGATACTCTGTTGATGAGGACACTCTGGTGATGTAGATACTCTGGTGATGAAGATACTCTGGTGATGAGGATACTCTGGTGGTGAGGATACTCTGGTGATGAAGATACTCTGGTGATGAAGATACTCTGGTGATGAGGATACTCTGGTGATGAGGATACACTGGTGATAAAGATACTCTGGTGATGAGGATACTCTGGTGGTAAGGATACTCTGGTGACGAGGATACTCTGGTGCTGAAGATACTCTGTTGATGAGGATACTCTGGTGATGAAGATACTCTGGTGAAGAGGATACTCTGCTGAAGAGGATACTCTGCTGAAGAGGATACTCTGGTGGTGAGGATACTCTGGTGACGAGGATACTCTGGTGATGAAGATACTCTGCTGAAGAGGATACTCTGGTGGTGAGGATACTCTGGTGACGACGATACTCTGGTAATGAAGATACTCTGTTGATGAGGATACTCTGGTGATGAAGATACTCTGGTGAAGAGGATACTCTGCTGAAGAGGATACTCTGGTGATGAAGATACTCTGTTGATGAGGATACTCTGGTGATGATGATAATCTGGTGATGAGGATAATCTGGTGATGAAGATACTCTGGTGAAGAAGATACTCTGGTGATGGGGATACTCTGGTGAAGAGGATACTCTGTTGATGAGGATACTCTGTTGATGAACATACTCTGGTGATGAGGATACTCTGGTGATGAGGATACTCTGGTGATGAGGATCATCTGGTGATGAGGATACTCTGTTGATGAAGATACTCTGTTGATGAGGATACTCTGGTGATGAAGATACTCTGGTGATGAGGATACTCTGGTGGTGAGGATACTCTGGTGACCAGGATACTCTGGTGGCGAGGATACTCTGGTGGTGAGGATACTCTGGTGATGAGGATACTCTGGTGGTGAGGATACTCTGGTGACGAGGATACTCTGGTGTTGAAGATACTCTCGTGATGAGGATACTCTGGTGGTAAGGATACTCTGGTGACGAGGATACTCTGGTGCTGAAGATACTCTGTTGATGAGGATACTCTGGTGATGAAGATACTCTGTTGATGAGGATACTCTGGTAAAGAGGATACGCTGGTGAAGAGGATAGTCTGGTGGTGAGGATACTCTGGTGACGAGGATACTCTGGTGATGAAGATACTCTGCTGAAAAGGATACTCTGGTGGTGAGGATACTCTGGTGACGAGGATACTCTGGTGATGAAGATACTCTGTTGATGAGGATACTCTGGTGATGAAGATACTCTGTTGATGAGGATACTCTGGTGATGATGATAATCTGGTGATGAGGATAATCTGGTGATGAAGATACTCTGGTGAAGAGGATACTCTGGTGATGGGGATACTCTGGTGAAGAGGATACTCTTTTGATGAGGATACTCTGTTGATGAAGATACTCTGGTGATGTGGATACTCTGGTGATGAGGATACTCTGGTGATGAGGATCATCTGGTGATGAGGATACTCTGTTGATGAAGATACTCTGTTGATGAGGATACTCTGGTGATGAAGATACTCTGGTGGTGAGGATACTCTGGTGACGAGGATACTCTGGTGATGAAGATACTCTCGTGATGAGGATACTCTGGTGGTAAGGATACTCTGGTGACGAGGATAATCTGGTGCTGAAGATACTCTGTTGATGAGGATACTCTGGTGATGAAGATACTCTGGTGAAGAGGATACTCTGCTGAAGAGGATACTCTGCTGAAGAGGATACTCTGGTGGTGAGGATACTCTGGTGACGAGGATACTCTGGTGATGAAGATACTCTGCTGAAGAGGATACTCTGGTGGTGAGGATACTCTGGTGACGACGATACTCTGGTGATGAAGATACTCTGTTGATGAGGATACTCTGGTGATGAAGATACTCTGTTGATGAGGATACTCTGGTGATGAAGATACTCTGTTGATGAGGATACTCTGGTGATGACAATACTCTGGTGATGAGGATACTCTGGTGGTGAGGATACTCTGGTGATGAAGATACTCTGTTGATGAAGATACTCTGGTGATGAGGATACTCTGGTGATGAAGATACTCTGGTGACGAGGATACTCTGGTGATGAAGATACTCTGTTGATGAGGACACTCTGGTGATGTAGATACTCTGGTGATGAAGATACTCTGGTGATGAGGATACTCTGGTGGTGAGGATACTCTGGTGATGAAGATACTCTGGTGATGAAGATACTCTGGTGATGAGGATACTCTGGTGATGAGGATACACTGGTGATAAAGATACTCTGGTGATGAGGATACTCTGGTGGTGAGGATACTCTGGTGACGAGGATACTCTGGTGATGAAGATACTCTCGTGATGAGGATACTCTGGTGATGAAGATACTCTGGTGATGAGGATACTCTGGTGATGAGGATCATCTGGTGATGAGGATACTCTGTTGATGAAGATACTCTGTTGATGAGGATACTCTGGTGATGAAGATACTCTGGTGATGAGGATACTCTGGTGGTGAGGATACTCTGGTGACCAGGATACTCTGGTGATGAAGATACTCTCGTGATGAGGATACTCTGGTGGTGAGGATACTCTGGTGATGAGGATACTCTGGTGATGAAGATACTCTGCTGAAGAGGATACTCTGGTGGTGAGAATACTCTGGTGACGAGGATACTCTGGTGATGATGATAATCTGGTGATGAGGATAATCTGGTGATGAAGATACTCTGGTGAAGAAGATACTCTGGTGATGGGCATACTCTGGTGAAGAGGATACTCTGTTGATGAGGATACTCTGTTGATGAAGATACTCTGGTGATGAGGATACTCTGGTGATGAGGATACTCTGGTGATGAGGATCATCTGGTGATGAGGATACTCTGTTGATGAAGATACTCTGTTGATGAGGATACTCTGGTGATGAAGATACTCTGGTGATGAGGATACTCTGGTGGTGAGGATACTCTGGTGACCAGGATACTCTGGTGGCGAGGATACTCTGGTGGCGAGGATACTCTGGTGATGAGGATACTCTGGTGGTGAGGATACTCTGGTGACGAGGATACTCTGGTGTTGAAGATACTCTCGTGATGAGGATACTCTGGTGAAGAGGATACGCTGCTGAAGAGGATACTCTGGTGGTGAGGATACTCTGGTGACGAGGATACTCTGGTGATGAAGATACTCTGCTGAAGAGGATACTCTGGTGGTGAGGATACTCTGGTGACGAGGATACTCTGGTGATGAAGATACTCTGTTGATGAGGATACTCTGGTGATGAAGATACTCTGTTGATGAGGATACTCTGGTGATGATGATAATCTGGTGATGAGGATAATCTGGTGATGAAGATACTCTGGTGAAGAGGATACTCTGGTGATGGGGATACTCTGGTGAAGAGGATACTCTTTTGATGAGGATACTCTGGTGAAGAGGATACTCTTTTGATGAGGATACTCTGTTGATGAGGATACTCTGGTGATGTGGATACTCTGGTGATGAGGATACTCTGGTGATGAGGATCATCTGGTGATGAGGATACTCTGTTGATGAAGATACTCTGTTGATGAGGATACTCTGGTGATGAAGATACTCTGGTGGTGAGGATACTCTGGTGATGAGGATACTCTGGTGATGAAGATACTCTCGTGATGAGGATACTCTGGTGGTAAGGATACTCTGGTGACGAGGATAATCTGGTGCTGAAGATACTCTGTTGATGAGGATACTCTGGTGATGAAGATACTCTGGTGAAGAGGATACTCTGCTGAAGAGGATACTCTGCTGAAGAGGATACTCTGGTGGTGAGGATACTCTGGTGGTGAGGATACTCTGGTGATGAAGATACTCTGGTGATGAGGATACTCTGGTGGTGAGGATACTCTGGTGACCAGGATACTCTGGTGGCGAGGATACTCTGGTGGTGAGGATACTCTGGTGATGAGGATACTCTGGTGGTGAGGATACTCTGGTGACGAGGATACTCTGGTGTTGAAGATACTCTCGTGATGAGGATACTCTGGTGGTAAGGATACTCTGGTGACGAGGATAATCTGGTGCTGAAGATACTCTGTTGATGAGGATACTCTGGTGATGAAGATACTCTGGTGAAGAGGATACTCTGCTGAAGAGGATACTCTGGTGGTGAGGATACTCTGGTGGTGAGGATACTCTGGTGATGAAGATACTCTGGTGATGAGGATACTCTGGTGGTGAGGATACTCTGGTGACCAGGATACTCTGGTGGCGAGGATACTCTGGTGGTGAGGATACTCTGGTGATGAGGATACTCTGGTGGTGAGGATACTCTGGTGACGAGGATACTCTGGTGTTGAAGATACTCTCGTGATGAGGATACTCTGGTGGTAAGGATACTCTGGTGACGAGGATACTCTGGTGCTGAAGATACTCTGTTGATGAGGATACTCTGGTGATGAAGATACTCTGTTGATGAGGATACTCTGGTGAAGAGGATACGCTGCTGAAGAGGATACTCTGGTGGTGAGGATACTCTGGTGACGAGGATACTCTGGTGATGAAGATACTCTGCTGAAGAGGATACTCTGGTGGTGAGGATACTCTGGTGACGAGGATACTCTGGTGATGAAGATACTCTGTTGATGAGGATACTCTGGTGATGAAGATACTCTGTTGATGAGGATACTCTGGTGATGATGATAATCTGGTGATGAGGATAATCTGGTGATGAAGATACTCTGGTGAAGAGGATACTCTGGTGATGGGGATACTCTGGTGAAGAGGATACTCTTTTGATGAGGATACTCTGTTGATGAAGATACTCTGGTGATGTGGATACTCTGGTGATGAGGATACTCTGGTGATGAGGATCATCTGGTGATGAGGATACTCTGTTGATGAAGATACTCTGTTGATGAGGATACTCTGGTGATGAAGATACTCTGGTGGTGAGGATACTCTGGTGACGAGGATACTCTGGTGATGAAGATACTCTCGTGATGAGGATACTCTGGTGGTAAGGATACTCTGGTGACGAGGATAATCTGGTGCTGAAGATACTCTGTTGATGAGGATACTCTGGTGATGAAGATACTCTGGTGAAGAGGATACTCTGCTGAAGAGGATACTCTGCTGAAGAGGATACTCTGGTGGTGAGGATACTCTGGTGACGAGGATACTCTGGTGATGAAGATACTCTGCTGAAGAGGATACTCTGGTGGTGAGGATACTCTGGTGACGACGATACTCTGGTGATGAAGATACTCTGTTGATGAGGATACTCTGGTGATGAAGATACTCTGTTGATGAGGATACTCTGGTGATGAAGATACTCTGTTGATGAGGATACTCTGGTGATGACAATACTCTGGTGATGAGGATACTCTGGTGGTGAGGATACTCTGGTGATGAAGATACTCTGTTGATGAAGATACTCTGGTGATGAGGATACTCTGGTGATGAAGATACTCTGGTGACGAGGATACTCTGGTGATGAAGATACTCTGTTGATGAGGATACTCTGGTGATGAAGATACTCTGTTGATGAGGACACTCTGGTGATGTAGATACTCTGGTGATGAAGATACTCTGGTGATGAGGATACTCTGGTGGTGAGGATACTCTGGTGATGAAGATACTCTGGTGATGAAGATACTCTGGTGATGAGGATACTCTGGTGATGAGGATACACTGGTGATAAAGATACTCTGGTGATGAGGATACTCTGGTGGTGAGGATACTCTGGTGACGAGGATACTCTGGTGATGAAGATACTCTCGTGATGAGGATACTCTGGTGATGAAGATACTCTGGTGATGAGGATACTCTGGTGATGAGGATCATCTGGTGATGAGGATACTCTGTTGATGAAGATACTCTGTTGATGAGGATACTCTGGTGATGAAGATACTCTGGTGATGAGGATACTCTGGTGGTGAGGATACTCTGGTGACCAGGATACTCTGGTGATGAAGATACTCTCGTGATGAGGATACTCTGGTGGTGAGGATACTCTGGTGATGAGGATACTCTGGTGATGAAGATACTCTGCTGAAGAGGATACTCTGGTGGTGAGAATACTCTGGTGACGAAGATACTCTGGTGATGAAGATACTCTGTTGATGAGGATACTCTGGTGATGAAGATACTCTGTTGATGAGGATACTCTGGTGATGATGATAATCTGGTGATGAGGATAATCTGGTGATGAAGATACTCTGGTGAAGAAGATACTCTGGTGATGGGCATACTCTGGTGAAGAGGATACTCTGTTGATGAGGATACTCTGTTGATGAAGATACTCTGGTGATGAGGATACTCTGGTGATGAGGATACTCTGGTGATGAGGATCATCTGGTGATGAGGATACTCTGTTGATGAAGATACTCTGTTGATGAGGATACTCTGGTGATGAAGATACTCTGGTGATGAGGATACTCTGGTGGTGAGGATACTCTGGTGACCAGGATACTCTGGTGGCGAGGATACTCTGGTGGTGAGGATACTCTGGTGATGAGGATACTCTGGTGGTGAGGATACTCTGGTGACGAGGATACTCTGGTGTTGAAGATACTCTCGTGATGAGGATACTCTGGTGAAGAGGATACGCTGCTGAAGAGGATACTCTGGTGGTGAGGATACTCTGGTGACGAGGATACTCTGGTGGTGAGGATACTCTGGTGGTGAGGATACTCTGGTGACGAGGATACTCTGGTGATGAAGATACTCTGTTGATGAGGATACTCTGGTGATGAAGATACTCTGTTGATGAGGATACTCTGGTGATCATGATAATCTGGTGATGAGGATAATCTGGTGATGAAGATACTCTGGTGAAGAGGATACTCTGGTGATGGGGATACTCTGGTGAAGAGGATACTCTTTTGATGAGGATACTCTGTTGATGAAGATACTCTGGTGATGTGGATACTCTGGTGATGAGGATACTCTGGTGATGAGGATCATCTGGTGATGAGGATACTCTGTTGATGAAGATACTCTGTTGATGAGGATACTCTGGTGATGAAGATACTCTGGTGGTGAGGATACTCTGGTGACGAGGATACTCTGGTGATGAAGATACTCTCGTGATGAGGATACTCTGGTGGTAAGGATACTCTGGTGACGAGGATAATCTGGTGCTGAAGATACTCTGTTGATGAGGATACTCTGGTGATGAAGATACTCTGGTGAAGAGGATACTCTGCTGAAGAGGATACTCTGCTGAAGAGGATACTCTGGTGGTGAGGATACTCTGGTGACGAGGATACTCTGGTGATGACGATACTCTGCTGAAGAGGATACTCTGGTGGTGAGGATACTCTGGTGACGACGATACTCTGGTGATGAAGATACTCTGGTGATGAGGATACTCTGGTGATGAAGATACTCTGGTGACGAGGATACTCTGGTGATGAAGATACTCTGTTGATGAGGATACTCTGGTGATGAAGATACTCTGGTGAAGAGGATACTCTGCTGAAGAGGATACTCTGCTGAAGAGGATACTCTGGTGGTGAGGATACTCTGGTGACGAGGATACTCTGGTGATGAAGATACTCTGCTGAAGAGGATACTCTGGTGGTGAGGATACTCTGGTGACGACGATACTCTGGTGATGAAGATACTCTGTTGATGAGGATACTCTGGTGATGAAGATACTCTGTTGATGAGGATACTCTGGTGATGAAGATACTCTGTTGATGAGGATACTCTGGTGATGACGATACTCTGGTAATGAGGATACTCTGGTGTTGAGGATACTCTGGTGATGAAGATACTCTGTTGATGAAGATACTCTGGTGATGAGGATACTCTGGTGATGAAGATACTCTGGTGACGAGGATACTCTGGTGATGAAGATACTCTGTTGATGAGGATACTCTGGTGATGAAGATACTCTGTTGATGAGGACACTCTGGTGATGTAGATACTCTGGTGATGAAGATACTCTGGTGATGAGGATACTCTGGTGGTGAGGATACTCTGGTGATGAAGATACTCTGGTGATGAAGATACTCTGGTGATGAGGATACTCTGGTGATGAGGATACACTGGTGATAAAGATACTCTGGTGATGAGGATACTCTGGTGGTAAGGATACTCTGGTGACGAGGATACTCTGGTGCTGAAGATACTCTGTTGATGAGGATACTCTGGTGATGAAGATACTCTGGTGAAGAGGATACTCTGCTGAAGAGGATACTCTGCTGAAGAGGATACTCTGGTGGTGAGGATACTCTGGTGACGAGGATACTCTGGTGATGAAGATACTCTGCTGAAGAGGATACTCTGGTGGTGAGGATACTCTGGTGACGACGATACTCTGGTAATGAAGATACTCTGTTGATGAGGATACTCTGGTGATGAAGATACTCTGGTGAAGAGGATACTCTGCTGAAGAGGATACTCTGGTGGTGAGGATACTCTGGTGACGAGGATACTCTGGTGATGAAGATACTCTGCTGAAGAGGATACTCTGGTGGTGAGGATACTCTGGTGATGAAGATACTCTGCTGAAGAGGATACTCTGGTGGTGAGGATACTCTGGTGACGACGATACTCTGGTAATGAAGATACTCTGTTGATGAGGATACTCTGGTGATGAAGATACTCTGGTGAAGAGGATACTCTGCTGAAGAGGATACTCTGCTGAAGAGGATACTCTGGTGGTGAGGATACTCTGGTGACGAGGATACTCTGGTGATGAAGATACTCTGCTGAAGAGGATACTCTGGTGGTGAGGATACTCTGGTGATGAGGATACTCTCGTGGTGAGGATACTCTGGTGACGAGGATACTCTGGTGATGAAGATACTCTCGTGATGAGGATACTCTGGTGGTAAGGATACTCTGGTGACGAGGATACTCTGGTGCTGAAGATACTCTGTTGATGAGGATACTCTGGTGATGAAGATACTCTGTTGATGAGGATACTCTGGTGAAGAGGATACTCTGCTGAAGAGGATACTCTGGTGGTGAGGATACTCTGGTGACGAGGATACTCTGGTGATGAAGATACTCTGCTGAAGAGGATACTCTGGTGGTGAGGATACTCTGGTGACGAGGATACTCTGGTGATGAAGATACTCTGTTGATGAGGATACTCTGGTGATGAAGATACTCTGGTGATGAGGATACTCTGGTGATGAGGATCATCTGGTGATGAGGATACTCTGTTGATGAAGATACTCTGTTGATGAGGATACTCTGGTGATGAAGATACTCTGGTGATGAGGATACTCTGGTGGTGAGGATACTCTGGTGACCAGGATACTCTGGTGATGAAGATACTCTCGTGATGAGGATACTCTGGTGGTGAGGATACTCTGGTGATGAGGATACTCTGGTGATGAAGATACTCTGCTGAAGAGGATACTCTGGTGGTGAGAATACTCTGGTGACGAGGATACTCTGGTGATGAAGATACTCTGTTGATGAGGATACTCTGGTGATGAAGATACTCTGTTGATGAGGATACTCTGGTGATGATGATAATCTGGTGATGAGGATAATCTGGTGATGAAGATACTCTGGTGAAGAAGATACTCTGGTGATGGGGATACTCTGGTGAAGAGGATACTCTGTTGATGAGGATACTCTGTTGATGAACATACTCTGGTGATGAGGATACTCTGGTGATGAGGATACTCTGGTGATGAGGATCATCTGGTGATGAGGATACTCTGTTGATGAAGATACTCTGTTGATGAGGATACTCTGGTGATGAAGATACTCTGGTGATGAGGATACTCTGGTGGTGAGGATACTCTGGTGACCAGGATACTCTGGTGGCGAGGATACTCTGGTGGTGAGGATACTCTGGTGATGAGGATACTCTGGTGGTGAGGATACTCTGGTGACGAGGATACTCTGGTGTTGAAGATACTCTCGTGATGAGGATACTCTGGTGGTAAGGATACTCTGGTGACGAGGATACTCTGGTGCTGAAGATACTCTGTTGATGAGGATACTCTGGTGATGAAGATACTCTGTTGATGAGGATACTCTGGTAAAGAGGATACGCTGCTGAAGAGGATACTCTGGTGGTGAGGATACTCTGGTGACGAGGATACTCTGGTGATGAAGATACTCTGCTGAAAAGGATACTCTGGTGGTGAGGATACTCTGGTGACGACGATACTCTGGTGATGAAGATACTCTGTTGATGAGGATACTCTGGTGATGAAGATACTCTGTTGATGAGGATACTCTGGTGATGATGATAATCTGGTGATGAGGATAATCTGGTGATGAAGATACTCTGGTGAAGAGGATACTCTGGTGATGGGGATACTCTGGTGAAGAGGATACTCTTTTGATGAGGATACTCTGTTGATGAAGATACTCTGGTGATGTGGATACTCTGGTGATGAGGATACTCTGGTGATGAGGATCATCTGGTGATGAGGATACTCTGTTGATGAAGATACTCTGTTGATGAGGATACTCTGGTGATGAAGATACTCTGGTGGTGAGGATACTCTGGTGACGAGGATACTCTGGTGATGAAGATACTCTCGTGATGAGGATACTCTGGTGGTAAGGATACTCTGGTGACGAGGATAATCTGGTGCTGAAGATACTCTGTTGATGAGGATACTCTGGTGATGAAGATACTCTGGTGAAGAGGATACTCTGCTGAAGAGGATACTCTGCTGAAGAGGATACTCTGGTGGTGAGGATACTCTGGTGACGAGGATACTCTGGTGATGAAGATACTCTGCTGAAGAGGATACTCTGGTGGTGAGGATACTCTGGTGACGACGATACTCTGGTGATGAAGATACTCTGTTGATGAGGATACTCTGGTGATGAAGATACTCTGTTGATGAGGATACTCTGGTGATGAAGATACTCTGTTGATGAGGATACTCTGGTGATGACAATACTCTGGTGATGAGGATACTCTGGTGGTGAGGATACTCTGGTGATGAAGATACTCTGTTGATGAAGATACTCTGGTGATGAGGATACTCTGGTGATGAAGATACTCTGGTGACGAGGATACTCTGGTGATGAAGATACTCTGTTGATGAGGACACTCTGGTGATGTAGATACTCTGGTGATGAAGATACTCTGGTGATGAGGATACTCTGGTGGTGAGGATACTCTGGTGATGAAGATACTCTGGTGATGAAGATACTCTGGTGATGAGGATACTCTGGTGATGAGGATACACTGGTGATAAAGATACTCTGGTGATGAGGATACTCTGGTGGTGAGGATACTCTGGTGACGAGGATACTCTGGTGATGAAGATACTCTCGTGATGAGGATACTCTGGTGATGAAGATACTCTGGTGATGAGGATACTCTGGTGATGAGGATCATCTGGTGATGAGGATACTCTGTTGATGAAGATACTCTGTTGATGAGGATACTCTGGTGATGAAGATACTCTGGTGATGAGGATACTCTGGTGGTGAGGATACTCTGGTGACCAGGATACTCTGGTGATGAAGATACTCTCGTGATGAGGATACTCTGGTGGTGAGGATACTCTGGTGATGAGGATACTCTGGTGATGAAGATACTCTGCTGAAGAGGATACTCTGGTGGTGAGAATATTCTGGTGACGAGGATACTCTGGTGATGATGATAATCTGGTGATGAGGATAATCTGGTGATGAAGATACTCTGGTGAAGAAGATACTCTGGTGATGGGCATACTCTGGTGAAGAGGATACTCTGTTGATGAGGATACTCTGTTGATGAAGATACTCTGGTGATGAGGATACTCTGGTGATGAGGATACTCTGGTGATGAGGATCATCTGGTGATGAGGATACTCTGTTGATGAAGATACTCTGTTGATGAGGATACTCTGGTGATGAAGATACTCTGGTGATGAGGATACTCTGGTGGTGAGGATACTCTGGTGACCAGGATACTCTGGTGGCGAGGATACTCTGGTGGTGAGGATACTCTGGTGATGAGGATACTCTGGTGGTGAGGATACTCTGGTGACGAGGATACTCTGGTGTTGAAGATACTCTCGTGATGAGGATACTCTGGTGAAGAGGATACGCTGCTGAAGAGGATACTCTGGTGGTGAGGATACTCTGGTGACGAGGATACTCTGGTGATGAAGATACTCTGCTGAAGAGGATACTCTGGTGGTGAGGATACTCTGGTGACGAGGATACTCTGGTGATGAAGATACTCTGTTGATGAGGATACTCTGGTGATGAAGATACTCTGTTGATGAGGATACTCTGGTGATGATGATAATCTGGTGATGAGGATAATCTGGTGATGAAGATACTCTGGTGAAGAGGATACTCTGGTGATGGGGATACTCTGGTGAAGAGGATACTCTTTTGATGAGGATACTCTGGTGAAGAGGATACTCTTTTGATGAGGATACTCTGTTGATGAAGATACTCTGTTGATGAGGATACTCTGGTGATGAAGATACTCTGGTGGTGAGGATACTCTGGTGATGAGGATACTCTGGTGATGAAGATACTCTCGTGATGAGGATACTCTGGTGGTAAGGATACTCTGGTGACGAGGATAATCTGGTGCTGAAGATACTCTGTTGATGAGGATACTCTGGTGATGAAGATACTCTGGTGAAGAGGATACTCTGCTGAAGAGGATACTCTGCTGAAGAGGATACTCTGGTGGTGAGGATACTCTGGTGGTGAGGATACTCTGGTGATGAAGATACTCTGGTGATGAGGATACTCTGGTGGTGAGGATACTCTGGTGACCAGGATACTCTGGTGGCGAGGATACTCTGGTGGTGAGGATACTCTGGTGATGAGGATACTCTGGTGGTGAGGATACTCTGGTGACGAGGATACTCTGGTGTTGAAGATACTCTCGTGATGAGGATACTCTGGTGGTAAGGATACTCTGGTGACGAGGATAATCTGGTGCTGAAGATACTCTGTTGATGAGGATACTCTGGTGATGAAGATACTCTGGTGAAGAGGATACTCTGCTGAAGAGGATACTCTGCTGAAGAGGATACTCTGGTGGTGAGGATACTCTGGTGGTGAGGATACTCTGGTGATGAAGATACTCTGGTGATGAGGATACTCTGGTGGTGAGGATACTCTGGTGACCAGGATACTCTGGTGGCGAGGATACTCTGGTGGTGAGGATACTCTGGTGATGAGGATACTCTGGTGGTGAGGATACTCTGGTGACGAGGATACTCTGGTGTTGAAGATACTCTCGTGATGAGGATACTCTGGTGGTAAGGATACTCTGGTGACGAGGATACTCTGGTGCTGAAGATACTCTGTTGATGAGGATACTCTGGTGATGAAGATACTCTGTTGATGAGGATACTCTGGTGAAGAGGATACGCTGCTGAAGAGGATACTCTGGTGGTGAGGATACTCTGGTGACGAGGATACTCTGGTGATGAAGATACTCTGCTGAAGAGGATACTCTGGTGCTGAGGATACTCTGGTGACGAGGATACTCTGGTGATGAAGATACTCTGTTGATGAGGATACTCTGGTGATGAAGATACTCTGTTGATGAGGATACTCTGGTGATGATGATAATCTGGTGATGAGGATAATCTGGTGATGAAGATACTCTGGTGAAGAGGATACTCTGGTGATGGGGATACTCTGGTGAAGAGGATACTCTTTTGATGAGGATACTCTGTTGATGAAGATACTCTGGTGATGTGGATACTCTGGTGATGAGGATACTCTGGTGATGAGGATCATCTGGTGATGAGGATACTCTGTTGATGAAGATACTCTGTTGATGAGGATACTCTGGTGATGAAGATACTCTGGTGGTGAGGATACTCTGGTGACGAGGATACTCTGGTGATGAAGATACTCTCGTGATGAGGATACTCTGGTGGTAAGGATACTCTGGTGACGAGGATAATCTGGTGCTGAAGATACTCTGTTGATGAGGATACTCTGGTGATGAAGATACTCTGGTGAAGAGGATACTCTGCTGAAGAGGATACTCTGCTGAAGAGGATACTCTGGTGGTGAGGATACTCTGGTGACGAGGATACTCTGGTGATGAAGATACTCTGCTGAAGAGGATACTCTGGTGGTGAGGATACTCTGGTGACGACGATACTCTGGTGATGAAGATACTCTGTTGATGAGGATACTCTGGTGATGAAGATACTCTGTTGATGAGGATACTCTGGTGATGAAGATACTCTGTTGATGAGGATACTCTGGTGATGACAATACTCTGGTGATGAGGATACTCTGGTGGTGAGGATACTCTGGTGATGAAGATACTCTGTTGATGAAGATACTCTGGTGATGAGGATACTCTGGTGATGAAGATACTCTGGTGACGAGGATACTCTGGTGATGAAGATACTCTGTTGATGAGGATACTCTGGTGATGAAGATACTCTGTTGATGAGGACACTCTGGTGATGTAGATACTCTGGTGATGAAGATACTCTGGTGATGAGGATACTCTGGTGGTGAGGATACTCTGGTGATGAAGATACTCTGGTGATGAAGATACTCTGGTGATGAGGATACTCTGGTGATGAGGATACACTGGTGATAAAGATACTCTGGTGATGAGGATACTCTGGTGGTGAGGATACTCTGGTGACGAGGATACTCTGGTGATGAAGATACTCTCGTGATGAGGATACTCTGGTGATGAAGATACTCTGGTGATGAGGATACTCTGGTGATGAGGATCATCTGGTGATGAGGATACTCTGTTGATGAAGATACTCTGTTGATGAGGATACTCTGGTGATGAAGATACTCTGGTGATGAGGATACTCTGGTGGTGAGGATACTCTGGTGACCAGGATACTCTGGTGATGAAGATACTCTCGTGATGAGGATACTCTGGTGGTGAGGATACTCTGGTGATGAGGATACTCTGGTGATGAAGATACTCTGCTGAAGAGGATACTCTGGTGGTGAGAATACTCTGGTGACGAAGATACTCTGGTGATGAAGATACTCTGTTGATGAGGATACTCTGGTGATGAAGATACTCTGTTGATGAGGATACTCTGGTGATGATGATAATCTGGTGATGAGGATAATCTGGTGATGAAGATACTCTGGTGAAGAAGATACTCTGGTGATGGGCATACTCTGGTGAAGAGGATACTCTGTTGATGAGGATACTCTGTTGATGAAGATACTCTGGTGATGAGGATACTCTGGTGATGAGGATACTCTGGTGATGAGGATCATCTGGTGATGAGGATACTCTGTTGATGAAGATACTCTGTTGATGAGGATACTCTGGTGATGAAGATACTCTGGTGATGAGGATACTCTGGTGGTGAGGATACTCTGGTGACCAGGATACTCTGGTGGCGAGGATACTCTGGTGGTGAGGATACTCTGGTGATGAGGATACTCTGGTGGTGAGGATACTCTGGTGACGAGGATACTCTGGTGTTGAAGATACTCTCGTGATGAGGATACTCTGGTGAAGAGGATACGCTGCTGAAGAGGATACTCTGGTGGTGAGGATACTCTGGTGACGAGGATACTCTGGTGATGAAGATACTCTGCTGAAGAGGATACTCTGGTGGTGAGGATACTCTGGTGACGAGGATACTCTGGTGATGAAGATACTCTGTTGATGAGGATACTCTGGTGATGAAGATACTCTGTTGATGAGGATACTCTGGTGATCATGATAATCTGGTGATGAGGATAATCTGGTGATGAAGATACTCTGGTGAAGAGGATACTCTGGTGATGGGGATACTCTGGTGAAGAGGATACTCTTTTGATGAGGATACTCTGTTGATGAAGATACTCTGGTGATGTGGATACTCTGGTGATGAGGATACTCTGGTGATGAGGATCATCTGGTGATGAGGATACTCTGTTGATGAAGATACTCTGTTGATGAGGATACTCTGGTGATGAAGATACTCTGGTGGTGAGGATACTCTGGTGACGAGGATACTCTGGTGATGAAGATACTCTCGTGATGAGGATACTCTGGTGGTAAGGATACTCTGGTGACGAGGATAATCTGGTGCTGAAGATACTCTGTTGATGAGGATACTCTGGTGATGAAGATACTCTGTTGATGAGGATACTCTGGTGGTGAGGATACTCTGGTGACGACGATACTCTGGTGATGAAGATACTCTGGTGATGAGGATACTCTGCTGAAGAGGATACTCTGCTGAAGAGGATACTCTGGTGGTGAGGATACTCTGGTGACGAGGATACTCTGGTGATGACGATACTCTGCTGAAGAGGATACTCTGGTGGTGAGGATACTCTGGTGACGACGATACTCTGGTGATGAAGATACTCTGGTGACGAGGATACTCTGGTGATGAAGATACTCTGTTGATGAGGATACTCTGGTGATGAAGATACTCTGTTGATGAGGACACTCTGGTGATGTAGATACTCTGGTGATGAAGATACTCTGGTGATGAGGATACTCTGGTGGTGAGGATACTCTGGTGATGAAGATACTCTGGTGATGAGGATACTCTGGTGATGAGGATACACTGGTGATAAAGATACTCTCGTGATGAGGATACTCTGGTGGTAAGGATACTCTGGTGACGAGGATACTCTGGTGCTGAAGATACTCTGTTGATGAGGATACTCTGGTGATGAAGATACTCTGGTGAAGAGGATACTCTGCTGAAGAGGATACTCTGCTGAAGAGGATACTCTGGTGGTGAGGATACTCTGGTGACGAGGATACTCTGGTGATGAAGATACTCTGCTGAAGAGGATACTCTGGTGGTGAGGATACTCTGGTGACGGCGATACTCTGGTGATGAAGATACTCTGTTGATGAGGATACTCTGGTGATGAAGATACTCTGTTGATGAGGATACTCTGGTGATGATGATAATCTGGTGATGAGGATAATCTGGTGATGAAGATACTCTGGTGAAGAGGATACTCTGGTGATGAAGATACTCTGTTGATGAGGATACTCTGGTGATGAAGATACTCTGTTGATGAGGATACTCTGGTGATGACGATACTCTGGTGATGAGGATACTCTGGTGGTGAGGATACTCTGGTGATGAAGATACTCTGTTGATGAGGATACTCTGGTGAAGAGGATACTCTGCTGAAGAGGATACTCTGGTGGCGAGGATACTCTGGTGAAGAGGATACTCTGGTGGTGAGGATACTCTGGTGGCGAGGATACTCTGGTGGCGAGGATACTCTGGTGTTGAGGATACTCTGGTGATGAGGATACTCTGGTGGTGAGGATACTCTGGTGATGAGGATACTCTGGTGGCGAGGATACTCTGGTGGTGAGGATACTCTGTTGATGAGGATACTCTGGTGGTGAGGATCATCTGGTGATGAGGATACTCTGTTGATGAAGATACTCTGTTGATGAGGATACTCTGGTGATGAAGATACTCTGGTGATGAGGATACTCTGGTGGTGAGGATACTCTGGTGACGAGGATACTCTGGTGATGAAGATACTCTCGTGATGAGGATACTCTGGTGGTAAGGATACTCTGGTGACGAGGATACTCTGGTGCTGAAGATACTCTGTTCATGAGGATACTCTGGTGATGAAGATACTCTGGTGAAGAGGATACTCTGCTGAAGAGGATACTCTGGTGGTGAGGATACTCTGGTGACGAGGATACTCTGGTGATGAAGATACTCTGCTGAAGAGGATACTCTGGTGGTGAGGATACTCTGGTGACGACGATACTCTGGTGATGAAGATACTCTGTTGATGAGGATACTCTGGTGATGAAGATACTCTGTTGATGAGGATACTCTGGTGATGAAGATACTCTGTTGATGACGATACTCTGGTGATGACGATACTCTGGTGATGAGGATACTCTGGTGGTGAGGATACTCTGGTGATGAAGATACTCTGTTGATGAAGATACTCTGGTGATGAGGATACTCTGGTGATGAAGATACTCTGGTGACGAGGATACTCTGGTGATGAAGATACTCTGTTGATACTCTGGTGATGAAGATACTCTGTTGATGAGGACACTCTGGTGATGTAGATACTCTGGTGTTGAGGATACTCTGGTGGTGAGGATACTCTGGTGATGAAGATACTCTGGTGATGAAGATACTCTGGTGATGAGGATACTCTGGTGATGAGGATACACTGGTGATAAAGATACTCTGGTGATGAGGATACTCTGGTGGTGAGGATACTCTGGTGACGAGGATACTCTGGTGATGAAGATACTCTCGTGATGAGTTTACTCTGGTGGTAAGGATACTCTGGTGACGAGGATACTCTGGTGCTGAAGATACTCTGTTGATGAGGATACTCTGGTGATGAAGATACTCTGGTGAAGAGGATACTCTGCTGAAGAGGATACTCTGGTGGTGAGGATACTCTGGTGACGAGGATACTGTGGTGATGAAGATACTCTGCTGAAGAGGATACTCTGGTGGTGAGGATACTCTGGTGACGACGATACTCTGGTGATGAAGATACTCTGTTGATGAGGATACTCTGGTGATGAAGATACTCTGTTGATGAGGATACTCTGGTGATGAAGATACTCTGTTGATGAAGATACTCTGGTGATGACGATACTCTGGTGATGAGGATACTCTGGTGGTGAGGATACTCTGGTGATGAAGATACTCTGTTGATGAAGATACTCTGGTGATGAGGATACTCTGGTGATGAAGATACTCTGGTGAAGAGGATACTCTGCTGAAGAGGATACTCTGGTGTAAGGATACTCTGGTGACGAGGATACTCTGGTGCTGAAGATACTCTGTTGATGAGGATACTCTGGTGATGATGATAATCTGGTGATGAGGATAATCTGGTGATGAAGATACTCTGGTGAAGAAGATACTCTGGTGATGGGCATACTCTGGTGAAGAGGATACTCTGTTGATGAGGATACTCTGTTGATGAAGATACTCTGGTGATGAGGATACTCTGGTGATGAGGATACTCTGGTGATGAGGATCATCTGGTGATGAGGATACTCTGTTGATGAAGATACTCTGTTGATGAGGATACTCTGGTGATGAAGATACTCTGGTGATGAGGATACTCTGGTGGTGAGGATACTCTGGTGACCAGGATACTCTGGTGGCGAGGATACTCTGGTGGTGAGGATACTCTGGTGATGAGGATACTCTGGTGGTGAGGATACTCTGGTGACGAGGATACTCTGGTGTTGAAGATACTCTCGTGATGAGGATACTCTGGTGAAGAGGATACGCTGCTGAAGAGGATACTCTGGTGGTGAGGATACTCTGGTGACGAGGATACTCTGGTGATGAAGATACTCTGCTGAAGAGGATACTCTGGTGGTGAGGATACTCTGGTGACGAGGATACTCTGGTGATGAAGATACTCTGTTGATGAGGATACTCTGGTGATGAAGATACTCTGTTGATGAGGATACTCTGGTGATCATGATAATCTGGTGATGAGGATAATCTGGTGATGAAGATACTCTGGTGAAGAGGATACTCTGGTGATGGGGATACTCTGGTGAAGAGGATACTCTTTTGATGAGGATACTCTGTTGATGAAGATACTCTGGTGATGTGGATACTCTGGTGATGAGGATACTCTGGTGATGAGGATCATCTGGTGATGAGGATACTCTGTTGATGAAGATACTCTGTTGATGAGGATACTCTGGTGATGAAGATACTCTGGTGGTGAGGATACTCTGGTGACGAGGATACTCTGGTGATGAAGATACTCTCGTGATGAGGATACTCTGGTGGTAAGGATACTCTGGTGACGAGGATAATCTGGTGCTGAAGATACTCTGTTGATGAGGATACTCTGGTGATGAAGATACTCTGTTGATGAGGATACTCTGGTGGTGAGGATACTCTGGTGACGACGATACTCTGGTGATGAAGATACTCTGGTGATGAGGATACTCTGCTGAAGAGGATACTCTGCTGAAGAGGATACTCTGGTGGTGAGGATACTCTGGTGACGAGGATACTCTGGTGATGACGATACTCTGCTGAAGAGGATACTCTGGTGGTGAGGATACTCTGGTGACGACGATACTCTGGTGATGAAGATACTCTGGTGACGAGGATACTCTGGTGATGAAGATACTCTGTTGATGAGGATACTCTGGTGATGAAGATACTCTGTTGATGAGGACACTCTGGTGATGTAGATACTCTGGTGATGAAGATACTCTGGTGATGAGGATACTCTGGTGGTGAGGATACTCTGGTGATGAAGATACTCTGGTGATGAGGATACTCTGGTGATGAGGATACACTGGTGATAAAGATACTCTCGTGATGAGGATACTCTGGTGGTAAGGATACTCTGGTGACGAGGATACTCTGGTGCTGAAGATACTCTGTTGATGAGGATACTCTGGTGATGAAGATACTCTGGTGAAGAGGATACTCTGCTGAAGAGGATACTCTGCTGAAGAGGATACTCTGGTGGTGAGGATACTCTGGTGACGAGGATACTCTGGTGATGAAGATACTCTGCTGAAGAGGATACTCTGGTGGTGAGGATACTCTGGTGACGGCGATACTCTGGTGATGAAGATACTCTGTTGATGAGGATACTCTGGTGATGAAGATACTCTGTTGATGAGGATACTCTGGTGATGATGATAATCTGGTGATGAGGATAATCTGGTGATGAAGATACTCTGGTGAAGAGGATACTCTGGTGATGAAGATACTCTGTTGATGAGGATACTCTGGTGATGAAGATACTCTGTTGATGAGGATACTCTGGTGATGACGATACTCTGGTGATGAGGATACTCTGGTGGTGAGGATACTCTGGTGATGAAGATACTCTGTTGATGAGGATACTCTGGTGAAGAGGATACTCTGCTGAAGAGGATACTCTGGTGGCGAGGATACTCTGGTGAAGAGGATACTCTGGTGGTGAGGATACTCTGGTGGCGAGGATACTCTGGTGGCGAGGATACTCTGGTGTTGAGGATACTCTGGTGATGAGGATACTCTGGTGGTGAGGATACTCTGGTGATGAGGATACTCTGGTGGCGAGGATACTCTGGTGGTGAGGATACTCTGTTGATGAGGATACTCTGGTGGTGAGGATCATCTGGTGATGAGGATACTCTGTTGATGAAGATACTCTGTTGATGAGGATACTCTGGTGATGAAGATACTCTGGTGATGAGGATACTCTGGTGGTGAGGATACTCTGGTGACGAGGATACTCTGGTGATGAAGATACTCTCGTGATGAGGATACTCTGGTGGTAAGGATACTCTGGTGACGAGGATACTCTGGTGCTGAAGATACTCTGTTCATGAGGATACTCTGGTGATGAAGATACTCTGGTGAAGAGGATACTCTGCTGAAGAGGATACTCTGGTGGTGAGGATACTCTGGTGACGAGGATACTCTGGTGATGAAGATACTCTGCTGAAGAGGATACTCTGGTGGTGAGGATACTCTGGTGACGACGATACTCTGGTGATGAAGATACTCTGTTGATGAGGATACTCTGGTGATGAAGATACTCTGTTGATGAGGATACTCTGGTGATGAAGATACTCTGTTGATGACGATACTCTGGTGATGACGATACTCTGGTGATGAGGATACTCTGGTGGTGAGGATACTCTGGTGATGAAGATACTCTGTTGATGAAGATACTCTGGTGATGAGGATACTCTGGTGATGAAGATACTCTGGTGACGAGGATACTCTGGTGATGAAGATACTCTGTTGATACTCTGGTGATGAAGATACTCTGTTGATGAGGACACTCTGGTGATGTAGATACTCTGGTGTTGAGGATACTCTGGTGGTGAGGATACTCTGGTGATGAAGATACTCTGGTGATGAAGATACTCTGGTGATGAGGATACTCTGGTGATGAGGATACACTGGTGATAAAGATACTCTGGTGATGAGGATACTCTGGTGGTGAGGATACTCTGGTGACGAGGATACTCTGGTGATGAAGATACTCTCGTGATGAGTTTACTCTGGTGGTAAGGATACTCTGGTGACGAGGATACTCTGGTGCTGAAGATACTCTGTTGATGAGGATACTCTGGTGATGAAGATACTCTGGTGAAGAGGATACTCTGCTGAAGAGGATACTCTGGTGGTGAGGATACTCTGGTGACGAGGATACTGTGGTGATGAAGATACTCTGCTGAAGAGGATACTCTGGTGGTGAGGATACTCTGGTGACGACGATACTCTGGTGATGAAGATACTCTGTTGATGAGGATACTCTGGTGATGAAGATACTCTGTTGATGAGGATACTCTGGTGATGAAGATACTCTGTTGATGAAGATACTCTGGTGATGACGATACTCTGGTGATGAGGATACTCTGGTGGTGAGGATACTCTGGTGATGAAGATACTCTGTTGATGAAGATACTCTGGTGATGAGGATACTCTGGTGATGAAGATACTCTGGTGAAGAGGATACTCTGCTGAAGAGGATACTCTGGTGTAAGGATACTCTGGTGACGAGGATACTCTGGTGCTGAAGATACTCTGTTGATGAGGATACTCTGGTGATGAAGATACTCTGTTGATGAGGATACTCTGGTGAAGAGGATACTCTGCTGAAGAGGATACTCTGGTGGCGAGGATACTCTGGTGGTGAGGATACTCTGTTGATGAGGATACTCTGGTGGTGAGGATCATCTGGTGATGAGGATACTCTGTTGATGAAGATACTCTGTTGATGAGGATACTCTGGTGATGAAGATACTCTGGTGATGAGGATACTCTGGTGGTGAGGATACTCTGGTGACGAGGATACTCTGGTGATGAAGATACTCTCGTGATGAGGATACTCTGGTGGTAAGGATACTCTGGTGACGAGGATACTCTGGTGCTGAAGATACTCTGTTCATGAGGATACTCTGGTGATGAGGATACACTGGTGATAAAGATACTCTGGTGGTGAGGATACTCTGGTGATGAGGATACTCTGGTGGCGAGGATACTCTGGTGGTGAGGATACTCTGTTGATGAGGATACTCTGGTGGTGAGGATCATCTGGTGATGAGGATACTCTGTTGATGAAGATACTCTGTTGATGAGGATACTCTGGTGATGAAGATACTCTGGTGATGAGGATACTCTGGTGGTGAGGATACTCTGGTGACGAGGATACTCTGGTGATGAAGATACTCTCGTGATGAGGATACTCTGGTGGTAAGGATACTCTGGTGACGAGGATACTCTGGTGCTGAAGATACTCTGTTCATGAGGATACTCTGGTGATGAAGATACTCTGGTGAAGAGGATACTCTGCTGAAGAGGATACTCTGGTGGTGAGGATACTCTGGTGACGAGGATACTCTGGTGATGAAGATACTCTGCTGAAGAGGATACTCTGGTGGTGAGGATACTCTGGTGACGACGATACTCTGGTGATGAAGATACTCTGTTGATGAGGATACTCTGGTGATGAAGATACTCTGTTGATGAGGATACTCTGGTGATGAAGATACTCTGTTGATGACGATACTCTGGTGATGACGATACTCTGGTGATGAGGATACTCTGGTGGTGAGGATACTCTGGTGATGAAGATAATCTGTTGATGAAGATACTCTGGTGATGAGGATACTCTGGTGATGAAGATACTCTGGTGACGAGGATACTCTGGTGATGAAGATACTCTGTTGATGAGGATACTCTGGTGATGAAGATACTCTGGTGACGAGGATACTCTGGTGATGAAGATACTCTGTTGATGAGGATACTCTGGTGATGAAGATACTCTGGTGATGAAGATACTCTGGTGATGAAGATACTCTGGTGATGAGGATACTCTGGTGATGAGGATACACTGGTGATAAAGATACTCTGGTGATGAGGATACTCTGGTGGTGAGGATACTCTGGTGACGAGGATACTCTGGTGATGAAGATACTCTCGTGATGAGTTTACTCTGGTGGTAAGGATACTCTGGTGACGAGGATACTCTGGTGCTGAAGATACTCTGTTGATGAGGATACTCTGGTGATGAAGATACTCTGGTGAAGAGGATACTCTGCTGAAGAGGATACTCTGCTGAAGAGGATACTCTGGTGGTGAGGATACTCTGGTGACGAGGATACTGTGGTGATGAAGATACTCTGCTGAAGAGGATACTCTGGTGGTGAGGATACTCTGGTGACGACGATACTCTGGTGATGAAGATACTCTGTTGATGAGGATACTCTGGTGATGAAGATACTCTGTTGATGAGGATACTCTGGTGATGAAGATACTCTGTTGATGAAGATACTCTGGTGATGACGATACTCTGGTGATGAGGATACTCTGGTGGTGAGGATACTCTGGTGATGAAGATACTCTGTTGATGAAGATACTCTGGTGATGAGGATACTCTGGTGATGAAGATACTCTGGTGAAGAGGATACTCTGCTGAAGAGGATACTCTGTTGTAAGGATACTCTGGTGACGAGGATACTCTGGTGCTGAAGATACTCTGTTGATGAGGATACTCTGGTGATGAAGATACTCTGTTGATGAGGATACTCTGGTGAAGAGGATACTCTGCTGAAGAGGATACTCTGCTGAAGAGGATACTCTGGTGGTGAGGATACTCTGGTGACGAGGATACTCTGGTGATGAAGATACTCTGCTGAAGAGGATACTCTGGTGGTGAGGATACTCTGGTGATGAGGATACTCTGGTGGTGAGGATACTCTGGTGATGAAGATACTCTGTTGATGAGGATACTCTGGTGAAGAGGATACTCTGCTGAAGAGGATACTCTGGTGGCGAGGATACTCTGGTGAAGAGGATACTCTGGTGGTGAGGATACTCTGGTGGCGAGGATACTCTGGTGGTGAGGATACTCTGGTGTTGAGGATACTCTGGTGATGAGGATACTCTGGTGGTGAGGATACTCTGGTGATGAGGATACTCTGGTGGCGAGGATACTCTGGTGGTGAGGATACTCTGTTGATGAGGATACTCTGGTGGTGAGGATCATCTGGTGATGAGGATACTCTGTTGATGAAGATACTCTGTTGATGAGGATACTCTGGTAATGAAGATACTCTGGTGATGAGGATACTCTGGTGGTGAGGATACTCTGGTGACGAGGATACTCTGGTGATGAAGATACTCTCGTGATGAGGATACTCTGGTGGTAAGGATACTCTGGTGACGAGGATACTCTGGTGCTGAAGATACTCTGTTCATGAGGATACTCTGGTGATGAAGATACTCTGGTGAAGAGGATACTCTGCTGAAGAGGATACTCTGCTGAAGAGGATACTCTGGTGGTGAGGATACTCTGGTGACGAGGATACTCTGGTGATGAAGATACTCTGCTGAAGAGGATACTCTGGTGGTGAGGATACTCTGGTGACGACGATACTCTGGTGATGAAGATACTCTGTTGATGAGGATACTCTGGTGATGAAGATACTCTGTTGATGAGGATACTCTGGTGATGAAGATACTCTGTTGATGAGGATACTCTGGTGATGACGATACTCTGGTGATGAGGATACTCTGGTGGTGAGGATACTCTGGTGATGAAGATACTCTGTTGATGAAGATACTCTGGTGATGAGGATACTCTGGTGATGAAGATACTCTGGTGACGAGGATACTCTGGTGATGAAGATACTCTGTTGATGAGGATACTCTGGTGATGAAGATACTCTGTTGATGAGGACACTCTGGTGATGTAGATACTCTGGTGATGAGGATACTCTGGTGGTGAGGATACTCTGGTGATGAAGATACTCTGGTGATGAAGATACTCTGGTGATGAGGATACTCTGGTGATGAGGATACACTGGTGATAAAGATACTCTGGTGATGAGGATACTCTGGTGGTGAGGATACTCTGGTGACGAGGATACTCTGGTGATGAAGATACTCTCGTGATGAGTTTACTGTGGTGGTAAGGATACTCTGGTGACGAGGATACTCTGGTGCTGAAGATACTCTGTTGATGAGGATACTCTGGTGATGAAGATACTCTGGTGAAGAGGATACTCTGCTGAAGAGGATACTCTGCTGAAGAGGATACTCTGGTGGTGAGGATACTCTGGTGACGAGGATACTGTGGTGATGAAGATACTCTGCTGAAGAGGATACTCTGGTGGTGAGGATACTCTGGTGACGACGATACTCTGGTGATGAAGATACTCTGTTGATGAGGATACTCTGGTGATGAAGATACTCTGTTGATGAGGATACTCTGGTGATGAAGATACTCTGTTGATGAAGATACTCTGGTGATGACGATACTCTGGTGATGAGGATACTCTGGTGGTGAGGATACTCTGGTGATGAAGATACTCTGTTGATGAAGATACTCTGGTGATGAGGATACTCTGGTGATGAAGATACTCTGGTGAAGAGGATACTCTGCTGAAGAGGATACTCTGGTGTAAGGATACTCTGGTGACGAGGATACTCTGGTGCTGAAGATACTCTGTTGATGAGGATACTCTGGTGATGAAGATACTCTGTTGATGAGGATACTCTGGTGAAGAGGATACTCTGCTGAAGAGGATACTCTGCTGAAGAGGATACTCTGGTGGTGAGGATACTCTGGTGACGAGGATACTCTGGTGATGAAGATACTCTGCTGAAGAGGATACTCTGGTGGTGAGGATACTCTGGTGACGGCGATACTCTGGTGATGAAGATACTCTGTTGATGAGGATACTCTGGTGATGAAGATACTCTGTTGATGAGGATACTCTGGTGATGATGATAATCTGGTGATGAGGATAATCTGGTGATGAAGATACTCTGGTGAAGAGGATACTCTGGTGATGAAGATACTCTGGTGGTGAGGATACTCTGGTGATGAAGATACTCTGTTGATGAAGATACTCTGGTGATGAGGATACTCTGGTGATGAAGATACTCTGGTGAAGAGGATACCCTGCTGAAGAGGATACTCTGGTGTAAGGATACTCTGGTGACGAGGATACTCTGGTGCTGAAGATACTCTGTTGATGAGGATACTCTGGTGATGAAGATACTCTGTTGATGAGGATACTCTGGTGAAGAGGATACTCTGCTGAAGAGGATACTCTGCTGAAGAGGATACTCTGGTGGTGAGGATACTCTGGTGACGAGGATACTCTGGTGATGAAGATACTCTGGTGGTGAGGATACTCTGGTGACGAGGATACTCTGGTGATGATGATACTCTGCTGAAGAGGATACTCTGGTGGTGAGGATACTCTGGTGACGGCGATACTCTGGTGATGAAGATACTCTGTTGATGAGGATACTCTGGTGATGAAGATACTCTGTTGATGAGGATACTCTGGTGATGATGATAATCTGGTGATGAGGATAATCTGGTGATGAAGATAATCTGGTGAAGAGGATACTCTGGTGATGAAGATACTCTGTTGATGAGGATACTCTGGTGATGAAGATACTCTGTTGATGAGGATACTCTGGTGATGACGATACTCTGGTGATGAGGATACTCTGGTGGTGAGGATACTCTGGTGATGAAGATACTCTGTTGATGAGGATACTCTGGTGAAGAGGATACTCTGCTGAAGAGGATACTCTGGTGGCGAGGATACTCTGGTGAAGAGGATACTCTGGTGGTGAGGATACTCTGGTGGCGAGGATACTCTGGTGGCGAGGATACTCTGGTGTTGAGGATACTCTGGTGATGAAGATACTCTGTTGATGAAGATACTCTGGTGATGAGGATACTCTGGTGATGAAGATACTCTGGTGAAGAGGATACTCTGCTGAAGAGGATACTCTGGTGTAAGGATACTCTGGTGACGAGGATACTCTGGTGCTGAAGATACTCTGTTGATGAGGATACTCTGGTGATGAAGATACTCTGTTGATGAGGATACTCTGGTGAAGAGGATACTCTGCTGAAGAGGATACTCTGCTGAAGAGGATACTCTGGTGGTGAGGATACTCTGGTGACGAGGATACTCTGCTGAAGAGGATACTCTGGTGGTGAGGATACTCTGGTGACGGCGATACTCTGGTGATGAAGATACTCTGTTGATGAGGATACTCTGGTGATGAAGATACTCTGTTGATGAGGATACTCTGGTGATGATGATAATCTGGTGATGAGGATAATCTGGTGATGAAGATACTCTGGTGAAGAGGATACTCTGGTGATGAAGATACTCTGTTGATGAGGATACTCTGGTGATGAAGATATTCTGTTGATGAGGATACTCTGGTGATGACGATACTCTGGTGATGAGGATACTCTGGTGGTGAGGATACTCTGGTGATGAAGATACTCTGTTGATGAGGATACTCTGGTGAAGAGGATACTCTGCTGAAGAGGATACTCTGGTGGCGAGGATACTCTGGTGAAGAGGATACTCTGGTGGTGAGGATACTCTGGTGATGAGGATACTCTGGTGGCGAGGATACTCTGGTGGTGAGGATACTCTGGTGATGAGGATACTCTGGTGGTGAGGATACTCTGGTGATGAGGATACTCTGGTGGTGAGGATACTCTGGTGACGAGGATACTCTGGTGATGAAGATACTCTCGTGATGAGGATACTCTGGTGACGAGGATACTCTGGTGCTGAAGATACTCTGTTGATGAGGATACTCTGGTGATGAAGATACTCTGTTGATGAGGATACTCTGGTGAAGAGGATACTCTGCTGAAGAGGATACTATGGTGGTGAGGATACTCTGGTGACGAGGATACTCTGGTGATGAAGATACTCTCCTGAAGAGGATACTCTGGTGGTGAGGATACTCTGGTGACGAGGATACTCTGGTGATGAAGATACTCTCTTGATGAGGATACTCTGGTGATGAAGATACTCTGTTGATGAGGATACTCTGGTGATGAAGATACTCTGTTGATGAGGATACTCTGGTGATGATGATAATCTGGTGATGAGGATAATCTGCTGATGAAGATACTCTGGTGAAGAGGATACTCTGGTGATGGGGATACTCTGGTGAAGAGGATACTCTGTTGATGAGGATACTCTGTTGATGAAGATACTCTGGTGATGAGGATACTCTGGTGATGAGGATCATCTGGTGATGAGGATACTCTGTTGATGAAGATACTCTGTTGATGAGGATACTCTGGTGATGAAGATACTCTGGTGATGAGGATACTCTGGTGGTGAGGATACTCTGGTGACGAGGATACTCTGGTGATGAAGATACTCTCGTGATGAGGATACTCTGGTGGTAAGGATACTCTGGTGACGAGGATACTCTGGTGCTGAAGATACTCTGTTCATGAGGATACTCTGGTGATGAAGATACTCTGGTGAAGAGGATACTCTGCTGAAGAGGATACTCTGCTGAAGAGGATACTCTGGTGGTGAGGATACTCTGGTGACGAGGATACTCTGGTGATGAAGATACTCTGCTGAAGAGGATACTCTGGTGACGACGATACTCTGGTGATGAAGATACTCTGTTGATGAGGATACTCTGGTGATGAAGATACTCTGTTGATGAGGATACTCTGGTGATGAAGATACTCTGTTGATGAGGATACTCTGGTGATGACGATACTCTGGTGATGAGGATACTCTGGTGGTGAGGAGACTCTGGTGATGAAGATACTCTGTTGATGAAGATACTCTGGTGATGAGGATACTCTGGTGATGAAGATACTCTGGTGACGAGGATACTCTGGTGATGAAGATACTCTGTTGATGAGGATACTCTGGTGATGAAGATACTCTGTTGATGAGGACACTCTGGTGATGTAGATACTCTGGTGATGAGGATACTCTGGTGGTGAGGATACTCTGGTGATGAAGATACTCTGGTGATGAAGATACTCTGGTGATGAGGATACTCTGGTGATGAGGATACACTGGTGATAAAGATACTCTGGTGATGAGGATACTCTGGTGGTGAGGATACTCTGGTGGTGAGGATACTCTGGTGACGAGGATACTCTGGTGATGAAGATACTCTCGTGATGAGTTTACTCTGGTGGTAAGGATACTCTGGTGACGAGGATACTCTGGTGCTGAAGATACTCTGTTGATGAGGATACTCTGGTGATGAAGATACTCTGGTGAAGAGGATACTCTGGTGACGAGGATACTGTGGTGATGAAGATACTCTGCTGAAGAGGATACTCTGGTGGTGAGGATACTCTGGTGACGACGATACTCTGGTGATGAAGATACTCTGTTGATGAGGATACTCTGGTGATGAAGATACTCTGTTGATGAGGATACTCTGGTGATGAAGATACTCTGTTGATGAAGATACTCTGGTGATGACGATACTCTGGTGATGAGGATACTCTGGTGGTGAGGATACTCTGGTGATGAAGATACTCTGTTGATGAAGATACTCTGGTGATGAGGATACTCTGGTGATGAAGATACTCTGTTGATGAGGATACTCTGGTGATGATGATAATCTGGTGATGAGGATACTCTGGTGATGAAGATACTCTGGTGAAGAGGATACTCTGCTGAAGAGGATACTCTGGTGTAAGGATACTCTGGTGACGAGGATACTCTGGTGCTGAAGATACTCTGTTGATCAGGATACTCTGGTGATGAAGATACTCTGTTGATGAGGATACTCTGGTGAAGAGGATACTCTGCTGAAGAGGATACTCTGGTGGTGAGGATACTCTGGTGACGAGGATACTCTGGTGATGAAGATACTCTGCTGAAGAGGATACTCTGGTGGTGAGGATACTCTGGTGATGGGGATACTCTGGTTAAGAGGATACTCTGTTGATGAGGATACTCTGTTGATGAAGATACTCTGGTGATGAGGATACTCTGGTGATGAGGATCATCTGGTGATGAGGATACTCTGTTGATGAAGATACTCTGTTGATGAGGATACTCTGGTGATGAAGATACTCTGGTGATGAGGATACTCTGGTGGTGAGGATACTCTGGTGACGAGGATACTCTGGTGATGAAGATACTCTCGTGATGAGGATACTCTGGTGGTAAGGATACTCTGGTGACGAGGATACTCTGGTGCTGAAGATACTCTGTTCATGAGGATACTCTGGTGATGAAGATACTCTGGTGAAGAGGATACTCTGCTGAAGAGGATACTCTGCTGAAGAGGATACTCTGGTGGTGAGGATACTCTGGTGACGAGGATACTCTGGTGATGAAGATACTCTGCTGAAGAGGATACTCTGGTGACGACGATACTCTGGTGATGAAGATACTCTGTTGATGAGGATACTCTGGTGATGAAGATACTCTGTTGATGAGGATACTCTGGTGATGAAGATACTCTGTTGATGAGGATACTCTGGTGATGACGATACTCTGGTGATGAGGATACTCTGGTGGTGAGGAGACTCTGGTGATGAAGATACTCTGTTGATGAAGATACTCTGGTGATGAGGATACTCTGGTGATGAAGATACTCTGGTGACGAGGATACTCTGGTGATGAAGATACTCTGTTGATGAGGATACTCTGGTGATGAAGATACTCTGTTGATGAAGATACTCTGGTGATGACGATACTCTGGTGATGAGGATACTCTGGTGGTGAGGATACTCTGGTGATGAAGATACTCTGTTGATGAAGATACTCTGGTGATGAGGATACTCTGGTGATGAAGATACTCTGGTGATGAGGATACACTGGTGATAAAGATACTCTGGTGATGAGGATACTCTGGTGGTGAGGATACTCTGGTGGTGAGGATACTCTGGTGACGAGGATACTCTGGTGATGAAGATACTCTCGTGATGAGTTTACTCTGGTGGTAAGGATACTCTGGTGACGAGGATACTCTGGTGCTGAAGATACTCTGTTGATGAGGATACTCTGGTGATGAAGATACTCTGGTGAAGAGGATACTCTGGTGACGAGGATACTGTGGTGATGAAGATACTCTGCTGAAGAGGATACTCTGGTGGTGAGGATACTCTGGTGACGACGATACTCTGGTGATGAAGATACTCTGTTGATGAGGATACTCTGTTGATGAGGATACTCTGGTGATGAAGATACTCTGTTGATGAGGACACTCTGGTGATGTAGATACTCTGGTGATGAGGATACTCTGGTGGTGAGGATACTCTGGTGATGAAGATACTCTGGTGATGTAGATACTCTGGTGATGAGGATACTCTGGTGGTGAGGATACTCTGGTGAAGAGGATACTCTGCTGAAGAGGATACTCTGCTGAAGAGGATACTCTGGTGGTGAGGATACTCTGGTGACGAGGATACTCTGGTGATGAAGATACTCTGCTGAAGAGGATACTCTGGTGACGACGATACTCTGGTGATGAAGATACTCTGTTGATGAGGATACTCTGGTGATGAAGATACTCTGTTGATGAGGATACTCTGGTGATGAAGATACTCTGTTGATGAGGATACTCTGGTGATGACGATACTCTGGTGATGAGGATACTCTGGTGGTGAGGAGACTCTGGTGATGAAGATACTCTGTTGATGAAGATACTCTGGTGATGAGGATACTCTGGTGATGAAGATACTCTGGTGACGAGGATACTCTGGTGATGAAGATACTCTGTTGATGAGGATACTCTGGTGATGAAGATACTCTGTTGATGAGGACACTCTGGTGATGTAGATACTCTGGTGATGAGGATACTCTGGTGGTGAGGATACTCTGGTGATGAAGATACTCTGGTGATGAAGATACTCTGGTGATGAGGATACTCTGGTGATGAGGATACACTGGTGATAAAGATACTCTGGTGATGAGGATACTCTGGTGGTGAGGATACTCTGGTGGTGAGGATACTCTGGTGACGAGGATACTCTGGTGATGAAGATACTCTCGTGATGAGTTTACTCTGGTGGTAAGGATACTCTGGTGACGAGGATACTCTGGTGCTGAAGATACTCTGTTGATGAGGATACTCTGGTGATGAAGATACTCTGGTGAAGAGGATACTCTGGTGACGAGGATACTGTGGTGATGAAGATACTCTGCTGAAGAGGATACTCTGGTGGTGAGGATACTCTGGTGACGACGATACTCTGGTGATGAAGATACTCTGTTGATGAGGATACTCTGGTGATGAAGATACTCTGTTGATGAGGATACTCTGGTGATGAAGATACTCTGTTGATGAAGATACTCTGGTGATGACGATACTCTGGTGATGAGGATACTCTGGTGGTGAGGATACTCTGGTGATGAAGATACTCTGTTGATGAAGATACTCTGGTGATGAGGATACTCTGGTGATGAAGATACTCTGTTGATGAGGATACTCTGGTGATGATGATAATCTGGTGATGAGGATACTCTGGTGATGAAGATACTCTGGTGAAGAGGATACTCTGCTGAAGAGGATACTCTGGTGTAAGGATACTCTGGTGACGAGGATACTCTGGTGCTGAAGATACTCTGTTGATCAGGATACTCTGGTGATGAAGATACTCTGTTGATGAGGATACTCTGGTGAAGAGGATACTCTGCTGAAGAGGATACTCTGGTGGTGAGGATACTCTGGTGACGAGGATACTCTGGTGATGAAGATACTCTGCTGAAGAGGATACTCTGGTGGTGAGGATACTCTGGTGATGGGGATACTCTGGTGAAGAGGATACTCTGTTGATGAGGATACTCTGTTGATGAAGATACTCTGGTGATGAGGATACTCTGGTGATGAGGATCATCTGGTGATGAGGATACTCTGTTGATGAAGATACTCTGTTGATGAGGATACTCTGGTGATGAAGATACTCTGGTGATGAGGATACTCTGGTGGTGAGGATACTCTGGTGACGAGGATACTCTGGTGATGAAGATACTCTCGTGATGAGGATACTCTGGTGGTAAGGATACTCTGGTGACGAGGATACTCTGGTGCTGAAGATACTCTGTTCATGAGGATACTCTGGTGATGAAGATACTCTGGTGAAGAGGATACTCTGCTGAAGAGGATACTCTGCTGAAGAGGATACTCTGGTGGTGAGGATACTCTGGTGACGAGGATACTCTGGTGATGAAGATACTCTGCTGAAGAGGATACTCTGGTGACGACGATACTCTGGTGATGAAGATACTCTGTTGATGAGGATACTCTGGTGATGAAGATACTCTGTTGATGAGGATACTCTGGTGATGAAGATACTCTGTTGATGAGGATACTCTGGTGATGATGATACTCTGGTGATGAGGATACTCTGGTGGTGAGGAGACTCTGGTGATGAAGATACTCTGTTGATGAAGATACTCTGGTGATGAGGATACTCTGGTGATGAAGATACTCTGGTGACGAGGATACTCTGGTGATGAAGATACTCTGTTGATGAGGATACTCTGGTGATGAAGATACTCTGTTGATGAAGATACTCTGGTGATGACGATACTCTGGTGATGAGGATACTCTGGTGGTGAGGATACTCTGGTGATGAAGATACTCTGTTGATGAAGATACTCTGGTGATGAGGATACTCTGGTGATGAAGATACTCTGGTGATGAGGATACACTGGTGATAAAGATACTCTGGTGATGAGGATACTCTGGTGGTGAGGATACTCTGGTGGTGAGGATACTCTGGTGACGAGGATACTCTGGTGATGAAGATACTCTCGTGATGAGTTTACTCTGGTGGTAAGGATACTCTGGTGACGAGGATACTCTGGTGCTGAAGATACTCTGTTGATGAGGATACTCTGGTGATGAAGATACTCTGGTGAAGAGGATACTCTGGTGACGAGGATACTGTGGTGATGAAGATACTCTGCTGAAGAGGATACTCTGGTGGTGAGGATACTCTGGTGACGACGATACTCTGGTGATGAAGATACTCTGTTGATGAGGATACTCTGTTGATGAGGATACTCTGGTGATGAAGATACTCTGTTGATGAGGACACTCTGGTGATGTAGATACTCTGGTGATGAGGATACTCTGGTGGTGAGGATACTCTGGTGATGAAGATACTCTGGTGATGTAGATACTCTGGTGATGAGGATACTCTGGTGGTGAGGATACTCTGGTGATGAGGATACTCTGGTGATGAGGATACACTGGTGATAAAGATACTCTGGTGATGAGGATACTCTGGTGGTGAGGATACTCTGGTGGTGAGGATACTCTGGTGACGAGGATACTCTGGTGATGAAGATACTCTCGTGATGAGTTTACTCTGGTGGTAAGGATACTCTGGTGACGAGGATACTCTGGTGCTGAAGATACTCTGTTGATGAGGATACTCTGGTGATGAAGATACTCTGGTGAAGAGGATACTCTGGTGACGAGGATACTGTGGTGATGAAGATACTCTGCTGAAGAGGATACTCTGGTGGTGAGGATACTCTGGTGACGACGATACTCTGGTGATGAAGATACTCTGTTGATGAGGATACTCTGGTGATGAAGATACTCTGTTGATGAGGATACTCTGGTGATGAAGATACTCTGTTGATGAAGATACTCTGGTGATGACGATACTCTGGTGATGAGGATACTCTGGTGGTGAGGATACTCTGGTGATGAAGATACTCTGTTGATGAAGATACTCTGGTGATGAGGATACTCTGGTGATGAAGATACTCTGGTGAAGAGGATACTCTGCTGAAGAGGATACTCTGGTGTAAGGATACTCTGGTGACGAGGATACTCTGGTGCTGAAGATACTCTGTTGATGAGGATACTCTGGTGATGAAGATACTCTGTTGATGAGGATACTCTGGTGAAGAGGATACTCTGCTGAAGAGGATACTCTGCTGAAGAGGATACTCTGGTGGTGAGGATACTCTGGTGACGAGGATACTCTGGTGATGAAGATACTCTGCTGAAGAGGATACTCTGGTGGTGAGGATACTCTGGTGACGGCGATACTCTGGTGATGAAGATACTCTGTTGATGAGGATACTCTGGTGATGAAGATACTCTGTTGATGAGGATACTCTGGTGATGATGATAATCTGGTGATGAAGATACTCTGTTGATGAGGATACTCTGGTGAAGAGGATACTCTGCTGAAGAGGATACTCTGTTGATGAGGATACTCTGGTGATGAAGATACTCTGTTGATGAGGCTACTCTGGTGATGACGATACTCTGGTGATGAGGATACTCTGGTGGTGAGGATACTCTGGTGATGAAGATACTCTGTTGATGAGGATACTCTGGTGAAGAGGATACTCTGCTGAAGAGGATACTCTGGTGGCGAGGATACTCTGGTGAAGAGGATACTCTGGTGGTGAGGATACTCTGGTGGCAAGGATACTCTGGTGGCGAGGATACTCTGGTGTTGAGGATACTCTGGTGATGAGGATACTCTGGTGGTGAGGATACTCTGGTGATGAGGATACTCTGGTGGCGAGGATACTCTGGTGGTGAGGATACTCTGGTGATGAGGATACTCTGGTGGTGAGGATACTCTGGTGATGAGGATACTCTGGTGGTGAGGATACTCTGGTGACGAGGATACTCTGGTGATGAAGATACTCTCGTGATGAGGATACTCTGGTGACGAGGATACTCTGGTGCTGAAGATACTCTGTTGATGAGGATACTCTGGTGATGAAGATACTCTGTTGATGAGGATACTCTGGTGAAGAGGATACTCTGCTGAAGAGGATACTCTGGTGGTGAGGATACTCTGGTGACGAGGATACTCTGGTGATGAAGATACTCTGCTGAAGAGGATACTCTGGTGGTGAGGATACTCTGGTGACGAGGATACTCTGGTGATGAAGATACTCTGTTGATGAGGATACTCTGGTGAAGAGGATACTCTGCTGAAGAGGATACTCTGTTGATGAGGATACTCTGGTGACGGCGATACTCTGGTGATGAAGATACTCTGTTGATGAGGATACTCTGGTGATGAAGATACTCTGTTGATGAGGATACTCTGGTGATGATGATAATCTGGTGATGAAGATACTCTGTTGATGAGGATACTCTGGTGAAGAGGATACTCTGCTGAAGAGGATACTCTGTTGATGAGGATACTCTGGTGATGAAGATACTCTGTTGATGAGGCTACTCTGGTGATGACGATACTCTGGTGATGAGGATACTCTGGTGGTGAGGATACTCTGGTGATGAAGATACTCTGTTGATGAGGATACTCTGGTGAAGAGGATACTCTGCTGAAGAGGATACTCTGGTGGCGAGGATACTCTGGTGAAGAGGATACTCTGGTGGTGAGGATACTCTGGTGGCAAGGATACTCTGGTGGCGAGGATACTCTGGTGTTGAGGATACTCTGGTGATGAGGATACTCTGGTGGTGAGGATACTCTGGTGATGAGGATACTCTGGTGGCGAGGATACTCTGGTGGTGAGGATACTCTGGTGATGAGGATACTCTGGTGGTGAGGATACTCTGGTGATGAGGATACTCTGGTGGTGAGGATACTCTGGTGACGAGGATACTCTGGTGATGAAGATACTCTCGTGATGAGGATACTCTGGTGACGAGGATACTCTGGTGCTGAAGATACTCTGTTGATGAGGATACTCTGGTGACGAGGATACTCTGGTGGTGAGGATACTCTGGTGACGAGGATACTCTGGTGATGAAGATACTCTGCTGAAGAGGATACTCTGGTGGTGAGGATACTCTGGTGACGAGGATACTCTGGTGATGAAGATACTCTGTTGATTAGGATACTCTGGTGATGAAGATACTCTGTTGATGAGGATACTCTGGTGATGATGATAATCTGGTGATGAGGATACTCTGGTGATGAAGATACTCTGGTGAAGAGGATACTCTGCTGAAGAGGATACTCTGGTGTAAGGATACTCTGGTGACGAGGATACTCTGGTGCTGAAGATACTCTGTTGATGAGGATACTCTGGTGATGAAGATACTCTGTTGATGAGGATACTCTGGTGAAGAGGATACTCTGCTGAAGAGGATACTCTGGTGGTGAGGATACTCTGGTGACGAGGATACTCTGGTGATGAAGATACTCTGCTGAAGAGGATACTCTGGTGGTGAGGATACTCTGGTGACGAGGATACTCTGGTGATGAAGATACTCTCTTGATGAGGATACTCTGGTGATGAAGATACTCTGTTGATGAGGATACTCTGGTGATGAAGATACTCTGTTGATGAGGATACTCTGGTGATGAAGATACTCTGTTGATGAGGATACTCTGGTGATGATGATAATCTGGTGATGAGGATAATCTGGTGATGAAGATACTCTGGTGAAGAGGATACTCTGGTGATGGGGATACTCTGGTGAAGAGGATACTCTGTTGATGAGGATACTCTGTTGATGAAGATACTCTGGTGATGAGGATACTCTGGTGATGAGGATACTCTGGTGATGAGGATCATCTGGTGATGAGGATACTCTGTTGATGAAGATACTCTGTTGATGAGGATACTCTGGTGATGAAGATACTCTGGTGATGAGGATACTCTGGTGGTGAGGATACTCTGGTGACGAGGATACTCTGGTGATGAAGATACTCTCGTGATGAGGATACTCTGGTGGTAAGGATACTCTGGTGACGAGGATACTCTGGTGCTGAAGATACTCTGTTCATGAGGATACTCTGGTGATGAAGATACTCTGGTGAAGAGGATACTCTGCTGAAGAGGATACTCTGGTGGTGAGGATACTCTGGTGACGAGGATACTCTGGTGATGAAGATACTCTGCTGAAGAGGATACTCTGGTGGTGAGGATACTCTGGTGACGACGATACTCTGGTGACGAAGATACTCTGTTGATGAGGATACTCTGGTGATGAAGATACTCTGTTGATGAGGATACTCTGGTGATGAAGATACTCTGTTGATGAGGATACTCTGGTGATGACGATACTCTGGTGATGAGGATACTCTGGTGGTGAGGATACTCTGGTGATGAAGATACTCTGTTGATGAAGATACTCTGGTGATGAGGATACTCTGGTGATGAAGATACTCTGGTGACGAGGATACTCTGGTGATGAAGATACTCTGTTGATGAGGATACTCTGGTGATGAAGATACTCTGTTGATGAGGATACTCTGGTGGTGAGGATACTCTGGTGATGAAGATACTCTGGTGATGAAGATACTCTGGTGATGAGGATACTCTGGTGATGAGGATACACTGGTGATAAAGATACTCTGGTGATGAGGATACTCTGGTGGTGAGGATACTCTGGTGACGAGGATACTCTGGTGATGAAGATACTCTCGTGATGAGTTTACTCTGGTGGTAAGGATACTCTGGTGACGAGGATACTCTGGTGCTGAAGATACTCTGTTGATGAGGATACTCTGGTGATGAAGATACTCTGGTGAAGAGGATACTCTGCTGAAGAGGATACTCTGCTGAAGAGGATACTCTGGTGGTGAGGATACTCTGGTGACGAGGATACTGTGGTGATGAAGATACTCTGCTGAAGAGGATACTCTGGTGGTGAGGATACTCTGGTGACGACGATACTCTGGTGATGAAGATACTCTGTTGATGAGGATACTCTGGTGATGAAGATACTCTGTTGATGAGGATACTCTGGTGATGAAGATACTCTGTTGATGAAGATACTCTGGTGATGACGATACTCTGGTGATGAGGATACTCTGGTGGTGAGGATACTCTGGTGATGAAGATACTCTGTTGATGAAGATACTCTGGTGATGAGGATACTCTGGTGATGAAGATACTCTGGTGAAGAGGATACTGTGCTGAAGAGGATACTCTGGTGTAAGGATACTCTGGTGACGAGGATACTCTGGTGCTGAAGATACTCTGTTGATGAGGATACTCTGGTGATGAAGATACTCACAAAGTCTTTCTAGGCTGCCGCGGCTTCTCCGTCGTCCAGATGTTAAAAGTCAAGCAGTGGGGAGAGTTAGAAACTTCGTCTTTTAATCTCAATGTCCACGAACAGAGGTCTCCTTTCCGTGAACAGAGACGAAGCCCTCAATACATCAGTTGCAGGCGTCTGTATCTTCCTCCGATGCACTTGGTACGGCATCCGCGATGAAATCCCAGCTTGCTGTCCGCAAGCATGTCCTTATATTCCTCATATGGGCTGTGATCAGCCCCCACCTGTTTGGTCCATGACTCATCCCCCCTCCCTCTGGAAAGGGCGTTAAGTCGAACATTGCCTGTATGACTCATTTATTTCATCAGTTTCTAGATTCTTCTCTCGACTACACCCAACATCTGGTCTTGATTACTGCAAGTCATTCTGACTAATACATTTCTATCTCAGCTCCAGTCTTACAGACATTTGTTAAACACTCATTACATTTGTTTAAATCACTTCTATGCAGTTAAACATTTGTTACATATTTGATTAGAACATTTCGTTATATTATTCATACATTTTATCTGTTTGATTACACTTCAACGTTGAATATATGCTTTGTGTGCTTATAGCCTGACTTCTCTCCCTTAAATGTGTCGACATGTTACCGAGGCAGCTCTGAGAGGTCAACTCTTCTTGACACCCCCTTCTTGAGGTCTCAAGCTGCCGTATTGTGCCCCAAGTAATCTTCTAGGAACTCATCGTCGTCCTCGGCGGTGATGATGAGAACGTCGTCCTCCGGCTCGGATTCGTGTTGCCAGCTGTCGAGCACTATCAGGCCCTCCAGGCCTGGTGGCTGGAGATCCAGGAGGGCGTTGTCATCTTCTTCGTCATCTATGGCATCCTTCATCTGCTCGTCCAGGCTCAGGACCAGGGCCAACACATTCTGGTTCAGAATGCTGTCTGGGGAGAGGGAGGCCGGAGTAGGGACGGGGCTGGTTGCTGCTTTGTCCTCCTCCTCGCTTGGAACTATCAATCCTTCAGGGATTACCTCCACCAGCTCGCCGCAGTCCTCGTCGTATCCCCACATCCCCATTAGATTTGGTACTACCCCTGCGAGCATCGTCTGGCTACCCACGTCTCGGTGTTCCACACCCGTGATGCTTGCCGTGTCGTTGTCTTCTTCTGGAGTTGGTACTGGATACTGCAGGGCGGGCAGGCGTGGTCCAATGACGACGAAGCGGCCATCGGTGAGGTGGGTGCTGGACACCCGGATGCCATCAGGATACGCCCATATTTTTGTGTATACTGGGCAGTATACACCATCAGCATAGAGCAGGACCTCCGGTGGGGTTCTTCCAGCGGAAGTCCACACTGGTTTTGCTTTAGCCTCTAATTCCATACAGTCGACTACATTCATCGCAGGCATATAAGGGGTACTTCCTTTGCAGAAGAGGCCGCTGGCTGCTCCTACCGGGAATTGCCCCAGGTAGCATTGGGTGCACCATAGGGCTTGGTTTACCTCCCACAGGTGCAACATTAGCTCCGGAGGAATCCCACAGCGGACACAGCAGACCTCCTCCTGAATGTTGTTGAACACAAAGACTTCATTAATCATTACATTTTCAGCGCAATTTTTACAAGCCAAGCTTTAGCAAGCAGGGGGTGGTCTTATTTTCATTCTTTTTTAAGGCCCCCTCTCAGTATTGGAGCGCTTTGCAGAGCGCCGCAGAGCCAGAGAATGCAGCCATGGAGATGCCAACACCATTGGAGGAGGTGTTAGGCCTGGGCTTGTAGGCCTAACCCTTCTTGGAAACAAAGGCTCATACAGCATGAGCCAGGCTGCTATCCCGATTGATGATTCAGAACCTGACCAGTAGATGGCGACAGTTATGCCCCAACCTATGCCCCAAAGAGCAATGGCGCCGATCTTGTGGAGCCAACGCCCTCTTCCTCTTTCTTTGATAGCCATGGTCATGACCACGAGATACGTCAGGGCCGCAAACGCCAGAAAGGCCTCGACGATTGCCGAGACCATCTTCAGGGGGTTGTAGAAAACTGCAGCGACGTCGATTCCCATCCAGATGATCAGCATTCCACCCTTTACTAGACCGCAGCGAGTAGAGTCGATGTGGATTCTCCCCAGGAGGTATGTAGCGAACCATGTCAGGGTAAGCCACAGCGATCCTCGATAGATGTTTTCAATCGCTGTTTTCAGACACCCTACAGCCAGGGCTAGTATTCTTAGCGGCTGATTCATGGACCATTCGCCCAGGCAACAGTAGAAGAACCATATGATCTCAAGGACCCAAAAGTCCAGGTCGGTTAAGCGAATAAATGGCCTGCATCTGCGTGCTGTGTCGGAGGAGTTCTGTAATGCTTCAGTTACACTGATTCCGAAGGTGGTCATGCCTGGAGGTACAATAGTTGTGGTGTTGGTCATACTCACTCCGAAGGTGGTCATGCCTGGGGGATAAGTGGTGTTCATGCCTGGAGGTGCAATGGTTGTGGTGTTGGTCATGTTGGTCATCTTGGCTTTTTATTCGCTCTTATTTCAGTATGAGGCTCTTGGTTGAGGTTCCGGGTCTGCAATGGCTATGGTGCTCCAGTTGTTCACCCTTTATAGGTGGGTGGACTCCTCCTTCCTTCGTGGGAGGAGTCCCTTCTTCACTTCTCCTTTTTCCTTCAACTTCCCCTTAAAGCACGAGGCAACAGTGGCTGCTACCCCGCCCTTAATGGCGGCACAGATTATCAGGCCCACGATGACAATTCCAATTATCATCAACAAATAAGGCCAAAGCCAGGAGAACAAACTCCCCATCCAGCCCTTTATGACCGTGAATCCTTCTCCAATCTTCCCTGCCACTTCTTCCACTACGATGGTTGCGGTCCCGACTATGGAGGCGCCCGTTAGTTCGATCCAACTGCACTCGTGTTCTCGTCGGCCGCTCCCGCAACTCAGCCAGTGTTCTTCTGGCTCGTAGCATGTTCCGTTCCCGTAGAGGCGGTTAGCTCCTACCCATTCAAATCCTTTGTCTTCTTTACCCTCGCAGAGGCTTTTCCTGAAGGCGTGGCCCTCAGCTAAAAAGACTGTAGGGTCGGTTACTGGGGGAATGATTTGGCCGTTCACGTTCACTCTGTCTTTCATGCGATGGCCCAGGATTAAGTTGGTACAGCTGCTAGTCAGAGGCCCTGACCGTCTCCATTTCCCATCTTTAGCCTTCACCCAGGTTACTTCTTGCACGTGGGTTTCATATTCTGTTCCATAGTGGGTCTGGCAATGGTCTTCCCATCCTGGCACAGTCTCACAATGTCCCCCGGCCAGGCTGATGTTGCAGGTCGTGTTTCCTCGGTTGCATTCCATCTTCCAGGGCCGTGGGCCTATATATGGTTCTGGTCGGCTCCAAACCCCAGGCCAGATGTCTCTTTCTTTCGAGTATACTGTGGCCAGGTACTGATACTTCACCCAGTAGTTGTTGGTTTGAGTTAGACATGGCACCACCCATTCTAACACTTCATCCTTCTGTAGGCCCCACCAGGTTGAGCTGTCGTCCCGAGTGTGGGCCTCTTTCCATGCCTGCAGGGTTCCTTTGATCGTCTGGTTCGTCTTCAGGCCTGTGCAGTCATATAGCCACGTTCCCCAAGCCCGATACCACTCTTGCCAGAGTGTGCATCTCGGGGAGGCGCCGTCGGCTAGATACTCTGTTCCGTTCAGAGCGATGAACATTTTGTTGGTCACACAAGTGTCAATTTTTTGGAAATCCCCTCTTGGGGCTGTCATTAACTCCTCGGGTTTCGGCAGCTTTTGTACATACATGTCGGTCGTCCTTGGTCCCAAAAGGCCGTAGCTGGCTCTGGAGTATCCCTCCGTGAAGGCCCCTTTAAAATGCTTTAGCTCGGTTATCCATATCCACGGCAGGGTGTTGTTAAGCCAGGCCTCGTGCCGGGCATTAGGTTCGGGTAGATAGATGAACTTATGAGCCTGATACTGTGGTTTGTTTACCGGAGTTATTACGAAGTAATTCTGACCTTCGCAATAAAAGAACACATTCCAGAAGCACTTGTCTAGGAGAGGGAGCTTTTTTGTTTTACAATGCTGCGTCCATTTCCTGCTCCTATTTCTCCGAAGACTGTCACTTGACTTGAAGAGTGGCGGCGGCTGCGGCTGCTCTTCTTTTTCCTCTGAAGCCGTCTCTGAAGCCGTAGGTTGTACTTCCTCTTCTTCTTCTTCCTTCTCCTGCGTGTCATTCACGGCTCGGCTGGTGAGGTTGTTCCGCTGGCAGTCGGTGGAGTTTCCTAGTGTGGTGTTACCTAGTGGCCTCACCTTAACTTTAATCCGCCGTGGTTTACGTCGCGGTTGTGTGGCCTCACAGGTGAGATTGTAGTGTCCCCAGAACATTCCTTCTGCCGGTAAAATCACCAAACACGTATCATTGCGGTGGCTCGCTGCATAGGTTACCTCGGGTTTCCAGTATCCCTCGTTCCCTTGCTCTGCCCATGAGACACATGCCCATGAACAGTACCAGCCTGGGACACCGTTTTCGGGGTAGATCCAATTACACTGTGCCCGTTTTTCTTCTTGTGCTTTCTTCATCATTACCGTAATCTTCATCTCCGCTCCCAGCGTAGATACTTCATCTATCCTCCATGTCGAATTCTCTATTATCTTCTGGAATTCGCCTGCCCAGTCTGTTTCTTCACCCGTGTCGTTGATTCTCGAATCGTTGATTTTCTGTTCCCAGATAGTCATCCACGCGATGATAGTAGCTGTCAGGTTCGGTGCCGTCCCACCCCCTTCTTGGACTTGACTGGTTGCATTAGACCCAACGTCAAGGTCCAACCGGGGCGAGGGGCTCTTCCGTCCAGCGAGTTGGGAGAGAACGATCGTTCCAGAGTCGACCGTCCAGCATGTCTGGTCGAACGTCTTTGTGGTAGTGTAGGACACCCTCACATGAGTGAGGGCCCATGGGATACTACCATAGTAGTACAGTATAGCCAGGACAAGGCACAGTCCTGTTAGTACTGCTACTACTTTAGCCATTAAGCAAAGCCATAGTCGTTTTCTATTCCGTGGTCGTTCACTTGATTGGTCCAGTCGCTTGCCGGGGCGTCTTAATGAGACGGGGGTAAAGGATGAGGATCGCCTAAATTCATGAACTCTCCCGTGAAGTAGCGGGAGGTCCATGGTCTCGGATTCTGCAGTGCCCCGGTCGGTATCACTTCTGGAAGAGGAGCGAGGCAGCCGGAGCTGAGGCGCGGGGGAGAGTCAGGATCGCACTGACTAATCCTGCCCTTCAGGAGCTGGTGATATAGCACCGATGGGTATCTGCCAATGGCTAAGTCCAGCCCCCTCCACACCCATTGGTAATAGGTGACGATTAACGAGGGGGGGCATGGGGGGGGTCCAAAGCAACCCTCGTTCCCAGCATTTTTTTGGAGCCGCAGCCATGCGTACACCTGCCTGTCCACCGGGGCGATAAGGTTCCGGACTTTGGCAAGAGTTGCGTATAACGGCTGGCCGTTGTCCGTCTGGAGCTCCGTCACTTTAGCCCACGCTGCAGAGGGTTCGTGAAGGGCAAGCCCCCAAGTCCGCAATCTGGAAGGAGGCAATGCCCTCATGCTCAGGCATGGGTCCGGGTTCGGTGGGCCAAGGCCTGGCAGGCGGTAATGCACCGTACGCAACGGCATGTCTTGGTTCTCAATTACACAGCGCGCTCTGTTTTTCACGTGGAGCGCTATGAGACGCTGCATGACCGGGCTGGTGGTCCAGATTAAGTTCTCACCGAGCCAAAGATCAACATAGTCGTCTTGCAAATAATCAGCATAGTTAGGACCCCATCGCAACTTCAACCGTAGACCCATAACTGTGATGAAAACGGTATTCAGGATCCAGGGGGACTGGTCAGGACAAGGGAGGACTGGCTGCAGCAGCCACGGATGGGTCCAATGGACCATGGCTCTGTCATATTGGAGTTGCCATCCTGTGCGAAAAGCAGTCAGCAATTCCGCCTTCCCGGGTATTGACAGGTCAAACGAGCGCCTATATTCGCCATTGCTGCAGAAATAGGCGCCGGATCCACAGAGGCCTTTTCGGTATGCAAAATCGCGTTGGGGTCTGTCCAAATAGACACTTTCGTTAGGCAATTGCAGATATGGCCTTTTTTGTTTGAGGAGAGACAGAGAGACACTTTTTAGTTCCCTGCAATCCTTGTTTGGTGGGTTTGGCAGCGACATGTTGACAATCAAGTTCCGTTTTTTCCAGCAGCTATACTTTTCTAAGTGCTGCTACTGCGAGGCTTTCCACCCCGCTGCAGTTTGCGAAATGACTTCCGTGCCCAAGCGGTCAAACCTTTTGCGTCTGCGCGTGGGTTTGGAGGAGGCACCGCCTCATCCGCTCTGGTCAGTTCCACCCCGACGGAGTACACACCGTCGAATGGAACCATCACGGTTTTCAGCGTCACCATGACGCGCATTGTGCTGGCCTCCCATGTAGGCGTTGCCGCTCTGGCCGCCCAGGAGCCCGGTAGTTGCATAACACCGTCTCTGCGCCACCCTTCTGGGGTGACCGTGAAAATCTTACTCTTTTCCTTGGTCCTGGCACCGGTATGGTGGAAGGCGTCCAGATCCGTGATGGTATACTGGAGATTTGTGCCGCGAGCACCAGCTTCTGTTGGCACCGGGGCAAGCTCATGTATAGGCACATCAGGATCACAAAACACATCTTCGATTAACAGACGCCAGGTTGTGAGTTCCCAGGGCCCCAGCCACCCCTCTCGCGTTGCCATTTCTAAGCGGCAATCGGGTAAGGCTGCTGCGGTGGCTGCGTAGCCTGGGTCATCAGGGTTGCGAAAGACCCTGAAGGCCGCTGGGATCTGTACAGAAGCCAGCGGTGGGTTGGTAACTTCAGCCTGATCTGGGCTGTATGGCCAGTTCCTTTGCACTGACTCCCACCAGGATCTCATGGGGACAGCACTACGGTAGCCACTTGCTTCGTGTGGACCCCCGTCGAGTGGGCGCATAGATGGTGCCGAGGGTTCCCCAGTCTCCGAGTCGAGAGGTGTGTCAACAGGAGCGGCAGCACCCTCACCTTCCCATGAGGCGGGCGCCAGGGTTTGTATTGGCTGAAGAAACTTTCTCACCTGCCATCCGTCGGCTGTTCCAGCACGCACCAGCATTCCATTTTGCTGGAGTACGGAACAATACGCACAGAGGTGCAGCCTGTGTCCATCCCATTGGCAGACACAGTCCTTAAGGTTCAGCTTCGTCCCACGCAGGTCCCACTGGACGACGAAGTGCAACCTTGGTAACATGCCTATACGACAGAAACCGCATACATATGCATCCAAAACCTTCACTGGTTTGTGGGTCATATGGTTAAATTCTTTTCTTCGGCCTGTGACCCGGAGTGGTTTCTGGTTTCCGGGTCCCTGCCATATCAGGTCCAGGGTGGTCGGCTCCATGCAGACCACACAGTTATTCTTGACTTCTCTCCATGTTAAAACTTCTTTCTCTTCCGAGAGAAAGCCTTTCTTCGCATATTCTAACTTCTTCAGGGCTCTTCCTGCCCAGAGCCCCGTAGTACTCCTTCTCATGTTAACCACCCCTTTGACATTGGCCACTCTGACAAAGGGTGGTAAAGCTTGTATGTTGGTGGCCATTCTTGAGTTCCTGGTTTTCTCCTAGTACGGAACTGGCTTCAGCTGCCCTACTCCTTGGATTCCTTTCTTCTTGAGTTGAACAGTATTACTGTCCAAAATCTTGACAATTATGTCTGATTTATCGTACTTGGCTTTGACTGCAGAGTTAGAAGCACCGACCTGAGCCTTGATCCAGACGCGCTGTCCTACTCGAAGTGGCACCTTTTGCTCAAGCTTGGGCTCTTTGTCTTCTGAGCCCCGCCCCACTTCCTGTGATGTGAAGGGGCGGCGCATCAGCTCCTCCGCAGGGGAGGGCCTGTCACTTCGGTAGCGGTCGTTCAGGGTTTTGGCGATTTCCAGGGTCTTAGTGCTCCATTCTCTCGTGTTGGCATTTTTCCCAATCCAACTTTTCACCAAGCCAATGGTCCTTTCCACCACCCCGTTAGCCTGGGGGGTGTATGGGGGAGAGTAGATCCTCATTACCCCATGCTGTTGGCACCACTGGTCCACTTTTGCGTTGCGAAAATGCGTTCCGTTGTCAGTCCTGAGCTCTTTAGGCAATCCTAAGTAGCCACAGACTTGGTCCAGCATGCTAACAACACTGTTGCCATTAGCTTTTCTTACTGCTTTTGTGGTTACATACCCTGACATGGAGTCCACTAGCACCAACAGGTACTTTTCTCCACATTTACCCGGTACCCCTAAGGGTCCTGCCACATCCATGCAGATAGAACCCCAGGGTACGGTACTTTTAATGGTGAGTCCTCCCACTCTTTGTCCTCTCCTTCCTGCGTTGTATCGACCACACAACTCACAGTCTTGAAGGATTCTGCGGACTTCTTTTTCAGGAATCCAGAGTCGCTGCTTTTCCAGTTCCCTTCGTGTTGGAACGGTGCCTGCATGTCCAAGTGCTCCATGCACTGCTTGCACCACTTCCTTCACATTCTCTTCTGGGACTACCCGTCCTTTGGGCAAATCTTCCCACTTCTCGATCCCAACAAAGACAATTTGTCTCATCTGGACGAAACTATCCACTTCTTCGTTTCCTTGCCAATGAGTTCCTGCTCGCGTGTGGGCCCTCTGGTGCACCACTTCGAGCTCCATTGTTAGCCGCAATTCGGCTATTTTTCTCCATAGGTTTTCGTGAGCTACTTTCTTGTTTTTAGCACTCTCAAAACCATTTTCTTCCCATATGGACAGGTCTTCATCAAGGGCCTGAGCACAGTAATAACTATCAGTTATGACTCTAGCTCTTTTCACCTTTCTTCTCTCCAACTCGAGCAAACCTTCCAGTATCGCTGTTACCTCCCCGGTCTGGGCACTGCCGGGGATTTGGCCTCTTTGTCTGAAGCGCTCCTTCTCCTTGTGTTTGAGAATGAAGCCCCAGTAGGCTTTGTCGTCTTGTCCTTTTCGCGAGCCGTCGGTGTATAGAGTCCACTCTATCGGTTCGGCTGGCTTCTCGTCCTGCGTCGTCTTTTTCTTACTCACGGGTTGTGCAGGGCCGATTTCGAGGTCTGGGTCCAGCAGGATGTCTTCCCAACGTCCCCACCTCGCGTTCGTCGCCTTCGTGCTTTCTACCGTGGCTTTTCTCAGGAATCGATGGACCTGGCTTTGCGTGAGGACCCTGATGCCCTGTCCTTGGGCAAGGTCTTTCAGAGTGCTCCAATATCTTGCCAGTACTGCCAACTCCTTCTCTTCTGCTGGATATTTCTTTTCCACTGAGGACAGGGTGTAGCTCCACAAAGTGACTATTCCCCCGCCCTCGTTGCACACTTTTACCACTGCGTCATCGTCGTTGCAACTGACCTCTGCCACCAGCTTTGTTGTAAGGCTTCGTGGCTCCAGCCGCAAAGCTTCTTTAATGGCTGTCCGCAGGTTTTCCAAACTGTTTTGATCCGTTGCGGTCCATTCCCACTTCTTGTGGGCATCTTCTGGCTTTTCTTTTCGTAGTTTTACATACAGTGGTCTTGCATGCTTCTGGTAGCTAGGGACATGGTCCCTGACATAGTTGCAGAGCCCCAGCACTCTCTGTAGTTCGTTCAGCGAGGTTGGCGGGTCGATCTGCTCCACTTTTTCCCGGAATCCGTCTGAGAGTCCCAGGTCGTTGGAGACCTGGAAGCCCAGGTAGTTCACTTGGAATCGTCCAAATTGGCATTTTTTCAGATTTAATTTCAAGCCTGCCGCTGTTAGTCGTTCTGTGACTTTTCTCAATTTTTTCAGATGTTCTTCTTCGGTGTCGTCCGCAATGAACACATCATCGATGTAGATTGTTGTCTCTAGGCCGTCAAGTATGTCCATTACTGCCGACTGGAAAACATTCGGAGAGTTTTTGTAGCCTCGCGGTAGCCGTTCCCAGACGTACGCTTTACCTTTGTGGGTGAACGCTGTCTTGCTTTGGGAGGCTTTGGCTAGCCTCAACGAGAAAAATCCGTTTGCCAGATCTATGCAGGATTTGTACCTCTTTAGTCTTAGTGTTTTCAGCGTCCCTTGGGGGTTGATCAGGCTGGCGCGGTTGGCGACAGTCCTGCGGTTGAGGGCCTTGAAGTTGATAACAGGTCTCCATCCTCCTCCCGATGACTCAGGCTTCTTAACTGCCTGTATTGGGCTGTTTGTGATGGGATTTGGCTCCTCGCGCACCACTCCTAGTTCGCTGAGTTCCGTGACTATTAGGTCCATTTCTGCAACGGCCCCTGGATTCAGGGGGTATTGGCGGACAGGCGGGTGTACACCCCCTTCTATGGTGTGGGTGTATTTCGCACCCATGTCTCCACAGTCATTTTTGAACCTAGCCACTCCGGCTTTGGAAAGTATGTCTTCTAGCGTTTCTTTTCCCTCCGGAGAAAGGTCGCTGTCTTCGATTTGTTGCTTGGTTACCTCTGGAATGTTCACTGGTTTGTACCACTCCGGCGATAACGATCCCATCTGGATTAGTTTTGCCCCGAGGACTCTGAGTCGCTGTTGTATTGGGGTACGATTTCCTGAGCTGCTATGCAGCTCTTTTAGGTCTGTTATTGTCATTAAATTGTAGGGTCCTAGAGCCCATACAACTCCTTTCCAGACGCCAAACGGAATCTTTTTGATGGTTCCGTCGGCTAGTTGAACAGTGGTGTCCTTTTGTTTCAAGGCATTTGCGGGTCATCGACACTTCGGCTCCAGTATCTACCTGATAGGGGATTCCATCCACGTCGGTGTATATGTCGTCCCCCACCCAATAGGCATGATCCACTGTGACCCGCGCCCGCTTAGCCATTACTTTCTCTGCCCTTCGCTCCCAGCTTCCATGCGGGAGGCACGAAGGGCCTGTTTCTGTTCTGTTGTCAGCTTGTTGTAATCCTCGGTAGAGAGAAAACCGCTATTGTTGGCTGGTGGGGGCCGTGGCCCCTCCTGTTGTTGATCCGGCTGGGCCCTGTGGTAAACGCCCTGCCTCTGGAAGCCTTCTTGCCTTGGAGCTCCCTGCTCCCTCTGGTTGCCTTGTGGACCCCTCTGAGGTCCTTGCTCTCGCGGGTAGCCTTGGTAGCCTTGAGAACCCCTCCGGAATCCTGGCTCACGCTCGTAGTTTTGTGGACTCCTCTGGAATCCTCCCGACTGCCTTCTCTGTGTCTGTGAAGGACCGGGTCCCTCTGTGGGCCTTGCGTTGTCATACGAGGGCCTGGGAGCCGGCGGCTTCGGCTGGTTTCCTTTTTCTCTTTTGTCTTCCAAGTGTTTTTTCTTCAAATCCCACTTTCTTACTGTTTCTTGGATTTGCTCTGTGGTACTTTTGTTGATGTTTAGGGTCACAAAATCGATGTCATTCATTAGGCCCTTTGTCAGCTTCCTAAGGACTTGCACACTTCTGTCCGGCGGAATCGCCTGTCGCAAGGCGTACCACGCCTGGGTGAGAGTTTGCCCTTTGTCTAAGCTTTTTCTTGCCTTGTCGATGTGTGACTCCTCGTCTTCGCAGTCTTCCAACACTAATCTTCGGTAGTGCTGTTCCTGCGGTTTCTTCGGGACCCATCGGTTGGTCCGTCACATGAGCCAGCCACAATCTTTTCGCCTCATCGTTCGTGGAACTGGCTTTTACCATAAGCCATTTCTGTGTCAGGTATTCTTGCACTGATTCTTTTGGGTCTCGGTTCGTCACCATCGCCTTGATCTTTTTGAACTCACCAAAGCTCTGGGTGGAAGCCTGCATCTTTGTTATGCAGTCATTTTCTTCAGCGGTGGCGAGGCAGCTGCTTCGTGTGAGGCTCTGCCCTTGAGGTGGCTGTTCGTCTTCGCTGTCCGAGATGTCGTGCCGCAGCGCTTTTTCTTCCTCCGCAGCCAGCTTGTAGGCTGCTTTCTTCAGGCGTCTCAACATGACGTCGTACACGATTGTCACAAAGCCTGTGCGAAAGTTACCCGTTAGCTCCGTGGCTGTTGCGAGGGAGCCGTAGGTCGGGGTCATTAGAAAATTCGCCCATTCTCCTTTTTTCGCGTAGACCATTGTTCCTTTCATTCCCTCGAGGTCGTGCATCCATATTTCTGGAACGTCATAACCTGTTTGACCGACCTCTGGAGCATAGGCTTTTCTTCCGTCTTTGGTGGTCATGGGCCCGTAACGTTCGTCTCGGGGGAATTTCTGCGAAGCCGTGTACACTGAAACAAGGGGCAGCGCGTTCTTCTTGCCTTTTCTGCTTCCCATCTTCAGGTCGGTTATTCCTCCCGGAGCCTCGTATTCGATGGAGGTCAGGCTTGGTGCCGTTTCTTCTTCATCTGAACTTACATCTGCAGCGCCTTCTTGCTCTTCCCTCTCTGGTTCTGCGGACAGTGAGGCCGGCTGAACTGGTTCTGGCGTTCTCTGTGGAGTCCTGGGACTTTCCCTGCTCCCGCCGGGACTTTCGAACCTTATCATGGGCGCTTCTCCTCCTCCGGAGTAGCGCATTGTCTGCAGGCCGACGGACTCTGCTGGGCTGGTGATCCCCCGTGGTGGTCTGGTTGGCGCGGGGGTTTCCACTTCTGTCTGTACCGCTACTGCCCGGGGAGAGGGGATTGGAGTTCTTCTTTCCATTGGAGGTTTTTCCTGGCTTGAGCTGACCTGTGGACGTCGCTCCTCCCGACCTGAGGGACCGGGTGTTGATTCCTGGTAGCTCCTCTGCTCCGTCCTGGTTTCTTTCTTCAATCTTGCTGATGACGGAAGCCGTGGCAGAACTGCTTTCACCACTGGGGCTCTCTCGTCCTCATATTTCGGCTGTCCTGCCCTCCAGTTGTTTGGCCCCTCAGTTTTGAAGAGGGGTCTCAGTATTCTCTCTTTTCTCTCGTGGTATTGGGCCACCGAGGTGACTATTACCAACTCGCGGATGTTGCTCCACCCGTGGGAAGCTTTCATCAGGAGGTGCAGAATCCTCATTGCCGCTTCTTCTGCTACCTCCCAGGGTAGGTTGCCGGATCTGGCCCCGTCATTGCATATAACGACTCTTTTGAAGGCCAACTCGCTCGCTCGGGTGACACCTTTTTCTAATGCCTCCTCTATGCTGTCCCGATAGGCGTCTTGATCTTCGCCATCCTCATATCTTTCGATCGGTACGTGTAGCACCGCATAATGGCTTGATGCTCCGCCGCTCGTAACCACCACTTCCTCCTGGTTCTGTCTATATCCCTGGAGGCGCACCTCAAGTTCTTCTTTGTAGGGGCTGCCTGCCTCTCTTACCAGACTCTTTCTGAACCGGGAGATATGCGGCTTTAGATGTGAGTTGGTTAAGACAACCAATCCGTGGCTGTCTATGTCCCAAGGCTCTCCGAAGTGGTTATATGCGGTTAACCCTGTCTGGTTTGCATATTTTTTGGTCCCCTCGGGCATCTTTTTCAATTTTTGAAGATGCTCTTCTGGGTTCGGGGAGTGAACGTGTCTGGTCTTACCCCGAGCCTTCTTGTGCCTCCCCGGCACTGGGCCGTTGTAGTCCTGCAGGACCTGTCTTACTGCAGCGGGCGTCGTGGATCCCATGGAAGCCGGGAGCGGTTGGTACCCGTCGCTTTTGTTCAGTGATGAGTTGAACAATACTTCATCCTCCTCCGAGTTTTCCTCGTCTTTGCTGCTGCTGTCCTGTTCGTCTCCCGCTTCGGCTTCCGAGGACGCCTCCGCGGAGGAGTCCGTGTGCACCTCGGTCCCGTTGGTGCTGAGCTGATCTTCGAGGGGAAGCGCGTTGTAACTTGGTTGTACGGCTATGTATGCCGCTATGGCTTCTCGCTCATTTTGACTTTCTTTGTGGCGGGGGGTGGCTTTTACATTCTTCTGTATAGTCACTGCCCCCGCTACAATTTCTGCAGCCAGCATCTTCACGACTGAGTCGTATTCTTTTGACGGGCTGATTACGGTGACTATTTTTCCTTTAATGACTTTCATTACCTCCAGCCACCAACGTAGCCATTCTGCCACCTTCAGTTTGCTTTTCGGGGGTCCTTCACACCCTACTACTGCCGCCACCAGTCCTGAATCAAGGGCAAGGGGAGCAAGATAACCCCCCTTCTTTTCGCAACACTCTTTTACTTTTTCTCCCACCTTCGCCTTATCTGCTTCTTCATGCAGCACGATCAGGTGTTGTTGAACAGATTTGTCCCAGGTGTCCCATCCTCTTCCATTCAGGATGATCTGATGTTGGACCTCGCTTCTGCGTTGTGGCCCCGGTCTCGGTTCTGGTGTCGGTTCTCCCGATGTCGCTCCTTGTAGTCCAGCGGCGTCCGCGTCCCGGTCCCTGCTGTCGTCTGCTGCCTGGTCCGGGGTCGATGTCGCTGGCGCGTCCTGCTGAGCCGTCGCCGTCTGCGGGCTGCCTCCGTCGCCGTCGGGTCCGCTCTGCTGTCCGTTGGCGATTCCTCCATCAGGGCCGTTGGCTCGTCCCGCTGGGTCGCCTCCGCCGCTATCGGATCCTCCGGGCGATATGTCCATCTTGGACTTTGTCTTTGTCTTTGTTGTCTCGAGTCGCCTTCCTCCCAAAGCCTCTCGTCGCGCGTTGAGGAAGGGATGGGATCAGGCTCTGGTCCCTCTACAGGTCGGGCGAGTCTGGTCGATGCTCCCCGTCGCCTGCGGATTCTCCTGTGTTGGCCTGTAAATACCACACACAGCTTCGATTCGTGGATGTCTTCGCAATCGGACTCTTCGAGGCTTGGGCAGCTTTGCTTTCTACCCCAACGCCTCACCTCAGGTCTTTTCGTACACGAACGACAGCCTCTCTTAGCTGCCGGGGTTCTTCTTTTAGACTCAACGTACTCCTTTTCCGTCGAGCCCCACGTTGGGCGCCACGTGTTAGATCCTGGGTACTTCTGGCCCGATACGGGGCTAATTACTGACTCAGCTCTCTATTAAAAGATTCTCGAGCTGGTGTTCTGGCGAGGGAACTCGCCTGGCTCCGCTAACTGCCGTTACTCCCAACGTCTACCCTGCTTCCTCCGGTCTGAGCGCACTCGGCCGAGAGACCAGTCCTGGCCCCGGGCGCTCCCACCAGTCGCGTCGGTTATGGCAGCTTCCCTCTTATGGATCCGTGCTCTTGGTAAATGCCAGGTTAGGTTTTAACGGCTAGGATTAATTCTTGCTAAAACCGTAAGGGATTGTTAAGTGGATTCTGTCATTAGGATAACCTTTCAGAACTCAGTTGTTAGACATACAGTAGCTTTAACTTTTTACTGTCACGAGGAACTCTTTTACTACTTTCAGCAAATGAATGCACTTGAGAATTTCACTTTAAATGCAGATTAGATATTTATTGCAGGTTATATTTAGTTAGTTTGCAAGGGTTACAGCTACAGCTCACATAAAATGTCACTACACATGATTAGTCAATTTAATTATCTTCTTCGATTATACTCATTAGTTTTAGTTGCAGAGACGGCTCGGTCGGAGCTGGATTTCAATGGTGCGATGATGGTTCTTTTGGAGTTGTTAGGAGCGAAGGTCCGGCCGGACCCTCGGTCCTCCTGCTCTGCAACGGAGCCCGTTCAACAGTTCCTCAAAACTCAGTACAAAGTCTTTCTAGGCTGCCGCGGCTTCTCCGTCGTCCAGATGTTAAAAGTCAAGCAGTGGGGAGAGTTAGAAACTTCGTCTTTTAATCTCAATGTCCACGAACAGAGGTCTCCTTTCCGTGAACAGAGACGAAGCCCTCAATACATCAGTTGCAGGCGTCTGTATCTTCCTCCGATGCACTTGGTACGGCATCCGCGATGAAATCCCAGCTTGCTGTCCGCAAGCATGTCCTTATATTCCTCATATGGGCTGTGATCAGCCCCCACCTGTTTGGTCCATGACTCATCCCCCCTCCCTCTGGAAAGGGCGTTAAGCCGAACATTGCCTGTATGACTCATTTATTTCATCAGTTTCTAGATTCTTCTCTCGACTACACCCAACATCTGGTCTTGATTACTGCAAGTCATTCTGACTAATACATTTCTATCTCAGCTCCAGTCTTACAGACATTTGTTAAACACTCATTACATTTGTTTAAATCACTTCTATGCAGTTAAACATTTGTTACATATTTGATTAGAACATTTCGTTATATTATTCATACATTTTATCTGTTTGATTACACTTCAACGTTGAATATATGCTTTGTGTGCTTATAGCCTGACTTCTCTCCCTTAAATGTGTCGACATGTTACCGAGGCAGCTCTGAGAGGTCAACTCTTCTTGACACTCTCGTGATGAGGATACTCTGGTGACGAGGATACTCTGGTGCTGAAGATACTCTGTTGATGAGGATACTCTGGTGATGAAGATACTCTGTTGATGAGGATACTCTGGTGAAGAGGATACTCTGCTGAAGAGGATACTCTGGTGGTGAGGATACTCTGGTGACGAGGATACTCTGGTGATGAAGATACTCTGCTGAAGAGGATACTCTGGTGGTGAGGATACTCTGGTGACGAGGATACTCTGGTGATGAAGATACTCTGTTGATGAGGATACTCTGGTGATGATGATAATCTGGTGATGAGGATAATCTGGTGATGAAGATACTCTGGTGAAGAGGATACTCTGCTGAAGAGGATACTCTGGTGTAAGGATACTCTGGTGACGAGGATACTCTGGTGCTGAAGATACTCTGTTGATGAGGATACTCTGGTGATGAAGATACTCTGGTGAAGAGGATACTCTGCTGAAGAGGATACTCTGCTGAAGAGGATACTCTGGTGGTGAGGATACTCTGTTGATGAAGATACTCTGTTGATGAGGATACTCTGGTGATGTAGATACTCTGGTGATGAGGATACTCTGGTGATGAAGATACTCTGGTGATGAGGATACTCTGGTGGTGAGGATACTCTGGTGATGAAGATACTCTGGTGATGAAGATACTCTGGTGATGAGGATACTCTGGTGATGAGGATACTCTGGTGATAAAGATACTCTGGTGATGAGGATACTCTGGTGGTGAGGATACTCTGGTGACGAGGATACTCTGGTGATGAAGATACTCTCGTGATGAGGATACTCTGGTGGTAAGGATACTCTGGTGACGAGGATACTCTGGTGCTGAAGATACTCTGTTGATGAGGATACTCTGGTGATGAAGATACTCTGGTGAAGAGGATACTCTGCTGAAGAGGATACTCTGGTGGTGAGGATACTCTGGTGACGAGGATACTCTGGTGATGAAGATACTCTGCTGAAGAGGATACTCTGGTGGTGAGGATACTCTGGTGACGACGATACTCTGGTGATGAAGATACTCTGTTGATGAGGATAGTCTGGTGATGAAGATACTCTGTTGATGAGGATACTCTGGTGATGACGATACTCTGGTGATGAGGATACTCTGGTGGTGAGGATACTCTGGTGATGAAGATACTCTGTTGATGAAGATACTCTGGTGATGAGGATACTCTGGTGATGAAGATACTCTGGTGAAGAGGATACTCTGCTGAAGAGGATACTCTGGTGTAAGGATACTCTGGTGAAGAGGATACTCTGGTGCTGAAGATACTCTGTTGATGAGGATACTCTGGTGATGAAGATACTCTGGTGAAGAGGATACTCTGCTGAAGAGGATACTCTGCTGAAGAGGATACTCTGGTGGTGAGGATACTCTGGTGACGAGGATACTCTGGTGGTGAGGATACTCTGGTGGCGAGGATACTCTGGTGGCGAGGATACTCTGGTGGCGAGGATACTCTGGTGATGAGGTTACTCTGGTGGCGAGGATACTCTGGTGGTGAGGATACTCTGGTGATGAGGATACTCTGGTGGTGAGGATACTCTGGTGATGAGGATACTCTGGTGGTGAGGATACTCTGATGATGAGGATACTCTGGTGGTGAGGATACTCTGGTGAAGAGGATACTCTGCTGAAGAGGATACTCTGCTGAAGAGGATACTCTGGTGGTGAGGATACTCTGTTGATGAAGATACTCTGTTGATGAGGATACTCTGGTGATGTAGATACTCTGGTGATGAGGATACTCTGGTGATGAAGATACTCTGGTGATGAGGATACTCTGGTGGTGAGGATACTCTGGTGATGAAGATACTCTGGTGATGAAGATACTCTGGTGATGAGGATACTCTGGTGATGAGGATACTCTGGTGACGAGGATACTCTGGTGATGAAGATACTCTGCTGAAGAGGATACTCTGGTGGTGAGGATACTCTGGTGACGACGATACTCTGGTGATGAAGATACTCTGTTGATGAGGATAGTCTGGTGATGAAGATACTCTGTTGATGAGGATACTCTGGTGATGACGATACTCTGGTGATGAGGATACTCTGGTGGTGAGGATACTCTGGTGATGAAGATACTCTGTTGATGAAGATACTCTGGTGATGAAGATACTCTGGTGAAGAGGATACTCTGCTGAAGAGGATACTCTGGTGTAAGGATACTCTGGTGACGAGGATACTCTGGTGCTGAAGATACTCTGTTGATGAGGATACTCTGGTGATGAAGATACTCTGGTGAAGAGGATACTCTGCTGAAGAGGATACTCTGCTGAAGAGGATACTCTGGTGGTGAGGATACTCTGGTGACGAGGATACTCTGGTGATGAAGATACTCTGCTGAAGAGGATACTCTGGTGGTGAGGATACTCTGGTGACGGCGATACTCTGGTGATGAAGATACTCTGTTGATGAGGATACTCTGGTGATGAAGATACTCTGTTGATGAGGATACTCTGGTGATGATGATAATCTGTTGATGATGATACTCTGTTGATGAGGATACTCTGGTGAAGATGATAATCTGGTGATGAGGATAATCTGGTGATGAAGATACTCTGGTGAAGAGGATACTCTGGTGATGAAGATACTCTGTTGATGAGGATACTCTGGTGATGACGATACTCTGTTGATGAGGATACTCTGGTGAAGAGGATACTCTGCTGAAGAGGATACTCTGGTGGCGAGGATACTCTGGTGAAGAGGATACTCTGGTGGTGAGGATACTCTGGTGGCGAGGATACTCTGGTGGCGAGGATACTCTGGTGGCGAGGATACTCTGGTGATGAGGTTACTCTGGTGGCGAGGATACTCTGGTGGTGAGGATACGCTGGTGATGAGGATACTCTGGTGGTGAGGATACTCTGGTGATGAGGATACTCTGGTGGTGAGGATACTCTGATGATGAGGATACTCTGGTGGTGAGGATACTCTGGTGAAGAGGATACTCTGCTGAAGAGGATACTCTGCTGAAGAGGATACTCTGGTGGTGAGGATACTCTGTTGATGAAGATACTCTGTTGATGAGGATACTCTGGTGATGTAGATACTCTGGTGATGAGGATACTCTGGTGATGAAGATACTCTGGTGATGAGGATACTCTGGTGGTGAGGATACTCTGGTGATGAAGATACTCTGGTGATGAAGATACTCTGGTGATGAGGATACTCTGGTGATGAGGATACTCTGGTGATAAAGATACTCTGGTGATGAGGATACTCTGGTGGTGAGGATACTCTGGTGACGAGGATACTCTGGTGATGAAGATACTCTCGTGATGAGGATACTCTGGTGGTAAGGATACTCTGGTGACGAGGATACTCTGGTGCTGAAGATACTCTGTTGATGAGGATACTCTGCTGATGAAGATACTCTGGTGAAGAGGATACTCTGGTGAAGAGGATACTCTGCTGAAGAGGATACTCTGGTGGCGAGGATACTCTGGTGAAGAGGATACTCTGGTGGTGAGGATACTCTGGTGATGAGGATACTCTGGTGGTGAGGATACTCTGGTGATGAAGATACTCTGGTGTAAGGATACTCTGGTGACGAGGATACTCTGGTGCTGAAGATACTCTGTTGATGAGGATACTCTGGTGATGAAGATACTCTGTTGATGAGGATACTCTGGTGAAGAGGATACTCTGCTGAAGAGGATACTCTGCTGAAGAGGATACTCTGGTGGTGAGGATACTCTGGTGACGAGGATACTCTGGTGATGAAGATACTCTGCTGAAGAGGATACTCTGGTGGTGAGGATACTCTGGTGACGGCGATACTCTGGTGATGAAGATACTCTGTTGATGAGGATACTCTGGTGATGAAGATACTCTGTTGATGAGGATACTCTGGTGATGATGATAATCTGGTGATGAAGATACTCTGTTGATGAGGATACTCTGGTGAAGAGGATACTCTGCTGAAGAGGATACTCTGTTGATGAGGATACTCTGGTGATGAAGATACTCTGTTGATGAGGCTACTCTGGTGATGACGATACTCTGGTGATGAGGATACTCTGGTGGTGAGGATACTCTGGTGATGAAGATACTCTGTTGATGAGGATACTCTGGTGAAGAGGATACTCTGCTGAAGAGGATACTCTGGTGGCGAGGATACTCTGGTGAAGAGGATACTCTGGTGGTGAGGATACTCTGGTGGCAAGGATACTCTGGTGGCGAGGATACTCTGGTGTTGAGGATACTCTGGTGATGAGGATACTCTGGTGGTGAGGATACTCTGGTGATGAGGATACTCTGGTGGCGAGGATACTCTGGTGGTGAGGATACTCTGGTGATGAGGATACTCTGGTGGTGAGGATACTCTGGTGATGAGGATACTCTGGTGGTGAGGATACTCTGGTGACGAGGATACTCTGGTGATGAAGATACTCTCGTGATGAGGATACTCTGGTGACGAGGATACTCTGGTGCTGAAGATACTCTGTTGATGAGGATACTCTGGTGATGAAGATACTCTGTTGATGAGGATACTCTGGTGAAGAGGATACTCTGCTGAAGAGGATACTCTGGTGGTGAGGATACTCTGGTGACGAGGATACTCTGGTGATGAAGATACTCTGCTGAAGAGGATACTCTGGTGGTGAGGATACTCTGGTGACGAGGATACTCTGGTGATGAAGATACTCTGTTGATGAGGATACTCTGGTGATGAAGATACTCTGTTGATGAGGATACTCTGGTGATGATGATAATCTGGTGATGAGGATACTCTGGTGATGAAGATACTCTGGTGAAGAGGATACTCTGCTGAAGAGGATACTCTGGTGTAAGGATACTCTGGTGACGAGGATACTCTGGTGCTGAAGATACTCTGTTGATGAGGATACTCTGGTGATGAAGATACTCTGTTGATGAGGATACTCTGGTGAAGAGGATACTCTGCTGAAGAGGATACTCTGGTGGTGAGGATACTCTGGTGACGAGGATACTCTGGTGATGAAGATACTCTGCTGAAGAGGATACTCTGGTGGTGAGGATACTCTGGTGACGAGGATACTCTGGTGATGAAGATACTCTCTTGATGAGGATACTCTGGTGATGAAGATACTCTGTTGATGAGGATACTCTGGTGATGAAGATACTCTGTTGATGAGGATACTCTGGTGATGAAGATACTCTGTTGATGAGGATACTCTGGTGATGATGATAATCTGGTGATGAGGATAATCTGGTGATGAAGATACTCTGGTGAAGAGGATACTCTGGTGATGGGGATACTCTGGTGAAGAGGATACTCTGTTGATGAGGATACTCTGTTGATGAAGATACTCTGGTGATGAGGATACTCTGGTGATGAGGATACTCTGGTGATGAGGATCATCTGGTGATGAGGATACTCTGTTGATGAAGATACTCTGTTGATGAGGATACTCTGGTGATGAAGATACTCTGGTGATGAGGATACTCTGGTGGTGAGGATACTCTGGTGACGAGGATACTCTGGTGATGAAGATACTCTCGTGATGAGGATACTCTGGTGGTAAGGATACTCTGGTGACGAGGATACTCTGGTGCTGAAGATACTCTGTTCATGAGGATACTCTGGTGATGAAGATACTCTGGTGAAGAGGATACTCTGCTGAAGAGGATACTCTGCTGAAGAGGATACTCTGGTGGTGAGGATACTCTGGTGACGAGGATACTCTGGTGATGAAGATACTCTGCTGAAGAGGATACTCTGGTGGTGAGGATACTCTGGTGACGACGATACTCTGGTGACGAAGATACTCTGTTGATGAGGATACTCTGGTGATGAAGATACTCTGTTGATGAGGATACTCTGGTGATGAAGATACTCTGTTGATGAGGATACTCTGGTGATGACGATACTCTGGTGATGAGGATACTCTGGTGGTGAGGATACTCTGGTGATGAAGATACTCTGTTGATGAATATACTCTGGTGATGAGGATACTCTGGTGATGAAGATACTCTGGTGACGAGGATACTCTGGTGATGAAGATACTCTGTTGATGAGGATACTCTGGTGATGAAGATACTCTGTTGATGAGGATACTCTGGTGGTGAGGATACTCTGGTGATGAAGATACTCTGGTGATGAAGATACTCTGGTGATGAGGATACTCTGGTGATGAGGATACTCTGGTGATGAAGATACTCTGGTGATGAAGATACTCTGGTGATGAGGATACTCTGGTGATGAGGATACACTGGTGATAAAGATACTCTGGTGATGAGGATACTCTGGTGGTGAGGATACTCTGGTGACGAGGATACTCTGGTGATGAAGATACTCTCGTGATGAGTTTACTCTGGTGGTAAGGATACTCTGGTGACGAGGATACTCTGGTGCTGAAGATACTCTGTTGATGAGGATACTCTGGTGATGAAGATACTCTGGTGAAGAGGATACTCTGCTGAAGAGGATACTCTGCTGAAGAGGATACTCTGGTGGTGAGGATACTCTGGTGACGAGGATACTGTGGTGATGAAGATACTCTGCTGAAGAGGATACTCTGGTGGTGAGGATACTCTGGTGACGACGATACTCTGGTGGTGAAGATACTCTGTTGATGAGGATACTCTGGTGATGAAGATAATCTGTTGATGAGGATACTCTGGTGATGAAGATACTCTGTTGATGAAGATACTCTGGTGATGACGATACTCTGGTGATGAGGATACTCTGGTGGTGAGGATACTCTGGTGATGAAGATACTCTGTTGATGAAGATACTCTGGTGATGAGGATACTCTGGTGATGAAGATACTCTGGTGAAGAGGATACTCTGCTGAAGAGGATACTCTGGTGTAAGGATACTCTGGTGACGAGGATACTCTGGTGCTGAAGATACTCTGTTGATGAGGATACTCTGGTGATGAAGATACTCTGTTGATGAGGATACTCTGGTGAAGAGGATACTCTGTTGATGAGGATACTCTGGTGATGAAGATACTCTGGTGAAGAGGATACTCTGCTGAAGAGGATACTCTGGTGGTGAGGATACTCTGGTGACGAGGATACTCTGGTGATGAAGATACTCTGCTGAAGAGGATACTCTGGTGGTGAGGATACTCTGGTGACGACGATACTCTGGTGATGAAGATACTCTGTTGATGAGGATAGTCTGGTGATGAAGATACTCTGTTGATGAGGATACTCTGGTGATGACGATACTCTGGTGATGAGGATACTCTGGTGGTGAGGATACTCTGGTGATGAAGATACTCTGTTGATGAAGATACTCTGGTGATGAGGATACTCTGGTGATGAAGATACTCTGGTGAAGAGGATACTCTGCTGAAGAGGATACTCTGGTGTAAGGATACTCTGGTGAAGAGGATACTCTGGTGCTGAAGATACTCTGTTGATGAGGATACTCTGGTGATGAAGATACTCTGGTGAAGAGGATACTCTGCTGAAGAGGATACTCTGCTGAAGAGGATACTCTGGTGGTGAGGATACTCTGGTGACGAGGATACTCTGGTGGTGAGGATACTCTGGTGGCGAGGATACTCTGGTGGCGAGGATACTCTGGTGGCGAGGATACTCTGGTGATGAGGTTACTCTGGTGGCGAGGATACTCTGGTGGTGAGGATACTCTGGTGATGAGGATACTCTGGTGGTGAGGATACTCTGGTGATGAGGATACTCTGGTGGTGAGGATACTCTGATGATGAGGATACTCTGGTGGTGAGGATACTCTGGTGAAGAGGATACTCTGCTGAAGAGGATACTCTGCTGAAGAGGATACTCTGGTGGTGAGGATACTCTGTTGATGAAGATACTCTGTTGATGAGGATACTCTGGTGATGTAGATACTCTGGTGATGAGGATACTCTGGTGATGAAGATACTCTGGTGATGAGGATACTCTGGTGGTGAGGATACTCTGGTGATGAAGATACTCTGGTGATGAAGATACTCTGGTGATGAGGATACTCTGGTGATGAGGATACTCTGGTGACGAGGATACTCTGGTGATGAAGATACTCTGCTGAAGAGGATACTCTGGTGGTGAGGATACTCTGGTGACGACGATACTCTGGTGATGAAGATACTCTGTTGATGAGGATAGTCTGGTGATGAAGATACTCTGTTGATGAGGATACTCTGGTGATGACGATACTCTGGTGATGAGGATACTCTGGTGGTGAGGATACTCTGGTGATGAAGATACTCTGTTGATGAAGATACTCTGGTGATGAAGATACTCTGGTGAAGAGGATACTCTGCTGAAGAGGATACTCTGGTGTAAGGATACTCTGGTGACGAGGATACTCTGGTGCTGAAGATACTCTGTTGATGAGGATACTCTGGTGATGAAGATACTCTGGTGAAGAGGATACTCTGCTGAAGAGGATACTCTGCTGAAGAGGATACTCTGGTGGTGAGGATACTCTGGTGACGAGGATACTCTGGTGATGAAGATACTCTGCTGAAGAGGATACTCTGGTGGTGAGGATACTCTGGTGACGGCGATACTCTGGTGATGAAGATACTCTGTTGATGAGGATACTCTGGTGATGAAGATACTCTGTTGATGAGGATACTCTGGTGATGATGATAATCTGTTGATGATGATACTCTGTTGATGAGGATACTCTGGTGAAGATGATAATCTGGTGATGAGGATAATCTGGTGATGAAGATACTCTGGTGAAGAGGATACTCTGGTGATGAAGATACTCTGTTGATGAGGATACTCTGGTGATGACGATACTCTGTTGATGAGGATACTCTGGTGAAGAGGATACTCTGCTGAAGAGGATACTCTGGTGGCGAGGATACTCTGGTGAAGAGGATACTCTGGTGGTGAGGATACTCTGGTGGCGAGGATACTCTGGTGGCGAGGATACTCTGGTGGCGAGGATACTCTGGTGATGAGGTTACTCTGGTGGCGAGGATACTCTGGTGGTGAGGATACGCTGGTGATGAGGATACTCTGGTGGTGAGGATACTCTGGTGATGAGGATACTCTGGTGGTGAGGATACTCTGATGATGAGGATACTCTGGTGGTGAGGATACTCTGGTGAAGAGGATACTCTGCTGAAGAGGATACTCTGCTGAAGAGGATACTCTGGTGGTGAGGATACTCTGTTGATGAAGATACTCTGTTGATGAGGATACTCTGGTGATGTAGATACTCTGGTGATGAGGATACTCTGGTGATGAAGATACTCTGGTGATGAGGATACTCTGGTGGTGGGGATACTCTGGTGATGAAGATACTCTGGTGATGAAGATACTCTGGTGATGAGGATACTCTGGTGATGAGGATACTCTGGTGATAAAGATACTCTGGTGATGAGGATACTCTGGTGGTGAGGATACTCTGGTGACGAGGATACTCTGGTGATGAAGATACTCTCGTGATGAGGATACTCTGGTGGTAAGGATACTCTGGTGACGAGGATACTCTGGTGCTGAAGATACTCTGTTGATGAGGATACTCTGCTGATGAAGATACTCTGGTGAAGAGGATACTCTGGTGAAGAGGATACTCTGCTGAAGAGGATACTCTGGTGGCGAGGATACTCTGGTGAAGAGGATACTCTGGTGGTGAGGATACTCTGGTGATGAGGATACTCTGGTGGTGAGGATACTCTGGTGATGAAGATACTCTGGTGTAAGGATACTCTGGTGACGAGGATACTCTGGTGCTGAAGATACTCTGTTGATGAGGATACTCTGGTGATGAAGATACTCTGTTGATGAGGATACTCTGGTGAAGAGGATACTCTGCTGAAGAGGATACTCTGCTGAAGAGGATACTCTGGTGGTGAGGATACTCTGGTGACGAGGATACTCTGGTGATGAAGATACTCTGCTGAAGAGGATACTCTGGTGGTGAGGATACTCTGGTGACGGCGATACTCTGGTGATGAAGATACTCTGTTGATGAGGATACTCTGGTGATGAAGATACTCTGTTGATGAGGATACTCTGGTGATGATGATAATCTGGTGATGAAGATACTCTGTTGATGAGGATACTCTGGTGAAGAGGATACTCTGCTGAAGAGGATACTCTGTTGATGAGGATACTCTGGTGATGAAGATACTCTGTTGATGAGGCTACTCTGGTGATGACGATACTCTGGTGATGAGGATACTCTGGTGGTGAGGATACTCTGGTGATGAAGATACTCTGTTGATGAGGATACTCTGGTGAAGAGGATACTCTGCTGAAGAGGATACTCTGGTGGCGAGGATACTCTGGTGAAGAGGATACTCTGGTGGTGAGGATACTCTGGTGGCAAGGATACTCTGGTGGCGAGGATACTCTGGTGTTGAGGATACTCTGGTGATGAGGATACTCTGGTGGTGAGGATACTCTGGTGATGAGGATACTCTGGTGGCGAGGATACTCTGGTGGTGAGGATACTCTGGTGATGAGGATACTCTGGTGGTGAGGATACTCTGGTGATGAGGATACTCTGGTGGTGAGGATACTCTGGTGACGAGGATACTCTGGTGATGAAGATACTCTCGTGATGAGGATACTCTGGTGACGAGGATACTCTGGTGCTGAAGATACTCTGTTGATGAGGATACTCTGGTGATGAAGATACTCTGTTGATGAGGATACTCTGGTGAAGAGGATACTCTGCTGAAGAGGATACTCTGGTGGTGAGGATACTCTGGTGACGAGGATACTCTGGTGATGAAGATACTCTGCTGAAGAGGATACTCTGGTGGTGAGGATACTCTGGTGACGAGGATACTCTGGTGATGAAGATACTCTGTTGATGAGGATACTCTGGTGATGAAGATACTCTGTTGATGAGGATACTCTGGTGATGATGATAATCTGGTGATGAGGATACTCTGGTGATGAAGATACTCTGGTGAAGAGGATACTCTGCTGAAGAGGATACTCTGGTGTAAGGATACTCTGGTGACGAGGATACTCTGGTGCTGAAGATACTCTGTTGATGAGGATACTCTGGTGATGAAGATACTCTGTTGATGAGGATACTCTGGTGAAGAGGATACTCTGCTGAAGAGGATACTCTGGTGGTGAGGATACTCTGGTGACGAGGATACTCTGGTGATGAAGATACTCTGCTGAAGAGGATACTCTGGTGGTGAGGATACTCTGGTGACGAGGATACTCTGGTGATGAAGATACTCTCTTGATGAGGATACTCTGGTGATGAAGATACTCTGTTGATGAGGATACTCTGGTGATGAAGATACTCTGTTGATGAGGATACTCTGGTGATGAAGATACTCTGTTGATGAGGATACTCTGGTGATGATGATAATCTGGTGATGAGGATAATCTGGTGATGAAGATACTCTGGTGAAGAGGATACTCTGGTGATGGGGATACTCTGGTGAAGAGGATACTCTGTTGATGAGGATACTCTGTTGATGAAGATACTCTGGTGATGAGGATACTCTGGTGATGAGGATACTCTGGTGATGAGGATCATCTGGTGATGAGGATACTCTGTTGATGAAGATACTCTGTTGATGAGGATACTCTGGTGATGAAGATACTCTGGTGATGAGGATACTCTGGTGGTGAGGATACTCTGGTGACGAGGATACTCTGGTGATGAAGATACTCTCGTGATGAGGATACTCTGGTGGTAAGGATACTCTGGTGACGAGGATACTCTGGTGCTGAAGATACTCTGTTCATGAGGATACTCTGGTGATGAAGATACTCTGGTGAAGAGGATACTCTGCTGAAGAGGATACTCTGCTGAAGAGGATACTCTGGTGGTGAGGATACTCTGGTGACGAGGATACTCTGGTGATGAAGATACTCTGCTGAAGAGGATACTCTGGTGGTGAGGATACTCTGGTGACGACGATACTCTGGTGACGAAGATACTCTGTTGATGAGGATACTCTGGTGATGAAGATACTCTGTTGATGAGGATACTCTGGTGATGAAGATACTCTGTTGATGAGGATACTCTGGTGATGACGATACTCTGGTGATGAGGATACTCTGGTGGTGAGGATACTCTGGTGATGAAGATACTCTGTTGATGAAGATACTCTGGTGATGAGGATACTCTGGTGATGAAGATACTCTGGTGACGAGGATACTCTGGTGATGAAGATACTCTGTTGATGAGGATACTCTGGTGATGAAGATACTCTGTTGATGAGGATACTCTGGTGGTGAGGATACTCTGGTGATGAAGATACTCTGGTGATGAAGATACTCTGGTGATGAGGATACTCTGGTGATGAGGATACTCTGGTGATGAAGATACTCTGGTGATGAAGATACTCTGGTGATGAGGATACTCTGGTGATGAGGATACACTGGTGATAAAGATACTCTGGTGATGAGGATACTCTGGTGGTGAGGATACTCTGGTGACGAGGATACTCTGGTGATGAAGATACTCTCGTGATGAGTTTACTCTGGTGGTAAGGATACTCTGGTGACGAGGATACTCTGGTGCTGAAGATACTCTGTTGATGAGGATACTCTGGTGATGAAGATACTCTGGTGAAGAGGATACTCTGCTGAAGAGGATACTCTGCTGAAGAGGATACTCTGGTGGTGAGGATACTCTGGTGACGAGGATACTGTGGTGATGAAGATACTCTGCTGAAGAGGATACTCTGGTGGTGAGGATACTCTGGTGACGACGATACTCTGGTGGTGAAGATACTCTGTTGATGAGGATACTCTGGTGATGAAGATAATCTGTTGATGAGGATACTCTGGTGATGAAGATACTCTGTTGATGAAGATACTCTGGTGATGACGATACTCTGGTGATGAGGATACTCTGGTGGTGAGGATACTCTGGTGATGAAGATACTCTGTTGATGAAGATACTCTGGTGATGAGGATACTCTGGTGATGAAGATACTCTGGTGAAGAGGATACTCTGCTGAAGAGGATACTCTGGTGTAAGGATACTCTGGTGACGAGGATACTCTGGTGCTGAAGATACTCTGTTGATGAGGATACTCTGGTGATGAAGATACTCTGTTGATGAGGATACTCTGGTGAAGAGGATACTCTGCTGAAGAGGATACTCTGCTGAAGAGGATACTCTGGTGGTGAGGATACTTGGTGACGAGGATACTCTGGTGATGAAGATACTCTGCTGAAGAGGATACTCTGGTGGTGAGGATACTCTGGTGACGGCGATACTCTGGTGATGAAGATACTCTGTTGATGAGGATACTCTGGTGATGAAGATACTCTGTTGATGAGGATACTCTGGTGATGATGATAATCTGGTGATGAGGATAATCTGGTGATGAAGATACTCTGGTGAAGAGGATACTCTGGTGATGAAGATACTCTGTTGATGAGGATACTCTGGTGATGAAGATACTCTGTTGATGAGGATACTCTGGTGATGACGATACTCTGGTGATGAGGATACTCTGGTGGTGAGGATACTCTGGTGATGAAGATACTCTGTTGATGAGGATACTCTGGTGAAGAGGATACTCTGCTGAAGAGGATACTCTGGTGGCGAGGATACTCTGGTGAAGAGGATACTCTGGTGGTGAGGATACTCTGGTGGCGAGGATACTCTGGTGGCGAGGATACTCTGGTGTTGAGGATACTCTGGTGATGAGGATACTCTGGTGGTGAGGATACTCTGGTGGTGAGGATACTCTGGTGATGAGGATACTCTGGTGGTGAGGATACTCTGGTGATGAAGATACTCTCGTGATGAGGATACTCTGGTGACGAGGATACTCTGGTGCTGAAGATACTCTGTTGATGAGGATACTCTGGTGATGAAGATACTCTGTTGATGAGGATACTCTGGTGAAGAGGATACTCTGCTGAAGAGGATACTCTGGTGGTGAGGATACTCTGGTGACGAGGATACTCTGGTGATGAAGATACTCTGCTGAAGAGGATACTCTGGTGGTGAGGATACTCTGGTGACGAGGATACTCTGGTGATGAAGATACTCTGTTGATGAGGATACTCTGGTGATGAAGATACTCTGTTGATGAGGATACTCTGGTGATGATGATAATCTGGTGATGAGGATAATCTGGTGATGAAGATACTCTGGTGAAGAGGATACTCTGCTGAAGAGGATACTCTGGTGTAAGGATACTCTGGTGACGAGGATACTCTGGTGCTGAAGATACTCTGTTGATGAGGATACTCTGGTGATGAAGATACTCTGGTGAAGAGGATACTCTGCTGAAGAGGATACTCTGCTGAAGAGGATACTCTGGTGGTGAGGATACTCTGGTGACGAGGATACTCTGGTGATGAAGATACTCTGCTGAAGAGGATACTCTGGTGGTGAGGATACTCTGGTGACGGCGATACTCTGGTGATGAAGATACTCTGTTGATGAGGATACTCTGGTGAAGAGGATACTCTGCTGAAGAGGATACTCTGCTGAAGAGGATACTCTGGTGGTGAGGATACTCTGTTGATGAAGATACTCTGTTGATGAGGATACTCTGGTGATGTAGATACTCTGGTGATGAGGATACTCTGGTGATGAAGATACTCTGGTGATGAGGATACTCTGGTGGTGAGGATACTCTGGTGATGAAGATACTCTGGTGATGAAGATACTCTGGTGATGAGGATACTCTGGTGATGAGGATACTCTGGTGATAAAGATACTCTGGTGATGAGGATACTCTGGTGGTGAGGATACTCTGGTGACGAGGATACTCTGGTGATGAAGATACTCTCGTGATGAGGATACTCTGGTGGTAAGGATACTCTGGTGACGAGGATACTCTGGTGCTGAAGATACTCTGTTGATGAGGATACTCTGGTGATGAAGATACTCTGGTGAAGAGGATACTCTGCTGAAGAGGATACTCTGGTGGTGAGGATACTCTGGTGACGAGGATACTCTGGTGATGAAGATACTCTGCTGAAGAGGATACTCTGGTGGTGAGGATACTCTGGTGACGACGATACTCTGGTGATGAAGATACTCTGTTGATGAGGATAGTCTGGTGATGAAGATACTCTGTTGATGAGGATACTCTGGTGATGACGATACTCTGGTGATGAGGATACTCTGGTGGTGAGGATACTCTGGTGATGAAGATACTCTGTTGATGAAGATACTCTGGTGATGAGGATACTCTGGTGATGAAGATACTCTGGTGAAGAGGATACTCTGCTGAAGAGGATACTCTGGTGTAAGGATACTCTGGTGACGAGGATACTCTGGTGCTGAAGATACTCTGTTGATGAGGATACTCTGGTGATGAAGATACTCTGGTGAAGAGGATACTCTGCTGAAGAGGATACTCTGCTGAAGAGGATACTCTGGTGGTGAGGATACTCTGGTGACGAGGATACTCTGGTGATGAAGATACTCTGGTGATGAAGATACTCTGTTGATGAGGATACTCTGGTGATGATGATAATCTGTTGATGAGGATACTCTGTTGATGAGGATACTCTGGTGAAGATGATAATCTGGTGATGAGGATAATCTGGTGATGAAGATACTCTGGTGAAGAGGATACTCTGGTAATGAAGATACTCTGTTGATGAGGATACTCTGGTGATGAAGATACTCTGTTGATGAGGATACTCTGGTGAAGAGGATACTCTGCTGAAGAGGATACTCTGGTGGTGAGGATACTCTGGTGACGAGGATACTCTGGTGATGAAGATACTCTGCTGAAGAGGATACTCTGGTGGTGAGGATACTCTGGTGACGAGGATACTCTGGTGATGAAGATACTCTGTTGATGAGGATACTCTGGTGATGAAGATACTCTGTTGATGAGGATACTCTGGTGATGATGATAATCTGGTGATGAGGATACTCTGGTGATGAAGATACTCTGGTGAAGAGGATACTCTGCTGAAGAGGATACTCTGGTGTAAGGATACTCTGGTGACGAGGATACTCTGGTGCTGAAGATACTCTGTTGATGAGGATACTCTGGTGATGAAGATACTCTGTTGATGAGGATACTCTGGTGAAGAGGATACTCTGCTGAAGAGGATACTCTGGTGGTGAGGATACTCTGGTGACGAGGATACTCTGGTGATGAAGATACTCTGCTGAAGAGGATACTCTGGTGGTGAGGATACTCTGGTGACGAGGATACTCTGGTGATGAAGATACTCTCTTGATGAGGATACTCTGGTGATGAAGATACTCTGTTGATGAGGATACTCTGGTGATGAAGATACTCTGTTGATGAGGATACTCTGGTGATGAAGATACTCTGTTGATGAGGATACTCTGGTGATGATGATAATCTGGTGATGAGGATAATCTGGTGATGAAGATACTCTGGTGAAGAGGATACTCTGGTGATGGGGATACTCTGGTGAAGAGGATACTCTGTTGATGAGGATACTCTGTTGATGAAGATACTCTGGTGATGAGGATACTCTGGTGATGAGGATACTCTGGTGATGAGGATCATCTGGTGATGAGGATACTCTGTTGATGAAGATACTCTGTTGATGAGGATACTCTGGTGATGAAGATACTCTGGTGATGAGGATACTCTGGTGGTGAGGATACTCTGGTGACGAGGATACTCTGGTGATGAAGATACTCTCGTGATGAGGATACTCTGGTGGTAAGGATACTCTGGTGACGAGGATACTCTGGTGCTGAAGATACTCTGTTCATGAGGATACTCTGGTGATGAAGATACTCTGGTGAAGAGGATACTCTGCTGAAGAGGATACTCTGCTGAAGAGGATACTCTGGTGGTGAGGATACTCTGGTGACGAGGATACTCTGGTGATGAAGATACTCTGCTGAAGAGGATACTCTGGTGGTGAGGATACTCTGGTGACGACGATACTCTGGTGACGAAGATACTCTGTTGATGAGGATACTCTGGTGATGAAGATACTCTGTTGATGAGGATACTCTGGTGATGAAGATACTCTGTTGATGAGGATACTCTGGTGATGACGATACTCTGGTGATGAGGATACTCTGGTGGTGAGTATACTCTGGTGATGAAGATACTCTGTTGATGAAGATACTCTGGTGATGAGGATACTCTGGTGATGAAGATACTCTGGTGACGAGGATACTCTGGTGATGAAGATACTCTGTTGATGAGGATACTCTGGTGATGAAGATACTCTGTTGATGAGGATACTCTGGTGGTGAGGATACTCTGGTGATGAAGATACTCTGGTGATGAAGATACTCTGGTGATGAGGATACTCTGGTGATGAGGATACACTGGTGATAAAGATACTCTGGTGATGAGGATACTCTGGTGGTGAGGATACTCTGGTGACGAGGATACTCTGGTGATGAAGATACTCTCGTGATGAGTTTACTCTGGTGGTAAGGATACTCTGGTGACGAGGATACTCTGGTGCTGAAGATACTCTGTTGATGAGGATACTCTGGTGATGAAGATACTCTGGTGAAGAGGATACTCTGCTGAAGAGGATACTCTGCTGAAGAGGATACTCTGGTGGTGAGGATACTCTGGTGACGAGGATACTGTGGTGATGAAGATACTCTGCTGAAGAGGATACTCTGGTGGTGAGGATACTCTGGTGACGACGATACTCTGGTGATGAAGATACTCTGTTGATGAGGATACTCTGGTGATGAAGATACTCTGTTGATGAGGATACTCTGGTGATGAAGATACTCTGTTGATGAAGATACTCTGGTGATGACGATACTCTGGTGATGAGGATACTCTGGTGGTGAGGATACTCTGGTGATGAAGATACTCTGTTGATGAAGATACTCTGGTGATGAGGATACTCTGGTGATGAAGATACTCTGGTGAAGAGGATACTCTGCTGAAGAGGATACTCTGGTGTAAGGATACTCTGGTGACGAGGATACTCTGGTGCTGAAGATACTCTGTTGATGAGGATACTCTGGTGATGAAGATACTCTGTTGATGAGGATACTCTGGTGAAGAGGATACTCTGCTGACGAGGATACTCTGCTGAAGAGGATACTCTGGTGGTGAGGATACTTGGTGACGAGGATACTCTGGTGATGAAGATACTCTGCTGAAGAGGATACTCTGGTGGTGAGGATACTCTGGTGACGGCGATACTCTGGTGATGAAGATACTCTGTTGATGAGGATACTCTGGTGATGAAGATACTCTGTTGATGAGGATACTCTGGTGATGATGATAATCTGGTGATGAGGATAATCTGGTGATGAAGATACTCTGGTGAAGAGGATACTCTGGTGATGAAGATACTCTGTTGATGAGGATACTCTGGTGATGAAGATACTCTGTTGATGAGGATACTCTGGTGATGACGATACTCTGGTGATGAGGATACTCTGGTGGTGAGGATACTCTGGTGATGAAGATACTCTGTTGATGAGGATACTCTGGTGAAGAGGATACTCTGCTGAAGAGGATACTCTGGTGGCGAGGATACTCTGGTGAAGAGGATACTCTGGTGGTGAGGATACTCTGGTGGCGAGGATACTCTGGTGGCGAGGATACTCTGGTGTTGAGGATACTCTGGTGATGAGGATACTCTGGTGGCGAGGATACTCTGGTGGTGAGGATACTCTGGTGATGAGGATACTCTGGTGGTGAGGATACTCTGGTGATGAAGATACTCTCGTGATGAGGATACTCTGGTGACGAGGATACTCTGGTGCTGAAGATACTCTGTTGATGAGGATACTCTGGTGATGAAGATACTCTGTTGATGAGGATACTCTGGTGAAGAGGATACTCTGCTGAAGAGGATACTCTGGTGGTGAGGATACTCTGGTGACGAGGATACTCTGGTGATGAAGATACTCTGCTGAAGAGGATACTCTGGTGGTGAGGATACTCTGGTGACGAGGATACTCTGGTGATGAAGATACTCTGTTGATGAGGATACTCTGGTGATGAAGATACTCTGTTGATGAGGATACTCTGGTGATGATGATAATCTGGTGATGAGGATAATCTGGTGATGAAGATACTCTGGTGAAGAGGATACTCTGCTGAAGAGGATACTCTGGTGTAAGGATACTCTGGTGACGAGGATACTCTGGTGCTGAAGATACTCTGTTGATGAGGATACTCTGGTGATGAAGATACTCTGGTGAAGAGGATACTCTGCTGAAGAGGATACTCTGCTGAAGAGGATACTCTGGTGGTGAGGATACTCTGGTGACGAGGATACTCTGGTGATGAAGATACTCTGCTGAAGAGGATACTCTGGTGGTGAGGATACTCTGGTGACGGCGATACTCTGGTGATGAAGATACTCTGTTGATGAGGATACTCTGGTGAAGAGGATACTCTGCTGAAGAGGATACTCTGCTGAAGAGGATACTCTGGTGGTGAGGATACTCTGTTGATGAAGATACTCTGTTGATGAGGATACTCTGGTGATGTAGATACTCTGGTGATGAGGATACTCTGGTGATGAAGATACTCTGGTGATGAGGATACTCTGGTGGTGAGGATACTCTGGTGATGAAGATACTCTGGTGATGAAGATACTCTGGTGATGAGGATACTCTGGTGATGAGGATACTCTGGTGATAAAGATAGTCTGGTGATGAGGATACTCTGGTGGTGAGGATACTCTGGTGACGAGGATACTCTGGTGATGAAGATACTCTCGTGATGAGGATACTCTGGTGGTAAGGATACTCTGGTGACGAGGATACTCTGGTGCTGAAGATACTCTGTTGATGAGGATACTCTGGTGATGAAGATACTCTGGTGAAGAGGATACTCTGCTGAAGAGGATACTCTGGTGACGAGGATACTCTGGTGATGAAGATACTCTGCTGAAGAGGATACTCTGGTGGTGAGGATACTCTGGTGACGACGATACTCTGGTGATGAAGATACTCTGTTGATGAGGATAGTCTGGTGATGAAGATACTCTGTTGATGAGGATACTCTGGTGATGACGATACTCTGGTGATGAGGATACTCTGGTGGTGAGGATACTATGGTGATGAAGATACTCTGTTGATGAAGATACTCTGGTGATGAGGATACTCTGGTGATGAAGATACTCTGGTGAAGAAGATACTCTGCTGAAGAGGATACTCTGGTGTAAGGATACTCTGGTGACGAGGATACTCTGGTGCTGAAGATACTCTGTTGATGAGGATACTCTGGTGATGAAGATACTCTGGTGAAGAGGATACTCTGCTGAAGAGGATACTCTGCTGAAGAGGATACTCTGGTGGTGAGGATACTCTGGTGACGAGGATACTCTGGTGATGAAGATACTCTGGTGATGAAGATACTCTGTTGATGAGGATACTCTGGTGATGATGATAATCTGTTGATGAGGATACTCTGTTGATGAGGATACTCTGGTGAAGATGATAATCTGGTGATGAGGATAATCTGGTGATGAAGATACTCTGGTGAAGAGGATACTCTGGTGATGAAGATACTCTGTTGATGAGGATACTCTGGTGATGACGATACTCTGTTGATGAGGATACTCTGGTGAAGAGGATACTCTGCTGAAGAGGATACTCTGGTGGCGAGGATACTCTGGTGAAGAGGATACTCTGGTGGTGAGGATACTCTGGTGGCGAGGATACTCTGGTGGCGAGGATACTCTCGTGGCGAGGATACTCTGGTGATGAGGTTACTCTGGTGGCGAGGATACTCTGGTGGTGAGGATACTCTGGTGATGAGGATACTCTGGTGGTGAGGATACTCTGGTGATGAGGATACTCTGGTGGTGAGGATACTCTGATGATGAGGATACTCTGGTGGTGAGGATACTCTGGTGAAGAGGATACTCTGCTGAAGAGGATACTCTGCTGAAGAGGATACTCTGGTGGTGAGGATACTCTGTTGATGAAGATACTCTGTTGATGAGGATACTCTGGTGATGTAGATACTCTGGTGATGAGGATACTCTGGTGATGAAGATACTCTGGTGATGAGGATACTCTGGTGGTGAGGATACTCTGGTGATGAAGATACTCTGGTGATGAAGATACTCTGGTGATGAGGATACTCTGGTGATGAGGATACTCTGGTGACGAGGATACTCTGGTGATGAAGATACTCTGCTGAAGAGGATACTCTGGTGGTGAGGATACTCTGGTGACGACGATACTCTGGTGATGAAGATACTCTGTTGATGAGGATAGTCTGGTGATGAAGATACTCTGTTGATGAGGATACTCTGGTGATGACGATACTCTGGTGATGAGGATACTCTGGTGGTGAGGATACTCTGGTGATGAAGATACTCTGTTGATGAAGATACTCTGGTGATGAGGATACTCTGGTGATGAAGATACTCTGGTGAAGAGGATACTCTGCTGAAGAGGATACTCTGGTGTAAGGATACTCTGGTGACGAGGATACTCTGGTGCTGAAGATACTCTGTTGATGAGGATACTCTGGTGATGAAGATACTCTGGTGAAGAGGATACTCTGCTGAAGAGGATACTCTGCTGAAGAGGATACTCTGGTGGTGAGGATACTCTGGTGACGAGGATACTCTGGTGATGAAGATACTCTGCTGAAGAGGATACTCTGGTGGTGAGGATACTCTGGTGACGGCGATACTCTGGTGATGAAGATACTCTGTTGATGAGGATACTCTGGTGATGAAGATACTCTGTTGATGAGGATACTCTGGTGATGATGATAATCTGTTGATGATGATACTCTGTTGATGAGGATACTCTGGTGAAGATGATAATCTGGTGATGAGGATAATCTGGTGATGAAGATACTCTGGTGAAGAGGATACTCTGGTGATGAAGATACTCTGTTGATGAGGATACTCTGGTGATGACGATACTCTGTTGATGAGGATACTCTGGTGAAGAGGATACTCTGCTGAAGAGGATACTCTGGTGGCGAGGATACTCTGGTGAAGAGGATACTCTGGTGGTGAGGATACTCTGGTGGCGAGGATACTCTGGTGGCGAGGATACTCTGGTGATGAGGTTACTCTGGTGGCGAGGATACTCTGGTGGTGAGGATACTCTGGTGATGAGGATACTCTGGTGGTGAGGATACTCTGGTGATGAGGATACTCTGGTGGTGAGGATACTCTGATGATGAGGATACTCTGGTGGTGAGGATACTCTGGTGAAGAGGATACTCTGCTGAAGAGGATACTCTGCTGAAGAGGATACTCTGGTGGTGAGGATACTCTGTTGATGAAGATACTCTGTTGATGAGGATACTCTGGTGATGTAGATACTCTGGTGATGAGGATACTCTGGTGATGAAGATACTCTGGTGATGAGGATACTCTGGTGGTGAGGATACTCTGGTGATGAAGATACTCTGGTGATGAAGATACTCTGGTGATGAGGATACTCTGGTGATGAGGATACTCTGGTGATAAAGATACTCTGGTGATGAGGATACTCTGGTGGTGAGGATACTCTGGTGACGAGGATACTCTGGTGATGAAGATACTCTCGTGACGAGGATACTCTGGTGCTGAAGATACTCTGTTGATGAGGATACTCTGCTGATGAAGATACTCTGGTGAAGAGGATACTCTGCTGAAGAGGATACTCTGGTGGTGAGGATACTCTGGTGACGAGGATACTCTGGTGATGAAGATACTCTGCTGAAGAGGATACTCTGGTGGTGAGGATACTCTGGTGACGACGATACTCTGGTGATGAAGATACTCTGTTGATGAGGATAGTCTGGTGATGAAGATACTCTGTTGATGAGGATACTCTGGTGATGACGATACTCTGGTGATGACGATACTCTGGTGGTGAGGATACTCTGGTGATGAAGATACTCTGTTGATGAAGATACTCTGGTGATGAGGATACTCTGGTGATGAAGATACTCTGGTGAAGAGGATACTCTGCTGAAGAGGATACTCTGGTGTAAGGATACTCTGGTGACGAGGATACTCTGGTGCTGAAGATACTCTGTTGATGAGGATACTCTGGTGATGAAGATACTCTGGTGAAGAGGATACTCTGCTGAAGAGGATACTCTGCTGAAGAGGATACTCTGGTGGTGAGGATACTCTGGTGACGAGGATACTCTGGTGATGAAGATACTCTGCTGAAGAGGATACTCTGGTGGTGAGGATACTCTGGTGACGGCGATACTCTGGTGATGAAGATACTCTGTTGATGAGGATACTCTGGTGATGAAGATACTCTGTTGATGAGGATACTCTGGTGATGATGATAATCTGTTGATGAGGATACTCTGTTGATGAGGATACTCTGGTGAAGATGATAATCTGGTGATGAGGATAATCTGGTGATGAAGATACTCTGGTGAAGAGGATACTCTGGTGATGAAGATACTCTGTTGATGAGGATACTCTGGTGATGACGATACTCTGGTGATGAGGATACTCTGGTGATGAAGATACTCTGTTGATGAGGATACTCTGGTGAAGAGGATACTCTGCTGAAGAGGATACTCTGGTGGCGAGGATACTCTGGTGAAGAGGATACTCTGGTGGTGAGGATACTCTGGTGGCGAGGATACTCTGGTGGCGAGGATACTCTGATGGCGAGGATACTCTGGTGATGAGGTTACTCTGGTGGCGAGGATACTCTGGTGGTGAGGATACTCTGGTGATGAGGATACTCTGGTGGTGAGGATACTCTGGTGATGAGGATACTCTGGTGGAGAGGATACTCTGGTGATGAGGATACTCTGGTGGTGAGGATACTCTGGTGACGAGGATACTCTGGTGATGAAGATACTCTCGTGATGAGGATACTCTGGTGGTAAGGATACACTGGTGACCAGGATACTCTGGTGCTGAAGATACTCTGTTGATGAGGATACTCTGGTGCTGAAGATACTCTGTTGATGAGGATACTCTGGTGATGAAGATACTCTGTTGATGAGGATACTCTGGTGAAGAGGATACTCTGCTGAAGAGGATACTCTGCTGAAGAGGATACTCTGGTGGTGAGGATACTCTGGTGACGAGGATACTCTGGTGATGAAGATACTCTGCTGAAGAGGATACTCTGGTGGTGAGGATACTCTGGTGACGAGGATACTCTGGTGATGAAGATACTCTGTTGATGAGGATACTCTGGTGATGAAGATACTCTGTTGATGAGGATACTCTGGTGATGATGATAATCTGGTGATGAGGATAATCTGGTGATGAAGATACTGTGGTGAAGAGGATACTCTCGTGATGGGGATACTCTGGTGAAGAGGATACTCTGTTGATGAGGATACTCTGTTGATGAAGATACTCTGGTGATGGGGATACTCTGGTGAAGAGGATACTCTGTTGATGAGGATACTCTGTTGATGAAGATACTCTGGTGATGAGGATACTCTGGTGAAGAGGATACTCTGGTGATGGGGATACTCTGGTGAAGAGGATACTCTGTTGATGAGGATACTCTGTTGATGAAGATTCTCTGGTGATGAGGATACTCTGGTGATGAGGATACTCTGGTGATGAGGATCATCTGGTGATGAGGATACTCTGTTGATGAAGATACTCTGGTGATAAGGATACTCTGGTGATGAAGATACTCTCGTGATGAGGATACTCTGGTGATGAGGATACTCTTGTGGTGAGGATACTCTGTTGATGTAGATACTCTGGTGACGAGGATACTCTGGTGATGAAGATACTCTGGTGATGAGGATGCTCTGCTGGTGAAGATACTCTGGTGATGAGGATACTCTGCTGATGAAGATACTCTGGTGATGAGGATACTCTGGTGATGACGATACTCTGGTGAAGAGGATACTCTGGTGATGAAGATACTCTGTTGATGAGGATACTCTGGTGATGACGATACTCTGGTGATGAGGATACTCTGGTGATGAAGATACTCTGTTGATGAGGATACTCTGGTGAAGAGGATACTCTGCTGAAGAGGATACTCTGGTGGCGAGGATACTCTGGTGAAGAGGATACTCTGGTGGTGAGGATACTCTGGTGGCGAGGATACTCTGGTGGCGAGGATACTCTGATGGCGAGGATACTCTGGTGATGAGGTTACTCTGGTGGCGAGGATACTCTGGTGGTGAGGATACTCTGGTGATGAGGATACTCTGGTGGTGAGGATACTCTGGTGATGAGGATACTCTGGTGGTGAGGATACTCTGGTGATGAGGATACTCTGGTGGTGAGGATACTCTGGTGACGAGGATACTCTGGTGATGAAGATACTCTCGTGATGAGGATACTCTGGTGGTAAGGATACACTGGTGACCAGGATACTCTGGTGCTGAAGATACTCTGTTGATGAGGATACTCTGGTGCTGAAGATACTCTGTTGATGAGGATACTCTGGTGATGAAGATACTCTGTTGATGAGGATACTCTGGTGAAGAGGATACTCTGCTGAAGAGGATACTCTGCTGAAGAGGATACTCTGGTGGTGAGGATACTCTGGTGACGAGGATACTCTGGTGATGAAGATACTCTGCTGAAGAGGATACTCTGGTGGTGAGGATACTCTGGTGACGAGGATACTCTGGTGATGAAGATACTCTGTTGATGAGGATACTCTGGTGATGAAGATACTCTGTTGATGAGGATACTCTGGTGATGATGATAATCTGGTGATGAGGATAATCTGGTGATGAAGATACTGTGGTGAAGAGGATACTCTCGTGATGGGGATACTCTGGTGAAGAGGATACTCTGTTGATGAGGATACTCTGTTGATGAAGATACTCTGGTGATGGGGATACTCTGGTGAAGAGGATACTCTGTTGATGAGGATACTCTGTTGATGAAGATACTCTGGTGATGAGGATACTCTGGTGAAGAGGATACTCTGGTGATGGGGATACTCTGGTGAAGAGGATACTCTGTTGATGAGGATACTCTGTTGATGAAGATTCTCTGGTGATGAGGATACTCTGGTGATGAGGATACTCTGGTGATGAGGATCATCTGGTGATGAGGATACTCTGTTGATGAAGATACTCTGGTGATAAGGATACTCTGGTGATGAAGATACTCTCGTGATGAGGATACTCTGGTGATGAGGATACTCTTGTGGTGAGGATACTCTGTTGATGTAGATACTCTGGTGACGAGGATACTCTGGTGATGAAGATACTCTGGTGATGAGGATGCTCTGCTGGTGAAGATACTCTGGTGATGAGGATACTCTGCTGATGAAGATACTCTGGTGATGAGGATACTCTGGTGATGAGGATATTCTGGTGATGAAGATACTCTGGTGATGAGGATACTCTGGTGATGAAGATACTCTTGTGGTGAGGATACTCTGATGATGAAGATACTCTGGTGATGAGGATACTCTGGTGATGAAGATACTCTGGTGATGAGGATACTCTGGTGGTGAGGATACTCTGGTGGCGAGGATACTCTGGTGGTGAGGATACTCTGGTGATGAGGATACTCTGGTGGTGAGGATACTCTGGTGATGAGGATACTCTGGTGGTGAGGATACTCTGGTGACGAGGATACTCTGGTGATGAAGATACTCTCGTGATGAGGATACTCTGGTGGTAAGGATACACTGGTGACCAGGATACTCTGGTGGTAAGGATACACTGGTGACCAGGATACTCTGGTGCTGAAGATACTCTGTTGATGAGGATACTCTGGTGATGAGGATACTCTGGTGATGATGATACTCTGGTGGCGAGGATACTCTGGTGTTGAGGATACTCTGGTGGCGAGGATACTCTGGTGGTGAGGGTACTCTGGTGATGAGGATACTCTGGTGGTGAGGATACTCTGGTGATGAGGATACTCTGGTGGTGAGGATACTCTGATGATGAGGATACTCTGGTGGTGAGGATACTCTGGTGAAGAGGATACTCTGCTGAAGAGGATACTCTGCTGAAGAGGATACTCTGGTGGTGAGGATACTCTGTTGATGAAGATACTCTGTTGATGAGGATACTCTGGTGATGTAGATACTCTGGTGATGAGGATACTCTGGTGATGAAGATACTCTGGTGATGAGGATACTCTGGTGGTGAGGATACTCTGGTGATGAAGATACTCTGGTGATGAAGATACTCTGGTGATGAGGATACTCTGGTGATGAGGATACTCTGGTGATAAAGATACTCTGGTGATGAGGATACTCTGGTGGTGAGGATACTCTGGTGACGAGGATACTCTGGTGATGAAGATACTCTCGTGATGAGGATACTCTGGTGGTAAGGATACTCTGGTGACGAGGATACTCTGGTGCTGAAGATACTCTGTTGATGAGGATACTCTGGTGATGAAGATACTCTGGTGAAGAGGATACTCTGCTGAAGAGGATACTCTGGTGGTGAGGATACTCTGGTGACGAGGATACTCTGGTGATGAAGATACTCTGCTGAAGAGGATACTCTGGTGGTGAGGATACTCTGGTGACGACGATACTCTGGTGATGAAGATACTCTGTTGATGAGGATACTCTGGTGGTGAGGATACTCTGGTGATGAGGATACTCTGGTGGTGAGGATACTCTGGTGACGAGGATACTCTGGTGATGAAGATACTCTCGTGATGAGGATACTCTGGTGGTAAGGATACACTGGTGACCAGGATACTCTGGTGGTAAGGATACACTGGTGACCAGGATACTCTGGTGCTGAAGATACTCTGTTGATGAGGATACTCTGGTGATGAGGATACTCTGGTGATGATGATACTCTGGTGGCGAGGATACTCTGGTGTTGAGGATACTCTGGTGGCGAGGATACTCTGGTGGTGAGGATACTCTGGTGATGAGGATACTCTGGTGGTGAGGATACTCTGGTGATGAGGATACTCTGGTGGTGAGGATACTCTGATGATGAGGATACTCTGGTGGTGAGGATACTCTGGTGAAGAGGATACTCTGCTGAAGAGGATACTCTGCTAAAGAGGATACTCTGGTGGTGAGGATACTCTGTTGATGAAGATACTCTGTTGATGAGGATACTCTGGTGATGTAGATACTCTGGTGATGAGGATACTCTGGTGATGAAGATACTCTGGTGATGAGGATACTCTGGTGATGAAGATACTCTGGTGATGAAGATACTCTGGTGATAAGGATACTCTGGTGATGAGGATACTCTGGTGGTGAGGATACTCTGGTGACGAGGATACTCTGGTGATGAAGATACTCTCGTGATGAGGATACTCTGGTGGTAAGGATACTCTGGTGACGAGGATACTCTGGTGCTGAAGATACTCTGTTGATGAGGATACTCTGGTGATGAAGATACTCTGGTGAAGAGGATACTCTGCTGAAGAGGATACTCTGGTGGTGAGGATACTCTGGTGACGAGGATACTCTGGTGATGAAGATACTCTGCTGAAGAGGATACTCTGGTGGTGAGGATACTCTGGTGACGACGATACTCTGGTGATGAAGATACTCTGTTGATGAGGATAGTCTGGTGATGAAGATACTCTGTTGATGAGGATACTCTGGTGATGACGATACTCTGGTGATGAGGATACTCTGGTGGTGAGGATACTCTGGTGATGAAGATACTCTGTTGATGAAGATACTCTGGTGATGAGGATACTCTGGTGATGAAGATACTCTGGTGAAGAGGATACTCTGCTGAAGAGGATACTCTGGTGTAAGGATACTCTGGTGACGAGGATACTCTGGTGCTGAAGATACTCTGTTGATGAGGATACTCTGGTGATGAAGATACTCTGGTGAAGAGGATACTCTGCTGAAGAGGATACTCTGGTGATGAAGATACTCTCGTGATGAGGATACTCTGGTGGTAAGGATACACTGGTGACCAGGATACTCTGGTGGTAAGGATACACTGGTGACCAGGATACTCTGGTGCTGAAGATACTCTGTTGATGAGGATACTCTGGTGATGAGGATACTCTGGTGATGATGATACTCTGGTGGCGAGGATACTCTGGTGTTGAGGATACTCTGGTGGCGAGGATACTCTGGTGGTGAGGATACTCTGGTGATGAGGATACTCTGGTGGTGAGGATACTCTGGTGATGAGGATACTCTGGTGGTGAGGATACTCTGATGATGAGGATACTCTGGTGGTGAGGATACTCTGGTGAAGAGGATACTCTGCTGAAGAGGATACTCTGCTGAAGAGGATACTCTGGTGGTGAGGATACTCTGTTGATGAAGATACTCTGTTGATGAGGATACTCTGGTGATGTAGATACTCTGGTGATGAGGATACTCTGGTGATGAAGATACTCTGGTGATGAGGATACTCTGGTGATGAAGATACTCTGGTGATGAAGATACTCTGGTGATGAGGATACTCTGGTGATGAGGATACTCTGGTGGTGAGGATACTCTGGTGACGAGGATACTCTGGTGATGAAGATACTCTCGTGATGAGGATACTCTGGTGGTAAGGATACTCTGGTGACGAGGATACTCTGGTGCTGAAGATACTCTGTTGATGAGGATACTCTGGTGATGAAGATACTCTGGTGAAGAGGATACTCTGCTGAAGAGGATACTCTGGTGGTGAGGATACTCTGGTGACGAGGATACTCTGGTGATGAAGATACTCTGCTGAAGAGGATACTCTGGTGGTGAGGATACTCTGGTGACGACGATACTCTGGTGATGAAGATACTCTGTTGATGAGGATAGTCTGGTGATGAAGATACTCTGTTGATGAGGATACTCTGGTGATGACGATACTCTGGTGATGAGGATACTCTGGTGGTGAGGATACTCTGGTGATGAAGATACTCTGTTGATGAAGATACTCTGGTGATGAGGATACTCTGGTGATGAAGATACTCTGGTGAAGAGGATACTCTGCTGAAGAGGATACTCTGGTGTAAGGATACTCTGGTGACGAGGATACTCTGGTGCTGAAGATACTCTGTTGATGAGGATACTCTGGTGATGAAGATACTCTGGTGAAGAGGATACTCTGCTGAAGAGGATACTCTGCTGAAGAGGATACTCTGGTGGTGAGGATACTCTGGTGACGAGGATACTCTGGTGATGAAGATACTCTGCTGAAGAGGATACTCTGGTGGTGAGGATACTCTGGTGACGGCGATACTCTGGTGATGAAGATACTCTGTTGATGAGGATACTCTGGTGATGAAGATACTCTGTTGATGAGGATACTCTGGTGATGATGATAATCTGTTGATGAGGATACTCTGTTGATGAGGATACTCTGGTGAAGATGATAATCTGGTGATGAGGATAATCTGGTGATGAAGATACTCTGGTGAAGAGGATACTCTGGTGATGAAGATACTCTGTTGATGAGGATACTCTGGTGATGACGATACTCTGGTGATGAGGATACTCTGGTGATGAAGATACTCTGTTGATGAGGATACTCTGGTGAAGAGGATACTCTGCTGAAGAGGATACTCTGGTGGCGAGGATACTCTGGTGATGAAGATACTGTGGTGAAGAGGATACTCTCGTGATGGGGATACTCTGGTGAAGAGGATACTCTGTTGATGAGGATACTCTGTTGATGAAGATACTCTGGTGATGGGGATACTCTGGTGAAGAGGATACTCTGTTGATGAGGATACTCTGTTGATGAAGATACTCTGGTGATGAGGATACTCTGGTGATGAGGATACTCTGGTGATGAGGATACTCTGGTGGTGAGGATACTCTGGTGATGAAGATACTCTGGTGACGAGGATACTCTAGTGATGAAGATACTCTGGTGATGAGGATGCTCTGCTGGTGAAGATACTCTGGTGAAGAGGATACTCTGGTGATGAAGATACTCTGTTGATGAGGATACTCTGGTGGTGAGGATACTCTGGTGATGAAGATACTCTGTTGATGAAGATACTCTGGTGATGAGGATACTCTGGTGATGAAGATACTCTGGTGATGAGGATACTCTGGTGATGAAGATACTCTGTTGATGAAGATACTCTGGTGATGAGGATACTCTGGTGATGAAGATACTCTGGTGATGAGGATACTCTGGTGGTGAGGATACTCTGGTGACGAGGATACTCTGGTGATGAAGATATTCTGTTGATGAGGATACTCTGATGAAGAGGATACTCTGCTGAAGAGGATACTCTGGTGGCGAGGATACTCTGGTGAAGAGGATACTCTGGTGGTGAGGATACTCTGGTGGTGAGGATACTCTGGTGGCGAGGATACTCTGGTGGTGAGGATACTCTGGTGATGAGGATACTCTGCTGAAGAGGATACTCTGGTGGTGAGGATACTCTGGTGACGAGGATACTCTGGTGATGAAGATACTCTGCTGAAGAGGATACTCTGGTGGTGAGGATACTCTGGTGACGTGGATACTCTGGTGATGAAGATACTCTGTTGATGAGGATACTCTGGTGATGAAGATACTCTGGTGATGAGGATACTCTGGTGATGATGATAAACTGGTGATGAGGATAATCTGGTGATGAAGATACTCTGGTGAAGAGGATACTCTGGTGATGGGGATACTCTGGTGAAGAGGATACTCTGTTGATGAGGATACTCTGTTGATGAAGATTCTCTGGTGATGAGGATACTCTGGTGATGAGGATACTCTGGTGATGAGGATCATCTGGTGATGAGGATACTCTGTTGATGAAGATATTCTGGTGATAAGGATACTCTGGTGATGAAGATACTCTCGTGATGAGGATACTCTGGTGATGAGGATACTCTTGTGGTGAGGATACTCTGTTGATGTAGATACTCTGGTGACGAGGATACTCTGGTGATGAAGATACTCTGGTGATGAGGATGCTCTGCTGGTGAAGATACTCTGGTGATGAGGATACTCTGCTGATGAAGATACTCTGGTGATGAGGATACTCTGGTGATGAGGATATTCTGGTGATGAAGATACTCTGGTGATGAGGATACTCTGGTGATGAAGATACTCTTGTGGTGAGGATACTCTGATGATGAAGATACTCTGGTGATGAGGATACTCTGGTGATGAAGATACTCTGGTGATGAGGATACTCTGGTGGTGAGGATACTCTGGTGACGAGGATACTCTGTTGATGAAGATACTCTGGTGACGAGGATACGCTGGTGATGAAGATACTCTGTGGATGAGGATACTCTGGTGATGAAGATACTATGTTGATGAGGATACTCTGGTGATGTAGATACTCTGGTGATGAGGATACTCTGGTGATGAGGATACTCTGGTGGCGAGGATACTCTGGTGGTGAGGATACTCTGGTGGCGAGGATACTCTGGTGGTGAGGATACTCTGGTGGCGAGGATACTCTGGTGGTGAGGATACTCTGGTGATGAGGATACTCTGGTGGTGAGGATACTCTGGTGATGAGGATACTCTGGTGGTGAGGATACTCTGGTGACGAGGATACTCTGGTGATGAAGATACTCTCGTGATGAGGATACTCTGGTGGTAAGGATACACTGGTGACCAGGATACTCTGGTGGTAAGGATACACTGGTGACCAGGATACTCTGGTGCTGAAGATACTCTGTTGATGAGGATACTCTGGTGATGAGGATACTCTGGTGATGATGATACTCTGGTGGCGAGGATACTCTGGTGTTGAGGATACTCTGGTGGCGAGGATACTCTGGTGGTGAGGATACTCTGGTGATGAGGATACTCTGGTGGTGAGGATACTCTGTTGATGAGGATACTCTGGTGGTGAGGATACTCTGGTGATGAGGATACTCTGGTGGCGAGGATACTCTGGTGGTGAGGATACTCTGGTGATGAGGATACTCTGGTGGTGAGGATACTCTGGTGATGAGGATACTCTGGTGGTGAGGATACTCTGGTGACGAGGATACTCTGGTGATGAAGATACTCTCGTGATGAGGATACTCTGGTGGTAAGGATACACTGGTGACCAGGATACTCTGGTGCTGAAGATACTCTGTTGATGAGGATACTCTGGTGAAGAGGATACTCTGCTGAAGAGGATACTCTGCTGAAGAGGATACTCTGGTGGTGAGGATACTCTGGTGACGAGGATACTCTGGTGATGAAGATACTCTGTTGATGAGGATACTCTGGTGATGAAGCTACTCTGTTGATGAGGATACTCTGGTGATGATGATAATCTGGTGATGAGGATAATCTGGTGATGAAGATACTCTGGTGAAGAGGATACTCTGGTGATGGGGATACTCTGGTGAAGAGGATACTCTGTTGATGAGGATACTCTGTTGATGAAGATACTCTGGTGATGAGGATACTCTGGTGATGAGGATACTCTGGTGATGAGGATCATCTGGTGATGAGGATACTCTGTTGATGAAGATACTCTGGTGATAAGGATACTCTGGTGATGAAGATACTCTGGTGATGAGGATACTCTGGTGATGAGGATACTCTGGTGGTGAGGATACTCTGGTGATGAGGATACTCTGGTGGTGAGGATACTCTGGTGATGAAGATACTCTGGTGACGAGGATACTCTGGTGATGAAGATACTCTGGTGATGAGGATGCTCTGCTGGTGAAGATACTCTGTTGATGAGGATACTCTGGAGATGATGATAATCTGGTGATGAGGATAATCTGGTGATGAAGATACTCTGGTGAAGAGGATACTCAGGTGATGAATATACTCTGTTGATGAGGATACTCTGGTGATGAGGATACTCTGCTGGTGAAGATACTCTGGTGATGAGGATACTCTGGTGATGAAGATACTCTGGTGATGAGGATCCTCTTGTGGTGAGGATACTGTGGTGATGAAGATACTCTGGTGATGAAGATACTCTGGTGATGAAGATACTCTGGTGATGTAGATACTCTGGTGATGAGGATACTCTGGTGATGAAGATACTCTGGTGATGAGGATACTCTGGTGATGAAGATACTCTGGTGATGAAGATACTCTTGTGGTGAGGATACTCTGTTGATGAAGATACTCTGGTGACGAGGATACTCTGGTGATGAAGATACTCTGGTGATGAGGATACTCTGTTGATGAGGATACTCTGTTGATGAAGATACTCTGGTGATTAGGATAATCTGGTCATACAAATATTATGGTGATGAGGATACTCTGGTGATGAAGATACTCTGGTGATGAGGATACTCTGGTGATGAAGATACTCTGGTGACGAGGATACTCTGGTGATGAAGATACTATGGTGGTGAGGATACTCTGGTGGTGAGGATACTCTGGTGACGAGGATACTCTGGTGCTGAAGATACTCTGTTGATGAGGATACTCTGGTGAAGAGGATACTCTGTTGATGAGGATACTCTGGTGATGAGGATACTCTGTTGATGAGGATACTCTGTTGATGAAGATACTCTGGTGATGAGGATACTCTGGTGATGAGGATACTCTGTTGATGAAGATACTCTGGTGATGAGGATACTCTGGTGATGAGGATACTCTGTTGATGAGGATACTCTGGTGATGAAGCTACTCTGTTGATGAGGATACTCTGGTGATGATGATAATCTGGTGATGAGGATAATCTGGTGATGAAGATACTCTGCTGAAGAGGATACTCTGGTGATGGGGATACTCTGGTGAAGAGGATACTCTGTTGATGAGGATACTCTGTTGATGAAGATACTCTGGTGATGAGGATACTCTGGTGATGAGGATACTCTGGTGATGAGGATCATCTGGTGATGAGGATACTCTGTTGATGAAGATACTCTGGTGATAAGGATACTCTGGTGATGAAGATACTCTGGTGATGAGGATACTCTGGTGGTGAGGATACTCTGGTGATGAGGATACTCTGGTGGTGAGGATACGCTGGTGATGAAGATACTCTGGTGACGAGGATACTCTGGTGATGAAGATACTCTGGTGATGAGGATGCTCTGCTGGTGAAGATACTCTGTTGATGAGGATACTCTGGTGATGATGATAATCTGGTGATGAGGATAATCTGGTGATGAAGATACTCTGGTGAAGAGGATACTCAGGTGATGAATATACTCTGTTGATGAGGATACTCTGGTGATGAGGATACTCTGGTGATGAAGATACTCTGGTGATGAGGATACTCTGGTGGTGAGGATACTCTGGTGACGAGGATACTCTGGTGATGAAGATACTCTGTTGATGAGGATACTCTGATGAAGAGGATACTCTGGTGGCGAGGATACTCTGGTGAAGAGGATACTCTGGTGGTGAGGATACTCTGGTGGTGAGGATACTCTGGTGGTGAGGATACTCTGGTGATGATGATACTCTGGTGATGAGGATACTCTGCTGGTGAAGATACTCTGGTGATGAGGATACTCTGGTGATGAAGATACTCTGGTGATGAGGATACTCTGGTGATGAAGATACTCTGGTGATGAGGATACTCTGGTGATGAAGATACTCTTGTGGTGAGGATACACTGTTGATGAAGATACTCTGGTGACGAGGATACTCTGGTGATGAAGATACTCTGGTGATGAGGATACTCTGTTGATGAAGATACTCTGGTGATTAGGATAATCTGGTGATAAAAGTATTATGGTGATGAGGATAATCTGGTGATGAAGATACTCTGGTGATGAGGATCCTCTGGTGGTGAGGATACTGTGGTGATGAAGATACTCTGGTGATGAAGATACTCTGGTGATGAAGATACTCTGGTGATGTAGATACTCTGGTGATGTAGATACTCTGGTGATGAGGATACTCTGGTGATGAAGATACTCTGGTGATGAGGATACTCTGGTGATGAAGATACTCTGGTGATGAGGATACTCTGGTGATGAAGATACTCTGTTGATGAGGATACTCTGGTGATGAAGATACTCTTGTGGTGAGGATACTCTGTTGATGAAGATACTCTGGTGACGAGGATACTCTGGTGATGAAGATACTCTGGTGATGAGGATACTCTGTTGATGAGGATACTCTGTTGATGAAGATACTCTGGTGATTAGGATAATCTGGTCATACAAATATTATGGTGATGAGGATACTCTGGTGATGAAGATACTCTGGTGATGAGGATACTCTGGTGATGAAGATACTCTGGTGACGAGGATACTCTGGTGATGAAGATACTATGGTGGTGAGGATACTCTGGTGGTGAGGATACTCTGGTGACGAGGATACTCTGGTGCTGAAGATACTCTGTTGATGAGGATACTCTGGTGAAGAGGATACTCTGTTGATGAGGATACTCTGGTGATGAGGATACTCTGTTGATGAGGATACTCTATTGATGAAGATACTCTGGTGATGAGGATACTCTGGTGATGAGGATACTCTGTTGATGAAGATACTCTGGTGATGAGGATACTCTGGTGATGAGGATACTCTGGTGACGAGAATACTCTGGTGATGAGGATACTCTGCTGGTGAAGATACTATGGTGATGAGGATACTCTGGTGGTGAAGATACTATGGTGATGAGGATACTCTGGTGGTGAGGATACTCTGGTGATGAAGATACTCTTGTGGTGAGGATACTCTGTTGATGAAGATACTCTGGTGACGAGGATAATCTGGTGATAAAATTATTATGGTGATGAGGATACTCTGGTGATGAAGATACTCTGGTGATGAGGATACTCTGGTGGTGAGGATACTGTGGTGATGAAGATACTCTGGTGATGAAGATACTCTGGTGATGTAAATACTCTGGTGATGTAGATACTCTGGTAATGAGGATACTCTGGTGATGAAGATACTCTGGTGATGAGGATACTCTGGTGATGAAGATACTCTGGTGGTGAGGATACTCTGGTGGTGAGGATACTCTGGTGACGAGGATACTCTGGTGATGAGGATACTCTGGTGAAGAGGATACTCTGTTGATGAGGATCCTCTGGTGATGAGGATACTCTGATGATGTGGATACTCTGGTGATGAGGATCATCTGGTGATGAAGATACTCTGGTGACGAGGATACTCTGGTGATGAAGATACTCTGGTGATGAGGATACTCTGGTGGTGAGGATACTCTGGCGGTGAGGATACTCTGGTGATGAGGATAATCTGGTGATGAAGATACTCTGGTGGTGAGGATTCTCTGGTGACGAGGATACTCTGGTGATGAAGATACTCTGGTGATGAGGATACTCTGGCGGTGAGTATACTCTGGTGATGAGGATAATCTGGTGATGAAGATACTCTGGTGGTGAGGATACTCTGGTGACGAGGATACTCTGGTGATGAAGATACTCTGGTGATGAGGATACTCTGGTGCTGAAGATACTCTGTTGATGAGGATACTCTGGTGAAGAGGATAGTCTGTTGATGAGGATCCTCTGGTGATGAGGATACTCTGATGATGTGGATACTCTGGTGATGAGGATCATCTGGTGATGAAGATACTCTGGTGACGAGGATACTCTGGTGATGAAGATACTCTGGTGATGAGGATACTCTGGTGGTGAGGATACTCTGGCGGTGAGGATACTCTGGTGATGAGGATAATCTGGTGATGAAGATACTCTGGTGGTGAGGATACTCTGGTGACGAGGATACTCTGGTGATGAAGATACTCTGTTGATGAGGATACTCTGGCGGTGAGGATACTCTGGTGATGAGGATAATCTGGTGATGAAGATACTCTGGTGGTGAGGATACTCTGGTGACGAGGATACTCTGGTGATGAAGATACTCTGTTGATGAGGATACTCTGGTGATGTAGATACTCTGGTGATGTAGATACTCTGGTAATGAGGATACTCTGGTGATGAAGATACACTGGTGATGAGGATACTCTGGTGATGAAGATACTCTGGTGGTGAGGATACTCTGGTGGTGAGGATACTCTGGTGACGAGGATACTCTGGTGATGAAGATACTCTGGTGATGAGGATACTCTGGTGCTGAAGATACTCTGTTGATGAGGATACTCTGGTGAAGAGGATACTCTGTTGATGTGGATACTCTGGTGATGAGGATCCTCTGGTGATGACGATACTCTGATGATGTGGATACTCTGGTGATGAGGATCATCTGGTGATGAAGATACTCTGGTGACGAGGATACTCTGGTGATGAAGATACTCTGGTGATGAGGATACTCTGGTGGTGAGGATACTCTGGCGGCGAGGATACTCTGGTGATGAGGATAATCTGGTTATGAAGATACTCTGGTGGTGAGGATGCTCTGGTGACGAGGATACTCTGGTGATGAAGATACTCTGGTGATGAGGATACTCTGGTGACGAGGATACTCTGGTGATGAAGATACTCTGGTGATGAGGATACTCTGGTGGTGAGGATACTCTGGCGGTGAGGATACTCTGGTGATGAGGATAATCTGGTGATGAAGATACTCTGGTGGTGAGGATACTCTGGTGACGAGGATACTCTGGTGATGAAGATACTCTGGTGATGAGGATACTCTGGCGGTGAGGATACTCTGGTGATGAGGATAATCTGGTGATGAGGATCATCTGGTGATGAAGATACTCTGGTGACGAGGATACTCTGGTGATGAGGATAATCTGGTGATGAAGATACTCTGTTGATGAGGATACTCTGTTGATGAAAATACTCTGGTGATTAGGATAATCTGGTCATACAAATATTATGGTGATGAGGATACTCTGGTGATGAAGATACTCTGGTGATGAGGATACTCTGGTGATGAAGATACTCTGGTGACGAGGATACTCTGGTGATGAAGATACTATGGCGGTGAGGATACTCTGGTGGTGAGGATACTCTGGTGACGAGGATACTCTGGTGCTGAAGATACTCTGTTGATGAGGATACTCTGGTGAAGAGGATACTCTGGTGATGAGGATCCTCTGGTGATGACGATACTCTGATGATGTGGATACTCTGGTGATGAGGATCATCTGGTGATGAAGATACTCTGGTGACGAGGATACTCTGGTGATGAAGATACTCTGGTGATGAGGATACTCTGGTGGTGAGGATACTCTGGCGGTGAGGATACTCTGGTGATGAGGATAATCTGGTTATGAAGATACTCTGGTGGTGAGGATGCTCTGGTGACGAGGATACTCTGGTGATGAAGATACTCTGGTGATGAGGATACTCTGGTGACGAGGATACTCTGGTGATGAAGATACTCTGGTGATGAGGATACTCTGGTGGTGAGGATACTCTGGCGGTGAGGATACTCTGGTGATGAGGATAATCTGGTGATGAAGATACTCTGGTGGTGAGGATACTCTGGTGACGAGGATACTCTGGTGATGAAGATACTCTGGTGATGAGGATACTCTGGCGGTGAGGATACTCTGGTGATGAGGATAATCTGGTGATGAGGATCATCTGGTGATGAAGATACTCTGGTGACGAGGATACTCTGGTGATGAGGATAATCTGGTGATGAAGATACTCTGTTGATGAGGATACTCTGTTGATGAAAATACTCTGGTGATTAGGATAATCTGGTCATACAAATATTATGGTGATGAGGATACTCTGGTGATGAAGATACTCTGGTGATGAGGATACTCTGGTGATGAAGATACTCTGGTGACGAGGATACTCTGGTGATGAAGATACTATGGTGGTGAGGATACTCTGGTGGTGAGGATACTCTGGTGACGAGGATACTCTGGTGCTGAAGATACTCTGTTGATGAGGATACTCTGGTGAAGAGGATACTCTGTTGATGAGGATACTCTGGTGATGAGGTTACTCTGTTGATGAAGATACTCTGGTGATGAGGATACTCTGGTGATGAGGATACTCTGTTGATGAAGATACTCTGGTGATGAGGATACTCTGGTGACGAGAATACTCTGGTGATGAGGATACTCTGCTGGTGAAGATACTATGGTGATGAGGATACTCTGGTGGTGAGGATACTCTGGTGATGAAGATACTCTTGTGGTGAGGATACTCTGTTGATGAAGATACTCTGGTGACGAGGATAATCTGGTGATAAAATTATTATGGTGATGAGGATACTCTGGTGATGAAGATACTCTGGTGATGAGGATACTCTGGTGGTGAGGATACTGTGGTGATGAAGATACTCTGGTGATGAAGATACTCTGGTGATGTAGATACTCTGGTGATGTAGATACTCTGGTAATGAGGATACTCTGGTGATGAAGATACTCTGGTGATGAGGATACTCTGGTGATGAAGATACTCTGGTGGTGAGGATACTCTGGTGGTGAGGATACTCTGGTGACGAGGATACTCTGGTGATGAAGATACTCTGGTGATGAGGATACTCTGGTGCTGAAGATACTCTGTTGATGAGGATACTCTGGTGAAGAGGATACTCTGTTGATGAGGATCCTCTGGTGATGAGGATACTCTGATGATGTGGATACTCTGGTGATGAGGATCATCTGGTGATGAAGATACTCTGGTGACGAGGATACTCTGGTGATGAAGATAATCTGGTGATGAAGATACTCTGGTGAAGAGGATACTCAGGTGATGAATATACTCTGTTGATGAGGATACTCTGGTGATGAGGATACTCTGGTGATGAAGATACTCTGGTGATGAGGATACTCTAGTGGTGAGGATACTCTGGTGACGAGGATACTCTGGTGATGAAGATACTCTGTTGATGAGGATACTCTGATGAAGAGGATACTCTGCTGAAGAGGATACTCTGGTGGCGAGGATACTCTGGTGAAGAGGATAATCTGGTGGTGAGGATACTCTGGTGGTGAGGATACTCTGGTGGCGAGGATACTCTGGTGGTGAGGATACTCTGGTGATGATGATACTCTGGTGATGAGGATACTCTGCTGGTGAAGATACTCTGGTGATGAGGATACTCTGGTGATGAAGATACTTTGGTGATGAGGATACTCTGGTGGTGAGGATACTCTGGCGGTGAGGATACTCTGGTGATGAGGATAATCTGGTGATGAAGATACTCGGTGGTGAGGATACTCTGGTGACGAGGATACTCTGGTGATGAAGATACTCTGGTGATGAGGATACTCTGGCGGTGAGGATACTCTTGTGATGAGGATAATCTGGTGATGAAGATACTCTGGTGGTGAGGATACTCTGGTGACGAGGATACTCTGGTGATGAAGATACTCTGTTGATGAGGATACTCTGGTGATGTAGATACTCTGGTGATGTAGATACTCTGGTAATGAGGATACTCTGGTGATGAAGATACACTGGTGATGAGGATACTCTGGTGATGAAGATACTCTGGTGGTGAGGATACTCTGGTGGTGAGGATACTCTGGTGACGAGGATACTCTGGTGATGAAGATACTCTGGTGATGAGGATACTCTGGTGCTGAAGATACTCTGTTGATGAGGATACTCTGGTGAAGAGGATACTCTGTTGATGAGGATCCTCTGGTGATGAGGATACTCTGATGATGTGGATACTCTGGTGATGAGGATCATCTGGTGATGAAGATACTCTGGTGACGAGGATACTCTGGTGATGAAGATACTCTGGTGATGAGGATACTCTGGTGGTGAGGATACTCTGGCGGTGAGGATACTCTGGTGATGAGGATAATCTGGTGATGAAGATAGTCTGGTGGTGAGGATACTCTGGTGACGAGGATACTCTGGTGATGAAGATACTCTGGTGATGAGGATACTCTGGTGACGAGGATACTCTGGTGATGAAGATACTCTGGTGATGAGGATACTCTGGTGGTGAGGATACTCTGGCGGTGAGGATACTCTGGTGATGAGGATAATCTGGTGATGAAGATACTCTGGTGGTGAGGATACTCTGGTGGTGAGGATACTGTGGTGATGATGATACTCTGGTGATGAGGATACTCTGCAGGTGAAGATACTCTGGTGATGAGGATACTCTGGTGATGAAGATACTCTGGTGATGAGGATACTCTGGTGATGAAGATACTCTGGTGATGAGGATACTCTGGTGATGAAGATACTCTTGTGGTGAGGATACACTGTTGATGAAGATACTCTGGTGATGAGGATACTCTGGTGATGAAGATACTCTGGTGATGAGGATACTCTGTTGATGAAGATACGCTGGTGATTAGGATAATCTGGTGATAAAAGTATTATGGTGATGAGGATAATCTGGTGATGAAGATACTCTGGTGATGAGGATCCTCTGGTGGTGAGGATACTGTGGTGATGAAGATACTCTGGTGATGAAGATACTCTGGTGATGTAGATACTCTGGTGATGTAGATACTCTGGTGATGTAGATACTCTGGTGATGAGGATACTCTGGTGATGAAGATACTCTGGTGATGAGGATACTCTGGTGATGAAGATACTCTGGTGATGAGGATAATCTGGTGATGAAGATACTCTGTTGATGAGGATACTCTGGTGATGAAGATACTCTTGTGGTGAGGATACTCTGTTGATGAAGATACTCTGGTGACGAGGATACTCTGGTGATGAAGATACTCTGGTGATGAGGATATTCTGTTGATGAGGATACTCTGTTGATGAAGATACTCTGGTGATTAGGATAATCTGGTCATACAAATATTATGGTGATGAGGATACTCTGGTGATGAAGATACTCTGGTGATGAGGATACTCTGGTGATGAAGATACTCTGGTGACGAGGATACTCTGGTGATGAAGATACTATGGTGGTGAGGATACTCTGGTGGTGAGGATACTCTGGTGACGAGGATACTCTGGTGCTGAAGATACTCTGTTGATGAGGATACTCTGGTGAAGAGGATACTCTGTTGATGAGGATACTCTGGTGATGAGGATACTCTGTTGATGAGGATACTCTGTTGATGAAGATACTCTGGTGATGAGGATACTCTGGTGATGAGGATACTCTGTTGATGAAGATACTCTGGTGATGAGGATACTCTGGTGATGAGGATACTCTGGTGACGAGAATACTCTGGTGATGAGGATACTCTGCTGGTGAAGATACTATGGTGATGAGGATACTCTGGTGGTGAGGATACTCTGGTGATGAAGATACTCTTGTGGTGAGGATACTCTGTTGATGAAGATACTCTGGTGACGAGGATAATCTGGTGATAAAATTATTATGGTGATGAGGATACTCTGGTGATGAAGATACTCTGGTGATGAGGATACTCTGGTGATGAAGATACTCTGGTGATGAGGATACTCTGGTGATGAAGATACTCTTGTGGTGAGGATACACTGTTGATGAAGATACTCTGGTGATGAGGATACTCTGGTGATGAAGATACTCTGGTGATGAGGATACTCTGTTGATGAAGATACGCTGGTGATTAGGATAATCTGGTGATAAAAGTATTATGGTGATGAGGATAATCTGGTGATGAAGATACTCTGGTGATGAGGATCCTCTGGTGGTGAGGATACTGTGGTGATGAAGATACTCTGGTGATGAAGATACTCTGGTGATGAAGATACTCTGGTGATGTAGATACTCTGGTGATGTAGATATTCTGGTGATGTAGATACTCTGGTGATGAGGATACTCTGGTGATGAAGATACTCTGGTGATGAGGATACTCTGGTGATGAAGATACTCTGGTGATGAGGATAATCTGGTGATGAAGATACTCTGTTGATGAGGATACTCTGGTGATGAAGATACTCTTGTGGTGAGGATACTCTGTTGATGAAGATACTCTGGTGACGAGGATACTCTGGTGATGAAGATACTCTGGTGATGAGGATATTCTGTTGATGAGGATACTCTGTTGATGAAGATACTCTGGTGATTAGGATAATCTGGTCATACAAATATTATGGTGATGAGGATACTCTGGTGATGAAGATACTCTGGTGATGAGGATACTCTGGTGATGAAGATACTCTGGTGACGAGGATACTCTGGTGATGAAGATACTATGGTGGTGAGGATACTCTGGTGGTGAGGATACTCTGGTGACGAGGATACTCTGGTGCTGAAGATACTCTGTTGATGAGGATACTCTGGTGAAGAGGATACTCTGTTGATGAGGATACTCTGGTGATGAGGATACTCTGTTGATGAGGATACTCTGTTGATGAAGATACTCTGGTGATGAGGATACTCTGGTGATGAGGATACTCTGTTGATGAAGATACTCTGGTGATGAGGATACTCTGGTGATGAGGATACTCTGGTGACGAGAATACTCTGGCGATGAGGATACTCTGCTGGTGAAGATACTATGGTGATGAGGATACTCTGGTGGTGAGGATACTCTGGTGATGAAGATACTCTTGTGGTGAGGATACTCTGTTGATGAAGATACTCTGGTGACGAGGATAATCTGGTGATAAAATTATTATGGTGATGAGGATACTCTGGTGATGAAGATACTCTGGTGATGAGGATACTCTGGTGGTGTGGATACTGTGGTGATGAAGATACTCTGGTGATGAAGATACTCTGGTGATGTAGATACTCTGGTGATGTAGATACTCTGGTAATGAGGATACTCTGGTGATGAAGATACTCTGGTGATGAGGATACTCTGGTGATGAAGATACTCTGTTGATGAGGATACTCTGGTGGTGAGGATACTCTGGTGACGAGGATACTCTGGTGATGAAGATACTCTGGTAATGAGGATACTCTGGTGATGAAGATACTCTGGTGATGAGGATACTCTGGTGATGAAGATACTCTGGTGGTGAGGATACTCTGGTGGTGAGGATACTCTGGTGAAGAGGATACTCTGTTGATGAGGATCCTCTGGTGATGAGGATACTCTGATGATGTGGATACTCTGGTGATGAGGATCATCTGGTGATGAAGATACTCTGGTGACGAGGATACTCTGGTGATGAAGATACTCTGGTGATGAGGATACTCTGGTGGTGAGGATACTCTGGCGGTGAGGATACTCTGGTGATGAGGATAATCTGGTGATGAAGATACTCTGGTGGTGAGGATACTCTGGTGACGAGGATACTCTGGTGATGAAGATACTCTGGTGATGAGGATACTCTGGCGGTGAGGATACTCTGGTGATGAGGATAATCTGGTGATGAAGATACTCTGGTGGTGAGGATACTCTGGTGACGAGGATACTCTGGTGATGAAGATACTCTGTTGATGAGGATACTCTGGTGATGTAGATACTCTGGTGATGTAGATACTCTGGTAATGAGGATACTCTGGTGATGAAGATACACTGGTGATGAGGATACTCTGGTGATGAAGATACTCTGGTGGTGAGGATACTCTGGTGGTGAGGATACTCTGGTGACGAGGATACTCTGGTGATGAAGATACTCTGGTGATGAGGATACTCTGTTGATGAAGATACTCTGGTGATGAGGATACTCTGGTGATGCGGATACTCTGATGATGAGGATACTCTGGTGAAGAGGATACTCTGCTGAAGAGGATACTCTGGTGAAGAGGATACTCTGCTGAAGAGGATACTCTGGTGAAGAGGATACTCTGTTGATGAAGATACTCTGGTGACGAGGATACTCTGGTGATGAAGATACTCTGGTGATGAGGATATTCTGTTGATAAGGATACTCTGTTGATGAAGATACTCTGGTGATTAGGATAATCTGGTCATACAAATATTATGGTGATGAGGATACTCTGGTGATGAAGATACTCTGGTGATGAGGATACTCTGGTGATGAAGATACTATGGTGGTGAGGATACTCTGGTGGTGAGGATACTCTGGTGACGAGGATACTCTGGTGCTGAAGATACTCTGTTGATGAGGATACTCTGGTGAAGAGGATACTCTGTTGATGAGGATACTCTGGTGATGAGGATACTCTGTTGATGAGGATACTCTGTTGATGAAGATACTCTGGTGATGAGGATACTCTGGTGATGAGGATACTCTGTTGATGAAGATACTCTGGTGATGAGGATACTCTGGTGATGAGGATACTCTGGTGACGAGAATACTCTGGTGATGAGGATACTCTGCTGGTGAAGATACTATGGTGATGAGGATACTCTGGTGGTGAGGATACTCTGGTGATGAAGATACTCTTGTGGTGAGGATACTCTGTTGATGAAGATACTCTGGTGACGAGGATAATCTGGTGATAAAATTATTATGGTGATGAGGATACTCTGGTGATGAAGATACTCTGGTGATGAGGATACTCTGGTGATGAAGATACTCTGGTGATGAGGATACTCTGGTGATGAAGATACTCTTGTGGTGAGGATACACTGTTGATGAAGATACTCTGGTGATGAGGATACTCTGGTGATGAAGATACTCTGGTGATGAGGATACTCTGTTGATGAAGATACGCTGGTGATTAGGATAATCTGGTGATAAAAGTATTATGGTGATGAGGATAATCTGGTGATGAAGATACTCTGGTGATGAGGATCCTCTGGTGGTGAGGATACTGTGGTGATGAAGATACTCTGGTGATGAAGATACTCTGGTGATGAAGATACTCTGGTGATGTAGATACTCTGGTGATGTAGATACTCTGGTGATGAGGATACTCTGGTGATGAAGATACTCTGGTGATGAGGATACTCTGGTGATGAAGATACTCTGGTGATGAGGATAATCTGGTGATGAAGATACTCTGTTGATGAGGATACTCTGGTGATGAAGATACTCTTGTGGTGAGGATACTCTGTTGATGAAGATACTCTGGTGACGAGGATACTCTGGTGATGAAGATACTCTGGTGATGAGGATATTCTGTTGATGAGGATACTCTGTTGATGAAGATACTCTGGTGATTAGGATAATCTGGTCATACAAATATTATGGTGATGAGGATACTCTGGTGATGAAGATACTCTGGTGATGAGGATACTCTGGTGATGAAGATACTCTGGTGACGAGGATACTCTGGTGATGAAGATACTATGGTGGTGAGGATACTCTGGTGGTGAGGATACTCTGGTGACGAGGATACTCTGGTGCTGAAGATACTCTGTTGATGAGGATACTCTGGTGAAGAGGATACTCTGTTGATGAGGATACTCTGGTGATGAGGATACTCTGTTGATGAGGATACTCTGTTGATGAAGATACTCTGGTGATGAGGATACTCTGGTGATGAGGATACTCTGTTGATGAAGATACTCTGGTGATGAGGATACTCTGGTGATGAGGATACTCTGGTGACGAGAATACTCTGGTGATGAGGATACTCTGCTGGTGAAGATACTATGGTGATGAGGATACTCTGGTGGTGAGGATACTCTGGTGATGAAGATACTCTTGTGGTGAGGATACTCTGTTGATGAAGATACTCTGGTGACGAGGATAATCTGGTGATAAAATTATTATGGTGATGAGGATACTCTGGTGATGAAGATACTCTGGTGATGAGGATACTCTGGCGGTGAGGATACTCTGGTGATGAGGATAATCTGGTGATGAAGATACTCTGGTGGTGAGGATACTCTGGTGACGAGGATACTCTGGTGATGAAGATACTCTGTTGATGAGGATACTCTGGTGATGTAGATACTCTGGTGATGTAGATACTCTGGTAATGAGGATACTCTGGTGATGAAGATACACTGGTGATGAGGATACTCTGGTGATGAAGATACTCTGGTGGTGAGGATACTCTGGTGGTGAGGATACTCTGGTGACGAGGATACTCTGGTGATGAAGATACTCTGGTGATGAGGATACTCTGTTGATGAAGATACTCTGGTGATGAGGATACTCTGGTGATGCGGATACTCTGATGATGAGGATACTCTGGTGAAGAGGATACTCTGCTGAAGAGGATAATCTGGTGAAGAGGATACTCTGCTGAAGAGGATACTCTGGTGAAGAGGATACTCTGTTGATGAAGATACTCTGGTGACGAGGATACTCTGGTGATGAAGATACTCTGGTGATGAGGATATTCTGTTGATAAGGATACTCTGTTGATGAAGATACTCTGGTGATTAGGATAATCTGGTCATACAAATATTATGGTGATGAGGATACTCTGGTGATGAAGATACTCTGGTGATGAGGATACTCTGGTGATGAAGATACTCTGGTGACGAGGATACTCTGGTGATGAAGATACTATGGTGGTGAGGATACTCTGGTGGTGAGGATACTCTGGTGACGAGGATACTCTGGTGCTGAAGATACTCTGTTGATGAGGATACTCTGGTGAAGAGGATACTCTGTTGATGAGGATACTCTGGTGATGAGGATACTCTGTTGATGAGGATACTCTGTTGATGAAGATACTCTGGTGATGAGGATACTCTGGTGATGAGGATACTCTGTTGATGAAGATACTCTGGTGATGAGGATACTCTGGTGATGAGGATACTCTGGTGACGAGAATACTCTGGTGATGAGGATACTCTGCTGGTGAAGATACTATGGTGATGAGGATACTCTGGTGGTGAGGATACTCTGGTGATGAAGATACTCTTGTGGTGAGGATACTCTGTTGATGAAGATACTCTGGTGACGAGGATAATCTGGTGATAAAATTATTATGGTGATGAGGATACTCTGGTGATGAAGATACTCTGGTGATGAGGATACTCTGGTGATGAAGATACTCTGGTGATGAGGATACTCTGGTGATGAAGATACTCTTGTGGTGAGGATACACTGTTGATGAAGATACTCTGGTGATGAGGATACTCTGGTGATGAAGATACTCTGGTGATGAGGATACTCTGTTGATGAAGATACGCTGGTGATTAGGATAATCTGGTGATAAAAGTATTATGGTGATGAGGATAATCTGGTGATGAAGATACTCTGGTGATGAGGATCCTCTGGTGGTGAGGATACTGTGGTGATGAAGATACTCTGGTGATGAAGATACTCTGGTGATGAAGATACTCTGGTGATGAAGATACTCTGGTGATGAGGATAATCTGGTGATGAAGATACTCTGTTGATGAGGATACTCTGGTGATGAAGATACTCTTGTGGTGAGGATACTCTGTTGATGAAGATACTCTGGTGACGAGGATACTCTGGTGATGAAGATACTCTGGTGATGAGGATATTCTGTTGATGAGGATACTCTGTTGATGAAGATACTCTGGTGATTAGGATAATCTGGTCATACAAATATTATGGTGATGAGGATACTCTGGTGATGAAGATACTCTGGTGATGAGGATACTCTGGTGATGAAGATACTCTGGTGACGAGGATACTCTGGTGATGAAGATACTATGGTGGTGAGGATACTCTGGTGGTGAGGATACTCTGGTGACGAGGATACTCTGGTGCTGAAGATACTCTGTTGATGAGGATACTCTGGTGAAGAGGATACTCTGTTGATGAGGATACTCTGGTGATGAGGATACTCTGTTGATGAGGATACTCTGTTGATGAAGATACTCTGGTGATGAGGATACTCTGGTGATGAGGATACTCTGTTGATGAAGATACTCTGGTGATGAGGATACTCTGGTGATGAGGATACTCTGGTGACGAGAATACTCTGGTGATGAGGATACTCTGCTGGTGAAGATACTATGGTGATGAGGATACTCTGGTGGTGAGGATACTCTGGTGATGAAGATACTCTTGTGGTGAGGATACTCTGTTGATGAAGATACTCTGGTGACGAGGATAATCTGGTGATAAAAGTATTATGGTGATGAGGATACTCTGGTGATGAAGATACTCTGGTGATGAGGATACTCTGGTGGTGAGGATACTGTGGTGATGAAGATACTCTGGTGATGAAGATACTCTGGTGATGTAGATACTCTGGTGATGTAGATACTCTGGTAATGAGGATACTCTGGTGATGAAGATACTCTGGTGATGAGGATACTCTGGTGATGAAGATACTCTGGTGGTGAGGATACTCTGGTGGTGAGGATACTCTGGTGACGAGGATACTCTGGTGATGAAGATACTCTGGTGATGAGGATACTCTGGTGATGAAGATACTCTGCTGAAGAGGATACTCTGGTGGTGAGGATACTCTGGTGACGACGATACTCTGGTGATGAAGATACTCTGTTGATGAGGATAGTCTGGTGATGAAGATACTCTGTTGATGAGGATACTCTGGTGATGACGATACTCTGGTGATGAGGATACTCTGGTGGTGAGGATACTCTGGTGATGAAGATACTCTGTTGATGAAGATACTCTGGTGATGAGGATACTCTGGTGATGAAGATACTCTGGTGAAGAGGATACTCTGCTGAAGAGGATACTCTGGTGTAAGGATACTCTGGTGACGAGGATACTCTGGTGCTGAAGATACTCTGTTGATGAGGATACTCTGGTGATGAAGATACTCTGGTGAAGAGGATACTCTGCTGAAGAGGATACTCTGCTGAAGAGGATACTCTGGTGGTGAGGATACTCTGGTGACGAGGATACTCTGGTGATGAAGATACTCTGGTGATGAAGATACTCTGTTGATGAGGATACTCTGGTGATGATGATAATCTGTTGATGAGGATACTCTGTTGATGAGGATACTCTGGTGAAGATGATAATCTGGTGATGAGGATAATCTGGTGATGAAGATACTCTGGTGAAGAGGATACTCTGGTGATGAAGATACTCTGTTGATGAGGATACTCTGGTGATGACGATACTCTGTTGATGAGGATACTCTGGTGAAGAGGATACTCTGCTGAAGAGGATACTCTGGTGGCGAGGATACTCTGGTGAAGAGGATACTCTGGTGGTGAGGATACTCTGGTGGCGAGGATACTCTGGTGGCGAGGATACTCTGGTGGCGAGGATACTCTGGTGATGAGGTTACTCTGGTGGCGAGGATACTCTGGTGGTGAGGATACTCTGGTGATGAGGATACTCTGGTGGTGAGGATACTCTGGTGATGAGGATACTCTGGTGGTGAGGATACTCTGATGATGAGGATACTCTGGTGGTGAGGATACTCTGGTGAAGAGGATACTCTGCTGAAGAGGATACTCTGCTGAAGAGGATACTCTGGTGGTGAGGATACTCTGTTGATGAAGATACTCTGTTGATGAGGATACTCTGGTGATGTAGATACTCTGGTGATGAGGATACTCTGGTGATGAGGATACTCTGGTGGTGAGGATACTGTGGTGATGAAGATACTCTGGTGATGAAGATACTCTGGTGATGTAGATACTCTGGTGATGTAGATACTCTGGTAATGAGGATACTCTGGTGATGAAGATACTCTGGTGATGAGGATACTCTGGTGATGAAGATACTCTGGTGGTGAGGATACTCTGGTGGTGAGGATACTCTGGTGACGAGGATACTCTGGTGATGAAGATACTCTGGTGATGAGGATACTCTGGTGCTGAAGATACTCTGTTGATGAGGATACTCTGGTGAAGAGGATACTCTGTTGATGAGGATCCTCTGGTGATGAGGATACTCTGATGATGTGGATACTCTGGTGATGAGGATCATCTGGTGATGAAGATACTCTGGTGACGAGGATACTCTGGTGATGAAGATAATCTGGTGATGAAGATACTCTGGTGAAGAGGATACTCAGGTGATGAATATACTCTGTTGATGAGGATACTCTGGTGATGAGGATACTCTGGTGATGAAGATACTCTGGTGATGAGGATACTCTAGTGGTGAGGATACTCTGGTGACGAGGATACTCTGGTGATGAAGATACTCTGTTGATGAGGATACTCTGATGAAGAGGATACTCTGCTGAAGAGGATACTCTGGTGGCGAGGATACTCTGGTGAAGAGGATAATCTGGTGGTGAGGATACTCTGGTGGTGAGGATACTCTGGTGGCGAGGATACTCTGGTGGTGAGGATACTCTGGTGATGATGATACTCTGGTGATGAGGATACTCTGCTGGTGAAGATACTCTGGTGATGAGGATACTCTGGTGATGAAGATACTTTGGTGATGAGGATACTCTGGTGGTGAGGATACTCTGGCGGTGAGGATACTCTGGTGATGAGGATAATCTGGTGATGAAGATACTCGGTGGTGAGGATACTCTGGTGACGAGGATACTCTGGTGATGAAGATACTCTGGTGATGAGGATACTCTGGCGGTGAGGATACTCTTGTGATGAGGATAATCTGGTGATGAAGATACTCTGGTGGTGAGGATACTCTGGTGACGAGGATACTCTGGTGATGAAGATACTCTGTTGATGAGGATACTCTGGTGATGTAGATACTCTGGTGATGTAGATACTCTGGTAATGAGGATACTCTGGTGATGAAGATACACTGGTGATGAGGATACTCTGGTGATGAAGATACTCTGGTGGTGAGGATACTCTGGTGGTGAGGATACTCTGGTGACGAGGATACTCTGGTGATGAAGATACTCTGGTGATGAGGATACTCTGGTGCTGAAGATACTCTGTTGATGAGGATACTCTGGTGAAGAGGATACTCTGTTGATGAGGATCCTCTGGTGATGAGGATACTCTGATGATGTGGATACTCTGGTGATGAGGATCATCTGGTGATGAAGATACTCTGGTGACGAGGATACTCTGGTGATGAAGATACTCTGGTGATGAGGATACTCTGGTGGTGAGGATACTCTGGCGGTGAGGATACTCTGGTGATGAGGATAATCTGGTGATGAAGATAGTCTGGTGGTGAGGATACTCTGGTGACGAGGATACTCTGGTGATGAAGATACTCTGGTGATGAGGATACTCTGGTGACGAGGATACTCTGGTGATGAAGATACTCTGGTGATGAGGATACTCTGGTGGTGAGGATACTCTGGCGGTGAGGATACTCTGGTGATGAGGATAATCTGGTGATGAAGATACTCTGGTGGTGAGGATACTCTGGTGGTGAGGATACTGTGGTGATGATGATACTCTGGTGATGAGGATACTCTGCAGGTGAAGATACTCTGGTGATGAGGATACTCTGGTGATGAAGATACTCTGGTGATGAGGATACTCTGGTGATGAAGATACTCTGGTGATGAGGATACTCTGGTGATGAAGATACTCTTGTGGTGAGGATACACTGTTGATGAAGATACTCTGGTGATGAGGATACTCTGGTGATGAAGATACTCTGGTGATGAGGATACTCTGTTGATGAAGATACGCTGGTGATTAGGATAATCTGGTGATAAAAGTATTATGGTGATGAGGATAATCTGGTGATGAAGATACTCTGGTGATGAGGATCCTCTGGTGGTGAGGATACTGTGGTGATGAAGATACTCTGGTGATGAAGATACTCTGGTGATGTAGATACTCTGGTGATGTAGATACTCTGGTGATGTAGATACTCTGGTGATGAGGATACTCTGGTGATGAAGATACTCTGGTGATGAGGATACTCTGGTGATGAAGATACTCTGGTGATGAGGATAATCTGGTGATGAAGATACTCTGTTGATGAGGATACTCTGGTGATGAAGATACTCTTGTGGTGAGGATACTCTGTTGATGAAGATACTCTGGTGACGAGGATACTCTGGTGATGAAGATACTCTGGTGATGAGGATATTCTGTTGATGAGGATACTCTGTTGATGAAGATACTCTGGTGATTAGGATAATCTGGTCATACAAATATTATGGTGATGAGGATACTCTGGTGATGAAGATACTCTGGTGATGAGGATACTCTGGTGATGAAGATACTCTGGTGACGAGGATACTCTGGTGATGAAGATACTATGGTGGTGAGGATACTCTGGTGGTGAGGATACTCTGGTGACGAGGATACTCTGGTGCTGAAGATACTCTGTTGATGAGGATACTCTGGTGAAGAGGATACTCTGTTGATGAGGATACTCTGGTGATGAGGATACTCTGTTGATGAGGATACTCTGTTGATGAAGATACTCTGGTGATGAGGATACTCTGGTGATGAGGATACTCTGTTGATGAAGATACTCTGGTGATGAGGATACTCTGGTGATGAGGATACTCTGGTGACGAGAATACTCTGGTGATGAGGATACTCTGCTGGTGAAGATACTATGGTGATGAGGATACTCTGGTGGTGAGGATACTCTGGTGATGAAGATACTCTTGTGGTGAGGATACTCTGTTGATGAAGATACTCTGGTGACGAGGATAATCTGGTGATAAAATTATTATGGTGATGAGGATACTCTGGTGATGAAGATACTCTGGTGATGAGGATACTCTGGTGATGAAGATACTCTGGTGATGAGGATACTCTGGTGATGAAGATACTCTTGTGGTGAGGATACACTGTTGATGAAGATACTCTGGTGATGAGGATACTCTGGTGATGAAGATACTCTGGTGATGAGGATACTCTGTTGATGAAGATACGCTGGTGATTAGGATAATCTGGTGATAAAAGTATTATGGTGATGAGGATAATCTGGTGATGAAGATACTCTGGTGATGAGGATCCTCTGGTGGTGAGGATACTGTGGTGATGAAGATACTCTGGTGATGAAGATACTCTGGTGATGAAGATACTCTGGTGATGTAGATACTCTGGTGATGTAGATATTCTGGTGATGTAGATACTCTGGTGATGAGGATACTCTGGTGATGAAGATACTCTGGTGATGAGGATACTCTGGTGATGAAGATACTCTGGTGATGAGGATAATCTGGTGATGAAGATACTCTGTTGATGAGGATACTCTGGTGATGAAGATACTCTTGTGGTGAGGATACTCTGTTGATGAAGATACTCTGGTGACGAGGATACTCTGGTGATGAAGATACTCTGGTGATGAGGATATTCTGTTGATGAGGATACTCTGTTGATGAAGATACTCTGGTGATTAGGATAATCTGGTCATACAAATATTATGGTGATGAGGATACTCTGGTGATGAAGATACTCTCGTGATGAGGATACTCTGGTGATGAAGATACTCTGGTGACGAGGATACTCTGGTGATGAAGATACTATGGTGGTGAGGATACTCTGGTGGTGAGGATACTCTGGTGACGAGGATACTCTGGTGCTGAAGATACTCTGTTGATGAGGATACTCTGGTGAAGAGGATACTCTGTTGATGAGGATACTCTGGTGATGAGGATACTCTGTTGATGAGGATACTCTGTTGATGAAGATACTCTGGTGATGAGGATACTCTGGTGATGAGGATACTCTGTTGATGAAGATACTCTGGTGATGAGGATACTCTGGTGATGAGGATACTCTGGTGACGAGAATACTCTGGCGATGAGGATACTCTGCTGGTGAAGATACTATGGTGATGAGGATACTCTGGTGGTGAGGATACTCTGGTGATGAAGATACTCTTGTGGTGAGGATACTCTGTTGATGAAGATACTCTGGTGACGAGGATAATCTGGTGATAAAATTATTATGGTGATGAGGATACTCTGGTGATGAAGATACTCTGGTGATGAGGATACTCTGGTGGTGTGGATACTGTGGTGATGAAGATACTCTGGTGATGAAGATACTCTGGTGATGTAGATACTCTGGTGATGTAGATACTCTGGTAATGAGGATACTCTGGTGATGAAGATACTCTGGTGATGAGGATACTCTGGTGATGAAGATACTCTGGTGGTGAGGATACTCTGGTGGTGAGGATACTCTGGTGACGAGGATACTCTGGTGATGAAGATACTCTGGTAATGAGGATACTCTGGTGATGAAGATACTCTGGTGATGAGGATACTCTGGTGATGAAGATACTCTGGTGGTGAGGATACTCTGGTGGTGAGGATACTCTGGTGAAGAGGATACTCTGTTGATGAGGATCCTCTGGTGATGAGGATACTCTGATGATGTGGATACTCTGGTGATGAAGATCATCTGGTGATGAAGATACTCTGGTGACGAGGATACTCTGGTGATGAAGATACTCTGGTGATGAGGATACTCTGGTGGTGAGGATACTCTGGCGGTGAGGATACTCTGGTGATGAGGATAATCTGGTGATGAAGATACTCTGGTGGTGAGGATACTCTGGTGACGAGGATACTCTGGTGATGAAGATACTCTGGTGATGAGGATACTCTGGCGGTGAGGATACTCTGGTGATGAGGATAATCTGGTGATGAAGATACTCTGGTGGTGAGGATACTCTGGTGACGAGGATACTCTGGTGATGAAGATACTCTGTTGATGAGGATACTCTGGTGATGTAGATACTCTGGTGATGTAGATACTCTGGTAATGAGGATACTCTGGTGATGAAGATACACTGGTGATGAGGATACTCTGGTGATGAAGATACTCTGGTGGTGAGGATACTCTGGTGGTGAGGATACTCTGGTGACGAGGATACTCTGGTGATGAAGATACTCTGGTGATGAGGATACTCTGTTGATGAAGATACTCTGGTGATGAGGATACTCTGGTGATGCGGATACTCTGATGATGAGGATACTCTGGTGAAGAGGATACTCTGCTGAAGAGGATACTCTGGTGAAGAGGATACTCTGCTGAAGAGGATACTCTGGTGAAGAGGATACTCTGTTGATGAAGATACTCTGGTGATGAGGATACTCTGGTGATGAAGATACTCTGGTGATGAGGATATTCTGTTGATAAGGATACTCTGTTGATGAAGATACTCTGGTGATTAGGATAATCTGGTCATACAAATATTATGGTGATGAGGATACTCTGGTGATGAAGATACTCTGGTGATGAGGATACTCTGGTGATGAAGATACTATGGTGGTGAGGATACTCTGGTGGTGAGGATACTCTGGTGACGAGGATACTCTGGTGCTGAAGATACTCTGTTGATGAGGATACTCTGGTGAAGAGGATACTCTGTTGATGAGGATACTCTGGTGATGAGGATACTCTGTTGATGAGGATACTCTGTTGATGAAGATACTCTGGTGATGAGGATACTCTGGTGATGAGGATACTCTGTTGATGAAGATACTCTGGTGATGAGGATACTCTGGTGATGAGGATACTCTGGTGACGAGAATACTCTGGTGATGAGGATACTCTGCTGGTGAAGATACTATGGTGATGAGGATACTCTGGTGGTGAGGATACTCTGGTGATGAAGATACTCTTGTGGTGAGGATACTCTGTTGATGAAGATACTCTGGTGACGAGGATAATCTGGTGATAAAATTATTATGGTGATGAGGATACTCTGGTGATGAAGATACTCTGGTGATGAGGATACTCTGGTGATGAAGATACTCTGGTGATGAGGATACTCTGGTGATGAAGATACTCTTGTGGTGAGGATACACTGTTGATGAAGATACTCTGGTGATGAGGATACTCTGGTGATGAAGATACTCTGGTGATGAGGATACTCTGTTGATGAAGATACGCTGGTGATTAGGATAATCTGGTGATAAAAGTATTATGGTGATGAGGATAATCTGGTGATGAAGATACTCTGGTGATGAGGATCCTCTGGTGGTGAGGATACTGTGGTGATGAAGATACTCTGGTGATGAAGATACTCTGGTGATGAAGATACTCTGGTGATGTAGATACTCTGGTGATGTAGATACTCTGGTGATGAGGATACTCTGGTGATGAAGATACTCTGGTGATGAGGATACTCTGGTGATGAAGATACTCTGGTGATGAGGATAATCTGGTGATGAAGATACTCTGTTGATGAGGATACTCTGGTGATGAAGATACTCTTGTGGTGAGGATACTCTGTTGATGAAGATACTCTGGTGATGTAGATACTCTGGTGATGTAGATACTCTGGTGATGTAGATACTCTGGTAATGAGGATACTCTGGTGATGAAGATACACTGGTGATGAGGATACTCTGGTGATGAAGATACTCTGGTGGTGAGGATACTCTGGTGGTGAGGATACTCTGGTGACGAGGATACTCTGGTGATGAAGATACTCTGGTGATGAGGATACTCTGTTGATGAAGATACTCTGGTGATGAGGATACTCTGGTGATGCGGATACTCTGATGATGAGGATACTCTGGTGAAGAGGATACTCTGCTGAAGAGGATAATCTGGTGAAGAGGATACTCTGCTGAAGAGGATACTCTGGTGAAGAGGATACTCTGTTGATGAAGATACTCTGGTGACGAGGATACTCTGGTGATGAAGATACTCTGGTGATGAGGATATTCTGTTGATAAGGATACTCTGTTGATGAAGATACTCTGGTGATTAGGATAATCTGGTCATACAAATATTATGGTGATGAGGATACTCTGGTGATGAAGATACTCTGGTGATGAGGATACTCTGGTGATGAAGATACTCTGGTGACGAGGATACTCTGGTGATGAAGATACTATGGTGGTGAGGATACTCTGGTGGTGAGGATACTCTGGTGACGAGGATACTCTGGTGCTGAAGATACTCTGTTGATGAGGATACTCTGGTGAAGAGGATACTCTGTTGATGAGGATACTCTGGTGATGAGGATACTCTGTTGATGAGGATACTCTGTTGATGAAGATACTCTGGTGATGAGGATACTCTGGTGATGAGGATACTCTGTTGATGAAGATACTCTGGTGATGAGGATACTCTGGTGATGAGGATACTCTGGTGACGAGAATACTCTGGTGATGAGGATACTCTGCTGGTGAAGATACTATGGTGATGAGGATACTCTGGTGGTGAGGATACTCTGGTGATGAAGATACTCTTGTGGTGAGGATACTCTGTTGATGAAGATACTCTGGTGACGAGGATAATCTGGTGATAAAATTATTATGGTGATGAGGATACTCTGGTGATGAAGATACTCTGGTGATGAGGATACTCTGGTGATGAAGATACTCTGGTGATGAGGATACTCTGGTGATGAAGATACTCTTGTGGTGAGGATACACTGTTGATGAAGATACTCTGGTGATGAGGATACTCTGGTGATGAAGATACTCTGGTGATGAGGATACTCTGTTGATGAAGATACGCTGGTGATTAGGATAATCTGGTGATAAAAGTATTATGGTGATGAGGATAATCTGGTGATGAAGATACTCTGGTGATGAGGATCCTCTGGTGGTGAGGATACTGTGGTGATGAAGATACTCTGGTGATGAAGATACTCTGGTGATGAAGATACTCTGGTGATGAAGATACTCTGGTGATGAGGATAATCTGGTGATGAAGATACTCTGTTGATGAGGATACTCTGGTGATGAAGATACTCTTGTGGTGAGGATACTCTGTTGATGAAGATACTCTGGTGACGAGGATACTCTGGTGATGAAGATACTCTGGTGATGAGGATATTCTGTTGATGAGGATACTCTGTTGATGAAGATACTCTGGTGATTAGGATAATCTGGTCATACAAATATTATGGTGATGAGGATACTCTGGTGATGAAGATACTCTGGTGATGAGGATACTCTGGTGATGAAGATACTCTGGTGACGAGGATACTCTGGTGATGAAGATACTATGGTGGTGAGGATACTCTGGTGGTGAGGATACTCTGGTGACGAGGATACTCTGGTGCTGAAGATACTCTGTTGATGAGGATACTCTGGTGAAGAGGATACTCTGTTGATGAGGATACTCTGGTGATGAGGATACTCTGTTGATGAGGATACTCTGTTGATGAAGATACTCTGGTGATGAGGATACTCTGGTGATGAGGATACTCTGTTGATGAAGATACTCTGGTGATGAGGATACTCTGGTGATGAGGATACTCTGGTGACGAGAATACTCTGGTGATGAGGATACTCTGCTGGTGAAGATACTATGGTGATGAGGATACTCTGGTGGTGAGGATACTCTGGTGATGAAGATACTCTTGTGGTGAGGATACTCTGTTGATGAAGATACTCTGGTGACGAGGATAATCTGGTGATAAAAGTATTATGGTGATGAGGATACTCTGGTGATGAAGATACTCTGGTGATGAGGATACTCTGGTGGTGAGGATACTGTGGTGATGAAGATACTCTGGTGATGAAGATACTCTGGTGATGTAGATACTCTGGTGATGTAGATACTCTGGTAATGAGGATACTCTGGTGATGAAGATACTCTGGTGATGAGGATACTCTGGTGATGAAGATACTCTGGTGGTGAGGATACTCTGGTGGTGAGGATACTCTGGTGACGAGGATACTCTGGTGATGAAGATACTCTGGTGATGAGGATACTCTGGTGATGAAGATACTCTGCTGAAGAGGATACTCTGGTGGTGAGGATACTCTGGTGACGACGATACTCTGGTGATGAAGATACTCTGTTGATGAGGATAGTCTGGTGATGAAGATACTCTGTTGATGAGGATACTCTGGTGATGACGATACTCTGGTGATGAGGATACTCTGGTGGTGAGGATACTCTGGTGATGAAGATACTCTGTTGATGAAGATACTCTGGTGATGAGGATACTCTGGTGATGAAGATACTCTGGTGAAGAGGATACTCTGCTGAAGAGGATACTCTGGTGTAAGGATACTCTGGTGACGAGGATACTCTGGTGCTGAAGATACTCTGTTGATGAGGATACTCTGGTGATGAAGATACTCTGGTGAAGAGGATACTCTGCTGAAGAGGATACTCTGCTGAAGAGGATACTCTGGTGGTGAGGATACTCTGGTGACGAGGATACTCTGGTGATGAAGATACTCTGGTGATGAAGATACTCTGTTGATGAGGATACTCTGGTGATGATGATAATCTGTTGATGAGGATACTCTGTTGATGAGGATACTCTGGTGAAGATGATAATCTGGTGATGAGGATAATCTGGTGATGAAGATACTCTGGTGAAGAGGATACTCTGGTGATGAAGATACTCTGTTGATGAGGATACTCTGGTGATGACGATACTCTGTTGATGAGGATACTCTGGTGAAGAGGATACTCTGCTGAAGAGGATACTCTGGTGGCGAGGATACTCTGGTGAAGAGGATACTCTGGTGGTGAGGATACTCTGGTGGCGAGGATACTCTGGTGGCGAGGATACTCTGGTGGCGAGGATACTCTGGTGATGAGGTTACTCTGGTGGCGAGGATACTCTGGTGGTGAGGATACTCTGGTGATGAGGATACTCTGGTGGTGAGGATACTCTGGTGATGAGGATACTCTGGTGGTGAGGATACTCTGATGATGAGGATACTCTGGTGGTGAGGATACTCTGGTGAAGAGGATACTCTGCTGAAGAGGATACTCTGCTGAAGAGGATACTCTGGTGGTGAGGATACTCTGTTGATGAAGATACTCTGTTGATGAGGATACTCTGGTGATGTAGATACTCTGGTGATGAGGATACTCTGGTGATGAAGATACTCTGGTGATGAGGATACTCTGGTGGTGAGGATACTCTGGTGATGAAGATACTCTGGTGATGAAGATACTCTGGTGATGAGGATACTCTGGTGATGAGGATACTCTGGTGACGAGGATACTCTGGTGATGAAGATACTCTGCTGAAGAGGATACTCTGGTGGTGAGGATACTCTGGTGACGACGATACTCTGGTGATGAAGATACTCTGTTGATGAGGATAGTCTGGTGATGAAGATACTCTGTTGATGAGGATACTCTGGTGATGACGATACTCTGGTGATGAGGATACTCTGGTGGTGAGGATACTCTGGTGATGAAGATACTCTGTTGATGAAGATACTCTGGTGATGAGGATACTCTGGTGATGAAGATACTCTGGTGAAGAGGATACTCTGCTGAAGAGGATACTCTGGTGTAAGGATACTCTGGTGACGAGGATACTCTGGTGCTGAAGATACTCTGTTGATGAGGATACTCTGGTGATGAAGATACTCTGGTGAAGAGGATACTCTGCTGAAGAGGATACTCTGCTGAAGAGGATACTCTGGTGGTGAGGATACTCTGGTGACGAGGATACTCTGGTGATGAAGATACTCTGCTGAAGAGGATACTCTGGTGGTGAGGATACTCTGGTGACGGCGATACTCTGGTGATGAAGATACTCTGTTGATGAGGATACTCTGGTGATGAAGATACTCTGTTGATGAGGATACTCTGGTGATGATGATAATCTGTTGATGATGATACTCTGTTGATAAGGATACTCTGGTGAAGATGATAATCTGGTGATGAGGATAATCTGGTGATGAAGATACTCTGGTGAAGAGGATACTCTGGTGATGAAGATACTCTGTTGATGAGGATACTCTGGTGATGACGATACTCTGTTGATGAGGATACTCTGGTGAAGAGGATACTCTGCTGAAGAGGATACTCTGGTGGCGAGGATACTCTGGTGAAGAGGATACTCTGGTGGTGAGGATACTCTGGTGGCGAGGATACTCTGGTGGCGAGGATACTCTGGTGGCGAGGATACTCTGGTGATGAGGTTACTCTGGTGGCGAGGATACTCTGGTGGTGAGGATACTCTGGTGATGAGGATACTCTGGTGGTGAGGATACTCTGGTGATGAGGATACTCTGGTGGTGAGGATACTCTGATGATGAGGATACTCTGGTGGTGAGGATACTCTGGTGAAGAGGATACTCTGCTGAAGAGGATACTCTGCTGAAGAGGATACTCTGGTGGTGAGGATACTCTGTTGATGAAGATACTCTGTTGATGAGGATACTCTGGTGATGTAGATACTCTGGTGATGAGGATACTCTGGTGATGAAGATACTCTGGTGATGAGGATACTCTGGTGGTGAGGATACTCTGGTGATGAAGATACTCTGGTGATGAAGATACTCTGGTGATGAGGATACTCTGGTGATGAGGATACTCTGGTGATAAAGATACTCTGGTGATGAGGATACTCTGGTGGTGAGGATACTCTGGTGACGAGGATACTCTGGTGATGAAGATACTCTCGTGACGAGGATACTCTGGTGCTGAAGATACTCTGTTGATGAGGATACTCTGCTGATGAAGATACTCTGGTGAAGAGGATACTCTGCTGAAGAGGATACTCTGGTGGTGAGGATACTCTGGTGACGAGGATACTCTGGTGATGAGGATACTCTGGTGACGAGGATACTCTGGTGATGAAGATACTCTGCTGAAGAGGATACTCTGGTGGTGAGGATACTCTGGTGACGACGATACTCTGGTGATGAAGATACTCTGTTGATGAGGATAGTCTGGTGATGAAGATACTCTGTTGATGAGGATACTCTGGTGATGACGATACTCTGGTGATGACGATACTCTGGTGGTGAGGATACTCTGGTGATGAAGATACTCTGTTGATGAAGATACTCTGGTGATGAGGATACTCTGGTGATGAAGATACTCTGGTGAAGAGGATACTCTGCTGAAGAGGATACTCTGGTGTAAGGATACTCTGGTGACGAGGATACTCTGGTGCTGAAGATACTCTGTTGATGAGGATACTCTGGTGATGAAGATACTCTGGTGAAGAGGATACTCTGGTGACGAGGATACTCTGGTGATGAAGATACTCTGCTGAAGAGGATACTCTGGTGGTGAGGATACTCTGGTGACGGCGATACTCTGGTGATGAAGATACTCTGTTGATGAGGATACTCTGGTGATGAAGATACTCTGTTGATGAGGATACTCTGGTGATGATGATAATCTGTTGATGAGGATACTCTGTTGATGAGGATACTCTGGTGAAGATGATAATCTGGTGATGAGGATAATCTGGTGATGAAGATACTCTGGTGAAGAGGATACTCTGGTGATGAAGATACTCTGTTGATGAGGATACTCTGGTGATGACGATACTCTGGTGATGAGGATACTCTGGTGATGAAGATACTCTGTTGATGAGGATACTCTGGTGAAGAGGATACTCTGCTGAAGAGGATACTCTGGTGGCGAGGATACTCTGGTGAAGAGGATACTCTGGTGGTGAGGATACTCTGGTGGCGAGGATACTCTGGTGGCGAGGATACTCTGATGGCGAGGATACTCTGGTGATGAGGTTACTCTGGTGGCGAGGATACTCTGGTGGTGAGGATACTCTGGTGATGAGGATACTCTGGTGGTGAGGATACTCTGGTGATGAGGATACTCTGGTGGTGAGGATACTCTGGTGATGAGGATACTCTGGTGGTGAGGATACTCTGGTGACGAGGATACTCTGGTGATGAAGATACTCTCGTGATGAGGATACTCTGGTGGTAAGGATACACTGGTGACCAGGATACTCTGGTGCTGAAGATACTCTGTTGATGAGGATACTCTGGTGCTGAAGATACTCTGTTGATGAGGATACTCTGGTGATGAAGATACTCTGTTGATGAGGATACTCTGGTGAAGAGGATACTCTGCTGAAGAGGATACTCTGCTGAAGAGGATACTCTGGTGGTGAGGATACTCTGGTGACGAGGATACTCTGGTGATGAAGATACTCTGCTGAAGAGGATACTCTGGTGGTGAGGATACTCTGGTGACGAGGATACTCTGGTGATGAAGATACTCTGTTGATGAGGATACTCTGGTGATGAAGATACTCTGTTGATGAGGATACTCTGGTGATGATGATAATCTGGTGATGAGGATAATCTGGTGATGAAGATACTGTGGTGAAGAGGATACTCTCGTGATGGGGATACTCTGGTGAAGAGGATACTCTGTTGATGAGGATACTCTGTTGATGAAGATACTCTGGTGATGGGGATACTCTGGTGAAGAGGATACTCTGTTGATGAGGATACTCTGTTGATGAAGATACTCTGGTGATGAGGATACTCTGGTGAAGAGGATACTCTGGTGATGGGGATACTCTGGTGAAGAGGATACTCTGTTGATGAGGATACTCTGTTGATGAAGATTCTCTGGTGATGAGGATACTCTGGTGATGAGGATACTCTGGTGATGAGGATCATCTGGTGATGAGGATACTCTGTTGATGAAGATACTCTGGTGATAAGGATACTCTGGTGATGAAGATACTCTCGTGATGAGGATACTCTGGTGATGAGGATACTCTTGTGGTGAGGATACTCTGTTGATGTAGATACTCTGGTGACGAGGATACTCTGGTGATGAAGATACTCTGGTGATGAGGATGCTCTGCTGGTGAAGATACTCTGGTGATGAGGATACTCTGCTGATGAAGATACTCTGGTGATGAGGATACTCTGGTGATGACGATACTCTGGTGAAGAGGATACTCTGGTGATGAAGATACTCTGTTGATGAGGATACTCTGGTGATGACGATACTCTGGTGATGAGGATACTCTGGTGATGAAGATACTCTGTTGATGAGGATACTCTGGTGAAGAGGATACTCTGCTGAAGAGGATACTCTGGTGGCGAGGATACTCTGGTGAAGAGGATACTCTGGTGGTGAGGATACTCTGGTGGCGAGGATACTCTGGTGGCGAGGATACTCTGATGGCGAGGATACTCTGGTGATGAGGTTACTCTGGTGGCGAGGATACTCTGGTGGTGAGGATACTCTGGTGATGAGGATACTCTGGTGGTGAGGATACTCTGGTGATGAGGATACTCTGGTGGTGAGGATACTCTGGTGATGAGGATACTCTGGTGGTGAGGATACTCTGGTGACGAGGATACTCTGGTGATGAAGATACTCTCGTGATGAGGATACTCTGGTGGTAAGGATACACTGGTGACCAGGATACTCTGGTGCTGAAGATACTCTGTTGATGAGGATACTCTGGTGCTGAAGATACTCTGTTGATGAGGATACTCTGGTGATGAAGATACTCTGTTGATGAGGATACTCTGGTGAAGAGGATACTCTGCTGAAGAGGATACTCTGCTGAAGAGGATACTCTGGTGGTGAGGATACTCTGGTGACGAGGATACTCTGGTGATGAAGATACTCTGCTGAAGAGGATACTCTGGTGGTGAGGATACTCTGGTGACGAGGATACTCTGGTGATGAAGATACTCTGTTGATGAGGATACTCTGGTGATGAAGATACTCTGTTGATGAGGATACTCTGGTGATGATGATAATCTGGTGATGAGGATAATCTGGTGATGAAGATACTGTGGTGAAGAGGATACTCTCGTGATGGGGATACTCTGGTGAAGAGGATACTCTGTTGATGAGGATACTCTGTTGATGAAGATACTCTGGTGATGGGGATACTCTGGTGAAGAGGATACTCTGTTGATGAGGATACTCTGTTGATGAAGATACTCTGGTGATGAGGATACTCTGGTGAAGAGGATACTCTGGTGATGGGGATACTCTGGTGAAGAGGATACTCTGTTGATGAGGATACTCTGTTGATGAAGATTCTCTGGTGATGAGGATACTCTGGTGATGAGGATACTCTGGTGATGAGGATCATCTGGTGATGAGGATACTCTGTTGATGAAGATACTCTGGTGATAAGGATACTCTGGTGATGAAGATACTCTCGTGATGAGGATACTCTGGTGATGAGGATACTCTTGTGGTGAGGATACTCTGTTGATGTAGATACTCTGGTGACGAGGATACTCTGGTGATGAAGATACTCTGGTGATGAGGATGCTCTGCTGGTGAAGATACTCTGGTGATGAGGATACTCTGCTGATGAAGATACTCTGGTGATGAGGATACTCTGGTGATGAGGATATTCTGGTGATGAAGATACTCTGGTGATGAGGATACTCTGGTGATGAAGATACTCTTGTGGTGAGGATACTCTGATGATGAAGATACTCTGGTGATGAGGACACTCTGGTGATGAAGATACTCTGGTGATGAGGATACTCTGGTGGTGAGGATACTCTGGTGGCGAGGATACTCTGGTGGTGAGGATACTCTGGTGATGAGGATACTCTGGTGATGAAGATACTCTGGTGATGAGGATACTCTGGTGGTGAGGATACTCTGGTGATGAAGATACTGTGGTGATGAAGATACTCTGGTGATGAGGATACTCTGGTGATGAGGATACTCTGGTGACGAGGATACTCTGGTGATGAAGATACTCTGCTGAAGAGGATACTCTGGTGGTGAGGATACTCTGGTGACGACGATACTCTGGTGATGAAGATACTCTGTTGATGAGGATAGTCTGGTGATGAAGATACTCTGTTGATGAGGATACTCTGGTGATGACGATACTCTGGTGATGAGGATACTCTGGTGGTGAGGATACTCTGGTGATGAAGATACTCTGTTGATGAAGATACTCTGGTGATGAGGATACTCTGGTGATGAAGATACTCTGGTGAAGAGGATACTCTGCTGAAGAGGATACTCTGGTGTAAGGATACTCTGGTGACGAGGATACTCTGGTGCTGAAGATACTCTGTTGATGAGGATACTCTGGTGATGAAGATACTCTGGTGAAGAGGATACTCTGCTGAAGAGGATACTCTGCTGAAGAGGATACTCTGGTGGTGAGGATACTCTGGTGACGAGGATACTCTGGTGATGAAGATACTCTGCTGAAGAGGATACTCTGGTGGTGAGGATACTCTGGTGACGGCGATACTCTGGTGATGAAGATACTCTGTTGATGAGGATACTCTGGTGATGAAGATACTCTGTTGATGAGGATACTCTGGTGATGATGATAATCTGTTGATGATGATACTCTGTTGATGAGGATACTCTGGTGAAGATGATAATCTGGTGATGAGGATAATCTGGTGATGAAGATACTCTGGTGAAGAGGATACTCTGGTGATGAAGATACTCTGTTGATGAGGATACTCTGGTGATGACGATACTCTGTTGATGAGGATACTCTGGTGAAGAGGATACTCTGCTGAAGAGGATACTCTGGTGGCGAGGATACTCTGGTGAAGAGGATACTCTGGTGGTGAGGATACTCTGGTGGCGAGGATACTCTGGTGGCGAGGATACTCTGGTGGCGAGGATACTCTGGTGATGAGGTTACTCTGGTGGCGAGGATACTCTGGTGGTGAGGATACTCTGGTGATGAGGATACTCTGGTGGTGAGGATACTCTGGTGATGAGGATACTCTGGTGGTGAGGATACTCTGATGATGAGGATACTCTGGTGGTGAGGATACTCTGGTGAAGAGGATACTCTGCTGAAGAGGATACTCTGCTGAAGAGGATACTCTGGTGGTGAGGATACTCTGTTGATGAAGATACTCTGTTGATGAGGATACTCTGGTGATGTAGATACTCTGGTGATGAGGATACTCTGGTGATGAAGATACTCTGGTGATGAGGATACTCTGGTGGTGAGGATACTCTGGTGATGAAGATACTCTGGTGATGAAGATACTCTGGTGATGAGGATACTCTGGTGATGAGGATACTCTGGTGATAAAGATACTCTGGTGATGAGGATACTCTGGTGGTGAGGATACTCTGGTGACGAGGATACTCTGGTGATGAAGATACTCTCGTGACGAGGATACTCTGGTGCTGAAGATACTCTGTTGATGAGGATACTCTGCTGATGAAGATACTCTGGTGAAGAGGATACTCTGCTGAAGAGGATACTCTGGTGGTGAGGATACTCTGGTGACGAGGATACTCTGGTGATGAGGATACTCTGGTGACGAGGATACTCTGGTGATGAAGATACTCTGCTGAAGAGGATACTCTGGTGGTGAGGATACTCTGGTGACGACGATACTCTGGTGATGAAGATACTCTGTTGATGAGGATAGTCTGGTGATGAAGATACTCTGTTGATGAGGATACTCTGGTGATGACGATACTCTGGTGATGACGATACTCTGGTGGTGAGGATACTCTGGTGATGAAGATACTCTGTTGATGAAGATACTCTGGTGATGAGGATACTCTGGTGATGAAGATACTCTGGTGAAGAGGATACTCTGCTGAAGAGGATACTCTGGTGTAAGGATACTCTGGTGACGAGGATACTCTGGTGCTGAAGATACTCTGTTGATGAGGATACTCTGGTGATGAAGATACTCTGGTGAAGAGGATACTCTGGTGACGAGGATACTCTGGTGATGAAGATACTCTGCTGAAGAGGATACTCTGGTGGTGAGGATACTCTGGTGACGGCGATACTCTGGTGATGAAGATACTCTGTTGATGAGGATACTCTGGTGATGAAGATACTCTGTTGATGAGAATACTCTGGTGATGATGATAATCTGTTGATGAGGATACTCTGTTGATGAGGATACTCTGGTGAAGATGATAATCTGGTGATGAGGATAATCTGGTGATGAAGATACTCTGGTGAAGAGGATACTCTGGTGATGAAGATACTCTGTTGATGAGGATACTCTGGTGATGACGATACTCTGGTGATGAGGATACTCTGGTGATGAAGATACTCTGTTGATGAGGATACTCTGGTGAAGAGGATACTCTGCTGAAGAGGATACTCTGGTGGCGAGGATACTCTGGTGAAGAGGATACTCTGGTGGTGAGGATACTCTGGTGGCGAGGATACTCTGGTGGCGAGGATACTCTGATGGCGAGGATACTCTGGTGATGAGGTTACTCTGGTGGCGAGGATACTCTGGTGGTGAGGATACTCTGGTGATGAGGATACTCTGGTGGTGAGGATACTCTGGTGATGAGGATACTCTGGTGGTGAGGATACTCTGGTGATGAGGATACTCTGGTGGTGAGGATACTCTGGTGACGAGGATACTCTGGTGATGAAGATACTCTCGTGATGAGGATACTCTGGTGGTAAGGATACACTGGTGACCAGGATACTCTGGTGCTGAAGATACTCTGTTGATGAGGATACTCTGGTGCTGAAGATACTCTGTTGATGAGGATACTCTGGTGATGAAGATACTCTGTTGATGAGGATACTCTGGTGAAGAGGATACTCTGCTGAAGAGGATACTCTGCTGAAGAGGATACTCTGGTGGTGAGGATACTCTGGTGACGAGGATACTCTGGTGATGAAGATACTCTGCTGAAGAGGATACTCTGGTGGTGAGGATACTCTGGTGACGAGGATACTCTGGTGATGAAGATACTCTGTTGATGAGGATACTCTGGTGATGAAGATACTCTGTTGATGAGGATACTCTGGTGATGATGATAATCTGGTGATGAGGATAATCTGGTGATGAAGATACTGTGGTGAAGAGGATACTCTCGTGATGGGGATACTCTGGTGAAGAGGATACTCTGTTGATGAGGATACTCTGTTGATGAAGATACTCTGGTGATGGGGATACTCTGGTGAAGAGGATACTCTGTTGATGAGGATACTCTGTTGATGAAGATACTCTGGTGATGAGGATACTCTGGTGAAGAGGATACTCTGGTGATGGGGATACTCTGGTGAAGAGGATACTCTGTTGATGAGGATACTCTGTTGATGAAGATTCTCTGGTGATGAGGATACTCTGGTGATGAGGATACTCTGGTGATGAGGATCATCTGGTGATGAGGATACTCTGTTGATGAAGATACTCTGGTGATAAGGATACTCTGGTGATGAAGATACTCTCGTGATGAGGATACTCTGGTGATGAGGATACTCTTGTGGTGAGGATACTCTGTTGATGTAGATACTCTGGTGACGAGGATACTCTGGTGATGAAGATACTCTGGTGATGAGGATGCTCTGCTGGTGAAGATACTCTGGTGATGAGGATACTCTGCTGATGAAGATACTCTGGTGATGAGGATACTCTGGTGATGACGATACTCTGGTGAAGAGGATACTCTGGTGATGAAGATACTCTGTTGATGAGGATACTCTGGTGATGACGATACTCTGGTGATGAGGATACTCTGGTGATGAAGATACTCTGTTGATGAGGATACTCTGGTGAAGAGGATACTCTGCTGAAGAGGATACTCTGGTGGCGAGGATACTCTGGTGAAGAGGATACTCTGGTGGTGAGGATACTCTGGTGGCGAGGATACTCTGGTGGCGAGGATACTCTGATGGCGAGGATACTCTGGTGATGAGGTTACTCTGGTGGCGAGGATACTCTGGTGGTGAGGATACTCTGGTGATGAGGATACTCTGGTGGTGAGGATACTCTGGTGATGAGGATACTCTGGTGGTGAGGATACTCTGGTGATGAGGATACTCTGGTGGTGAGGATACTCTGGTGACGAGGATACTCTGGTGATGAAGATACTCTCGTGATGAGGATACTCTGGTGGTAAGGATACACTGGTGACCAGGATACTCTGGTGCTGAAGATACTCTGTTGATGAGGATACTCTGGTGCTGAAGATACTCTGTTGATGAGGATACTCTGGTGATGAAGATACTCTGTTGATGAGGATACTCTGGTGAAGAGGATACTCTGCTGAAGAGGATACTCTGCTGAAGAGGATACTCTGGTGGTGAGGATACTCTGGTGACGAGGATACTCTGGTGATGAAGATACTCTGCTGAAGAGGATACTCTGGTGGTGAGGATACTCTGGTGACGAGGATACTCTGGTGATGAAGATACTCTGTTGATGAGGATACTCTGGTGATGAAGATACTCTGTTGATGAGGATACTCTGGTGATGATGATAATCTGGTGATGAGGATAATCTGGTGATGAAGATACTGTGGTGAAGAGGATACTCTCGTGATGGGGATACTCTGGTGAAGAGGATACTCTGTTGATGAGGATACTCTGTTGATGAAGATACTCTGGTGATGGGGATACTCTGGTGAAGAGGATACTCTGTTGATGAGGATACTCTGTTGATGAAGATACTCTGGTGATGAGGATACTCTGGTGAAGAGGATACTCTGGTGATGGGGATACTCTGGTGAAGAGGATACTCTGTTGATGAGGATACTCTGTTGATGAAGATTCTCTGGTGATGAGGATACTCTGGTGATGAGGATACTCTGGTGATGAGGATCATCTGGTGATGAGGATACTCTGTTGATGAAGATACTCTGGTGATAAGGATACTCTGGTGATGAAGATACTCTCGTGATGAGGATACTCTGGTGATGAGGATACTCTTGTGGTGAGGATACTCTGTTGATGTAGATACTCTGGTGACGAGGATACTCTGGTGATGAAGATACTCTGGTGATGAGGATGCTCTGCTGGTGAAGATACTCTGGTGATGAGGATACTCTGCTGATGAAGATACTCTGGTGATGAGGATACTCTGGTGATGAGGATATTCTGGTGATGAAGATACTCTGGTGATGAGGATACTCTGGTGATGAAGATACTCTTGTGGTGAGGATACTCTGATGATGAAGATACTCTGGTGATGAGGACACTCTGGTGATGAAGATACTCTGGTGATGAGGATACTCTGGTGGTGAGGATACTCTGGTGGCGAGGATACTCTGGTGGTGAGGATACTCTGGTGATGAGGATACTCTGGTGGTGAGGATACTCTGGTGATGAGGATACTCTGGTGGTGAGGATACTCTGGTGACGAGGATACTCTGGTGATGAAGATACTCTCGTGATGAGGATACTCTGGTGGTAAGGATACACTGGTGACCAGGATACTCTGGTGGTAAGGATACACTGGTGACCAGGATACTCTGGTGCTGAAGATACTCTGTTGATGAGGATACTCTGGTGATGAGGATACTCTGGTGATGATGATACTCTGGTGGCGAGGATACTCTGGTGTTGAGGATACTCTGGTGGCGAGGATACTCTGGTGGTGAGGGTACTCTGGTGATGAGGATACTCTGGTGGTGAGGATACTCTGGTGATGAGGATACTCTGGTGGTGAGGATACTCTGATGATGAGGATACTCTGGTGGTGAGGATACTCTGGTGAAGAGGATACTCTGCTGAAGAGGATACTCTGCTGAAGAGGATACTCTGGTGGTGAGGATACTCTGTTGATGAAGATACTCTGTTGATGAGGATACTCTGGTGATGTAGATACTCTGGTGATGAGGATACTCTGGTGATGAAGATACTCTGGTGATGAGGATACTCTGGTGGTGAGGATACTCTGGTGATGAAGATACTCTGGTGATGAAGATACTCTGGTGATGAGGATACTCTGGTGATGAGGATACTCTGGTGATAAAGATACTCTGGTGATGAGGATACTCTGGTGGTGAGGATACTCTGGTGACGAGGATACTCTGGTGATGAAGATACTCTCGTGATGAGGATACTCTGGTGGTAAGGATACTCTGGTGACGAGGATACTCTGGTGCTGAAGATACTCTGTTGATGAGGATACTCTGGTGATGAAGATACTCTGGTGAAGAGGATACTCTGCTGAAGAGGATACTCTGGTGGTGAGGATACTCTGGTGACGAGGATACTCTGGTGATGAAGATACTCTGCTGAAGAGGATACTCTGGTGGTGAGGATACTCTGGTGACGACGATACTCTGGTGATGAAGATACTCTGTTGATGAGGATACTCTGGTGGTGAGGATACTCTGGTGATGAGGATACTCTGGTGGTGAGGATACTCTGGTGACGAGGATACTCTGGTGATGAAGATACTCTCGTGATGAGGATACTCTGGTGGTAAGGATACACTGGTGACCAGGATACTCTGGTGGTAAGGATACACTGGTGACCAGGATACTCTGGTGCTGAAGATACTCTGTTGATGAGGATACTCTGGTGGCGAGGATACTCTGGTGTTGAGGATACTCTGGTGGCGAGGATACTCTGGTGGTGAGGATACTCTGGTGATGAGGATACTCTGGTGGTGAGGATACTCTGGTGATGAGGATACTCTGGTGGTGAGGATACTCTGATGATGAGGATACTCTGGTGGTGAGGATACTCTGGTGAAGAGGATACTCTGCTGAAGAGGATACTCTGCTAAAGAGGATACTCTGGTGGTGAGGATACTCTGTTGATGAAGATACTCTGTTGATGAGGATACTCTGGTGATGTAGATACTCTGGTGATGAGGATACTCTGGTGATGAAGATACTCTGGTGATGAGGATACTCTGGTGATGAAGATACTCTGGTGATGAAGATACTCTGGTGATAAGGATACTCTGGTGATGAGGATACTCTGGTGGTGAGGATACTCTGGTGACGAGGATACTCTGGTGATGAAGATACTCTCGTGATGAGGATACTCTGGTGGTAAGGATACTCTGGTGACGAGGATACTCTGGTGCTGAAGATACTCTGTTGATGAGGATACTCTGGTGATGAAGATACTCTGGTGAAGAGGATACTCTGCTGAAGAGGATACTCTGGTGGTGAGGATACTCTGGTGACGAGGATACTCTGGTGATGAAGATACTCTGCTGAAGAGGATACTCTGGTGGTGAGGATACTCTGGTGACGACGATACTCTGGTGATGAAGATACTCTGTTGATGAGGATAGTCTGGTGATGAAGATACTCTGTTGATGAGGATACTCTGGTGATGACGATACTCTGGTGATGAGGATACTCTGGTGGTGAGGATACTCTGGTGATGAAGATACTCTGTTGATGAAGATACTCTGGTGATGAGGATACTCTGGTGATGAAGATACTCTGGTGAAGAGGATACTCTGCTGAAGAGGATACTCTGGTGTAAGGATACTCTGGTGACGAGGATACTCTGGTGCTGAAGATACTCTGTTGATGAGGATACTCTGGTGATGAAGATACTCTGGTGAAGAGGATACTCTGCTGAAGAGGATACTCTGGTGATGAAGATACTCTCGTGATGAGGATACTCTGGTGGTAAGGATACACTGGTGACCAGGATACTCTGGTGGTAAGGATACACTGGTGACCAGGATACTCTGGTGCTGAAGATACTCTGTTGATGAGGATACTCTGGTGATGAGGATACTCTGGTGATGATGATACTCTGGTGGCGAGGATACTCTGGTGTTGAGGATACTCTGGTGGCGAGGATACTCTGGTGGTGAGGATACTCTGGTGATGAGGATACTCTGGTGGTGAGGATACTCTGGTGATGAGGATACTCTGGTGGTGAGGATACTCTGATGATGAGGATACTCTGGTGGTGAGGATACTCTGGTGAAGAGGATACTCTGCTGAAGAGGATACTCTGCTGAAGAGGATACTCTGGTGGTGAGGATACTCTGTTGATGAAGATACTCTGTTGATGAGGATACTCTGGTGATGTAGATACTCTGGTGATGAGGATACTCTGGTGATGAAGATACTCTGGTGATGAGGATACTCTGGTGATGAAGATACTCTGGTGATGAAGATACTCTGGTGATGAGGATACTCTGGTGATGAGGATACTCTGGTGGTGAGGATACTCTGGTGACGAGGATACTCTGGTGATGAAGATACTCTCGTGATGAGGATACTCTGGTGGTAAGGATACTCTGGTGACGAGGATACTCTGGTGCTGAAGATACTCTGTTGATGAGGATACTCTGGTGATGAAGATACTCTGGTGAAGAGGATACTCTGCTGAAGAGGATACTCTGGTGGTGAGGATACTCTGGTGACGAGGATACTCTGGTGATGAAGATACTCTGCTGAAGAGGATACTCTGGTGGTGAGGATACTCTGGTGACGACGATACTCTGGTGATGAAGATACTCTGTTGATGAGGATAGTCTGGTGATGAAGATACTCTGTTGATGAGGATACTCTGGTGATGACGATACTCTGGTGATGAGGATACTCTGGTGGTGAGGATACTCTGGTGATGAAGATACTCTGTTGATGAAGATACTCTGGTGATGAGGATACTCTGGTGATGAAGATACTCTGGTGAAGAGGATACTCTGCTGAAGAGGATACTCTGGTGTAAGGATACTCTGGTGACGAGGATACTCTGGTGCTGAAGATACTCTGTTGATGAGGATACTCTGGTGATGAAGATACTCTGGTGAAGAGGATACTCTGCTGAAGAGGATACTCTGCTGAAGAGGATACTCTGGTGGTGAGGATACTCTGGTGACGAGGATACTCTGGTGATGAAGATACTCTGCTGAAGAGGATACTCTGGTGGTGAGGATACTCTGGTGACGGCGATACTCTGGTGATGAAGATACTCTGTTGATGAGGATACTCTGGTGATGAAGATACTCTGTTGATGAGGATACTCTGGTGATGATGATAATCTGTTGATGAGGATACTCTGTTGATGAGGATACTCTGGTGAAGATGATAATCTGGTGATGAGGATAATCTGGTGATGAAGATACTCTGGTGAAGAGGATACTCTGGTGATGAAGATACTCTGTTGATGAGGATACTCTGGTGATGACGATACTCTGGTGATGAGGATACTCTGGTGATGAAGATACTCTGTTGATGAGGATACTCTGGTGAAGAGGATACTCTGCTGAAGAGGATACTCTGGTGGCGAGGATACTCTGGTGATGAAGATACTGTGGTGAAGAGGATACTCTCGTGATGGGGATACTCTGGTGAAGAGGATACTCTGTTGATGAGGATACTCTGTTGATGAAGATACTCTGGTGATGGGGATACTCTGGTGAAGAGGATACTCTGTTGATGAGGATACTCTGTTGATGAAGATACTCTGGTGATGAGGATACTCTGGTGATGAGGATACTCTGGTGATGAGGATACTCTGGTGGTGAGGATACTCTGGTGATGAAGATACTCTGGTGACGAGGATACTCTAGTGATGAAGATACTCTGGTGATGAGGATGCTCTGCTGGTGAAGATACTCTGGTGAAGAGGATACTCTGGTGATGAAGATACTCTGTTGATGAGGATACTCTGGTGGTGAGGATACTCTGGTGATGAAGATACTCTGTTGATGAAGATACTCTGGTGATGAGGATACTCTGGTGATGAAGATACTCTGGTGATGAGGATACTCTGGTGATGAAGATACTCTGTTGATGAAGATACTCTGGTGATGAGGATACTCTGGTGATGAAGATACTCTGGTGATGAGGATACTCTGGTGGTGAGGATACTCTGGTGACGAGGATACTCTGGTGATGAAGATATTCTGTTGATGAGGATACTCTGATGAAGAGGATACTCTGCTGAAGAGGATACTCTGGTGGCGAGGATACTCTGGTGAAGAGGATACTCTGGTGGTGAGGATACTCTGGTGGTGAGGATACTCTGGTGGCGAGGATACTCTGGTGGTGAGGATACTCTGGTGATGAGGATACTCTGCTGAAGAGGATACTCTGGTGGTGAGGATACTCTGGTGACGAGGATACTCTGGTGATGAAGATACTCTGCTGAAGAGGATACTCTGGTGGTGAGGATACTCTGGTGACGAGGATACTCTGGTGATGAAGATACTCTGTTGATGAGGATACTCTGGTGATGAAGATACTCTGGTGATGAGGATACTCTGGTGATGATGATAATCTGGTGATGAGGATAATCTGGTGATGAAGATACTCTGGTGAAGAGGATACTCTGGTGATGGGGATACTCTGGTGAAGAGGATACTCTGTTGATGAGGATACTCTGTTGATGAAGATTCTCTGGTGATGAGGATACTCTGGTGATGAGGATACTCTGGTGATGAGGATCATCTGGTGATGAGGATACTCTGTTGATGAAGATACTCTGGTGATAAGGATACTCTGGTGATGAAGATACTCTCGTGATGAGGATACTCTGGTGATGAGGATACTCTTGTGGTGAGGATACTCTGTTGATGTAGATACTCTGGTGACGAGGATACTCTGGTGATGAAGATACTCTGGTGATGAGGATGCTCTGCTGGTGAAGATACTCTGGTGATGAGGATACTCTGCTGATGAAGATACTCTGGTGATGAGGATACTCTGGTGATGAGGATATTCTGGTGATGAAGATACTCTGGTGATGAGGATACTCTGGTGATGAAGATACTCTTGTGGTGAGGATACTCTGATGATGAAGATACTCTGGTGATGAGGATACTCTGGTGATGAAGATACTCTGGTGATGAGGATACTCTGGTGGTGAGGATACTCTGGTGACGAGGATACTCTGTTGATGAAGATACTCTGGTGACGAGGATACGCTGGTGATGAAGATACTCTGTGGATGAGGATACTCTGGTGATGAAGATACTATGTTGATGAGGATACTCTGGTGATGTAGATACTCTGGTGATGAGGATACTCTGGTGATGAGGATACTCTGGTGGCGAGGATACTCTGGTGGTGAGGATACTCTGGTGGCGAGGATACTCTGGTGGTGAGGATACTCTGGTGGCGAGGATACTCTGGTGGTGAGGATACTCTGGTGATGAGGATACTCTGGTGGTGAGGATACTCTGGTGATGAGGATACTCTGGTGGTGAGGATACTCTGGTGACGAGGATACTCTGGTGATGAAGATACTCTCGTGATGAGGATACTCTGGTGGTAAGGATACACTGGTGACCAGGATACTCTGGTGGTAAGGATACACTGGTGACCAGGATACTCTGGTGCTGAAGATACTCTGTTGATGAGGATACTCTGGTGATGAGGATACTCTGGTGATGATGATACTCTGGTGGCGAGGATACTCTGGTGTTGAGGATACTCTGGTGGCGAGGATACTCTGGTGGTGAGGATACTCTGGTGATGAGGATACTCTGGTGGTGAGGATACTCTGGTGATGAGGATACTCTGGTGGTGAGGATACTCTGGTGATGAGGATACTCTGGTGGCGAGGATACTCTGGTGGTGAGGATACTCTGGTGATGAGGATACTCTGGTGGTGAGGATACTCTGGTGATGAGGATACTCTGGTGGTGAGGATACTCTGGTGACGAGGATACTCTGGTGATGAAGATACTCTCGTGATGAGGATACTCTGGTGGTAAGGATACACTGGTGACCAGGATACTCTGGTGCTGAAGATACTCTGTTGATGAGGATACTCTGGTGAAGAGGATACTCTGCTGAAGAGGATACTCTGCTGAAGAGGATACTCTGGTGGTGAGGATACTCTGGTGACGAGGATACTCTGGTGATGAAGATACTCTGTTGATGAGGATACTCTGGTGATGAAGCTACTCTGTTGATGAGGATACTCTGGTGATGATGATAATCTGGTGATGAGGATAATCTGGTGATGAAGATACTCTGGTGAAGAGGATACTCTGGTGATGGGGATACTCTGGTGAAGAGGATACTCTGTTGATGAGGATACTCTGTTGATGAAGATACTCTGGTGATGAGCATACTCTGGTGATGAGGATACTCTGGTGATGAGGATCATCTGGTGATGAGGATACTCTGTTGATGAAGATACTCTGGTGATAAGGATACTCTGGTGATGAAGATACTCTGGTGATGAGGATACTCTGGTGATGAGGATACTCTGGTGGTGAGGATACTCTGGTGATGAGGATACTCTGGTGGTGAGGATACTCTGGTGATGAAGATACTCTGGTGACGAGGATACTCTGGTGATGAAGATACTCTGGTGATGAGGATGCTCTGCTGGTGAAGATACTCTGTTGATGAGGATACTCTGGAGATGATGATAATCTGGTGATGAGGATAATCTGGTGATGAAGATACTCTGGTGAAGAGGATACTCAGGTGATGAATATACTCTGTTGATGAGGATACTCTGGTGATGAGGATACTCTGCTGGTGAAGATACTCTGGTGATGAGGATACTCTGGTGATGAAGATACTCTGGTGATGAGGATCCTCTTGTGGTGAGGATACTGTGGTGATGAAGATACTCTGGTGATGAAGATACTCTGGTGATGAAGATACTCTGGTGATGTAGATACTCTGGTGATGAGGATACTCTGGTGATGAAGATACTCTGGTGATGAGGATACTCTGGTGATGAAGATACTCTGGTGATGAAGATACTCTTGTGGTGAGGATACTCTGTTGATGAAGATACTCTGGTGACGAGGATACTCTGGTGATGAAGATACTCTGGTGATGAGGATACTCTGTTGATGAGGATACTCTGTTGATGAAGATACTCTGGTGATTAGGATAATCTGGTCATACAAATATTATGGTGATGAGGATACTCTGGTGATGAAGATACTCTGGTGATGAGGATACTCTGGTGATGAAGATACTCTGGTGACGAGGATACTCTGGTGATGAAGATACTATGGTGGTGAGGATACTCTGGTGGTGAGGATACTCTGGTGACGAGGATACTCTGGTGCTGAAGATACTCTGTTGATGAGGATACTCTGGTGAAGAGGATACTCTGTTGATGAGGATACTCTGGTGATGAGGATACTCTGTTGATGAGGATACTCTGTTGATTAAGATACTCTGGTGATGAGGATACTCTGGTGATGAGGATACTCTGTTGATGAAGATACTCTGGTGATGAGGATACTCTGGTGATGAGGATACTCTGTTGATGAGGATACTCTGGTGATGAAGCTACTCTGTTGATGAGGATACTCTGGTGATGATGATAATCTGGTGATGAGGATAATCTGGTGATGAAGATACTCTGGTGAAGAGGATACTCTGGTGATGGGGATACTCTGGTGAAGAGGATACTCTGTTGATGAGGATACTCTGTTGATGAAGATACTCTGGTGATGAGGATACTCTGGTGATGAGGATACTCTGGTGATGAGGATCATCTGGTGATGAGGATACTCTGTTGATGAAGATACTCTGGTGATAAGGATACTCTGGTGATGAAGATACTCTGGTGATGAGGATACTCTGGTGGTGAGGATACTCTGGTGATGAGGATACTCTGGTGGTGAGGATACTCTGGTGATGAAGATACTCTGGTGACGAGGATACTCTGGTGATGAAGATACTCTGGTGATGAGGATGCTCTGCTGGTGAAGATACTATGTTGATGAGGATACTCTGGTGATGATGATAATCTGGTGATGAGGATAATCTGGTGATGAAGATACTCTGGTGAAGAGGATACTCAGGTGATGAATATACTCTGTTGATGAGGATACTCTGGTGATGAGGATACTCTGGTGATGAAGATACTCTGGTGATGAGGATACTCTGGTGGTGAGGATACTCTGGTGATGAGGATACTCTGGTGATGAAGATACTCTGTTGATGAGGATACTCTGATGAAGAGGATACTCTGGTGGCGAGGATACTCTGGTGAAGAGGATACTCTGGTGGTGAGGATACTCTGGTGGTGAGGATACTCTGGTGGTGAGGATACTCTGGTGATGATGATACTCTGGTGATGAGGATACTCTGCTGGTGAAGATACTCTGGTGATGAGGATACTCTGGTGATGAAGATACTCTGGTGATGAGGATACTCTGGTGATGAAGATACTCTGGTGATGAGGATACTCTGGTGATGAAGATACTCTTGTGGTGAGGATACACTGTTGATGAAGATACTCTGGTGACGAGGATACTCTGGTGATGAAGATACTCTGGTGATGAGGATACTCTGTTGATGAAGATACTCTGGTGATTAGGATAATCTGGTGATAAAAGTATTATGGTGATGAGGATAATCTGGTGATGAAGATACTCTGGTGATGAGGATCCTCTGGTGGTGAGGATACTGTGGTGATGAAGATACTCTGGTGATGAAGATACTCTGGTGATGAAGATACTCTGGTGATGTAGATACTCTGGTGATGTAGATACTCTGGTGATGAGGATACTCTGGTGATGAAGATACTCTGGTGATGAGGATACTCTGGTGATGAAGATACTCTGGTGATGAGGATACTCTGGTGATGAAGATACTCTGTTGATGAGGATACTCTGGTGATGAAGATACTCTTGTGGTGAGGATACTCTGTTGATGAAGATACTCTGGTGACGAGGATACTCTGGTGATGAAGATACTCTGGTGATGAGGATACTCTGTTGATGAGGATACTCTGTTGATGAAGATACTCTGGTGATTAGGATAATCTGGTCATACAAATATTATGGTGATGAGGATACTCTGGTGATGAAGATACTCTGGTGATGAGGATACTCTGGTGATGAAGATACTCTGGTGACGAGGATACTCTGGTGATGAAGATACTATGGTGGTGAGGATACTCTGGTGGTGAGGATACTCTGGTGACGAGGATACTCTGGTGCTGAAGATACTCTGTTGATGAGGATACTCTGGTGAAGAGGATACTCTGTTGATGAGGATACTCTGGTGATGAGGATACTCTGTTGATGAGGATACTCTGTTGATGAAGATACTCTGGTGATGAGGATACTCTGGTGATGAGGATACTCTGTTGATGAAGATACTCTGGTGATGAGGATACTCTGGTGATGAGGATACTCTGGTGACGAGAATACTCTGGTGATGAGGATACTCTGCTGGTGAAGATACTATGGTGATGAGGATACTCTGGTGGTGAGGATACTCTGGTGATGAAGATACTCTTGTGGTGAGGATACTCTGTTGATGAAGATACTCTGGTGACGAGGATAATCTGGTGATAAAATTATTATGGTGATGAGGATACTCTGGTGATGAAGATACTCTGGTGATGAAGATACTCTGGTGATGTAAATACTCTGGTGATGTAGATACTCTGGTAATGAGGATACTCTGGTGATGAAGATACTCTGGTGATGAGGATACTCTGGTGATGAAGATACTCTGGTGGTGAGGATACTCTGGTGGTGAGGATACTCTGGTGACGAGGATACTCTGGTGATGAGGATACTCTGGTGAAGAGGATACTCTGTTGATGAGGATCCTCTGGTGATGAGGATACTCTGATGATGTGGATACTCTGGTGATGAGGATCATCTGGTGATGAAGATACTCTGGTGACGAGGATACTCTGGTGATGAAGATACTCTGGTGATGAGGATACTCTGGTGGTGAGGATACTCTGGCGGTGAGGATACTCTGGTGATGAGGATAATCTGGTGATGAAGATACTCTGGTGGTGAGGATACTCTGGTGACGAGGATACTCTGGTGATGAAGATACTCTGTTGATGAGGATACTCTGGCGGTGAGGATACTCTGGTGATGAGGATAATCTGGTGATGAAGATACTCTGGTGGTGAGGATACTCTGGTGACGAGGATACTCTGGTGATGAAGATACTCTGTTGATGAGGATACTCTGGTGATGTAGATACTCTGGTGATGTAGATACTCTGGTAATGAGGATACTCTGGTGATGAAGATACACTGGTGATGAGGATACTCTGGTGATGAAGATACTCTGGTGGTGAGGATACTCTGGTGGTGAGGATACTCTGGTGACGAGGATACTCTGGTGATGAAGATACTCTGGTGATGAGGATACTCTGGTGCTGAAGATACTCTGTTGATGAGGATACTCTGGTGAAGAGGATACTCTGTTGATGAGGATCCTCTGGTGATGAGGATACTCTGATGATGTGGATACTCTGGTGATGAGGATCCTCTGGTGATGACGATACTCTGATGATGTGGATACTCTGGTGATGAGGATCATCTGGTGATGAAGATACTCTGGTGACGAGGATACTCTGGTGATGAAGATACTCTGGTGATGAGGATACTCTGGTGGTGAGGATACTCTGGCGGTGAGGATACTCTGGTGATGAGGATAATCTGGTTATGAAGATACTCTGGTGGTGAGGATGCTCTGGTGACGAGGATACTCTGGTGATGAAGATACTCTGGTGATGAGGATACTCTGGTGACGAGGATACTCTGGTGATGAAGATACTCTGGTGATGAGGATACTCTGGTGGTGAGGATACTCTGGCGGTGAGGATACTCTGGTGATGAGGATAATCTGGTGATGAAGATACTCTGGTGGTGAGGATACTCTGGTGACGAGGATACTCTGGTGATGAAGATACTCTGGTGATGAGGATACTCTGGCGGTGAGGATACTCTGGTGATGAGGATAATCTGGTGATGAGGATCATCTGGTGATGAAGATACTCTGGTGACGAGGATACTCTGGTGATGAGGATAATCTGGTGATGAAGATACTCTGTTGATGAGGATACTCTGTTGATGAAAATACTCTGGTGATTAGGATAATCTGGTCATACAAATATTATGGTGATGAGGATACTCTGGTGATGAAGATACTCTGGTGATGAGGATACTCTGGTGATGAAGATACTCTGGTGACGAGGATACTCTGGTGATGAAGATACTATGGCGGTGAGGATACTCTGGTGGTGAGGATACTCTGGTGACGAGGATACTCTGGTGCTGAAGATACTCTGTTGATGAGGATACTCTGGTGAAGAGGATACTCTGGTGATGAGGATCCTCTGGTGATGACGATACTCTGATGATGTGGATACTCTGGTGATGAGGATCATCTGGTGATGAAGATACTCTGGTGACGAGGATACTCTGGTGATGAAGATACTCTGGTGATGAGGATACTCTGGTGGTGAGGATACTCTGGCGGTGAGGATACTCTGGTGATGAGGATAATCTGGTTATGAAGATACTCTGGTGGTGAGGATGCTCTGGTGACGAGGATACTCTGGTGATGAAGATACTCTGGTGATGAGGATACTCTGGTGACGAGGATACTCTGGTGATGAAGATACTCTGGTGATGAGGATACTCTGGTGGTGAGGATACTCTGGCGGTGAGGATACTCTGGTGATGAGGATAATCTGGTGATGAAGATACTCTGGTGGTGAGGATACTCTGGTGACGAGGATACTCTGGTGATGAAGATACTCTGGTGATGAGGATACTCTGGCGGTGAGGATACTCTGGTGATGAGGATAATCTGGTGATGAGGATCATCTGGTGATGAAGATACTCTGGTGACGAGGATACTCTGGTGATGAGGATAATCTGGTGATGAAGATACTCTGTTGATGAGGATACTCTGTTGATGAAAATACTCTGGTGATTAGGATAATCTGGTCATACAAATATTATGGTGATGAGGATACTCTGGTGATGAAGATACTCTGGTGATGAGGATACTCTGGTGATGAAGATACTCTGGTGACGAGGATACTCTGGTGATGAAGATACTATGGTGGTGAGGATACTCTGGTGGTGAGGATACTCTGGTGACGAGGATACTCTGGTGCTGAAGATACTCTGTTGATGAGGATACTCTGGTGAAGAGGATACTCTGTTGATGAGGATACTCTGGTGATGAGGTTACTCTGTTGATGAAGATACTCTGGTGATGAGGATACTCTGGTGATGAGGATACTCTGTTGATGAAGATACTCTGGTGATGAGGATACTCTGGTGACGAGAATACTCTGGTGATGAGGATACTCTGCTGGTGAAGATACTATGGTGATGAGGATACTCTGGTGGTGAGGATACTCTGGTGATGAAGATACTCTTGTGGTGAGGATACTCTGTTGATGAAGATACTCTGGTGACGAGGATAATCTGGTGATAAAATTATTATGGTGATGAGGATACTCTGGTGATGAAGATACTCTGGTGATGAGGATACTCTGGTGGTGAGGATACTGTGGTGATGAAGATACTCTGGTGATGAAGATACTCTGGTGATGTAGATACTCTGGTGATGTAGATACTCTGGTAATGAGGATACTCTGGTGATGAAGATACTCTGGTGATGAGGATACTCTGGTGATGAAGATACTCTGGTGGTGAGGATACTCTGGTGGTGAGGATACTCTGGTGACGAGGATACTCTGGTGATGAAGATACTCTGGTGATGAGGATACTCTGGTGCTGAAGATACTCTGTTGATGAGGATACTCTGGTGAAGAGGATACTCTGTTGATGAGGATCCTCTGGTGATGAGGATACTCTGATGATGTGGATACTCTGGTGATGAGGATCATCTGGTGATGAAGATACTCTGGTGACGAGGATACTCTGGTGATGAAGATAATCTGGTGATGAAGATACTCTGGTGAAGAGGATACTCAGGTGATGAATATACTCTGTTGATGAGGATACTCTGGTGATGAGGATACTCTGGTGATGAAGATACTCTGGTGATGAGGATACTCTAGTGGTGAGGATACTCTGGTGACGAGGATACTCTGGTGATGAAGATACTCTGTTGATGAGGATACTCTGATGAAGAGGATACTCTGCTGAAGAGGATACTCTGGTGGCGAGGATACTCTGGTGAAGAGGATAATCTGGTGGTGAGGATACTCTGGTGGTGAGGATACTCTGGTGGCGAGGATACTCTGGTGGTGAGGATACTCTGGTGATGATGATACTCTGGTGATGAGGATACTCTGCTGGTGAAGATACTCTGGTGATGAGGATACTCTGGTGATGAAGATACTTTGGTGATGAGGATACTCTGGTGGTGAGGATACTCTGGCGGTGAGGATACTCTGGTGATGAGGATAATCTGGTGATGAAGATACTCGGTGGTGAGGATACTCTGGTGACGAGGATACTCTGGTGATGAAGATACTCTGGTGATGAGGATACTCTGGCGGTGAGGATACTCTTGTGATGAGGATAATCTGGTGATGAAGATACTCTGGTGGTGAGGATACTCTGGTGACGAGGATACTCTGGTGATGAAGATACTCTGTTGATGAGGATACTCTGGTGATGTAGATACTCTGGTGATGTAGATACTCTGGTAATGAGGATACTCTGGTGATGAAGATACACTGGTGATGAGGATACTCTGGTGATGAAGATACTCTGGTGGTGAGGATACTCTGGTGGTGAGGATACTCTGGTGACGAGGATACTCTGGTGATGAAGATACTCTGGTGATGAGGATACTCTGGTGCTGAAGATACTCTGTTGATGAGGATACTCTGGTGAAGAGGATACTCTGTTGATGAGGATCCTCTGGTGATGAGGATACTCTGATGATGTGGATACTCTGGTGATGAGGATCATCTGGTGATGAAGATACTCTGGTGACGAGGATACTCTGGTGATGAAGATACTCTGGTGATGAGGATACTCTGGTGGTGAGGATACTCTGGCGGTGAGGATACTCTGGTGATGAGGATAATCTGGTGATGAAGATACTCTGGTGGTGAGGATACTCTGGTGACGAGGATACTCTGGTGATGAAGATACTCTGGTGATGAGGATACTCTGGTGACGAGGATACTCTGGTGATGAAGATACTCTGGTGATGAGGATACTCTGGTGGTGAGGATACTCTGGCGGTGAGGATACTCTGGTGATGAGGATAATCTGGTGATGAAGATACTCTGGTGGTGAGGATACTCTGGTGGTGAGGATACTGTGGTGATGATGATACTCTGGTGATGAGGATACTCTGCAGGTGAAGATACTCTGGTGATGAGGATACTCTGGTGATGAAGATACTCTGGTGATGAGGATACTCTGGTGATGAAGATACTCTGGTGATGAGGATACTCTGGTGATGAAGATACTCTTGTGGTGAGGATACACTGTTGATGAAGATACTCTGGTGATGAGGATACTCTGGTGATGAAGATACTCTGGTGATGAGGATACTCTGTTGATGAAGATACGCTGGTGATTAGGATAATCTGGTGATAAAAGTATTATGGTGATGAGGATAATCTGGTGATGAAGATACTCTGGTGATGAGGATCCTCTGGTGGTGAGGATACTGTGGTGATGAAGATACTCTGGTGATGAAGATACTCTGGTGATGTAGATACTCTGGTGATGTAGATACTCTGGTGATGTAGATACTCTGGTGATGAGGATACTCTGGTGATGAAGATACTCTGGTGATGAGGATACTCTGGTGATGAAGATACTCTGGTGATGAGGATAATCTGGTGATGAAGATACTCTGTTGATGAGGATACTCTGGTGATGAAGATACTCTTGTGGTGAGGATACTCTGTTGATGAAGATACTCTGGTGACGAGGATACTCTGGTGATGAAGATACTCTGGTGATGAGGATATTCTGTTGATGAGGATACTCTGTTGATGAAGATACTCTGGTGATTAGGATAATCTGGTCATACAAATATTATGGTGATGAGGATACTCTGGTGATGAAGATACTCTGGTGATGAGGATACTCTGGTGATGAACATACTCTGGTGACGAGGATACTCTGGTGATGAAGATACTATGGTGGTGAGGATACTCTGGTGGTGAGGATACTCTGGTGACGAGGATACTCTGGTGCTGAAGATACTCTGTTGATGAGGATACTCTGGTGAAGAGGATACTCTGTTGATGAGGATACTCTGGTGATGAGGATACTCTGTTGATGAGGATACTCTGTTGATGAAGATACTCTGGTGATGAGGATACTCTGGTGATGAGGATACTCTGTTGATGAAGATACTCTGGTGATGAGGATACTCTGGTGATGAGGATACTCTGGTGACGAGAATACTCTGGTGATGAGGATACTCTGCTGGTGAAGATACTATGGTGATGAGGATACTCTGGTGGTGAGGATACTCTGGTGATGAAGATACTCTTGTGGTGAGGATACTCTGTTGATGAAGATACTCTGGTGACGAGGATACTCTGGTGATAAAATTATTATGGTGATGAGGATACTCTGGTGATGAAGATACTCTGGTGATGAGGATACTCTGGTGATGAAGATACTCTGGTGATGAGGATACTCTGGTGATGAAGATACTCTTGTGGTGAGGATACACTGTTGATGAAGATACTTTGGTGATGAGGATACTCTGGTGATGAAGATACTCTGGTGATGAGGATACTCTGTTGATGAAGATACGCTGGTGATTAGGATAATCTGGTGATAAAAGTATTATGGTGATGAGGATAATCTGGTGATGAAGATACTCTGGTGATGAGGATCCTCTGGTGGTGAGGATACTGTGGTGATGAAGATACTCTGGTGATGAAGATACTCTGGTGATGAAGATACTCTGGTGATGTAGATACTCTGGTGATGTAGATACTCTGGTGATGTAGATACTCTGGTGATGAGGATACTCTGGTGATGAAGATACTCTGGTGTTGAGGATACTCTGGTGATGAAGATACTCTGGTGATGAGGATAATCTGGTGATGAAGATACTCTGGTGATTAGGATAATCTGGTCATACAAATATTATGGTGATGAGGATACTCTGGTGATGAAGATACTCTGGTGATGAGGATACTCTGGTGATGAAGATACTCTGGTGACGAGGATACTCTGGTGATGAAGATACTATGGTGGTGAGGATACTCTGGTGGTGAGGATACTCTGGTGACGAGGATACTCTGGTGCTGAAGATACTCTGTTGATGAGGATACTCTGGTGAAGAGGATACTCTGTTGATGAGGATACTCTGGTGATGAGGATACTCTGTTGATGAGGATACTCTGTTGATGAAGATACTCTGGTGATGAGGATACTCTGGTGATGAGGATACTCTGTTGATGAAGATACTCTGGTGATGAGGATACTCTGGTGATGAGGATACTCTGGTGACGAGAATACTCTGGTGATGAGGATACTCTGCTGGTGAAGATACTATGGTGATGAGGATACTCTGGTGGTGAGGATACTCTGGTGATGAAGATACTCTTGTGGTGAGGATACTCTGTTGATGAAGATACTCTGGTGACGAGGATAATCTGGTGATAAAATTATTATGGTGATGAGGATACTCTGGTGACGAGAATACTCTGGTGATGAGGATACTCTGCTGGTGAAGATACTATGGTGATGAAGATACTCTGGTGATGTAGATACTCTGGTGATGTAGATACTCTGGTAATGAGGATACTCTGGTGATGAAGATACTCTGGTGATGAGGATACTCTGGTGATGAAGATACTCTGGTGGTGAGGATACTCTGGTGGTGAGGATACTCTGGTGACGAGGATACTCTGGTGATGAAGATACTCTGGTAATGAGGATACTCTGGTGATGAAGATACTCTGGTGATGAGGATACTCTGGTGATGAAGATACTCTGGTGGTGAGGATACTCTGGTGGTGAGGATACTCTGGTGAAGAGGATACTCTGTTGATGAGGATCCTCTGGTGATGAGGATACTCTGATGATGTGGATACTCTGGTGATGAGGATCATCTGGTGATGAAGATACTCTGGTGACGAGGATACTCTGGTGATGAAGATACTCTGGTGATGAGGATACTCTGGTGGTGAGGATACTCTGGCGGTGAGGATACTCTGGTGATGAGGATAATCTGGTGATGAAGATACTCTGGTGGTGAGGATACTCTGGTGACGAGGATACTCTGGTGATGAAGATACTCTGGTGATGAGGATACTCTGGCGGTGAGGATACTCTGGTGATGAGGATAATCTGGTGATGAAGATACTCTGGTGGTGAGGATACTCTGGTGACGAGGATACTCTGGTGATGAAGATACTCTGTTGATGAGGATACTCTGGTGATGTAGATACTCTGGTGATGTAGATACTCTGGTAATGAGGATACTCTGGTGATGAAGATACACTGGTGATGAGGATACTCTGGTGATGAAGATACTCTGGTGGTGAGGATACTCTGGTGGTGAGGATACTCTGGTGACGAGGATACTCTGGTGATGAAGATACTCTGGTGATGAGGATACTCTGTTGATGAAGATACTCTGGTGATGAGGATACTCTGGTGATGCGGATACTCTGATGATGAGGATACTCTGGTGAAGAGGATACTCTGCTGAAGAGGATACTCTGGTGAAGAGGATACTCTGCTGAAGAGGATACTCTGGTGAAGAGGATACTCTGTTGATGAAGATACTCTGGTGACGAGGATACTCTGGTGATGAAGATACTCTGGTGATGAGGATATTCTGTTGATAAGGATACTCTGTTGATGAAGATACTCTGGTGATTAGGATAATCTGGTCATACAAATATTATGGTGATGAGGATACTCTGGTGATGAAGATACTCTGGTGATGAGGATACTCTGGTGATGAAGATACTCTGGTGACGAGGATACTCTGGTGATGAAGATACTATGGTGGTGAGGATACTCTGGTGGTGAGGATACTCTGGTGACGAGGATACTCTGGTGCTGAAGATACTCTGTTGATGAGGATACTCTGGTGAAGAGGATACTCTGTTGATGAGGATACTCTGGTGATGAGGATACTCTGTTGATGAGGATACTCTGTTGATGAAGATACTCTGGTGATGAGGATACTCTGGTGATGAGGATACTCTGTTGATGAAGATACTCTGGTGATGAGGATACTCTGGTGATGAGGATACTCTGGTGACGAGAATACTCTGGTGATGAGGATACTCTGCTGGTGAAGATACTATGGTGATGAGGATACTCTGGTGGTGAGGATACTCTGGTGATGAAGATACTCTTGTGGTGAGGATACTCTGTTGATGAAGATACTCTGGTGACGAGGATAATCTGGTGATAAAATTATTATGGTGATGAGGATACTCTGGTGATGAAGATACTCTGGTGATGAGGATACTCTGGTGATGAAGATACTCTGGTGATGAGGATACTCTGGTGATGAAGATACTCTTGTGGTGAGGATACACTGTTGATGAAGATACTCTGGTGATGAGGATACTCTGGTGATGAAGATACTCTGGTGATGAGGATACTCTGTTGATGAAGATACGCTGGTGATTAGGATAATCTGGTGATAAAAGTATTATGGTGATGAGGATAATCTGGTGATGAAGATACTCTGGTGATGAGGATCCTCTGGTGGTGAGGATACTGTGGTGATGAAGATACTCTGGTGATGAAGATACTCTGGTGATGAAGATACTCTGGTGATGTAGATACTCTGGTGATGTAGATACTCTGGTGATGTAGATACTCTGGTGATGAGGATACTCTGGTGATGAAGATACTCTGGTGATGAGGATACTCTGGTGATGAAGATACTCTGGTGATGAGGATAATCTGGTGATGAAGATACTCTGTTGATGAGGATACTCTGGTGATGAAGATACTCTTGTGGTGAGGATACTCTGTTGATGAAGATACTCTGGTGACGAGGATACTCTGGTGATGAAGATACTCTGGTGATGAGGATATTCTGTTGATGAGGATACTCTGTTGATGAAGATACTCTGGTGATTAGGATAATCTGGTCATACAAATATTATGGTGATGAGGATACTCTGGTGATGAAGATACTCTGGTGATGAGGATACTCTGGTGATGAAGATACTCTGGTGACGAGGATACTCTGGTGATGAAGATACTATGGTGGTGAGGATACTCTGGTGGTGAGGATACTCTGGTGACGAGGATACTCTGGTGCTGAAGATACTCTGTTGATGAGGATACTCTGGTGAAGAGGATACTCTGTTGATGAGGATACTCTGGTGATGAGGATACTCTGTTGATGAGGATACTCTGTTGATGAAGATACTCTGGTGATGAGGATACTCTGGTGATGAGGATACTCTGTTGATGAAGATACTCTGGTGATGAGGATACTCTGGTGATGAGGATACTCTGGTGACGAGAATACTCTGGTGATGAGGATACTCTGCTGGTGAAGATACTATGGTGATGAGGATACTCTGGTGGTGAGGATACTCTGGTGATGAAGATACTCTTGTGGTGAGGATACTCTGTTGATGAAGATACTCTGGTGACGAGGATAATCTGGTGATAAAATTATTATGGTGATGAGGATACTCTGGTGATGAAGATACTCTGGTGATGAGGATACTCTGGCGGTGAGGATACTCTGGTGATGAGGATAATCTGGTGATGAAGATACTCTGGTGGTGAGGATACTCTGGTGACGAGGATACTCTGGTGATGAAGATACTCTGTTGATGAGGATACTCTGGTGATGTAGATACTCTGGTGATGTAGATACTCTGGTAATGAGGATACTCTGGTGATGAAGATACACTGGTGATGAGGATACTCTGGTGATGAAGATACTCTGGTGGTGAGGATACTCTGGTGGTGAGGATACTCTGGTGACGAGGATACTCTGGTGATGAAGATACTCTGGTGATGAGGATACTCTGTTGATGAAGATACTCTGGTGATGAGGATACTCTGGTGATGCGGATACTCTGATGATGAGGATACTCTGGTGAAGAGGATACTCTGCTGAAGAGGATACTCTGGTGAAGAGGATACTCTGCTGAAGAGGATACTCTGGTGAAGAGGATACTCTGTTGATGAAGATACTCTGGTGACGAGGATACTCTGGTGATGAAGATACTCTGGTGATGAGGATATTCTGTTGATAAGGATACTCTGTTGATGAAGATACTCTGGTGATTAGGATAATCTGGTCATACAAATATTATGGTGATGAGGATACTCTGGTGATGAAGATACTCTGGTGATGAGGATACTCTGGTGATGAAGATACTCTGGTGACGAGGATACTCTGGTGATGAAGATACTATGGTGGTGAGGATACTCTGGTGGTGAGGATACTCTGGTGACGAGGATACTCTGGTGCTGAAGATACTCTGTTGATGAGGATACTCTGGTGAAGAGGATACTCTGTTGATGAGGATACTCTGGTGATGAGGATACTCTGTTGATGAGGATACTCTGTTGATGAAGATACTCTGGTGATGAGGATACTCTGGTGATGAGGATACTCTGTTGATGAAGATACTCTGGTGATGAGGATACTCTGGTGATGAGGATACTCTGGTGACGAGAATACTCTGGTGATGAGGATACTCTGCTGGTGAAGATACTATGGTGATGAGGATACTCTGGTGGTGAGGATACTCTGGTGATGAAGATACTCTTGTGGTGAGGATACTCTGTTGATGAAGATACTCTGGTGACGAGGATAATCTGGTGATAAAATTATTATGGTGATGAGGATACTCTGGTGATGAAGATACTCTGGTGATGAGGATACTCTGGTGATGAAGATACTCTGGTGATGAGGATACTCTGGTGATGAAGATACTCTTGTGGTGAGGATACACTGTTGATGAAGATACTCTGGTGATGAGGATACTCTGGTGATGAAGATACTCTGGTGATGAGGATACTCTGTTGATGAAGATACGCTGGTGATTAGGATAATCTGGTGATAAAAGTATTATGGTGATGAGGATAATCTGGTGATGAAGATACTCTGGTGATGAGGATCCTCTGGTGGTGAGGATACTGTGGTGATGAAGATACTCTGGTGATGAAGATACTCTGGTGATGAAGATACTCTGGTGATGTAGATACTCTGGTGATGTAGATACTCTGGTGATGAGGATACTCTGGTGATGAAGATACTCTGGTGATGAGGATACTCTGGTGATGAAGATACTCTGGTGATGAGGATAATCTGGTGATGAAGATACTCTGTTGATGAGGATACTCTGGTGATGAAGATACTCTTGTGGTGAGGATACTCTGTTGATGAAGATACTCTGGTGACGAGGATACTCTGGTGATGAAGATACTCTGGTGATGAGGATATTCTGTTGATGAGGATACTCTGTTGATGAAGATACTCTGGTGATTAGGATAATCTGGTCATACAAATATTATGGTGATGAGGATACTCTGGTGATGAAGATACTCTGGTGATGAGGATACTCTGGTGATGAAGATACTCTGGTGACGAGGATACTCTGGTGATGAAGATACTATGGTGGTGAGGATACTCTGGTGGTGAGGATACTCTGGTGACGAGGATACTCTGGTGCTGAAGATACTCTGTTGATGAGGATACTCTGGTGAAGAGGATACTCTGTTGATGAGGATACTCTGGTGATGAGGATACTCTGTTGATGAGGATACTCTGTTGATGAAGATACTCTGGTGATGAGGATACTCTGGTGATGAGGATACTCTGTTGATGAAGATACTCTGGTGATGAGGATACTCTGGTGATGAGGATACTCTGGTGACGAGAATACTCTGGTGATGAGGATACTCTGCTGGTGAAGATACTATGGTGATGAGGATACTCTGGTGGTGAGGATACTCTGGTGATGAAGATACTCTTGTGGTGAGGATACTCTGTTGATGAAGATACTCTGGTGACGAGGATAATCTGGTGATAAAATTATTATGGTGATGAGGATACTCTGGTGATGAAGATACTCTGGTGATGAGGATACTCTGGTGGTGAGGATACTGTGGTGATGAAGATACTCTGGTGATGAAGATACTCTGGTGATGTAGATACTCTGGTGATGTAGATACTCTGGTAATGAGGATACTCTGGTGATGAAGATACTCTGGTGATGAGGATACTCTGGTGATGAAGATACTCTGGTGGTGAGGATACTCTGGTGGTGAGGATACTCTGGTGACGAGGATACTCTGGTGATGAAGATACTCTGGTGATGAGGATACTCTGGTGCTGAAGATACTCTGTTGATGAGGATACTCTGGTGAAGAGGATACTCTGTTGATGAGGATCCTCTGGTGATGAGGATACTCTGATGATGTGGATACTCTGGTGATGAGGATCATCTGGTGATGAAGATACTCTGGTGACGAGGATACTCTGGTGATGAAGATACTCTGGTGATGAGGATACTCTGGTGGTGAGGATACTCTGGCGGTGAGGATACTCTGGTGATGAGGATAATCTGGTGATGAAGATACTCTGGTGGTGAGGATACTCTGGTGACGAGGATACTCTGGTGATGAAGATACTCTGGTGATGAGGATACTCTGGCGGTGAGGATACTCTGGTGATGAGGATAATCTGGTGATGAAGATACTCTGGTGGTGAGGATACTCTGGTGACGAGGATACTCTGGTGATGAAGATACTCTGTTGATGAGGATACTCTGGTGATGTAGATACTCTGGTGATGTAGATACTCTGGTAATGAGGATACTCTGGTGATGAAGATACACTGGTGATGAGGATACTCTGGTGATGAAGATACTCTGGTGGTGAGGATACTCTGGTGGTGAGGATACTCTGGTGACGAGGATACTCTGGTGATGAAGATACTCTGGTGATGAGGATACTCTGGTGCTGAAGATACTCTGTTGATGAGGATACTCTGGTGAAGAGGATACTCTGTTGATGAGGATCCTCTGGTGATGAGGATACTCTGATGATGTGGATACTCTGGTGATGAGGATCATCTGGTGATGAAGATACTCTGGTGACGAGGATACTCTGGTGATGAAGATACTCTGGTGATGAGGATACTCTGGTGGTGAGGATACTGTGGTGATGAAGATACTCTGGTGATGAAGATACTCTGGTGATGTAGATACTCTGGTGATGTATATACTCTGGTAATGAGGATCATCTGATGATGAAGATACTCTGGTGACGAGGATACTCTGGTGATGAAGATACTCTGGTGATGAGGATACTCTGGTGGTGAGGATACTCTGGCGGTGAGGATACTCTGGTGATTAGGATAATCTGGTGATGAAGATACTCTGGTGGTGAGGATACTCTGTTGATGAAGATACTCTGGTGACGAGGATACTCTGGTGATGAAGATACTCTGGTGATGAGGATACTCTGTTGATGAGGATACTCTGTTGATGAAGATACTCTGGTGATTAGGATAATCTGGTCATACAAATATTATGGTGATGAGGATACTCTGGTGATGAAGATACTCTGGTGATGAGGATACTCTGGTGATGAAGATACTCTGGTGACGAGGATACTCTGGTGATGAAGATACTCTGGTGATGAGGATACTCTGTTGATGAGGATACTCTGTTGATGAAGATACTCTGGTGATTAGGATAATCTGGTCATACAAATATTATGGTGATGAAGATACTCTGTTGATGAAGATACTCTGTTGATGAGGATACTCTGGTGATGAAGATACTATGGTGGTGAGGATACTCTGGTGACGAGGATACTCTGGTGACGAGGATACTCTGGTGCTGAAGATACTCTGTTGATGAGGATACTCTGGTGATGAGGATACTCTGTTGATGAGGATACTCTGGTGATGAGGATACTCTGTTGATGAGGATACTCTGTTGATGAAGATACTCTGGTGATGAGGATACTCTGGTGATGAGGATACTCTGTTGATGAAGATACTCTGGTGATGAGGATACTCTGGTGATGAGGATACTCTGGTGACGAGAATACTCTGGTGATGAGGATACTCTGTTGATGAAGATACTCTGGTGATGAAGATACTCTTGTGGTGAGGATACTCTGTTGATGAAGATACTCTGGTGACGAGGATAATCTGGTGATAAAATTATTATGGTGATGAGGATACTCTGGTGATGAGGATACTCTGGTGATCAGGATACTCTGTTGATGAAGATACTCTGGTGATGAGGATACTCTGGTGATGAGGATACTCTGGTGACGAGAATACTCTGGTGACGAGGATACTCTGGTGATGAAGATACTTTGGTGATGAGGATACTCTGGTGGTGAGGATACTCTGGCGGTGAGGATACTCTGGTGATGAGGATAATCTGGTGATGAAGATACTCTGGTGGTGAGGATACTCTGGTGACGAGGATACTCTGGTGATGAAGATACTCTGGTGATGAGGATACTCTGGCGGTGAGGATACTCTGGTGATGAGGATAATCTGGTGATGAAGATACTCTGGTGGTGAGGATACTCTGGTGACGAGGATACTCTGGTGATGAAGATACTCTGTTGATGAGGATACTCTGGTGATGTAGATACTCTGGTGATGTAGATACTCTGGTAATGAGGATACTCTGGTGATGAAGATACACTGGTGATGAGGATACTCTGGTGATGAAGATACTCTGGTGGTGAGGATACTCTGGTGGTGAGGATACTCTGGTGATGAGGATACTCTGGTGATGAAGATACTCTGGTGATGAGGATACTCTGGTGCTGAAGATACTCTGTTGATGAGGATACTCTGGTGAAGAGGATACTCTGTTGATGAGGATCCTCTGGTGATGAGGATACTCTGATGATGTGGATACTCTGGTGATGAGGATCATCTGGTGATGAGGATACTCTGGTGACGAGGATACTCTGGTGATGAAGATACTCTGGTGATGAGGATACTCTGGTGGTGAGGATACTCTGGCGGTGAGGATACTCTGGTGATGAGGATAATCTGGTGATGAAGATACTCTGGTGGTGAGGATACTCTGGTGACGAGGATACTCTGGTGATGAGGATACTCTGGTGACGAGGATACTCTGGTGATGAAGATACTCTGGTGATGAGGATACTCTGGTGGTGAGGATACTCTGGCGTGAGGATACTCTGGTGATGAGGATAATCTGGTGATGAAGATACTCTGGTGGTGAGGATACTCTGGTGATGAGGATAATCTGGTGATGAAGATACTCTGGTGGTGAGGATACTCTGCTGACGAGGATACTCTGGTGATGAAGATACTCTGTTGATGAGGATACTCTGGTGATGAAGATACTCTTGTGGTGAGGATACTCTGGTGATGAAGATACTCTGGTGATGAGGATACTCTGGTGGTGAGGATACTCTGGTGACGAGGATACTCTGGTGACGAGGATACTCTGTTGATGAGGATAATCTGGTGATGAAGATACTCTGGTGATGATGATACTCTGGTGATGAGGATACTCTGGTGATGAATGTACTCTGGTGATGAGGATACTCTGCTGGTGAAGATACTCTGGTGATGAGGATACTCTGGTGACGAGGATACTCTGTTGATGAAGATACTCTGGTGATTAGGTTAATCTGGTCAAAAAAATATTATGGTGATGAGGATACTCTGGTGATGAGGATACTCTGGTGATGAGGATACTCTGGTGATGAAGATACTCTGTTGATGAGGATACTCTGGTGGTGAGGATACTCTGGTGGTGAGGATACTCTGGTGATGAGGATACTCTGGTGATGAAGATACTCTGGTGATGAGGATACTCTGGTGGTGAGGATACTGTGGTGATGAAGATACTCTGGTGATGAAGATACTCTGGTGATGAGGATACTCTGGTGCTGAAGATACTCTGTTGATGAGGATACTCTGGTGAAGAGGATACTCTGTTGATGAGGATCCTCTGGTGATGAGGATACTCTGATGATGTGGATACTCTGGTGATGAGGATCATCTGGTGATGAAGATACTCTGGTGACGAGCATACTCTGGTGATGAAGATACTCTGGTGATGAGGATACTTTGGTGGTGAGGATACTCTGGTGACGCGGATACTCTGGTGATGAAGATACTCTGGTGATGAGGATACTCTGGCGGTGAGGATACTCTGGTGATGAGGATAATCTGGTGATGAAGATACTCTGGTGGTGAGGATACTCTGGTGACGAGGATACTCTGGTGATGAAGATACTCTGTTGATGAGGATACTCTGGTGATGAAGATACTCTTGTGGTGAGGATACTCTGGTGATGAAGATACTCTGGTGATGAGGATACTCTGGTGGTGAGGATACTCTGGTGACGAGGATACTCTGGTGACGAGGATACTCTGTTGATGAGGATAATCTGGTGATGAAGATACTCTGGTGATGAGGATACTCTGATGATGTGGATACTCTGATGATGAGGTTCATCTGGTGATGAAGATACTCTGGTGATGAGGATACTCTGGTGATGAGGATACTCTGGTGATGAAGATACTCTGTTGATGAGGATACTCTGGTGATGAGGATACTCTGGTGATGAGGATACTCTGGTGGCGAGGATACTCTGGTGGTGAGGATACTCTGGTGGCGAGGATACTCTGGTGGTGAGGATACTCTGGTGATGAGGATACTCTGGTGGTGAGGATACTCTGGTGATGAGGATACTCTGGTGGCGAGGATACTCTGGTGGTGAGGATACTCTGGTGACGAGGATACTCTGGTGATGAAGATACTCTGTTGATGAGGATACTCTGGTGATGAAGATACTCTTGTGGTGAGGATACTCTGGTGATGAAGATACTCTGGTGATGAGGATACTCTGGTGGTGAGGATACTCTGGTGACGAGGATACTCTGGTGACGAGGATACTCTGTTGATGAGGATAATCTGGTGATGAAGATACTCTGGTGATGATGATACTCTGGTGATGAGGATACTCTGGTGATGAATGTACTCTGGTGATGAAGATACTCTGCTGGTGAAGATACTCTGGTGATGAGGATACTCTGGTGACGAGGATACTCTGTTGATGAAGATACTCTGGTGATTAGGTTAATCTGGTCAAAAAAATATTATGGTGATGAGGATACTCTGGTGATGAAGATACTCTGGTGATGAGGATACTCTGGTGATGAGGATACTCTGGTGATGAAGATACTCTGTTGATGAGGATACTCTGGTGGTGAGGATACTCTGGTGGTGAGGATACTCTGGTGATGAGGATACTCTGGTGATGAAGATACTCTGGTGATGAGGATACTCTGGTGGTGAGGATACTGTGGTGATGAAGATACTCTGGTGATGAAGATACTCTGGTGATGAGGATACTCTGGTGCTGAAGATACTCTGTTGATGAGGATACTCTGGTGAAGAGGATACTCTGGTGATGAATGTACTCTGGTGATGAAGATACTCTGCTGGTGAAGATACTCTGGTGATGAGGATACTCTGGTGACGAGGATACTCTGTTGATGAAGATACTCTGGTGATTAGGTTAATCTGGTCAAAAAAATATTATGGTGATGAGGATACTCTGGTGATGAAGATACTCTGGTGATGAGGATACTCTGGTGATGAGGATACTCTGGTGATGAAGATACTCTGTTGATGAGGATACTCTGGTGGTGAGGATACTCTGGTGGTGAGGATACTCTGGTGATGAGGATACTCTGGTGATGAAGATACTCTGGTGATGAGGATACTCTGGTGGTGAGGATACTGTGGTGATGAAGATACTCTGGTGATGAAGATACTCTGGTGATGAGGATACTCTGGTGCTGAAGATACTCTGTTGATGAGGATACTCTGGTGAAGAGGATACTCTGTTGATGAGGATCCTCTGGTGATGAGGATACTCTGATGATGTGGATACTCTGGTGATGAGGATCATCTGGTGATGAAGATACTCTGGTGACGAGGATACTCTGGTGATGAGGATACTCTGGTGGTGAGGATACTCTGGTGACGCGGATACTCTGGTGATGAAGATACTCTGGTGATGAGGATACTCTGGCGGTGAGGATACTCTGGTGATGAGGATAATCTGGTGATGAAGATACTCTGGTGGTGAGGATACTCTGGTGACGAGGATACTCTGGTGATGAAGATACTCTGTTGATGAGGATACTCTGGTGATGAAGATACTCTTGTGGTGAGGATACTCTGGTGATGAAGATACTCTGGTGATGAGGATACTCTGGTGGTAAGGATACACTGGTGACCAGGATACTCTGGTGCTGAAGATACTCTGTTGATGAGGATACTCTGGTGATGAAGATACTCTGTTTATGAGGATACTCTGGTGAAGAGGATACTCTGCTGAAGAGGATCATCTGGTGATGAAGATACTCTGGTGACAAGGATACTCTGGTGATGAAGATACTCTGGTGATGAGGATACTCTGGTGGTGAGGATACTCTGGTGACCAGGATACTCTGGTGCTGAAGATACTCTGTTGATGAGGATACTCTGTTGATGAGGATCCTCTGGTGATGAGGATACTCTGATGATGTGGATACTCTGGTGATGAGGATCATCTGGTGATGAAGATACTCTGGTGACGAGGATACTCTGGTGATGAAGATACTCTGGTGATGAGGATACTCTGGTGGTGAGGATACTCTGGTGACACGGATACTCTGGTGATGAAGATACTCTGGTGATGAGGATACTCTGGCGGTGAGGATACTCTGGTGATGAGGATAATCTGGTGATGAAGATACTCTGGTGGTGAGGATACTCTGGTGACGAGGATACTCTGGTGATGAAGATACTCTGTTGATGAGGATACTCTGGTGATGAAGATACTCTTGTGGTGAGGATACTCTGGTGATGAAGATACTCTGGTGATGAGGATACTCTGGTGGTGAGGATACTCTGGTGACGAGGATACTCTGGTGACGAGGATACTCTGTTGATGAGGATAATCTGGAGATGAAGATACTCTGGTGATGATGATACTCTGGTGATACGGATACTCTGGTGATGAAGATACTCTGGTGATGAGGATACTCTGGCGGTGAGGATACTCTGGTGATGAGGATAATCTGGTGATGAAGATACTCTGGTGGTGAGGATACTCTGGTGACGAGGATACTCTGGTGATGAGGATACTCTGGTGACGAGGATACTCTGTTGATGAAGATACTCTGGTGATTAGGATAATCTGGTCAAAACAATATTATGGTGATGAGGATACTCTGGTGATGAAGATACTCTGTTGATGAGGATACTCTGGTGATGAGGATACTCTGGTGATGAGGATACTCTGGTGGCGAGGATACTCTGGTGGTGAGGATACTCTGGTGGCGAGGATACTCTGGTGGTGAGGATACTCTGGTGATGAGGATACTCTGGTGGTGAGGATACTCTGGTGATGAGGATACTCTGGTGGTGAGGATACTCTGGTGATGAGGATACTCTGGTGGCGATGATACTCTGGTGGTGAGGATACTCTGGTGATGAGGATACTCTGGTGGCGAGGATACTCTAGTGGTGAGGATACTCTGGTGATGAGGATACTCTGGTGGTGAGGATACTCTGGTGATGAGGATACTCTGGTGGTGAGGATACTCTGGTGACGAGGATACTCTGGTGATGAAGATACTCTCGTGATGAGGATACTCTGGTGGTAAGGATACACTGGTGACCAGGATACTCTGGTGCTGAAGATACTCTGTTGATGAGGATACTCTGGTGATGAAGATACTCTGTTGATGAGGATACTCTGGTGAAGAGGATACTCTGCTGAAGAGGATACTTTGCTGAAGAGGATACTCTGCTGAAGAGGATACTCTGGTGGTGAGGATACTCTGGTGACGAGGATACTCTGGTGATGAAGATACTCTGCTGAAGAGGATACTCTGGTGGTGAGGATACTCTGGTGACGAGGATACTCTGGTGATGAAGATACTCTGTTGATGAGGATACTCTGGTGATGAAGCTACTCTGTTGATGAGGATACTCTGGTGATGATGATAATCTGGTGATGAGGATAATCTGGTGATGAAGATACTCTGGTGGTGAGGATACTCTGGTGACGAGGATACTCTGGTGATGAAGATACTCTGTTGATGAGGATACTCTGGTGATGAAGATACTCTTGTGGTGAGGATACTCTGGTGATGAAGATACTCTGGTGATGAGGATACTCTGGTGGTGAGGATACTCTGGTGACGAGGATACTCTGGTGACGAGGATACTCTGTTGATGAGGATAATCTGGTGATGAAGATACTCTGGTGATGATGATACTCTGGTGATGAGGATACTCTGGTGATGAATATACTCTGGTGATGAGGATACTCTGCTGGTGAAGATACTCTGGTGATGAGGATACTCTGGTGACGAGGATACTCTGTTGATGAAGATACTCTGGTGATTAGGATAATCTGGTCAAAAAAATATTATGGTGATGAGGATACTCTGGTGATGAAGATACTCTGTTGATGAGGATACTCTGGTGATGAGGATACTCTGGTGATGAGGATACTCTGGTGGCGAGGATACTCTGGTGGTGAGGATACTCTGGTGGCGAGGATACTCTGGTGGTGAGGATACTCTGGTGATGAGGATACTCTGGTGGTGAGGATACTCTGGTGATGAGGATACTCTGGTGGTGAGGATACTCTGGTGATGAGGATACTCTGGTGGCGATGATACTCTGGTGGTGAGGATACTCTGGTGATGAGGATACTCTGGTGGCGAGGATACTCTAGTGGTGAGGATACTCTGGTGATGAGGATACTCTGGTGGTGAGGATACTCTGGTGATGAGGATACTCTGGTGGTGAGGATACTCTGGTGACGAGGATACTCTGGTGATGAAGATACTCTCGTGATGAGGATACTCTGGTGGTAAGGATACACTGGTGACCAGGATACTCTGGTGCTGAAGATACTCTGTTGATGAGGATACTCTGGTGATGAAGATACTCTGTTGATGAGGATACTCTGGTGAAGAGGATACTCTGCTGAAGAGGATACTTTGCTGAAGAGGATACTCTGCTGAAGAGGATACTCTGGTGGTGAGGATACTCTGGTGACGAGGATACTCTGGTGATGAAGATACTCTGCTGAAGAGGATACTCTGGTGGTGAGGATACTCTGGTGACGAGGATACTCTGGTGATGAAGATACTCTGTTGATGAGGATACTCTGGTGATGAAGCTACTCTGTTGATGAGGATACTCTGGTGATGATGATAATCTGGTGATGAGGATAATCTGGTGATGAAGATACTCTAGTGAAGAGGATACTCTGGTGATGGGGATACTCTGGTGAAGAGGATACTCTGTTGATGAGGATACTCTGTTGATGAAGATACTCTGGTGATGAGGATACTCTGGTGATGAGGATACTCTGGTGATGAGGATCATCTGGTGATGAGGATACTCTGTTGATGAAGATACTCTGGTGATAAGGATACTCTGGTGATGAAGATACTCTGGTGATGAGGATACTCTGGTGATGAGGATATTCTGGTGGTGAGGATACTCTGGTGATGAGGATACTCTGGTGGTGAGGATACTCTGGTGATGAGGATACTCTGGTGGTGAGGATACTCTGGTGATGAGGATACTCTGGTGGCGATGATACTCTGGTGGTGAGGATACTCTGGTGATGAGGATACTCTGGTGGCGAGGATACTCTAGTGGTGAGGATACTCTGGTGATGAGGATACTCTGGTGGTGAGGATACTCTGGTGATGAGGATACTCTGGTGGTGAGGATACTCTGGTGACGAGGATACTCTGGTGATGAAGATACTCTCGTGATGAGGATACTCTGGTGGTAAGGATACACTGGTGACCAGGATACTCTGGTGCTGAAGATACTCTGTTGATGAGGATACTCTGGTGATGAAGATACTCTGTTGATGAGGATACTCTGGTGAAGAGGATACTCTGCTGAAGAGGATACTTTGCTGAAGAGGATACTCTGCTGAAGAGGATACTCTGGTGGTGAGGATACTCTGGTGACGAGGATACTCTGGTGATGAAGATACTCTGCTGAAGAGGATACTCTGGTGGTGAGGATACTCTGGTGACGAGGATACTCTGGTGATGAAGATACTCTGTTGATGAGGATACTCTGGTGATGAAGCTACTCTGTTGATGAGGATACTCTGGTGATGATGATAATCTGGTGATGAGGATAATCTGGTGATGAAGATACTCTAGTGAAGAGGATACTCTGGTGATGGGGATACTCTGGTGAAGAGGATACTCTGTTGATGAGGATACTCTGTTGATGAAGATACTCTGGTGATGAGGATACTCTGGTGATGAGGATACTCTGGTGATGAGGATCATCTGGTGATGAGGATACTCTGTTGATGAAGATACTCTGGTGATAAGGATACTCTGGTGATGAAGATACTCTGGTGATGAGGATACTCTGGTGATGAGGATATTCTGGTGGTGAGGATACTCTGGTGATGAGGATACTCTGGTGGTGAGGATACTCTGGTGATGAAGATACTCTGGTGACGAGGATAATCTGGTCAAAAAAATATTATGGTGATGAGGATACTCTGGTGATGAAGATACTCTGGTGATGAGGATACTCTGGTGATGAGGATACTCTGGTGATGAAGATACTCTGTTGATGAGGATACTCTGGTGGTGAGGATACTCTGGTGATGAGGATACTCTGGTGATGAAGATACTCTGGTGGTGAGGATACTCTGGTGGTGAGGATACTGTGGTGATGAAGATACTCTGGTGATGAAGATACTCTGGTGATGAGGATACTCTGGTGCTGAAGATACTCTGTTGATGAGGATACTCTGGTGAAGAGGATACTCTGTTGATGAGGATCCTCTGGTGATGAGGATACTCTGATGATGTGGATACTCTGGTGATGAGGATCATCTGGTGATGAAGATAATCTGGTGATGAAGATAATCTGGTGATGAGGATAATCTGGTGATGAAGATACTCTGGTGAAGAGGATACTCTGGTGATGGGGATACTCTGGTGAAGAGGATACTCTGTTGATGAGGATACTCTGGTGATGAGGATCATCTGGTGATGAGGATACTCTGTTGATGAAGATACTCTGGTGATAAGGATACTCTGGTGATGAAGATACTCTGGTGATGAGGATACTCTGGTGATGAGGATATTCTGGTGGTGAGGATACTCTGGTGATGAGGATACTCTGGTGGTGAGGATACTCTGGTGATGAAGATACTCTGGTGACGAGGATACTCTGGTGATGAAGATACTCTGGTGATGAGGATAATCTGGTCAAAAAAATATTATGGTGATGAGGATACTCTGGTGATGAAGATACTCTGTTGATGAGGATACTCTGGTGATGAGGATACTCTGGTGATGAGGATACTCTGGTGGCGAGGATACTCTGGTGGTGAGGATACTCTGGTGGCGAGGATACTCTGGTGGTGAGGATACTCTGGTGATGAGGATACTCTGGTGGTGAGGATACTCTGGTGATGAGGATACTCTGGTGGTGAGGATACTCTGGTGATGAGGATACTCTGGTGGTGAGGATACTCTGGTGATGAGGATACTCTGGTGGCGAGGATACTCTGGTGGTGAGGATACTCTGGTGATGAGGATACTCTGGTGGTGAGGATACTCTGGTGATGAGGATACTCTGGTGGTGAGGATACTCTGGTGCCGAGGATACTCTGGTGATGAAGATACTCTCGTGATGAGGATACTCTGGTGGTAAGGATACACTGGTGACCAGGATACTCTGGTGCTGAAGATACTCTGTTGATGAGGATACTCTGGTGATGAAGATACTCTGTTGATGAGGATACTCTGGTGAAGAGGATACTCTGCTGAAGAGGATACTCTGCTGAAGAGGATACTCTGGTGGTGAGGATACTCTGGTGACGAGGATACTCTGGTGATGAAGATACTCTGCTGAAGAGGATACTCTGGTGGTGAGGATACTCTGGTGACGAGGATACTCTGGTGATGAAGATACTCTGGTGATGATGATAATCTGGTGATGAGGATAATCTGGTGATGAAGAGACTCTGGTGAAGAGGATACTCTGGTGATGGGGATACTCTGGTGAAGAGGATACTCTGTTGATGAGGATACTCTGTTGATGAAGATACTCTGGTGATGAGGATACTCTGGTGATGAGGATACTCTGGTGATGAGGATCATCTGGTGATGAGGATACTCTGTTGATGAAGATACTCTGGTGATAAGGATACTCTGGTGATGAAGATACTCTGTTGATGAAGATACTCTGTTGATGAGGATACTCTGGTGATGAAGATACTATGGTGGTGAGGATACTCTGGTGGTGAGGATACTCTGGTGACGAGGATACTCTGGTGATGAAGATACTCTGTTGATGAGGATACTCTGGTGATGAAGATACTCTTGTGGTGAGGATACTCTGTTGATGAAGATAATCTGGTGATGAGGATACTCTGGTGATGAGGATACTCTGGTGATGAAGATACTCTGTTGATGAGAATACGCTGGTGGTGAGGATACTCTGGTGACGAGGATACTCTGGTGATGAAGATACTCTGGTGATGAGGATACTCTGGTGGTGAGGATACTCTGGTGACGAGGATACTCTGGTGCTGAAGATACTCTGTTGATGAGTATACTCTGCTGGTGAAGATACTCTGGTGATGAGGATACTCTGGTGGTGAGGATACTCTGGTGATGAGGATACTCTGGTGGTGAGGATACTCTGGTGATGAAGATACTCTTGTGGTAAGGATACTCTGTTGATGAAGATACTCTGGTGACGAGGATACTCTGGTGATGAAGATACTCTGGTGACGAGGATACTCTGGTGATGAAGATACTCTGTTGATGAAGATACTCTGTTGATGAAGATACTCTGGTGATTAGGATAATCTGGTGATAAAATTATTATGGTGATGAGGATACTCTGGTGATGAAGATACTCTGGTGATGAGGATACTCTGGTGGTGAGGATACTGTGGTGATGAAGATACTCTGGTGATGAAGATACTCTGGTGATGTAGATACTCTGGTGATGTAGATACTCTGGTGATGAGGATACTCTGGTGATGATGATACTCTGGTGATGAGGATACTCTGATGATGTGGATACTCTGATGATGAGGTTCATCTGGTGATGAAGATACTCTGGTGATGAGGATACTTTGGTGATGAGGATACTCTGGTGATGAAGATACTCTGTTGATGAGGATACTCTGGTGGTGAGGATACTCTGGTGACGAGGATACTCTGGTGATGAAGATACTCTGGTGATGAGGATACTCTGGTGGTGAGGATACTCTGGTGATGAGGATACTCTGGTGATGAAGATACTCTGGTGATGAGGATACTCTGGTGGTGAGGATACTGTGGTGATGAAGATACTCTGCTGATGAAGATACTCTGGTGATGTAGATACTCTGGTGATGAGGATACTCTGGTGATGTAGATACTCTGGTGATGAGGATACTCTGGTGATGAATATACTCTGGTGATGAGGATACTCTGGTGATAAAGATACTCTGGTGATGAGGATAATCTGGTGATGAAGATACTCTGGTGGTGAGGATACTCTGGTGATGAAGATACTCTGTTGATGAGGATACTCTGGTGATGAAGATACTCTTGTGGTGTGGATACTCTGTTGATGAAGATAATCTGGTGATGAGGATACTCTGGTGATGAGGATACTCTGGTGATGAAGATACTCTTGTGGTGAGGATACTCTGTTGATGAAGATAATCTGGTGATGAGGATACTCTGGTGATGAGGATACTCTGGTGATGAAGATACTCTGTTGATGAGAATACTCTGGTGGTGAGGACACTCTGGTGACGAGGATACTCTGGTGATGAAGATACTCTGGTGATGAGGATACTCTGGTGGTGAGGATACTCTGGTGACGAGGATACTCTGGTGCTGAAGATACTCTGTTGATGAGGATACTCTGGTGATGAGTATACTCTGCTGGTGAAGATACTCTGGTGATGAGGATACTCTGGTGGTGAGGATACTCTGGTGATGAAGATACTCTTGTGGTGAGGATACTCTGTTGATGAAGATACTCTGGTGACGAGGATACTCTGGTGATGAAGATACTCTGGTGACGAGGATACTCTGGTGATGAAGATACTCTGGTGATGAAGATACTCTGTTGATGAAGATACTCTGGTGATTAGGATAATCTGGTGATAAAATTATTATGGTGATGAGGATACTCTGGTGATGAAGATACTCTGGTGATGAGGATACTCTGGTGGTGAGGATACTGTGGTGATGAAGATACTCTGGTGATGAAGATACTCTGGTGATGTAGATACTCTGGTGATGTAGATACTCTGGTGATGAGGATACTCTGGTGATGATGATACTCTGGTGATGAGGATACTCTGCTGATGAAGATACTCTGTTGATGAGGATACTCTGGTGAAGAGGATACTCTGTTGATGAGGATCCTCTGGTGAAGAGGATACTCTGTTGATGAGGATCCTCTGGTGATGAGGATACTCTGATGATGTGGATACTCTGATGATGAGGTTCATCTGGTGATGAAGATACTCTGGTGATGAGGATACTCTGGTGATGAGGATACTCTGGTGATGAAGATACTCTGGTGATGAGGATACTCTGGTGGTGAGGATACTGTGGTGATGAAGATACTCTGGTGATGAAGATACTCTGGTGATGTAGATACTCTGGTGATGAGGATACTCTGGTGATGAATATACTCTGGTGATGAGGATACTCTGGTGATAAAGATACTCTGGTGATGAGGATAATCTGGTGATGAAGATACTCTGGTGGTGAGGATATTCTGGTGACGAGGATACTCTGGTGATGAAGATACTCTGTTGATGAGGATACTCTGGTGATGAAGATACTCTTGTGGTGAGGATACTCTGTTGATGAAGATAATCTGGTGATGAGGATACTCTGGTGATGAGGATACTCTGGTGATGAAGATACTCTGTTGATGAGAATACTCTGGTGGTGAGGATACTCTGGTGACGAGGATACTCTGGTGATGAAGATACTCTGGTGATGAGGATACTCTGGTGGTGAGGATACTCTGGTGACGAGGATACTCTGGTGCTGAAGATACTCTGTTGATGAGGATACTCTGGTGATGAGTATACTCTGCTGGTGAAGATATTCTGGTGATGAGGATACTCTGGTGGTGAGGATACTCTGGTGATGAAGATACTCTTGTGGTGAGGATACTCTGTTGATGAAGATACTCTGGTGACGAGGATACTCTGGTGATGAAGATACTCTGGTGACGAGGATACTCTGGTGATGAAGATACTCTGTTGATGAAGATACTCTGTTGATGAAGATACTCTGGTGATTAGGATAATCTGGTGATAAAATTATTATGGTGATGAGGATACTCTGGTGATGAAGATACTCTGGTGATGAGGATACTCTGGTGGTGAGGATACTGTGGTGATGAAGATACTCTGGTGATGAAGATACTCTGGTGATGTAGATACTCTGGTGATGTAGATACTCTGGTGATGAGGATACTCTGGTGATGATGATACTCTGGTGATGAGGATACTCTGGTGATGAAGATACTCTGTTGATGAGGATACTCTGGTGAAGAGGATACTCTGTTGATGAGGATCCTCTGGTGATGAGGATACTCTGATGATGTGGATACTCTGATGATGAGGTTCATCTGGTGATGAAGATACTCTGGTGATGAGGATACTCTGGTGATGAGGATACACTGGTGATGAAGATACTCTGTTGATGAGGATACTCTGGTGGTGAGGATACTCTGGTGACGAGGATACTCTGGTGATGAAGATACTCTGGTGATGAGGATACTCTGGTGGTGAGGATACTCTGGTGACGAGGATACTCTGGTGATGAGGATACTCTGGTGATGAAGATACTCTGGTGATGAGGATACTCTGGTGGTGAGGATACTGTGGTGATGAAGATACTCTGGTGATGAAGATACTCTGGTGATGAAGATACTCTGGTGGTGAGGATATTCTGGTGACGAGGATACTCTGGTGATGAAGATACTCTGTTGATGAGGATACTCTGGTGATGAAGATACTCTTGTGGTGAGGATACTCTGTTGATGAAGATAATCTGGTGATGAGGATACTCTGGTGATGAGGATACTCTGGTGATGAAGATACTCTGTTGATGAGAATACTCTGGTGGTGAGGATACTCTGGTGACGAGGATACTCTGGTGATGAAGATACTCTGGTGATGAGGATACTCTGGTGGTGAGGATACTCTGGTGACGAGGATACTCTGGTGCTGAAGATACTCTGTTGATGAGGATACTCTTGTGGTGAGGATACTCTGTTGATGAAGATACTCTGGTGATGAGGATACTCTGTTGATGAAGATACTCTGGTGATGAGGATACTCTGGTGATGAGGATACTCTGGTGACGAGAATACTCTGGTGATGAGGATACTCTGCTGGTGAAGATACTCTGGTGATGAGGATACTCTGGTGGTGAGGATACTCTGGTGATGAAGATACTCTTGTGGTGAGGATACTCTGTTGATGAAGATACTCTGGTGATGAGGATACTCTGGTGATGAAGATACTCTGGTGATGAAGATACTCTGGTGATGATGATACTCTGGTGATGAGGATACTCTGGTGATGAATATACTCTGGTGATGAGGATACTCTGCTGGTGAAGATACTCTGGTGATGAGGATACTCTGGTGACGAGGATACTCTGTTGATGAAGATACTCTGGTGATTAGGATAATCTGGTCAAAAAAATATTATGGTGATGAGGATACTCTGGTGATGAAGATACTCTGGTGATGAGGATACTCTGGTGATGAGGATACTCTGTTGATGAGGATACTCTGGTGGTGAGGATACTCTGGTGACGAGGATACTCTGGTGATGAAGATACTCTGTTGATGAGGATACTCTGGTGAAGAGGATACTCTGTTGATGAGGATCCTCTGGTGAAGAGGATACTCTGTTGATGAGGATCCTCTGGTGATGAGGATACTCTGATGATGTGGATACTCTGATGATGAGGTTCATCTGGTGATGAAGATACTCTGGTGATGAGGATACTCTGGTGATGAGGATACTCTGGTGATGAAGATACTCTGGTGATGAGGATACTCTGGTGGTGAGGATACTGTGGTGATGAAGATACTCTGGTGATGAAGATACTCTGGTGATGTAGATACTCTGGTGATGAGGATACTCTGGTGATGAATATACTCTGGTGATGAGGATACTCTGGTGATAAAGATACTCTGGTGATGAGGATAATCTGGTGATGAAGATACTCTGGTGGTGAGGATATTCTGGTGACGAGGATACTCTGGTGATGAAGATACTCTGTTGATGAGGATACTCTGGTGATGAAGATACTCTTGTGGTGAGGATACTCTGTTGATGAAGATAATCTGGTGATGAGGATACTCTGGTGATGAGGATACTCTGGTGATGAAGATACTCTGTTGATGAGAATACTCTGGTGGTGAGGATACTCTGGTGGTGAGGATACTGTGGTGATGAAGATACTCTGGTGATGAAGATACTCTGGTGATGTAGATACTCTGGTGATGAGGATACTCTGGTGATGAATATACTCTGGTGATGAGGATACTCTGGTGATAAAGATACTCTGGTGATGAGGATAATCTGGTGATGAAGATACTCTGGTGGTGAGGATATTCTGGTGACGAGGATACTCTGGTGATGAAGATACTCTGTTGATGAGGATACTCTGGTGATGAAGATACTCTTGTGGTGAGGATACTCTGTTGATGAAGATAATCTGGTGATGAGGATACTCTGGTGATGAGGATACTCTGGTGATGAAGATACTCTGTTGATGAGAATACTCTGGTGGTGAGGATACTCTGGTGACGAGGATACTCTGGTGATGAAGATACTCTGGTGATGAGGATACTCTGGTGGTGAGGATACTCTGGTGACGAGGATACTCTGGTGCTGAAGATACTCTGTTGATGAGGATACTCTGGTGATGAGTATACTCTGCTGGTGAAGATATTCTGGTGATGAGGATACTCTGGTGGTGAGGATACTCTGGTGATGAAGATACTCTTGTGGTGAGGATACTCTGTTGATGAAGATACTCTGGTGACGAGGATACTCTGGTGATGAAGATACTCTGGTGACGAGGATACTCTGGTGATGAAGATACTCTGTTGATGAAGATACTCTGTTGATGAAGATACTCTGGTGATTAGGATAATCTGGTGATAAAATTATTATGGTGATGAGGATACTCTGGTGATGAAGATACTCTGGTGATGAGGATACTCTGGTGGTGAGGATACTGTGGTGATGAAGATACTCTGGTGATGAAGATACTCTGGTGATGTAGATACTCTGGTGATGTAGATACTCTGGTGATGAGGATACTCTGGTGATGATGATACTCTGGTGATGAGGATACTCTGGTGATGAAGATACTCTGTTGATGAGGATACTCTGGTGAAGAGGATACTCTGTTGATGAGGATCCTCTGGTGATGAGGATACTCTGATGATGTGGATACTCTGATGATGAGGTTCATCTGGTGATGAAGATACTCTGGTGATGAGGATACTCTGGTGATGAGGATACTCTGGTGATGAAGATACTCTGTTGATGAGGATACTCTGGTGGTGAGGATACTCTGGTGACGAGGATACTCTGGTGATGAAGATACTCTGGTGATGAGGATACTCTGGTGGTGAGGATACTCTGGTGACGAGGATACTCTGGTGATGAGGATACTCTGGTGATGAAGATACTCTGGTGATGAGGATACTCTGGTGGTGAGGATACTGTGGTGATGAAGATACTCTGGTGATGAAGATACTCTGGTGATGTAGATACTCTGGTGATGAGGATACTCTGGTGATGAATATACTCTGGTGATGAGGATACTCTGGTGATAAAGATACTCTGGTGATGAGGATAATCTGGTGATGAAGATACTCTGGTGGTGAGGATATTCTGGTGACGAGGATACTCTGGTGATGAAGATACTCTGTTGATGAGGATACTCTGGTGATGAAGATACTCTTGTGGTGAGGATACTCTGTTGATGAAGATAATCTGGTGATGAGGATACTCTGGTGATGAGGATACTCTGGTGATGAAGATACTCTGTTGATGAGAATACTCTGGTGGTGAGGATACTCTGGTGACGAGGATACTCTGGTGATGAAGATACTCTGGTGATGAGGATACTCTGGTGGTGAGGATACTCTGGTGACGAGGATACTCTGGTGCTGAAGATACTCTGTTGATGAGGATACTCTGGTGATGAGTATACTCTGCTGGTGAAGATATTCTGGTGATGAGGATACTCTGGTGGTGAGGATACTCTGGTGATGAAGATACTCTTGTGGTGAGGATACTCTGTTGATGAAGATACTCTGGTGACGAGGATACTCTGGTGATGAAGATACTCTGGTGACGAGGATACTCTGGTGATGAAGATACTCTGTTGATGAAGATACTCTGTTGATGAAGATACTCTGGTGATTAGGATAATCTGGTGATAAAATTATTATGGTGATGAGGATACTCTGGTGATGAAGATACTCTGGTGATGAGGATACTCTGGTGGTGAGGATACTGTGGTGATGAAGATACTCTGGTGATGAAGATACTCTGGTGATGTAGATACTCTGGTGATGTAGATACTCTGGTGATGAGGATACTCTGGTGATGATGATACTCTGGTGATGAGGATACTCTGGTGATGAAGATACTCTGTTGATGAGGATACTCTGGTGAAGAGGATACTCTGTTGATGAGGATCCTCTGGTGATGAGGATACTCTGATGATGTGGATACTCTGATGATGAGGTTCATCTGGTGATGAAGATACTCTGGTGATGAGGATACTCTGGTGATGAGGATACTCTGGTGATGAAGATACTCTGTTGATGAGGATACTCTGGTGGTGAGGATACTCTGGTGACGAGGATACTCTGGTGATGAAGATACTCTGGTGATGAGGATACTCTGGTGGTGAGGATACTCTGGTGACGAGGATACTCTGGTGCTGAAGATACTCTGTTGATGAGGATACTCTGGTGAAGAGGATACTCTGTTGATGAGGATACTCTGGTGATGAGGATACTCTGTTGATGAACATACTCTGGTGATGAGGATACTCTGTTGATGAAGATACTCTGGTGATGAGGATACTCTGGTGATGAGGATACTCTGGTGACGAGAATACTCTGGTGATGAGGATACTCTGCTGGTGAAGATACTCTGGTGATGAGGATACTCTGGTGGTGAGGATACTCTGTTGATGAAGATACTCTGGTGATGAAGATACTCTGGTGATGAAGATACTCTGGTGATGATGATACTCTGGTGATGAGGATACTCTGGTGATGAATATACTCTGGTGATGAGGATACTCTGCTGGTGAAGATACTCTGGTGATGAGGATACTCTGGTGACGAGGATACTCTGTTGATGAAGATACTCTGGTGATTAGGATAATCTGGTCAAAAAAATATTATGGTGATGAGGATACTCTGGTGATGAAGATACTCTGGTGATGAGGATACTCTGGTGATGAGGATACTCTGTTGATGAGGATACTCTGGTGGTGAGGATACTCTGGTGACGAGGATACTCTGGTGATGAACATACTCTGGTGATGTAGATACTCTGGTGATGTAGATACTCTGGTGATGAGGATACTCTGGTGATGATGATACTCTGGTGATGAGGATACTCTGGTGATGAAGATACTCTGTTGATGAGGATACTCTGGTGAAGAGGATACTCTGTTGATGAGGATCCTCTGGTGAAGAGGATACTCTGTTGATGAGGATCCTCTGGTGATGAGGATACTCTGATGATGTGGATACTCTGATGATGAGGTTCATCTGGTGATGAAGATACTCTGGTGATGAGGATACTCTGGTGATGAGGATACTCTGGTGATGAAGATACTCTGGTGATGAGGATACTCTGGTGGTGAGGATACTGTGGTGATGAAGATACTCTGGTGATGAAGATACTCTGGTGATGTAGATACTCTGGTGATGAGGATACTCTGGTGATGAGGATACTCTGGTGGTGAGGATACTGTGGTGATGAAGATACTCTGGTGATGAAGATACTCTGGTGATGAGGATACTCTGGTGATAAAGATACTCTGGTGATGAGGATAATCTGGTGATGAAGATACTCTGGTGGTGAGGATACTCTGGTGACGAGGATACTCTGGTGATGAAGATACTCTGTTGATGAGGATACTCTGTTGATGAAGATAATCTGGTGATGAGGATACTCTGGTGATGAGGAAACTCTGGTGATGAAGATACTCTGTTGATGAGAATACTCTGGTGGTGAGGATACTCTGGTGGTGAGGATACTCTGGTGATGAAGATACTCTGGTGATGAGGATACTCTGGTGGTGAGGATACTGTGGTGATGAAGATACTCTGGTGATGAAGATACTCTGGTGATGTAGATACTCTGGTGATGTAGATACTCTGGTAATGAGGATACTCTGGTGATGAAGATACTCTGGTGATGAGGATACTCTGGTGATGAAGATACTCTGGTGGTGAGGATACTCTGGTGGTGAGGATACTCTGGTGACGAGGATACTCTGGTGATGAAGATACTCTGGTGATGAGGATACTCTGGTGCTGAAGATACTCTGTTGATGAGGATACTCTGGTGAAGAGGATACTCTGTTGATGAGGATCCTCTGGTGATGAGGATACTCTGATGATGTGGATACTCTGGTGATGATGATCATCTGGTGATGAAGATACTCTGGTGACGAGGATACTCTGGTGATGAAGATAATCTGGTGATGAAGATACTCTGGTGAAGAGGATACTCAGGTGATGAATATACTCTGTTGATGAGGATACTCTGGTGATGAGGATACTCTGGTGATGAAGATACTCTGGTGATGAGGATACTCTGGTGGTGAGGATACTCTGGTGACGAGGATACTCTGGTGATGAAGATACTCTGTTGATGAGGATACTCTGATGAAGAGGATACTCTGCTGAAGAGGATACTCTGGTGGCGAGGATACTCTGGTGAAGAGGATACTCTGCTGGTGATGATGCTCTGGTGGTGAGGATACTCTGGTGGCGAGGATACTCTGGTGGTGAGGATACTCTGGTGATGATGATACTCTGGTGATGAGGATACTCTGCTGGTGAAGATACTCTGGTGATGAGGATACTCTGGTGATGAAGATACTCTGGTGATGAGGATACTCTGGTGATGAAGATACTCTGGTAATGAGGATACTCTGGTGATGAAGATACTCTTGTGGTGAGGATACACTGTTAATGAAGATACTCTGGTGACGAGGATACTCTGGTGATGAAGATACTCTGGTGATGAGGATACTCTGTTGATGAAGATACTCTGGTGATTAGGATAATCTGGTGATAAAAGTATTATGGTGATGAGGATAATCTGGTGATGAAGATACTCTGGTGATGAGGATCCTCTGGTGGTGAGGATACTGTGGTGATGAAGATACTCTGGTGATGAAGATACTCTGGTGATGTAGATACTCTGGTGATGTAGATACTCTGGTGATGAGGATACTCTGGTGATGAAGATACTCTGGTGATGAGGATACTCTGGTGATGAAGATACTCTGGTGATGAGGATAATCTGGTGATGAAGATACTCTGTTGATGAGGATACTCTGGTGATGAAGATACTCTTGTGGTGAGGATACTCTGTTGATGAAGATACTCTGGTGAGGAGGATACTCTGGTGATGAAGATACTCTGGTGATGAGGACACTCTGTTGATGAGGATACTATGTTGATGAAGATACTCTGGTGATTAGGATAATCTGGTCATATAAATATTATGGTGATGAGGATACTCTGGTGATGAAGATACTCTGGTGATGAGGATACTCTGGTGATGAAGATACTCTGGTGATGAGGATACTCTGGTGATGAAGATACTCTGGTGACGAGGATACTCTGGTGATGAAGATACTATGGTGGTGAGGATACTCTGGTGGTGAGGATACTCTGGTGACGAGGATACTCTGGTGCTGAAGATACTCTGTTGATGAGGATACTCTGGTGAAGAGGATACTCTGTTGATGAGGATACTCTGGTGATGAGGATACTCTGTTGATGAGGATACTCTGTTGATGAAGATACTCTGGTGATGAGGATACTCTGGTGATGAGGATACTCTGTTGATGAAGATACTCTGGTGATGAGGATACTCTGGTGATGAGGATACTCTGGTGACGAGAATACTCTGGTGATGAGGATACTCTGCTGGTGAAGATACTATGGTGATGAGGATACTCTGGTGGTGAGGATACTCTGGTGATGAAGATACTCTTGTGGTGAGGATACTCTGTTGATGAAGATACTCTGGTGACGAGGATAATCTGGTGATAAAATTATTATGGTGATGAGGATACTCTGGTGATGAAGATACTCTGGTGATGAGGATACTCTGGTGGTGAGGATACTGTGGTGATGAAGATACTCTGGTGATGAAGATACTCTGGTGATGTAGATACTCTGGTGATGTAGATACTCTGGTAATGAGGATACTCTGGTGATGAAGATACTCTGGTGATGAGGATACTCTGGTGATGAAGATACTCTGGTGGTGAGGATACTCTGGTGGTGAGGATACTCTGGTGACGAGGATACTCTGGTGATGAAGATAGTCTGGTGATGAGAATACTCTGGTGGTGAGGATACTCTGGCGGTGAGGATACTCTGGTGATGAGGATAATCTGGTGATGAAGATACTCTGGTGGTGAGGATACTCTGGTGACGAGGATACTCTGGTGATGAAGATACTCTGGTGATGAGGATACTCTGGTGACGAGGATACTCTGGTGATGAAGATACTCTGGTGATGAGGATACTCTGGTGGTGAGGATACTCTGGCGGTGAGGATACTCTGGTGATGAGGATAATCTGGTGATGAAGATACTCTGGTGGTGAGGATACTCTGGTGGTGAGGATACTCTGGTGATGATGATACTCTGGTGATGAGGATACTCTGCTGGTGAAGATACTCTGGTGATGAGGATACTCTGCTGGTGAAGATACTCTGGTGATGAGGATAGTCTGGTGATGAAGATACTCTGGTGATGAGGATACTCTGGTGATGAAGATACTCTTGTGGTGAGGATACACTGTTGATGAAGATACTCTGGTGGTGAGGATACTCTGGTGGTGAGGATACTCTGGTGACGAGGATACTCTGGTGATGAAGATACTCTGGTGATGAGGATACTCTGGTGCTGAAGATACTCTGGTGATGAGGATACTCTGTTGATGAGGATCCTCTGGTGATGAGGATACTCTGATGATGTGGATACTCTGGTGATGAGGATCATCTGGTGATGAAGATACTCTGGTGACGAGGATACTCTGGTGATGAAGATACTCTGGTGATGAGAATACTCTGGTGGTGAGGATACTCTGGCGGTGAGGATACTCTGGTGATGAGGATAATCTGGTGATGAAGATACTCTGGTGGTGAGGATACTCTGGTGACGAGGATACTCTGGTGATGAAGATACTCTGGTGATGAGGATACTCTGGTGACGAGGATACTCTGGTGATGAAGATACTCTGGTGATGAGGATACTCTGGTGGTGAGGATACTCTGGCGGTGAGGATACTCTGGTGGTGAGGATACTCTGGTGATGATGATACTCTGGTGATGAGGATACTCTGCTGGTGAAGATACTCTGGTGATGAGGATACTCTGCTGGTGAAGATACTCTGGTGATGAGGATACTCTGGTGATGAAGATACTCTGGTGATGAGGATACTCTGGTGATGAAGATACTCTTGTGGTGAGGATACACTGTTGATGAAGATACTCTGGTGATGAGGATACTCTGGTGATGAAGATACTCTGGTGATGAGGATACTCTGTTGATGAAGATACTCTGGTGATTAGGATAATCTGGTGATAAAAGTATTATGGTGATGAGGATAATCTGGTGATGAAGATACTCTGGTGATGAGGATCCTCTGGTGGTGAGGATACTGTGGTGATGAAGATACTCTGGTGATGAAGATACTCTGGTGATGAAGATACTCTGGTGATGTAGATACTCTGGTGATGTAGATACTCTGGTGATGAGGATACTCTGGTGATGAAGATACTCTGGTGATGAGGATACTCTGGTGATGAAGATACTCTGGTGATGAGGATAATCTGGTGATGAAGATACTCTGTTGATGAGGATACTCTGGTGATGAAGATACTCTTGTGGTGAGGATACTCTGTTGATGAAGATACTCTGGTGACGAGGATACTCTGGTGATGAAGATACTCTGGTGATGAGGATACTCTGTTGATGAGGATACTCTGTTGATGAAGATACTCTGGTGATGAGGATACTCTGGTGCTGAAGATACTCTGTTGATGAGGATACTCTGGTGAAGAGGATACTCTGGTGACGAGGATACTCTGTTGATGAAGATACTCTGGTGATTAGGATAATCTGCTCATACAAATATTATGGTGATGAGGATACTCTGGTGATGAAGATACTCTGGTGATGAGGATACTCTGGTGATGAAGATACTCTGGTGACGAGGATACTCTGGTGATGAGGATACTCTGGTGGTGAGGATACTGTGGTGATGAAGATACTCTGGTGATGAAGATACTCTGGTGATGAGGATACTCTGGTGATAAAGATACTCTGGTGATGAGGATAATCTGGTGATGAAGATACTCTGGTGGTGAGGATACTCTGGTGACGAGGATACTCTGGTGATGAAGATACTCTGTTGATGAGGATACTCTGTTGATGAAGATAATCTGGTGATGAGGATACTCTGGTGATGAGGAAACTCTGGTGATGAAGATACTCTGTTGATGAGAATACTCTGGTGGTGAGGATACTCTGGTGGTGAGGATACTCTGGTGATGAAGATACTCTGGTGATGAGGATACTCTGGTGGTGAGGATACTGTGGTGATGAAGATACTCTGGTGATGAAGATACTCTGGTGATGTAGATACTCTGGTGATGTAGATACTCTGGTAATGAGGATACTCTGGTGATGAAGATACTCTGGTGATGAGGATACTCTGGTGATGAAGATACTCTGGTGGTGAGGATACTCTGGTGGTGAGGATACTCTGGTGACGAGGATACTCTGGTGATGAAGATACTCTGGTGATGAGGATACTCTGGTGCTGAAGATACTCTGTTGATGAGGATACTCTGGTGAAGAGGATACTCTGTTGATGAGGATCCTCTGGTGATGAGGATACTCTGATGATGTGGATACTCTGGTGATGATGATCATCTGGTGATGAAGATACTCTGGTGACGAGGATACTCTGGTGATGAAGATAATCTGGTGATGAAGATACTCTGGTGAAGAGGATACTCAGGTGATGAATATACTCTGTTGATGAGGATACTCTGGTGATGAGGATACTCTGGTGATGAAGATACTCTGGTGATGAGGATACTCTGGTGGTGAGGATACTCTGGTGACGAGGATACTCTGGTGATGAAGATACTCTGTTGATGAGGATACTCTGATGAAGAGGATACTCTGCTGAAGAGGATACTCTGGTGGCGAGGATACTCTGGTGAAGAGGATACTCTGCTGGTGATGATGCTCTGGTGGTGAGGATACTCTGGTGGCGAGGATACTCTGGTGGTGAGGATACTCTGGTGATGATGATACTCTGGTGATGAGGATACTCTGCTGGTGAAGATACTCTGGTGATGAGGATACTCTGGTGATGAAGATACTCTGGTGATGAGGATACTCTGGTGATGAAGATACTCTGGTAATGAGGATACTCTGGTGATGAAGATACTCTTGTGGTGAGGATACACTGTTAATGAAGATACTCTGGTGACGAGGATACTCTGGTGATGAAGATACTCTGGTGATGAGGATACTCTGTTGATGAAGATACTCTGGTGATTAGGATAATCTGGTGATAAAAGTATTATGGTGATGAGGATAATCTGGTGATGAAGATACTCTGGTGATGAGGATCCTCTGGTGGTGAGGATACTGTGGTGATGAAGATACTCTGGTGATGAAGATACTCTGGTGATGTAGATACTCTGGTGATGTAGATACTCTGGTGATGAGGATACTCTGGTGATGAAGATACTCTGGTGATGAGGATAATCTGGTGATGAAGATACTCTGTTGATGAGGATACTCTGGTGATGAAGATACTCTTGTGGTGAGGATACTCTGTTGATGAAGATACTCTGGTGAGGAGGATACTCTGGTGATGAAGATACTCTGGTGATGAGGACACTCTGTTGATGAGGATACTATGTTGATGAAGATACTCTGGTGATTAGGATAATCTGGTCATATAAATATTATGGTGATGAGGATACTCTGGTGATGAAGATACTCTGGTGATGAGGATACTCTGGTGATGAAGATACTCTGGTGATGAGGATACTCTGGTGATGAAGATACTCTGGTGACGAGGATACTCTGGTGATGAAGATACTATGGTGGTGAGGATACTCTGGTGGTGAGGATACTCTGGTGACGAGGATACTCTGGTGCTGAAGATACTCTGTTGATGAGGATACTCTGGTGAAGAGGATACTCTGTTGATGAGGATACTCTGGTGATGAGGATACTCTGTTGATGAGGATACTCTGTTGATGAAGATACTCTGGTGATGAGGATACTCTGGTGATGAGGATACTCTGTTGATGAAGATACTCTGGTGATGAGGATACTCTGGTGATGAGGATACTCTGGTGACGAGAATACTCTGGTGATGAGGATACTCTGCTGGTGAAGATACTATGGTGATGAGGATACTCTGGTGGTGAGGATACTCTGGTGATGAAGATACTCTTGTGGTGAGGATACTCTGTTGATGAAGATACTCTGGTGACGAGGATAATCTGGTGATAAAATTATTATGGTGATGAGGATACTCTGGTGATGAAGATACTCTGGTGATGAGGATACTCTGGTGGTGAGGATACTGTGGTGATGAAGATACTCTGGTGATGAAGATACTCTGGTGATGTAGATACTCTGGTGATGTAGATACTCTGGTAATGAGGATACTCTGGTGATGAAGATACTCTGGTGATGAGGATACTCTGGTGATGAAGATACTCTGGTGGTGAGGATACTCTGGTGGTGAGGATACTCTGGTGACGAGGATACTCTGGTGATGAAGATAGTCTGGTGATGAGAATACTCTGGTGGTGAGGATACTCTGGCGGTGAGGATACTCTGGTGATGAGGATAATCTGGTGATGAAGATACTCTGGTGGTGAGGATACTCTGGTGACGAGGATACTCTGGTGATGAAGATACTCTGGTGATGAGGATACTCTGGTGACGAGGATACTCTGGTGATGAAGATACTCTGGTGATGAGGATACTCTGGTGGTGAGGATACTCTGGCGGTGAGGATACTCTGGTGATGAGGATAATCTGGTGATGAAGATACTCTGGTGGTGAGGATACTCTGGTGGTGAGGATACTCTGGTGATGATGATACTCTGGTGATGAGGATACTCTGCTGGTGAAGATACTCTGGTGATGAGGATACTCTGCTGGTGAAGATACTCTGGTGATGAGGATACTCTGGTGATGAAGATACTCTGGTGATGAGGATACTCTGGTGATGAAGATACTCTTGTGGTGAGGATACACTGTTGATGAAGATACTCTGGTGGTGAGGATACTCTGGTGGTGAGGATACTCTGGTGACGAGGATACTCTGGTGATGAAGATACTCTGGTGATGAGGATACTCTGGTGCTGAAGATACTCTGGTGATGAGGATACTCTGTTGATGAGGATCCTCTGGTGATGAGGATACTCTGATGATGTGGATACTCTGGTGATGAGGATCATCTGGTGATGAAGATACTCTGGTGACGAGGATACTCTGGTGATGAAGATACTCTGGTGATGAGAATACTCTGGTGGTGAGGATACTCTGGCGGTGAGGATACTCTGGTGATGAGGATAATCTGGTGATGAAGATACTCTGGTGGTGAGGATACTCTGGTGACGAGGATACTCTGGTGATGAAGATACTCTGGTGATGAGGATACTCTGGTGACGAGGATACTCTGGTGATGAAGATACTCTGGTGATGAGGATACTCTGGTGGTGAGGATACTCTGGCGGTGAGGATACTCTGGTGGTGAGGATACTCTGGTGATGATGATACTCTGGTGATGAGGATACTCTGCTGGTGAAGATACTCTGGTGATGAGGATACTCTGCTGGTGAAGATACTCTGGTGATGAGGATACTCTGGTGATGAAGATACTCTGGTGATGAGGATACTCTGGTGATGAAGATACTCTTGTGGTGAGGATACACTGTTGATGAAGATACTCTGGTGATGAGGATACTCTGGTGATGAAGATACTCTGGTGATGAGGATACTCTGTTGATGAAGATACTCTGGTGATTAGGATAATCTGGTGATAAAAGTATTATGGTGATGAGGATAATCTGGTGATGAAGATACTCTGGTGATGAGGATCCTCTGGTGGTGAGGATACTGTGGTGATGAAGATACTCTGGTGATGAAGATACTCTGGTGATGAAGATACTCTGGTGATGTAGATACTCTGGTGATGTAGATACTCTGGTGATGAGGATACTCTGGTGATGAAGATACTCTGGTGATGAGGATACTCTGGTGATGAAGATACTCTGGTGATGAGGATAATCTGGTGATGAAGATACTCTGTTGATGAGGATACTCTGGTGATGAAGATACTCTTGTGGTGAGGATACTCTGTTGATGAAGATACTCTGGTGACGAGGATACTCTGGTGATGAAGATACTCTGGTGATGAGGATACTCTGTTGATGAGGATACTCTGTTGATGAAGATACTCTGGTGATGAGGATACTCTGGTGCTGAAGATACTCTGTTGATGAGGATACTCTGGTGAAGAGGATACTCTGGTGACGAGGATACTCTGTTGATGAAGATACTCTGGTGATTAGGATAATCTGCTCATACAAATATTATGGTGATGAGGATACTCTGGTGATGAAGATACTCTGGTGATGAGGATACTCTGGTGATGAAGATACTCTGGTGACGAGGATACTCTGGTGATGAAGATACTATGGTGGTGAGGATACTCTGGTGGTGAGGATACTCTGGTGACGAGGATACTCTGGTGCTGAAGATACTCTGTTGATGAGGATACTCTGGTGAAGAGGATACTCTGTTGATGAGGATACTCTGGTGATGAGGATACTCTGTTGATGAGGATACTCTGTTGATGAAGATACTCTGGTGATGAGGATACTCTGGTGATGAGGATACTCTGTTGATGAAGATACTCTGGTGATGAGGATACTCTGGTGATGAGGATACTCTGGTGACGAGAATACTCTGGTGATGAGGATACTCTGCTGGTGAAGATACTATGGTGATGAGGATACTCTGGTGGTGAGGATACTCTGGTGATGAAGATACTCTTGTGGTGAGGATACTCTGTTGATGAAGATACTCTGGTGACGAGGATAATCTGGTGATAAAATTATTATGGTGATGAGGATACTCTGGTGATGAAGATACTCTGGTGATGAGGATACTCTGGTGGTGAGGATACTGTGGTGATGAAGATACTCTGGTGATGAAGATACTCTGGTGATGTAGATACTCTGGTGATGTAGATACTCTGGTAATGAGGATACTCTGGTGATGAAGATACTCTGGTGATGAGGATACTCTGGTGATGAAGATACTCTGGTGGTGAGGATACTCTGGTGGTGAGGATACTCTGGTGACAAGGATACTCTGGTGATGTAGATACTCTGGTGATGAGGATACTCTGGTGCTGAAGATACTCTGTTGATGAGGATACTGTGGTGAAGAGGATACTCTGTTGATGAGGATCCTCTGGTGATGAGGATACTCTGATGATGTGGATACTCTAGTGATGAGGATCATCTGGTGATGAAGATACTCTGGTGACGAGGATACTCTGGTGATGAAGATACTCTGGTGATGAGGATACTCTGGTGGTGAGGATACTCTGGCGGTGAGGATACTCTGGTGATGAGGATAATCTGGTGATGAAGATACTCTGGTGGTGAGGATACTCTGGTGATGAGGATACTCTGGTGATGAAGATACTCTGGTGATGAGGATACTCTGGCGGTGAGGATACTCTGGTGATGAGGATAATCTGGTGATGAAGATACTCTGGTGGTGAGGATACTCTGGTGACGAGGATACTCTGGTGATGAAGATACTCTGTTGATGAGGATACTCTGGTGATGTAGATACTCTGGTGATGTAGATACTCTGGTAATGAGGATACTCTGGTGATGAAGATACACTGGTGATGACGATACTCTGGTGATGAAGATACTCTGGTCGTGAGGATACTCTGGTGGTGAGGATACTCTGGTGACGAGGATACTCTGGTGATGAAGATACTCTGGTGATGAGGATACTCTGGTGCTGAAGATACTCTGTTGATGAGGATACTCTGGTGAAGAGGATACTCTGTTGATGAGGATCCTCTGGTGATGAGGATACTCTGATGATGTGGATACTCTGGTGATGAGGATCATCTGGTGATGAAGATACTCTGGTGACGAGGATACTCTGGTGATGAAGATACTCTGGTGATGAGGATACTCTGGTGGTGAGGATACTCTGGCGGTGAGGATACTCTGGTGATGAGGATAATCTGGTGATGAAGATACTCTGGTGGTGAGGATACTCTGGTGACGAGGATACTCTGGTGATGAAGATACTCTGGTGATGAGGATACTCTGGTGACGAGGATACTCTGGTGATGAAGATACTCTGGTGATGAGGATACTCTGGTGGTGAGGATACTTTGGCGGTGAGGATACTCTGGTGATGAGGATAATCTGGTGATGAAGATACTCTGGTGGTGAGGATACTCTGGTGACGAGGATACTCTGGTGATGAAGATACTCTGTTGATGAGGATACTCTGTTGATGAAGATACTCTGGTGATGAGGATACTCTGGTGATGAGGATACTCTGTTGATGAAGATACTCTGGTGATGAGGATACTCTGGTGATGAGGATACTCTGGTGATGAGAACACTCTGGTGATGAGGATACTCTGCTGGTGAAGATACTATGGTGATGAGGATACTCTGGTGGTGAGGATACTCTGGTGATGAAGATACTCTTGTGGTGAGGATACTCTGTTGATGAAGATACTCTGGTGACGAGGATAATCTGGTGATAAAATTATTATGGTGATGAGGATAATCTGGTGATGAAGATACTCTGGTGATGAGGATACTCTGGTGGTGAGGATACTGTGGTGATGAAGATACTCTGGTGATGAAGATACTCTGGTGATGTAGATACTCTGGTGATGTAGATACTCTGGTAATGAGGATACTCTGGTGATGAAGATACTCTGGTGATGAGGATACTCTGGTGATGAAGATACTCTGGTGGTGAGGATACTCTGGTGGTGAGGATACTCTGGTGACGAGGATACTCTGGTGATGAAGATAGTCTGGTGATGAGAATACTCTGGTGGTGAGGATACTCTGGCGGTGAGGATACTCTGGTGATGAGGATAATCTGGTGATGAAGATACTCTGGTGGTGAGGATACTCTGGTGACGAGGATACTCTGGTGATGAAGATACTCTGGTGATGAGGATACTCTGGTGACGAGGATACTCTGGTGATGAAGATACTCTGGTGATGAAGATACTCTGTTGATGAGGATACTCTGTTGATGAAGATACTCTGGTGATGAGGATACTCTGGTGATGAGGATACTCTGTTGATGAAGATACTCTGGTGATGAGGATACTCTGGTGATGAGGATACTCTGGTGACGAGAATACTCTGGTGATGAGGATACTCTGCTGGTGAAGATACTATGGTGATGAGGATACTCTGGTGGTGAGGATACTCTGGTGATGAAGATACTCTTGTGGTGAGGATACTCTGTTGATGAAGATACTCTGGTGACGAGGATAATCTGGTGATAAAATTATTATGGTGATGAGGATACTCTGGTGATGAAGATACTCTGGTGATGAGGATACTCTGGTGGTGAGGATACTGTGGTGATGAAGATACTCTGGTGATGAAGATACTCTGGTGATGTAGATACTCTGGTGATGTAGATACTCTGGTAATGAGGATACTCTGGTGATGAAGATACTCTGGTGATGAGGATACTCTGGTGATGAAGATACTCTGGTGGTGAGGATACTCTGGTGGTGAGGATACTCTGGTGACGAGGATACTCTGGTGATGAAGATAGTCTGGTGATGAGAATACTCTGGTGGTGAGGATACTCTGGCGGTGAGGATACTCTGGTGATGAGGATAATCTGGTGATGAAGATACTCTGGTGGTGAGGATACTCTGGTGACGAGGATACTCTGGTGATGAAGATACTCTGGTGATGAGGATACTCTGGTGACGAGGATACTCTGGTGATGAAGATACTCTGGTGATGAGGATACTCTGGTGGTGAGGATACTCTGGCGGTGAGGATACTCTGGTGATGAGGATAATCTGGTGATGAAGATACTCTGGTGGTGAGGATACTCTGGTGGTGAGGATACTCTGGTGATGATGATACTCTGGTGATGAGGATACTCTGCTGGTGAAGATACTCTGGTGATGAGGATACTCTGCTGGTGAAGATACTCTGGTGATGAGGATACTCTGGTGATGAAGATACTCTGGTGATGAGGATACTCTGGTGATGAAGATACTCTTGTGGTGAGGATACACTGTTGATGAAGATACTCTGGTGGTGAGGATACTCTGGTGGTGAGGATACTCTGGTGACGAGGATACTCTGGTGATGAAGATACTCTGGTGATGAGGATACTCTGGTGCTGAAGATACTCTGTTGATGAGGATACTCTGGTGAAGAGGATACTCTGTTGATGAGGATCCTCTGGTGATGAGGATACTCTGATGATGTGGATACTCTGGTGATGAGGATCATCTGGTGATGAAGATACTCTGGTGACGAGGATACTCTGGTGATGAAGATACTCTGGTGATGAGAATACTCTGGTGGTGAGGATACTCTGGCGGTGAGGATACTCTGGTGATGAGGATAATCTGGTGATGAAGATACTCTGGTGGTGAGGATACTCTGGTGACGAGGATACTCTGGTGATGAAGATACTCTGGTGATGAGGATACTCTGGTGACGAGGATACTCTGGTGATGAAGATACTCTGGTGATGAGGATACTCTGGTGGTGAGGATACTCTGGCGGTGAGGATACTCTGGTGGTGAGGATACTCTGGTGATGATGATACTCTGGTGATGAGGATACTCTGCTGGTGAAGATACTCTGGTGATGAGGATACTCTGCTGGTGAAGATACTCTGGTGATGAGGATACTCTGGTGATGAAGATACTCTGGTGATGAGGATACTCTGGTGATGAAGATACTCTTGTGGTGAGGATACACTGTTGATGAAGATACTCTGGTGATGAGGATACTCTGGTGATGAAGATACTCTGGTGATGAGGATACTCTGTTGATGAAGATACTCTGGTGATTAGGATAATCTGGTGATAAAAGTATTATGGTGATGAGGATAATCTGGTGATGAAGATACTCTGGTGATGAGGATCCTCTGGTGGTGAGGATACTGTGGTGATGAAGATACTCTGGTGATGAAGATACTCTGGTGATGAAGATACTCTGGTGATGTAGATACTCTGGTGATGTAGATACTCTGGTGATGAGGATACTCTGGTGATGAAGATACTCTGGTGATGAGGATACTCTGGTGATGAAGATACTCTGGTGATGAGGATAATCTGGTGATGAAGATACTCTGTTGATGAGGATACTCTGGTGATGAAGATACTCTTGTGGTGAGGATACTCTGTTGATGAAGATACTCTGGTGACGAGGATACTCTGGTGATGAAGATACTCTGGTGATGAGGATACTCTGTTGATGAGGATACTCTGTTGATGAAGATACTCTGGTGATGAGGATACTCTGGTGAAGAGGATACTCTGGTGACGAGGATACTCTGTTGATGAAGATACTCTGGTGATTAGGATAATCTGCTCATACAAATATTATGGTGATGAGGATACTCTGGTGATGAAGATACTCTGGTGATGAGGATACTCTGGTGATGAAGATACTCTGGTGACGAGGATACTCTGGTGATGAAGATACTATGGTGGTGAGGATACTCTGGTGGTGAGGATACTCTGGTGACGAGGATACTCTGGTGCTGAAGATACTCTGTTGATGAGGATACTCTGGTGAAGAGGATACTCTGTTGATGAGGATACTCTGGTGATGAGGATACTCTGTTGATGAGGATACTCTGTTGATGAAGATACTCTGGTGATGAGGATACTCTGGTGATGAGGATACTCTGTTGATGAAGATACTCTGGTGATGAGGATACTCTGGTGATGAGGATACTCTGGTGACGAGAATACTCTGGTGATGAGGATACTCTGCTGGTGAAGATACTATGGTGATGAGGATACTCTGGTGGTGAGGATACTCTGGTGATGAAGATACTCTTGTGGTGAGGATACTCTGTTGATGAAGATACTCTGGTGACGAGGATAATCTGGTGATGAAGATACTCTGGTGATGAGGATCCTCTGGTGGTGAGGATACTGTGGTGATGAAGATACTCTGGTGATGAAGATACTCTGGTGATGAAGATACTCTGGTGATGTAGATACTCTGGTGATGTAGATACTCTGGTGATGAGGATACTCTGGTGATGAAGATACTCTGGTGATGAGGATACTCTGGTGATGAAGATACTCTGGTGATGAGGATAATCTGGTGATGAAGATACTCTGTTGATGAGGATACTCTGGTGATGAAGATACTCTTGTGGTGAGGATACTCTGTTGATGAAGATACTCTGGTGACGAGGATACTCTGGTGATGAAGATACTCTGGTGATGAGGATACTCTGTTGATGAGGATACTCTGTTGATGAAGATACTCTGGTGATGAGGATACTCTGGTGAAGAGGATACTCTGGTGACGAGGATACTCTGTTGATGAAGATACTCTGGTGATTAGGATAATCTGCTCATACAAATATTATGGTGATGAGGATACTCTGGTGATGAAGATACTCTGGTGATGAGGATACTCTGGTGATGAAGATACTCTGGTGACGAGGATACTCTGGTGATGAAGATACTATGGTGGTGAGGATACTCTGGTGGTGAGGATACTCTGGTGACGAGGATACTCTGGTGCTGAAGATACTCTGTTGATGAGGATACTCTGGTGAAGAGGATACTCTGTTGATGAGGATACTCTGGTGATGAGGATACTCTGTTGATGAGGATACTCTGTTGATGAAGATACTCTGGTGATGAGGATACTCTGGTGATGAGGATACTCTGTTGATGAAGATACTCTGGTGATGAGGATACTCTGGTGATGAGGATACTCTGGTGACGAGAATACTCTGGTGATGAGGATACTCTGCTGGTGAAGATACTATGGTGATGAGGATACTCTGGTGGTGAGGATACTCTGGTGATGAAGATACTCTTGTGGTGAGGATACTCTGTTGATGAAGATACTCTGGTGACGAGGATAATCTGGTGATAAAATTATTATGGTGATGAGGATACTCTGGTGATGAAGATACTCTGGTGATGAGGATACTCTGGTGGTGAGGATACTGTGGTGATGAAGATACTCTGGTGATGAAGATACTCTGGTGATGTAGATACTCTGGTGATGTAGATACTCTGGTAATGAGGATACTCTGGTGATGAAGATACTCTGGTGATGAGGATACTCTGGTGATGAAGATACTCTGGTGGTGAGGATACTCTGGTGGTGAGGATACTCTGGTGACGAGGATACTCTGGTGATGTAGATACTCTGGTGATGAGGATACTCTGGTGCTGAAGATACTCTGTTGATGAGGATACTGTGGTGAAGAGGATACTCTGTTGATGAGGATCCTCTGGTGATGAGGATACTCTGATGATGTGGATACTCTGGTGATGAGGATCATCTGGTGATGAAGATACTCTGGTGACGAGGATACTCTGGTGATGAAGATACTCTGGTGATGAGGATACTCTGGTGGTGAGGATACTCTGGCAGTGAGGATACTCTGGTGATGAGGATAATCTGGTGATGAAGATACTCTGGTGGTGAGGATACTCTGGTGACGAGGATACTCTGGTGATGAAGATACTCTGGTGATGAGGATACTCTGGCGGTGAGGATACTCTGGTGATGAGGATAATCTGGTGATGAAGATACTCTGGTGGTGAGGATACTCTGGTGACGAGGATACTCTGGTGATGAAGATACTCTGTTGATGAGGATACTCTGGTGATGTAGATACTCTGGTGATGTAGATACTCTGGTAATGAGTATACTCTGGTGATGAAGATACACTGGTGATGACGATACTCTGGTGATGAAGATACTCTGGTCGTGAGGATACTCTGGTGGTGAGGATACTCTGGTGACGAGGATACTCTGGTGATGAAGATACTCTGGTGATGAGGATACTCTGGTGCTGAAGATACTCTGTTGATGAGGATACTCTGGTGAAGAGGATACTCTGTTGATGAGGATCCTCTGGTGATGAGGATACTCTGATGATGTGGATACTCTGGTGATGAGGATCATCTGGTGATGAAGATACTCTGGTGACGAGGATACTCTGGTGATGAAGATACTCTGGTGATGAGGATACTCTGGTGGTGAGGATACTCTGGCGGTGAGGATAATCTGGTGATGAGGATACTCTGGTGATGAAGATACTCTGGTGATGAGGATACTCTGGCGGTGAGGATACTCTGGTGATGAGGATAATCTGGTGATGAGGATCATCTGGTGATGAAGATACTCTGGTGACGAGGATACTCTGGTGATGAGGATAATCTGGTGATGAAGATACTCTGGTGGTGAGGATACTCTGGTGACGAGGATACTCTGGTGATGAAGATACTCTGGTGATGAGGATACTCTGGTGACGAGGATACTCTGGTGATGAAGATACTCTGGTGATGAGGATACTCTGGTGGTGAGGATACTTTGGCGGTGAGGATACTCTGGTGATGAGGATAATCTGGTGATGAAGATACTCTGGTGGTGAGGATACTCTGGTGACGAGGATACTCTGGTGATGAAGATACTATGGTGGTGAGGATACTCTGGTGGTGAGGATACTCTGGTGACGAGGATACTCTGGTGCTGAAGATACTCTGTTGATGAGGATACTCTGGTGATGAAGATACTATGGTGGTGAGGATACTCTGGTGATGAAGATACTCTGGTGATGAGGATACTCTGGTGATGAAGATACTCTGGTGACGAGGATACTCTGGTGATGAAGATACTATGGTGGTGAGGATACTCTGGTGGTGAGGATACTCTGGTGACGAGGATACTCTGGTGCTGAAGATACTCTGTTGATGAGGATACTCTGGTGAAGAGGATACTCTGTTGATGAGGATACTCTGGTGATGAGGATACTCTGTTGATGAAGATACTCTGGTGATGAGGATACTCTGGTGATGAGGATACTCTGTTGATGAAGATACTCTGGTGATGAGGATACTCTGGTGATGAGGATACTCTGGTGACGAGAATACTCTGGTGATGAGGATACTGTGCTGGTGAAGATACTATGGTGATGAGGATACTCTGGTGGTGAGGATACTCTGGTGATGAAGATACTCTTGTGGTGAGGATACTCTGTTGATGAAGATACTCTGGTGACGAGGATAATCTGGTGATAAAATTATTATGGTGATGAGGATACTCTGGTGATGAAGATACTCTGGTGATGAGGATACTCTGTTGATGAGGATACTCTGGTGATGAAGATACTCTTGTGGTGAGGATACTCTGTTGATGAAGATACTCTGGTGATAAGGATACTCTGGTGATGAAGATACTCTGGTGATGAGGATACTCTGGTGATGAAGATACTCTGGTGATGAGGATAATCTGGTGATGAAGATACTCTGTTGATGAGGATACTCTGGTGATGAAGATACTCTTGTGGTGAGGATACTCTGTTGATGAAGATACTCTGGTGACGAGGATACTCTGGTGATGAAGATACTCTGGTGATGAGGATACTCTGGTGATGAAGATACTCTGGTGATGAGGATACTCTGTTGATGAGGATACTCTGTTGATGAAGATACTTTGGTGATTAGGATAATCTGGTCATACAAATATTATGGTGATGAGGATACTCTGGTGATGAAGATACTCTGGTGATGAGGATACTCTGGTGATGAAGATACTCTGGTGACGAGGATACTCTGGTGATGAAGATACTATGGTGGTGAGGATACTCTGGTGGTGAGGATACTCTGGTGACGAGGATACTCTGGTGCTGAAGATACTCTGTTGATGAGGATACTCTGGTGAAGAGGATACTCTGTTGATGAGGATACTCTGGTGATGAGGATACTCTGTTGATGAAGATACTCTGGTGATGAGGATACTCTGTTGATGAAGATACTCTGGTGATGAGGATACTCTGGTGATGAGGATACTCTGTTGATGAAGATACTCTGGTGATGAGGATACTCTGGTGATGAGGATACTCTGGTGACGAGAATACTCTGGTGATGAGGATACTCTGCTGGTGAAGATACTCTGTTGATGAGGATACTCTGGTGATGTAGATACTCTGGTGATGTAGATACTCTGGTAATGAGTATACTCTGGTGATGAAGATACACTGGTGATGACGATACTCTGGTGATGAAGATACTCTGGTCGTGAGGATACTCTGGTGGTGAGGATACTCTGGTGACGAGGATACTCTGGTGATGAAGATACTCTGGTGATGAGGATACTCTGGTGCTGAAGATACTCTGTTGATGAGGATACTCTGGTGAAGAGGATACTCTGTTGATGAGGATCCTCTGGTGATGAGGATACTCTGATGATGTGGATACTCTGGTGATGAGGATCATCTGGTGATGAAGATACTCTGGTGACGAGGATACTCTGGTGATGAAGATACTCTGGTGATGAGGATACTCTGGTGGTGAGGATACTCTGGCGGTGAGGATAATCTGGTGATGAGGATACTCTGGTGATGAAGATACTCTGGTGATGAGGATACTCTGGCGGTGAGGATACTCTGGTGATGAGGATAATCTGGTGATGAGGATCATCTGGTGATGAAGATACTCTGGTGACGAGGATACTCTGGTGATGAGGATAATCTGGTGATGAAGATACTCTGGTGGTGAGGATACTCTGGTGACGAGGATACTCTGGTGATGAAGATACTCTGGTGATGAGGATACTCTGGTGACGAGGATACTCTGGTGATGAAGATACTCTGGTGATGAGGATACTCTGGTGGTGAGGATACTTTGGCGGTGAGGATACTCTGGTGATGAGGATAATCTGGTGATGAAGATACTCTGGTGGTGAGGATACTCTGGTGACGAGGATACTCTGGTGATGAAGATACTATGGTGGTGAGGATACTCTGGTGGTGAGGATACTCTGGTGACGAGGATACTCTGGTGCTGAAGATACTCTGTTGATGAGGATACTCTGGTGATGAAGATACTATGGTGGTGAGGATACTCTGGTGATGAAGATACTCTGGTGATGAGGATACTCTGGTGATGAAGATACTCTGGTGACGAGGATACTCTGGTGATGAAGATACTATGGTGGTGAGGATACTCTGGTGGTGAGGATACTCTGGTGACGAGGATACTCTGGTGCTGAAGATACTCTGTTGATGAGGATACTCTGGTGAAGAGGATACTCTGTTGATGAGGATACTCTGGTGATGAGGATACTCTGTTGATGAAGATACTCTGGTGATGAGGATACTCTGGTGATGAGGATACTCTGTTGATGAAGATACTCTGGTGATGAGGATACTCTGGTGATGAGGATACTCTGGTGACGAGAATACTCTGGTGATGAGGATACTGTGCTGGTGAAGATACTATGGTGATGAGGATACTCTGGTGGTGAGGATACTCTGGTGATGAAGATACTCTTGTGGTGAGGATACTCTGTTGATGAAGATACTCTGGTGACGAGGATAATCTGGTGATAAAATTATTATGGTGATGAGGATACTCTGGTGATGAAGATACTCTGGTGATGAGGATACTCTGTTGATGAGGATACTCTGGTGATGAAGATACTCTTGTGGTGAGGATACTCTGTTGATGAAGATACTCTGGTGATAAGGATACTCTGGTGATGAAGATACTCTGGTGATGAGGATACTCTGGTGATGAAGATACTCTGGTGATGAGGATAATCTGGTGATGAAGATACTCTGTTGATGAGGATACTCTGGTGATGAAGATACTCTTGTGGTGAGGATACTCTGTTGATGAAGATACTCTGGTGACGAGGATACTCTGGTGATGAAGATACTCTGGTGATGAGGATACTCTGGTGATGAAGATACTCTGGTGATGAGGATACTCTGTTGATGAGGATACTCTGTTGATGAAGATACTTTGGTGATTAGGATAATCTGGTCATACAAATATTATGGTGATGAGGATACTCTGGTGATGAAGATACTCTGGTGATGAGGATACTCTGGTGATGAAGATACTCTGGTGACGAGGATACTCTGGTGATGAAGATACTATGGTGGTGAGGATACTCTGGTGGTGAGGATACTCTGGTGACGAGGATACTCTGGTGCTGAAGATACTCTGTTGATGAGGATACTCTGGTGAAGAGGATACTCTGTTGATGAGGATACTCTGGTGATGAGGATACTCTGTTGATGAAGATACTCTGGTGATGAGGATACTCTGTTGATGAAGATACTCTGGTGATGAGGATACTCTGGTGATGAGGATACTCTGTTGATGAAGATACTCTGGTGATGAGGATACTCTGGTGATGAGGATACTCTGGTGACGAGAATACTCTGGTGATGAGGATACTCTGCTGGTGAAGATACTATGGTGATGAGGATACTCTGGTGGTGAGGATACTCTGGTGATGAAGATACTCTTGTGGTGAGGATACTCTGTTGATGAAGATACTCTGGTGACGAGGATAATCTGGTGATAAAATTATTATGGTGATGAGGATACTCTGGTGGTGAGGATACTGTGGTGATGAAGATACTCTGGTGATGAAGATACTCTGGTGATGTAGATACTCTGGTGATGTAGATACTCTGGTGATGAAGATACTCTGGTGATGAGGATACTCTGGTGATGAAGATACTCTGGTGGTGAGGATACTCTGGTGGTGAGGATACTCTGGTGACGAGGATACTCTGGTGATGTAGATACTCTGGTGATGAGGATACTCTGGTGCTGAAGATACTCTGTTGATGAGGATACTCTGGTGAAGAGGATACTCTGTTGATGAGGATCCTCTGGTGATGAGGATACTCTGATGATGTGGATACTCTGGTGATGAGGATCATCTGGTGATGAAGATACTCTGGTGACGAGGATACTCTGGTGATGAAGACACTCTGGTGATGAGGATACTCTGGTGGTGAGGATACTCTGGCGGTGAGGATACTCTGGTGATGAGGATAATCTGGTGATGAAGATACTCTGGTGGTGAGGATACTCTGGTGACGAGGATACTCTGGTGATGAAGATACTCTGTTGATGAGGATACTCTGGTGATGTAGATACTCTGGTGATGTAGATACTCTGGTAATGAGGATACTCTGGTGATGAAGATACACTGGTGATGACGATACTCTGGTGATGAAGATACTCTGGTCGTGAGGATACTCTGGTGGTGAGGATACGCTGGTGACGAGGATACTCTGGTGATGAAGATACTCTGGTGATGAGGATACTCTGGTGCTGAAGATACTCTGTTGATGAGGATACTCTGGTGAAGAGGATACTCTGTTGATGAGGATCCTCTGGTGATGAGGATACTCTGATGATGTGGATACTCTGGTGATGAGGATCATCTGGTGATGAAGATACTCTGGTGACGAGTATACTCTGGTGATGAAGATACTCTGGTGGTGAGGATACTCTGGTGACGAGAATACTCTGGTGATGAAGATACTCTGGTGATGAGGATACTCTGGTGACGAGGATACTCTGGTGATGAAGATACTCTGGTGATGAGGATACTCTGGTGGTGAGGATACTCTGGCGGTGAGGATACTCTGGTGATGAGGATAATCTGGTGATGAAGATACTCTGGTGGTGAGGATACTCTGGTGACGAGGATACTCTGGTGATGAAGATACTCTGGTGATGAGGATACTCTGGCGGTGAGGATACTCTGGTGATGAGGATAATCTGGTGATGAGGATCATGTGGTGATGAAGATACTCTGGTGACGAGGATACTCTGGTGATGAAGATACTCTGGTGATGAGGATACTCTGGTGGTGAGGATACTCTGGCGGTGAGCATACTCTGGTGATGAGGATAATCTGGTGATGAAGATACTCTGGTGGTGAGGATACTCTGTTGATGAAGATACTCTGGTGACGAGGATACTCTGGTGATGAAGATACTCTGGTGATGAGGATACTCTGTTGTTGAGGATACTCTGTTGATGAAGATACTCTGGTGATTAGGATAATCTGGTCATACAAATATTATGGTGATGAGGATACTCTGGTGATGAAGATACTCTGGTGATGAGGATACTCTGGCGATGAAGATACTCTGGTGACGAGGATACTCTGGTGATGAAGATACTATGGTGGTGAGGATACTCTGGTGGTGAGGATACTCTGGTGACGAGGATACTCTGGTGCTGAAGATACTCTGTTGATGAGGATACTCTGGTGAAGAGGATACTCTGTTGATGAGGATACTCTGGTGATGAGGATACTCTGTTGATGAAGATACTCTGGTGATGAGGATACTCTGGTGATGAGGATACTCTGTTGATGAAGATACTCTGGTGATGAGGATACTCTGGTGATGAGGATACTCTGGTGACGAGAATACTCTGGTGATGAGGATACTCTGCTGGTGAAGATACTATGGTGATGAGGATACTCTGGTGGTGAGGATACTCTGGTGATGAAGATACTCTTGTGGTGAGGATACTCTGTTGATGAAGATACTCTGGTGACGAGGATAATCTGGTGATAAAATTATTATGGTGATGAGGATACTCTGGTGATGAAGATACTCTGGTGATGAGGATACTCTGGTGGTGAGGATACTGTGGTGATGAAGATACTCTCGTGATGAAGATACTCTGGTGATGTAGATACTCTGGTGATGTAGATACTCTGGTAATGAGGATACTCTGGTGATGAACATACTCTGGTGATGAGGATACTCTGGTGATGAAGATACTCTGGTGGTGAGGATACTCTGGTGGTGAGGATACTCTGGTGACGAGGATACTCTGGTGATGAAGATACTCTGGTGATGAGGATACTCTGGTGCTGAAGATACTCTGTTGATGAGGATACTCTGGTGAAGAGGATACTCTGGTGATGAAGATACTCTGGTGATGAGGATACTCTAGTGCTGAAGATACTCTGGTGATGTAGATACTCTGGTAATGAGGATACTCTGGTGGTGAGGATACTCTGGTGGTGAGGATACTCTGGTGACGAGGATACTCTGGTGATGAAGATACTCTGGTGATGAGGATACTCTGGTGCTGAAGATACTCTGTTGATGAGGATACTCTGGTGACGAGGATACTCTGGTGATGAAGATACTCTGGTGATGAGGATACTCTGGTGCTGAAGATACTCTGGTGATGTAGATACTCTGGTAATGAGGATACTCTGGTGATGAAGATACACTGGTGGTGAGGATACTCTGGTGACGAGGATACTCTGGTGATGAAGATACTCTGGTGATGAGGATACTCTGGTGCTGAAGATACTCTGTTGATGAGGATACTCTGGTGAAGAGGATACTCTGTTGATGAGGATCCTCTGGTGATGAGGATACTCTGGTGACGAGGATACTCTGGTGATGAAGATACTCTGGTGATGAGGATACTCTGGTGATGAAGATACTCTGGTGGTGAGGATACTCTGGTGGTGAGGATACTCTGGTGACGAGGATACTCTGGTGATGAAGATACTCTGGTGATGAGGATACTCTGGTGCTGAAGATACTCTGTTGATGAGGATACTCTGGTGAAGAGGATACTCTGTTGATGAGGATCCTCTGGTGATGAGGATACTCTGATGATGTGGATACTCTGGTGATGAGGATCATCTGGTGATGAAGATACTCTGGTGACGAGGATACTCTGGTGATGAAGATACTCTGGTGATGAGGATACTCTGGTGGTGAGGATACTCTGGCGGTGAGGATACTCTGGTGATGAGGATAATCTGGTGATGAAGATACTCTGGTGGTGAGGATACTCTGGTGACGAGGATACTCTGGTGATGAAGATACTCTGGTGATGAGGATACTCTGGTGACGAGGATACTCTGGTGATGAAGATACTCTGGTGATGAGGATACTCTGGTGGTGAGGATACTCTGGCGGTGAGGATACTCTGGTGATGAGGATAATCTGGTGATGAAGATACTCTGGTGGTGAGGATACTCTGGTGGTGAGGATACTCTGGTGATGATGATACTCTGGTGATGAGGATACTCTGCTGGTGAAGATACTCTGGTGATGAGGATACTCTGCTGGTGAAGATACTCTGGTGATGAGGATACTCTGGTGATGAAGATACTCTGGTGATGAGGATACTCTGGTGATGAAGATACTCTTGTGGTGAGGATACACTGTTGATGAAGATACTCTGGTGATGAGGATACTCTGGTGATGAAGATACTCTGGTGATGAGGATACTCTGTTGATGAAGATACTCTGGTGATTAGGATAATCTGGTGATAAAAGTATTATGGTGATGAGGATAATCTGGTGATGAAGATACTCTGGTGATGAGGATCCTCTGGTGGTGAGGATACTGTGGTGATGAAGATACTCTGGTGATGAAGATACTCTGGTGATGAAGATACTCTGGTGATGTAGATACTCTGGTGATGTAGATACTCTGGTGATGTAGATACTCTGGTGATAAGGATACTCTGGTGATGAAGATACTCTGGTGATGAGGATAATCTGGTGATGAAGATACTCTGTTGATGAGGATACTCTGGTGATGAAGATACTCTTGTGGTGAGGATACTCTGTTGATGAAGATACTCTGGTGACGAGGATACTCTGGTGATGAAGATACTCTGGTGATGAGGATACTCTGGTGATGAAGATACTCTGGTGATGAGGATACTCTGTTGATGAGGATACTCTGTTGATGAAGATACTCTGGTGATTAGGATAATCTGGTCATACAAATATTATGGTGATGAGGATACTCTGGTGATGAAGATACTCTGGTGATGAGGATACTCTGGTGATGAAGATACTCTGGTGACGAGGATACTCTGGTGATGAAGATACTATGGTGGTGAGGATACTCTGGTGGTGAGGATACTCTGGTGACGAGGATACTCTGGTGCTGAAGATACTCTGTTGATGAGGATACTCTGGTGAAGAGGATACTCTGTTGATGAGGATACTCTGGTGATGAGGATACTCTGTTGATGAGGATACTCTGTTGATGAAGATACTCTGGTGATGAGGATACTCTGGTGATGAGGATACTCTGTTGATGAAGATACTCTGGTGATGAGGATACTCTGGTGATGAGGATACTCTGGTGACGAGAATACTCTTGTGGTGAGGATACTCTGGTGATGAAGATACTCTGGTGACGAGGATAATCTGGTGATAAAATTATTATGGTGATGAGGATACTCTGGTGGTGAGGATACTGTGGTGATGAAGATACTCTGGTGATGAAGATACTCTGGTGATGTAGATACTCTGGTGATGTAGATACTCTGGTGATGAAGATACTCTGGTGATGAGGATACTCTGGTGATGAAGATACTCTGGTGGTGAGGATACTCTGGTGACGAGGATACTCTGGTGATGTAGATACTCTGGTGATGAGGATACTCTGGTGCTGAAGATACTCTGTTGATGAGGATACTCTGGTGAAGAGGATACTCTGTTGATGAGGATCCTCTGGTGATGAGGATACTCTGATGATGTGGATACTCTGGTGATGAGGATCATCTGGTGATGAAGATACTCTGGTGACGAGGATACTCTGGTGATGAAGATACTCTGGTGATGAGGATACTCTGGTGGTGAGGATACTCTGGCGGTGAGGATACTCTGGTGATGAGGATAATCTGGTGATGAAGATACTCTGGTGGTGAGGATACTCTGGTGACGAGGATACTCTGGTGATGAAGATACTCTGGTGATGAGGATACTCTGGCGGTGAGGATACTCTGGTGATGAGGATAATCTGGTGATGAAGATACTCTGGTGGTGAGGATACTCTGGTGACGAGGATACTCTGGTGATGAAGATACTCTGTTGATGAGGATACTCTGGTGATGTAGATACTCTGGTGATGTAGATACTCTGGTAATGAGGATACTCTGGTGATGAAGATACACTGGTGATGACGATACTCTGGTCGTGAGGATACTCTGGTGGTGAGGATACTCTGGTGACGAGGATACTCTGGTGATGAAGATACTCTGGTGATGAGGATACTCTGGTGCTGAAGATACTCTGTTGATGAGGATACTCTGGTGAAGAGGATACTCTGTTGATGAGGATCCTCTGGTGATGAGGATACTCTGATGATGTGGATACTCTGGTGATGAGGATCATCTGGTGATGAAGATACTCTGGTGACGAGGATACTCTGGTGATGAAGATACTCTGGTGATGAGGATACTCTGGTGGTGAGGATACTCTGGCGGTGAGGATACTCTGGTGATGAGGATAATCTGGTGATGAAGATACTCTGGTGGTGAGGATACTCTGGTGACGAGAATACTCTGGTGATGAAGATACTCTGGTGATGAGGATACTCTGGTGACGAGGATACTCTGGTGATGAAGATACTCTGGTGATGAGGATACTCTGGCGGTGAGGATACTCTGGTGATGAGGATAATCTGGTGATGAGGATCATGTGGTGATGAAGATACTCTGGTGACGAGGATACTCTGGTGATGAAGATACTCTGGTGATGAGGATACTCTGGTGGTGAGGATACTCTGGCGGTGAGCATACTCTGGTGATGAGGATAATCTGGTGATGAAGATACTCTGGTGGTGAGGATACTCTGTTGATGAAGATACTCTGGTGACGAGGATACTCTGGTGATGAAGATACTCTGGTGATGAGGATACTCTGTTGATGAGGATACTCTGTTGATGAAGATACTCTGGTGATTAGGATAATCTGGTCATACAAATATTATGGTGATGAGGATACTCTGGTGATGAAGATACTCTGGTGATGAGGATACTCTGGCGATGAAGATACTCTGGTGACGAGGATACTCTGGTGATGAAGATACTATGGTGGTGAGGATACTCTGGTGGTGAGGATACTCTGGTGACGAGGATACTCTGGTGCTGAAGATACTCTGTTGATGAGGATACTCTGGTGAAGAGGATACTCTGTTGATGAGGATACTCTGGTGATGAGGATACTCTGTTGATGAAGATACTCTGGTGATGAGGATACTCTGGTGATGAGGATACTCTGGCGTGAGGATACTCTGGTGATGAGGATACTCTGGTGATGAGGATACTCTGGTGACGAGAATACTCTGGTGATGAGGATACTCTGCTGGTGAAGATACTATGGTGATGAGGATACGCTGGTGGTGAGGATACTCTGGTGATGAAGATACTCTTGTGGTGAGGATACTCTGTTGATGAAGATACTCTGGTGACGAGGATAATCTGGTGATAAAATTATTATGGTGATGAGGATACTCTGGTGATGAAGATACTCTGGTGATGAGGATACTCTGGTGGTGAGGATACTGTGGTGATGAAGATACTCTCGTGATGAAGATACTCTGGTGATGTAGATACTCTGGTGATGTAGATACTCTGGTAATGAGGATACTCTGGTTATGAAGATACTCTGGTGATGAGGATACTCTGGTGATGAAGATACTCTGGTGGTGAGGATACTCTGGTGGTGAGGATACTCTGGTGACGAGGATACTCTGGTGATGAAGATACTCTGGTGATGAGGATACTCTGGTGCTGAAGATACTCTGTTGATGAGGATACTCTGGTGAAGAGGATACTCTGTTGATGAGGATACTCTGGTGAAGAGGATACTCTGTTGATGAGGATCCTCTGGTGATGAGGATACTCTGATGATGTGGATACTCTGGTGATGAGGATCATCTGGTGATGAAGATACTCTGGTGGTGAGGATACTCTGGTGACAAGGATACTCTGGTGATGAAGATACTCTGGTGATGAGGATACTCTGGCGGTGAGGATACTCTGGTGATGAGGATAATCTGGTGATGAAGATACTCTGGTGGTGAGGATACTCTGGTGACGAGGATACTCTGGTGATGAAGATACTCTGTTGATGAGGATACTCTGGTGATGTAGATACTCTGGTGATGTAGATACTCTGGTAATGAGGATACTCTGGTGATGAAGATACACTGGTGGTGAGGATACTCTGGTGACGAGGATACTCTGGTGATGAAGATACTCTGGTGATGAGGATACTCTGGTGCTGAAGATACTCTGTTGATGAGGATACTCTGGTGAAGAGGATACTCTGTTGATGAGGATCCTCTGGTGATGAGGATACTCTGGTGACGAGGATACTCTGGTGATGAAGATACTCTGGTGATGAGGATACTCTGGTGGTGAGGATACTCTGGCGTGAGGATACTCTGGTGATGAGGATAATCTGGTGATGAAGATACTCTGGTGGTGAGGATACTCTGGTGACGAGGATACTCTGGTGATGAAGATACTCTGGTGATGAGGATACTCTGGCGGTGAGGATACTCTGGTGATGAGGATAATCTGGTGATGAGGATCATCTGGTGATGAAGATACTCTGGTGACGAGGATACTCTGGTGATGAAGATACTCTGGTGATGAGGATACTCTGGTGGTGAGGATACTCTGGCGGTGAGGATACTCTGGTGATGAGGATAATCTGGTGATGAAGATACTCTGGTGGTGAGGATACTCTGGTGACGAGGATACTCTGGTGATGAAGATACTCTGGTGATGAGGATACTCTGGCGGTGAGGATACTCTTGTGATGAGGATAATCTGGTGATGAAGATACTCTGGTGGTGAGGATACTCTGGTGACGAGGATACTCTGGTGATGAAGATACTCTGTTGATGAGGATACTCTGGTGATGTAGATACTCTGGTGATGTAGATACTCTGGTAATGAGGATACTCTGGTGATGAAGATACACTGGTGGTGAGGATACTCTGGTGACGAGGATACTCTGGTGATGAAGATACTCTGGTGATGAGGATACTCTGGTGCTGAAGATACTCTGTTGATGAGGATACTCTGGTGAAGAAGATACTCTGTTGATGAGGATCCTCTGGTGATGAGGATACTCTGGTGACGAGGATACTCTGGTGATGAAGATACTCTGGTGATGAGGATACTCTGGTGGTGAGGATACTCTGGCGTGAGGATACTCTGGTGATGAGGATAATCTGGTGATGAAGATACTCTGGTGGTGAGGATACTCTGGTGACGAGGATACTCTGGTGATGAAGATACTCTGGTGATGAGGATACTCTGGCGGTGAGGATACTCTGGTGATGAGGATAATCTGGTGATGAGGATCATCTGGTGATGAAGATACTCTGGTGACGAGGATACTCTGGTGATGAAGATACTCTGGTGATGAGGATACTCTGGTGGTGAGGATACTCTGGCGGTGAGGATACTCTGGTGATGAGGATAATCTGGTGATGAAGATACTCTGGTGGTGAGGATACTCTGGTGACGAGGATACTCTGGTGATGAAGATACTCTGGTGATGAGGATACTCTGGCGGTGAGGATACTCTGGTGATGAGGATAATCTGGTGATGAAGATACTCTGGTGGTGAGGATACTCTGGTGACGAGGATACTCTGGTGATGAAGATACTCTGTTGATGAGGATACTCTGGTGATGAAGATACTCTTGTGGTGAGGATACTCTGGTGATGAAGATACTCTGGTGATGAGGATACTCTGGTGGTGAGGATACTCTGGTGACGAGGATACTCTGGTGACGAGGATACTCTGTTGATGAGGATAATCTGGTGATGAAGATACTCTGGTGATGATGATACTCTGGTGATGAGGATACTCTGGTGATGAATATACTCTGGTGATGAGGATACTCTGCTGGTGAAGATACTCTGGTGATGAGGATACTCTGGTGACGAGGATACTCTGTTGATGAAGATACTCTGGTGATTAGGTTAATCTGGTCAAAAAAATATTATGGTGATGAGGATACTCTGGTGATGAAGATACTCTGGTGATGAGGATACTCTGGTGATGAGGATACTCTGGTGATGAAGATACTCTGTTGATGAGGATACTCTGGTGGTGAGGATACTCTGGTGGTGAGGATACTCTGGTGATGAGGATACTCTGGTGATGAAGATACTCTGGTGATGAGGATACTCTGGTGGTGAGGATACTGTGGTGATGAAGATACTCTGGTGATGAAGATACTCTGGTGATGAGGATACTCTGGTGCTGAAGATACTCTGTTGATGAGGATACTCTGGTGAAGAGGATACTCTGTTGATGAGGATCCTCTGGTGATGAGGATACTCTGATGATGTGGATACTCTGGTGATGAGGATCATCTGGTGATGAAGATACTCTTGTGGTGAGGATACTCTGGTGATGAAGATACTCTGGTGATGAGGATACTCTGGTGGTGAGGATACTCTGGTGACGAGGATACTCTGGTGACGAGGATACTCTGTTGATGAGGATAATCTGGTGATGAAGATACTCTGGTGATGATGATACTTTGGTGATGAGGATACTCTGGTGATGAATATACTCTGGTGATGAGGATACTCTGGTGATGAATATACTCTGGTGATGAGGATACTCTGCTGGTGAAGATACTCTGGTGATGAGGATACTCTGGTGACGAGGATACTCTGTTGATGAAGATACTCTGGTGATTAGGTTAATCTGGTCAAAAAAATATTATGGTGATGAGGATACTCTGGTGATGAAGATATTCTGGTGATGAGGATACTCTGGTGATGAGGATACTGTGGTGATGAAGATACTCTGGTGATGAAGATACTCTGGTGATGAGGATACTCTGGTGCTGAAGATACTCTGTTGATGAGGATACTCTGGTGAAGAGGATACTCTGTTGATGAGGATCCTCTGGTGATGAGGATACTCTGATGATGTGGATACTCTGGTGATGAGGATCATCTGGTGATGAAGATACTCTGGTGACGAGGATACTCTGGTGATGAAGATACTCTGGTGATGAGGATACTCTGGTGGTGAGGATACTCTGGTGACGCGGATACTCTGGTGATGAAGATACTCTGGTGATGAGGATACTCTGGCGGTGAGGATACTCTGGTGATGAGGATAATCTGGTGATGAAGATACTCTGGTGGTGAGGATACTCTGGTGACGAGGATACTCTGGTGATGAAGATACTCTGTTGATGAGGATACTCTGGTGATGAAGATACTCTTGTGGTGAGGATACTCTGGTGATGAAGATACTCTGGTGATGAGGATACCCTGGTGGTGAGGATACTCTGGTGATGAGGATACTCTGGTGGTGAGGATACTCTGGTGATGAGGATACTCTGGTGGCGAGGATGCTCTGGTGGTGAGGATACTCTGGTGATGAGGATACTCTGGTGATGAGGATACTCTGGTGGTGAGGATACTCTGGTGACGAGGATACTCTGGTGATGAAGATACTCTCGTGATGAGGATACTCTGGTGGTAAGGATACACTGGTGACCAGGATACTCTGGTGCTGAAGATACTCTGTTGATGAGGATACTCTGGTGATGAAGATACTCTGTTGATGAGGATACTCTGGTGAAGAGGATACTCTGCTGAAGAGGATACTCTGCTGAAGAGGATACTCTGGTGGTGAGGATACTCTGGTGACGAGGATACTCTGGTGATGAAGATACTCTGCTGAAGAGGATACTCTGGTGGTGAGGATACTCTGGTGATGAGGATACTCTGGTGATGAAGATACTCTGTTGATGAGGATACTCTGGTGATGAAGCTACTCTGTTGATGAGGATACTCTGGTGATGATGATAATCTGGTGATGAGGATAATCTGGTGATGAAGAGACTCTGGTGAAGAGGATACTCTGGTGATGGGGATACTCTGGTGAAGAGGATACTCTGTTGATGAGGATACTCTGTTGATGAAGATACTCTGGTGATGAGGATACTCTGTTGATGAGGATACTCTGGTGATGAAGATACTCTTGTGGTGAGGATACTCTGTTGATGAAGATAATCTGGTGATGAGGATACTCTGGTGATGAGGAAACTCTGGTGATGAAGATACTCTGTTGATGAGAATACTCTGGTGGTGAGGATACTCTGGTGACGAGGATACTCTGGTGATGAAGATACTCTGTTGATGAGAATACTCTGGTGGTGAGGATACTCTGGTGACGAGGATACTCTGGTGATGAAGATACTCTGGTGATGAGGATACTCTGGTGGTGAGGATACTGTGGTGATGAAGATACTCTGGTGATGAAGATACTCTGGTGATGTAGATACTCTGGTGATGTAGATACTCTGGTAATGAGGATACTCTGGTGATGAAGATACTCTGGTGATGAGGATACTCTGGTGATGGGGATACTCTGGTGAAGAGGATACTCTGTTGATGAGGATACTCTGTTGATGAAGATACTCTGGTGATGAGGATACTCTGTTGATGAGGATACTCTGGTGATGAAGATACTCTTGTGGTGAGGATACTCTGTTGATGAAGATAATCTGGTGATGAGGATACTCTGGTGATGAGGAAACTCTGGTGATGAAGATACTCTGTTGATGAGAATACTCTGGTGGTGAGGATACTCTGGTGACGAGGATACTCTGGTGATGAAGATACTCTGGTGATGAGGATACTCTGGTGGTGAGGATACTGTGGTGATGAAGATACTCTGGTGATGAAGATACTCTGGTGATGTAGATACTCTGGTGATGTAGATACTCTGGTAATGAGGATACTCTGGTGATGAAGATACTCTGGTGATGAGGATACTCTGGTGATGAAGATACTCTGGTGGTGAGGATACTCTGGTGGTGAGGATACTCTGGTGACGAGGATACTCTGGTGATGAAGATACTCTGGTGATGAGGATACTCTGGTGCTGAAGATACTCTGTTGATGAGGATACTCTGATGGTGTGGATACTCTGGTGATGATGATCATCTGGTGATGAAGATACTCTGGTGACGAGGATAGTCTGGTGATGAAGATAATCTGGTGATGAAGATACTCTGGTGAAGAGGATACTCAGGTGATGAATATACTCTGTTAATGAGGATACTCTGGTGATGAGGATACTCTGGTGATGAAGATACTCTGGTGATGAGGATACTCTGGTGGTGAGGATACTCTGGTGACGAGGATACTCTGGTGATGAAGATACTCTGTTGATGAGGATACTCTGATGAAGAGGATACTCTGCTGAAGAGGATACTCTGGTGGCGAGGATACTCTGGTGAAGAGGATACTCTGGTGGTGAGGATGCTCTGGTGGTGAGGATACTCTGGTGGCGAGGATACTCTGGTGGTGAGGATACTCTGGTGATGATGATACTCTGGTGATGAGGATACTCTGCTGGTGAAGATACTCTGGTGATGAGGATACTCTGGTGATGAAGATACTCTGGTGATGAGGATACTCTGGTGATGAAGATACTCTGGTGATGAGGATACTCTGGTGATGAAGATACTCTTGTGGTGAGGATACACTGTTGATGAAGATACTCTGGTGACGAGGATACTCTGTTGATGAAGATACTCTGGTGATTAGGATAATCTGGTGATAAAAGTATTATGGTGATGAGGATAATCTGGTGATGAAGATACTCTGGTGATGAGGATCCTCTGGTGGTGAGGATACTGTGGTGATGAAGATACTCTGGTGATGAAGATACTCTGGTGATGTAGATACTCTGGTGATGTAGATACTCTGGTGATGTAGATACTCTGGTGATGAGGATACTCTGGTGATGAAGATACTCTGGTGATGAGGATACTCTGGTGATGAAGATACTCTGGTGATGAGGATAATCTGGTGATGAAGATACTCTGTTGATGAGGATACTCTGGTGATGAAGATACTCTTGTGGTGAGGATACTCTGTTGATGAAGATACTCTGGTGAGGAGGATACTCTGGTGATGAAGATACTCTGGTGATGAGGATACTCTGTTGATGAGGATACTCTGTTGATGAAGATACTCTGGTGATTAGGATAATCTGGTCATACAAATATTATGGTGATGAGGATACTCTGGTGATGAAGATACTCTGGTGATGAGGATACTCTGGTGATGAAGATACTCTGGTGACGAGGATACTCTGGTGATGAAGATACTATGGTGGTGAGGATACTCTGGTGGTGAGGATACTCTGGTGACGAGGATACTCTGGTGCTGAAGATACTCTGTTGATGAGGATACTCTGGTGAAGAGGATACTCTGTTGATGAGGATACTCTGGTGATGAGGATACTCTGTTGATGAGGATACTCTGGTGGTGAGGATACTCTGGTGACGAGGATACTCTGGTGATGAAGATACTCTGTTGATGAGGATACTCTGGTGATGAAGATACTCTTGTGGTGAGGATACTCTGGTGATGAAGATACTCTGGTGATGAGGATACCCTGGTGGTGAGGATACTCTGGTGATGAGGATACTCTGGTGGTGAGGATACTCTGGTGACGAGAATACTCTGGTGATGAGGATACTCTGCTGGTGAAGATACTATGGTGATGAGGATACTCTGGTGGTGAGGATACTCTGGTGATGAAGATACTCTTGTGGTGAGGATACTCTGTTGATGAAGATACTCTGGTGACGAGGATAATCTGGTGATAAAATTATTATGGTGATGAGGATACTCTGGTGATGAAGATACTCTGGTGATGAGGATACTCTGGTGGTGAGGATACTGTGGTGATGAAGATACTCTGGTGATGAAGATACTCTGGTGATGTAGATACTCTGGTGATGTAGATACTCTGGTAATGAGGATACTCTGGTGATGAAGATACTCTGGTGATGAGGATACTCTGGTGATGAAGATACTCTGGTGGTGAGGATACTCTGGTGGTGAGGATACTCTGGTGACGAGGATACTCTGGTGATGAAGATACTCTGGTGATGAGGATACTCTGGTGCTGAAGATACTCTGTTGATGAGGATACTCTGGTGAAGAGGATACTCTGTTGATGAGGATCCTCTGGTGATGAGGATACTCTGATGATGTGGATACTCTGGTGATGAGGATCATCTGGTGATGAAGATACTCTGGTGACGAGGATACTCTGGTGATGAAGATACTCTGGTGATGAGGATACTCTGTTGATGAGGATACTCTGGTGATGAAGATACTCTTGTGGTGAGGATACTCTGTTGATGAAGATAATCTGGTGATGAGGATACTCTGGTGATGAGGAAACTCTGGTGATGAAGATACTCTGTTGATGAGAATACTCTGGTGGTGAGGATACTCTGGTGACGAGGATACTCTGGTGATGAAGATACTCTGTTGATGAGAATACTCTGGTGGTGAGGATACTCTGGTCACGAGGATACTCTGGTGATGAAGATACTCTGGTGATGAGGATACTCTGGTCGTGAGGATACTGTGGTGATGAAGATACTCTGGTGATGAAGATACTCTGGTGATGTAGATACTCTGGTGATGTAGATACTCTGGTAATGAGGATACTCTGGTGATGAAGATACTCTGGTGATGAGGATACTCTGGTGATGGGGATACTCTGGTGAAGAGGATACTCTGTTGATGAGGATACTCTGTTGATGAAGATACTCTGGTGATGAGGATACTCTGTTGATGAGGATACTCTGGTGATGAAGATACTCTTGTGGTGAGGATACTCTGTTGATGAAGATAATCTGGTGATGAGGATACTCTGGTGATGAGGAAACTCTGGTGATGAAGATACTCTGTTGATGAGAATACTCTGGTGGTGAGGATACTCTGGTGACGAGGATACTCTGGTGATGAAGATACTCTGGTGATGAGGATACTCTGGTGGTGAGGATACTGTGGTGATGAAGATACTCTGGTGATGAAGATACTCTGGTGATGTAGATACTCTGGTGATGTAGATACTCTGGTAATGAGGATACTCTGGTGATGAAGATACTCTGGTGATGAGGATACTCTGGTGATGAAGATACTCTGGTGGTGAGGATACTCTGGTGGTGAGGATACTCTGGTGACGAGGATACTCTGGTGATGAAGATACTCTGGTGATGAGGATACTCTGGTGCTGAAGATACTCTGTTGATGAGGATACTCTGATGGTGTGGATACTCTGGTGATGATGATCATCTGGTGATGAAGATACTCTGGTGACGAGGATACTCTGGTGATGAAGATAATCTGGTGATGAAGATACTCTGGTGAAGAGGATACTCAGGTGATGAATATACTCTGTTGATGAGGATACTCTGGTGATGAGGATACTCTGGTGATGAAGATACTCTGGTGATGAGGATACTCTGGTGGTGAGGATACTCTGGTGACGAGGATACTCTGGTGATGAAGATACTCTGTTGATGAGGATACTCTGATGAAGAGGATACTCTGCTGAAGAGGATACTCTGGTGGCGAGGATACTCTGGTGAAGAGGATACTCTGGTGGTGAGGATGCTCTGGTGGTGAGGATACTCTGGTGGCGAGGATACTCTGGTGGTGAGGATACTCTGGTGATGATGATACTCTGGTGATGAGGATACTCTGCTGGTGAAGATACTCTGGTGATGAGGATACTCTGGTGATGAAGATACTCTGGTGATGAGGATACTCTGGTGATGAAGATACTCTGGTGATGAGGATACTCTGGTGATGAAGATACTCTTGTGGTGAGGATACACTGTTGATGAAGATACTCTGGTGACGAGGATACTCTGTTGATGAAGATACTCTGGTGATTAGGATAATCTGGTGATAAAAGTATTATGGTGATGAGGATAATCTGGTGATGAAGATACTCTGGTGATGAGGATCCTCTGGTGGTGAGGATACTGTGGTGATGAAGATACTCTGGTGATGAAGATACTCTGGTGATGTAGATACTCTGGTGATGTAGATACTCTGGTGATGTAGATACTCTGGTGATGAGGATACTCTGGTGATGAAGATACTCTGGTGATGAGGATACTCTGGTGATGAAGATACTCTGGTGATGAGGATAATCTGGTGATGAAGATACTCTGTTGATGAGGATACTCTGGTGATGAAGATACTCTTGTGGTGAGGATACTCTGTTGATGAAGATACTCTGGTGAGGAGGATACTCTGGTGATGAAGATACTCTGGTGATGAGGATACTCTGTTGATGAGGATACTCTGTTGATGAAGATACTCTGGTGATTAGGATAATCTGGTCATACAAATATTATGGTGATGAGGATACTCTGGTGATGAAGATACTCTGGTGATGAGGATACTCTGGTGATGAAGATACTCTGGTGACGAGGATACTCTGGTGATGAAGATACTATGGTGGTGAGGATACTCTGGTGGTGAGGATACTCTGGTGACGAGGATACTCTGGTGCTGAAGATACTCTGTTGATGAGGATACTCTGGTGAAGAGGATACTCTGTTGATGAGGATACTCTGGTGATGAGGATACTCTGTTGATGAGGATACTCTGGTGGTGAGGATACTCTGGTGACGAGGATACTCTGGTGATGAAGATACTCTGTTGATGAGGATACTCTGGTGATGAAGATACTCTTGTGGTGAGGATACTCTGGTGATGAAGATACTCTGGTGATGAGGATACCCTGGTGGTGAGGATACTCTGGTGATGAGGATACTCTGGTGGTGAGGATACTCTGGTGACGAGAATACTCTGGTGATGAGGATACTCTGCTGGTGAAGATACTATGGTGATGAGGATACTCTGGTGGTGAGGATACTCTGGTGATGAAGATACTCTTGTGGTGAGGATACTCTGTTGATGAAGATACTCTGGTGACGAGGATAATCTGGTGATAAAATTATTATGGTGATGAGGATACTCTGGTGATGAAGATACTCTGGTGATGAGGATACTCTGGTGGTGAGGATACTGTGGTGATGAAGATACTCTGGTGATGAAGATACTCTGGTGATGTAGATACTCTGGTGATGTAGATACTCTGGTAATGAGGATACTCTGGTGATGAAGATACTCTGGTGATGAGGATACTCTGGTGATGAAGATACTCTGGTGGTGAGGATACTCTGGTGGTGAGGATACTCTGGTGACGAGGATACTCTGGTGATGAAGATACTCTGGTGATGAGGATACTCTGGTGCTGAAGATACTCTGTTGATGAGGATACTCTGGTGAAGAGGATACTCTGTTGATGAGGATCCTCTGGTGATGAGGATACTCTGATGATGTGGATACTCTGGTGATGAGGATCATCTGGTGATGAAGATACTCTGGTGACGAGGATACTCTGGTGATGAAGATACTCTGGTGATGAAGATACTCTGGTGGTGAGGATACTCTGGCGGTGAGGATACTCTGGTGATGAGGATAATCTGGTGATGAAGATACTCTCGTGATGAGGATACTCTGGTGGTAAGGATACACTGGTGACCAGGATACTCTGGTGCTGAAGATACTCTGTTGATGAGGATACTCTGGTGATGAAGATACTCTGTTGATGAGGATACTCTGGTGAAGAGGATACTCTGCTGAAGAGGATACTCTGCTGAAGAGGATACTCTGGTGGTGAGGATACTCTGGTGACGAGGATACTCTGGTGATGAAGATACTCTGCTGAAGAGGATACTCTGGTGGTGAGGATACTCTGGTGACGAGGATACTCTGGTGATGAAGATACTCTGTTGATGAGGATACTCTGGTGATGAAGCTACTCTGTTGATGAGGATACTCTGGTGATGATGATAATCTGGTGATGAGGATAATCTGGTGATGAAGAGACTCTGGTGAAGAGGATACTCTGGTGATGGGGATACTCTGGTGAAGAGGATACTCTGTTGATGAGGATACTCTGTTGATGAAGATACTCTGGTGATGAGGATACTCTGTTGATGAGGATACTCTGGTGATGAAGATACTCTTGTGGTGAGGATACTCTGTTGATGAAGATAATCTGGTGATGAGGATACTCTGGTGATGAGGAAACTCTGGTGATGAAGATACTCTGTTGATGAGAATACTCTGGTGGTGAGGATACTCTGGTGACGAGGATACTCTGGTGATGAAGATACTCTGGTGATGAGGATACTCTGGTGGTGAGGATACTGTGGTGATGAAGATACTCTGGTGATGAAGATACTCTGGTGATGTAGATACTCTGGTGATGTAGATACTCTGGTAATGAGGATACTCTGGTGATGAAGATACTCTGGTGATGAGGATACTCTGGTGATGAAGATACTCTGGTGGTGAGGATACTCTGGTGGTGAGGATACTCTGGTGACGAGGATACTCTGGTGATGAAGATACTCTGGTGATGAGGATACTCTGGTGCTGAAGATACTCTGTTGATGAGGATACTCTGATGATGTGGATACTCTGGTGATGATGATCATCTGGTGATGAAGATACTCTGGTGACGAGGATACTCTGGTGATGAAGATAATCTGGTGATGAAGATACTCTGGTGAAGAGGATACTCAGGTGATGAATATACTCTGTTGATGAGGATACTCTGGTGATGAGGATACTCTGGTGATGAAGATACTCTGGTGATGAGGATACTCTGGTGGTGAGGATACTCTGGTGACGAGGATACTCTGGTGATGAAGATACTCTGTTGATGAGGATACTCTGATGAAGAGGATACTCTGCTGAAGAGGATACTCTGGTGGCGAGGATACTCTGGTGGTGAGGATGCTCTGGTGGTGAGGATACTCTGGTGGCGAGGATACTCTGGTGGTGAGGATACTCTGGTGATGATGATACTCTGGTGATGAGGATACTCTGCTGGTGAAGATACTCTGGTGATGAGGATACTCTGGTGATGAAGATACTCTGGTGATGAGGATACTCTGGTGATGAAGATACTCTGGTGATGAGGATACTCTGGTGATGAAGATACTCTTGTGGTGAGGATACACTGTTGATGAAGATACTCTGGTGACGAGGATACTCTGTTGATGAAGATACTCTGGTGATTAGGATAATCTGGTGATAAAAGTATTATGGTGATGAGGATAATCTGGTGATGAAGATACTCTGGTGATGAGGATCCTCTGGTGGTGAGGATACTGTGGTGATGAAGATACTCTGGTGATGAAGATACTCTGGTGATGTAGATACTCTGGTGATGTAGATACTCTGGTGATGTAGATACTCTGGTGATGAGGATACTCTGGTGATGAAGATACTCTGGTGATGAGGATACTCTGGTGATGAAGATACTCTGGTGATGAGGATAATCTGGTGATGAAGATACTCTGTTGATGAGGATACTCTGGTGATGAAGATACTCTTGTGGTGAGGATACTCTGTTGATGAAGATACTCTGGTGAGGAGGATACTCTGGTGATGAAGATACTCTGGTGATGAGGATACTCTGTTGATGAGGATACTCTGTTGATGAAGATACTCTGGTGATTAGGATAATCTGGTCATACAAATATTATGGTGATGAGGATACTCTGGTGATGAAGATACTCTGGTGATGAGGATACTCTGGTGATGAAGATACTCTGGTGACGAGGATACTCTGGTGATGAAGATACTATGGTGGTGAGGATACTCTGGTGGTGAGGATACTCTGGTGACGAGGATACTCTGCTGCTGAAGATACTCTGTTGATGAGGATACTCTGGTGAAGAGGATACTCTGTTGATGAGGATACTCTGGTGATGAGGATACTCTGTTGATGAGGATACTCTGTTGATGAAGATACTCTGGTGATGAGGATACTCTGGTGATGAGGATACTCTGTTGATGAAGATACTCTGGTGATGAGGATACTCTGGTGATGAGGATACTCTGGTGACGAGAATACTCTGGTGATGAGGATACTCTGCTGGTGAAGATACTATGGTGATGAGGATACTCTGGTGGTGAGGATACTCTGGTGATGAAGATACTCTTGTGGTGAGGATACTCTGTTGATGAAGATACTCTGGTGACGAGGATAATCTGGTGATAAAATTATTATGGTGATGAGGATACTCTGGTGATGAAGATACTCTGGTGATGAGGATACTCTGGTGGTGAGGATACTGTGGTGATGAAGATACTCTGGTGATGAAGATACTCTGGTGATGTAGATACTCTGGTGATGTAGATACTCTGGTAATGAGGATACTCTGGTGATGAAGATACTCTGGTGATGAGGATACTCTGGTGATGAAGATACTCTGGTGGTGAGGATACTCTGGTGGTGAGGATACTCTGGTGACGAGGATACTCTGGTGATGAAGATACTCTGGTGATGAGGATACTCTGGTGCTGAAGATACTCTGTTGATGAGGATACTCTGGTGAAGAGGATACTCTGTTGATGAGGATCCTCTGGTGATGAGGATACTCTGATGATGTGGATACTCTGGTGATGAGGATCATCTGGTGATGAAGATACTCTGGTGACGAGGATACTCTGGTGATGAAGATACTCTGGTGATGAGGATACTCTGGTGGTGAGGATACTCTGGCGGTGAGGATACTCTGGTGATGAGGATAATCTGGTGATGAAGATACTCTCGTGATGAGGATACTCTGGTGGTAAGGATACACTGGTGACCAGGATACTCTGGTGCTGAAGATACTCTGTTGATGAGGATACTCTGGTGATGAAGATACTCTGTTGATGAGGATACTCTGGTGAAGAGGATACTCTGCTGAAGAGGATACTCTGCTGAAGAGGATACTCTGGTGGTGAGGATACTCTGGTGACGAGGATACTCTGGTGATGAAGATACTCTGCTGAAGAGGATACTCTGGTGGTGAGGATACTCTGGTGACGAGGATACTCTGGTGATGAGGATAATCTGGTGATGAAGAGACTCTGGTGAAGAGGATACTCTGGTGATGGGGATACTCTGGTGAAGAGGATACTCTGTTGATGAGGATACTCTGTTGATGAAGATACTCTGGTGATGAGGATACTCTGTTGATGAGGATACTCTGGTGATGAAGATACTCTTGTGGTGAGGATACTCTGTTGATGAAGATAATCTGGTGATGAGGATACTCTGGTGATGAGGAAACTCTGGTGATGAAGATACTCTGTTGATGAGAATACTCTGGTGGTGAGGATACTCTGGTGACGAGGATACTCTGGTGATGAAGATACTCTGGTGATGAGGATACTCTGGTGGTGAGGATACTGTGGTGATGAAGATACTCTGGTGATGAAGATACTCTGGTGATGTAGATACTCTGGTGATGTAGATACTCTGGTAATGAGGATACTCTGGTGATGAAGATACTCTGGTGATGAGGATACTCTGGTGATGAAGATACTCTGGTGGTGAGGATACTCTGGTGGTGAGGATACTCTGGTGACGAGGATACTCTGGTGATGAAGATACTCTGGTGATGAGGATACTCTGGTGCTGAAGATACTCTGTTGATGAGGATACTCTGGTGAAGAGGATACTCTGGTGATGAAGATACTCTGGTGATGAGGATACTCTAGTGCTGAAGATACTCTGGTGATGTAGATACTCTGGTAATGAGGATACTCTGGTGGTGAGGATACTCTGGTGGTGAGGATACTCTGGTGACGAGGATACTCTGGTGATGAAGATACTCTGGTGATGAGGATACTCTGGTGCTGAAGATACTCTGTTGATGAGGATACTCTGGTGACGAGGATACTCTGGTGATGAAGATACTCTGGTGATGAGGATACTCTGGTGCTGAAGATACTCTGGTGATGTAGATACTCTGGTAATGAGGATACTCTGGTGATGAAGATACACTGGTGGTGAGGATACTCTGGTGACGAGGATACTCTGGTGATGAAGATACTCTGGTGATGAGGATACTCTGGTGCTGAAGATACTCTGTTGATGAGGATACTCTGGTGAAGAGGATACTCTGTTGATGAGGATCCTCTGGTGATGAGGATACTCTGGTGACGAGGATACTCTGGTGATGAAGATACTCTGGTGATGAGGATACTCTGGTGATGAAGATACTCTGGTGGTGAGGATACTCTGGTGGTGAGGATACTCTGGTGACGAGGATACTCTGGTGATGAAGATACTCTGGTGATGAGGATACTCTGGTGCTGAAGATACTCTGTTGATGAGGATACTCTGGTGAAGAGGATACTCTGTTGATGAGGATCCTCTGGTGATGAGGATACTCTGATGATGTGGATACTCTGGTGATGAGGATCATCTGGTGATGAAGATACTCTGGTGACGAGGATACTCTGGTGATGAAGATACTCTGGTGATGAGGATACTCTGGTGGTGAGGATACTCTGGCGGTGAGGATACTCTGGTGATGAGGATAATCTGGTGATGAAGATACTCTGGTGGTGAGGATACTCTGGTGACGAGGATACTCTGGTGATGAAGATACTCTGGTGATGAGGATACTCTGGTGACGAGGATACTCTGGTGATGAAGATACTCTGGTGATGAGGATACTCTGGTGGTGAGGATACTCTGGCGGTGAGGATACTCTGGTGATGAGGATAATCTGGTGATGAAGATACTCTGGTGGTGAGGATACTCTGGTGGTGAGGATACTCTGGTGATGATGATACTCTGGTGATGAGGATACTCTGCTGGTGAAGATACTCTGGTGATGAGGATACTCTGCTGGTGAAGATACTCTGGTGATGAGGATACTCTGGTGATGAAGATACTCTGGTGATGAGGATACTCTGGTGATGAAGATACTCTTGTGGTGAGGATACACTGTTGATGAAGATACTCTGGTGATGAGGATACTCTGGTGATGAAGATACTCTGGTGATGAGGATACTCTGTTGATGAAGATACTCTGGTGATTAGGATAATCTGGTGATAAAAGTATTATGGTGATGAGGATAATCTGGTGATGAAGATACTCTGGTGATGAGGATCCTCTGGTGGTGAGGATACTGTGGTGATGAAGATACTCTGGTGATGAAGATACTCTGGTGATGAAGATACTCTGGTGATGTAGATACTCTGGTGATGTAGATACTCTGGTGATGTAGATACTCTGGTGATAAGGATACTCTGGTGATGAAGATACTCTGGTGATGAGGATAATCTGGTGATGAAGATACTCTGTTGATGAGGATACTCTGGTGATGAAGATACTCTTGTGGTGAGGATACTCTGTTGATGAAGATACTCTGGTGACGAGGATACTCTGGTGATGAAGATACTCTGGTGATGAGGATACTCTGGTGATGAAGATACTCTGGTGATGAGGATACTCTGTTGATGAGGATACTCTGTTGATGAAGATACTCTGGTGATTAGGATAATCTGGTCATACAAATATTATGGTGATGAGGATACTCTGGTGATGAAGATACTCTGGTGATGAGGATACTCTGGTGATGAAGATACTCTGGTGACGAGGATACTCTGGTGATGAAGATACTATGGTGGTGAGGATACTCTGGTGGTGAGGATACTCTGGTGACGAGGATACTCTGGTGCTGAAGATACTCTGTTGATGAGGATACTCTGGTGAAGAGGATACTCTGTTGATGAGGATACTCTGGTGATGAGGATACTCTGTTGATGAGGATACTCTGTTGATGAAGATACTCTGGTGATGAGGATACTCTGGTGATGAGGATACTCTGTTGATGAAGATACTCTGGTGATGAGGATACTCTGGTGATGAGGATACTCTGGTGACGAGAATACTCTTGTGGTGAGGATACTCTGGTGATGAAGATACTCTGGTGACGAGGATAATCTGGTGATAAAATTATTATGGTGATGAGGATACTCTGGTGGTGAGGATACTGTGGTGATGAAGATACTCTGGTGATGAAGATACTCTGGTGATGTAGATACTCTGGTGATGTAGATACTCTGGTGATGAAGATACTCTGGTGATGAGGATACTCTGGTGATGAAGATACTCTGGTGGTGAGGATACTCTGGTGACGAGGATACTCTGGTGATGTAGATACTCTGGTGATGAGGATACTCTGGTGCTGAAGATACTCTGTTGATGAGGATACTCTGGTGAAGAGGATACTCTGTTGATGAGGATCCTCTGGTGATGAGGATACTCTGATGATGTGGATACTCTGGTGATGAGGATCATCTGGTGATGAAGATACTCTGGTGACGAGGATACTCTGGTGATGAAGATACTCTGGTGATGAGGATACTCTGGTGGTGAGGATACTCTGGCGGTGAGGATACTCTGGTGATGAGGATAATCTGGTGATGAAGATACTCTGGTGGTGAGGATACTCTGGTGACGAGGATACTCTGGTGATGAAGATACTCTGGTGATGAGGATACTCTGGCGGTGAGGATACTCTGGTGATGAGGATAATCTGGTGATGAAGATACTCTGGTGGTGAGGATACTCTGGTGACGAGGATACTCTGGTGATGAAGATACTCTGTTGATGAGGATACTCTGGTGATGTAGATACTCTGGTGATGTAGATACTCTGGTAATGAGGATACTCTGGTGATGAAGATACACTGGTGATGACGATACTCTGGTCGTGAGGATACTCTGGTGGTGAGGATACTCTGGTGACGAGGATACTCTGGTGATGAAGATACTCTGGTGATGAGGATACTCTGGTGCTGAAGATACTCTGTTGATGAGGATACTCTGGTGAAGAGGATACTCTGTTGATGAGGATCCTCTGGTGATGAGGATACTCTGATGATGTGGATACTCTGGTGATGAGGATACTCTGGTGGTGAGGATACTCTGGCGGTGAGGATACTCTGGTGATGAGGATAATCTGGTGATGAAGATACTCTGGTGGTGAGGATACTCTGGTGACGAGAATACTCTGGTGATGAAGATACTCTGGTGATGAGGATACTCTGGTGACGAGGATACTCTGGTGATGAAGATACTCTGGTGATGAGGATACTCTGGCGGTGAGGATACTCTGGTGATGAGGATAATCTGGTGATGAGGATCATGTGGTGATGAAGATACTCTGGTGACGAGGATACTCTGGTGATGAAGATACTCTGGTGATGAGGATACTCTGGTGGTGAGGATACTCTGGCGGTGAGCATACTCTGGTGATGAGGATAATCTGGTGATGAAGATACTCTGGTGGTGAGGATACTCTGTTGATGAAGATACTCTGGTGACGAGGATACTCTGGTGATGAAGATACTCTGGTGATGAGGATACTCTGTTGATGAGGATACTCTGTTGATGAAGATACTCTGGTGATTAGGATAATCTGGTCATACAAATATTATGGTGATGAGGATACTCTGGTGATGAAGATACTCTGGTGATGAGGATACTCTGGCGATGAAGATACTCTGGTGACGAGGATACTCTGGTGATGAAGATACTATGGTGGTGAGGATACTCTGGTGGTGAGGATACTCTGGTGACGAGGATACTCTGGTGCTGAAGATACTCTGTTGATGAGGATACTCTGGTGAAGAGGATACTCTGTTGATGAGGATACTCTGGTGATGAGGATACTCTGTTGATGAAGATACTCTGGTGATGAGGATACTCTGGTGATGAGGATACTCTGGCGTGAGGATACTCTGGTGATGAGGATACTCTGGTGATGAGGATACTCTGGTGACGAGAATACTCTGGTGATGAGGATACTCTGCTGGTGAAGATACTATGGTGATGAGGATACGCTGGTGGTGAGGATACTCTGGTGATGAAGATACTCTTGTGGTGAGGATACTCTGTTGATGAAGATACTCTGGTGACGAGGATAATCTGGTGATAAAATTATTATGGTGATGAGGATACTCTGGTGATGAAGATACTCTGGTGATGAGGATACTCTGGTGGTGAGGATACTGTGGTGATGAAGATACTCTCGTGATGAAGATACTCTGGTGATGTAGATACTCTGGTGATGAGGATACTCTGGTGATGAAGATACTCTGGTGGTGAGGATACTCTGGTGGTGAGGATACTCTGGTGACGAGGATACTCTGGTGATGAAGATACTCTGGTGATGAGGATACTCTGGTGCTGAAGATACTCTGTTGATGAGGATACTCTGGTGAAGAGGATACTCTGTTGATGAGGATACTCTGGTGAAGAGGATACTCTGTTGATGAGGATCCTCTGGTGATGAGGATACTCTGATGATGTGGATACTCTGGTGATGAGGATCATCTGGTGATGAAGATACTCTGGTGGTGAGGATACTCTGGTGACAAGGATACTCTGGTGATGAAGATACTCTGGTGATGAGGATACTCTGGCGGTGAGGATACTCTGGTGATGAGGATAATCTGGTGATGAAGATACTCTGGTGGTGAGGATACTCTGGTGACGAGGATACTCTGGTGATGAAGATACTCTGTTGATGAGGATACTCTGGTGATGTAGATACTCTGGTGATGTAGATACTCTGGTAATGAGGATACTCTGGTGATGAAGATACACTGGTGGTGAGGATACTCTGGTGACGAGGATACTCTGGTGATGAAGATACTCTGGTGATGAGGATACTCTGGTGCTGAAGATACTCTGTTGATGAGGATACTCTGGTGAAGAGGATACTCTGTTGATGAGGATCCTCTGGTGATGAGGATACTCTGGTGACGAGGATACTCTGGTGATGAAGATACTCTGGTGATGAGGATACTCTGGTGGTGAGGATACTCTGGCGTGAGGATACTCTGGTGATGAGGATAATCTGGTGATGAAGATACTCTGGTGGTGAGGATACTCTGGTGACGAGGATACTCTGGTGATGAAGATACTCTGGTGATGAGGATACTCTGGCGGTGAGGATACTCTGGTGATGAGGATAATCTGGTGATGAGGATCATCTGGTGATGAAGATACTCTGGTGACGAGGATACTCTGGTGATGAAGATACTCTGGTGATGAGGATACTCTGGTGGTGAGGATACTCTGGCGGTGAGGATACTCTGGTGATGAGGATAATCTGGTGATGAAGATACTCTGGTGGTGAGGATACTCTGGTGACGAGGATACTCTGGTGATGAAGATACTCTGGTGATGAGGATACTCTGGCGGTGAGGATACTCTGGTGATGAGGATAATCTGGTGATGAAGATACTCTGGTGGTGAGGATACTCTGGTGACGAGGATACTCTGGTGATGAAGATACTCTGTTGATGAGGATACTCTGGTGATGTAGATACTCTGGTGATGTAGATACTCTGGTAATGAGGATACTCTGGTGATGAAGATACACTGGTGGTGAGGATACTCTGGTGACGAGGATACTCTGGTGATGAAGATACTCTGGTGATGAGGATACTCTGGTGCTGAAGATACTCTGTTGATGAGGATACTCTGGTGAAGAAGATACTCTGTTGATGAGGATCCTCTGGTGATGAGGATACTCTGGTGACGAGGATACTCTGGTGATGAAGATACTCTGGTGATGAGGATACTCTGGTGGTGAGGATACTCTGGCGTGAGGATACTCTGGTGATGAGGATAATCTGGTGATGAAGATACTCTGGTGGTGAGGATACTCTGGTGACGAGGATACTCTGGTGATGAAGATACTCTGGTGATGAGGATACTCTGGCGGTGAGGATACTCTGGTGATGAGGATAATCTGGTGATGAGGATCATCTGGTGATGAAGATACTCTGGTGACGAGGATACTCTGGTGATGAAGATACTCTGGTGATGAGGATACTCTGGTGGTGAGGATACTCTGGCGGTGAGGATACTCTGGTGATGAGGATAATCTGGTGATGAAGATACTCTGGTGGTGAGGATACTCTGGTGACGAGGATACTCTGGTGATGAAGATACTCTGGTGATGAGGATACTCTGGCGGTGAGGATACTCTGGTGATGAGGATAATCTGGTGATGAAGATACTCTGGTGGTGAGGATACTCTGGTGACGAGGATACTCTGGTGATGAAGATACTCTGTTGATGAGGATACTCTGGTGATGAAGATACTCTTGTGGTGAGGATACTCTGGTGATGAAGATACTCTGGTGATGAGGATACTCTGGTGGTGAGGATACTCTGGTGACGAGGATACTCTGGTGACGAGGATACTCTGTTGATGAGGATAATCTGGTGATGAAGATACTCTGGTGATGATGATACTCTGGTGATGAGGATACTCTGGTGATGAATATACTCTGGTGATGAGGATACTCTGCTGGTGAAGATACTCTGGTGATGAGGATACTCTGGTGACGAGGATACTCTGTTGATGAAGATACTCTGGTGATTAGGTTAATCTGGTCAAAAAAATATTATGGTGATGAGGATACTCTGGTGATGAAGATACTCTGGTGATGAGGATACTCTGGTGATGAGGATACTCTGGTGATGAAGATACTCTGTTGATGAGGATACTCTGGTGGTGAGGATACTCTGGTGGTGAGGATACTCTGGTGATGAGGATACTCTGGTGATGAAGATACTCTGGTGATGAGGATACTCTGGTGGTGAGGATACTGTGGTGATGAAGATACTCTGGTGATGAAGATACTCTGGTGATGAGGATACTCTGGTGCTGAAGATACTCTGTTGATGAGGATACTCTGGTGAAGAGGATACTCTGTTGATGAGGATCCTCTGGTGATGAGGATACTCTGATGATGTGGATACTCTGGTGATGAGGATCATCTGGTGATGAAGATACTCTTGTGGTGAGGATACTCTGGTGATGAAGATACTCTGGTGATGAGGATACTCTGGTGGTGAGGATACTCTGGTGACGAGGATACTCTGGTGACGAGGATACTCTGTTGATGAGGATAATCTGGTGATGAAGATACTCTGGTGATGATGATACTTTGGTGATGAGGATACTCTGGTGATGAATATACTCTGGTGATGAGGATACTCTGGTGATGAATATACTCTGGTGATGAGGATACTCTGCTGGTGAAGATACTCTGGTGATGAGGATACTCTGGTGACGAGGATACTCTGTTGATGAAGATACTCTGGTGATTAGGTTAATCTGGTCAAAAAAATATTATGGTGATGAGGATACTCTGGTGATGAAGATACTCTGGTGATGAGGATACTCTGGTGATGAGGATACTGTGGTGATGAAGATACTCTGGTGATGAAGATACTCTGGTGATGAGGATACTCTGGTGCTGAAGATACTCTGTTGATGAGGATACTCTGGTGAAGAGGATACTCTGTTGATGAGGATCCTCTGGTGATGAGGATACTCTGATGATGTGGACACTCTGGTGATGAGGATCATCTGGTGATGAAGATACTCTGGTGACGAGGATACTCTGGTGATGAAGATACTCTGGTGATGAGGATACTCTGGTGGTGAGGATACTCTGGTGACGCGGATACTCTGGTGATGAAGATACTCTGGTGATGAGGATACTCTGGCGGTGAGGATACTCTGGTGATGAGGATAATCTGGTGATGAAGATACTCTGGTGGTGAGGATACTCTGGTGACGAGGATACTCTGGTGATGAAGATACTCTGTTGATGAGGATACTCTGGTGATGAAGATACTCTTGTGGTGAGGATACTCTGGTGATGAAGATACTCTGGTGATGAGGATACCCTGGTGGTGAGGATACTCTGGTGATGAGGATACTCTGGTGGTGAGGATACTCTGGTGATGAGGATACTCTGGTGGCGAGGATGCTCTGGTGGTGAGGATACTCTGGTGATGAGGATACTCTGGTGATGAGGATACTCTGGTGGTGAGGATACTCTGGTGACGAGGATACTCTGGTGATGAAGATACTCTCGTGATGAGGATACTCTGGTGGTAAGGATACACTGGTGACCAGGATACTCTGGTGATGAAGATACTCTGTTGATGAGGATACTCTGGTGATGAAGATACTCTGTTGATGAGGATACTCTGGTGAAGAGGATACTCTGCTGAAGAGGATACTCTGCTGAAGAGGATACTCTGGTGGTGAGGATACTCTGGTGACGAGGATACTCTGGTGATGAAGATACTCTGCTGAAGAGGATACTCTGGTGGTGAGGATACTCTGGTGATGAGGATACTCTGGTGATGAAGATACTCTGTTGATGAGGATACTCTGGTGATGAAGCTACTCTGTTGATGAGGATACTCTGGTGATGATGATAATCTGGTGATGAGGATAATCTGGTGATGAAGAGACTCTGGTGAAGAGGATACTCTGGTGATGGGGATACTCTGGTGAAGAGGATACTCTGTTGATGAGGATACTCTGTTGATGAAGATACTCTGGTGATGAGGATACTCTGTTGATGAGGATACTCTGGTGATGAAGATACTCTTGTGGTGAGGATACTCTGTTGATGAAGATAATCTGGTGATGAGGATACTCTGGTGATGAGGAAACTCTGGTGATGAAGATACTCTGTTGATGAGAATACTCTGGTGGTGAGGATACTCTGGTGACGAGGATACTCTGGTGATGAAGATACTCTGTTGATGAGAATACTCTGGTGGTGAGGATACTCTGGTGACGAGGATACTCTGGTGATGAAGATACTCTGGTGATGAGGATACTCTGGTGGTGAGGATACTGTGGTGATGAAGATACTCTGGTGATGAAGATACTCTGGTGATGTAGATACTCTGGTGATGTAGATACTCTGGTAATGAGGATACTCTGGTGATGAAGATACTCTGGTGATGAGGATACTCTGGTGATGGGGATACTCTGGTGAAGAGGATACTCTGTTGATGAGGATACTCTGTTGATGAAGATACTCTGGTGATGAGGATACTCTGTTGATGAGGATACTCTGGTGATGAAGATACTCTTGTGGTGAGGATACTCTGTTGATGAAGATAATCTGGTGATGAGGATACTCTGGTGATGAGGAAACTCTGGTGATGAAGATACTCTGTTGATGAGAATACTCTGGTGGTGAGGATACTCTGGTGACGAGGATACTCTGGTGATGAAGATACTCTGGTGATGAGGATACTCTGGTGGTGAGGATACTGTGGTGATGAAGATACTCTGGTGATGAAGATACTCTGGTGATGTAGATACTCTGGTGATGTAGATACTCTGGTAATGAGGATACTCTGGTGATGAAGATACTCTGGTGATGAGGATACTCTGGTGATGAAGATACTCTGGTGGTGAGGATACTCTGGTGGTGAGGATACTCTGGTGACGAGGATACTCTGGTGATGAAGATACTCTGGTGATGAGGATACTCTGGTGCTGAAGATACTCTGTTGATGAGGATACTCTGATGGTGTGGATACTCTGGTGATGATGATCATCTGGTGATGAAGATACTCTGGTGACGAGGATAGTCTGGTGATGAAGATAATCTGGTGATGAAGATACTCTGGTGAAGAGGATACTCAGGTGATGAATATACTCTGTTGATGAGGATACTCTGGTGATGAGGATACTCTGGTCATGAAGATACTCTGGTGATGAGGATACTCTGGTGGTGAGGATACTCTGGTGACGAGGATACTCTGGTGATGAAGATACTCTGTTGATGAGGATACTCTGATGAAGAGGATACTCTGCTGAAGAGGATACTCTGGTGGCGAGGATACTCTGGTGAAGAGGATACTCTGGTGGTGAGGATGCTCTGGTGGTGAGGATACTCTGGTGGCGAGGATACTCTGGTGGTGAGGATACTCTGGTGATGATGATACTCTGGTGATGAGGATACTCTGCTGGTGAAGATACTCTGGTGATGAGGATACTCTGGTGATGAAGATACTCTGGTGATGAGGATACTCTGGTGATGAAGATACTCTGGTGATGAGGATACTCTGGTGATGAAGATACTCTTGTGGTGAGGATACACTGTTGATGAAGATACTCTGGTGACGAGGATACTCTGTTGATGAAGATACTCTGGTGATTAGGATAATCTGGTGATAAAAGTATTATGGTGATGAGGATAATCTGGTGATGAAGATACTCTGGTGATGAGGATCCTCTGGTGGTGAGGATACTGTGGTGATGAAGATACTCTGGTGATGAAGATACTCTGGTGATGTAGATACTCTGGTGATGTAGATACTCTGGTGATGTAGATACTCTGGTGATGAGGATACTCTGGTGATGAAGATACTGTGGTGATGAGGATACTCTGGTGATGAAGATACTCTGGTGATGAGGATAATCTGGTGATGAAGATACTCTGTTGATGAGGATACTCTGGTGATGAAGATACTCTTGTGGTGAGGATACTCTGTTGATGAAGATACTCTGGTGAGGAGGATACTCTGGTGATGAAGATACTCTGGTGATGAGGATACTCTGTTGATGAGGATACTCTGTTGATGAAGATACTCTGGTGATTAGGATAATCTGGTCATACAAATATTATGGTGATGAGGATACTCTGGTGATGAAGATACTCTGGTGATGAGGATACTCTGGTGATGAAGATACTCTGGTGACGAGGATACTCTGGTGATGAAGATACTATGGTGGTGAGGATACTCTGGTGGTGAGGATACTCTGGTGACGAGGATACTCTGGTGCTGAAGATACTCTGTTGATGAGGATACTCTGGTGAAGAGGATACTCTGTTGATGAGGATACTCTGGTGATGAGGATACTCTGTTGATGAGGATACTCTGGTGGTGAGGATACTCTGGTGACGAGGATACTCTGGTGATGAAGATACTCTGTTGATGAGGATACTCTGGTGATGAAGATACTCTTGTGGTGAGGATACTCTGGTGATGAAGATACTCTGGTGATGAGGATACCCTGGTGGTGAGGATACTCTGGTGATGAGGATACTCTGGTGGTGAGGATACTCTGGTGACGAGAATACTCTGGTGATGAGGATACTCTGCTGGTGAAGATACTATGGTGATGAGGATACTCTGGTGGTGAGGATACTCTGGTGATGAAGATACTCTTGTGGTGAGGATACTCTGTTGATGAAGATACTCTGGTGACGAGGATAATCTGGTGATAAAATTATTATGGTGATGAGGATACTCTGGTGATGAAGATACTCTGGTGATGAGGATACTCTGGTGGTGAGGATACTGTGGTGATGAAGATACTCTGGTGATGAAGATACTCTGGTGATGTAGATACTCTGGTGATGTAGATACTCTGGTAATGAGGATACTCTGGTGATGAAGATACTCTGGTGATGAGGATACTCTGGTGATGAAGATACTCTGGTGGTGAGGATACTCTGGTGGTGAGGATACTCTGGTGACGAGGATACTCTGGTGATGAAGATACTCTGGTGATGAGGATACTCTGGTGCTGAAGATACTCTGTTGATGAGGATACTCTGGTGAAGAGGATACTCTGTTGATGAGGATCCTCTGGTGATGAGGATACTCTGATGATGTGGATACTCTGGTGATGAGGATCATCTGGTGATGAAGATACTCTGGTGACGAGGATACTCTGGTGATGAAGATACTCTGGTGATGAGGATACTCTGGTGGTGAGGATACTCTGGCGGTGAGGATACTCTGGTGATGAGGATAATCTGGTGATGAAGATACTCTCGTGATGAGGATACTCTGGTGGTAAGGATACACTGGTGACCAGGATACTCTGGTGCTGAAGATACTCTGTTGATGAGGATACTCTGGTGATGAAGATACTCTGTTGATGAGGATACTCTGGTGAAGAGGATACTCTGCTGAAGAGGATACTCTGCTGAAGAGGATACTCTGGTGGTGAGGATACTCTGGTGACGAGGATACTCTGGTGATGAAGATACTCTGCTGAAGAGGATACTCTGGTGGTGAGGATACTCTGGTGACGAGGATACTCTGGTGATGAAGATACTCTGTTGATGAGGATACTCTGGTGATGAAGCTACTCTGTTGATGAGGATACTCTGGTGATGATGATAATCTGGTGATGAGGATAATCTGGTGATGAAGAGACTCTGGTGAAGAGGATACTCTGGTGATGGGGATACTCTGGTGAAGAGGATACTCTGTTGATGAGGATACTCTGTTGATGAAGATACTCTGGTGATGAGGATACTCTGTTGATGAGGATACTCTGGTGATGAAGATACTCTTGTGGTGAGGATACTCTGTTGATGAAGATAATCTGGTGATGAGGATACTCTGGTGATGAGGAAACTCTGGTGATGAAGATACTCTGTTGATGAGAATACTCTGGTGGTGAGGATACTCTGGTGACGAGGATACTCTGGTGATGAAGATACTCTGGTGATGAGGATACTCTGGTGGTGAGGATACTGTGGTGATGAAGATACTCTGGTGATGAAGATACTCTGGTGATGTAGATACTCTGGTGATGTAGATACTCTGGTAATGAGGATACTCTGGTGATGAAGATACTCTGGTGATGAGGATACTCTGGTGATGAAGATACTCTGGTGGTGAGGATACTCTGGTGGTGAGGATACTCTGGTGACGAGGATACTCTGGTGATGAAGATACTCTGGTGATGAGGATACTCTGGTGCTGAAGATACTCTGTTGATGAGGATACTCTGATGATGTGGATACTCTGGTGATGATGATCATCTGGTGATGAAGATACTCTGGTGACGAGGATACTCTGGTGATGAAGATAATCTGGTGATGAAGTTACTCTGGTGAAGAGGATACTCAGGTGATGAATATACTCTGTTGATGAGGATACTCTGGTGATGAGGATACTCTGGTGATGAAGATACTCTGGTGATGAGGATACTCTGGTGGTGAGGATACTCTGGTGACGAGGATACTCTGGTGATGAAGATACTCTGTTGATGAGGATACTCTGATGAAGAGGATACTCTGCTGAAGAGGATACTCTGGTGGCGAGGATACTCTGGTGAAGAGGATACTCTGGTGGTGAGGATGCTCTGGTGGTGAGGATACTCTGGTGGCGAGGATACTCTGGTGGTGAGGATACTCTGGTGATGATGATACTCTGGTGATGAGGATACTCTGCTGGTGAAGATACTCTGGTGATGAGGATACTCTGGTGATGAAGATACTCTGGTGATGAGGATACTCTGGTGATGAAGATACTCTGGTGATGAGGATACTCTGGTGATGAAGATACTCTTGTGGTGAGGATACACTGTTGATGAAGATACTCTGGTGACGAGGATACTCTGTTGATGAAGATACTCTGGTGATTAGGATAATCTGGTGATAAAAGTATTATGGTGATGAGGATAATCTGGTGATGAAGATACTCTGGTGATGAGAATCCTCTGGTGGTGAGGATACTGTGGTGATGAAGATACTCTGGTGATGTAGATACTCTGGTGATGTAGATACTCTGGTGATGTAGATACTCTGGTGATGAGGATACTCTGGTGATGAAGATACTCTGGTGATGAGGATACTCTGGTGATGAAGATACTCTGGTGATGAGGATAATCTGGTGATGAAGATACTCTGTTGATGAGGATACTCTGGTGATGAAGATACTCTTGTGGTGAGGATACTCTGTTGATGAAGATACTCTGGTGAGGAGGATACTCTGGTAATGAAGATACTCTGGTGATGAGGATACTCTGTTGATGAGGATACTCTGTTGATGAAGATACTCTGGTGATTAGGATAATCTGGTCATACAAATATTATGGTGATGAGGATACTCTGGTGATGAAGATACTCTGGTGATGAGGATACTCTGGTGATGAAGATACTCTGGTGACGAGGATACTCTGGTGATGAAGATACTATGGTGGTGAGGATACTCTGGTGGTGAGGATACTCTGGTGACGAGGATACTCTGCTGCTGAAGATACTCTGTTGATGAGGATACTCTGGTGAAGAGGGTACTCTGTTGATGAGGATACTCTGGTGATGAGGATACTCTGTTGATGAGGATACTCTGTTGATGAAGATACTCTGGTGATGAGGATACTCTGGTGATGAGGATACTCTGTTGATGAAGATACTCTGGTGATGAGGATACTCTGGTGATGAGGATACTCTGGTGACGAGAATACTCTGGTGATGAGGATACTCTGCTGGTGAAGATACTATGGTGATGAGGATACTCTGGTGGTGAGGATACTCTGGTGATGAAGATACTCTTGTGGTGAGGATACTCTGTTGATGAAGATACTCTGGTGACGAGGATAATCTGGTGATAAAATTATTATGGTGATGAGGATACTCTGGTGATGAAGATACTCTGGTGATGAGGATACTCTGGTGGTGAGGATACTGTGGTGATGAAGATACTCTGGTGATGAAGATACTCTGGTGATGTAGATACTCTGGTGATGTAGATACTCTGGTAATGAGGATACTCTGGTGATGAAGATACTCTGGTGATGAGGATACTCTGGTGATGAAGATACTCTGGTGGTGAGGATACTCTGGTGGTGAGGATACTCTGGTGACGAGGATACTCTGGTGATGAAGATACTCTGGTGATGAGGATACTCTGGTGCTGAAGATACTCTGTTGATGAGGATACTCTGGTGAAGAGGATACTCTGTTGATGAGGATCCTCTGGTGATGAGGATACTCTGATGATGTGGATACTCTGGTGATGAGGATCATCTGGTGATGAAGATACTCTGGTGACGAGGATACTCTGGTGATGAAGATACTCTGGTGATGAGGATACTCTGGTGGTGAGGATACTCTGGCGGTGAGGATACTCTGGTGATGAGGATAATCTGGTGATGAAGATACTCTCGTGATGAGGATACTCTGGTGGTAAGGATACACTGGTGACCAGGATACTCTGGTGCTGAAGATACTCTGTTGATGAGGATACTCTGGTGATGAAGATACTCTGTTGATGAGGATACTCTGGTGAAGAGGATACTCTGCTGAAGAGGATACTCTGCTGAAGAGGATACTCTGGTGGTGAGGATACTCTGGTGACGAGGATACTCTGGTGATGAAGATACTCTGCTGAAGAGGATACTCTGGTGGTGAGGATACTCTGGTGACGAGGATACTCTGGTGATGAGGATAATCTGGTGATGAGGAGACTCTGGTGAAGAGGATACTCTGGTGATGGGGATACTCTGGTGAAGAGGATACTCTGTTGATGAGGATACTCTGTTGATGAAGATACTCTGGTGATGAGGATACTCTGTTGATGAGGATACTCTGGTGATGAAGATACTCTTGTGGTGAGGATACTCTGTTGATGAAGATAATCTGGTGATGAGGATACTCTGGTGATGAGGAAACTCTGGTGATGAAGATACTCTGTTGATGAGAATACTCTGGTGGTGAGGATACTCTGGTGACGAGGATACTCTGGTGATGAAGATACTCTGGTGATGAGGATACTCTGGTGGTGAGGATACTGTGGTGATGAAGATACTCTGGTGATGAAGATACTCTGGTGATGTAGATACTCTGGTGATGTAGATACTCTGGTAATGAGGATACTCTGGTGATGAAGATACTCTGGTGATGAGGATACTCTGGTGATGAAGATACTCTGGTGGTGAGGATACTCTGGTGGTGAGGATACTCTGGTGACGAGGATACTCTGGTGATGAAGATACTCTGGTGATGAGGATACTCTGGTGCTGAAGATACTCTGTTGATGAGGATACTCTGATGATGTGGATACTCTGTTGATGAGGATACTCTGGTGATGAGGATACTCTGGTGATGAAGATACTCTGGTGATGAGGATACTCTGGTGGTGAGGATACTCTGGTGATGATGATCATCTGGTGATGAAGATACTCTGGTGACGAGGATACTCTGGTGATGAAGATAATCTGGTGATGAAGATACTCTGGTGAAGAGGATACTCAGGTGATGAATATACTCTGTTGATGAGGATACTCTGGTGATGAGGATACTCTGGTGATGAAGATACTCTGGTGATGAGGATACTCTGGTGGTGAGGATACTCTGGTGACGAGGATACTCTGGTGATGAAGATACTCTGTTGATGAGGATACTCTGATGAAGAGGATACTCTGCTGAAGAGGATACTCTGGTGGCGAGGATACTCTGGTGAAGAGGATACTCTGGTGGTGAGGATGCTCTGGTGGTGAGGATACTCTGGTGGCGAGGATACTCTGGTGGTGAGGATACTCTGGTGATGATGATACTCTGGTGATGAGGATACTCTGCTGGTGAAGATACTCTGGTGATGAGGATACTCTGGTGATGAAGATACTCTGGTGATGAGGATACTCTGGTGATGAAGATACTCTGGTGATGAGGATACTCTGGTGATGAAGATACTCTTGTGGTGAGGATACACTGTTGATGAAGATACTCTGGTGACGAGGATACTCTGTTGATGAAGATACTCTGGTGATTAGGATAATCTGGTGATAAAAGTATTATGGTGATGAGGATAATCTGGTGATGAAGATACTCTGGTGATGAGGATCCTCTGGTGGTGAGGATACTGTGGTGATGAAGATACTCTGGTGATGAAGATACTCTGGTGATGTAGATACTCTGGTGATGTAGATACTCTGGTGATGTAGATACTCTGGTAATGAGGATACTCTGGTGATGAAGATACTCTGGTGATGAGGATACTCTGGTGATGAAGATACTCTGGTGGTGAGGATACTCTGGTGGTGAGGATACTCTGGTGACGAGGATACTCTGGTGATGAAGATACTCTGGTGATGAGGATACTCTGGTGCTGAAGATACTCTGTTGATGAGGATACTCTGGTGAAGAGGATACTCTGTTGATGAGGATCCTCTGGTGATGAGGATACTCTGATGATGTGGATACTCTGGTGATGAGGATCATCTGGTGATGAAGATACTCTGGTGACGAGGATACTCTGGTGATGAAGATACTCTGGTGATGAGGATACTCTGGTGGTGAGGATACTCTGGCGGTGAGGATACTCTGGTGATGAGGATAATCTGGTGATGAAGATACTCTCGTGATGAGGATACTCTGGTGGTAAGGATACACTGGTGACCAGGATACTCTGGTGCTGAAGATACTCTGTTGATGAGGATACTCTGGTGATGAAGATACTCTGTTGATGAGGATACTCTGGTGAAGAGGATACTCTGCTGAAGAGGATACTCTGCTGAAGAGGATACTCTGGTGGTGAGGATACTCTGGTGACGAGGATACTCTGGTGATGAAGATACTCTGCTGAAGAGGATACTCTGGTGGTGAGGATACTCTGGTGACGAGGATACTCTGGTGATGAGGATAATCTGGTGATGAAGAGACTCTGGTGAAGAGGATACTCTGGTGATGGGGATACTCTGGTGAAGAGGATACTCTGTTGATGAGGATACTCTGTTGATGAAGATACTCTGGTGATGAGGATACTCTGTTGATGAGGATACTCTGGTGATGAAGATACTCTTGTGGTGAGGATACTCTGTTGATGAAGATAATCTGGTGATGAGGATACTCTGGTGATGAGGAAACTCTGGTGATGAAGATACTCTGTTGATGAGAATACTCTGGTGGTGAGGATACTCTGGTGACGAGGATACTCTGGTGATGAAGATACTCTGGTGATGAGGATACTCTGGTGGTGAGGATACTGTGGTGATGAAGATACTCTGGTGATGAAGATACTCTGGTGATGTAGATACTCTGGTGATGTAGATACTCTGGTAATGAGGATACTCTGGTGATGAAGATACTCTGGTGATGAGGATACTCTGGTGATGAAGATACTCTGGTGGTGAGGATACTCTGGTGGTGAGGATACTCTGGTGACGAGGATACTCTGGTGATGAAGATACTCTGGTGATGAGGATACTCTGGTGCTGAAGATACTCTGTTGATGAGGATACTCTGATGATGTGGATACTCTGTTGATGAGGATACTCTGGTGATGAGGATACTCTGGTGATGAAGATACTCTGGTGATGAGGATACTCTGGTGGTGAGGATACTCTGGTGATGATGATCATCTGGTGATGAAGATACTCTGGTGACGAGGATACTCTGGTGATGAAGATAATCTGGTGATGAAGATACTCTGGTGAAGAGGATACTCAGGTGATGAATATACTCTGTTGATGAGGATACTCTGGTGATGAGGATACTCTGGTGATGAAGATACTCTGGTGATGAGGATACTCTGGTGGTGAGGATACTCTGGTGACGAGGATACTCTGGTGATGAAGATACTCTGTTGATGAGGATACTCTGATGAAGAGGATACTCTGCTGAAGAGGATACTCTGGTGGCGAGGATACTCTGGTGAAGAGGATACTCTGGTGGTGAGGATGCTCTGGTGGTGAGGATACTCTGGTGGCGAGGATACTCTGGTGGTGAGGATACTCTGGTGATGATGATACTCTGGTGATGAGGATACTCTGCTGGTGAAGATACTCTGGTGATGAGGATACTCTGGTGATGAAGATACTCTGGTGATGAGGATACTCTGGTGATGAAGATACTCTGGTGATGAGGATACTCTGGTGATGAAGATACTCTTGTGGTGAGGATACACTGTTGATGAAGATACTCTGGTGACGAGGATACTCTGTTGATGAAGATACTCTGGTGATTAGGATAATCTGGTGATAAAAGTATTATGGTGATGAGGATAATCTGGTGATGAAGATACTCTGGTGATGAGGATCCTCTGGTGGTGAGGATACTGTGGTGATGAAGATACTCTGGTGATGAAGATACTCTGGTGATGTAGATACTCTGGTGATGTAGATACTCTGGTGATGTAGATACTCTGGTGATGAGGATACTCTGGTGATGAAGATACTCTGGTGATGAGGATAATCTGGTGATGAAGATACTCTGTTGATGAGGATACTCTGGTGATGAAGATACTCTTGTGGTGAGGATACTCTGTTGATGAAGATACTCTGGTGAGGAGGATACTCTGGTGATGAAGATACTCTGGTGATGAGGATACTCTGTTGATGAGGATACTCTGTTGATGAAGATACTCTGGTGATTAGGATAATCTGGTCATACAAATATTATGGTGATGAGGATACTCTGGTGATGAAGATACTCTGGTGATGAGGATACTCTGGTGATGAAGATACTCTGGTGACGAGGATACTCTGGTGATGAAGATACTATGGTGGTGAGGATACTCTGGTGGTGAGGATACTCTGGTGACGAGGATACTCTGGTGCTGAAGATACTCTGTTGATGAGGATACTCTGGTGAAGAGGATACTCTGTTGATGAGGATACTCTGGTGATGAGGATACTCTGTTGATGAGGATACTCTGTTGATGAAGATACTCTGGTGATGAGGATACTCTGGTGATGAGGATACTCTGTTGATGAAGATACTCTGGTGATGAGGATACTCTGGTGATGAGGATACTCTGGTGACGAGAATACTCTGGTGATGAGGATACTCTGCTGGTGAAGATACTATGGTGATGAGGATACTCTGGTGGTGAGGATACTCTGGTGATGAAGATACTCTTGTGGTGAGGATACTCTGTTGATGAAGATACTCTGGTGACGAGGATAATCTGGTGATAAAATTATTATGGTGATGAGGATACTCTGGTGATGAAGATACTCTGGTGATGAGGATACTCTGGTGGTGAGGATACTGTGGTGATGAAGATACTCTGGTGATGAAGATACTCTGGTGATGTAGATACTCTGGTGATGTAGATACTCTGGTAATGAGGATACTCTGGTGATGAAGATACTCTGGTGATGAGGATACTCTGGTGATGAAGATACTCTGGTGGTGAGGATACTCTGGTGGTGAGGATACTCTGGTGACGAGGATACTCTGGTGATGAAGATACTCTGGTGATGAGGATACTCTGGTGCTGAAGATACTCTGTTGATGAGGATACTCTGGTGAAGAGGATACTCTGTTGATGAGGATCCTCTGGTGATGAGGATACTCTGATGATGTGGATACTCTGGTGATGAGGATACTCTGTTGATGAGGATACTCTGGTGGTGAGGATACTCTGGTGACGAGGATACTCTGGTGATGAAGATACTCTGTTGATGAGGATACTCTGGTGATGAAGATACTCTTGTGGTGAGGATACTCTGGTGATGAAGATACTCTGGTGATGAGGATACCCTGGTGGTGAGGATACTCTGGTGATGAGGATACTCTGGTGGTGAGGATACTCTGGTGACGAGAATACTCTGGTGATGAGGATACTCTGCTGGTGAAGATACTATGGTGATGAGGATACTCTGGTGGTGAGGATACTCTGGTGATGAAGATACTCTTGTGGTGAGGATACTCTGTTGATGAAGATACTCTGGTGACGAGGATAATCTGGTGATAAAATTATTATGGTGATGAGGATACTCTGGTGATGAAGATACTCTGGTGATGAGGATACTCTGGTGGTGAGGATACTGTGGTGATGAAGATACTCTGGTGATGAAGATACTCTGGTGATGTAGATACTCTGGTGATGTAGATACTCTGGTAATGAGGATACTCTGGTGATGAAGATACTCTGGTGATGAGGATACTCTGGTGATGAAGATACTCTGGTGGTGAGGATACTCTGGTGGTGAGGATACTCTGGTGACGAGGATACTCTGGTGATGAAGATACTCTGGTGATGAGGATACTCTGGTGCTGAAGATACTCTGTTGATGAGGATACTCTGGTGAAGAGGATACTCTGTTGATGAGGATCCTCTGGTGATGAGGATACTCTGATGATGTGGATACTCTGGTGATGAGGATCATCTGGTGATGAAGATACTCTGGTGACGAGGATACTCTGGTGATGAAGATACTCTGGTGATGAGGATACTCTGGTGGTGAGGATACTCTGGCGGTGAGGATACTCTGGTGATGAGGATAATCTGGTGATGAAGATACTCTCGTGATGAGGATACTCTGGTGGTAAGGATACACTGGTGACCAGGATACTCTGGTGCTGAAGATACTCTGTTGATGAGGATACTCTGGTGATGAAGATACTCTGTTGATGAGGATACTCTGGTGAAGAGGATACTCTGCTGAAGAGGATACTCTGCTGAAGAGGATACTCTGGTGGTGAGGATACTCTGGTGACGAGGATACTCTGGTGATGAAGATACTCTGCTGAAGAGGATACTCTGGTGGTGAGGATACTCTGGTGACGAGGATACTCTGGTGATGAAGATACTCTGTTGATGAGGATACTCTGGTGATGAAGCTACTCTGTTGATGAGGACACTCTGGTGATGATGATAATCTGGTGATGAGGATAATCTGGTGATGAAGAGACTCTGGTGAAGAGGATACTCTGGTGATGGGGATACTCTGGTGAAGAGGATACTCTGTTGATGAGGATACTCTGTTGATGAAGATACTCTGGTGATGAGGATACTCTGTTGATGAGGATACTCTGGTGATGAAGATACTCTTGTGGTGAGGATACTCTGTTGATGAAGATAATCTGGTGATGAGGATACTCTGGTGATGAGGAAACTCTGGTGATGAAGATACTCTGTTGATGAGAATACTCTGGTGGTGAGGATACTCTGGTGACGAGGATACTCTGGTGATGAAGATACTCTGGTGATGAGGATACTCTGGTGGTGAGGATACTGTGGTGATGAAGATACTCTGGTGATGAAGATACTCTGGTGATGTAGATACTCTGGTGATGTAGATACTCTGGTAATGAGGATACTCTGGTGATGAAGATACTCTGGTGATGAGGATACTCTGGTGATGAAGATACTCTGGTGGTGAGGATACTCTGGTGGTGAGGATACTCTGGTGACGAGGATACTCTGGTGATGAAGATACTCTGGTGATGAGGATACTCTGGTGCTGAAGATACTCTGTTGATGAGGATACTCTGATGATGTGGATACTCTGGTGATGATGATCATCTGGTGATGAAGATACTCTGGTGACGAGGATACTCTGGTGATGAAGATAATCTGGTGATGAAGATACTCTGGTGAAGAGGATACTCAGGTGATGAATATACTCTGTTGATGAGGATACTCTGGTGATGAGGATACTCTGGTGATGAAGATACTCTGGTGATGAGGATACTCTGGTGGTGAGGATACTCTGGTGACGAGGATACTCTGGTGATGAAGATACTCTGTTGATGAGGATACTCTGATGAAGAGGATACTCTGCTGAAGAGGATACTCTGGTGGCGAGGATACTCTGGTGAAGAGGATACTCTGGTGGTGAGGATGCTCTGGTGGTGAGGATACTCTGGTGGCGAGGATACTCTGGTGGTGAGGATACTCTGGTGATGATGATACTCTGGTGATGAGGATACTCTGCTGGTGAAGATACTCTGGTGATGAGGATACTCTGGTGATGAAGATACTCTGGTGATGAGGATACTCTGGTGATGAAGATACTCTGGTGATGAGGATACTCTGGTGATGAAGATACTCTTGTGGTGAGGATACACTGTTGATGAAGATACTCTGGTGACGAGGATACTCTGTTGATGAAGATACTCTGGTGATTAGGATAATCTGGTGATAAAAGTATTATGGTGATGAGGATAATCTGGTGATGAAGATACTCTGGTGATGAGGATCCTCTGGTGGTGAGGATACTGTGGTGATGAAGATACTCTGGTGATGAAGATACTCTGGTGATGTAGATACTCTGGTGATGTAGATACTCTGGTGATGTAGATACTCTGGTGATGAGGATACTCTGGTGATGAAGATACTCTGGTGATGAGGATACTCTGGTGATGAAGATACTCTGGTGATGAGGATAATCTGGTGATGAAGATACTCTGTTGATGAGGATACTCTGGTGATGAAGATACTCTTGTGGTGAGGATACTCTGTTGATGAAGATACTCTGGTGAGGAGGATACTCTGGTGATGAAGATACTCTGGTGATGAGGATACTCTGTTGATGAGGATACTCTGTTGATGAAGATACTCTGGTGATTAGGATAATCTGGTCATACAAATATTATGGTGATGAGGATACTCTGGTGATGAAGATACTCTGGTGATGAGGATACTCTGGTGATGAAGATACTCTGGTGACGAGGATACTCTGGTGATGAAGATACTATGGTGGTGAGGATACTCTGGTGGTGAGGATACTCTGGTGACGAGGATACTCTGGTGCTGAAGATACTCTGTTGATGAGGATACTCTGGTGAAGAGGATACTCTGTTGATGAGGATACTCTGGTGATGAGGATACTCTGTTGATGAGGATACTCTGTTGATGAAGATACTCTGGTGATGAGGATACTCTGGTGATGAGGATACTCTGTTGATGAAGATACTCTGGTGATGAGGATACTCTGGTGATGAGGATACTCTGGTGACGAGAATACTCTGGTGATGAGGATACTCTGCTGGTGAAGATACTATGGTGATGAGGATACTCTGGTGGTGAGGATACTCTGGTGATGAAGATACTCTTGTGGTGAGGATACTCTGTTGATGAAGATACTCTGGTGACGAGGATAATCTGGTGATAAAATTATTATGGTGATGAGGATACTCTGGTGATGAAGATACTCTGGTGATGAGGATACTCTGGTGGTGAGGATACTGTGGTGATGAAGATACTCTGGTGATGAAGATACTCTGGTGATGTAGATACTCTGGTGATGTAGATACTCTGGTAATGAGGATACTCTGGTGATGAAGATACTCTGGTGATGAGGATACTCTGGTGATGAAGATACTCTGGTGGTGAGGATACTCTGGTGGTGAGGATACTCTGGTGACGAGGATACTCTGGTGATGAAGATACTCTGGTGATGAGGATACTCTGGTGCTGAAGATACTCTGTTGATGAGGATACTCTGGTGAAGAGGATACTCTGTTGATGAGGATCCTCTGGTGATGAGGATACTCTGATGATGTGGATACTCTGGTGATGAGGATCATCTGGTGATGAAGATACTCTGGTGACGAGGATACTCTGGTGATGAAGATACTCTGGTGATGAGGATACTCTGGTGGTGAGGATACTCTGGCGGTGAGGATACTCTGGTGATGAGGATAATCTGGTGATGAAGATACTCTCGTGATGAGGATACTCTGGTGGTAAGGATACACTGGTGACCAGGATACTCTGGTGCTGAAGATACTCTGTTGATGAGGATACTCTGGTGATGAAGATACTCTGTTGATGAGGATACTCTGGTGAAGAGGATACTCTGCTGAAGAGGATACTCTGCTGAAGAGGATACTCTGGTGGTGAGGATACTCTGGTGACGAGGATACTCTGGTGATGAAGATACTCTGCTGAAGAGGATACTCTGGTGGTGAGGATACTCTGGTGACGAGGATACTCTGGTGATGAAGATACTCTGTTGATGAGGATACTCTGGTGATGAAGCTACTCTGTTGATGAGGATACTCTGGTGATGATGATAATCTGGTGATGAGGATAATCTGGTGATGAAGAGACTCTGGTGAAGAGGATACTCTGGTGATGGGGATACTCTGGTGAAGAAGATACTCTGTTGATGAGGATACTCTGTTGATGAAGATACTCTGGTGATGAGGATACTCTGTTGATGAGGATACTCTGGTGATGAAGATACTCTTGTGGTGAGGATACTCTGTTGATGAAGATAATCTGGTGATGAGGATACTCTGGTGATGAGGAAACTCTGGTGATGAAGATACTCTGTTGATGAGAATACTCTGGTGGTGAGGATACTCTGGTGACGAGGATACTCTGGTGATGAAGATACTCTGGTGATGAGGATACTCTGGTGGTGAGGATACTGTGGTGATGAAGATACTCTGGTGATGAAGATACTCTGGTGATGTAGATACTCTGGTGATGTAGATACTCTGGTAATGAGGATACTCTGGTGATGAAGATACTCTGGTGATGAGGATACTCTGGTGATGAAGATACTCTGGTGGTGAGGATACTCTGGTGGTGAGGATACTCTGGTGACGAGGATACTCTGGTGATGAAGATACTCTGGTGATGAGGATACTCTGGTGCTGAAGATACTCTGTTGATGAGGATACTCTGATGATGTGGATACTCTGTTGATGAGGATACTCTGGTGATGAGGATACTCTGGTGATGAAGATACTCTGGTGATGAGGATACTCTGGTGGTGAGGATACTCTGGTGATGATGATCATCTGGTGATGAAGATACTCTGGTGACGAGGATACTCTGGTGATGAAGATAATCTGGTGATGAAGATACTCTGGTGAAGAGGATACTCAGGTGATGAATATACTCTGTTGATGAGGATACTCTGGTGGTAAGGATACACTGGTGACCAGGATACTCTGGTGCTGAAGATACTCTGTTGATGAGGATACTCTGGTGATGAAGATACTCTGTTGATGAGGATACTCTGGTGAAGAGGATACTCTGCTGAAGAGGATACTCTGCTGAAGAGGATACTCTGGTGGTGAGGATACTCTGGTGACGAGGATACTCTGGTGATGAAGATACTCTGCTGAAGAGGATACTCTGGTGGTGAGGATACTCTGGTGACGAGGATACTCTGGTGATGAAGATACTCTGTTGATGAGGATACTCTGGTGATGAAGCTACTCTGTTGATGAGGATACTCTGGTGATGATGATAATCTGGTGATGAGGATAATCTGGTGATGAAGAGACTCTGGTGAAGAGGATACTCTGGTGATGGGGATACTCTGGTGAAGAGGATACTCTGTTGATGAGGATACTCTGTTGATGAAGATACTCTGGTGATGAGGATACTCTGTTGATGAGGATACTCTGGTGATGAAGATACTCTTGTGGTGAGGATACTCTGTTGATGAAGATAATCTGGTGATGAGGATACTCTGGTGATGAGGAAACTCTGGTGATGAAGATACTCTGTTGATGAGAATACTCTGGTGGTGAGGATACTCTGGTGACGAGGATACTCTGGTGATGAAGATACTCTGGTGATGAGGATACTCTGGTGGTGAGGATACTGTGGTGATGAAGATACTCTGGTGATGAAGATACTCTGGTGATGTAGATACTCTGGTGATGTAGATACTCTGGTAATGAGGATACTCTGGTGATGAAGATACTCTGGTGATGAGGATACTCTGGTGATGAAGATACTCTGGTGGTGAGGATACTCTGGTGGTGAGGATACTCTGGTGACGAGGATACTCTGGTGATGAAGATACTCTGGTGATGAGGATACTCTGGTGCTGAAGATACTCTGTTGATGAGGATACTCTGATGATGTGGATACTCTGTTGATGAGGATACTCTGGTGATGAGGATACTCTGGTGATGAAGATACTCTGGTGATGAGGATACTCTGGTGGTGAGGATACTCTGGTGATGATGATCATCTGGTGATGAAGATACTCTGGTGACGAGGATACTCTGGTGATGAAGATAATCTGGTGATGAAGATACTCTGGTGAAGAGGATACTCAGGTGATGAATATACTCTGTTGATGAGGATACTCTGGTGATGAGGATACTCTGGTGATGAAGATACTCTGGTGATGAGGATACTCTGGTGGTGAGGATACTCTGGTGACGAGGATACTCTGGTGATGAAGATACTCTGTTGATGAGGATACTCTGATAAAGAGGATACTCTGCTGAAGAGGATACTCTGGTGGCGAGGATACTCTGGTGAAGAGGATACTCTGGTGGTGAGGATGCTCTGGTGGTGAGGATACTCTGGTGGCGAGGATACTCTGGTGGTGAGGATACTCTGCTGATGATGATACTCTGGTGATGAGGATACTCTGCTGGTGAAGATACTCTGGTGATGAGGATACTCTGGTGATGAAGATACTCTGGTGATGAGGATACTCTGGTGATGAAGATACTCTGGTGATGAGGATACTCTGGTGATGAAGATACTCTTGTGGTGAGGATACACTGTTGATGAAGATACTCTGGTGACGAGGATACTCTGTTGATGAAGATACTCTGGTGATTAGGATAATCTGGTGATAAAAGTATTATGGTGATGAGGATAATCTGGTGATGAAGATACTCTGGTGATGAGGATCCTCTGGTGGTGAGGATACTGTGGTGATGAAGATACTCTGGTGATGAAGATACTCTGGTGATGTAGATACTCTGGTGATGTAGATACTCTGGTGATGTAGATACTCTGGTGATGAGGATACTCTGGTGATGAAGATACTCTGGTGATGAGGATACTCTGGTGATGAAGATACTCTGGTGATGAGGATAATCTGGTGATGAAGATACTCTGTTGATGAGGATACTCTGGTGATGAAGATACTCTTGTGGTGAGGATACTCTGTTGATGAAGATACTCTGGTGAGGAGGATACTCTGGTGATGAAGATACTCTGGTGATGAGGATACTCTGTTGATGAGGATACTCTGTTGATGAAGATACTCTGGTGATTAGGATAATCTGGTCATACAAATATTATGGTGATGAGGATACTCTGGTGATGAAGATACTCTGGTGATGAGGATACTCTGGTGATGAAGATACTCTGGTGACGAGGATACTCTGGTGATGAAGATACTATGGTGGTGAGGATACTCTGGTGGTGAGTATACTCTGGTGACGAGGATACTCTGGTGCTGAAGATACTCTGTTGATGAGGATACTCTGGTGAAGAGGATACTCTGTTGATGAGGATACTCTGGTGATGAGGATACTCTGTTGATGAAGATACTCTGGTGATGAGGATACTCTGGTGATGAGGATACTCTGGTGACGAGAATACTCTGGTGATGAGGATACTCTGCTGGTGAAGATACTATGGTGATGAGGATACTCTGGTGGTGAGGATACTCTGGTGATGAAGATACTCTTGTGGTGAGGATACTCTGTTGATGAAGATACTCTGGTGACGAGGATAATCTGGTGATAAAATTATTATGGTGATGAGGATACTCTGGTGATGAAGATACTCTGGTGATGAGGATACTCTGGTGGTGAGGATACTGTGGTGATGAAGATACTCTGGTGATGAAGATACTCTGGTGATGTAGATACTCTGGTGATGTAGATACTCTGGTAATGAGGATACTCTGGTGATGAAGATACTCTGGTGATGAGGATACTCTGGTGATGAAGATACTCTGGTGGTGAGGATACTCTGGTGGTGAGGATACTCTGGTGACGAGGATACTCTGGTGATGAAGATACTCTGGTGATGAGGATACTCTGGTGCTGAAGATACTCTGTTGATGAGGATACTCTGGTGAAGAGGATACTCTGTTGATGAGGATCCTCTGGTGATGAGGATACTCTGATGATGTGGATACTCTGGTGATGAGGATCATCTGGTGATGAAGATACTCTGGTGACGAGGATACTCTGGTGATGAAGATACTCTGGTGATGAGGATACTCTGGTGGTGAGGATACTCTGGCAGTGAGGATACTCTGGTGATGAGGATAATCTGGTGATGAAGATACTCTGGTGGTGAGGATACTCTGGTGACGAGGATACTCTGGTGATGAAGATACTCTGGTGATGAGGATACTCTGGCGGTGAGGATACTCTGGTGATGAGGATAATCTGGTGATGAAGATACTCTGGTGGTGAGGATACTCTGGTGACGAGGATACTCTGGTGATGAAGATACTCTGTTGATGAGGATACTCTGGTGATGTAGATACTCTGGTGATGTAGATACTCTGGTAATAAGGATACTCTGGTGATGAAGATACACTGGTGATGAGGATACTCTGGTGATGAAGATACTCTGGTGGTGAGGATACTCTGGTGGTGAGGATACTCTGGTGACGAGGATACTCTGGTGATGAAGATACTCTGGTGATGAGGATACTCTGGTGCTGAAGATACTCTGTTGATGAGGATACTCTGGTGAAGAGGATACTCTGTTGATGAGGATCCTCTGGTGATGAGGATACTCTGATGATGTGGATACTCTGGTGATGAGGATCATCCGGTGATGAAGATACTCTGGTGACGAGGATACTCTGGTGACGAAGATACTCTGGTGATGAGGATACTCTGGTGGTGAGGATACTCTGGCGGTGAGGATACTCTGGTGATGAGGATAATCTGGTGATGAAGATACTCTGGTGGTGAGGATACTCTGGTGACGAGGATACTCTGGTGATGAAGATACTCTGGGGATGAGGATACTCTGGTGACGAGGATACTCTGGTGATGAAGATACTCTGGTGATGAGGATACTCTGGTGGTGAGGATACTCTGGCGGTGAGGATACTCTGGTGATGAGGATAATCTGGTGATGAAGATACTCTGGTGGTGAGGATACTCTGGTGGTGAGGATACTCTGGTGATGATGATACTCTGGTGATGAGGATACTCTGCTGGTGAAGATACTCTGGTGATGAGGATACTCTGCTGGTGAAGATACTCTGGTGATGAGGATACTCTGGTGATGAAGATACTCTGGTGATGAGGATACTCTGGTGATGAAGATACTCTTGTGGTGAGGATACACTGTTGATGAAGATACTCTGGTGATGAGGATACTCTGGTGATGAAGATACTCTGGTGATGAGGATACTCTGTTGATGAAGATACTCTGGTGATTAGGATAATCTGGTGATAAAAGTATTATGGTGATGAGGATAATCTGGTGATGAAGATACTCTGGTGATGAGGATCCTCTGGTGGTGAGGATACTGTGGTGATGAAGATACTCTGGTGATGAAGATACTCTGGTGATGAAGATACTCTGGTGATGTAGATACTCTGGTGATGTAGATACTCTGGTGATGAAGATACTCTGGTGATGAGGATAATCTGGTGATGAAGATACTCTGTTGATGAGGATACTCTGGTGATGAAGATACTCTTGTGGTGAGGATACTCTGTTGATGAAGATACTCTGGTGACGAGGATACTCTGGTGATGAAGATACTCTGGTGATGAGGATACTCTGGTGATGAAGATACTCTGGTGATGAGGATACTCTGTTGATGAGGATACTCTGTTGATGAAGATACTCTGGTGATTAGGATAATCTGGTCATACAAATATTATGGTGATGAGGATACTCTGGTGATGAAGATACTCTGGTGATGAGGATACTCTGGTGATGAAGATACTCTGGTGACGAGGATACTCTGGTGATGAAGATACTATGGTGGTGAGGATACTCTGGTGGTGAGGATACTCTGGTGACGAGGATACTCTGGTGCTGAAGATACTCTGTTGATGAGGATACTCTGGTGAAGAGGATACTCTGTTGATGAGGATACTCTGGTGATGAGGATACTCTGTTGATGAGGATACTCTGTTGATGAAGATACTCTGGTGATGAGGATACTCTGGTGATGAGGATACTCTGTTGATGAAGATACTCTGGTGATGAGGATACTCTGGTGATGAGGATACTCTGGTGACGAGAATACTCTGGTGATGAGGATACTCTGGTGGTGAGGATACTCTGGTGATGAAGATACTCTTGTGGTGAGGATACTCTGTTGATGAAGATACTCTGGTGACGAGGATAATCTGGTGATAAAATTATTATGGTGATGAGGATACTCTGGTGGTGAGGATACTCTGGTGGTGAGGATACTCTGGTGACGAGGATACTCTGGTGATGAAGATACTCTGTTGATGAGGATACTCTGATGAAGAGGATACTCTGCTGAAGAGGATACTCTGGTGGCGAGGATACTCTGGTGAAGAGGATACTCTGGTGGTGAGGATGCTCTGGTGGTGAGGATACTCTGGTGGCGAGGATACTCTGGTGGTGAGGATACTCTGGTGATGATGATACTCTGGTGATGAGGATACTCTGCTGGTGAAGATACTCTGGTGATGAGGATACTCTGGTGATGAAGATACTCTGGTGATGAGGATACTCTGGTGATGAAGATACTCTGGTGATGAGGATACTCTGGTGATGAAGATACTCTTGTGGTGAGGATACACTGTTGATGAAGATACTCTGGTGACGAGGATACTCTGTTGATGAAGATACTCTGGTGATTAGGATAATCTGGTGATAAAAGTATTATGGTGATGAGGATAATCTGGTGATGAAGATACTCTGGTGATGAGGATCCTCTGGTGGTGAGGATACTGTGGTGATGAAGATACTCTGGTGATGAAGATACTCTGGTGATGTAGATACTCTGGTGATGTAGATACTCTGGTGATGTAGATACTCTGGTGATGAGGATACTCTGGTGATGAAGATACTCTGGTGATGAGGATACTCTGGTGATGAAGATACTCTGGTGATGAGGATAATCTGGTGATGAAGATACTCTGTTGATGAGGATACTCTGGTGATGAAGATACTCTTGTGGTGAGGATACTCTGTTGATGAAGATACTCTGGTGAGGAGGATACTCTGGTGATGAAGATACTCTGGTGATGAGGATACTCTGTTGATGAGGATACTCTGTTGATGAAGATACTCTGGTGATGAGGATACTCTGGTGATGAGGATACTCTGTTGATGAAGATACTCTGGTGATGAGGATACTCTGGTGATGAGGATACTCTGGTGACGAGAATACTCTGGTGATGAGGATACTCTGCTGGTGAAGATACTATGGTGATGAGGATACTCTGGTGGTGAGGATACTCTGGTGATGAAGATACTCTTGTGGTGAGGATACTCTGTTGATGAAGATACTCTGGTGACGAGGATAATCTGGTGATAAAATTATTATGGTGATGAGGATACTCTGGTGATGAAGATACTCTGGTGATGAGGATACTCTGGTGGTGAAGATACTCTGGTGATGAGGATACTCTGGTGCTGAAGATACTCTGTTGATGAGGATACTCTGGTGAAGAGGATACTCTGTTGATGAGGATCCTCTGGTGATGAGGATACTCTGGTGATGAAGATACTCTGGTGACGAGGATACTCTGGTGATGAAGATACTATGGTGGTGAGGATACTCTGGTGGTGAGGATACTCTGGTGACGAGGATACTCTGGTGCTGAAGATACTCTGTTGATGAGGATACTCTGGTGAAGAGGATACTCTGTTGATGAGGATACTCTGGTGATGAGGATACTCTGTTGATGAGGATACTCTGTTGATGAAGATACTCTGGTGATGAGGATACTCTGGTGATGAGGATACTCTGTTGATGAAGATACTCTGGTGATGAGGATACTCTGGTGATGAGGATACTCTGGTGACGAGAATACTCTGGTGATGAGGATACTCTGGTGGTGAGGATACTCTGGTGATGAAGATACTCTTGTGGTGAGGATACTCTGTTGATGAAGATACTCTGGTGACGAGGATAATCTGGTGATAAAATTATTATGGTGATGAGGATACTCTGGTGGTGAGGATACTCTGGTGGTGAGGATACTCTGGTGACGAGGATACTCTGGTGATGAAGATACTCTGTTGATGAGGATACTCTGATGAAGAGGATACTCTGCTGAAGAGGATACTCTGGTGGCGAGGATACTCTGGTGAAGAGGATACTCTGGTGGTGAGGATGCTCTGGTGGTGAGGATACTCTGGTGGCGAGGATACTCTGGTGGTGAGGATACTCTGGTGATGATGATACTCTGGTGATGAGGATACTCTGCTGGTGAAGATACTCTGGTGATGAGGATACTCTGGTGATGAAGATACTCTGGTGATGAGGATACTCTGGTGATGAAGATACTCTGGTGATGAGGATACTCTGGTGATGAAGATACTCTTGTGGTGAGGATACACTGTTGATGAAGATACTCTGGTGACGAGGATACTCTGTTGATGAAGATACTCTGGTGATTAGGATAATCTGGTGATAAAAGTATTATGGTGATGAGGATAATCTGGTGATGAAGATACTCTGGTGATGAGGATCCTCTGGTGGTGAGGATACTGTGGTGATGAAGATACTCTGGTGATGAAGATACTCTGGTGATGTAGATACTCTGGTGATGTAGATACTCTGGTGATGTAGATACTCTGGTGATGAGGATACTCTGGTGATGAAGATACTCTGGTGATGAGGATACTCTGGTGATGAAGATACTCTGGTGATGAGGATAATCTGGTGATGAAGATACTCTGTTGATGAGGATACTCTGGTGATGAAGATACTCTTGTGGTGAGGATACTCTGTTGATGAAGATACTCTGGTGAGGAGGATACTCTGGTGATGAAGATACTCTGGTGATGAGGATACTCTGTTGATGAGGATACTCTGTTGATGAAGATACTCTGGTGATGAGGATACTCTGGTGATGAGGATACTCTGTTGATGAAGATACTCTGGTGATGAGGATACTCTGGTGATGAGGATACTCTGGTGACGAGAATACTCTGGTGATGAGGATACTCTGCTGGTGAAGATACTATGGTGATGAGGATACTCTGGTGGTGAGGATACTCTGGTGATGAAGATACTCTTGTGGTGAGGATACTCTGTTGATGAAGATACTCTGGTGACGAGGATAATCTGGTGATAAAATTATTATGGTGATGAGGATACTCTGGTGATGAAGATACTCTGGTGATGAGGATACTCTGGTGGTGAAGATACTCTGGTGATGAGGATACTCTGGTGCTGAAGATACTCTGTTGATGAGGATACTCTGGTGAAGAGGATACTCTGTTGATGAGGATCCTCTGGTGATGAGGATACTCTGATGATGTGGATACTCTGGTGATGAGGATCATCTGGTGATGAAGATACTCTGGTGACGAGGATACTCTGGTGACGAAGATACTCTGGTGATGAGGATACTCTGGTGGTGAGGATACTCTGGCGGTGAGGATACTCTGGTGATGAGGATACTCTGGTGATGAAGATACTCTGGTGGTGAGGATACTCTGGTGACGAGGATACTCTGGTGATGAAGATACTCTGGGGATGAGGATACTCTGGTGACGAGGATACTCTGGTGATGAAGATACTCTGGTGATGAGGATACTCTGGTGGTGAGGATACTCTGGCGGTGAGGATACTCTGGTGATGAGGATAATCTGGTGATGAAGATACTCTGGTGGTGAGGATACTCTGGTGGTGAGGATACTCTGGTGATGATGATACTCTGGTGATGAGGATACTCTGCTGGTGAAGATACTCTGGTGATGAGGATACTCTGGTGATGAAGATACTCTGGTGATGAGGATACTCTGGTGATGAAGATACTCTTGTGGTGAGGATACACTGTTGATGAAGATACTCTGGTGATGAGGATACTCTGGTGATGAAGATACTCTGGTGATGAGGATACTCTGTTGATGAAGATACTCTGGTGATTAGGATAATCTGGTGATAAAAGTATTATGGTGATGAGGATAATCTGGTGATGAAGATACTCTGGTGATGAGGATACTGTGGTGATGAAGATACTCTGGTGATGAAGATACTCTGGTGATGAAGATACTCTGGTGATGTAGATACTCTGGTGATGTAGATACTCTGGTGATGTAGATACTCTGGTGATAAGGATACTCTGGTGATGAAGATACTCTGGTGATGAGGATACTCTGGTGATGAAGATACTCTGGTGATGAGGATAATCTGGTGATGAAGATACTCTGTTGATGAGGATACTCTGGTGATGAAGATACTCTTGTGGTGAGGATACTCTGTTGATGAAGATACTCTGGTGACGAGGATACTCTGGTGATGAAGATACTCTGGTGATGAGGATACTCTGGTGATGAAGATACTCTGGTGATGAGGATACTCTGTTGATGAGGATACTCTGTTGATGAAGATACTCTGGTGATTAGGATAATCTGGTCATACAAATATTATGGTGATGAGGATACTCTGGTGATGAAGATACTCTGGTGATGAGGATACTCTGGTGATGAAGATACTCTGGTGACGAGGATACTCTGGTGATGAAGATACTATGGTGGTGAGGATACTCTGGTGGTGAGGATACTCTGGTGACGAGGATACTCTGGTGCTGAAGATACTCTGTTGATGAGGATACTCTGGTGAAGAGGATACTCTGTTGATGAGGATACTCTGGTGATGAGGATACTCTGTTGATGAGGATACTCTGTTGATGAAGATACTCTGGTGATGAGGATACTCTGGTGATGAGGATACTCTGTTGATGAAGATACTCTGGTGATGAGGATACTCTGGTGATGAGGATACTCTGGTGACGAGAATACTCTGGTGATGAGGATACTCTGGTGGTGAGGATACTCTGGTGATGAAGATACTCTTGTGGTGAGGATACTCTGTTGATGAAGATACTCTGGTGACGAGGATAATCTGGTGATAAAATTATTATGGTGATGAGGATACTCTGGTGGTGAGGATACTGTGGTGATGAAGATACTCTGGTGATGAAGATACTCTGGTGATGTAGATACTCTGGTGATGTAGATACTCTGGTAATGAGGATACTCTGGTGATGAAGATACTCTGGTGATGAGGATACTCTGGTGATGAAGATACTCTGGTGGTGAGGATACTCTGGTGGTGAGGATACTCTGGTGACGAGGATACTCTGGTGATGTAGATACTCTGGTGATGAGGATACTCTGGTGCTGAAGATACTCTGTTGATGAGGATACTCTGGTGAAGAGGATACTCTGTTGATGAGGATCCTCTGGTGATGAGGATACTCTGATGATGTGGATACTCTGGTGATGAGGATCATCTGGTGATGAAGATACTCTGGTGACGAGGATACTCTGGTGATGAAGATACTCTGGTGATGAGGATACACTGGTGGTGAGGATACTCTGGCGGTGAGGATACTCTGGTGATGAGGATAATCTGGTGATGAAGATACTCTGGTGGTGAGGATACTCTGGTGACGAGGATACTCTGGTGATGAAGATACTCTGGTGATGAGGATACTCTGGCGGTGAGGATACTCTGGTGATGAGGATAATCTGGTGATGAAGATACTCTGGTGGTGAGGATACTCTGGTGACGAGGATACTCTGGTGATGAAGATACTCTGTTGATGAGGATACTCTGGTGATGTAGATACTCTGGTGATGTAGATACTCTGGTAATGAGGATACTCTGGTGATGAAGATACACTGGTGATGACGATACTCTGGTGATGAAGATACTCTGGTCGTGAGGATACTCTGGTGGTGAGGATACTCTGGTGACGAGGATACTCTGGTGATGAAGATACTCTGGTGATGAGGATACTCTGGTGCTGAAGATACTCTGTTGATGAGGATACTCTGGTGAAGAGGATACTCTGTTGATGAGGATCCTCTGGTGATGAGGATACTCTGATGATGTGGATACTCTGGTGATGAGGATCATCTGGTGATGAAGATACTCTGGTGACGAGGATACTCTGGTGATGAAGATACTCTGGTGATGAGGATACTCTGGTGGTGAGGATACTCTGGCGGTGAGGATACTCTGGTGATGAGGATAATCTGGTGATGAAGATACTCTGGTGGTGAGGATACTCTGGTGACGAGAATACTCTGGTGATGAAGATACTCTGGTGATGAGGATACTCTGGTGACGAGGATACTCTGGTGATGAAGATACTCTGGTGATGAGGATACTCTGGTGGTGAGGATACTCTGGCGGTGAGGATACTCTGGTGATGAGGATAATCTGGTGATGAAGATACTCTGGTGGTGAGGATACTCTGGTGACGAGGATACTCTGGTGATGAAGATACTCTGGTGATGAGGATACTCTGGCGGTGAGGATACTCTGGTGATGAGGATAATCTGGTGATGAGGATCATGTGGTGATGAAGATACTCTGGTGACGAGGATACTCTGGTGATGAAGATACTCTGGTGATGAGGATACTCTGGTGGTGAGGATACTCTGGCGGTGAGCATACTCTGGTGATGAGGATAATCTGGTGATGAAGATACTCTGGTGGTGAGGATACTCTGTTGATGAAGATACTCTGGTGACGAGGATACTCTGGTGATGAAGATACTCTGGTGATGAGGATACTCTGTTGATGAGGATACTCTGTTGATGAAGATACTCTGGTGATTAGGATAATCTGGTCATACAAATATTATGGTGATGAGGATACTCTGGTGATGAAGATACTCTGGTGATGAGGATACTCTGGTGATGAAGATACTCTGGTGACGAGGATACTCTGGTGATGAAGATACTATGGTGGTGAGGATACTCTGGTGGTGAGGATACTCTGGTGACGAGGATACTCTGGTGCTGAAGATACTCTGTTGATGAGGATACTCTGGTGAAGAGGATACTCTGTTGATGAGGATACTCTGGTGATGAGGATACTCTGTTGATGAAGATACTCTGGTGATGAGGATACTCTGGTGATGAGGATACTCTGTTGATGAAGATACTCTGGTGATGAGGATACTCTGGTGATGAGGATACTCTGGTGACGAGAATACTCTGGTGATGAGGATACTCTGCTGGTGAAGATACTATGGTGATGAGGATACTCTGGTGGTGAGGATACTCTGGTGATGAAGATACTCTTGTGGTGAGGATACTCTGTTGATGAAGATACTCTGGTGACGAGGATAATCTGGTGATAAAATTATTATGGTGATGAGGATACTCTGGTGATGAAGATACTCTGGTGATGAGGATACTCTGGTGGTGAGGATACTGTGGTGATGAAGATACTCTGGTGATGAAGATACTCTGGTGATGTAGATACTCTGGTGATGTAGATACTCTGGTAATGAGGATACTCTGGTGATGAAGATACTCTGGTGATGAGGATACTCTGGTGATGAAGATATTCTGGTGGTGAGGATACTCTGGTGGTGAGGATACTCTGGTGACGAGGATACTCTGGTGATGAAGATACTCTGGTGATGAGGATACTCTGGTGCTGAAGATACTCTGTTGATGAGGATACTCTGGTGAAGAGGATACTCTGTTAATGAGGATACTCTGGTGAAGAGGATACTCTGTTGATGAGGATCCTCTGGTGATGAGGATACTCTGATGATGTGGATACTCTGGTGATGAGGATCATCTGGTGATGAAGATACTCTGGTGACGAGGATACTCTGGTGATGAAGATACTCTGGTGATGAGGATACTCTGGTGGTGAGGATACTCTGGCGGTGAGGATACTCTGGTGATGAGGATAATCTGGTGATGAAGATACTCTGGTGGTGAGGATACTCTGGTGACGAGGATACTCTGGTGATGAAGATACTCTGGTGATGAGGATACTCTGGCGGTGAGGATACTCTGGTGATGAGGATAATCTGGTGATGAAGATACTCTGGTGGTGAGGATACTCTGGTGACGAGGATACTCTGGTGATGAAGATACTCTGTTGATGAGGATACTCTGGTGATGTAGATACTCTGGTGATGTAGATACTCTGGTAATGAGGATACTCTGGTGATGAAGATACACTGGTGGTGAGGATACTCTGGTGACGAGGATACTCTGGTGATGAAGATACTCTGGTGATGAGGATACTCTGGTGCTGAAGATACTCTGTTGATGAGGATACTCTGGTGAAGAGGATACTCTGTTGATGAGGATCCTCTGGTGATGAGGATACTCTGGTGACGAGGATACTCTGGTGATGAAGATACTCTGGTGATGAGGATACTCTGGTGGTGAGGATACTCTGGCGTGAGGATACTCTGGTGATGAGGATAATCTGGTGGTGAAGATACTCTGGTGGTGAGGATACTCTGGTGACGAGGATACTCTGGTGATGAAGATACTCTGGTGATGAGGATACTCTGGCGGTGAGGATACTCTGGTGATGAGGATCATCTGGTGATGAAGATACTCTGGTGACGAGGATACTCTGGTGATGAAGATACTCTGGTGATGAGGATACTCTGGTGGTGAGGATACTCTGGCGGTGAGGATACTCTGGTGATGAGGATAATCTGGTGATGAAGATACTCTGGTGGTGAGGATACTCTGGTGACGAGGATACTCTGGTGATGAAGATACTCTGGTGATGAGGATACTCTGGCGGTGAGGATACTCTGGTGATGAGGATAATCTGGTGATGAAGATACTCTGGTGGTGAGGATACTCTGGTGACGAGGATACTCTGGTGATGAAGATACTCTGTTGATGAGGATACTCTGGTGATGTAGATACTCTGGTGATGTAGATACTCTGGTAATGAGGATACTCTGGTGATGAAGATACACTGGTGGTGAGGATACTCTGGTGACGAGGATACTCTGGTGATGAAGATACTCTGGTGATGAGGATACTCTGGTGCTGAAGATACTCTGTTGATGAGGATACTCTGGTGAAGAGGATACTCTGTTGATGAGGATCCTCTGGTGATGAGGATACTCTGGTGACGAGGATACTCTGGTGATGAAGATACTCTGGTGATGAGGATACTCTGGTGGTGAGGATACTCTGGCGTGAGGATACTCTGGTGATGAGGATAATCTGGTGATGAAGATACTCTGGTGGTGAGGATACTCTGGTGACGAGGATACTCTGGTGATGAAGATACTCTGGTGATGAGGATACTCTGGCGGTGAGGATACTCTGGTGATGAGGATAATCTGGTGATGAGGATCATCTGGTGATGAAGATACTCTGGTGACGAGGATACTCTGGTGATGAAGATACTCTGCTGATGAGGATACTCTGGTGGTGAGGATACTCTGGCGGTGAGGATACTCTGGTGATGAGGATAATCTGGTGATGAAGATACTCTGGTGGTGAGGATACTCTGGTGACGAGGATACTCTGGTGATGAAGATACTCTGGTGATGAGGATACTCTGGCGGTGAGGATACTCTGGTGATGAGGATAATCTGGTGATGAAGATACTCTGGTGGTGAGGATACTCTGGTGACGAGGATACTCTGGTGATGAAGATACTCTGTTGATGAGGATACTCTGGTGATGAAGATACTCTTGTGGTGAGGATACTCTGGTGATGAAGATACTCTGGTGATGAGGATACTCTGGTGGTGAGGATACTCTGGTGACGAGGATACTCTGGTGACGAGGATACTCTGTTGATGAGGATAATCTGGTGATGAAGATACTCTGGTGATGATGATACTCTGGTGATGAGGATACTCTGGTGATGAATATACTCTGGTGATGAGGATACTCTGCTGGTGAAGATACTCTGGTGACGAGGATACTCTGGTGATGAAGATACTCTGGTGATGAGGATACTCTGGTGATGAAGATACTCTGGTGATGAGGATACTCTGTTGATGAGGATACTCTGTTGATGAAGATACTCTGGTGATTAGGATAATCTGGTCATACAAATATTATGGTGATGAGGATACTCTGGTGATGAAGATACTCTGGTGATGAGGATACTCTGGTGATGAAGATACTCTGGTGACGAGGATACTCTGGTGATGAAGATACTATGGTGGTGAGGATACTCTGGTGGTGAGGATACTCTGGTGACGAGGATACTCTGGTGCTGAAGATACTCTGTTGATGAGGATACTCTGGTGAAGAGGATACTCTGTTGATGAGGATACTCTGGTGATGAGGATACTCTGTTGATGAGGATACTCTGTTGATGAAGATACTCTGGTGATGAGGATACTCTGGTGATGAGGATACTCTGTTGATGAAGATACTCTGGTGATGAGGATACTCTGGTGATGAGGATACTCTGGTGACGAGAATACTCTGGTGATGAGGATACTCTGGTGGTGAGGATACTCTGGTGATGAAGATACTCTTGTGGTGAGGATGCTCTGTTGATGAAGATACTCTGGTGACGAGGATAATCTGGTGATAAAATTATTATGGTGATGAGGATACTCTGGTGGTGAGGATACTGTGGTGATGAAGATACTCTGGTGATGAAGATACTCTGGTGATGTAGATACTCTGGTGATGTAGATACTCTGGTAATGAGGATACTCTGGTGATGAAGATACTCTGGTGATGAGGATACTCTGGTGATGAAGATACTCTGGTGGTGAGGATACTCTGGTGGTGAGGATACTCTGGTGACGAGGATACTCTGGTGATGTAGATACTCTGGTGATGAGGATACTCTGGTGCTGAAGATACTCTGTTGATGAGGATACTCTGGTGAAGAGGATACTCTGTTGATGAGGATCCTCTGGTGATGAGGATACTCTGATGATGTGGATACTCTGGTGATGAGGATCATCTGGTGATGAAGATACTCTGGTGACGAGGATACTCTGGTGATGAAGATACTCTGGTGATGAGGATACACTGGTGGTGAGGATACTCTGGCGGTGAGGATACTCTGGTGATGAGGATAATCTGGTGATGAAGATACTCTGGTGGTGAGGATACTCTGGTGACGAGGATACTCTGGTGATGAAGATACTCTGGTGATGAGGATACTCTGGCGGTGAGGATACTCTGGTGATGAGGATAATCTGGTGATGAAGATACTCTGGTGGTGAGGATACTCTGGTGACGAGGATACTCTGGTGATGAAGATACTCTGTTGATGAGGATACTCTGGTGATGTAGATACTCTGGTGATGTAGATACTCTGGTAATGAGGATACTCTGGTGATGAAGATACACTGGTGATGACGATACTCTGGTGATGAAGATACTCTGGTCGTGAGGATACTCTGGTGGTGAGGATACTCTGGTGACGAGGATACTCTGGTGATGAAGATACTCTGGTGATGAGGATAATCTGGTGGTGAAGATACTCTGGTGGTGAGGATACTCTGGTGACGAGGATACTCTGGTGATGAAGATACTCTGGTGATGAGGATACTCTGGCGGTGAGGATACTCTGGTGATGAGGATAATCTGGTGATGAGGATCATCTGGTGATGAAGATACTCTGGTGACGAGGATACTCTGGTGATGAAGATACTCTGGTGATGAGGATACTCTGGTGGTGAGGATACTCTGGCGGTGAGGATACTCTGGTGATGAGGATAATCTGGTGATGAAGATACTCTGGTGGTGAGGATACTCTGGTGACGAGGATACTCTGGTGATGAAGATACTCTGGTGATGAGGATACTCTGGCGGTGAGGATACTCTGGTGATGAGGATAATCTGGTGATGAAGATACTCTGGTGGTGAGGATACTCTGGTGACGAGGATACTCTGTTGATGAGGATACTCTGTTGATGAAGATACTCTGGTGATGAGGATACTCTGGTGATGAGGATACTCTGTTGATGAAGATACTCTGGTGATGAGGATACTCTGGTGATGAGGATACTCTGGTGATGAGGATACTCTGGTGATGAATATACTCTGGTGATGAGGATACTCTGCTGGTGAAGATACTCTGGTGACGAGGATACTCTGGTGACGAGGATACTCTGTTGATGAAGATACTCTGGTGATTAGGTTAATCTGGTCAAAAAAATATTATGGTGATGAGGATACTCTGGTGATGAAGATACTCTGGTGATGAGGATACTCTGGTGATGAGGATACTCTGGTGATGAAGATACTCTGTTGATGAGGATACTCTGGTGGTGAGGATACTCTGGTGGTGAGGATACTCTGGTGATGAGGATACTCTGGTGATGAAGATACTCTGGTGATTTGGATACTCTGGTGGTGAGGATACTGTGGTGATGAAGATACTCTGGTGATGAAGATACTCTGGTGATGAGGATACTCTGGTGCTGAAGATACTCTGTTGATGAGGATACTCTGGTGAAGAGGATACTCTGTTGATGAGGATCCTCTGGTGATGAGGATACTCTGATGATGTGGATACTCTGGTGATGAAGATACTCTGGTGATGAGGATACTCTGGCGGTGAGGATACTCTGGTGATGAGGATAATCTGGTGATGAGGATCATCTGGTGATGAAGATACTCTGGTGACGAGGATACTCTGGTGATGAAGATACTCTGGTGATGAGGATACTCTGGTGGTGAGGATACTCTGGCGGTGAGGATACTCTGGTGATGAGGATAATCTGGTGATGAAGATACTCTGGTGGTGAGGATACTCTGGTGACGAGGATACTCTGGTGATGAAGATACTCTGGTGATGAGGATACTCTGGCGGTGAGGATACTCTGGTGATGAGGATAATCTGGTGATGAAGATACTCTGGTGGTGAGGATACTCTGGTGACGAGGATACTCTGGTGATGAAGATACTCTGTTGATGAGGATACTCTGGTGAAGAAGATACTCTTGTGGTGAGGATACTCTGGTTATGAAGATACTCTGGTGATGAGGATACTCTGGTGGTGAGGATACTCTGGTGACGAGGATACTCTGGTGACGAGGATACTCTGTTGATGAGGATAATCTGGTGATGAAGATACTCTGGTGATGATGATACTCTGGTGATGAGGATACTCTGGTGATGAATATACTCTGGTGATGAGGATACTCTGCTGGTGAAGATACTCTGGTGATGAGGATACTCTGGTGACGAGGATACTCTGTTGATGAAGATACTCTGGTGATTAGGTTAATCTGGTCAAAAAAATATTATGGTGATGAGGATACTCTGGTGATGAAGATACTCTGGTGATGAGGATACTCTGGTGATGAGGATACTCTGGTGATGAAGATACTCTGTTGATGAGGATACTCTGGTGGTGAGGATACTCTGGTGGTGAGGATACTCTGGTGATGAGGATACTCTGGTGATGAAGATACTCTGGTGATGAGGATACTCTGGTGGTGAGGATACTCTGGTGGTGAGGATACTGTGGTGATGAAGATACTCTGGTGATGAAGATACTCTGGTGGTGAGGATACTCTGGTGATGAAGATACTCTGGTGATGAGGATACTCTGGTGGTGAGGATACTCTGGTGACGAGGATACTCTGGTGACGAGGATACTCTGTTGATGAGGATAATCTGGTGATGAAGATACTCTGGTGATGATGATACTCTGGTGATGAGGATACTCTGGTGATGAATATACTCTGGTGATGAGGATACTCTGCTGGTGAAGATACTCTGGTGATGAGGATACTCTGGTGACGAGGATACTCTGTTGATGAAGATACTCTGGTGATTAGGTTAATCTGGTCAAAAAAATATTATGGTGATGAGGATACTCTGGTGATGAAGATACTCTGGTGATGAGGATACTCTGGTGATGAGGATACTCTGGTGATGAAGATACTCTGTTGATGAGGATACTCTGGTGGTGAGGATACTCTGGTGGTGAGGATACTCTGGTGATGAGGATACTCTGGTGATGAAGATACTCTGGTGATGAGGATACTCTGGTGGTGAGGATACTCTGGTGGTGAGGATACTGTGGTGATGAAGATACTCTGGTGATGAAGATACTCTGGTGATGAGGATACTCTGGTGCTGAAGATACTCTGTTGATGAGGATACTCTGGTGAAGAGGATACTCTGTTGATGAGGATCCTCTGGTGATGAGGATACTCTGATGATGTGGATACTCTGGTGATGAGGATCATCTGGTGATGAAGATACTCTGTTGATGAGGATACTCTGGTGGTGAGGATACTCTGGTGGTGAGGATACTCTGGTGATGAGGATACTCTGGTGATGAAGATACTCTGGTGATGAGGATACTCTGGTGGTGAGGATACTGTGGTGATGAAGATACTCTGGTGATGAAGATACTCTGATGATGTGGATACTCTGGTGATGAGGATCATCTGGTGATGAAGATACTCTGGTGACGAGGATACTCTGGTGATGAAGATACTCTGGTGATGAGGATACTCTGGTGGTGAGGATACTCTGGTGACGCGGATACTCTGGTGATGAAGATACTCTGGTGATGAGGATACTCTGGCGGTGAGGATACTCTGGTGATGAGGATAATCTGGTGATGAAGATACTCTGGTGGTGAGGATACTCTGGTGACGAGGATACTCTGGTGATGAAGATACTCTGTTGATGAGGATACTCTGGTGATGAAGATACTCTTGTGGTGAGGATACTCTGGTGATGAAGATACTCTGGTGATGAGGATACCCTGGTGGTGAGGATACTCTGGTGACGAGGATACTCTGGTGACGAGGATACTCTGTTGATGAGGATAATCTGGTGATGAAGATACTCTGGTGATGATGATACTCTGGTGATGAGGATACTCTGGTGATGAATATACTCTGGTGATGAGGATACTCTGCTGGTGAAGATACTCTGGTGATGAGGATACTCTGGTGACGAGGATACTCTGTTGATGAAGATACTCTGGTGATTAGGATAATCTGGTCAAAAAAATATTATGGTGATGAGGATACTCTGGTGATGAAGATACTCTGTTGATGAGGATACTCTGGTGGTGAGGATACTCTGGTGATGAGGATACTCTGGTGGTGAGGATACTCTGGTGATGAGGATACTCTGGTGGCGAGGATACTCTGGTGGTGAGGATACTCTGGTGATGAGGATACTCTGGTGGTGAGGATACTCTGGTGATGAGGATACTCTGGTGGTGAGGATACTATGGTGATGAGGATACTCTGGTGGTGAGGATACTCTGGTGATGAAGATACTCTTGTGGTGAGGATACTCTGTTGATGAAGATACTCTGGTGACGAGGATAATCTGGTGATAAAATTATTATGGTGATGAGGATACTCTGGTGATGAAGATACTCTGGTGATGAGGATACTCTGGTGGTGAGGATACTGTGGTGATGAAGATACTCTGGTGATGAAGATACTCTGGTGATGTAGATACTCTGGTGATGTAGATACTCTGGTAATGAGGATACTCTGGTGATGAAGATACTCTGGTGATGAGGATACTCTGGTGATGAAGATACTCTGGTGGTGAGGATACTCTGGTGACGAGGATACTCTGGTGATGAAGATACTCTGGTGATGAGGATACTCTGGTGCTGAAGATATTCTGTTGATGAGGATACTCTGGTGAAGAGGATACTCTGTTGATGAGGATCCTCTGGTGATGAGGATACTCTGATGATGTGGATACTCTGGTGATGAGGATCATCTGGTGATGAAGATACTCTGGTGACGAGGATACTCTGGTGATGAAGATACTCTGGTGATGAGGATACTCTGGTGGTGAGGATACTCTGGCGGTGAGGATACTCTGGTGATGAGGATAATCTGGTGATGAAGATACTCTGGTGGTGAGGATACTCTGGTGACGAGGATACTCTGGTGATGAAGATACTCTGGTGATGAGGATACTCTGGCGGTGAGGATACTCTGGTGATGAGGATAATCTGGTGATGAAGATACTCTGGTGGTGAGGATACTCTGGTGACGAGGATACTCTGGTGATGAAGATACTCTGTTGATGAGGATACTCTGGTGATGTAGATACTCTGGTGATGTAGATACTCTGGTAATGAGGATACTCTGGTGATGAAGATACACTGGTGGTGAGGATACTCTGGTGACGAGGATACTCTGGTGATGAAGATACTCTGGTGATGAGGATACTCTGGTGCTGAAGATACTCTGTTGATGAGGATACTCTGGTGAAGAGGATACTCTGTTGATGAGGATCCTCTGGTGATGAGGATACTCTGGTGACGAGGATACTCTGGTGATGAAGATACTCTGGTGATGAGGATACTCTGGTGGTGAGGATACTCTGCCGTGAGGATACTCTGGTGATGAGGATAATCTGGTGATGAAGATACTCTGGTGGTGAGGATACTCTGGTGACGAGGATACTCTGGTGATGAAGATACTCTGGTGATGAGGATACTCTGGCGGTGAGGATACTCTGGTGATGAGGATAATCTGGTGATGAGGATCATCTGGTGATGAAGATACTCTGGTGACGAGGATACTCTGGTGATGAAGATACTCTGGTGATGAGGATACTCTGGTGGTGAGGATACTCTGGCGGTGAGGATACTCTGGTGATGAGGATAATCTGGTGATGAAGATACTCTGGTGGTGAGGATACTCTGGTGACGAGGATACTCTGGTGATGAAGATACTCTGGTGATGAGGATACTCTGGCGGTGAGGATACTCTGGTGATGAGGATAATCTGGTGATGAAGATACTCTGGTGGTGAGGATACTCTGGTGACGAGGATACTCTGGTGATGAAGATACTCTGTTGATGAGGATAATCTGGTGATGATGATACTCTGGTGATGAGGATACTCTGGTGATGAATATACTCTGGTGATGAGGATACTCTGCTGGTGAAGATACTCTGGTGATGAGGATACTCTGGTGACGAGGATACTCTGTTGATGAAGATACTCTGGTGATTAGGATAATCTGGTCAAAAAAATATTATGGTGATGAGGATACTCTGGTGATGAAGATACTCTGTTGATGAGGATACTCTGGTGGTGAGGATACTCTGGTGATGAGGATACTCTGGTGGTGAGGATACTCTGGTGATGAGGATACTCTGGTGGCGAGGATACTCTGGTGGTGAGGATACTCTGGTGATGAGGATACTCTGGTGGTGAGGATACTCTGGTGATGAGGATACTCTGGTGGTGAGGATACTATGGTGATGAGGATACTCTGGTGGTGAGGATACTCTGGTGATGAAGATACTCTTGTGGTGAGGATACTCTGTTGATGAAGATACTCTGGTGACGAGGATAATCTGGTGATAAAATTATTATGGTGATGAGGATACTCTGGTGATGAAGATACTCTGGTGATGAGGATACTCTGGTGGTGAGGATACTGTGGTGATGAAGATACTCTGGTGATGAAGATACTCTGGTGATGTAGATACTCTGGTGATGTAGATACTCTGGTAATGAGGATACTCTGGTGATGAAGATACTCTGGTGATGAGGATACTCTGGTGATGAAGATACTCTGGTGGTGAGGATACTCTGGTGGTGAGGATACTCTGGTGACGAGGATACTCTGGTGATGAAGATACTCTGGTGATGAGGATACTCTGGTGCTGAAGATACTCTGTTGATGAGGATACTCTGGTGAAGAGGATACTCTGTTGATGAGGATCCTCTGGTGATGAGGATACTCTGATGATGTGGATACTCTGGTGATGAGGATCATCTGGTGATGAAGATACTCTGGTGACGAGGATACTCTGGTGATGAAGATACTCTGGTGATGAGGATACTCTGGTGGTGAGGATACTCTGGCGGTGAGGATACTCTGGTGATGAGGATAATCTGGTGATGAAGATACTCTGGTGGTGAGGATACTCTGGTGACGAGGATACTCTGGTGATGAAGATACTCTGTTGATGAGGATACTCTGGTGATGTAGATACTCTGGTGATGTAGATACTCTGGTAATGAGGATACTCTGGTGATGAAGATACACTGGTGGTGAGGATACTCTGGTGACGAGGATACTCTGGTGATGAAGATACTCTGGTGATGAGGATACTCTGGTGCTGAAGATACTCTGTTGATGAGGATACTCTGGTGAAGAGGATACTCTGTTGATGAGGATCCTCTGGTGATGAGGATACTCTGGTGACGAGGATACTCTGGTGATGAAGATACTCTGGTGATGAGGATACTCTGGTGGTGAGGATACTCTGGCGTGAGGATACTCTGGTGATGAGGATAATCTGGTGATGAAGATACTCTGGTGGTGAGGATACTCTGGCGGTGAGGATACTCTGGTGATGAGGATAATCTGGTGATGAGGATCATCTGGTGATGAAGATACTCTGGTGACGAGGATACTCTGGTGATGAAGATACTCTGGTGATGAGGATACTCTGGTGGTGAGGATACTCTGGCGGTGAGCATACTCTGGTGATGAGGATAATCTGGTGATGAAGATACTCTGGTGGTGAGGATACTCTGGTGACGAGGATACTCTGGTGATGAAGATACTCTGGTGATGAGGATACTCTGGCGGTGAGGATACTCTGGTGATGAGGATAATCTGGTGATGAAGATACTCTGGTGGTGAGGATACTCTGGTGACGAGGATACTCTGGTGATGAAGATACTCTGTTGATGAGGATACTGTGGTGATGAAGATACTCTTGTGGTGAGGATACTCTGGTGATGAAGATACTCTGGTGATGAGGATACTCTGGTGGTGAGGATACTCTGGTGACGAGGATACTCTGCTGGTGAAGATACTCTGGTGATGAGGATACTCTGGTGACGAGGATACTCTGTTGATGAAGATACTCTGGTGATTAGGTTAATCTGGTCAAAAAAATATTATGGTGATGAGGATACTCTGGTGATGAAGATACTCTGGTGATGAGGATACTCTGGTGATGAGGATACTCTGGTGATGAAGATACTCTGTTGATGAGGATACTCTGGTGGTGAGGATACTCTGGTGGTGAGGATACTCTGGTGATGAGGATACTCTGGTGATGAAGATACTCTGGTGATGAGGATACTCTGGTGGTGAGGATACTGTGGTGATGAAGATACTCTGGTGATGAAGATACTCTGGTGATGAGGATACTCTGGTGCTGAAGATACTCTGTTGATGAGGATCCTCTGGTGATGAGGATACTCTGATGATGTGGATACTCTGGTGATGAGGATCATCTGGTGATGAAGATACTCTGGTGACGAGGATACTCTGGTGATGAAGATACTCTGGTGATGAGGATACTCTGTTGATGAGGATCCTCTGGTGATGAGGATACTCTGATGATGTGGATACTCTGATGATGAGGTTCATCTGGTGATGAAGATACTCTGGTGATGAGGATACTCTGGTGATGAGGATACTCTGGTGATGAAGATACTCTGTTGATGAGGATACTCTGGTGGTGAGGATACTCTGGTGACGAGGATACTCTGGTGATGAAGATACTCTGGTGATGAGGATACTCTGGTGGTGAGGATACTCTGGTGACGAGGATACTCTGGTGCTGAAGATACTCTGTTGATGAGGATACTCTGGTGAAGAGGATACTCTGTTGATGAGGATACTCTGGTGATGAGGATACTCTGTTGATGAACATACTCTGCTGATGAGGATACTCTGTTGATGAAGATACTCTGGTGATGAGGATACTCTGGTGATGAGGATACTCTGGTGATGAGAATACTCTGGTGATGAGGATACTCTGCTGGTGAAGATACTCTGGTGATGAATATACTCTGGTGATGAGGATACTCTGCTGGTGAAGATACTCTGGTGATGAGGATACTCTGGTGACGAGGATACTCTGTTGATGAAGATACTCTGGTGATTAGGATAATCTGGTCAAAAAAATATTATGGTGATGAGGATAGTCTGGTGATGAAGATACTCTGGTGATGAGGATACTCTGGTGATGAAGATACTCTGTTGATGAGGATACTCTGGTGGTGAGGATACTCTGGTGACGAGGATACTCTGGTGATGAACATACTCTGGTGATGTAGATACTCTGGTGATGTAGATACTCTGGTGATGAGGATACTCTGGTGATGATGATACTCTGGTGATGAGGATACTCTGGTGATGAAGATACTCTGTTGATGAGGATACTCTGGTGAAGAGGATACTCTGTTGATGAGGATCCTCTGGTGAAGAGGATACTCTGTTGATGAGGATCCTCTGGTGATGAGGATACTCTGATGATGTGGATACTCTGATGATGAGGTTCATCTGGTGATGAAGATACTCTGGTGATGAGGATACTCTGGTGATGAGGATACTCTGGTGATGAAGATACTCTGGTGATGAGGATACTCTGGTGGTGAGGATACTGTGGTGATGAAGATACTCTGGTGATGAAGATACTCTGGTGATGTAGATACTCTGGTGATGAGGATACTCTGGTGATGAATATACTCTGGTGATGAGGATACTCTGGTGATAAAGATACTCTGGTGATGAGGATACTCTGGTGACGAGGATACTCTGGTGATGAAGATACTCTGTTGATGAGGATACTCTGGTGATGAAGATACTCTTGTGGTGAGGATACTCTGTTGATGAAGATAATCTGGTGATGAGGATACTCTGGTGATGAGGATACTCTGGTGATGAAGATACTCTGTTGATGAGAATACTCTGGTGGTGAGGATACTCTGGTGACGAGGATACTCTGGTGATGAAGATACTCTGGTGATGAGGATACTCTGGTGGTGAGGATACTCTGGTGACGAGGATACTCTGGTGCTGAAGATACTCTGTTGATGAGGATACTCTGGTGATGAGTATACTCTGCTGGTGAAGATACTCTGGTGATGAGGATACTCTGGTGGTGAGGATACTCTGGTGATGAAGATACTCTTGTGGTGAGGATACTCTGTTGATGAAGATACTCTGGTGACGAGGATACTCTGGTGATGAAGATACTCTGGTGACGAGGATACTCTGGTGATGAAGATACTCTGTTGATGAAGATACTCTGTTGATGAAGATACTCTGGTGATTAGGATAATCTGGTGATAAAATTATTATGGTGATGAGGATACTCTGGTGATGAAGATACTCTGGTGATGAGGATACTCTGGTGGTGAGGATACTGTGGTGATGAAGATACTCTGGTGATGAAGATACTCTGGTGATGAGGATACTCTGGTGAAGAGGATACTCTGTTGATGAGGACCCTCTGGTGATGAGGATACTCTGATGATGTGGATACTCTGATGATGAGGTTCATCTGGTGATGAAGATACTCTGGTGATGAGGATACTCTGGTGATGAAGATACTCTGTTGATGAGGATACTCTGGTGGTGAGGATACTCTGGTGACGAGGATACTCTGGTGATGAAGATACTCTGGTGATGAGGATACTCTGGTGGTGAGGATACTCTGGTGACGAGGATACTCTGGTGCTGAAGATACTCTGTTGATGAGGATACTCTGGTGAAGAGGATACTCTGTTGATGAGGATACTCTGGTGATGAGGATACTCTGTTGATGAACATACTCTGGTGATGAGGATACTCTGTTGATGAAGATACTCTGGTGATGAGGATACTCTGGTGATGAGGATACTCTGGTGACGAGAATACTCTGGTGATGAGGATACTCTGCTGGTGAAGATACTCTGGTGATGAGGATACTCTGATGATGTGGATACTCTGATGATGAGGTTCATCTGGTGATGAAGATACTCTGGTGATGAGGATACTCTGGTGATGAGGATACTCTGGTGATGAAGATACTCTGGTGATGAGGATACTCTGGTGGTGAGGATACTGTGGTGATGAAGATACTCTGGTGATGAAGATACTCTGGTGATGTAGATACTCTGGTGATGAGGATACTCTGGTGATGAATATACTCTGGTGATGAGGATACTCTGGTGATAAAGATACTCTGGTGATGAGGATACTCTGGTGACGAGGATACTCTGGTGATGAAGATACTCTGTTGATGAGGATACTCTGGTGATGAAGATACTCTTGTGGTGAGGATACTCTGTTGATGAAGATAATCTGGTGATGAGGATACTCTGGTGATGAGGATACTCTGGTGATGAAGATACTCTGTTGATGAGAATACTCTGGTGGTGAGGATACTCTGGTGACGAGGATACTCTGGTGATGAAGATACTCTGGTGATGAGGATACTCTGGTGGTGAGGATACTCTGGTGACGAGGATACTCTGGTGCTGAAGATACTCTGTTGATGAGGATACTCTGGTGATGAGTATACTCTGCTGGTGAAGATACTCTGGTGATGAGGATACTCTGGTGGTGAGGATACTCTGGTGATGAAGATACTCTTGTGGTGAGGATACTCTGTTGATGAAGATACTCTGGTGACGAGGATACTCTGGTGATGAAGATACTCTGGTGACGAGGATACTCTGGTGAAGAGGATACTCTGTTGATGAGGATCCTCTGGTGATGAGGATACTCTGATGATGTGGATACTCTGATGATGAGGTTCATCTGGTGATGAAGATACTCTGGTGATGAGGATACTCTGGTGATGAGGATACTCTGGTGATGAAGATACTCTGGTGATGAGGATACTCTGGTGGTGAGGATACTGTGGTGATGAAGATACTCTGGTGATGAAGATACTCTGGTGATGTAGATACTCTGGTGATGAGGATACTCTGGTGATGAATATACTCTGGTGATGAGGATACTCTGGTGATAAAGATACTCTGGTGATGAGGATACTCTGGTGACGAGGATACTCTGGTGATGAAGATACTCTGTTGATGAGGATACTCTGGTGATGAAGATACTCTTGTGGTGAGGATACTCTGTTGATGAAGATAATCCGCGACCGGTGTGAACGCAGCATAAGGCAGAAATGTTTAGTCTAACAAGAAGCAGTTGATTGCAGAAAGAACACGTCGGTCGTTTGTCCTGAATAAGATAGAAAAGTGACCTTTGTACTAGAACAAATATGTCAATGTGTTCAGACATCCAGACGCCCGTACAAATTAATTTTCTAACAGCAACATGTCTCACAGAAAATATGATGAGGACATGTTAAAACATTTTTATCATTACAGGATTTTGTTGGGAGAACCGTAGAGGATGCTGTTGCAGTAGTCGAGTCTGGAGGTTATAAGGGCATGGATGAGAATTTCGGTGGTGGCAGAGGACAGGGAGGGTCGGAGGCGTGCAATGTTCCTGAGGTGAATGTTTTGGTGATGTGGTTGGCGTGGGGTAGAAAATAGAGGGTGGGGTCGAGGATGATACCGAGGTTACGGACCTGGGTGGAGGGGGTGACGATGGAGCCATCAATGTTGAGGGAGAAGGGCTGGGCTGAACGGGTGAGGGAGTATGATAAGTATTTCAGATTTGTTGCAGTTGAGTTTGAGAAAGTTCTGTTGCATCCATGATTTTACATCAGTGAGACAGGTGGTGAGAGTGGAGTGGGTGACGGAGGTGATGGTCTTGGAGGAGAAGTAGAGTTGGGTTTCGTCAGGGTAGCAGTGGAAGTTGAGACCATGACGACGGATGATTTGTCCAAGGGGAAGGATGTAAATGATGAAGAGGAGGCGACCAGGCACGGAACCTTGGGGGACACCATGGGTGACTGGGGAGGTGGAGGATTTACAGTTGTTTATTGCAATGAATTGATGTCGCTCTGAGAGATATGAGGTGAACCAGGAGAGGGCAGTGCCAGTTATGCCAAGGGAGTACTGGAGACGTGAGAGGAGGATGGAGTGGTTGATGGTGCCTGCTGGTTGTGTATTGCAATGATTTTGTCATTGAAGAAGGATAGAAATGAGTTGCATTTGCTGGTGGTGAAGGAGGTGGAGATGGTGTCCATGGGCTTGAGGAGTTTGTTGATGGTGGAGAAAAGCGTTTTGGGGTTGTTGGAGCCAGATTGGATGATGGAGGAGTAGTGAGAGGAGCGAGCGGTGTTGAAGGCATCTTTATATTGTTGTTGGTGGAGTTGGAAGGCATCAAGGTGAACAGTAAGTCTAGTTTTTTTGGCAAGACGTTCCAGTTGACGGCCCTGCGCTTTAAAGAGGCGAAGTCGGTCCGTGTACCAGGGGGCGGAGTGGGTGAAGGAGATGAGTTTGGATTTTTTGGGGGCGATGACGTCAAGACAGGAGGAGAGTGCATCATTATAGTAATTGACCAGGGCAGTGGGGGAAGCAGTCGAAATAGGGGCAGAGGCGGAGACAGTCAAGGTGGCTGTCAAGGTGGAGGAGAGGCGAGGGGATGTTGATAGACTTGATGTTCCGGAAGGTTATGGTGCGATTCTGCTTAACATGGGGCGTGGGGATGTCTATGTCCAAGGTGATAGCCAGGTGGTCAGAGATGGTGAGGTCGATGCTGGTTAGAAGACGAAGCGTTGCAGTAAAAACAGAGAAGAATGGCTATTTACGATGATTAAACTTAACGACACTGTTAAATAAAACCAAAATGTAGGTTAAATTGTGATTACAGTAGGAAAATCAAACAAAAGCTGCCAGATGGAGCGACGTTAGACTCGCCAGAGTCCCCCGTCAGTCAACATGGTTTTCAAGCCAAGTACATTAAAAACACATTTCTCTCATAATCAGGACATTGTAATTATATATGAAAGCACACAAGAAGGCTGCCATCCGAATACATTGACATCCAAGTTGAAATCATAAACCTTCCTTAAAGGAAGATTCCTTAAACTATTCCAATCTAATTTCATTATATTTGTGCATTTTTAAGAGAAAGTGCATCTCTCTCTCTAACTCACCTGTCGTTGTGATCACAGTGACTCTTTCCTCTGTTGGTGTCCTCGACTTTACGTGTGGTCCTTTCTCTACGGTTAGACTGTGGTCAGTGAGGCCATGTCCACACTACTCCGTTTCCATTTGAAAACGCACATGTTTTGCTACGTTTACACTGAGCGTCCACACTAGGCCGGAGTTTTCGAGCACCGAAAACGGAGGAGTTTGTAAACGCTCCGGAGGACGGTGTTGGGAACGTAGAGGAGCGTGTTTGGGTTTTCAGCATCTAAGAAACTAAATTCTTGACATCAACAGAATTATTAATGTAAGTAACAATTATTAATGATTATTAATAATAACGGGGCACCACCCTGCGAACAGGGACCAATAACCAAACGATAAAACTAAGTCTCATAATTAGTGGTCACTCACGATATTAGCAGTCTGAATACTATTACACGTTTGGAGTGCGAGTGAAGGTTTAAGTTCGAGCACAGGCCACTACATCCAGTTATTATTACACACATATGCACAAGTAATCACAGACGACTGCTCTTTAAAATACAACAGAGTTTATTAAATCAAAATAATAAATGATCAGATCAAGTAATATCACAATCAACAAACAATATCATACCATTTTATGTGTCTAATACCTAAAGTCAAATGAATAAAGTGGGGTAAGCCTATGTATATAAATATATGTACATGTATCTGTGTGTGTAGGTGTGTGTGTGTGTGTGTAAACAAAGGGGGGGGGTTGTAAACCTACTCAAACAGTGATGACGGGTAATCTAAAAAGGGGCGTGTGAGCCTACAAGCAAAGATGGCGGAGTCTAAAGACCTTCGACAAAATGGCTGTGAGGGGGCCACATGTAACCACGTGGGATGGCGTACCATGTAGGTTGGGGTCAGAGATTACGTAATCACGAGTCTGAGAGGTTCACCCAAAATCTCTAACTATGTGTGTGTTAGTAGAGAGAGAGAGAGAGAGAGAGAGAGAAAACCAAGCTCTGAGCGAGCGGGTTCGTGATGCTGCGTTCACACCGGACGCGTCGATTTTTTGACGCGCGTCGAGATTACATACAAAGTCTATGCACAGACGCGATGAGACTGGCCCGCTGCGATTTTGCGATGGCGCGGCGAGTCTAAATTTTTCAACTTCTGCGAAATAATCGCGTGATGCTGTGGCGCGATAGCCTATCAGCGTTGAGTTGCTCCCCCTGTCATCACTGACTTCCTGCTGTTGTTGAATCAGGAAATAAATCCTGTAGCCGTCTGTGTTCACCCAGAGCTCTACGATACCTCATATCAATCGAGACCGGACCAAACTATGTGTATACATGTGTGTGTGTGTGTGTAAACCATACGGTACAAACAATGAATAGACGATGCCGTATTTACATCTACATGACGTTATTGAGTGCTGGTGGAGCTGCTACGATGTTAGCATAGCCTAGCACCGATCCATCAGAGCTCCATTGAGAAGACAAGTAGCCCACAAATCGGTATCATTACGTAGTTATTTCGGAGTTCCTTTTTGTCGGAGAAGACAAGTACAAATCTGCATCATTATGTAGTTATTTCGCAGCCCCTTTTTGTCGGTTTATTTTCCGTTAAATCACAGCCAAATCAGTTTATTTTGTGTTCCTACAGCTGTAGTAAACAGCGACCTGTGGCTTGCTAGACACAGTGAATACAGCTTGATACAATCCACGGAGCTCCTCTGAACAATATTATGAACCAGACATGACGGCGTTTGGCATTCCGACATTTGAGGGACTTCCACAACACGTACAAAGCAGCAATTGTCCTTATTCCTTTCACAGTTGATCGCGGAAATAAATGACGGCCAGGTGAACGGCTTCCAGTCGATAAACCACGCCCCCTCTCCGGCGCTACGCGATTTTGCGGCGTTTGGTGTGAACACGACCGGCGGCGCGTTTGACGCGATTTTGCAGTGCGTCAAAAAATCAACGCGTCCGGTGTGAACACAGCATGAGAGTGAGAACAGCTGATCTATCCTGAACAAGTCTGCGGTCGTCGTTCTGAACTGACCACGCGCTTATACAGTGATAGTCACGGTAGTGGGCGCAGACTGGGGGGGGAATCACTCGGTCCTCAGGAGTCGGTAGCTCCTGGTGGCGTGGCTCCCTGGAGCGGACGCAGACTCGATCTCCTCTCTGCAGAGAGGGCTATTTAACGTCGGCTGAGGGACGAGGTTTGGGTCGTCCTTCCCGGAAATCTTCGGCGAGGAAAGGGCTCGTTGGTCCTTCTGCCGGCGGTGCGTGCACAAAAAGGGTGGAGGAACGGGGCATAGAAGTTATCCGTTCTCGCACTAGGATCCTAAACTCAAACTAAAACACAGTCTGTTTTCGACCAGCGAATGTAACATGTGACCTGACAGGATTTGATGAGGCCACGGTTCCTCGTGGGTCTTCTGTTACCAGCGTGATACTGGAGGGAAAAGCCTTGTGGGTCTTCTTGTCCCAGGACGAGCCCGGAGTGAAGAGAGCGATTCTTGCTGCGCTGGAGCTTATAAACCAGGTAGCACAAACAGTGGGGGGCCCTTTCTTGGTCAATGAGGGACCAGCATCAGGTTTTGGCCGGAGCTGGGGATGTGGTCATCCTGCGTCAGGGTTTCTAGCCGATCCCAGAGCAGGCCTTTGTTGAGAGGAAAGAAACATGGATGCTCCTGTGTTTGAAAACGCATGTGAGGGACTCAGCCAGCCAGGAGCCAGATCCCAACAACGGATACGTTTGAAAACTCCGGGGTTCCCTCTTCGTGTGGACGGTCGAAAACGGATACGTTTGGAAACGATGACGCCCAGGTTCTTAGCAGTCATGACGTGTCCTTCCCTGATTCGTCACGCCCCACACCTGTCCAGTGCCATTATCAGACCTGCGGAGCGGCCATCTGAAGTCACGGTTAGTGGCTTTCAGGATGACGGACACAAAACAGAGGACTTTCCTGTCCTTAATAATGCTTATTTTGTTCTGCACAACTATTGTGAAGTCCACAGATTGTAAAAGGAACAAAAGCAGTAATTGCTCTCCAGTAGGACAGACTTCAGCCACCAGCAATAACAGACGAAACTGACAACGAAACTGAGGAAACTAGTGAGAGACGTGTGTTGACCACATTTATGGACCCATAATCTAGTAAACTATTATGTGTATGTATTTGTAGCAGGTTTTCTGCTACCCGGTGGGTCTGGGGAGCACAATGATGCCAGCACACGGTGGAATGACGGTTTCAATGGTTCTTTATTGTTTTAAACCCTAACGGGCCTGGCCGGGTGCTCTTCTGCCTCGCCTCCGAGCACACGCCGCAGGAGCTTTCCGTCCTGTCCGTCCCTCGCCTCAGTCTCTACTGTGGGATTAAATACAGCCCTGAGTGAGACAATCAGGATCCCTTCCAGCTGCGCCTAATTAAGTCCCTTACCGGCACCATTCCCCGAACCACTCCCACACTCCGCCCCCTCCACAGCTGAGCCACCCACGCCCACCACCACAGTATTCATTTTAAAGTAAATTTGATGTGTGAGAGAGAGAGCGAGAGATGAAAACCTGCAGCTCTGTAACTAAGTCTGAAAAATAAAACTTCTAAAACTTTCCACGAAATTTCTGTTTGAGTTTATGGAGGAAGATTTTAGAGAAGATCTTAAATATCATGCACAGTGTATATGAAGAGTCACGTGATATTCGTTTTCAGGTGTGTTAGTCTGGACGGAGATCAATTCGAAAACGATGCTGAAACACCGTGTGGCCGAAGATCGTTTTTGTTTGAAAACTCCGTTTACGTTTAGAAACGGAGTAGTGTGGATGTACTTTTATTTACTGCTTTTTTTCGTGTTGGAATAAATGTTAAATATTTAACTGCAAAGTAGTAATGCTTGTTTGATACCTAATTTGTTTGCATTAAATCACACTTGGATGTTTGCTGAACTTGATTGGATGTGGCACAGCCCTATCCAGAACATGTTCCACCAGCCGCCACTGCCTAGTGACCCAATGTGACCTCTTGTCCGTGCTGCACAGGCTGTCCTACCAAATGGGCACCTGGTCCTGAATGGCAGTGGGGAATGTGGGAAGTGCCACACATTCATGCAGGAGCACCTAGGATCATTGAACTTCTGATGAGGCTTCCAGACTGGTTGTCTTATTATCTGGACATTATCACAGGATTATTACTCTCAAATTCCACGAGATGTCATGATGCTCCTCATCAGATAAGCGATTCATTACACCGTTACATTTTTAAATTCGAAATGAATACATTTCAAATGCAGTCTTCTATTTTGTAGTGATTATGTTATCTTCTGATTTTAGAACATGCATGCTATGGCCATTCAAAGTTTGTGTGTTTATGATTATGGCTGGCATAGGTGTCTTAACAAAACGTCAGCTGGGTAGTTTGAAAAAGAGGGGGCCCACCACGGGCGGTACCGGGCTAATTTAGACAGTAGGGGTGGGGGAAAAAATCGATACAGCATAGTATCGCGATATTTTGCGTGGCGATATTGTATCGATACACGGACGCCAAGTATCGATCTTTTATTATATAAACTATTTTAAATAAAAGAAAGAATTACGAGAAAAATCAAATCAATTGCTTTTTCAGTCCACTAGATGGTGCTGAGTTGTTTTCTGGTGAGGTCAGCAAAGGTCCCGGGTCAGCGTGATTGGTAGGAAGTTGGTCAAAACAAAGATAGAGACATCTGGCTTCACAACAGGGTTAAACCTGCCAACAGTAGCCAGCTCATGGGGAGAGTGCAGCGCATAACTGTCTCTCTGCCCTCGACGGCCACGCATCACAAGTTATACTGAGTTATATCACTCTAATATCCTACTTATATAATTTATAGTTCATATACTGAGTCCACACGTTTGCATTTAGTTAAGTTGGACGATGTAGTAATACAAACAGTTCAGTTTGTCAGGTTCATGCAACATCTATGACATTGTTGGTCAGTCTGTCTGCTTGACAATCATATTCTGCTGCAATAAAAATGATTGAAGTGAGATGAACAGACTGAAAACTTAGATAAAACATGTTGACACAGTTTTCCTTTGGGGACATCATTTGAAGTTGAAAAAAGTAATAAATCGCAATATGGGCCTATGTTATCGCAATACTCAGAATACCACAGTATCGCGATATCGCAGTATCGTGATAATATCGCAGTATCGCGATAATATCGCAGTATCGTGATAATATCGCAGTATCGTGATAATATCGCAGTATCGTGATAATATCGTATCGCGGGATCTCTGGTGATTCCCACCCCTAATAGACACTGTACAGTAAATCACATGAAGACCTATAGCATTCCTGTGGCTGGTTGGTGGGAGTGTGATGTCTGACATTGTCCATTTGATTTACCAACCTCCTGTGTACACTGAGCATCTGTGGATCAATACAATGTCATCTGTTCACTACAGAACCACTACTGCTTCTACCGACAACTTCCTCTACTCACACACGATCATATGGTTGGTTGGGGTTTTATTTGTCCAGGTTTTGAGATAAACTGACTCCACCTCAATTCAACAAATACGAACAGATTTATGTCTAAAAGGGGAGCCAAGCATGCTGCTTTATCTGAATAATGTGCGTCTGATTTTTAAGTGGTTACTTACCTACATGACAAGGTTTCTTGAAGATTGTATTGTGTAGTGTCCTTTCTTTGTGAACCAGACTCCAGAAAAACTGATGGTTTTAGCCCCACTGGATAGCCTCTTGGAAGTTAATTTCCTCGTTTGAAACATGTACGAGCCAGATTGCATATACATTGGATTGAGGATGAACCCTTTCTAATTTAAAGCAGTGATTCTCAACTGGCATTTGGAAACAAAACACCTCTCAAAGATAAACCTGTTGAGTGCTTTCGAAGACGACTTCAAGACCTGACAACATCACACAAGTGTCTTACTTACCTGCAGCCATGGACATGGTGAGAGACGTGTTGGATCAATCAGCAGCGGATAAACTGAAAACTATACCTCTGTCAAATGACACGAAGTAGGCGAATTGAAGACATGTCGGATGACATCGAACAACAGACCACAGCTCGAATTAAGGCAAGTGGTCATTTTGCATTACAAATGGACGAATCTACAGACATCACAAACAAAGCAGTTGTACTTGTTTACATGAAACATGCGTGGGAGGACTTACAGGAAGAAGTGCTCTGCACTAGAGAGCTCCTACACTACGACTGCAGAGGACATGTTCAGCTCAGGTTCAGACTGCACCATCTTTACGTTAAATACATTTGCGAAGTTAAACATTTGGGTCGTGGCTTGTCATTAAGGGGTGATGGTGGGTCCCGCAGCCAGACCAGTTGAGAACCACTGATGTAAAATATGTATTTCCGCATGTTTTATTTCATACATTTGACAGGGACAGTGCACAGCTTCTTCGCTTTAGAAGCTAATTTACATCGGTAGTCAGTGGGCAGGAAACAGTGAAGAAGAGCAACATTGCAGAGGTTTCAGTTGAGGCATGTTACCAGAATCTAAAAAAAATGTGACACTCATTTTATATTATTTGCATGTCACTATAGTTATTTATTCCATCAATTGTTCTGACTTTGTTTTTTTAAACAATCAATCAGACCTATTTACATCTTCCCATTCAATGAAAACTATAACCACGTATGAAAGGACAATGCATTTAGGATGCGTGCAGTACCACGATTCAGCCACCAGATGGAGACACACTGTTTTCACATGAAGGCTGAAGATGCAGCAAAGGTTAGACAGGAATCATGGCTGTTTCATTTTTCCCTTCTTCTGCTGCTGGTTCAGTGAGGTTTGGTCATAGAGAGACAAGAAGACACCCTTGGATCTGTGCAGTCTCAGCTTTCATATGGACATATCGTTTGTGTGGATTGCATGAAGAAGCTAAATCTCTAGCATCATCATGTGTACATACATCAGCAGTTTTTATTGTGTGCTCATATAGTTGCTGGGTGTTGGATTTTTGTTTTGGCAGAGTAGGGTGGGTAATGACATTGTGGGATTTGTAGTTAAGGTGTTTTCATGCATGCTTCCTTGTTAGGACGGGTCCTTACAAGTCGTGTCCTACAGAGGTCAGGCAAGACTCCTTGGAACATTGGAACAGTCTAACTTAACAAAGTTTGACTGAGGCATGTCATAGTATACTATAGTCTACTTTATGGCTGAGAATTACAATTCTGTGATTCAATTTATTATTAAAATGATCTTTAACAACAGACCTCAGTGTGTCGGAAAAACAGCAGGCTAACTTGCATATAAACAGTAAAGGAACATAAACATGGAAAAAGTTACAGAATTAAAGATTGAAGTTGTGTCACGGACACTTGGTACCAATCCACCCTGAGCTTCAGTTTGAAGTTAATGCTTCTGTGTACTAACCCTTATGGGGACGTTTCAGTCAAAAATAAAAAGTTTATCCACATCCTCCGATGAGGATGGGAGTACAAGCAGACTGTTCTGTTGGTTCTTGCAGCCAGCATTTCAATTTCAATTGAATTCAATTTTATTCATACAGCCCAATATCACAAATCACAAATTTGCCTCAGAGGGCTTCACAGTCTATAAAGCATACAACATCCTCTGTCCTCAGACCTTTGCATCAGAAAAGGAAAACTCTGGGATCCCTCTCACAGAATGTGCATATGATAAGGTCCAGGTGTAACCCTGATCCATGAAAACCTGCGAGGCAAGAAGGCACAGAGACTCTGGGGAAGAAGTTGGTTCCATGCATTAATGGCATCAATGAATACAGATGCAGAGGGAGCTGAGTGTATCCTAGGAGGTCCTCCTGCAGGGTAGGCAAACCTGAGCCAGCCCGAACTATAAGCGTCATCAAAAAGGAAAGTCTTCAGCCTACTCCTAAATGTGGTGAGTGTGCCCCGCGGACTTCCACAGCAAAGGAGCTGTGAGTGCAGTGCTCTAGAAACAGAACAAGCAGAGTGCTCTGCTCGTACCATGCTACCACGTTAACGTGGAAATGACATACTGGTGGACAGAGTTAGATTCACTTGGTACTGTATGAATGACAACCAGCTGTAGGTGATTCTATAGCACACAAAGCCCATAGGACGTCATATCAGATTTACTTGTGATTCTTTAAGTACGTTCTGTTGATAATTCTGCAGTGGAGTATTTTCACTGTGCGGTATTAGTACTTAAGTACAGCATCTGAATACGTTTCCCATCACTGACCTTGTGGTATCCCTATTTCACTTCCTAGCAATGACAATATGTTTTGGTAAGTAGTATTTTAAGCCATTTGTGTTGTAAATCTTTCCAACAAACACACCTCCACCTGCCAGATCGGAGTGCAGAACAGCTTCACTGAGCCCTTTGAAAAAGGGATGAGAGACGAGTGAGAGGGAGGGTGTGAGAGGGAGGGTGTGTGTGCATGTGACTATGTGTGAGAGAGAGAGAGAGAGAGAGAGAGAGAGAGAGAGAGAGAGAGAGGGAGGCGCTGCATCAACCCGGTATACAGCAGCAGGAGCAGGCTGGGCTTAGGGATCTATTGTTCCCTGTTTTATTACTGCCAGACCCTGTTCTCGCTCATTAAGGATCCAACAGAGAAAGAGAAAGGGAACGGACGTGGAGAACGCCTTTGCCTGGGATTACTTCTTCTTGAACGCACTGGTGTGGACAAAGCAGAAGCAGAAAACACACACACTTCAGTCTAGCCCCCTACCTCGGGCCAGGCTTGTTTCCCCCCCTTGACTGCATTGGGAGCTACAGTACGGTGGCCATGGGGCTGGCCAGCAGAGCTGTGGGGACGCTGGGGGTCTCGAGAGAGGCACAGCTCCCCTCTCTCTGGAGTATAGCGCTGCTTTTCCTCTCCATCTGGGAGATGGATGCACAACCCGCAGTGGAAACTAAACCCCTGTACATCTGGCAAACAGGTACGGTCCACCGTCTTTTACTATTTCACCACCTGGGGGAGGTCCTGGAGAGGCCGAGTCGCTGTGTGGATGTCCCATCTACTACTACTCTTGCAATAAATGCTTGTGTAGTGTATACAGCGTGCAGTACAGCTGGTGAACTTGCTCAAAGTGTTCTTCTTTATGGTTTTGGTGTCTTTATCTCCATTGTATTGTAGTCCTCACTTTTTATTATTTCATCAAACCATCCTGCAAATGAAGGGAACCTTTCCGACGCCTCTTCTTTTGCAGACATACATGTGGCAGAGGTTGATGCATTGGAGCCATCTTGCTACTCTTTAGTGTGGTAACATATTTACTGCAGTCCCTGAGGTGAATGTCTCTTTGCCCCCAGACTGGGGGGTTAGAGTGCAGTCTTTTGGCTGCGCTTGCCCTGTTCTGGACTGAGGCAACCGGGACTCCTCGGCTGCCCTGCGTTTCTATTGACTCATTTATCACAGCTTGACATATAGTTTAATTGATGAGAAATGATGTGTGCACTGTAGCTGCATGTGGCTCTTTCCTGAGAGGGGGACATGAAGCATGCTGTACACTCCGCTGTACATGCAGCAGTATTTTAGCGCAGATGCAGCTTGTTGTGAATACAGTAGCTTCACAGTGTAGGCAGCTGTGCAGTACAATGCAAGGCTCCTTGCTGCTTTTTTAGGTGGTGCCTCTCATTCGTCGAGGCTTATGCACTGCAAGAGAGCAGCACATGGTCAGAAGGACACAATGCTGGTGCATAGCAAAGCGAGCAGAGTGAAGGAGTGGGAGGAGTGATGGGAACCGGAGTGTGGGGTGAAGCCCCCGTACCCATTGGAACAGGGGTGCCCTTTGGATGCAGCCAGAGATCAACGTTTTCTTTCACTTCTATCTAATCTCTCTCTGTTTGGCCCGATCAATGTACTGGTTGCACTGGGATCCTGACAGTGCAGCTCAGCCCGGGATGGGATCAATGGTGACTTTGGGTGGAGTCAGAAATGTAATCTGTACTGGTTAATAATCTGTGTTTGTGATATCCAAAATGTGCATGATGTGATTACCAGAGTACTGTCATAGCCCATCAACATATTCCTGTTTGTTGTGTTTGGGCAAAGTTGTAACAAGAAAGAAGTCATTGAACTGTGGATGATGTTTGTGTTGTCATGTGATTGGGTGGAGACTAAAAATAGTCTGCTTTGATGTTTCTGTTTAATTGTCCAGCATTGATACAGCCAACAGAGGGACGCTGAGAGCGTGTTAGCTTTAGAACCTACATTTATCATTCATTAACACCTCAATTTCAAAATAACTTCAATAGGTCAAACTCTCTTTACATTCTCTGTTGTTTTAAACGGTGATTTGTTGTCCTCTTGATATTAGTGTTGTTTACCAGCTGCATTGCTCACACTCTGTAGAGGACTGGAAATCCTCTGGTATTATGTGCTGTACCTCCCACTGTGTTAAGGCAGGGGAGGAGATTACGAGGAGAGAAACCAGAGCAGATTGGCCAGACGAAGTTAACCTACATACATACAGACGTCTTTGTATGTGTCTCCTCTTGGCTTAAGTGCGCCGGCACTTGATACTGGCTTGGCTAGCTGACCGGACTGCTGAGATGAATGGTCGTGAACCATTTCTGAACGTTCTTGTCTTTGACGTGATATTTCCTCCTGGAGCCCAGATCCTTCCGCATGTGCTCAACAAAACAGCGCATGAGGCTTCTTCCTGCACCTCAGCCCCTCCTGTCTGGATGCAGCAGCAAAGATGATGTCTGTTGACTCCTTAGAAGAGGAGGTGTAATGTATTTGCAGTGAATAATTGGCTTATCACACCCCTGGTACAGATGGGCGGCTGGAATTAGCCCAGTGGCTTCAAATAGGTTACTCCGCTGAGTAAAGCGGGGGTTTGGGTTCTCCAGAGACGGCTGTTCCCAGCAATATGTGTGGAAGTGCCAAAGGAAAGAGTGCGGTTTCACTAAATGCTTTCAGGAAATATTAGTATTTAATGCATTTTATCATCCCCTGAGGTCTACTACCAAGGCTGATGTGTAACCAAGCCAGCAATGTTGAAGGAAAGAAAGAATAAGTCATGTGTGTCACATTGATGCTCTACACTACCTCCATGTATGGGAGGTTGTAGCGCTGTGTGATGTGACACTGTGTGTAATGTCTCCTGGCAGCGGTCCTGCTGGTATTGTCTCCGTTTGGAGCACAGAAGCCGTGGACAGAAGGTGGGGGGATTACATCGCTGGTCCTCTCTGAGTGGAGATTGCAGGTTGATCTCTTGGTTTTGTCTCACTGCCAGCTAGACTGGAGGATGAAGTATCTTTCTTTGTTGAATTTTTCATTTTTTGGATAAATATAGTTTATTGCAGATGAAATCAGTAATCTCTGAGTAAGTTTCAGGAGGCAGCTGAAAGCTTCTTCCTTCCACATCACACTTTAGTTCGTTGCACAGATTTAAGATGAGCACAGAGCAAGTCATTCACATTCACATATAGTCACGGTGGAACCAACTCCTTTTATTCTGTATTAGTCCATGCATTTTGATATTTTCAACATCGCAGCATCAGAGCTGTTTGTCAGTTTAGTAGTCTGCTGTGACTTCAGACCTTTGGGACAGTGTACTACACAAGTCTTTGGAATGTCCCTCATTTTTATAATGGAAATATTTGACCAAAATGACATTGCTAATGCTACCTCAGCTCCTAGCAGGAGGACTGTGTCTTTCTTTGACACTTGCACAACTGTAATAGTAAAGATAGTGTCTGTGTGCAGTCACTATGTAAATATGAAAGTGATAATAATTTATACATTTCTGTCTTTAGCCTTTAAGTTGATAAAGCACCTTTGTCACCTTTTTCACCACTGTTTGAATGCCTGGTGAGAATAAACTCATCACTCAATGACAAATGAGGTCATATCCACAGCTAATCTTTATGGCATTAATGATGGTTATCAGCAGCAAGAGGAGGGTGTGTCCACTCTCTTGTGGGGAGGGGCTGACTCAGTGTGAAATACTTTGAAATATGTGGTGGAGAATGTCAGGTTTCACTGCTGATAGACAGATGGTGGATATTCAGTTGAATCCTCAGCAGCAGTGATGAGCGGATGTTGAACTGAATGTGCATTTCCCCTCAAGTCTCGTGCTGGCGGTTGATTGCTCCTTGTCACATCGTATCTTTACACCCCAGATGCCAACACTGCGGTGTCACTGGTGCAGGGAACATGGCCAGTTCAAACGTTGGTGAAACATTTAAACGTGTAAAGTAAAGATCACAAGGTGAAACTAGAATATTGATAAATATGAATATGCCTGTAAATCATATTTAGTCACAGCATCACAGAGCTATGGAGGAACACATCTTACTAATAAGTGGACATGGCGCCATTGAATCTAGAAACACGAGCAAGCAGGCGATCAGTCCATGAACAAAGCCCAGAGCTACGGGAGAAATAATCTCTAAACTCTCACTCAACAACCACAGTTCACAGATCAGCTTTAATCTGCTGTACTTACTCTTAATGTATTGCAAAGACATTTATTTTAAATCCACTTTAAACAGCACAGGGAATGAATTTCCTGAGGCAGCGTCACATCTTTTGTGTGCAGATGAAACAATGCAACATATCCAGCCTGGCTGATGTTTGCTCTGTAGGCATGTGCCCGAGTTTGCTTTAAGTCAGGGATTCCCAAAGTGGGGTGCGCGCACCCCTGGGGGTGCGCGAGCTGCCTCTAGGGGGTGCGCGAGAGGAAAAGTGTAATGGCGGTCTGATGGTGTATTAAATATTAAATATTTAAAAAAAAATGTAATTTTAATTTAAAAACTGTCAGGTGGGACATCTGAAGCTATCAGTCGTAAAAGAGGAGAGGGACAGAGAGAGAGAGAGGAATCGGAGGCGAGGGGAACGGAGAGGTGCAGCACAGACAAATCGGGAGCACATCGGCCCATCGCGGAGTCAAGGTGAAAAAGAGGAAACGAGAGTGAGCATCAGACTGGGAAAAAAAAGAGGAAATATGATGAACAGTATGTGTGTCTGGGCTTCACTTGGATTGGCAACGCAGATTGCCCAAAGCCACAGTGCGTGGTGTGCAGTGAGGTTCTGGCTAACAGTCTGAAGCTCTTATTTACGTCACCACCTGAACACCAAGCATGCCAGTGCAAGTCAAAAGCCCCTTAATGTTTATATCCAAATTGGAGGAGTTACAAAACAGCCAAAAACAACTGGAGTCTCATTCATGTGTTGGGTCTATAAATGACGCACTACGGGCTTCATATCTGGTTACAGAATAGCGAGAAAGGGGCTACCGCACACAATCGCCGAAGACGTGAGCTTGCCAGCTGCCAGAGAGATGGTGGAATGTATGATTGGGGAGAAAGAAGCAAAAGAGTTGGACATGATCCCGGTGTCCAACAACACTGTGTCGCGCCGCATCGATGCTTTGTCCGAAGACATCCTGGCTACATTAGTCGGTCATTGATTGTAAATTAAATGTGATAATCTGCCTCTGAGCCTGTGCGTGTGTCCTCGCATCCGTATTGCTCTTTAAAAGTGATGCCTTGTGTCACTGAAAGTTATTGAAACTTTGTTGCAGTGTTTCAGGGTGTTTTCACACCTTCAGTTCGTTTGCTTTGTTCTGATTCAGGGATTAATATGATACAATGTTGCAGTTGCTCCTTTGTTCGGTTTGTGTTCACACTGCAACATTTAACAGCGGACTAAATCTTGTAAACAAATGCCACGCGCGAGCAAACTGTTCTCTCATTGGTCCGATTCTTATGCGGCTATGAAGGCTTAAAAGGCTCTGTTGCTTCTTTTTTTAATTTTTTTATTAAGGGGGGGGGGGGTGCGCGAACCCAGTCGGGATGTAGAAGGGGGTGCGCGGCCTAAAAAGTTTGGGAACCGCTGCTTTAAGTTATCATTATGAGAGAAATGTTAAATAAATATAATAAGGTGATAAAGTAATGACACCATTTTTGTTCAGGCTGACTTCCCCAGCCTCGCTTGCATTACGATTGTATTACGATTGCATTGCAAATGAATTTGTCCTCAAAATGTTCATTTTGGACGAGACAAGTCAAGACTTTTAAATCCAATTAGAACCTGAAAATCAAAGTTCTCAGTGTCTTGTCTTGTGTAAAAAGGTTAGTCCCTCATTGTGAACACTCATGTCCTGCTGCAATGTATATAGAAAATAATTATTTTTGGATGACTGGCATTCAAAGGCTGAGAAATCACAGTTGCCTTAAAAAAGCAGGTTATGATGCTGTGTACTTTCAGGGTGCCCTTATTGATGTGTTCAGTGCAATCCTCTTACCCATCACCACCACCACGACCAGTGAACACCACAAGGCTTGACACTTCTTGGTACAGCGCAGGACAACAAGCTGGAGCAACGGCTGATGGTAATTAGTGGGGCAGTTCCCCTGTAAGGACCCAGTCAGCTTCAGAAAGACCCAATGAATGGAGGCTATTTAGGCCCGTTTAAAGCTCACACAAAGAACAACACAGGGTCTCTGTATTGTCCTCATGCAGCGTGCTGCTCTGTTCAGGCCCTCTGCCGCAGATGCTCATGTCCATGTGCTGCACAAAAGAAAGAAGAGGCTTCACCTCAAGTCACATGACCCACTCTTTGTTCTTCCTCCGATGTCCCTATAGCATCCCCCCCTGCCCCAACACACCATCACCACCCTCTCCCTCTCTCAAAGCGACCTTTAACCTCAGGGCTGAGAGGGGTCTCCAGAGGGTATCAGCCGTGAAAAGGAGGCGGGTGTGGAGGGTGAAATACTGCAGCTCCTGCAGATCAAGTGTCAAGTGCTTAATTAGCCATTTACACCAGTAAATAGAATCAGCTCCTGGTGGAGTGGAGGTCGACTGATTTAGGTTCTTAAAGGTGATGGCGATACCGATACTCAACGTGCCAGGTACGTGTGTATTTAAAGCTGAACTCATCAATATTTTCTAGAGCTGTAACAAATGTTATCTTTTTTAATTTTAAGCTTCAATTTAGGTTTTTAATGATGCCTTGAATGTCTGTCGTTTATGATGTCATCATCTAAATATATATATATATATATATATATATATATATATATATATATATATATATATTCCCCAGTTTCAATAAAGCAATTCATCAGATTAAATGAATTCATCTTTATTTTGTTGAATCAACTTTCTTTAATGAATACAACTCAGTTATTATCAACTCAGAATGCTATTCCCCCCCCCCCTGCTCTACTTGTGATATTTCTGTTAGCTGACCCAAACCCGCCCAACCCACTGGCATCACTGTTACAGAGCCAGCTCTACAAATGGCATGTTACTAATGATATTAGTGTAGCCTATTCTTTCATTGGCTTTAAACACAAAAATATATCATGCAAAAAAAACTAAATGTTGAATTTGAATGTTAATTTATGAATGAAGCTTCAACGCTTCAAACTATTTGGTACGGCCATCATATTTCCTATGTGAACATATCACTAAGTGTAATATGACATGCACTGACTAACTCAAAGAGAATTACAACCAACTCGGCAGACTTTAAGAAAAGATCTGATAGCGTTTTGCTTTGGTCTCTGGACCACGTTTTTATGTTCTGTTCAGTCTCACCTCTCACGTTTGGTGAAAGCGCTCTCACAGTACCTCTGTATGTTACCGACCCACAACCATGCGTCAGACAGACAAAGTTAGCTACTAGTTTGCAGTGGTGTATAAAGTACCCAAAAGCCATACTTGAGTAAAAGTAAAGATACCTTACTGGAAAACTACTCCAGTAAAAGTAAAAGTCACCTATTAGAATACTACTTGAGTAAAAGTCTTAAAGTATCTGATATTTATTGTACTTTAGTACAAAAGTACTTAAGTATCAAAAGTAATTTTCTGACATTAAATGTACTTAAGAATTGAAAGTAAAAGTACAAGTAAATGCTGTTAATAAAAAAGCAAAGGGTCAGAATTATGAGAATTATGAAGTTTATTCTTTTAACTGCTGTGGCCACCATGACCAAGGACATGGAGCTGTGTTGAACATAATTGGGTTGGCTGTGATCCATCCAGGAGCAACAATGTTCAACACAATATATTGTACAAAAGTATACTTTTGCATCTACTATGAACTTATCATCATCATTCTCCGAAAAGCAATATGACACAATGAAGGAGTTGTAATAGTGCGTTTATAAGTATGCTCATTCCGACTAGAGGATGTAGAGGGCAAATGCATAATATTATGTTCAGCAAAAAATATCCACTTGCATCCGGTCAGTGTTTAGAGAAAGGACACCTGCCTTGTAAACTCCTGTGGGCCTGATTTGAACACAATAGGCAAAGGTTTTGCTCAAGCTGAATCTGCAATTGGGCGACTGCTACCATCATAACTCCATCTGATCATCCACAACATGACTCAAATATCAAAACATGATCAATACTAAAGCAGCACCGAAAGTAACCCAGTCATTACTTGAAACTGAAAAATGTCCTGTTCATCTTCAAAAGAAGTTGGTTTTCAAAATTGCGAGAATTCAGTCTCGCTCTTCTTGGGCTGAAGACTAGTCCTGCGATGCTAAATATCCTTTCACAGGCCGCTGAGGCAGGTAGAGGTGTGTTCAGCTTCACACACAGCTTGCGCACAGCTGCGAAGGATTTCCCTAATGCTAACGCTAATGCTAACCCTAATGCTGCGCTCTCGCGGCTCCTGTCAATCCTATGGTGTGGTGGCTAACGTTAAGTTAGCAAATGTAGCAAATTAAGTGAGCTAACGTTTGTTAGGAGTAGCAGGTGCTTCCATTTCTGCTTCCATCATGAAATCAGTCATCGTAGATGTTATGAATGAAGATCGAGTGAACAGACTGAGCTCGAGGCGTTTAGCTCAATTCAAGCAATAACATTTATTTGTGACAGAAGTATTATGTCCAGCAGTTAAACGTGCACGGACCCTAACCAAAGGTAAAAGGTGCAAAAGTGAAACCTAAGAGCGCTTATACAGAGTGCGCAGGCGTGTCCATTCTGGTACTCCTTGTGGAGCCATTGGTCAAAATCAAAGCAGAGGCGGATTTGTTTCTAGCATTCAAATGGCCTGATGGAGCACTGGGCAACGTCACCCACAATGGCTCACGTCCGGAACCCGCCTTCTCTGGAACGTCAGTGTGTGTGAAATGTTGATGCACAGCATATTGTTAACACTTAAGGTGCTGAAAAAGGGTGCAGTTCTAAACTATTTCGAAGTCTCTGTGTGAATAGATAAAAAGAGCTCTTCTCCTACTCTAAGATGGCAGTTTCTGCCCTAATCTGGTGGTTTAAGCAAGTGTTACTTTCAGGGCCAATGTATCTGTTTCTATCGTACGAACGGGTGACGGAATGCCCCATTCGGCATTTTTGACCTACTTACAGTGACCTCACAACTCCGCAATATAAGCTTTACAAGTATAGCGCATATTATTTAACAGTGAATGAATATATTTTATTTACATAGAGTGGAATTCTACTCAGGTAGTCGCTCGCTAGCTATAGCATGTAGCATCCTGGGCATCACTGGGAATCAAAACACCGCGGCTTTGAGAGCACTTGTTTGCAATTGTGCATTAACGTGATTAACCAATGATTTAACTTGCTGCTCGGACCACTGATTCACCAAACCTGCTTGCTTGCAGTCTGTGTTCCACCACAGTCCCCGACACTGGTCTCATGATTCATTTTGTTTCTAAAGATAGATTTGATTTAGTAGCGAGTAACGAAGGTTTCAGGGGAAATGTATCGGAGTCAAAGTATCAGTTTTCTTTGCAAAATGTAGTGAAGTAAAAGTAAAACTCAACAGAAATATAAGTAGTAAAGTAAAGATATCCAAAAAAACGACTTACAGTAACGAAGTATTTCTACTTCGTTACTATACACCACTGCATTTAAGCATCTTTGAGTAGTGAACAAATAAAACCATCTTGTGCTTTAAAAACACTGACTAGGATTCTGTGACATTTTATAGACCAAACAATTAATCAACAAAAATATCAACTGATTGATTGACAAAGAATAACTGTTACTGCATACAGACACACAGTGACTGCTGTTCACATGCCATGTCCTACCAACAGTCTGCAGTGTTTCTTTGCTTTTATCTTCCAACAATGTTGCTGTTCTTCACAGTGCAGCATGACTTTCATTTCAGCTAAAAGTTTGAATACTTCACCACCACTGCTATTTCACAACTGTTGATCCTTACTCTGAGGTTGTCATTTTCCTGACTTTGATTAAAGCCCACGAGTCTTGGATGTATCAGTGACTAGCTTAGATAATAATAATGTCAAACAACTGGTAAAATCTATTCATCTTCTGATTTTACTGTGGTAGCAAACAGCCATGTTTCCTAAAATGTCCGACTGTATTGATGGAACTCGATGTACGTCGCAGCATGTGCAGCTTCGAGGGGTGAAAAGCTGTTTTCTTTTTTGTTTTGAGCGCTTCTGATGTTGAGAACCCCTTTCAATAAAAACAGATGGATGTTCACAAGTGCTTAAGAGGCGTTTTTTGTGTTGAGCAGACACTTGAGTGTGAGATTGGCCGTGCAGAAGGAGCTGGAGGAGCGCTGTCAAGGCATAATGGAGGCAGCTGAAATTATTTCTGTTTTCTCTGGGATTCATCAAGTGCCAAATTGCAGCCATTATTTCTGCTTGAAAAAGCTGCATCCAGCTGTTCAATTCTGCCTGGGAGGCCATCCCAGGTGGAGGAGAGGTTTGTGTGTGTATCTCACGCTCACACACACACACACACACACACACACACAGGTGCACAATACACACTGAACTCAGTGCTGTGTCTTTGTCATTATCTCAGCCGTCTACTGTCTCTAATCATCCCTGTAATCCCTGTAAGCATTAACACACTTTTTCTTACTTGACAAGTAAAAATGTATAATCCGGTAGTTTAGCATTTCATCGCTCTCACAAAAGCAGAATGACATTTCGTCTCCCACCTCCTTGCTACATTATGCTATTTATTTTATTTCTCACCCACACAAATAGCTACAGCAACACCCATTCACATTCTCTCTCACACACACACACACACACACACAGGGATGGGCTTTGCGCTGAGTGTGTGCATGTGTGTGCTGTGTGCCCCATTACTCTTAGTGAGAGGGCTGACAGTGGGGGAGGAGTGCTGCTGTCAGTATCTCACCTGCAGGCAGTGGACACAGGGAGGCTGAGTAATTACACGGGAGCGAGGTTTGTTCGATCCGGGTGCGACTCCACTGACAAGTGGCCAGTGCAGACAAAAAACACACTCCGGTGTGACTGATAGATGGTTTTACAGATGTAGGAGTCTGACACTGGCCAGGTATTAACACAATTAAATGTCATGAGAGTGGCTGGCAGCCCTGAGAGGCCGCTTTGTTCATTACATCCACCATATGAAAGTGTGAAGCAGACCAATAACAGAGTCTAAGTTAAAGAACGGCTATAATTGGTGTTTTTCGAGGTGTGGGGTTAAAACTGAAAAGCCGGTCATGAGGATGCGCTAGAGGGACTTCAAATAAACAGGGTTCATCCTCTGGGGGGCATTAATTTTGCTCAGCAAATTTGAACAAAATCAGTTAGTTGTTGAAATCTGCTGTACAAGCAGATATTGCTGGAACTAAAGAAACATTCTGGAAGAAAGAAATAAGAGCCATGCTCTGGAATCATGAATATCCAAAGCAAATTCATAAAAAATGTGGCCGTTAGTTTTGAAGTACCTTGTCATGGATCGTAGTGGTCTTGGGTACATTTAGCCTGCGTTAAGCCCCTCCAGAGACTGCTACTCTGTCAAACTGTCAGAGCTACATGCACTAACTGCACTAAATGCATACATATCACATTTCTGAAAAGCAGAGAGAAGGGTCTACAACATGCCTTTGAGGGATGTATCCAGGAGGTCAAAGTGTTTCAAGAGTGAAAACAGGCTGAAAAGATAAAGATAGAAGCTAGAAGAAGTAAAGCCGGGGAAGTCTTTATTCACTCTTACACTCTCTAAACAGTAAAAGCAGTATGTGCATTTATTCAGTGTGCGTTCAGTAGCTAGTGTATAGACGTGCTAACACTGCTTAATGATGTGCTAACGTACTCGGCTAATCGTAGCTCCACAGGTTTTTACATAGAAACATTTTCTAACAGAATTTGGAGCATCAAACATACTGTAGGCTGTCCCTGTCTGTCCCAGTAAGGCAAGGCAAGGCAAGGCAAGTTTATTTGTAAAGCACATTTCAACAACAAGGTAATTGAAAGTGCTTCACATAAAACCATTAAAAGCATCAAAACATAAGGCAAAAGAAAAGGAGATTTAAAAACAATTAAGAACATTCATTAAAACATTAAAAAACAGTGTTAGAAATAAAATGCAATCGTAAAATGCAGAAATGCAGGAAATTGATTAATATATTAATTGAATGTGGTTCAATTAAAGGCAGCAGCAAACAGAAAAGTCTTCAATCTTGATTTAAATGAGCTGAGGGTCTCAGCAGACCTGCAGCTTTCTGGGACTTTGTTCCAGATATGTGGAGCAGAAAAACTGAACGCTGCTTCTCCATGTTTAGTTCTGACTCTGGGAACAGAAAGTAGACCGGTCCCAGACGACCTGAGGGGTCGGGATGGTTCATAAGGTAGCAGCAGATCAGAGATGTATTTTGGCCCTAAACCATTCAGTGCTTTGTAAACCAACAGTAGGATTTTAAAGTAAATTCTTTGTTGGACAGGAAGCCAGTGCAAAGACATCAGAACTGGGGTGATGTGATCCACCCTCCTGGTCTTAGTGAGGACTCGAGCTGCAGCGTTCTGAATCAGCTGCAGCTTTCTGACGGACTTTTTACAGAGACCTGTAAACACACCGTTACCGTAGTCCAGTCTGCTGAAGATAAATGCGTGGACAAGTTTTTCCAAATCCTGTTGAGACATAAGTCCTCTAATCCTTGATATAGTCTTCAGGTGATAGTAGGCTGATTTTGTAATTGTCTTGATATGGCTGTTCAGGTTGAGGTCTGAATCCATAACTACACCTAGATTTCTGGCTTGGTTTGTGGGTTTTAACATCAGTGATTGAAGCTGAGCGGTGATTTTCAATTGTTCGTCCTTGGTACCAAAAACAATTACTTCAGTCAGCAATTCTTTTTGGATGGTGTAAGTCTAATGAGTACAGGGTTGAACTAAGAGAGTAATAATGTAAGTCCAGCTTGGTGTCCTATTGCCTTGATTTTCAGTCACTATAATCTCTGTAATTAGTCTTCAGAATCATTGGTCTCCAAACTTATCCAAATCTATCATGCATCACCCCTCAAAACACAGTATTGTGTTGTCTTCACCATGAAATGGCAGACCTAGTTATGAAAGACAGAGATAAGAATGGAGGTGTGTGGAGCATGTGGCATAAGAGGCAGCACTGTTGAATGCCAAGCAACTGTTTGTGTGTTGGTGCAGCTAGTGGTCCAGAACAATAGTCGTCCAAGTAACAATATTACAGTGATTAGCGATGTCTTCCTGCTCTCAGATAAACCCTTGTTTCCCTCTGACTTATCCATGCTCCCTATGCGGCTTGATTAGCCCTGGGAAACGTGCCAGAGGATTGGCCTAAGCAGCATAATGAGCTTTTCATCAACCTGCTCTTTCCTCTCCATGCCATCCTCTATTTGCGCTCACCCTCAAGGATCATTTATTTTCATCATACAACACGGGGATGCACAGCGAAATTCAGTTGTAGCCCATCTGCAACACAAGAACAACATGACAAACTAAACTAAATACAGTACTACATTCCTGTAGTGCATTTCCTAAGTTTGCATTAGGAGGAATGTAAAGAACAACACTTTTCTGGGCAGATAATATGGCCGACATCTTAACATTAGATATTTAACATCAGGAAAACATTCTCCATCACCGTTGACTGTGTTTGAGCACCAAGCATCATTGATGTAAACACAGAGTCCACCTCCTTTAGTCCCACCGGAGTCCTGCTCTGTGCTGCTGTCCGCCCCTTCAAGTGCAGCTTGATCCTGGATACCACAATGGAGACAGGTCTCTATAAAGATGTGGGCTCAACATTCACCCATCAAACATCCATCGCCTGAAGTCTTATTTCATCCAGCTTTCCACGACCGGACAACAGACAGTTGACATGAAGCTCTATCGCAAGTTCAGTCAGGAAGACTTTACTCTTGCATGTCTAATGCCGTGTTCACTCCAAACGTGCCGCATATTCGCGTTAATTCGCGCCACCGGTCTTGCCACCGGTCTTGCCACCGGTCTTGCCACCGGTCTTGCCACCGGTCTTGCCACCGGTCTTGCCGGGGACCATTTGTGTTCATTCGTGCAGATCGCGCAGGACACGCTGGAGAGGGGGCGTGGCTTATCGCCCTGAAAGCCGTTCAACTGTCCGCCATTAACCATGGAAAAAATAACCTATTTCTGCTTAGTACGTGTTGTGGAAGTCACAGATATCCCGGGAAACTAAACGCCGTCATGTCTGGTTCATAATATTGTTCAGAGGAGCTCCGTGGATTGTATCAAGCTGTATTCACTGTGTCTAGCAAGACACCGGTCGCTGTTTACTACAGCTGTAGGAACACAAAATAAACAGATTTGGCTGTGATTTAATGGCAATAAACCGACAAAAAGGCTCCGAAACAACTACATAATGATGCTGATTTGTACTCGTCTTCTCAATGGAGCTCGGTGCTAGGCTACGCTAACATTGTAGCAGCTCCACCAGCACTCAATAACGTCATGTCGACGTAAATACGGCAGCGTCTATTCATTGTTTGTACCGTATGGTTTACACACACATGTATACACATAGTTTGGTCCGGTCTCTATTGATATGAGGTATCGTAGAGCTCTGGGTGAACACAGACGGCTACAGGATTTATTTCCTGATTCAACAACGGCAGGATGGCAGTGATGACACGGGGAGCAACTCAACGCTGATAGGCTTTCACGGCGGGGCGTAACGCAAATATTTTGTCGAAGTTGAATAATTTAAACTCACGATGGACGCGAATTTGCGTCAATCACGCCGCAAATTCGCGTCAATCGCGCCACGCCATTGCAAATTCGCGTCTGTGCATAGACTTTGTATGTAACTTAGGGGGCGACCGTGGCTCACTGTGTAGAGAGGGTTGTCCACCAACTGAAAGGTCACAGGTTCGATCCTCGGCTGCACCGTGTCCTGTGTCGAAGTGTCCCTGAACCCCTAACTGCTCCCCGGGCGCCTGTCATTGGCAGCCCACTGCTCCCTACATATACAGGGATGGGTCAAATGCAGAGAATAATGTCCCCACTGTGGGACTAATAAAGGAGTGTTTCTTTCTTTCTTTCTTAATCTCCTCGCGTGAATAAGTCGCGCCGCGTTTGGTGTGAACGCAGCATAAGCCCATAGTGTATTTCTCATAAATCTGCCTCACTCCTCACACATGCTCATTATTTCCTTGCTGTCATTGTTCGAGGCTGTCAATCATGATATCAGCTGTTCTGATCAGCTGGTCTCTTCTATCCAATAGCACAATGACATGGTTAGCCTATCATCTTGCTGCTGTCTCTTTTAAATATGATTGTCTCTCTACCTTCAGGCGTTCATGATGCTGTTACGCACCCCTCCATGACGTTCAGGTTGCTGTTACACGCGCTCTCCATCAGCCCGGTGTCTCTGTGTTTTCATTACGATCCGACACGATTGGCCAATGTCCACATTACCTTTTTCCAGTCTCGTTTTTTTTTGGGAGCAAGCTGACGTCCAGTTCATCAGCAGAAGAGAAAACATGTTCTTCCTCCCGTTTCATCTCACCGGTTACTCCGGGTCACTCTGTGCAGGTCACAACCTGATCAGCACCATGCAGTCTCCGCGTGGCTGCGGCTTCATGTGCTCCGTATTTATTCCACTTCAAGCTGCTCAACAATCAAGGTAAAGACATTAATCAGCGTGTCACAACCGGACCGTCCTCTCAGATAATGATCAGACTGCTGTCAGTAGTTTTAAATGCTGTCCAAACCGTAACATTGTCTCATTCTCTTGGCGTCTCCTGTTCAACGGGAGAACTATTACCTTAAATTCTGTAAAAGCGGCGGGCCTCAATTAACCTACCTCTACAACAAGGGTATCATGAGGCTCGTTTGAAGCAGGGATATTAGAGACACGCGCTGTCAGGACATATTAACCCCTCTGGTTCCTACGGGTATTTGAATAGCCAGTGTTTGCAGTGTTACAGGCTCACTGAGGTGAAACTTGAAGAAATTGTCACGTTAAAAATTAACAACTTGCAAGGTTCTCATCCGTACCTGAATGTAGCCGTCTCCATCTTAATGCACTTATGTTGTGTTACTACAAGTACAGCTGTTTGGGACTTTCAACTTGAGTACACCGTGAAGTATTTAACTATAATAACTTTCCTGCTTTGATTTTCGATCAAGCAAAGGGAGTACTTCATGCTCAGTTATCCACAGCAGCGCAGATCATGAAGTCTGTAAGAAAGATCATGCCGGCCTCATTCAAGCAAACCACAATAAGCATGCTCAGTTAGCACAACGGCAGCTCTCTTCCATTGTGTGACGGTGTATTCTTGCGACTCGTGTACATCGTCTGGCTTTTGAAGGATGTCACGGTCAGTCGTTCTCAGACTCTGGCCTCCCTCTCCTCAAGATTTGATATAATCTGCATCGTGTGAGATGCCTCACCAAAAGCTGCCATGTCTGGGGCCAGCAACGGAGACATGAACGTCTCGCACGAGGAAATCAGTTGTCAGAATTCCTCAATGTGAACATTCCTCTTGACGATTCATTCGATAGCATCACGCAGTTGCGTGATGCTATCGAATCAATCGTGAAAGGTTGCGATGATGACTTGTGTGGCAGCTAACTAGCTGCCACACAAGTCATCATCGCAACCTTTCACATGGTAGTGAAAGTGCTCGCTCCGTAAATGTGCTTTGCTTAGATTCTATGTACATATACATACTGTATATCTGGTGGTGGAGTTTTTACTTCACAGCTACGTCGCTAGTCAATGTCCTCGAGGCTGTGCTGGCAGAACCTTAGTACACTGATGTGGTGGAGACTGGTACTATTTTAATTCTGTGTGATGTGATATAAATAGCCAAAGAGCTGACACAGGCAGAGATTCACCTCTGGCAGTCACAACTGTGTAGCTCGCCAAATAGGATGTGCACAAGCACGCAGAGAAAGAGAGTAAGAGAGGAGTAACACAAATGGATGATTCTGATGCCACAGAGGAGAGGAGGGAGAACAGAGGAGAGGAGGGAGGACAGAGGAGAGGAGGGAGAACAGAGGAGAGGAGGGAGGACAGAGGAGAGGAGGGAGGACAGAGGAGAGGAGGGAGGATAGAGGAGAGGAGGGAGGACAGAGGAGAGGAGGGAGGATAGAGGAGAGGAGGGAGGACAGAGGAGAGGAGGGAGAACAGAGGAGAGGAGGGAGGACAGAGGAGAGGAGGGAGAACAGAGGAGAGGAGGGAGGACAGAGGAGAGGAGGGAGAACAGAGGAGAGGAGGGAGGACAGAGGAGAGGAGGGAGGACAGAGGAGAGGAGGGAGGACAGAGGAGAGGAGGGAGGATAGAGGAGAGGAGGGAGGACAGAGGAGAGGAGGGAGGATAGAGGAGAGGAGGGAGGACAGAGGAGAGGAGGGAGGACAGAGGAGAGGAGGGAGGACAGAGGAGAGGAGGGAGGACAGAGGAGAGGAGGGAGAACAGAGGAGAGGAGGGAGGACAGAGGAGAGGAGGGAGAACAGAGGAGAGGAGGGAGGACAGAGGAGAGGAGGGAGGACAGAGGAGAGGAGGGAGGACAGAGGAGAGGAGGGAGGATAGAGGAGAGGAGGGAGGACAGAGGAGAGGAGGGAGGACAGAGGAGAGGAGGGACGACAGAGGAGAGGAGGGACGACAGAGGAGAGGAGGGAGGACAGAGGAGAGGAGGGAGGACAGAGGAGAGGAGGGAGGACAGAGGAGAGGAGGGAGAACAGAGGAGAGGAGGGAGGACAGAGGAGAGGAGGGAGGACAGAGGAGAGGAGGGAGGACAGAGGAGAGGAGGGAGGACAGAGGAGAGGAGGGAGGACAGAGGAGAGGAGGGAGGACAGAGGAGAGGAGGGAGGACAGAGGAGAGGAGGGAGAACAGAGGAGAGGAGGGAGGATAGAGGAGAGGAGGGAGGACAGAGGAGAGGAGGGAGGACAGAGGAGAGGAGGGAGAACAGAGGAGAGGAGGGAGGACAGAGGAGAGGAGGGAGGACAGAGGAGAGGAGGGAGGACAGAGGAGAGGAGGGAGGATAGAGGAGAGGAGGGAGAACAGAGGAGAGGAGGGAGGACAGAGGAGAGGAGGGAGAACAGAGGAGAGGAGGGAGGACAGAGGAGAGGAGGGAGAACAGAGGAGAGGAGGGAGGACAGAGGAGAGGAGGGAGGACAGAGGAGAGGAGGGAGGACAGAGGAGAGGAGGGAGGATAGAGGAGAGGAGGGAGGACAGAGGAGAGGAGGGAGGATAGAGGAGAGGAGGGAGGACAGAGGAGAGGAGGGAGGACAGAGGAGAGGAGGGAGGACAGAGGAGAGGAGGGAGAACAGAGGAGAGGAGGGAGGACAGAGGAGAGGAGGGAGAACAGAGGAGAGGAGGGAGGACAGAGGAGAGGAGGGAGGACAGAGGAGAGGAGGGAGGACAGAGGAGAGGAGGGAGGATAGAGGAGAGGAGGGAGGACAGAGGAGAGGAGGGAGGATAGAGGAGAGGAGGGACGACAGAGGAGAGGAGGGAGGACAGAGGAGAGGAGGGAGGACAGAGGAGAGGAGGGAGGACAGAGGAGAGGAGGGAGGATAGAGGAGAGGAGGGAGAACAGAGGAGAGGAGGGAGGACAGAGGAGAGGAGGGAGGACAGAGGAGAGGAGGGAGGACAGAGGAGAGGAGGGAGGACAGAGGAGAGGAGGGAGGACAGAGGAGAGGAGGGAGGACAGAGGAGAGGAGGGAGAACAGAGGAGAGGAGGGAGGATAGAGGAGAGGAGGGAGGACAGAGGAGAGGAGGGAGAGGAGAGGAGGGAGGACAGAGGAGAGGAGGGAGGACATGTTTAAAGAGACGACTATAACTATTCCACCATCAGGACAAATGAGATGCTGACCACCTTTATACTCCCAAGGGGACCAGCTCTTCTGATTCTTTGACAACATGAGCTTTCCTCCGTGTCACCATCAGTGCAAACTGCACATTCTCCATTAAGAGCAAAACCCTCAGTTCAGTGTTTCTCGTACTAGCCAACACTTTAGTGATGTGGTGCGTCATGAATACTGTGTTGCAACCTCCAGAGGGTTCAGACTTCTCATCTGGTTTTGAATTGGATTCAATTAGTTTAGTTGAGAGTGAGAAACAGAGAGACAGATGGAAATATGTATGCTGTGAGATGTGAAGTATTTCCTCTGTATTCCAGCAAACACCATTGAAATTCGCATAAATAGCAGCACTTTAACCGCAGTCATCATTGTATTATTCATCAGGTCTCGGAGGCAGCGGCTCACTGGAAGACGCAAACACAGTCATCCTCGGTGTAATGAGGCCCTGAGGAGGCCACTGAAGTCAGAACACAGCCAGAGCCCAGCGAGTGAGCTTTCTCTTTCACGGTGGAAGGAGACGCATGATTGTCTGGTAGTAGAACTGAAAGGAAGAGACTCACTCTCCCATCTGAACGAGAGCTTCAATATGTACTGGCACTGTGTCACAGCAGTGCTACTCTTCCTCGCATATTCTCACCATTCACTGATAGCCCATCAGATCGGCTGACTGAGATGAAAGGTTGACGTTTATATGTCTGCATTATATCTGTGCACATATACAGTTTCCTCAGAACATGTAGCCGTTTCTTGTTTGCTTCGTGTTCTGCTGGCTTCTGTTGAGAAGAGGGTGGCATTGGCTGCCAAAGGGCTTATTTCATAATTCGGTGTCTGCTACATTATAATCTGGCATGTCCCATGAGTGGTGAAAGTGAGTGTGAGCCTTATTTGGTCAATCTTTATGTGAACATTCTGCAGTCTTGGTGTTTGTAGGGCTGTAGGGTGGAGGATTAAATGTTCATTCAAAAACATTCTTCCACTACCAGCATTGAAGACACAGGACGAGAGTATACTGGATACACATCTGCATCAGATGCTGTAGTTTAGAATGTTCAACAAAACCTGGCTGTCAGGAATTGATTAGCTCCGCCCTACTCCTCCATGTAGCTCAGGCATGTGTTTGAATGCATAATTCTCTCACGGAAGCAGTGCAGTCAAAGACTAACTGCTTTCCTCTTGTTTGCTGAAAAAAGAATGGCGATCTCCATAACAATGATCAAAATGACAAAAGTTAAGCTTGCATATATTGGCAGTAATACAGCTCTATAACAGTTCTCACACATACTTGTTTATCAGTCAATAAAGGCATAAACAGCAGCCATGCTCATTGCATATTTGGTGTGTGAACTGGCTTTGTTATTTTGTCTGACAATGAATGGTGCATTTCAGGTGTATGAAGTCTTACTTAGTGGGGTTCTTTTTATTTCAGGGGAGGTGGCCCACACGGAGCACCATGGGGACCCTGCCACAGTATTCTGACATAGTCCTGGAGACTTCTGTCTTTCTGTGGAGAGAAACATCGTTATTCCTAAAACTAGGCCAAAAGCAGCCCTCTCTCTAAACAGGATGCTGAGCCTCAGTTAGCCTACAAACACCACAGGGAGGGACATGATCAAATGGGTTGGAGGCAGCTTTTCTAAATGCCCATCTGTTATTAAATATATTTGTGTAAATGAAACTGCAGCTGCAGAGAGTGACCAGGCTTATGGAGTGTTCTCGTTTAACTGGGTCACAGCGGTCAGGCAGTGCCTTTGAGCTTCATCAATGGACAGTTGTGATGTGATTACTGAGAGCTCAGTCTCGTCATCATTCAAACCAGCAAGAACTTTGTCAACTCAAGTTCCTGTTCAATAGTAAACACACCGGGTGCAGAGTGCACAGAATGCTGGAGGTATGTGTGAATGCATGCAGAGTGAGACAATTACAGCACATCTATGACATCTGCATCTGTAAAAGAAATATGAACAGGAACAATATGTGCAGAAAGAAAGCTGTCAGGCAGCACTTCTCTTCCTCAGGCACAGATGCTCATCCACTGTTCTCACCTGAACATCCAGAGTATGATTCGGATACAGAGGTCTTTAAATGATAGGCCACCATAGTGTCTTAAAGGGATGGTTTTGAGCTGGGGTTGCATGGAGTGCTTATCCGTGGTCAGTGTATTGCTGACAGTAGGTGGTTGGAATGCCCCCAGTCTGGACCGACCGACAGGAGTCCCTGCAGGGGAGCAAAGTTACATGCTGCTGTGGACAGCGGCAGCAGCAGAACACATTTTAACACCTAAAAGAAAGACAAACCTCAAAAATCAGTTCGTTACACTGAAGCTGTTGAATCTATGCTCTCGTCAAAGCCACCAAACTCCATTAAAAACATCATTTTACGGCGCAGAACACGGGATCAGCTTCTCGTCTTCATTGCTTAGTTGTTTCTGTTATTGTGAGACTTTGGTTACTTCAAATTCATATCAGTCACACAATTGTGTGTGCATGTATATCATGTAGCTCCCAGATCTGAGCACATGGCAGAGGTTGAGTGTTGGTGGTCTTTACTTGTACGCTCTCTCTCTTTCACCACAATTAGCATCCTAGAAATGTCGATCTGGGCCCGGCTGAGAACAACTCTACGTTTCTTTAATAGTGGATAAGATCCGGCCTATTCAGCTGCTAGTGTTACTCCTGTTCTCCATCCAGTCTCTTTTAGTGCCACTACAGTTGTTCACACAACTGCTGCTCCTTCCTCCACACAATGCACCATTTCCCAGAACCCACTGGGCTTCCTCTGCCACCTCTGGCTTGTCAGGTCCATACAGGCTCTGTGTGGACCTGCTGCCTCATAACTGTGCTGACAGCAAATTCAATAACAATGATGAATGTTTGTTTTGCTGGATTTCTGTCATTCAATATGCAACAGACTTACATCTTTTCGACATATGATATCGATAGGAAACAGGAAGGAAGCGGTAAAAGGTCATTGTCGACCCTGGAAGCAGAATTTTGACAAAGAATCTTGATTCAAGATCCAATGACGAGCTTTCACAACAATCAACACAAGGTGTCACACAGTGCACTGCAGTGTAACGGCATGGAGCCGGTGGAGACAGCTGCTGGGTTCAAATGAGAGCGTTATGTTGTCTGTTGTGGATGGGGGGGCAGTTTGTTATCATTCAGTCAAACATCACAGCAGACAATCCTGGCAAACATCTGCACTTCACTGAGTGCACTATTCTACTTCTTCGTATTTTGGAAAAGGAGCCACAGTGAAATCCTGTTTACTACTCTGATGGCCATGCTTCCACTCCCAGACACTGCTGCTATGCATCTGCATGCATGGATCACAGATTGTTAAATGTTGCTTATAAAAACCTGTTCAGAAGGCTTTAAGAGGATTTGAGGACCAGGTAATATGCACTTCTTTCTCCCTTTGGTCTGCTTTACAGCTCTGATGAAAGGTGAACAATCATTTGAACTACTCACAAACTGACAGCCTACTTACAAATAGTCCGCCAGCTTTGCCAGCACGCATATCTTTAGGATGCTCTTATTTAACCCCTTGTCTCATGCTCAGCAGTGTGTGTGGAGCTCATGCCGACTCTGTTTGGCTATCGTGATGACGACATGTCACAATACCGTTCAGAGATGGAGGTCGCTCTGGCTCCATTAATAAGCATTTGATGATATAATTAACACTCACAGATCATTCTATAATTGCTTGTTGTTGTTGTTGTTATTATTTATTGAGGTATTCAGTGGAATACATAATGAAAGTCCCGTCAAATATCTCAGTAAAATTTCTCAACCAGTCAGCACCCCCAACCTTTTACACTTCTGACATTTAACACAGAGGGACATTTCCTTTAATCTCAGATTATGTCTATACCGTGAAATGAATGGTGCTAAGTGTATCATTTCTGCACAAACATCATTGCCAATATTTGTTTTGAGACATCAATGTAGTGCTAGCGAGGAAACAAATGTGATTATTTTTACCAGATTGTCGTCAGAATATCATAATGTTGTAATGACAAAATAACACACAATTATTCATTAATAAGTTATTAAGTTGACTTCACACATTTATTATTCCAACACAATTGACAATTGTTTTGACAGATTGCATATAACTTGCTTCAAGATCACAAACTAACACAATGACGAGCCCAGTCAGGTAAAGGCACATGTGTTCACATGTAAACACATGTAAACACCTGCAAACACCTGCAAACACATGTAAACACGTGTAAACACATGTAAACACATGTAACACATGTGCACACCAGCTACATTCCAGCTTTATGCTCCTCATTGGCTCGTGCCAGAGAGCCAACATTGTGTCTGCACACTCTGCCACGCCTTCCTGCCCATTAAACTTCACTACACTGTGTCGGATCGCTGAGCTGTGTGTGTGTGTGTGTGTTGTGTCTTTGTGTGTCTTACTGGCATTCTCAAATGCGTCTGTTTCGCACCACTGCTGGTCAGCACAATGAAATGGTCCACATGCTGCACTGACACACACACACACACACGCACACACACAGGCATCATTAAGGCCCTGTTTCTGTCTTGCCATTCATAACCTCGCTGCAACAGAAAATGAATCTTTCCACTTCATCATTTCCTGCCAGTGCATTAAACAGAATGTCACAGGCTGACAAGTTCTCCACCTCTTCAATAGCTGTAATCTGCTTGCACTTGAGGGGCTAATGGCTGGCACACATGGCAGTTGGAAGTGTTGGTGTCTGGCTTGCACTAAACAAAAAGGGCAACAGGTCGGGCCGAAGCCTTTTGGCCTGAATGTGTTGCCATCAGATAACGCTCCGATAGGAACAAGAGGAGAAGGCTCACTTCAGGATTTGTGTTACGCTGCATGAACTGCTAACTGTCTTCCTATCTGGGATGCACTTGAGATGACTGCTATGAAATCATAATGCGATTAGTGTCTTGATTTGGCTGTCCTCCACATAGTTAACATTGTAGATACACACAGAGCAGCACTGCAATACAAGCAAATAAAGAAAACAGCTGACAAAATCACATCCAAATTTGATATTTTCACAAGATTCTTCATGTTTCTATTGGCCTGTAGTCATAACAGCTTTCTTTCTGATGACATATTTTGCAACCATCAACAGACGATATAACAGGTTAATGGCTCAGTAGTCCTTACAGTCTTAAAGACGGAGATCTCTAGAAAGGCAGCTTTGGAACCATTAATTAATTTTGAGCGAAAAAACTTGACTATGCAAAGTCAGTTTGGTCACAACTTGAAGCAACCACTTCTTTAAGACGCGTAGAAGCTTCAGAAACCAGGGGAGGGGTATAAAGTGATGTAGTATTCTTTTTTTTAAATGTTAAAATTCCTTAAGCGATTGTGTACCATTTATTTTACAAACAAACATACATAACACAAATATAAACTTTCACCAAACTTTACTTTTTAATAAATAAATAATTGAGGCCTCCCTGAAGGAAAAACACTTCGAAACAAGACATCAGTGTGTGAGCGTGTCAATGACAAGTCAATTGTAATGTGCCCATATCCCATATTTTATTCTCACTTACAACGGTGTTCCTTTTATTTATTTATTTATTATTGTTCATGATTTATGTTTATTTACTTCTTTTCCACATTATTATACAAGTGGGTGTAATGAGCTTTGCTTACCACATTCATGTCACAACGGAGTGACCAAAGATTTGTTTCTGACTTGTGAATAGTGTTACTATCAAAACTGGAATTTTGTGAAAGCTTTAGTATATTGCATTTCATTTCATATGGAGATGCCTGAAACAAATATAATGTAATGTCAACTCAAGTCTCTTGCTACCTATGTATTCTTTAACCTTCATATATCCAACTCTATAATCCCCACTTTAAGTTGTCCTATGATGTACACTTCCATAAGTTGTAAACATTTAAATCTCTATCACGTATCCTACATGATGTGAATTTAAAAAGAAAAGGAGATTTAAAAACAGTTAAGAACAGTTATTAAAACACTAAAAAGCAGTGCAAGAAATAAAATACAATAGTGAAATGCAGAAATGCAGGAAATTGATTAATATCCCCCTAATATCCTCCATGTTTAGTTCTGACTCTGGGAACAGAAAGTAGACCGGTCCCAGACGACCTGAGGGGTCGGGATGGTTCATAAGGTAGCAGCAGATCAGAGATGTATTTTGGCCCTCAACCATTCAGTGCTTTGTAAACCAACAGCAGGATTTTAAAGTAAATTCTTTGTTGGACAGGAAGCCAGTGCAAAGACCTCAGAGCTGGAGTGATGTGATCCACCCTCCTGGTCTTAGTGAGGAATCGAGTTCTGAATCAGCTGCAGCTTTCTGATGGACTTTTTACAGAGACCTGTAAACACACCGTTACAGTACAGTCTGCTGGAGATAAATTCATCGACAAGTTTTACCTGTTGAGACATAAGTCCTCTAATCCTTGATATATTCTTCAGGTGATAGTAGGCTGATTTCATAATTGTCTTGATATGGCTGTTCAGGTTGAGGTCTGAATCCATAACTACACCTAGATTTCTGGCTTGTTTGTGGGTTTTAACATCAGTGATTGAAGCTGAGCGGTGATTTTCAATTGTTCGTCCTTGGTACCAAAAACAATCACTTCTGTTTTATCTTTGTTTAATTGAAGAAAATTCTGGCACATCCAGTTGTTGATTTGTTCAATGCAGTTACCCAGCCCTTGTATGGGATTATAGTCCTCTGGTGATATAGTTATGTCGATTTGTGTGTCGTCTGCATACTTATGATAGCACACTTTGTTGTTTTCCATAATCTGAGCTAGTGGAACAATGTAGATGTTGAACAGAAGAGGCCCCAGTATTGAACCTTGGGGAACACCACATGTCATTTTAGTCAGCTCCGATGTGTAATTAGCTACAGACACAAAGTATTCTGGGTCCTTCAAGTAGGATTCAAACCAGTTGAGTGCTGTGCCAGAGAGTCCTACCCAGATGTTTAGTCTTTCTAGTGGTGTGGCATGGTCATGGAAAAGGCAGTCAGGGAAAAGCAGAGTCAAATCCAGGAAACGAAGATCACAAAGAGGAAATGCTGGAACGCTAGACACGGAGGTACTCGGACAAACTGGCACACACAGAAGGGAGCACACAGACTGAATACTCTACGGAAGAGGAGGAGGAGGGGCAATTGGGAAAATGTGAAGCTGATCAGGGCGGGGAAACACAGAAGGGATGGAAGTGAATTATCTGAAATGAGAGGGAAAAGGGAATGACAAAATAAAACAGGAAACCCCAAAATGACATGGTATGTGAACATAAGGGAAACATAACTTAGGAAACTGGACGAGGTGTTACAATCAGACTTTCAGTCTTGTTTTTTGTGGGCAAATAATTTCTTCCTTTAACCTTATTAACATTTTGGATAGTTGTTATACCATTGGAAAGGTAAAGTGTAGCTGAATGTTATTTCAGAGGCTTTTCAATCCCATGATGAACAGTGTGGGTAAACTAAAGTCACAAACGGATGCATGTCAGTTGACTGACCCTACATTGTTGTGAATTAGATTTTTGTTTACTGACTGACATCAGTAGAATAGAATGGAGTGTAAAACTTAGAGAAAGACAGAAAGAGACAGGATACATTGATGAGGAAGTCCAGTGAGGAGGGCAATATGTACTCACAGCAGGGTTATGTTTGTGTGTGTGTTAGGTTGTTAGGCTGTCACTCAAGATATTGAGTGGTGAGATGTCAAGATGTCTTATTTCAGTGGGATGCAATAACATCTCCTTTCCTTCCTCCTACCCTCCTCTTCTCGCTCCTCTTCTCTCCCCTCTCCTAAAGCTTTGATTCATGATGGCAGTTGGGGTTAAGCTTATTCATATTGAAACATAATGATATACAGTACCGTTCTTGATGACTACAACCCGTTTTTACTCCCAACTAGTCAACTACCAACATTTGGTCAGTGCCAGGGCATCGTAAATCAGCGCACAGAGGCCATCTTTAAGGGCTGCATGCTACGTAGCGGGCTCTCAACTCACTCCAATGTAAACCTTCCTGTCAGCTGGATGACTACTGAGGCCCAGCGCAAACATAGTGATACAGACAAATCTCCACATCCATTTGCAGATCTCTGCCATAGCTGAAGTGTAGCAAAAGTCACATGTAAAAATACAGCCTGTTGAGTTGTAACTAATAGAGCAAAATCCTTTTCTTTCTTTTTTGAAGCCAATAATATCTATTTCAACATTGACAGATTAAACTACACATTTAAAGATCTGTCGACACATTTAAAATCTATCTGTATACATCAACACAAAATACTTTACTATGGAATAGTAACTACCTTAATAAATCATGAATTAATCATGAATTGCAGTGTTAATATGCATTTATAAAGCATATATTAACATAGTCCCTAACCATTAGTGCATATTTAAATCATTATATACATATAAATGTATGAATAATGTACCGTACTTTTCGGACTATAAGCCGCTACTTCTTACCCCACGCTTTGAGGCGTCGGCTTATAGTCCGGTGCGCTTTATATACAGATTTTTGCGTAGCTTTATACCGGCCTATATACCGGTGCGCTCTATAGTCCGGAAAGTACGGTACATCTAAATAAGTTATCAATAATTTACTAACACTTTATAAATTATCTTATTAATCATCTACAACTCCTTAATAATTGGTTTGTAAAATATATAATACTTCATTTACAAATGGGGAATCCATCATTTATAAAGTATGAAAACACAATAATGAAACACATCATAGATGGGCTTATTAATCAAGAATGAAACATTTATAACTATTGTTATGAACTGCATACTAATTAATTATTAATGTAGGAACAATGCTTTATAAATGATGAATTAGGTGTTTACTCATACTTAACTAATGCTTCATAGTGTGTAGTTATTATAAAGTGTTACAGAATTTCCTTTATCCAGTGTTTTTTATATGTATGCTCACTCATTAGTCACTTAAGTGATCTGATCTGCATCGCACTCTACCGCAGGCTTCATTTCCCAATGCATACACAGTGTGACTTGATGAATTAGTGAGTGGACAAAATAAACCCTGAAGAAAATCCACTTCATTATGTTTGTTGTTATTAAACTTTATCTTTGCTTTATTTGATCACACTTATGTACAGAGTGTGAAACATATGCGTTTCCTGGATGTAGGTTTCCTTCTCTCCTGTTCAGATGGAAGCTGTCCTGCCTCCATCTCCCTTCTCTCTCCATCCCCCTTCTTGCTTGGATGCTTCCACATCAGCTCCTCCACGTAGGTGGTCCTCCCAGGACCACTTATAGGCATTGTGGGTAATTTCATGCCACCAACGTAATTAAATTGAGGGCTGAAAACAAAAAAGAATCGGTTGTGGTTGTGAAATTAATGTGCAGTTCCACTGAATACTTAGCATGGTAAGACCCTGCTGTGTGACTCGCTAAATGGAGGTTTCCCTCCAGCAATGTTAGTATCCCAACTAATCAAGCATGACCACCATCATTAGCCAATTATGTCATTGTTCCTTATTGCTGTTTCCAAAATGGAGGTCTTCTGTGGAATCCAACATTCTTAAGGTTGAGCTAACCAGCAGAATGCTGTTGCTTACTATTATTCTGCTGTGCAAGAATACAATAAACTCTTTAAATGGTACAATTTAATTACATATCAGTGATAACTGAGAATCCTCAACGCTTAGAGTCTCACTGAAGTTAATTATAGTAGTTTTTTTCTCATATAGCATGTCCTGTCCTCTCTGTTAAGAAAAAGGAGTTCACAGCATATCTGTTTTTCGTTTCATGATAGCATCACCAGCATTGCCAAATGTTTGCGAATTATTGTATTTTTATGATGACGTTGCCCTTTGTACGATCAATAACGCAGTGTCATAGTGTACCATCATTTAGTGACGCATACAATGATTCGTTGGTTCGAGTCTGCACGTCTTATTTTAATTCATTTCTGGAGATCAAACTATGGATCTTATCTCTTCTCAAGTGACCTGTGTCCAGCCAATCATATTTGGTGTAGTCCATGATGTTGATGAATGTGATTCGTGAGTACGGCTTTCGTTCTCTCTCCTTCTGCCTGAATAGAGAAAAAGTCGTTTAAATACGTGTTTTGTAAAATGTCACATTTAAGAACATTTTTTCCCTCGGTTATTACTCACGGACAATCATTTTCCACAAATCTTGATCATTTGAAGCTTCTGGTACCGTAGTATAACATTTCCCAATGACAACCCCCATCTGTGCATAAAACAGTCGGGATGCTGTTACAGAGAATGTCTGTACATGTAGGGACACAGAGAATGTCTGTACATAGAACCAATCAAATCATTTTGAGCACATTTCTGAGACAGCTAGTCTTCAAACACCTCTTCTCTTCAGTAAGAAGAAATACTAACTGTACATTTAAAAGTCACTTTGGCATGATTATTGGCTGCGCGAGGGATGAGTCTTTCTAATTTAGACGTGTATCGTTTGTTTTAACAAAGTCCTACACATGGCTGCATATGTAAGTGCCACTCATAGCATTGTGTGCTGTAGATTGGAATGTCTTAATTGGCTGCTGTCGTGCTGTGCAGATGAGACGGTTTAGTCATACATCTGTAACAAGTACAATAGTACACCATTTGAGTCAGACATGTTGCCGTCTGCAGAAGAAACAAAGGATTGTAATGGCATTGTAATCTCACAAGAACTAAAGGGCAGCAGAACAGAGAGCGTCACTTTCTTACTGTGAGAGCGATTGGCTTCGTGAGGCATCGGGCGTCATTGTGGCTGACCGAGTCACTGGATTATTCCACGGGGTGAATGTGTAATGCTGCAGATATGTGTTCTCCTGTGCACTGTCTTTGTGTTAACCAGTAACAAGTATGTTGTGTGTAAGTTTGAGAATAGCAGGTCCAGTATGAACTGGGACTCCCAACATTTGAGCTTTTTACGCAGGTCCTGTGGGAATCCTCAGCTTTCCATTAGCCCAGCCAGGTGAATATCACTGCAGGGCTATCATTCCCCAGCCAGCTCATGAATGATACTTTAACATTAAATATTAATGCCATCTATTGTCTGACAATGGTGCCCTCCATAAGAGTAATGCATTCATTCCCAGGTTAGTCATTTTACATTCTGAGTGCCACAGCAGCCACCAAATGAAAACACTGAGGGCTCACACGCTGATCATGATGCTGCAGATTGACTGGGCGTTAACAGCGGTGAGCTGCAGCTGGGAGACGTGCTCCAGTTGCCAGTTTGCCGAGTTCCACAAGCTCTCTTAGCTTTTATAGTCAAATAAACTCACAAAATGTTAAGACAGGAAACATTATTACACCTATTCTCCTCATCTCTTTCACTGAACTAACACTGACATGAGTGAAATTGCCTAAATTGTTAACTCATCGTACAACACACTACATTCAAACTGGACGGAAACAAAATGGAACTCACCAAGTGGGTTTGGTGTGGACTAGAGGGACGGCTGTACCGTCTTGTGGCTCTTGCAGAGCAGTGTTCATCACCCCGTTGCCTGAAGGCAAACTGCAGCAGGCTCAGTCAGTGACTCACCCTCTTGCTCACATGCTGTTCACGAGGAAGGTTCACGGTAAACAGCTCAGTCAGCTCCGGCCCTGTGAAGAGCCTCAGCGTGTTTGCAGAGCAGTGAGGGTCTGTTCTTTGTCTCAGGTGAACATCTCTACTTGAGCTGCTAGAGCAGTGGTTCTCAACTGGTCTGGCTGCGGGACCCACCATCACCCCTTAATGACAAGCCGGGACCCACGACCACCCAAATTATATATATATATATATATATGTATGTATATATATATATATATGTATATATATGTATATACGTATATATATATATATATATATATATATATGTATATACGTATATATATATATATATATATATACACATATATATGTACATATATATATACATATATATATACATATATATATACATATATATACACATATATACACATATATACATACATATATATACATATATACATACATATATATACATATATACATATATATATATACATATATATATATATATGTATATATATATATATATATACGTATATATATATATATATACATATATATATACACATATATACATACATATATATACATATATACATATATATATATACATATATATATATATATATACGTATATATATATATATACATATATATATATATACATATATATATATATACGTATATATATATATACATATATATATATATACATATATACATATATATACATATATATATATATACATATATATATACATATATATATATATACGTATATATATACATATATATATACGTATATATACACATATATACACATATATACACACATATATATATATACATATATATATACATATATGCATATATATACATATATATATATATATATATACATATATATATATATATATACATATATATATATATATATATGTATATATATATATACATATAATTTGGGTATATCTATATTCAAGAAGTCTAGTAGCAGTAACGTCTCTGTGTAGTAAACAACTGTCAAATCAAATAAAGAAAGTACACATCAATTATACTTGAACAATTATTATTCTCATTTTTCTAATTTAACTGGATGGATTATAAATACATAGAAATACATGAATCTCATTCATGTAAAATTCTCATTTCAAGTAAAATAATGGCTGGATTAAAAAATTAATTACGGAATGAAATTCAATTTAGAAAAAATATTTTCACTGAATTGTCCTGCAGCTTTAAATTCAGTTCATTCAGGGTGAAGTGATAAAGCTACAACATTATATTTTTCTCATCTTCTAAAAAAAGAAACGAGTGTTGGAAGAATTCACCTCTATGAGTCTGTCCAGTCAGAGTCTAATGACTCTGGTCTCTCTGGACATTCTTCTTTTTTGGAAATCGTCCTATGATTTGACTTTCACAACTTTCACTTCAACAGTCCTGCTCTGCTGTCTCTCTCCTAATCTCTCCCCGTGTGTCACGGTGTGTGAACATCTCACTCAAGTCAGGAAACATGTCAGAATGCCCATATTTGATTGGCTGAGCTGCATCACGTGATGTGATTCACAACGCATTGGTCGGTGTTTTTCCTGCAACGCTGAACAAGTGCCGTAAATGCTGGAATAATTCCGCTGCATAAAAAATGCCCTTCAAAATAAAATCACAACTTATTATTTTTATTTTGTTTTTTAATTTTTTAAATTATTTGTCAGTCAAAGGCCCACTGAGCAAGACACTCAACCCCAAGTTGCCCCCAGGCTGTTCCTGCGGTGTGTGAATGGGTATAAATGATAATTCACTAGCTTAGGGCCCCACCTCTGCGATTTGGCCAGCTGCAGAGTTTTAGGGATGGTTGGTGGAGGGTAGCCTGAGCGAAGCGGTTTGGGGAAAGGCCAGTTTGAGGGTCCACTGCGGCTCCCGGCCCTTGCACACCCCCCGGTCCATGTGGGACAGTAGTGGCTGTGGAGGCAGGTGGCCTTCCGGGAGTAGTTTTAAAGAGGGGCGGGAGGGTGGGGTGCGAAAGGCGTAGCAGGCTGAGCTATGGTGGCCGTGGGTATTTGTAGGGTGTGGCCGGGAGTGGCCCCGTGGAGGTGTGGACCTGCTCCTGAAATTCAGCTAAGGTTTATCTCCAATTCACTAGCTTAGGGCCCCACCTCGGCGATTTGGCCGGCTGGAGAGTTTTAGGGATGGTTAGTGGAGGGTAGCCTGAGCGAAGCGGTTTGGGGAAAGGCTAGTTTGAGGGTCCACTGCGGCTCCCGGGCCTTGCACACCCCCAAAAGCCTGCCTACGGGAGCAGTGCCGCCTGCCCGTTGCGCATGTCGGTGGCGCTGTGGCGAGTGTAGAGTTTGTAGGCGGGGGAGGGCCAGCGGCCCAGGCTTTGATGGTGGTCTGGGACTCCTCTGCTCGCTGCGGTGGTGGCGGCTCCTACGCGGGAGGAGTGGCCAGGGAAGGAGCCGGGATTGATCCCGGAGATGGTTAGGACTCCCCTGAAGTGCCAGAGGAACCAGGATCGGTCGGCGATGCGGCCAGTCTCTGTGGTGAACAGTGGTTCGTGGGGGGCGGTTTGCTGTGTTTTCCTGGTTTGTAGTTAGCGCATGAGGGGTTCGTAGGGGCTCAGGTGCGAGTTGAATTTGAAATATAGTACGGGGACCGGCTCTTCTCTTCCTTCAAGGCTGGTCTCCGGCAATGTCGTCCATCGTGGAGAACCCCCCAAAAGACGGCAGAAGGAGCGGCATCGTTGTTGGCCAATTGTGTGAGTTCATCGCTGGAAGTGGGCGGGGTGGGGGCACTGGCATCCCGGTGCCAGATGTCCCGGTTATGGTCACTTGCTGTGTTTTCTGAAGTAGGCGGCGGGGGCACTGGCGTCCTGCGTTCCGTTCTTGCTTTGCATTCCGTGCTTGCTGCGTCTCGTTGCCTGCTGCGTTGCGTGGCTGCATCGTGCGTCGTTCCGTTGCTGCGTTCCGTTGTTGCTTGATGTGATCCGTTGTTGCTTGCTGCATTGCTGAGTCGTTACTTGCTGCGTTGTTACGTTGCTGCGTCCGTTGCACTGTGTTGCTGCATCCCGTTGTTGCTTGCTGCGTCGTTGCGTTGCTGCGTTACGTTGCTGCGTTACGTTGCTGGGGTACGTTGCTGGGGTGCATTGCTGTGTTCCGTCGTTGCAATGCGTGGCTGCTGCGTTCTGCCGTTGCTGCATTCCGTTCCGGCGTTGCTGCGTTCAGTTCCATTCCGGCATTGCTGCGTTGCGTAGCATGGCTGAGTCGTTGCTTTTATTTCTGGCCCGGCGGCGGGGCCGTATGGCGGCTGGTTTGGAGGAAGGGGGGGGGGGGGGGAAGTGTGGTGCCGAGAGGCAGCGGATGGGCTAGTTGGAGAGTAGGAAGAGAAAAGGTGGGAACTGGCATCCCGGTGCCCAGAAACAGCGTGGTGGGAAAAGGGGGATAGGGGGGGAGGACAGAGGAGAGGGAGCCTGGCAACTCGGTGCCCGGACCCGTCGTGATGGGAAAGGCATGTGTGGTGGGGAACGTGGGATAGGGGGGGGGGGGGGGGGGGCGGAGAGGGAGCCTGGCAACCCGGTGCCAGGGATGTGTATGGAGGGAAAGGCATGTGTGGTGGGAAAGTGGGATAGGGGGGAGGAACACAGGAGAGGAAACCCGGCACCCCGGTGCCGGGGTGGGGAGCAGGGGGAGTGTGATGAGAGGGGAAAGTGAAAGTACAGGCCGAAGGAACTAAGCTGGAAGGAGCAGTAGGATCCTGCGGAAGTAGTGAGGGAGGGAGAGTTTGCATTCCGGAGCGGCCCTGAATCGGGGGGTTTGCATGGGAAGGTGGAGGGGGACGCTGTGAACCTGGCAAACTGGAAGGTCGAGGCCGGCGGGGCGGGGCTTGGTGGTGCGTGATTGCGTCGCTGACAGTGCGCCCGTGTGTTGCTGGAAAGTCCGTCGCTGCGTGGCGAGGTGTCATGGCGGCTGCGAGGAGTTGGAGCAGTGTCGCTTTTTTGTCGCGGCGCTTGTGGGGGATCCCCCTCTCCTGCAGCTCCGTTAACAGGCGCGCTACGGTCCAGGCGGCGATCCTGGGCGGGTCGGTTCCGCTGGGAGATGCGGTCGGGGCGCGAGCCCCGTGCCAGTGGCTTCGAGCGCGGCGTGCTGGGATGCTGGAGTCGCCGGAAGCCGGGCTGTCGGAGGTTTGTCCCTGAGCGCTGCGTCCGGAGCGAGCGGAGGAGGAAGGGGGGGGCTTCTGCGTCCGTTGCCCGCGTTCGGGGGCAGCGGATCGCCGTCTGCCACGGAGGCGTGCCGGTGTGGGACTTGGTTCGATGGACGATGACGGTCGGTCTGGGTCCCCGTACTGGCGGATTGCCCGGAGGGAGGGATTCCGGTCGATGGATGTGGCCGGTCGGCGGGTTCGGCTGCGTTGGGCCGCCGGGGCGCTCTCGGAGGCAATCAGTGGCGTCTGGAAGCCCTGCCTCGGTGGAGTGCGGCCCCGGGCTGTGCGGGTGGCGGCTGGGGAGGCAAACGGTTCGTCGTCATCGGGAGGCCCGGTTAGTAGCAGGTCCATGCTGGCGAGGTAAGGGGTTTATTTTCCTTTCCTGTTCATTGTTTTTGCGGTGCTGCGGGCGTTCTTGCGGTTTGGTGCGAACGACGTAGCAGCCTGACTCTTTTCTGAAGGTGTAGCAGCCTTACGGTTTGGTGCGAAAGGCGTAGCAGGCTGAGCTATGGTGGCCGTGGGTATTTGTAGGGTGTGGCCGGGAGTGGCCCCATGGAGGTGTGGCCCTGATCCTGAAATTCAGCTAAGGTTTATCTCCAATTAGTCCTGATGGGCAGGTGGTACATGCATGGTAGCTCCTGCCATCAGGGTGTGAATGGGTGAATAATGACATGTAGTGTTAAAGCGCTTTGAGTGGGCGGAAGACCAGAAAAGAGATAAACAAGTACATCCACTTACCATTTACAATAAAGACTTTGAGCTTGTTAGGAAAGTAAACGGTTCATGAGCTCCTCGCTAATATCTATTTCATAGTGCTGTGAAAACATCTCCTTCAAATACTTATTATGCACGTCTCTTGCCAAAAACTACATTTTAACAAATTTGAAAACAGAGTAAATTGTTTATTTATATTGGTTGTTTTATGTCTGCATTTGGATTTCGAAGTAAGTTGTTAGAAGATGTTGTCCCTAACTTCCACCCGGTAGATATACTCTTCAAATGTATAACTATGACGCTCTACATGCCCCTCAAGCATCAGTTTTGCACGTATCCATTTGGCACGAGAACATTTACGCCTCTTAGATGCACACACTCACAGGAAACTATAAGCTAGAAAACTGTTAATGGTCCCGGTTCAACTGTGTGAAAATACAAATCAGAATTGCATTGGTTATGATTTATTTTCTATAAAAACTGCAGGTTAGTTGCTCTGAAATGAGAAAGCATTTGACAAAATCCGAGCTATCATTGCTCAAGACTTGATAAGAGGAGGGGGGACTGAAAAATATCTTGAATGTTTTGTGTGTAATTCTAAATTCTCAACACTCAAATTCAGCTTTCCCATCGTGAGTTGTGTATTTCTAGATGTTCTTTGTACTCGTACTCATCCCATGTGATTCCCACACGGTGCTCGCTGCCTCACTGCTGCTCAGCACATCCACCTGCACGGCTGCAGCCCTGCACACATCCCTGCCTGTTCATCTTCCCCCTTCAGCCGGCCACGCACACATTCATATTGCAATGATGCCATATGCTGATTTGAATATATTAATATACATTGGTCAGCATGGCTTTTTTGAAGATGTTCACAAGCCGTCCAGGAAATGGAGGAGTGGATATTTGAGCGTCAAATCAATTAGAGGATATTTGACACAGATTGTACTCGAAGCCACCTGTACATCGACATCCCCCACTCTATAGGTGAGATTCATCACACAGAACATGATCTCATCTAATAATACACAGAGCCTGAAGAGTTCAGGGCTAAGATGTAATTGAAATCCCTGTTCTCAGTGACAGCAGCACAGATGGGATCCTCTCAAAGCTTTTGTCCATACCTGGTTGCATGAAGGACACTGGGAAATGGATTATTCATTCTGTGTATTAATACATTTATTAAAAAGGGAGAAAAATGGATTAAGCATCAAGTTTGTGGATTGTCAAAGAGCGTGGCAGTATGTTTGTGCCAAGTGAATGCATTAACCCACTAAGGCTAGAAATACCCCCCCCCCCCCCACTTCACTCTTCACCCTGTTTCTATATGTGAGAAACACTCCTGACTGGGAGTGATGAAGCTAAATATATCATTGGCAACGTGTTGAAGGCAAGATCCCGGTGAGTCTATGTTGGCTAATCAACACCTCTTCCATCCATCCTCCACCCCCTCACCTCCATAAAGCCCTCCCCCAGGTGCCACTGTACCCCATCTGCTCTGTTGACTGCAATTAGCCTGAGCAGGAGGAGATGGTGCAGCAGCAGGGCTCACTCTCTTATTCTCTTTCATACTGTCTTTAATATAACCTCATCTTTGCATGCACATGAATACTAAACGTGACATTCGTATATGTCGATTAGTACACAGCTAACCCGACCTCTTTTATTATGCTGTGGCAAAAATATGTGTATGTGTTGTGGTCAATATATAGTTCATAGTACAGTTCATACCCTGTACTACTCCAAATCAACTCATGCTGTTTTTTACTTTTAGTTTCAGATATTCATCTCATAAGAAACAATATGTTACCAGTTAAGTATCTCAAATAATAACTAAGGTTTGCTATAGGGCTGGATAAATAACGGTTCATAATGTGGGATGGAATAACCTAATGGCTCATTCAGTCAATTCAGCATCATTTAAAACAATATAAAAAAATTTAAAAAACATGCCCTCATAATGAATACATAAAGATGCATTGAGTACAGCAGTGCTGCGTCCTTTTCAGTTACTACATGTTACCAAGAAGGTCCATATACACAGCAGGCATGACCTGCCATCAGTTACATCAACATGTACACATCACATTATTTACATTGGTTACACAAGCAATAACAACATTAATCAAGTGGGTGAAATCAGAAACTTCAGTCCCTGTATCTGAATATTGATATATTCAATATGGTGATATTCACTACCTTAGGGCCCCACCTCGGCGATTTGGCCGGCTGGAGAGTTTTAGGGATGGTTGGTGGAGGGTAGCCTGAGCGAAGCGGTTTGGGGAAAGGCTAGTTTGAGGGTCCACTGCGGCTCCCGGGCCTTGCAGACCCCCCCGGTCCATGTGGGACAGTAGTGGCTGTGGAGGCAGGTGGCCTTCCGGGAGTGGTTTTAAAGAGGGGCGGGAGGGTGGGGTGCGAAAGGCGTAGCAGGCTGAGCTATGGTGGCCGTGGGTATTTGTAGGGTGTGGCCGGAAGTGGCCCCGTGGAGGTGTGGCCCTGCTCCTGAAATTCAGCTAAGGTTTATCTCCAATTCACTAGCTTAGGGCCCCACCTCGGCGATTTGGCCGGCTGGAGAGTTTTAGGGATGGTTGGTGGAGGGTAGCCTGAGCGAAGCGGTTTGGGGAAAGGCTAGTTTGAGGGTCCACTGCGGCTCCCGGGCCTTGCAGACCCCCAAAAGCCTGCCTACGGGAGCAGTGCCGCCTGCCCTTTGCGCATGTCGGTGGCGAGTGTAGAGTTGGTAGGCGGGGGAGGGCCAGCGGCCCAGGCTTTGATGGTGGTCTGGGACTCCTCTGCGATGGCGGTTTGCTATGTTTTCCTGGTTTGTAGTTAGCGCATGAGGGGTTCGTAGGGGCTCAGGTGTGGTTGAATTTGAAATATAGTACGGGGACCGGCTCTTCTCTTCTCTTTCTTCGAGGCTGGTCTCTGGCAATGTCGTCCGTCGTGAAAACCCCCCAAAAGACGGCAGAGGGAGCGGCATCGTTGTTGGCCAATTGTGTGACTTCGTCGCTGGAAGTGGGCGGGGTGGGGGCACTGGCATCCCGGTGCCAGATGTCCCGGTTATGGTCACTTGCTGTGTTTTCTGAAGTAGGCGGCGGGGGCACTGGCGGCCTGCTTCCGTTGTTGCGTTGCGTTCCGTGCTTGCTGCTTCTCGTTGCCTGCTGCGTTGCGTGGCTGCATCATGCGTCGTTCCGTTGCTGCGTTCAGTTGTTGCTTGATGTGATCCGTTGTTGCTTGCTGCATTGCTGAGTCGTTACTTGCTGCGTTGTTACGTTGCTGCGGTCCGTTGCACTGTGTTGCTGCATCCCGTTACGTTGCTGCGTTACGTTGCTGGGGTCCGTCGTTGCAATGCGTGGCTGCTGCGTTCTGCCGTTGCTGCATTCTTGCTGCGTTGCTGCGATTCGTTGCTGCGTTCTGTTCCTGTTGCTGCGTTACGTTGCTGCGTTACATTGCTGGGGTGCGTCGTTGCAATGCGTGGCTGCTGCGTTCTGCCGTTGCTGCATTCTGTTCCGGCGTTGCTGCGTTCCGTTCCATTCCGGCATTGCTGCGTTACGTGGCATGGCTGAGTCGTTCCGTGGCTGCATCATTGCACTCCGTGGCTGCGTTGCTGCGGTCCGTTGCTGCGTTCTGTTCCTGTTGCTGCGTCCCGTTGCCTGCTGTGGTCGGTTGCTGCATTGTTGCGTGGCTGCGGTCAGTGGCTGCGATGCGTGGCTGCTGCGTTCTGCCGTTGCTGCATTCCGTTCCGGCGTTGCTGCGCTCCGTTCCATTCCGGCGTTGCTGCGTTGCGTAGCATGGCTGAGTCGTTGAGTGGCTGCGTCATTGCACTCCGTGGCTGCGTTGCTGCGTTTCGTTGCTGCGTTGTTGCGTTGCTGAGTTCTGTTCCTGTTGCTGCGTCCCATTGCCTGCTGCGTTCGGTTGCTGCATTGTTGCGTGGCTGCGGTCAGTGCTGCGATGCGTGGCTGGTGCCACACTGGTGCGTTCTGCCGTTGCTGCATTCCGTTCCGGCGTTGCTGCGCTCCATTCCATTCCGGCGTTGCTGCGTTGCGTAGCATGGCTGAGTCGTTGAGTGGCTGCGTCATTGCACTCCGTGGCTGCGTTGCTGCATTTCGTTGTTGCTTGGTATCTGCATGGTGGAAAAGCGGAATGGGGGAGGGGGACAGAGGAGAGGGAACCTGGCAACCCGGTGCCAGGACTTAGGGGGGGACAGAGGCAAGAAGACCTGGCAGCCCGGTGCCAGGAATCTGCCTAGTAGGAAAAGCGGAATGGGGGAGGGGGACAGAGGAGAGGGAACCTGGCAACCCGGTGCCAGGAATCTGCCTAGTGGGAAGAGTATTCGTAGTAGGAAAAGCGGGATAGGGGACGGGGAGGGGGGAGAGGGAGCCTGGCAGCCCGGTGCCAGGACTAAAAGAGGGGGACAGGGGCGAGGAGACCTGGCAACCCGGTGCCAGGAATCCGCCCGGTGGGAAGAGTATGCGAAGTAGGAAAGCGGCATTAGGGGACAGAGGAAAGGGAACCTGGCAACCCGGTGCCAGGACTTAAAGAGGGGGACGGGGCCAGAAGACCTGGCGGCCCGGTGCAAGGAATCGCCTGGTGGCCAGAGTATGCGTAGTAGGAAAGCGGCATTAGGGGACAGAGGAAAGGGAACCTGGCAACCCGGTGCCCGGACTTAAAGAGGGGGATGGAGGAGAGGGAACCTGGCAACCCGGTGCCAGGACTTACCTGGTGCCTGACGTGACTTTGGGAAGGTTTGGAGGAGTTGGCACGGTGGCGTGGACTCTCTTTTCCCTTTCTTCTCTCTTTCCTTGTGGTGGTGGAGGGGGACGCTATGAACCTGGCAAACTGGAACGTCGAGGCCGGCGGGGCGGGGCTTGGTGGTGCGTGATTGCGTCACTTACGGCGCGCCCGTGTGTTGATGGAAAGTCCGTCGCTGCGTGGCGAGGTGTCATGGCGGCTGCGAGGAGTTGGAGCAGTGTCGCTTTCTTGTCGCGCCGCTTGTGGGGGATCCCCCTCTCCTGCGCTCCGTTAACAGGCGCGCTACGGTCCAAGCGGCGATCCTGGGCGGGTCGGTTCCGCTGGGAGATGCGGTCAGGGCGCGAGCGCCGTGCCGGTGGCTTCGAGCGCGGCGTGCTGGGATGATGGAGTCGCCGGAAGCCGGGCTGTGGGAGGTTTGTCCCCGAGCGCTGCGTCCGGAGCGAGCGGAGGAGGAAAGGGGGGACTTCCGCGTCCGTTGCCCGCATTCGGGGGCAGCGGATCGCCGTCTGCCACGGAGGCGTGCCGTGTGGGACTTGGTTCGCTGGAAGATGACGGTCGGTCTGGGTCCCCGTACTGGCGGATTGCCCGGAGGGAGGGATTCGGGTCGATGGATGTGGCCGGTCGGCGGGTTCGGCTGCGTTGGGCCGCCGGGCCGCTCCCGGAGGCGATCGGTGGCGTCTGGAAGCCCTGCCTCGGTGGAGTGCGGCCCCGGGCTGTGCGGGTGGCGGCTGGGGAGGCAAACGGTTCGTCTTCATCGGGAGGCCCGGTTAGTAGCAGGTCCATGCTGGCGAGGTAAGGGGTTTATTTTCCTGCGTTGTTTTTTGCGGTGCTGCGGGCATTCTTGCGGTTTGGTGCGAACGACGTAGCAGCCTGACTCTTTTCTGAAGGTGTAGCAGCCTTACGGTTTGATGCGAAAGGCGTAGCAGGCTGAGCTATGGTGGCCGTGGGTATTTGTGGGGTGTGGCCGGAAGTGGCCCCGTGGAGGTGTGGCCCTGCTCCTGAAATTCAGCTAAGGTTTATCTCCAATAGTCGGAGTATTCAAATTAAAGCCGAGCAAGAATGCAACAGTATGCCTTTTGACCTCTGTGCAGACATTACATTTGAAACACTGCAGGAGATGTTGACTCTAGTGATGGTAGCTTAATAACAGCAAAAACAACCGAACATTGAAAACAGATTGAGAAACACAGAAGGTTTGTGCTGCAGAGGGGTGAGGGTGACGTGACTCTGCTTTGTGCTGATGGAGTCAGTGCTGCAGAGGGGTGAGGGTGACGTGACTCTGCTTTGTGCTGATGGAGTCAGTGCTGCAGAGGGGTGAGGGTGATGTGACTCTGCTTTGTGCTGATGGAGTCAGTGCTGCAGAGGGGTGAGGGTGACGTGACTCTGCTTTGTGCTGATGGAGTCAGTGCTGCAGAGGGGTGAGGGTGACGTGACTCTGCTTTGTGCTGATGGAGTCAGTGCTGCAGAGGGGTGAGGGTGACGTGACTCTGCTTTGTGCTGATGGAGTCAGTGCTGCAGAGGGGTGAGGGTGACGTGACTCTGCTTTGTGCTGATGGAGTCAGTGCTGTTGGGATGTGCATGACTGAATCATCAAGTGTGGATCAGTGTCTATGTCTCTTATCAAAGTCAACTCTTTTCTCCAATAAAATGACTTTCCCATACACCTCATACATTCTGAATTACGTTTCAACGGAAACACATTTTGCACCGGATTACGGTCACAGTTTTAAACATTTGTGAATTGAAACGAAACAACGCAAAAAAGACGCAAAATGACTTGGTTGTCTTTGTGAAATAGGTACGTTTGTTATGCTATTTAAGTTCCGTACGTAATTTAAAATGAATGTTGACTTTTGGTTTGATGCAGTACATGATCAGTCCTGGTTCAAATACAGCCAGGTTCTCTTTGCAGTACAGATAGAGGCTCCCGCCCCTATTGAGCATTGCATATAACAGTAATGATGGAACTTCAGCAAACAGGTTCTTGCAGGTTCATAATTCGCCAAATGAGAGTAGAGTTCAAAATCTCTCAACTTTTCAGAAAAGCTCTGGTGACATCACTGTAGAAAATAGAGGAGAAGCTTGTTTTGGGCACTTTTCTGACAGAGAAAGACACTATATGGACACAGCCTCTAAAGCAGTGATTCTTAACCATAGGGCCGCGAGCGCCACCTAGAGGGCCGCGAAAAACGTTCAGTTATGCACCTGTGGGCCACGAGGGACGCGGGACCGCATAGGTTATCAATTGAAGACACCAGAGATATCACTGTTATCCATGAGACGCTCAGTTACAATATAGCTTCCCACCACCGAGTGGCGGTAATGCGTCAGTCAGTTGTTTAACAAGCTGCAATAAGCAGAAGAAGACACTCAGCTAGCCGCTAGCCTGTAGCGAAAGTTATGGATAAGTTTTTAAAAAGAAAAAATGAAGACGACAGTGGTGCCATACCCCCCCAAAAGTCTAAATGTGTGCGCAAGTACAACCCTGACTTTCTTAAGTACGGCTTTGTGAACGGAGGCAACGAGGCAGAGCCGAGGGCTCAGTGTGTGGAATGTGGGCTAATACTATCAAACGAAGCACTGAAGTCTTCAAAAATGAAGCGACACGTAGCGACGAAACATCCAACGCTCGTGGGAAAGCCTGTTGGGCTTCTTGTTGTGTATGCAGGTTTACATACACATGATCATAAATGTCTTTGTGATCATCACATTGTATCATCTCATTTATTTGACAAGGGTTTTGCCTGTTCAACACCGGCATCCTCGATCCCCTCCCCTTCGGTTCCTACGGCTTGTTTGCGCAAATACGTCACAAAACATGTCCGTGTTTGGTATCCCAGCATGCCCAAAAATTTTTAATTAATTAAAAAATGATGGTGAATGAAACAAAAGCAGCCAAAACTGACCTCTTTGTAAATATGTATAATCTGTGTTTGTGGTTCGTCAGCTATGAAATGCATGATACTCAGTGGCAGTCTGACTGATGTACAGGGCCGGTGCTCAGTGTGTGCCCGGTGTGTGCCCGGTGTGTGCTGAGTGTGTGCCCAGTGGCCCCGATCCGCTGAGCTAAGGCTATGAAGCAAGGCTGCGTCGGTGCACACCGTGCTGATTCTATTCCTGTCAGAGGGGGAAAGCCTCTGAAACTGTACAGCAACTCTCTACTTAAACACAAGATCATAATGCTACATAGTACTACTTTGGCTACTGCTACTACAAGAACATATTCATTGGTTTGGATGAAACATCCCACAATAATCAGTTCACAGTCTAAAGGGTTAATATTAATGAGCTCTCCAAAGCTTGCCGTGTGTTTTCACTCGTCTGTTAACCAGCATCCTGTTTACTGGTTATTTGCAGTGTTGGGCAGTAACACATGACTGGGTAACATGTTACATTGTATGATTATTTACCCACCAGACCACAATGTTAAAATTGTAAACAAAAACTCTGTATTATGCCCAATGTCAACATTATTTTTTAATGTCCAATCTAACATTTAAGACTAGGAAATTGATCAATCAACAGTAATATTACACAGACATGACTTGTATTTAAGGGACTTCAACCTTTAACTCAAAGCAACAAAACCAACATATGGAGGTAAAAGAATATCTTCAAAGTTATGTATTGTTCCAACACCAACAGAAGACCAGATCTCAGAACTAATCTACTCTGCAGTAAACAGTAGACTGTGATCAGGCGAGCTGCTGGTTCATATTCTACTTCAGTCTGCAATTCACAAGAGCAAAGAACTCTTTCTTCAATGAAATGATTCACACAAAGAGCAAAAACTGCCTGAGGGAGCGCTCCACTTAAACAGAGGGAAAATGCAAGAAATGATTTGCTTCCTCTCTTGTTGGGCAATAACTGTGAGCTTGTGAAACATAAACAATGAAATATTCATCCTTCAGGCCCTCTCAGCGTTCACCTTCTACACTCTCTCTATTCACTACGGTTCACAGCGAGGTAAAGGCTCCATCAGAAGAACCGTAATATATGTTATCTCAGTATATGGCAAAATGTTTAAAATCGCACTAAGGATTCAAGCATTATTAATTGTCATTATATGACACAGGGATGCACAGTGGAATTCAGTTGCAGCTCATTTTCAACACAAGTAAAACATGACAAACAAAGACAGTGTACATTCCTGAAGTGCATTTTTAGAATTTGCATCATGAGGAATGTAACCAGCAGCAACAGAAACAACTCTCCGGCCGACATCTTCACATTACAAATTCGACATCAGGAAAACATTGTCCATGAACTGTGACTGTGTTTGAGCAGCAAGCATCACGATGTCAGCACAGAGTCCTCCTCCTCTCGTCCCACCGGAGTCCTGCGCTCTGTCCTGCTGTCCGCCCGTCATCTGCCTCTTGATCTGGATGAACGATGGTGTCAGGTCTCTGTGAAGATGGGCTCAACAGTCACCGACCTCCTGCTGCTTTCATCCATCTTATTGTTCTACGACCGGACGTCAGACAGCCAGGAGCATGCTGGGTAGTGGAGTAGCCTAAGGTGCTAGCTGGGATAGCTTAGCTTCCATCTCGACTCTCCTCAGGGCAGTTTGGTGGCGTTTGGTTCAGCAGCTGTGGCTGGTTGGTCGGCCGTGGGCGCTGATTGTCTCAAAGTCTGCTGCATTTAATCCAAATCCCTTTTTGCATGTTCTCCCTGTCAGCGTGGGTTCTGAAGGTTCGGTTCAAACATTGTCCTTCGGTGTGACTGTGAGTGTGAATTGTTGTCTGTCTCTTTGTATCAGCCAAGTGCTACCTGGGATAGGCTCAAGCCCCCCATGCGGTTACAGATGATGGATTGATTTTGATCTTGTAGTGTTAATACAATGGCCAATTTAAATGAATGGTAATATTGTTAGTATATAAGAATACATTCAGAGTTACAGTAATAATAATAATAAGTAATATTGTGAATTGTACAGTCAAACCGGAGAATGTCACCATCATTATGAATTGTCATTTATATGCTCTATAAAATTGCTTTAAGAAATGAAATATAGATAGATAGATAGATAGATAGATAGATAGATAGATAGATAGATAGATAGATAGATAGATAGATAGATAGATAGATAGATAGACTTTATTTCAGACTCGGGGTCCATACAGGCAGATACATAAAAAGACAGACACAAACAATAAAAGTACATAGGCCTAGCAATGCCTTACAAAGAGACAGCTGTACCAATGTCGCCACAGCTGGGACTGGTAGCGTGTGGTGCTAAACCTTATGTTGGTTAAAACAAGTATGATCCCATTTGCAGAGTCATTCAGTCTACAGATGAATTTGTACATGAGATTTCTTAAAACTGTTTAGAAAGTGTTGACTCGTGCAGCCACAAACATTTCACTGGCACTACTCCATCTCGGTCTCTTTAAAAGTACTCTCATGGCATCATTGTACGCTACTTGAAGTCTCTGTAAACTTTTTTTTTGTAGTTTGACCACAAGTGTGCAGTGTAGAGTGAAGTACAATATGCTCTGAACAGAGACATCTTCACTCCATCTGTACACAGACCAAACTTGCATGAGAGACTGTTTGCTTGTGCATACATCATACGACATTGCCTGGAAATGTCGTTATCATCAGACATGTGTTCTGTTAAAAAATGACTGTCAAGTTCTCCCCTTCTTTGTGCAATCTCCACTTGAAGGAGTTGGACATCTACCCAGAGTTGCTGGACTTCACTCAATAACCACACTTTTCTTTTCCTCTTATCTTCTTTTATTTTGTGATTTCAAGGTTTCAGGTAAGTCGGTACTTTGCAAGTAAGCAAGTAGTTTGCAAGCAAGCAGGTAGGTGAAAAACCTTTTGAACCAATAAACAAGAAAAGGGTTGTTTTTACAATGTTCTGGAAAATATACATTTTTAACAATTATTTCCTTTTCCCTCTTAAATTAAACAAAGTGCAACATAAATTCTCCAACTGTTATTATTAATGCATTTAGGGATTTCATTAAGTTAACTTCAGATTTTAAATATTTTACATTTACTTAATTTAAATAATGCCACCACAATAATATAATATCATAATCATTTTAACTAATTTCTCTGCTACATATAAGCTCACTAAACAATCATGACATCATTAAATTATGAATGAGAATCAAACATGACACACACTGGCATTTATAGGGTCAACGACCGCACTGCCGGTTCGGCCCCGTGGCTAACACTAGCGCCTATCGCCTGCACAAACATTTACTTTCAATTGTCCGCTGGGTCTCCTGATGGGCTTGGTGTCTTACCGGCTGCCTCTCTGGCGTTTGTAGATCTGTTTGCACGGGGTTGGATGTTTTTGCGCTAAGCATTGCTTCAGTTTGCGGCTTCGCTTCACTTCCTTCCTTCCTTATTGATGTTGTGTGCCACCTCATTTATAGTCCGTGCGGCAACTCGGACTGCCGAAAGGTTCCTTTCCGGTTTGCAACATGAGTTCATTAATTATTTCTTTAGTTTGACTTCACAATGACCAAGATATTTTACTTCACTACAGACACCAAGATTATTGTCAGACAATTTGAAGTCAGGGAAGTTTAGACATTTGTCCTCTTTAGTTCGACAGATCAGGATCGCACTCTTACTGGCGTTGTATTTGATGTCATGTTCCACACCATACACAGTACATATAGTGAGGAGCTGCTGAAGACCAGCGCTAGAAGGACTAAAGATCACCAGATCATCTGCATACATGATGTGATTAACCAGAGTATTTCCAATCATGCACCCAGTAGTACAGGCTTTCAGTTGCTTGGACAAATCATCAATATACAGATTAAACAGAACTTGTCTGACACCATTGCTAACCCCAAATGGGGCTGACACACTTTTACCCCATTTTACTTGCATACTCTGGTGCGCATACCAGTAAGCCAGAATTCTCACAATGTATGTGGGGACACCTCTTTGGCTCAGTTAAAAAATAATTTACTATGATTAACACGATCAAAAGCTTTGGAGGCATCAATAAAACACATAAGAAGTGATGAGTTTTGACCTCTGTATTTGTTTACAATTTCCTTTAAGGCATATATACACAAGTCAGTGCCATGTTTGGCTTTGAAGCCGAACTGGTTATCTGTGGAGGTGATGAAGTCCTGTATTCTGTCCAGCAGAATTCTTTCTAGGACTTTTGACAGGACGCTGGCCAAAGCAATGGGCCTGTAATTCTCTAGGCTACATACTTTACCAGCTTTGTTTTTAATGACTGGCACTAAGAGAACAGACAGCATTGAGTCTGGTAACAAGCCGTGAATCATGAAGCCAGTAAAACAAATAGCGAGGAGAGGAGCTAACCTCGGACTAGCATATTTAAGGTGTTCAGCAGTAATATGGTCTAAGCCACTTGCTTTGCCTTCAGACAGTTTATTGATAGCTTGGTGCACCTAATATGATGTAATTACCATTGACTCATTACTCTCAGAACTGTCCACGCTGTACAAATCACTTTTGATGCAGTTAAATAAGGTGCTATAATGCTGTCGCCATAACTCAGCAATGTTGTCTGTTCCTGAAATTCCATCTATAGTGCATGGTAAAGATGTTTTACAGTTAAGAGCTCTCACTTCTTTCCAAAAATCAACTACGTTGTTGCTTAGCAGCTTCTTGGCCATGGACTCAGCCCTCATGGCTTGATCATTCTTGCAAATGAAGCGAATGTCATACTTATATCTTGCATTGGTGAGCTTCTTGTACTCAAGCTCTGGCCCTTGTCTGGGTCTACCAGCTAGAGCCCATGATTTGAAGGCTTCACAGGCTTCAGCACGATACTCAGCTACATACTCGTTCCAGCCAGGTTTGATGTTATGGGTCTTATTATGCACTAAGTAGTAGGGCTTGCTGTCTTTATACAGAGCACTTACTATATCATTGTACATGAAGCAGAGATCTCTCCGATGCACCACATCCTTACAGTTAACGTCAGTACACATAGCTGCATCTCTAGATAGATGAATATGACTGAAGGACTGGTCTGTACGAGCAGAATACACTAAGACGTCCTCTTCAGTGAGAGTTGACCAGTCAAGTTTTTCTGTGTTGACACTATTTCCATTTCTAGATAGCGCCGGTAGATGTTCAACATTTATCGACATAGCAAAAGGTATATGATCAGTTGTTGCTGCTCCATAAAGAATGCCCATACATCCCAATGAAGCATGTGCATCAGCTGTACTAATGCAATGGTCCAGCCATGATGTAGTGTGCCAGACCTCACTAATGTATGTATAGCTATCTGTAGGCAAAAGCACTTTGCTTGATAATATAAAATAATTGTCTTTACAAAACTGAGCCATGTGCTTGGCAAATACTGAGCTTGTGTCTGAGATATCTGCATTCATATCCCCAATAACATAAATACTAGAAGAAGTATTGTCTTGAATGAAGGAATTGATGAAGGCAAGCCTATTTAGATATTCATCCTCATTGTGATTGCACTCATAGGGTGTATAAACATTTAGGATAATGAATTCCTTATCATCATGAGTAAACTGTATTGCAACACACCAGTCAACACCAAGCCTGACCACATTTATCAAAGAGTCAAGCTTCTTATTCCAGAGAATAGCCACACCCCCTGGAATCCTTCCTCTGACTATTCCCATGCCAAAGTCAGTTGTAGACTCCCCAGCACCATGAAAGTTATCATTAAAAGAGTTGAGTTTTTCCAAGTCTTGCTTCGGTAAGAATGTCTCTTGTAAACATAGTATGTCACAATTCTCCAAAAGGTTGTCAACAACCATGCGGCGAGCTTTATCCCCAACGCTCTGGCCCACACGCAGGCCACGGCAGTTGTACGACAAAACCCGGATATACATTTAGCAAGGCAAGTGAGTGCCCATAGCACCAGCAGGCAAACTTATTCCCCCCACAGCAAGTGCATGGTTAGAGCCGATAACTCCCACCCTGCGGGGCTCAAAATAGCGCCTGACAAATGCCCCTTCTGGCCAGAGCTCCGGAATGTACATTTCATCAAACTCATTGCATTCAGCAGATACTTTGAATGAGCTGAATCTTCTGTGGACAGTGTCGATCTTTAGACAGATAACCTCCCGGCTGAGTTTTTCCTTAAGATACGCAGATAATGTTTCAGCCTCTAGATCTGGTGAGAACCTGGTAGCAAAGACACTCACCAGCTTTGTCTTGACCGTTTTTGATTCTGCCCACAGCTCCGGTCCCAACAACAGGCTTAACGTTGCCGGGTCTCTTTTTCCGCCCGGGGGCGACAGTACGCGATCCCGACTGAGCAGCAGCGCTCCCCGGAACACGCGCCAGCCGTCGGCCTTTTTTCACAACCTGACTCCATTTTGGGGAGCGTGACACCAAACAATCGGAACCTCCCGCAGCCATCTCCTCGTCCAGATCGCAGGGTCCCGCCTCATCCCGTTCTCCGGCATCAACGTCCGAGTCCTTCGCCAGCGTAGCCCCAAGCCCTGCATCGTCAGAGCCAGTGGTCCCAGCCTTCACGCACACAGTGCCTCCATCCAGCGCCGCTGAAGCACCTGTGCCACCGCCCGAAGTCAGGTCAGTGGGACGCTCCAGTGCACACAGTCGGCAATCAATTTCCACAGTGATGGCACAAAAATCCTCGCCTACATCAGCCTGGAGCTGCATCGACTTCTTCAATGAGCAGACCTCAGTGTACAGCTGCTCCATTTTCCCAAGTAGACTCGAGACGTCCAAGTTGGAAAACGTCACCGGAGGCAATTCATCCAGGAAATGAGAGACAAATCTGGGAGTGTTCTCCCCGCACTCATTCAATACTTTAAGGCAACTCTTAATGTTGTTTATGTCTTTCTGTGCCCCTTTATGGGAAACGTACCGCTGTGTAGTTTGGCAGAGTTCAAACAAAACTTTTTTCGAGGACTCTATCCACTCGGAGTCAAACGTGTTCGCAGCCAGCAGGACAATCTCGTCCTGACTTAATGTCTTAATTTTCACGGCGAGAAAGTTAAGCAGCTCATCCTCAACAATAACTTTGCCGTCAACAGTTTTATAAATCTCAGGTTTCATTCGAGACCGTGTAAATGCAGGAGCGACCGAGCCTCGATGTGTATCGTCCGCCATTTTGGAAATCCCAAATCCCCAATATACAATTCATTCGTGAAAGACTTCGGCTTGGCTAATGGGAAACTAACTGCACATGAATGAGGCACCTTCTCCTGAATCACTCACACAAGCTTCTGAAGAATGAATCTGTTCACACAAGTCCTTCTTGCATTAAGTCCAATGATGTAGTTTTTCTTACATCTTAAAGATATCTGAGTTCTCTGGTTTGCGATTCGGGAGAGAATCTCAATCGAATCTGTCTGTGTTAAGCACAGAGTGGGTGTCAGGTTGTGGTTGGACTAGCGTAGCAATAAGGCCGGACGCGAGAGGTAACCGGGAGACTACTTCTGTCCAAAGTCAAACATAAGATTAGCACCTATTCAAATAATGGCAATTTTGGCTGGATAAGCCACTAAATCTGATACCTCTGTCATGTATTGAATACATCAAATTATGATTTTATCTGAATTTATCTCTAAATTCAGATGGCTCAAAATGTGTCCCGTCATAAAAATAATCATATATGTGCATTTGTGTTAAATGTTTTGAATTGGTTGGATGTTTTCTGTGATGAATTAGGATATGTGCCTCTTAGTAAGCGGACACCCCCATCCACCATCCAAATCACCCCCTCATCCACCACCCAAATTACCCCCTCATCCACCGCCCAAATCACCCCCTCATCGACCGCCCAAATCACCCCCTCATCCACCGCCCAAATCACCCCCTCATCCACCACCCAAATCACCCCCTCATCCACCATCCAAATCACCCCCTCATCCACCATCAAAATCACCCCCTCATCCACCACCCAAATCACCCCCTCATCCACCACCCAAATCACCCCCTCATCCACCATCAAAATCACCCCCTCATCCACCACCCAAATCACCCCCTCATCCACCGCCCAAATCACCCCCTCATCCACCGCCCAAATTACCCCCTCATCCTTTGTCTCATCTCACCCCCCCCCCCATCATCCCTGCCACCCTTTGTTCCCCTCCAGTCTGCACAGGTCTGTCTCTCCTGCACCGTCTCTCACAGCTTCAAGCCTTCTTATTCATTTCACCACACATTAAAAGAACTGGCTTTAATACCCTACTGATTTCATATCATGTCCATTTCCGTGATGAATATGAGCCCGTTATTAAGCTTTTATAGGTCCAGAAGAGAGCGTCATTGACATCCATTCACGGAACCCTGATATTAACATTTTAATAAACTGGCCCCCAATACTGACTGATGGTAATCATCATATGAGGATTGCTAAAGAAATTGAAATGATCATAGAAAGAAATCCTTCCACTTTCACAGCAGCTGATTTGATTTGCTGTTCCCGCTCCTACCAGCTCATGTAGATATTCTTGTTGCCGTAAAGAAAAGGCTTCATGACCGTTGGGCGCCACGTGTTAGATCCGGGGTTTTCCTTGGCCCGATACGGGGCTACTTATTGTCTCAGCTCTCTATTAAAAGATTGGCAAGCTGGTGTTCTTTCGAGGAACTCGCCTGGCTCTGCTAACTACCGTTACTCCTGACGTCTTCCCTGCTTCCTCCGGTAACCACGCACTCGGCCGAGGAGCCACCCTAGCCCCGGGCGCACCTACCTGTCACGTCAGTTATGGTAGCTTCCTCTTTTGGATCCGTGCTCTCGGTAAATTGCCAGGTTTGGTTTTAACGGCTTGGATCACTTATAAAGCCGTAAGGGATTGTTAAGTGGATATTAGGATAACCATTCAGAACTCAGTTGTTAGACATACATAGATTTAACTTTTTACTATCATGAGGAACATTTACTACGGAAGCAAAATGAATGCAATTGAGAATTTTACTTTAAATGCAGGTTAGATATTTATTGCAAAATATATTTAGCAAGGGCAAAGCTTCAGCTCACATAAAATAATAATACTACACATGATTTCTTACTTTAAATTCTTTGATTATACTCATGTTTAGAGGCAGAGTCCGCTCGGTTGGAGCTGGCTTTGGGTGCGGTGACAAGTTCTTTTTTTGGAGTTGTCAGGGGCGAGGGTCTGGCCAGACCCTCCTCGCTCCTGCCTGCTCGGCAAACGACATTCATTCAGCGATCTTTGATCTTGTTAAAGTTGAGCAGGGAGGATAGGTGGTTCTTCGTCTTTCAATCTTTGCTCATAGAAGGGCCATCTTCTGCTTTCGTCTTTTCTCGTCTTTCTTCCTTCTCACTTGGATTCGTCCTTCTTGGTTGGATCATCCTTCTCACTGTGGATCCTTCCTTCTTCATTGGATCGTCCTTCTCGGTTGGTTTTCGGTCTTGCTTCTGTCGTCTTTCTTCTTTCTTCTTTCTTGAGCAGAGACGAAGTTCACCGCTGCGTCTGTAGAGCGAAGTCCAGGGTCCTCTCAGGTGGAGCACTAAGATGGCTTTTACGACGTTATCCTCTCGTCTGTTAGCGGGTCACTTCTTTTATAACACCTTTGGGTTATCTTGACCCCCCTCCCTTTCTCACTCGGCACCTGATCCATTCCTCATCATAATGTGTGTGCGCTTGTGCTATGGACGTGTGGAAATCACCTTGCCTTCCGTTAGGCCTGATTTTGCAATCCCAACATCTCTGCATTCTTACACACACACATTTCTAACTCAGACTGGTTATCTTAATCACAGTTACAATTGTTATAATTAGTTACAGTTGTTATAATCAGTTACAGTTGTTATAATCAGTTACAGTTGTTAATCGCTTTATTCAGCACACGCTTGCTTTTAAAATAATTATTAGATTTCCTCTTCTTCTCTGCAGCAGTTATTTCCACATCCTTTCAGGCCTGCACCCAGCTTACTTCCTCTATTTCAGTACTGTCACTCTCACAGTCTGCACCCTTACTCAGACACACCTATCATTATTATCATCAGGTTGACATTTGTTAAAATCACTTTATATTTGTTATTTAATACCTGCTTGCTTTAAAACAATTATTCTATTTCATCTTTTAACTCTTAATTTTACGCTTTGTGTCCCTTTAACCTAATTTACAGGCCTACCATGTATTCCTCATTTTAAGGCTGGTCCTGGGAACTCAACTCTTTTTGACACATACATACATAACAGTTACCTGCAGCTGTTTGCCATGTCAACCTTTATTGGCATGAAAATAGTTGTGTTCAGTCTGCAATTTGTAACATAGCAGTTGTTAGGAAATTGTTTGTTGGCTTCCAGTGATTCATGGTCATTTTCTCCTTCTTGTGTCAATAACAGTGTTCAGAGTCATGATTCCTTCAGTTTGAGTTGTTGCAGGCTGTGGGATATCTATGTATGGTATGTTTGCTCAGCTATATCTGCTGACTAGAATGTTCAGAAGATCAAACAAGTACTTTTTCACAAGTGCTCATTGTTCATAATAACTTTTTATTACAAGCTTTTGCCAGAATTCCTATTAGCAATAAGATGATCAGCCAGGTTGTGAGCAAACCCCCGATACAGTTAAACAGAAGCAGTAAACTGTTCTGTTGTAGTTTACAGACCCAGTCACACTGGGGGCGCTTTCCCCCCCCATGGGTTACATTTTCATATCAATATTTTTTGCCACAAAATTCAAATATAACATGGTAGAATGTTTTTTTAACCGGAAGATTTTTTCTGAGCTTTTGTGAGGCGAAGAAAGGCAAAACACACTATAGTGTACAACAACAGTGAGTCTGGGCAGCCCAAAGTAAGCTGCCAAACTTTATTACTCCTCTCAACCCTGACAAAGGCAGCGCAGAGCAGATCCACTCCTCCTGTTCTTACCTTCCACAATAAAAGCTCTAAACAAATACATGGCTTAACTGTTTACCAAAGGGATCTACACTAAGAGCATTTTGCTGAAAGGAACCTCGATCAAATAGCTTCCAGTAGCTTAGGCTATAGACATTGACCTCAGAGAGACTGCCAGATGACGGGTCAGGATTTCTGTAGCAGCCTGCAAGAATCTATTCAAACCTTCTGTTTAACAAGTGTTGCAACTGTTTGTATTTCGTCTGATCCCCATGTTTCTTCCTCTGTTCAGGAAACCCTTCTCTTCATCACATCATTGGATGTGTTCACATAAGGAGATACAGCGTTTTAATAAATGACTCCAATAGAAGCTTTACAGAGGGACAGTTCTTCATCTCTCTGGAAAACCCATCCACTCCTCTGGCTCAGCTGGCCAACTCCTTCTACTGTACACATCAATGGCACAAATGTAGAATTGAGACGGTCAAATTGTGGTCTAATAATAAGTATATTCATTGTTTACAGTTTACTGTTGTCTTTTTTTGCAATACCTGTGTACGGGGAAAGTGTTTTTGGACCAGAGGGTGCAGCCGAGCGTCGCAAGGACAATATCCAGAGTCCCAATCATAGCCATGAGCTGGCGGCCCTTGGGTCTCTTTAACCTTAACCAATTGTTGTAGCTGGATCTCACTGTGGTTGCCATACACAGGATGTAAAAAGAAAACAACATTGAAATTAAATGTAATCTGGGGTTTTCAAATCCAATTAATCAAATGTCAAAATTCTTGTCTGACGAGAGGGTTGATGGCTTTTAGATTGAGCCCATAGACTGTATGTAAGAAGTGGACATCGTCGTCGTGACGTCACCCATTGGTTTCTTTACTCCCGTTCTGGAGTTTGGCGTTTTGGCTCTCGCCATCTTGGATTACAGATGTTGCCATTTTGACTTTTTGCAACCAGTAAACAGAAGTTACCACATTTGGAATGCGTAGGAGTGACGTAGAGACGCAGTATACGACTCTGGTAGCGGTAGCAACCTGTCAATCACCGTGTAGCCCCGCCCTAAAGCATCCCCTGCTTTATGGTCTGTGTGACTCTAAATGGACCATAATGTACTAAATGAACATCATGCTGTATTGAAGAAGACTTGAAACTAGAGATTGAGACCATAAACTCATGTTTACAATGTTTACTGAGGTAATAAATCAAGAGAGAAGTGGAGTCATTTTCTCATAGACTTCTATACAATCTGACATATTTTACAAATTTAATTCAAGTTTAAGTTTTGCATGCAATTTCTATGGTTGTGTTAGAATGACGGGTGGGAAAGAGCAGGTAGAGCAGGGCATGGACAGAAGCCACTGTTGGCATTTCCCGTGTTGGCAAGCAGAGTCTTATAATCACATCAGGACAAGTGGATTAGTGCCAGCCCTGCCTGCAAACTGGTGACTACAGCCTGAGCCACCAAGCTTTTCTCACAAACCCCCTGGCTCAACCTCTCTTTTTCTGTCACTCGTATTTCTTTTCCACCCCCATTCCTTTCTCCCTCATCCTCAGGGAGTGTATTTCCCCATGTTTCCAGCCAAATCCAATCATGTCAGCCTCTCCACTTCCTGGTCCTGGCTGACTGATGCCTTTTCATCTAAAGGGCAGATTTCACAAAAAAGTCACCCTTCTATCTCCTCTGATGCCATTCATCCTCTCCCTCTCCACCCATGTGTCTCCTCCTCCTCCTCCTCCCTTGGGCCTACTATTTCTCACTGAAAAGCCTTTTCAGATCAACCTCACCCGAGCCCTCAGGTGTCTTGATAAGGTCGGCGGCAACTCAAAGCATGATGGCTCCTCATATTTTCTCACTGCTTGGAGATCATCCATCCACGCGGACGCACCAAATGCTTTTTTTTGTCCAAATATATTTACAAGGCCAGCCTCAAGGATATGTTTTTGAACAGCAGCTGTAATACATATTTAGATTTTAACTTAGTGTGGCTGTGCATCATTTATTTCAGTTGAAGAGAAACATTTAGGGTAATTGAATCACAGAGGAGGGATATCCAGATCCAATAGCTGCTGTTCTTCTTCTGTCCATGGCAGAACCCTTCAGTCACAGTAGCTGTAAGTAAAGAACAAAAGAGAAGCCTCAACATCTCGGGGGGGGGGGGGATTGTTTTCAGTGGAGCTCAAGCTGTCACAGCAGACATGGTCAGCTGGGGTGTTAATGGCGGGTAGAGTTAGTGATGGTTGGAGCCAGCAGTGAGATGTTATTACAGACTGACACTGAGTAGCTATGTTCTGTCTCGCTTCATCTAATCTCAACAACTTGACATTTCATCTTGTGGAGGAATGATCAACAGCACGTTACTGTATCAGCCGCTCTGTGACCTGCAACCAACTGACCATCGATAGCAAATGGTTCGACTCTTCTCTTTGAGGGAGCTCATCAAACAATGTGAGCAATCATAAGGGTTCCGCTGCTAAAACTACGCCACCCTTAACAGACACATGAACAACACAAAACGCTTTACCTTTCTTAAACACAGGAAAACACGGTGAAATACACAGACTGCTCTCCCACCAGTAGACAAGTCTTTCTCTGTTTTACAAACGCGCAGGAAAACCGGATAAGTAAACAGTTGAAGGCAGCAGAGGCCAGTGAAAAGGCCTCCAGAGTGGTTACTTCTTCTTCGGCTCTCTTACTTATTCAGTCTCTCATCACATCCGGTGCTGACTAATTTGGACCAATGTTCTGCTCCACGCTTCGTGTAGATGAGCTTGTCACCTCTCAATCTGACGGCTGTAACGTCAGAGCAAGGACAGACGAGCCGCACGGTAATAACAGCACAGCACAACACGGTTTGTTTGCTGAATGTAAGCATGTGCTAATAAGTTAGCAGATGGCTACATAGTCTAGTTTATGGCCATTGTAATATTATATATCGACCGATATTCTACATATATAAATATATATACAGTTGTTTCCTTTGTGGTTTCACAATGTGTGACACCATGTCACTAATTCATAGTGTTCAATCACATCATCATTACATGTATAAGGCAACCAACAGAGGAATTGAAGGTTTATGATCATTAAATCAAAACCAATGAGCTGCAATGAGCCATGTTGATCGAGCAAATGTGTGCCATGTCATGAGAATACTATGAACTGAATTACACTGAATCAGATCTAATCGAGATAGTGCTGTATTCAACTGTATGGTATTGTTGCATGGTTCATTTCATTCAGAAGGGAAGAACGCCCCCCCCCCCCCCCCACGCCAGCTCTGTCAAGTTAAACGGTCTTTGAGATTACCATTATGGAGAAGTATATTTGATTGCTTGCTGCATGAATATCAATTAGTAATCATAACAGTGGAAGACAGTGTGTGTGTTGTGTTGTGTGGATGTGAGTGGGTGGCAGTGTGTAATTAATCCTTTTGAAAACACTTGAGATAAATGTGCTCTTATCTCTCGTCAGTCACTCGGGCATATTTAGTCGGATAACTGGCATCTGTTTTCTGCTTGAGTAGCGTTGTAGCATCAACACCTCTGTGTGTGTGTGTAAGTGTGCTGCCTCCTCTCAATTGTTCTGTGTTGTTGCTGATGGCATACAGGTAGCATACAGATGAGTCACAGTGAGCTGGCAAACACGAAGCCCTCTGCTCGTCTCCTACGAGCAGCAGACGCAAGAAGTCATTAGAAACAGCTCCATCATATCTGAATGGCACTGGTACAGATATCTGGAAGTCTGTTTGCTCTAAAAGCATAAGTAGCTTGGTTACTTTTCTTAAAGGGTCATTTCAAACAAATCTCTCACACACACACACACACACACTCTCTGAAAAACAACCAAACTGGAACTCTCTGATCACACAGTGTTTATATTTGTTTTCATCATTTTATGACAATCATTCAGATCATTTTAAAGGCTGAGCAGAAAACGATTGGACTTGAAACACAGGGTGGCAGTAGGGCTGCGATTAAAACTATTTTGATAAGTGATTATTCTGTCGATTATTACTTTGATGAACAAATTATTAATTTTATTCAAAGAAAAAAAAGCTACATTTCATAATTTCCAGCGTTTAGTAAAAAAACGCTTCAAAAATCATAAAGGGTTTGTTCATCTGTGAAGATGATCTTGCTGAACATAACGTGTTACTATGTGTTTGGCAAAGAGCTTATTTTCTGCAATAATCCAAAATCCAATGGAAAAATCCCATTTGATTTTTGTCAAGGGAATCAATGCGATGCTGACTTCTGGTGTTTCTGAGTCTTACCTTTGCCACTGAACTTCAGCAGTGTTCCTGTAGCTGGTTGTATGTTTGTTCGCAGCAGCAGGATTTGCCCTTGACTCACATTTACAGAAACCTCCCAGAAGTCCTTTGTTCTTCATTGTGGGGACCAAAGCTACATCTGTCCGATTAGAGTATTGTTCCAATCCTAGAGAACACAGCAGCAGGAGTTTCAGCTGATTACAGGGTCCATGCCAGGACAGCCTTTCTCTCTTGATTGCATAAATACTACATTTATACACAGCTCAAAGTGGTCTTTAAATCTGTTTTCTCGTGATTTGACAGTGTGAATGCCATGTTTCTCTGCATGTGTCTCTGCATGTTTCCATATACTTTGTCTCCTGCTTCAAAGTGTTTGTAAACATAATTATTAACACTTGAACATCATTCTCTCCTTTTTACCAATCACATTTCTAAAGGTCAGAATAAGCCAAAGAAAATCTAGAATCTTGGCAAGAAAAGGTGAAAATCAATGTAGTCGCAGTTATATGATGATTACCATGAAGAGCTCCGATGAGTACTACACTCAAAACTACACGCTTCACCACCTTCAGAGGAGGAATCTAAGGGTCCAACTCTGTTTGTACACAGAGTCTAGAGAAAGCAATGCCATGACAGTGCAAAGGACAAAGGGGATTTGGGCTAATGGTAGCGTGCAACGCTCTATGTTGAAAAAAAATATATATATAAATATATTGACTATGAACTTAAAGTTAAGTCAACAGTGTTCATCGTCTAAGCCATGGATGCACTTGTAGGCATATACCTTAAAAGGCAGATTGTTGGTTTTTGGCCATACAAACATTTTTATGTTGGTTTCGCTCAATTTTGCGTTGGAATTGTGAAAAAAAAGTCTTGAATAAAGCGCAGACCTTTTACTAAAAACGTTGAAGAATAAAGCGAGTACCTGCTTGGATTTCTTTTATGTATGAATGGACAACATGCCTGCTGTCAGCAGCTGCAGTCCAAAATTGATGAAATCCATATGGATGCAACGATGATAATTTAAAAAAATATGAAAAGAGACAGCTGCTGGTCCTTATTGAAATTCTGACCAAGGCAAAAAAACTAAAGAATACACACAATACAAGTCAGCACCATCTGTTCATGTTCTGCTTCAGGTTCGCGTTACAACACCCAAAGCCAAATGCAGCGTTTAACAAGCAGCAGTCTGCTCTGTGCTGCTGCTGTGAAGCTGTTTCCATGTAGCAGCGAGACTCCCCAAATGAGCCGTGTAATGTCCCCTCCTGAAAGGGATGCTACGCTGCTCTGACAAGCCTTATGAAAGATGCATGAAGGCTGGTTTGTTTGAGCTTCTGTGCTTCTCCATACCTTCTATCTAATATACGCAGCAAACTGTAGCCAAGTCATTATTCTCACCATGCTCTCAGGTTACAAACTAAACACCGTCTTAACACCACATATTGTCTTTGGATTAGTGTTCACGGCTTTCGTAATGCTTCATGAAATTGACAAAATCCAGTCATATTGCGCTGTTGTGTTTGGAAGGCTGACACTGGGATTCTGTAGAAAGCGATCTGTTTTCATGCTGTACCGTCCATCAACTAGCAGGAGGTCTTTGCTGACCCTGGGACCAGGCAGACCACTGTCCTGTCATTTACGTCTGTAGATCAAAGACCAGAGGCACTCAGCCAGAGTCGCTATACAGCTACAGCTACCTGAAAGCAGCTCACCCTGGAACAGACAGGGAAGGTGGTGAAGATCGGAGCAGACAGATCGTAAGCTGCAGTGAAATATGATGATATGAAACACGTTTCCCACATGTGAGGCAATGTCTACAATCATGTGGATCTGAAACAGGGTTCTTTTTCTCACTCCCGCTTTCCGGTTTTCATTTAAAATTTTTCCATCCTCGGTGTTGAAGGTGTTGAAAAAGGTTGAAATATCTTCTCTTCCTTTTCTATACGTGTTGGTTGATAGTCCTGGTTGATAAACAGGTGCATTACCCTCATGATTGGTTCGAGAGTGGGGATGAATGGGAAGGCCATACATGCTACCTTTTGAACAAGGCAGACTTGAATGAACCATATCTTCTTGTTTCATCAATTTGATCAGCATTGCCTTGTGTGACATTGTGCATGATGGAATTAAGAGGGGAAAAGGCACAGCTGCAAGAAGTCATACTGAAAGCATGAGAGTGGCAGTACGAATGTTCAAGAATAAGACAGAGACGGCAAGGCCAGAGAGAGAGGATAAACCAGTTAGCAGTGATATCAGTATCATAATGCTTTCCCTTGAGCCTGTGAGGCTCTGCAATGCTAATGTTGTGAAAGCTGCCAGGAAAAGCTGTGTAATGCAGAGAAGCACCAGAGGCTGGCAGACACGATTTAGGGCTCTTAGGTTCATTAGGCCGGTAAAGTCTGTATGACGACTCCGCTGCAGAATATGGAGTCTTGAGGTGGTACAATACCTCAGTATATGGTGACATAATAGGCAAAATAGCAAAGCAAGCAGCACACCTGTGTAAATCGTGACACATATAGTGTTGGCAGACACTACATGTAGCAACTCACTGGTGGGCCAGCAGGTACTGCCAAACGGTTAGATCACATAAGAATTTGATCATTTGGTAATGTACAAAGCTAGTTATTTTTATATCTAAATGTGCTCAACAATTCACATTAAAACACAAACATTCAGTGAGTGGCCGGTTAAGTTTGAATATCGACACGCAAATCACGGCACAACATCAGGGACTGACCAATGTGTTTTGTCATTGTAAGCGCGTTAATGCTAAGCTGTTAGCAAGATACAGTATAGTGTGTTACCATATTGGGTGTCTTAAATTGCTGTACAAGCTCGAGTCCTCACTAAGACCAGGAGGGTGGACCACATCACTCCAGTTCTGATGTCTTTGCACTGGCTTCCTGTCCAACAAAGAATTGACTTTAAAATCCTGCTGTTGGTTTACAAAGCACTGAATGGTTTAGGGCCAAAATACATCTCTGATCTGCTGCTACCTTATGAACCATCCCGACCCCTCAGGTCGTCTGGGACCGGTCTACTTTCTGTTCCCAGAGTCAGAACTAAACATGGAGAAGCAGCGTTCAGTTTTTCTGCTCCACATATCTGGAACAAAGTCCCAGAAAGCTGCAGGTCTGCTGAGACCCTCAGCTCATTTAAATCAAGCTTGAAGACTTTTCTGTTTGCTGCTGCCTTTAATGAACCACATTCAATTAATATATGAATCAATTTCCTGCATTTCTGCATTTTACTACTGCATTTTATTTCTTACACTGTTCTTAATTGTTTTTAAATCTCCTTTTCTTTTGCCTTGTGTTTTGATGCTTTTAATGGTTTTATGTGAAGCACTTTCAATTACATTGTTGTTGAAATGTGCTATACAAATAAACTTGCCTTGCCTTACAAAACATTTTCATATCTTTGCATCAGACTTTTGATTCAGACCTAAGTCTAAGATTATCAGAATCTACAATCTCTGGCAGATATCTTGAGCCCTTTGTGAACCCTTTCCATAAGTCACATAGGATGCTGACTTAGCCGAAGGGAATTACCCACAAATCATTGCAATGTGATGTCAAACACGGGGTAACCAGTGGACGCATGGAGACGTAAAAAAAAAAGAAGGTAAACAAAGAGGACAGTGTTCAGCTTGGAATATTAAATGTACTCAGAAACATTAAGGGTTAAAGATGGAAGATGAAACACATGAAATCAGAAGATATTTATTCATTTATTCATCAAACATTTGATTTTGTCATTGAAGCCGTTTTGACAAAAACAAGTAAATAGATTATATGAATGACCTCATCTAGTGAGGAAAGAGCCTGAAGACGTTCAAATCAGGGAGTACAACGTATAAAATAAATACACACAATTTTCATCATATTTGTGGACGTTGTCATGGTAACGTGATATGTTGCAGCAAAGTGCTGTCCCGTTCATATTTACACCATCTCAAGCCCTCAGTCTCTCACACTCAAACACCTACCAGGTGACGTCAGTAAGTCCTTGAGGGTTCAGGGTTTGAGGCTTTAGGAGGACGTTGGGACTGGGCCTCTTAATTGCATCCACGTTTCCCTCACTTGCGTCTTTTCCTGCGAGGAGAGAGGAAACAAGGAGATATGTTTTAAGAGAAATGAGATCCTCTTTCCTCTGAAGCGTCACATGAAGTGATGTTCGTTTCTGATGAAGGCGGATCAGCTGATCACATCTGGATCAGCTGTCAGTCGGCTTTAACAGCTGGAGAGGCTTTTAATAATTATGTAACTCATATCAAGCAGCAGCCAATCAAATAACTGATGAACAAAGAGGGGGCGTGTCGGCCGTTAAAACACTTCCTGGAAGGCTGCTCTAGTGAAATAAAACCAATGTTCAGGAGAGTACCAGTCTGTGGTACCAGAAAACTTCAAACATAAGAGAAAGGATTCAATCAATCGCTAGCTGTTTATCTTTGCAGACGGCCTGTTCTTATGGATTTGACTGTGTTGCTCCATATGAGGGCGTCCAGTGGTTAATGAAGAAGAAGAAACCATTTTTATTGTCATATATATTTTTACACATACACGAAATGTATCTCTGCATTTGACCCATCCCTGTATATAGGGAGCAGTGGGCTGCCATTGATCAGCGCCCGGGGAGCCGGGGGTTCAGTGTATTGCTCAGGTACACGTCGACACGTGACACGTCCCAGTCGGGGATCGAACCGTTGACCTTCCGGTTCCCAGACGACCCTCTTAACCCAGTGAGCCACGGTCGCCCCCTATGATAACCTTTTCACAGTCCCTCTATCGTGGATAAATCTGTTCAACATATGAATACAGATTGACTGCCTGCTGCCACTCTCATTTATCTCGCCTTTACATCTGAAAGCTACTGGTGGGATGCACATCTCACACTGGTTTCCATTATCTCCTGTAAATGCCAATGCCAATCTCCTGTTTGGCATCATGGGGAAAGCGGGAGGGAGACCAGGTAGGAGGTCCGGGTGGTGTGTCCAAAAGGAGCAATCTCATTATTGGGGAGCGAAATCATGTCACACAGATCTCAATTGTCTTGTGCTGGCGAGCTCCAGAGGAGATCAACCTGGTGAGAAACATCATGAAGAGAAGCTTTCTGCTCCCCTGTGGCCTGACACCATTAAGTGGACTTATCTCTGAATCGTGGATATAAAAGTGTGTTGCAGCTGCAAAGACATCATTTACTTCCTTCACTCTATTGATTTGTATCAATCTGCTGAGCAAGTAACTCAAATCAAAAATTTAATTTTACGAGAAAGTCAGGGGATCACGGTCAGTTTAGTGTGACACTGTGTGTACAGTGCAACCTGAAGCCTTCTCAAGGCCCAAGCCTGCTGCTGAAAGCCAACGGGGGGGACGTAGGCCGAGTCAAACATGCACAGGACTTTCACGACCGCTGTTTGTGTCCCTTTTGAAAAAACACCAACTTATTTGAATGTAGTTTTATGTACCAATCGTAGTATTTTATGTAAAAAACATAATCATTTTAACCCAAACAACGATCTATTTCTAAGGCCAACCAAGTGCTTTTGTTGCTCTAAAATGAACCAAGTAGTTGCATAATGAAACAGAAATCATAAGTAAAGTACCTTTTGAAAAGAGACTGTATACATGGAACAAGTGGAAACTGTACGTTTCCTGTGCACACGCAAGCATATTGTCAAAAGACACCAAGCATGAAATGAGGGAAACTGACCTACCTTCTCCTGTCTAAAATCAAGGACCCATTGTTTCAAAGATGCAGTCACCAGTTTGCTGCAACTGTTATCACTGCGAGGTGCAAGAATGGAAAGCTTGACAGACGTAGCAACCGTAAGTAAGAGCGATGGGATTCAGCAAAGGCTCTTATATGGTTATTACATCTGAGGAACCCGCAAATTGGGCTGCTGAGTGTGACAGAGACCAATGCGTAGTTCATGCTGTACCAGTGTTCTCAGTGGAAGTCACTTGTACTTTAATGGTGCTGATGTGGGGAGGAGGGGAGCTCTCAGTGGAGCCCTGGGGCTGAGGATCATAGGACTGTGTGGTGGACTGTGGCTACCAGCAGAAGCTGACCTCTTCTACTGCTTTCCTTTTTTCTCACTGGTCCAATCAGCCCGTCACTCTTGCTGTTGATGTTAATGCTGTATTCTTGTATTCATTTTTTGGAAGTTCCTCTTACTGTTGATCCTTCCTTTTCATTTTTCCTGAAAACACTGCTTGGCATTTATAGTTTGATACCATGTTCATGTCTCATATCACACTTACAAATATAAATCTGGACCAAACTGTTTAGGACAAAGTAGACAGGATGGACTGGGGGTAGCTGGTTAGCATTCAGTGGATATCTCTGCAACACAATACACACACGTCTTTGACAGAACATCTTCACATTCTAGTGATATTAGTTAATCTTTTCAGTTCAGTTTTGAACAAAAAGTCTGTCAAGATCCTACACATTGCACCTTGCTTTGACATAATTACCATATCATTTAGCTTCTCACCAAAATGTGTAACGTCAGTGCGAGGCTGCCTGCTGAACTCTTGCAATAGTTTCAAACCAGACGGATCCATTCTTGCCATAACCTACTTGAGGGTGGCGAACAGAAACAGCTGTTGGTGGCTACTAAACACAGCTGCTTATTTATAGCCAATGTCTCATTTTGTATTCTCCACATAATTACAGAATATATGATGTGTGGTGCTGTAGAGGCTTTGAAGCTATTTAAAGGTGCTTTTGACAAAGCTCGACTGAGCAATCAGCAGTAATATGTAATGACAAATGCTACTAATCACTTTAGCTATTGAGCAGTTAGTAAAGTAGTTATCTCTGAATTCTTCTTTATTTGCAGTTAATAGAAACCAGCTCGGGTCAGTGTGACAACAGCATCATTGAGGGGTGTGATTAGATGTGTGACATCCATGATTGGCGATGTCGGCCAGCGTTAGTACAACCATCCTCATTTAGTTTGTGTTACGCTCGCCGTCGGTCTGGCGATAACGTGTCATTCATGGGTATGTTCAGCTTCCTGTCGAGGACGTAATACTCTGTGGCTATAAACACGCTGGGCCTCTTTGGAGTGCTGGATGTGGATGAGTATTCACAGCCATAATGTTTACTCAGCCTTGCAGCATTGAGCCTCTTCCCTATATTTCATCTCATTACTGACAGAATAGGCATCATTGAATGTTGCATTAAATGAGTGGTGTGCCTCAGAATTCCTATTCTTTCTGTGGCGTAAAGAGCCTAGTGGCAGCTGGTCAGAGATGCCAGATGTGTGACTGCAGCTGTCTCTTGTGTCGGGGGCAGTTCTTTGCTCCCACTATTGATTTGTATTGATCCAGACCTCGTGCCTGCAGCTGTAAGCTCATACAGCCTGCTGGTTCTTCCGTTGACATTTTCATTGCTGTATCGAGTGAAAGCATAAAGCACTGTTTAATGCAGCCTCTGACTTTATACTCCGAGCACAATGAATTATAGACAGTCAAAGCTGATTCTTTTTCATGGCTACTCTCACTGGGAGTGTTATGCAGACAGCCTGGTAAATCATACCTTTCAGCACAAATTTCATTTGCAATCTCAGTTCTGAAGTCCTCTTTCAAGCCACTTCAGCAGCGGTCTGCAGGTTTGGTGGATCCATCACCTTCAATGGATTCATTGGATGGATTGAGATGAAGCTTTGCACAGACATTCAAGATCAGGATGGATGAGGTCTGCTGACTGTGCCGATCCGCTGACTTCTTCTCTAGCGCCACCATTAGGTTGACATTCTTTCTTTGATTGAAATACCTTGACGACTATTGGTACGATTGACATGGAATATGGTGCAGAGATTTAAGGTTTCCAAAGAATGTATTACAGTATATTGACTTTGGTCAGTCTCACATTGTTATCTAGCGCCACCATCAGGTCAAAACATTTTGCTTAACTTCTAGAAGATCTCGACATCAAGGCATGCCACAAAGATCTGTACAGACATTCATGGTTCGCACAGGATTTATCCTTGACTTAAAAACCAAACATACTGCACATAAATGTTAGGAAGAGAAAAGTACTTCCTTTGGCACACAGACTGACTCTAGGCTGCACTTTTTTCATTTGCTAAAATGTATACACACACAAAAAACATTAATACAAGTTTTTCTCATCTAAATATGTCTTACACACCTGGAGATGCAGCAGAGGCAGCGCCCTCAATAGATCACACTGTCGACTTCACAATAAAATACTTGTCAGTTTTTGCACTTTGACCAGTTTAAAAAAATCATCAAATCCAAAGATGTTCAATACCGACACCAAGTGTAGTTCTGGCAACAGTTTTCACTTCTTGGGTATTCTCTGTTCTTTGTTTTATGGCGAACCTGCCGTCGGTCCACCAGGACCCACTGTGTCTCCACTGCAGGGCCTCGGTGCTGCTGATGGGAGGAAATGACCCACTTCTGCTCTTTGGTTAAGATGCCTGTGATCAGCCAAGGCTTCCCTCGCACACCACCATCAGGCATCATGGTGGTTCACAATGTTTTAACCAAGAGGTCAGGGCAGGAATGAATCCAAATTCAGGGACTGATTTTGAATTATTATTATTATTAATTATTATTATTATATTGCTTGAGCAACTTTTTAGCAACTTTTCCCAGAGATCTCGTCTTGAAATAACGGTGACGGATGTGACATCTTTTCCACTGCCATCTCATGTTGAAGTTTTAATTTCTTTTTGCTTATGATTGCTTAATGTAGGCTTCATTCTGTGGGAAGTGAATGTGCCAAAGGTCATTTATGTTTTGTTTTCTTTGTGAGTGTGTGATAATTATTAATGGATCTGGATATAACAGATACAATTTTTCAATTACAGAAGAATTATTTTGTGGTCTTAGTGTAGCGAACTCTGCAATCTTATAGGTTCAAAATAGTTACTTTGTGATCATGGGAAAACCTGATTAGTGTCTGCGTGATGCTCTGCAGACTCTGGACCTGCACAGGTTCCCAGCATTATAACAGCAGTCATGGCTAATGATAGCAAAGGCCATTCATCATATCAGTTCATTTTTATGTTGTATTGATTGAGTCTTCAGCTGCTCTGCATCTGCTGCGCTCCGAACAGGGCTTTTGTGTCGAAAGTCAATGTTTACTTCGAACGATAATTGCATTCTCATAAATCCGGAAGCGCAATCACAGTATTGCACTCCGAAGCACTTAGGCGAAGTGGAGAGGCAGTAGGGTTGTCTTTAGAAGCACTTTAGAACTACAAATAAGACCCTTTTTTCTGTGGAATATTAAAACTTGCATTTGATTGATATTTTTTGCCTGTTAAAAATAGTTCTGATTGATTGATTACAACTTAGGTCTTAGATCTAGGAACATGGGGACATCTCTGCCACAAAGTCTGGCGGGACAAAGAACACCAGCAGTCAGATGAACAGGTGACCAGGTTGTAACGGGCCAAAGGTTTATGCTGACTATCTATTGGCTGTAAACCTGAAAGTGTTGGTATACCTTTGTGTGCCCTTCTGAATATGTTTGGCTAACGTGGGGGTTTGATGTCTGACTGTTTTACTGCTCTTTTACGAGCAAGGTTGTAATGCACTTTGACCTTTCCTTGACTTCTCTTTTATCTTACTCTTTACAGGTGCGTGGGGTCGTTGCATGGGCAGTGAGTGTGGACCCGGCGGCAGCCAGAGCAGGGCGGTATGGTGTGCCCACTCTGAAGGCTGGACCACCCTGCACACCAACTGCGACCAGACAGAACGGCCTGACAACCAGCAGAGCTGCTTCCGAGTGTGCGACTGGCACAAAGATCTGTACGACTGGCAGCTCGGTGCCTGGAACCAGTGTGTCCCGGTGTCAATGCGCAGTGCTGGGTTGCAGCGCCCTGCTGTGTGTACCCGGGGAGAGGAGGGCATCCAGACCCGTGAGGTTGGCTGTGTCCAGAAAGTGGATGGCGAGCCGGCAGAAGACGCAATCTGCGAATACTTTGAGCCCAAACCACGCCTAGAGCAGGCCTGTCTTATCCCCTGTCCACGGGACTGTGTGGTATCTGAGTTCAGCCTGTGGACTTACTGCTCTAAAAGCTGTGGAATGGGTCTACAGAACCGGATCCGCTTCGTTCTGGCTCCGCCACTGTTTGGTGGGGCAGCCTGCCCAAACTTGACTGAATTTCAGACATGCCAGCCAGGGCCCTGTGAGGGAGAGGAGAGCCTTTACAGCCTTAGGGTGGGACCATGGGGGCCCTGCTCTGTCCCAATGCCAAGGCAAGCCAGACAAGCGGACAAAGCACCCAGAGATAGTGACGAACTATCCAAGGAAACTGATCAACTTTCCAAAGAGGGTGACAAACAGTCCAGAGAGGGTATCACACTGTCCAGTGAGGGTGACAAACAGCACAAAGAGGGAGACAAAAGGTCCAAAGAGGGCGATAAACTGTCCAGAGATAGACACAAACCATCCAGACCCAACAGAAAATTGGGAAGGGCAAACAGGAAACCAGATAGGCCATCCCGACAGGCGGATCGGCCCAAACGACAGAAAAAGGCAAAAAACAAAGAGAAGAAAGAGAAAATGAGAGAGAAAGTCCGGGAGAGGTTAAGGGAGAGGGGTAAGGTGAAGGACCCTGAGACCAGAGAACTCATCAAGAAGAAGAGGAACAGAAACCGTCAGAACCGGCCAGGTGGAAAGTTCTGGGACCTGCAGGTCGGCTACCAGACTAGAGAAGTGGCCTGTGTGCATAAGAGTGGAAATGTTGAAGCGCTCAGGTAACAATGACTCAAATACTTTTCCTTGTATGTCGTCTCGCATCTACAATGATGTGTTTCTATCCAATGCCTTTGTGTGACTGGACATTTGGGCTTGACGTGACTTTCTTTAGAGGCTAGTCTACATTATAACTTGGTTTTAGTAATAAGACTAGAATAATGCTTACATCTATGACAAGGCTAAAGCATTCTATTCTCAGATTAGGATTAGGTTTAGGTTTAGGTATTGAAAGCAGTCAGTGGATGGCCAGTGATTTCAAAGAGTTTGCAATTAGATGTTCAGGTCAGAGTTATAACATATATATACGCACACACACACACACACACACACACACACACACGTTCTTATTGGACCAGAAGTAGTGAGTCCTTTGTGTAGTTTGTCAAAAAGTCAATAAGAGGTGGTCGGAGTGGTGCACTTTTTTTCTAACTCACAGTCCCTAACTTTCTGTGTTTTATTTGCATTACCTCAACCATAGTTTCACCATTGTTCATTTGCCACAACTGCAATATTTCCATGAACATACCTGGGTGCCAAGGTGGTATCAGGGTTTAAGAGGCTGTCCATATAATTGCAACATCATCGCTTTGTTTCCAGCCAGGCACCTTTGTTGTATGTTATTTCAAATCTCCCTCTCTCCCCTCATTTCCTGTCATCATCCACTGTCTAATAAAGGCACAATAAATAAATAAAAACCTCACCATACCCACACCATAGCTGCCATGCACAGATGGTGTAAATAGAAATGTCTTTAAACACCACTCTACTCTTTAGTGACTGACTTTTTAAAAACATTTTCATGATATGATGAAAAGGGAGATACTATTTACAAATGTCACATTTATGTGTTGTACATTTCACTGCCCTTTGAAGAGCTCGTCCTGTTAAGCCTGTTGACATGTTGTCACAGCGAGGGGTGTGGCTCGTTTCTTGTTTCTTGTCAGAGCCTCGTGAGCACATTCCAGCTCACAACACGGTCTGTGGCGCTCAGCCGCTTCACGTATCAGGGCTCATAACACTCAGTTAACCCTTGTCAGCCTTCAGTTGTATCTCTTAACTTCTGCCTTGAATCTAATATTTCCTCAGGGCTAATTGAGATTATTCTAAAATCCTATATGAAGGCCTGAGTTCAATTTGAGGCATCGCTAATAGCATCTATGTATAATTTATAATCCCACAATGCATGGCCGAAGCACCAATGGTCCTAGCAAGAATCTCTGTCTGTTTCAGTGAGTGGTTAATGTTGAACACATTTCATCTATTCCACTTCCTCAGTGTACATAGAACTTCTCCCACCTCAATGATGTGTCAGAGCTCGAGGATGTACAGTCTCAATGCATGTTTTTCTCCAGCTAGGTCAATGTCCATGCGACGTCTGAGCGCCACGTTCTTTGTTAGGAGATGGATGGCCTCATTCTGTCTAACTGTGCTTGCTGGGCTCTAATAGAGGCCACTGAGCAGCGTCCATTACATCCTGAGAAAAGCATGGCTCTTGTGTTACATTTGCTTTTAACGCCTGGAAGAAGGTCAGAATCCATAAAACATTCAAACTTCAAGCAAATGTCACTCGTCATGATCCAGCCTTCAAGTAGCATATTATGTTTGCATGATACACACAGGACTGATATGTACTTTGGAATATTTATCCAAAAGATAAGTACACATACTAACTCAGGCCCTGCCCTAGTTAAGTACAGTATCACGGAATGCACAGATGGCGAAACGCTTCAAAGAGGCTTACTTGATAGTGATGATCATATTAATGTTTAGTGCAGCCCAGAGTCTGGTTTATTTACAGTTGGAGCCATCACTGCGGGAATTTCAAATTTGATCTGGTGGCTAAAGTGCAGGCTTTTAAATGATTATGATATTAGAAAAGACCATCCTCTCTCTTTCTCTCCTGTTCCATCTGTCAGGAAACATGTATAACCACGAGCGAGTCAGATCTGACATGAGCGCACTGCACTACTTGTTCTGTTGTTTGCTGCAAGAACCAACAGAACAGTCTTGATGTGCTCCAATCATATGAGGATGTGATTAACTTCATATTTCATATAAGGTTAATAAGGTTTAATGAGTTGGCCACAACACATTTTTGTATTTCACAGTCAAACTGTGTTACGGTGTTGACAGATGGAAATATGCATTACACAATATTCTCTACAGGGATGTTGAAAGGATTTCAAATGAACAGTTCACAGTATCCATATGGCAATAACTGTCTGACAGTAACCCTCAGTTATGTTGTCATGGTACAGGAGTACTTCTGTTCCAAGCAAGTTATTCCCTCATTGTGAGTCACTGGTCTGATGTAACTAGAACAAAGCATTTCAATGTTGAGAAGTATGAGAACAAATGATGTGTTTGAACATTAAAGCATGTCAACATGTTGTGGTAGAAACCCAAAATACAAGTATGAAGCTGAAATGAGGATAATATGTTTCCTTTAATGTATCTGAATTAGAAAACAGTGTTTCGTTTCTTGGGCTCCAACATTTCCCTTCATATGTTACTATTGGAATGATTGTTGTGCTCCACACAATAGTTCAACAAGCTGTCAAGTTACGAGCACACGCTATGAAGTGAACTGCATCAATGCAGGATTTCGAAAGTCTATCAAGAAACTAAGTCGTTGGGTTGTTTTGAAAAGTCATGAAAAATGACGTACTTTGTTGTGTAATTTGGAGGACTTGCAGCTGCTGACCAGCAACCGCATTCAATTAGATATTCATGGTCGCACAAGCAAAAGAGGAAGTTCATTCTAAAGCTTCATTTCTTTTAAGTATGTTTCAAAAGAAGTGCTTGTCATCACATATTGTCTGTAAAGCTGTAAAGCTTTATAGTTCATGATGACGACATGATGACTGTAATAAACATTTTTAAAAACACATAGTTTGTTCACAAAGTTTCAGAAAACCGACAGAAGTTCAGAGAAGTTGAGGAAAAAGTCAACTGTTGAGACTCAAAGGGAAGAGAACCAGAGAAGAAGAAGCCGTGTGTCATTATCCCAGATGGCCTATCAGCCTCTACACAGCACACAACTGCTCAGCCATCCCATCATCAAACAAAGCCATGGTGCTGTGAAGCAGCCGCTGAAAATACACATCACTAACTCTTTGGGTTTGTAAGGAACAACTTTCAAACCCTGTTCATCACATTGGCTGACTCAGACAAAGGAAAGCTGCAGTCGTTTAGTCTGTGCAGTCCCTAAACAACAGACACTCTGGTTCTTAATCCACACTACAAATGTAAAGGCATTTTAACACACAAGCAAATGCTGCTCTTGTCTTTTTCTCTGTTTTACCTACTGCTGTATGTGTGGCTTTCTGTGGACGCTGATGTCAATATGATGCTTGTTGTAACATGAATATAGTTTTAATTCTCATTCAATCTTGGATCTTCAATCTTAAACTGTTTTGTGTGGTTATTTCGGGTGAGGCTGATAGCTTATGTGCCAAAGTCACATGATTATTTGCATTTCAAATTTGAATCCTTAAGACTTTCATTGTGTCATTGATACCTTCAACAGCCATCAAATAGATGTGTGTTCTGTAATCACCTCTTCATATGATGTGTTATACTATGTTTGTACACTATGGTATTCAAAATAGATTCAATGATCATAGAATACAAGTTTACGACACTTCCGCATTTGTTTCACTTTTCAGAACGGGAGGTTGCCATCTGGCAATGACACATGCATGAAGTAGCGATGATGTGCGAGACAAATGCCATTACCAATCTGATTATGTCAGAAGTCCAGTATTACTGTGTCAGACAACATTGTTGATCGACATATGAATACCGCATAGGAGCTAGGAGTGTAACGATACGCGTATTCGTATTGAACTGTTAGGTACGAGGCTCACGGTTCGGTACGCATGACGAACCGAATACTTTGAATAAAAAAAAAAACCCTATTTTTTTTTTTTTTACTTTTATTTAACCAGGTAGTCCCATTGAGATTAAAAATCTCTTTTGCAAGATGTAAGTAACAATACAAGATGTAAGCAAGATGTAAGTAACAATACTACATAACATTAAGGAGCAGTTTTTGTTTTTTATGCTTATGTGTTGCTAAGAAGACACCCCAGAAGATGGGTCACTCAGGTATAGTTCCATCATTGTTCAAAGTCAAAGAATAACTTTATGATGTTAGTTGTAATGAATAAATATATTTTAAGGCAAGGCAAGTTTATTTGTATAGCACATTTCAACAACAAGGTAATTCAAAGTGCTTCACATGAAACCATTAAAAACATAAAGGCAAAAGTAAAGGAGATTTACATTACGCTGTACTCAATCAACCATACACTGCCGCAGTTCTGCAACTACTCGCACACAAACCACGTCTGGAAAAGATCTCTGCCGATCTGCGTTTTATAGTGTACGCTTTGCACGAACTCGGTCCGGAAGGAAAATCAAGTACATTTCTCTGGCATTTATAGTTTTCTACTGTACCGAAACGTACCGAACCGTGGCTCCACTGTATCGTACCGAACCCAACCATGAATTTTGTGAACCGTTACACCCCTAATAGGAGCCAATCCGAGCATATCCTAACGCAGAGCTGTTCAATTGAACTTCAGCGAGGTCTATTTAGAGAGAATTCCCTCAGCAAAGGTTGTGAACATGACAGTAATGTGTGACTTGCACTCTGATTTAGTCCCATATATATCAAAGTGGTCTAACAGTTCTCTATGTCGTCAACAACTGACTGTCAAATCAAGAAGGAAAGTTCAATTGAATAATATCTCAAAAATATGTAATGTCAGATTTCAAATTGAACTGGATGAATTATAAACAATACATAATAATAAACAAGTTCTTCATTTTAGAGAAATGAATTTAACTGAATTGTCTTTGCCCTGCAGCTTTAAATTCACTTCATTCAGGTGTTAATTCATGATGTCAATCAAAAAAGCCACGATATTATATTCTTCTCATCTTCTAAAGAGAGAGATTTGTGTGCAGGGATTACAAATGGGAACCGCTTGTTTCAGCCTCATCCCCTCTGCGTTAACACCCTTGTTGGCCAGTGAATTAATGTGTTAGAATTCGAATGGATCAATCATTTTGGGCTTCTGTGCCTTGATTTCGGATGTGAGTGGATAAGTTTGCTCAAAGAGTTGAGCTTTGTCTGGTTGTGGCGCTTCACATTAACGCTTTTAATAATCGCCACGGTCTTTGAACATCTGGGACCTGTCCATGGGAAAAATGAACAAAAGTCTGTCCATTCTGTGTTAAAGGCTCTGGTCTCACTGTTCACATTCTTCTTTTTGGGGAAGGTGAAATAACTTCTGACTCACGTATTATTCTCCGACTACGCGGTCTCCCGCCCCGTCTCCCCGTGTGTGTAAATCTCACTCGAGTCAGCAAGCTTACCAGAATATTTGATTGGCTGAGCAACATCACCTGATGTGATTTATAACGCATGTAGTTGGTCGTGTGTTTCTTGGGCCGCTGAACGAGTGCCGTGAAGGCTAAATAAGCCATGCCGTTTAAAATAGAAGCGCTGCATCAAAATATCATAATCCTCAACTATCTATCTCTTTTAGGTCTGGGTCCAAGAACAACAGCATCTTGGTTCAGATTCGGACCACGGTCCTTCTATGAGTGACCTTTTCTAATGGATCAGCGTGGACTAAAATAAAGCCTCAATGCCTCTGTAATGACGGGGGCTCTATCGTGTCAGCATCTTGCTGCATATCCAATGGGACACTAGAGTGTGCCCTCTGTGTGTGTGTGACTCTGAATTCGGATGCTGAGGTTGACAAAAATGTTTGCTAAACTCCAATGCTTGCCATCATTAGCATAGAGCAGTGTACAAAACATTCAGGGATCAGCTTCTGATGCTTCGCCAGCGCTGTCCATCATTTTTTCGGGTTAAAATGACTAACTTTGCAGGCCAAAGCAGCTGCAATTTTAATCGTGTGAGTAACTTGATGACAGAATACAACTAAACGTGTCTGTTGTCTGCTTTAAAGTGCACTCTGCCTGCTGGTGTCTCTACTGCGCAAAAAGCTTGTTGTTCAATTTGTCAAATTTGTGGGGAAAGGTAGTGGTCATAGCAGATAAACTATGGTTAAGATGTGGTTAAAGTAACTATTAAAACAGTCAGTGCAAGATTTTTGTCATGGTTAATAAATAAGGAAACATGCCAGGTTCATTACAGGATGCAAACTTGGCTTTCCTGCATGGCATTCGGATGCGTCTTCATCCATCACATGACATCCACACATCTTCATCCATCACATGACATCCACACGTCTTCATCCATCACATGACATCCACACGTCTTCATCCATCACATGACATCCACACGTCTTCATCCATCACATGACATCCACACATCTTCATCCATCACATTACATCCACACATCTTCATCCATCACATTACATCCACACATCTTCATCCATCACATGACATCCACACATCTTCATCCATCACATGACATCCACACGTCTTCATCCATCACATGACATCCACACGTCTTCATCCATCACATGACATCCACACCTTACATTCCTTATCTCTATTAAAGGGCAACCTACTTCCTGCATTGATACTGTATGTTGACACTGGAAGTGAATCTTGAGGAGCAGAATCATCCATCGGGATCTATATCATCAACGTTCTTGAGAAGCTCGACATGTAACCAAATCAACCAGGAGTGAAATCTTAAGGATGATAACTTAAGGATGATGACTTAACTCCCTGTCATGGAAGTCCTATGGTGTGTAAGTGCAGCTACTGTGGTGTTTCCTGATGCACCTCCACTGTTCCATGTTTTTCTTGGGGCTGCTCTGTGATGATTTTGCTGACACTGTCGCCTCACAGCAAGAGGGGCCAGGGTTCGATTATGGGGCTGGATGTGTGTCATTTGCATGTTCTCCCCATATCAGCGTGGGTTTTCTCTGGGATCGGAGGTTTCCCTTATTTGCCCTTGTGTGTGTTAATGGTTGTCTTTCATATGTGTCAGCCCTGCGATAGCCTGGCGAAATGTCTTCGCCAATCCTACCTTATTTTTCATTCTCATCTCCAGCCTATGCTCTCAGGACTCGTTGCCGGTGACTTTCCAGGCCTGTGTCATGACCAAAGACTGTGATGTGACTGAATGGACTGAATGGTCCGCTTGCTCCAAGGAGTGCTACGACCCCAACGGGCCCAAAGGGGAGCGCACTCGGACCAGAAAAGTGAGCCAGTTCCCAATCGATGGAGGAGCAGATTGTCCAGAGCTGGATGAGAAGGAGCCCTGCAGCCCCCAGGGAGACGGAGTGCCGCCCTGCATTGTGTAAGTACGAGACAGAGAGAAGGTCAAGTGCTGCTAGTTTGCTTCTACAGCCATAGTCCATTTCTTCTGTTAACAATCTCATGGTAACTCAGGTTAAACTTGGACCTTGCTGTACTTTTAACACTTTCAATATGTATCCATAATAACTGCATGGCTCTAGACAGCCAGGCAAACTATTCAGTGATTAACTATGCAATTTGGTTCACACATTCATGGTCCCCAGAGGATGAATCCCCTTCGGTGATGACTATTCACACGCCACCATGAGGTTGACATTTGTGATTTTAATTTGAATGTCTCAAAATCTATTGGATGGTCTGCCATTAAATTCGGTTCACGTACTCCCCAATTATGTCCACTCAGAATGATTTGTAATGATATTGGTGATCCCTTAAAGGGACAGTTCACCCCAAAATCTAAAATATTTTTTTTTCTCTTATCTGTAGTCTATAGAACTGCTGATAACACGGTCTGTGGATTATCTTGGGTAACCCGGTCATGATTTCTGGAAAGAAAACATTGCTGTTGAGTTCAAATCGATCTATTTGTTGCTTTTTGCACTACAAGCAAAGTGTTATATAGTCCCATTATTTTGGAGAGAAGGCAGACAACTTTCGGCCGTTATTTCCGCAACTCATGCTAAAACAATCGAGATTGATAAATAGCACAACAATTAAGCAGAAAATATGTATTTTTGATTTGGGGGTGAACTGTCCCTTTAACATTTGGTCAAGCACCATCATCGGGTCAGCCTTCATCAATCAATCTTAAGCTGTTTTGTGTTGTTATTTCAGGTTAGGCTAATAGTATGTGCCAAAGTCACATGATTATTTGCATTTCAAATTTGAATCCTTAAGACTTTCATTGTGTCATTTATTCATTTAATGCACGACCCATCATCATACAAATCAGAAAATAGCATCAGACAGTGGTCAAGATATGCCATACAGCTGCAGCTCTTCAGAAGCCTCCATCAGCACTGGGATAACATGGCTGGACGCTTACAGGAAGCAAGTTGAGCAGGTATTTTGATGGCTGTGTTAGATCCTGGGGTACTTCTGGCCCGATACGGGGCTACTTACTGACTCAGCTCTCTATTAAAAGATTGTCGAGCTGGTGTTCTTGCGAGGGAACTCGCCTGGCTCCGCTAACTGCCGTTACTCCCGACGTCTACCCTGCTTCCTCCGGTCTGAGCGCGCTCGGCCGAGAGACCAGTCCTGGCCCCGGGCGCTCCTACCAGTCGCGTCGGTTATGGCAGCTTCCTTCTTCTGGATCCGTGCTCTTGGTAAATGCCAGGTTAGGTTCTAACGGCTAGGATTACTTCTAAAACCGTAAGGGGTTGTTAAGTGGATTCGGTCTCTAGGATAACCTTACAGAACTCAGTTGTTAGACATACAATGGATTTAACTTTTTACTGCCCCAAGGAACTTTTACTACTTGAGCAAATAAATGCACTTGAGAATTTTACTTTAAATGCAGATTAGATATTTATTGCAGGTTATATTTAGTTAGTTAGCAAGGGTTAAGCTACAGCTCACATAAAATGTCACTACACTTGATTCGTTACTTTAATTTTATTCTTAGATTATACTCATTAGTTTTAGATGCCGAGACGGCTCGGTGGGAGCTGGATTTTCAATGGTGCGATGAAAAGGTTCTTTTGGCGTCTCCTTTTATCCTTCATTTGGGCTGTCTGTTTCCCCCCCTCCTATTCTGAACACATGATCCTTATCCCACCCTTATGTGTGTGTGCTTATGTATGGAAAGTACCGGAGTTCTCCTCTTGCTTCTATGAGTCATCTCTTGCAACAGACTTTGCTGCCGCGTGTCTGTTTTTCCGACCTGCGCCCAAAACATCTGTTCCTGACTCACTGTTTCTGGAAGGTTCTATATTCCCCCATAACTCCTTTCATACACACACTTTTCACGTCTCAACTCTGTTGCACAGATCATTATTATCATCAGTTTTTACATTGTTAAATCACTCTCTGTTTACACATTCGTTATATAATGATCATAAACCTTATCTTTTGATTACACTTTAACTATTGATTTCTGAGTATATGCTTCGTGCCTTTATATCCTGACTTTCCCCTGATCGTCGAGCATGTATCCAAGGCGGCTTTCTCTGTGATCTCAACTCTTCTCGACAGCTGTCATACGCTGACAGTGAGTGTTAACCATCATTCTGTCAGCCTGGTGACGGTTTGCCAATGACGGTGATGGCCAAGGCTGCCCAAAACTAGAATAATCGACTGAGTAAGAATATGGGTAGAAAGTGGACGTTTTGTAAATTAATATTGAAGTGATTTTGCATTTCTCCTTACTCCTAGAACTAAATCTGATAGTTCCAGTTTCACTTCATCTCTCTGTAACCCACATATACAATACATTTAATTCTGTTCTAAAGGCAGCATGAATTAACCATCAACACCAAATCAGTGCCCGTCGACTCCTTTGTTTGACATACAGCAGGAAGAGAGCCAGCAACGCTGTCCGTGGTGCTGAAGAACTGCTCTGTTTGAGTGTCCCCATCTGGGAAAGATGCCCCAAGATGCAATGCTTTCCCAGGGGCCTCGTTGTTCTGCAGCAGTGCAGAGGCAACTGAGAGACAGAGAGACCTTGCTCATGAATATGGAGCATTTCATTGGCGACCTCAAATGAATTCCATTATCAGTAGAGATTGAGGCAGGGTTTACAATTACTGACCTTGGGGTGGAAACCACAATACATTATTGCTAAAGCAGACTGCTGCCAATTCAACGACCAGACACAAACCCATCATGCTGCAATTAACAACCTCCTTTCAGCTTCAGAAATCGAGGAAAGTCTGGTTAAATTCTAAATCCTTCGGCGTATTGTAAACAGAGAACTAAGCTCAATAACATAAAAACTATTTCTTACAATGCTTGGAGATACTTGCCCCCCAGGCTCACTGAGGCACAACTGATGCTGTTCAGTGACTGCAAAGAACCACGCACACAACTGAGTGTCCCTCAAAGCAATTAAAAATAGGTTGAACCACAATGCTGACTCTGCAAATGGTATTTTTGGAAAATGATTTCTGCTGATTTGAGTATCGTATGCTCTGTTTCGTATTATATGCTCTGTTTAGCATTTTTTTCAAATCAGATTTTCAACCATTTTGACTGACTAATAAAGAGTCAGATTACGAATAAACCTTAAAGGTAAAGCTGCACAAAGGTGGTCGTGTGATCGTCCCGTTCGCCGGGCCGGGTGTACAGGAACAGTTTCAGCAGGAGAAAAAAATGTTTGTACACCGGATTGCTAACATGGTCAATTGATTTAACAAGAAATATAGAAAAGCCCTTACAGTGCAACCCTATGACACATCTAAAAATGAATAAGTTGCTAAAACATTTATATGGATCACAAAAAAATCCAACATCAAACATATCTGGATATCTTTAAATATATTTTTTAAAGGCACAATACAAGTTTGGTGGACCTCACTGATTGTAAATTATGATAATTGGAGGAAGAATCTCCTCCCATAATACTTTTGGGTGCTTTAATCCATTGTCGATACAGCCATGTAACACTGTAATTTCATAGTTCTTACATAATTGAAGATTTGGATTATGTTCCTACTTGTGTTAGTGTTCGTGTCAACTGGACACTTCCATTGTGTTGGAACTTAGTTCCATTGTTTTCTCCATTTGCAGAGCATTTCCTCACGCAGTCAGTGTTTGTGTTCTTAAATTGGTGAATGTGTTTTTCTTACTTCGCTTATCTATTGCATATGTATTTCTGACTTGTTCACCATACAACTCAGCACTCTAAGCATGTTTTGAGGGCATATTAAAAAGTATAATCACAATATGGACAAATGTAGGATAACCGGACTTACCTGTAAAAACAACAATAAATGCAATCGTTTTGGGATGTTTGATTATAATGTCAGACAGATTCTAATAAGTCCATAACTATCATTGGTTTGTGGTGATAAGGCCTTGTTTGTACTTTACTGTCCTATAGATTACATTTGTCAAATGAAACCATTGATTTGGTATATATTTGTAGATATATACATAATCTATGTCACAGGAAATGAAACCTGATATCTGATTTGGTCAATATGAATCAATTTGGACCAACAGACCACACCCCTGCGCCTTTCTCTTGAAAGCTGATACTGACCCACAACAATTGAGTATTAGCTTTGATCCAATCTATTCTATTAATCCAATTGGTAATGTCAAGGAGAGACAACATGGGGCTGATAAACTCCATCAGACTAAGTCATGTGTCCACCTCTGTCCTTAGCTACAGCTGGAGGACTACAGAGTGGACAGAGTGCAGGGTGGACGTGCTGCTGAGCCAACAGGACCGCCGGCGTGCAAACCAGACAGAGTTGTGTGGAGGAGGGATCCAGACTCGAGAGATCTACTGTGTCCAGACCAGCACGGACTCACCGCCCAACCTCAGCTCACTCCGGAGCAAAGAAGGTGACTTTTCTGACCTGTGCTACTCTATCGCTATGTTTGATCTGCTGGAGGTGTGCCTCGTTCACCACCCAGTGTTTGTTCACTGTATTCATTCAGCTTGTATGATTTGATGTGATACATAAATTGATGTATCCTCTTTGTGTTGGAAACCCCATGCAAGAGAATCAAAAAGTAATGGGAAATGAAATTGAAAGAAAAAAAGAAAATGTGTCACCAAGAAGTCTCAAGCCAGCGCTGCTGGTGCTGGAGCTGCCAAGTGTGTCGCTCGGCACGAGATCTGTTTGTGACAGAATATCTTGGCACAACCAAGGAGTGAAGAACATCCAGTTTGCTGACCTTGAGATTGCATCTCTGCTTTTGGAGAACAAATACTGATCGACTTTAAGTTACTAACATACACTGATTCAAATGCATATCCCATCGTGGTCTTCATACCTTGTTACATGTGAGACTGTGGGACGTCTGTTGTGCCTTCACTTTGCCGGAGAAAACATTCCTCCAATGTTGCGGCTTTGTCTCCGAATTACTGCCATCTGGGTCTCTTTGTTTTGGTCACTAGGTCACTACGACTGACGACCACAAGCACACTGCCCTCTTCCTCGAGCAATGCTGTTTGTATGTTAAGGTAGTATTAGTTGTTACTGGTGCTGTAACAACTTCATTACGAGGTGCCTTAACAGCTTTGTAAACCGAAATCCGTTCTTATCAATAGTTTTTTTTTATCTTAGCTTTATGTCTTTATCTTAGCTTTATAAGCAAAAGAGGTTGAACGCATCGGCTGATATGTAATCTCTGAAGTCATCGTGTTAGTTCCTCAATATTCCTTTATGTTAAAAACTGGGACACCTGCAAATAATCCACAGCTTAATTCCAGATCCATTCCTGTAACTGTATAGTCATCATTATATCAGACAGAACTCATATGGCCTATCAAGGGCCGTTTATCAGCTCAGATAACAGACAAACAGCATCAGGGGGGTCGGGGGACAGAGAGCCGAGAGGGTTCGTGGAGGAAATCATCGTTTTTTTAACAGCACATGTTTTGACAGAAGCTGCAAATAACATCTGTGAGGGTCGAGTGGCAGACAAAGAAAAGTTGTTGATGAGCTTTTGCATCATCTGCTTAGGCTTGTGTTTCACACACACACCACAGTCATGTCATCTGCTCTGCTGATGTCCTCCCCCTGCATCACAGACACGTGTGAACCAGTGAGGAATTGAAGAGGTTTCTCCCTCATATGAAATCTAGGGACTGAGCTATATGAATATGCTAATGTGCGTGCAAAAGCCACACAGAGAGGACACAGATGAAATATGAGCTTTCACATAAATTGGTGGCATTACTGAGCACATGGAGGCTGCAAGTGACCTGGTAGCAAGCCTATGCTTATCCTGCACTGACACAATGAGACTCAGTCCATCTGGCTGGGGAGGCTGTACTGGCGTCTGCTGCTAGAAATGATTCACATCAGATGCTCACAACCAACCACGCGCTTTCATCCTCCAGCTTCAAGATTCCACTTTGCCAATTTTGCTTGAACGTAAGTCTGACTTTCAACACTTCCCTTTTACATATATTGTCAGGATGAAATAGTGGCTGCCCCTCTAGCCAAGCCGCCCTGTCTGCATGTTATTTTACGGTAATTGTTAAGCAAAGTGTTTTTGGGTTGAAGAGGGGCACATTATTGAAGGTGAAACAAGAGTGGGATGGATGTGATGGATGAAAGCCACAGCCTCCTTCTTCTTTTCAGCCTGCACCTGTCCTCCAAGACAGGTTTTGTCATGACTTGTATCATTTGAGCTACCCCCTAACTTGGACACGTGATGATGTAAATAAGGAACCTCTATCCATCCCCTATGTTCCATTTCTCACTTCTTTTTTTACGCTGTTTCTGTGTTGGCTAAACCTAACTCCTTCACTGCAGTCTTATGCCGTGTTCACACCAAACGCGGCGCGAATTCAACACGCCGCCGGTGTCGCCAGGGACCATTTGTGTACATTCGCGCTGGACATGCCGGAGAGGGGGCGGGGCTTATCGCCCTGAAAGCCGTTCAACTGTCCGCCATTAACCATGGAAAAAATAACCTATTTCTGCTTAGTACGTGTTGTGGAAGTCACAGATATCCCGGGAAACTAAACGCCGTCATGTCTGGTTCATAATATTGTTCAGAGGAGCTCCGTGGATTTTATCAAGCTGTATTCACTGTGTCAGCACACGTCGCTGTGATTTCGCAACTCACGCATTTGGGGCCTCAAATTCGCGTCCATCGCGGCGCGCCATCGCAAATTCCCACCGCGCCAGTCTCACCGCGTCTGTGCATAGATTTTGTATGTAATCTACTCGCGCGAATAATTTGCCCCGCGTTTGGTGTGAATGCAGCATTATAATGGTGGCCATGGCACAATTGATGTATCTGACATATTTTGTGTCTGCATAATTTCCACCAGTTGGCTTGAGGAGTGTCTGGTCAGCTAACTGTCTATCTATCTTGCAAAGAACTTTAACGATAGCACATCAGCCAGCAGGTAGAGGTGGAGCTTACAGGTAGAGGTGGAGCCAGCAGGTAGAGGTGGAGCTTACAGGTAGAGGTGGAGCTTACAGGTAGAGGTGGAGCTTACAGGTAGAGGTGGAGCCAGCAGGTAGAGGTGGAGCCAGAGGTAGAGGTGGAGCTTACAGGTAGAGGTGGAGCCAGCAGGTAGAGGTGGAGCCAGAGGTAGAGGTGGAGCTTACAGGTAGAGGTTGAGCCAGCAGGTAGAGGTGGAGCCAGAGGTAGAGGTGGAGCTTACAGGTAGAGGTGGAGCCAGCAGGTAGAGGTGGAGCTTACAGGTAGAGGTGGAGCCAGAGGTAGAGGTGGAGCTTACAGGTAGAGGTGGAGCCAGCAGGTAGAGCCAGCAGGTAGAGGTGGAGCCAGAGGTAGAGGTGGAGCTTACAGGTAGAGGTGGAGCCAGCAGGTAGAGGTGGGGCTTACAGGTAGAGGTGGAGCTTACAGGTAGAGGTGGAGCTTACCGGTAGAGGTGGAGCCAGCAGGTAGAGTTGGAGCTTACAGGTAGAGGTGGAGCCAGCAGGTAGAGGTGCAGCTTACAGGTAGAGGTGGAGCCAGAGGTAGAGGTGGAGCTTACATCAACATGGGTCTAAGGAAGGGAAACAGCCTTTTCTAGTTTCTAGCTTTACCAGTGAGGGCTGAAAGGAGCTGAACATTTGAACACAAGTCTCTTTATTGGTATTCTTTCTTTGCTCTAAGTATTGCTTGGCCATGTTGACATTGGTTACCCACTAGTAAGAATATTCATGTAATATATATTTTATGAAATAATGACACCAACTGCCACAACAATTCTATTGGCAGACAGGACGTTGATATTAGATCACCTGCTTTTTAAAAGTTCAACTACCATGCTTTGTTATTATCCAAGGCCAGTTTGTTTTAACGTAATTTCTTTCACTTTGACATATGTTCGGGTAGTTATGGTGACAAACAATGGTGTCTTTGCCCCAACTGCAGGGAAGGATTTGCTGCACTTTAGAATTCATCGAGGGGCTGCTATTGTGACAATTTCTGTAAAGCTGAGTCATTTCTGTTCCACTGTAGTTTCCTTGTTTCCTTCTCACATGAAACCAACCAAAATGTGCCACAGGAACGACCAACCACACTTAATACTGAAACAGAGGCTGGGGAACAAGCAGTGCATGCTTGAATTGCTTGCCTCCTGCATGCAAAACAGCAACCGGATTAACTTGATCTCCCCAATTACATCTCCTTCAGTTCAAATAAGGTTCAAATTACAGATGTGGCAAGAAAAAAACCTGAATTAATAGTAATGAAAATAATCAAAACTAAGTCCAAAACTGAGTCCAACCATGAAGTAACAATTCTTTAGTTGCCCAATAAAGCTGATACAATCTCATCATTTACTTTGAAGGACGATCAGTGGATCCCAGAGAGACTGAGACAGTAATATCTGTGGACACACGTCATTCCCAATCCGGTTACTGGGAGCTAGAATCCCAGATCACTGCTTGTTCTTCATTTGAGTTCCTCACAGTTGGAAAGCAAAGGATTCACTCAGTGCTGGATCTCTCTCAGATGTGCAGTGATTACTGTTGACAGCATCACTGCTTATTGCAATGCTACACTCTCAAATGGAGAGCTTTTGATTATCATGAACAGCTTGTTAATCCGCCCTGGTAGCGCACATTTCATGGACAGTTTATCAGTTTGTTCTCAAGAGAACAATTTCCTCTGAATGTTACTGCGTGTACGTTGTTTCAGCAGTGTTTTCCTGTTTGGGTCCGATCGATGCAAAACTTAATTGGAGAGCAAAGCGTGACATGCTGTATAACAGCTGTGCCACCGTGACGCCACGAACCCTCGACTGGAAAGGAACTGGCTGTCGGGTTATTGATGGCAGGTGGCACGTGGCCGCGCAGGTTCCTAATTTGGCGGATGGAAGCGCTGCACAGGGAAGACTAGACCATCTGGCACAGAGATACCTGAGCAAGGTCAGTCTGTGAGGATATTTCCATTAATCAGCCTTTGTTATGTTTGTGAAGAGCTGCTCAGACTGGACAAGGAGGGAGGACAACAAAAGACTATTATCCTCCAAAAGGTCTGAATGGAGCATGTGGATGAAAAGCTTTTCATAAGAAATGGGACTGTTTGCTTGGCACAGCAACACATGGACATGTTGGAGTTTAAGTCATCAACAGATCATTTGGATGATCTTATTCAGCACCTGCTATTGCAGTGGCATGTTTGCTAATCACATGTTTAATACCTCCCAGTTGCAATTTCTAACCCATTAGAATGATTTGGCATTTTCACAGCGGGTCTTGACAGTTCTCTGCCAAGTATTGTCAGTATTTCCATTATACCGTTGTCTTGTCCAAACGTGTAGGTTACACATGTCAGCGGTGTGGCTCTCGGGCTGCTATGTCGGTTGGTCGGTTTTGTTAGATCCTGGGGTACTTCTGGCCCGATACGGGGCTACTTACTGACTCAGCTCTCTATTAAAAGATTGTCGAGCTGGTGTTCTTGCGAGGGAACTCGCCTGGCTCTGCTAACTGCCGTTACTCCCGACGTCTACCCTGTGCGCTCGGCCGAGAGACCAGCCTGGCCCCGGGCGCTCCTACCAGTCGCGTCGGTTATGGCAGCTTCCCTCTTCTGGATCCGTGCTCTTGGTAAATGCCAGGTTAGGTTTTAACGGCTAGGATTACTTCTAAAACCGTAAGGGATTGTTAAGTGGATTCGGTCTCTAGGATAACCTTACAGAACTCAGTTGTTAGACATACAATGGATTTCACTTTTTACTGCCACGAGGAACTTTTACTACTTGAGCAAATAAATGCACTTGAGAATTTTACTTTAAATGCAGATTAGATATTTATTGCAGGTTATATTTTTAGTTAGTTAGCAAGGGTTAAGCTACAGCTCACATAAAACGTTACTACACTTGATTCGTTACTTTAATTTTCTTCTTAGATTATACTCATTGGTTTTAGATGCCGAGACAGCTCGGTTGGAGCTGGATTTCCAAAGGTGCGATGAAAAGGTTCTTTTGGAGTTGTTAGGAGCGAAGGTCCGGCCGGACTCTCGGATTCCTCCTGCTCTCGCAGCAGAGTCCGTTCAAAAGTCCTCAAGGCTCAGTACAAAGTCTTTCTAGGGCTGCCGCGTTCCTCCGTTGTTCAGTTGTTAAAGTCGAGCAGTGGGGAGAGGAAAACCTCTGTCTTTCAATCTTTGTCCACGAACAGCGGTCTTCTTTCCGTGAACAGAGATGAAGTCCTCGAATACTTCAGTTGCAATCGTCCGTATCTTCTTCTCAGAGCGTCTGGACGGCCCGTGCAGAAATCCCAGCTTGCGGCTTGCAAGCGTCTCCTTTTATCCTTGATTTGGGCTCTGTTCCCCCCCTCCTATTCTGAACACATGATCCTTATCCCACCCTTATGTGTGTGTGCTTATGTATGGAAAGTACCGGAGTTCTCCTCTTGCTTCTATGAGTCATCTCTTGCAACAGACTTTGCTGCCGCGTGTCTGTTTTTCCGACCTACACCCAAAAACATCTGTTCCTGACTCACTCGGTCTGCTGACACACCATGACAAACACTTTTTCCACATCTCAGCTCCGGTACACAGATCATTATTATAATCAGTTTTTACATTTGTTAAATCACTCTATGCATTAAACATTCGTTATATAATGATCATAAACCCTATCTTTCGATTATACTTTAACTATTGATTTCTGAGTATATGCTTCGTGCTTTTATATCCTGGCTTTCCCCTGATCGTGTATGCATGTTTTCGAGGCAGCTCTCGAGAGCTCAACTCTTGTCGACAGTTTAGAATGAAATATTGCAAAAACTATGACTTGGGATGTTATGAAATGTTCAGACTTTTGTAGTTGCCAGAGTATAAACGTGCAGAAATGACTTTGATCTCCAATGGCACTCAACACATATTGATCTATTGTCAGGTCACACATGTTATTGACCGATACTTTGGTTTCTACAGAGAGGAAAGTGAGAAAAATAAATCTTTTTATCCTTTTTTCTAAGTCTGATCTAGAATTGTTTTCTCTTCCGTGTTTTTGACGGATTAACAAACACTTCGTGGATTCTTTGGTTTTTTTGTTTGTCAAGATTAGTGTTGTTGTAATACTCATTTCAGCCACAAGGGACTGAAGTCCACCTCTGACCTTGTTTTCAATAGCATTAAAAGCACTCGTGTTTTCTTCCAGGCAAGTTTTAATTTGTATAACTTTGTAACACAATGTATGTACCTTGTGTTAAGAGTGCACGGAGAGATGAAAACTCGCCTGGAAAATAGTCTCAGTGTCGTGGTACGCTTCAGCCTCCTGTGGGTGAAATGAACACTCAGGAGAAGTTTAGCTTCAGGGCTTTCTGCCAATAATCTCCTTCGGTTCAAGCAATGAAGCTTTATTCATTTAGTATTCATTTAGCTTTCGGAAAATATCATGATCCTGTTTAAAATAAAGCCTCTCTAGTAGACAGCCCTGAAGGCAAACTACTGTCATGTGCCCGAAATCCTTTTTGTCACACAGAGATTAAAGGAAGTTTGAGGAACAGATCATCCAAGCAGATCATGTCTGTTGTTCTTGTCTCTCACGGCTTCTGACCAAATACCAAAAGAACTCCGTTCATCCTCAGCTGCATGTTGTGTTTAAAGCTAACTAGCAAAGTAAGCGTAGGCAACTGATCTCAACGGATGTAAAAGGCCTGGGTTCACCTCATGATTTGGGTGATATTTTTAATTCAATTTATTAGGAAATTTGCAGTAAAGCACAATATCAAGTGGGTCCTTCATTGTTTCTGAGTCTTGTCCTCCTGTCTTGCAGAGGGGAATCTAGCTTTAATATTTGTATTCTTACACTTTGTATTGTGTTGACAAGGTGCCTATTCTTAAATATAGTCGTGTTAAATTAAATTCCCTCAATCCGGCAGACAGTTTGGGGCCAGGTAGTATCCAGCCTCACTGCTTTGTTTTTCAGGTGCTAGGTTTCAATATGAGTGCAACAACGTTTTTTCAATCAGGAGAGACTTGTTTCATAAGTTTAACAATGCAATGTTATACAAGCGTCAAATCTGAAAAAGTGCAAAGTCTTTGGCGATTGGACTCCATCCTGAAGTACTATCACCGAGGGTAGGGATACTGAGGTCCAACAGGCCTAATCCCCCCTTGGAGTCCAGACACTGGTGGTGGTGATGAAAGGAGTCGCTGCTATCTGATGATTAATCAGGAGCCCGACTGTGATGCTGACTGGAGGCGACTGGGGTGGAGGAGGGTCGCATCTGCTTAGCTGAAATGACACCTGACAGCAGCAGAGAGGAGAACACTATTTAAAGATTGACAGCAACGATATGATTGGCTTGAGGACCCGGTGTGCCGAATCTGGTTGGTTACTTAAAAGTGCACGCCCCCAATCAGCTGATAGAGTACTTACAATGAGAGGAAAGATAGAGATTACTAGTGAGTGTCTTCCTGATTGAACTTGCGCTTGAGCTACATTTCAATCAGGAGAGACTTGTTTCATAAGTTTAACAATGATTTATTATACAAGCGTAAAATCTGAAAAAGTGCAAAGTCTTTGGCGATTGGACTCCATCCTGAAGTACTATCACCGAGGGTAGGGATACTGAGGTCCAACAGGCCTAATCCCCAAAAAGACATTTATTTATATGAATAAATAAATAAATAAATAAATACAGACATACATACCTTACTGCTGTGGTGAATTTCCTAAGAAAATAGACAATTAGTCATGAGAGCACTCTAAGGGTAGACCGTGAGCAAGTAGAGGTTAGACCAGAGGTAAGATGACCGGTTGAGTCAAAGCAAAGGATAGAGGAATGTCACGACGGACTGCAGACTAGGATACGGGGGTCTGGAAGACCGCAGACACAGGATAGAGCGGGGCTAGATAGCCCCTAGGGGAGTATGGTAGGATTTCAACAGATCCCGAAACATATGGCGGGGTCGGCCCTGCGGAGGGTCCGAGCGCAGGACTGGATAGGTGAGGGTCAAGCTAGACTGCAGACAAGGATAGGTGGGGTCATATTGAGACGGCAGCGTAGGATAGTAATGGGTCACGTTTAGACCGCAGAGCAGAATAGGGGGGTTCAAGAGAGAACGTAGAACAGCACGGTTGGGGGTCTTACGGCCCCCACAGGTTTGGGGTCTGACTGCCTCAGCACAACCAGACCGGGTGAGCTCACCCGGGAAACTAGAACATATGTCATACTTTGACAGGTCTCGCATCATTCGGACCGCGAAACAGAAATTGTGTCATATCTGACTGCGAAATTAGAAATTTGTCAACTCTGGACGGGTCTCTTATCATACGGACCAGGAAATTAGAAACGGGGCACCTCAGACCCACCTTTTCTTTTAGGAAAGTAAAACCAGGTTAAGCCAGGTCACGGTCACCTAGGAAACACAGACACGTTAAACCAGGTCACGTTCACCTAGGAAAACAGTCACGATAAGCCAGGTCACGTGAGACCAGGAGATTGGGAAACAGTGTTAGACCAATCAGATGGAGAAAACGGTCGAGTCACACCAGAGGAATAGAGCAAGATAAACGCAGAGCACAGTAATATACAGTGCCGCTAGGAAAGCCATTTGCACACTATAACGTGAACCATCCCTTAGGGTTACTAAAAGGAACATTTCAAGAAGGGTATAATGCTATCCCCTGCTATGAACCAATACCAATAATGTGACCTACCAACGATACGCCAATCGCTGTAAACATGTCACCACCACCAGTTATATGCATTCCTTACCGGCCTTTAAGGCGTCAATGATCTTTGATTCTCGAGGATGGTGTTGAGATCGGGGCGGATGTAGGATGTGAAGGCAGTAGAATACCAGCGACCCAATTTTTGTAGGGTCGTAGCGGAGATGCCTTGGTTAGCCGCTGAAGTAGCAGCCCCTATTCTAAAAGAGTGCCCTGAGTATAGCTGAGGCGATAACTGAAGTCAAGTGAGGATAACTACGAAATGAGAGTTAAACCACCTTTTAGATAACAGTCCATTACCTGGGGTAAGAAACAGGGGAGACGTGGGGCCCGTAATAGGCCTTAACTGTAGGAACTTCACCATGGACTGGAACGGGCAAAACCCAGAGTCTATGCGAGCCACAATCACTGAGCAAGCCCCTCCGCATTTGGAATGCTTGAGCCATAAGTCATAATGATCAGTATGAAAAGTCAAATCGGCCAAAGTGATGTCTATGTCAGAATTGAAGGAATTAGACGAGGTAGTAAACTCGCCACACCTGAGGAAAGCATAGAAAGCCAACGAAAACACCGCCTCAAGCAAGACATCAACGTAGGGGCCGAAAACACCGGATCGGAGTACGGTGAGCATCCTGTGCAAAATCGGAAGCATGATAGGCTGTCTACGGACGGGAAGGTGAGGAGAAGACTTAGCAATACCTTTTAGCAGTAATTTGATGGCTGCATTGGAAAACAAACTAGCGGCTGCCGGATCATAGCACCTAATATTAAACTGAAGGCCGGCAAGCAAACTACGAATATATGACAGTTTAAAATGCCGCACATCCACGCAATAGCAAGGCACAAACTGTTTATGAGAACCGGTTTAAGAGGCATGTTTGGTTTAACACAAAACCAAGCAAAAGTACTCCAAGCACAATCATATGTCTTTACAGTAGAAACTGCTAATCCCTTCCTCATATATTGCCGAGCGGCCTCCATATAACCTCCCAAGTGGCTTTGCTTTACGACAGCATCAGGGTGTGACATGAGGGCACCGTTATTGCCACGGGACTGGCCTCTGGGCAGATGTTCCGGAAAGCCTGGAATTTAAAGCGGGAAAGCGAATCAGCCAGAGTATTAAAATGACCTGGCACATGGCGGGCGGTGATGATGAAGTTGTGGGTGACAGCTACCCACGTGATGCTTCTCATGAACGGCATGATATCTTTGGAAGAAGAGCACCCTCTATTGATAATATCGACAACTGCTTGATTGTCGCACATGACAGAGATGCGCTTGCATTTCCAGTGCTGCCCCCAGACAAAGCAGGCCACGGCCACGGGGTAAATCTCATACAGTGCTGAGGAATATTCAAACTTTGCAAATGAGGGGGGCCACGGTTCCACAAACCACTGGCCTTGATAAGTTCACACAACTCTGCATGTAATTTTGACTAGGCACCTCACGCCCAGCGAGCGTAGGCTGAAACACCGCCGCCGGACACAGCGGGGCTACGTGGCCCGAATTCCCGCACGAACTACACGAAACAGTTTGTGTGCCCCCCTCGACCAAGACCAGTAACTCTGTATCCAGCACTGACCAGTCCAACCGGGAGTTATATTGCGAAATATACAGTGCGGCTTTGCTGGAGAACGCCTTATGGTACTGGTAAAATATGCTCCTTGCATATTTCAGCTGTAGCTCGCCGATCAGTGCCATGTAGGTGTCTAGCTCCTGTCTTCTGTCTGGGTAGACCGCACATATCACGCCTCGATGGCGTGCATGGAGCTCACCAGTGACTGCAGAGTGGAGACGACGGCGTTGTCTGTATTAGATGGGCCCGGAGTTGCTGGTGGAGCCGGATTCCGAGACAGTGCCTCCCTCCTCTTCGCCTGTGGAGCTTGGGCTGAGCCGGTTTTCCTCGCTCTTTTCCGCCCGGGCGCCGCCGCTGGTATGGGATCTACTGGCTCGCCGCTAACTGTGAGCCTCACCAGCTCCCGGAGCTGGGATAGCGGAAGGCCTGGTGCTGGATTGATACCCCGACCTTCCAGCTGGGCCAAGAGAGTTTCTTGCTCGTCTAGGTGGGAGCCGCTACGCCGCCCGAGGCGAGTGCTTCTGCGCCGGACGCCCGGCGGGCTGCATGCCGGCTCCCGCGGGCTGCCTGCCCGCTCCGGCTGGCTCTCAAGAACTTGACTTGCATGTCTGACAAACGGATCCGAATCGGAGTCCGACATACTCAGTATCCACAAACTGCTACGATGCAAAGGTTAACCGTTGCTTAACACACTCGCATCTGCTTAGCTGAAATGACACCTGACAGCAGCAGAGAGGAGAACACTATTTAAAGATTGACAGCAACGATATGATTGGCTTGAGGACCCGGTGTGCCGAATCTGGTTGGTTACTTAAAAGTGCACGCCCCCAATCAACTGATAGAGTACTTACAAGGAGAGGAAAGATAGAGATTACTAGTGAGTGTCTTCCTGATTGAACTTGCGCTTGAGCTACATTTGCCGTTCCAATTAGCATATGTAGATGTAACGACGTCAGCATGAAGCTCAGAGCACTGCGTCTACTCCTCTAAATAACAGGCATGAAGGCCGTGAACATTTCAGCTGTTTCTTTAGAGCTGTCCTTCAGCAACATGAGGGAAGGACCTCCTGCCTTACAGAATACATACTCTAAAAAAAAAAAAGTTGAGTATACTTAAAAAGGTTAAGCAACCAGCTGCAAGGGCTTTTTTGAGTATACTCAACGAAGTTGTGTCAACTTAGGATAAGAAGTTAACTCAAAGTGCGATTTTAAGTTTCCCAAACTTGATATTTCAAGTGTTCTTTACTTAAGTACATGAGTAGACGTGAGGATAAAACTCAATATTTTAAGTTATGTTAACTTAAGTAGGTCTGAATAGTAATAAGTTATTATTTTAAAAACTAAAATATACCACTTTCATACCATATTCACCCCCTACACATTTGTATTTTAGTATTTTAATATTTAAATATTCATACTCTGAATGTCATTAAATAAATAAATAGAGCAGAATACAGGGAAACATTTGCTCACTGTACAGGCTTCCTTCGATTCAATAAGTGACAAAAACCTGAAGGAACTGGAGCAAATCTGCCAACAAACAATGGACAAAATCACTCCAAATCTGCCAGATTCTTACCCTAAAGACATGTAGCAGCAAAGGGTGCTAATGGTGTGTAGGGGCTTTTTTAGTTTTATTTTCTTAAAAAGATTAGCGAACCAAAAAGGTATTTTGACTTTGAAAATGCACTGACATACTTTACAATTAAAAATACTCCAAAATATGTACATGCATCATTTTTAAGTCAGACAAAAAAACAGGTCTAAATACTTTCTGAATGCACTGTATACGAGGTCTCAAAACCCATGACTAATTTGGGCTTGGAATTATAAATGTTACCAGTAAATTTGAAGGAGAATTGCTGTTACAAAATGCATGTGATGCAGGCACCACACTCACATGTAACCTTGATGCTACAGTAATATTGCCAGTATTGGCGACATCACATGAAATTAAATGTTAAAAACTGTAAAGTTACACTTATTAAACTATTTAGGTGGAATAACAAAGTAACAGTGAAGTAGAAATGAGGGTTTGCTGAAAGTTTGCATTAGTGTTTTCTTGCTCAATGTGCAACCTAAATAACATTGACACATTAGTCTTACCAGATATTTCTTCAGACAAACTGGAAAATTAAAGGGTGATCTGATGGTAAATGCTCTGCTCCAATGTTATGGTTTGCATAGTTTCATAATTGATGTCTTGTGTCGGACTAAATAATTGTGAAAATGCCCCTCGTCTGTCCCCCAGTTTTTGGTCCCAGTTCAAATCTAATTGAGGACCCCTGCTATACCACATGCACTTCCTACTTATTGATTACCTGTTCATCAAAGGTGTCTAGAAGGATCCTCATGTCCTTTCCAAGTGTTCCGCGGCGTGATCTGTACAGCTTAATAAACTGCGATTAGTGTGCATCCAATGATGACAGGAAGATCTTCTTCAGGTCCACTCGAGTAATTCTGTAGAACTCTGCACAAAACAGTTTGCATGTAAAGAAACAATGATGCAAGTTTATGTTCAATTGTATAATTGTCCAAAGGCATTAGATACATCCTGCTTTCTATTTCAGAACAACCAACAGTAGCCTGTGGATCATTGCACTCTGCAGGCAATTCTTCATCTGCTTCTGGTAGATCAGTTGGAGTTGTTGGAGATATTACAGATTATCTAAAATCATTAACACTGTAAGATTTGTACTTCCAGCTTACATGACTACTGAAGGACATTACTTGTAAATTCACAGTTTTTGAACAGACAACAGTCACATGCTGCTTCAAATGAGCCCTGAGATGGCCTATGCATTTTTCTGGCGCACAGAGGACCTTACAGTCACACAATTCCCAACAAAATGTGACCTGCACTTTAGGTTTACCAGACTGTTTATGTACTCTTGAAAGGTGGGATTTTAACGCACCAGTTGTCTTGAAAGTTCAGGTGCAGTCTGTATACTGTTGTGGAATATTTCTATGAAAAGTCGGGAGAAGAGTGTCAAAGTGTTATCAAATCAATGTCAAATGAAACAGAGTCTGGATGAACGATCAAAGTTGTAACAGTCAATTTATTTGCTTGCAAGCAAAGAGAACACAGTCTCACAGACACATCACGTCATCTGCAGGAGGTGCTCTGAATAACACAGTCAGATGCATGTCTTGCAAGCAAAGAGAACACAGTCTCACAGATACATCACGTCATCTGCGGGAGGTGCTCTGACAACATAGTCAGATACATGGACATTTATACTCAGCCAGGTGCTTCCTTTGATTGGGTCACTGTGACCTAATCAAAGAGTTAAGATACAAGAAATACAGAGTCTGAATAAGCCTGTTTTACCATCACACATCACATATACATACAGAGGGTCATGCTCTTCAGCTGATGCTCATCAGGAAGTACCGTAATCTAGACCTCTGTGTGTCGCCGTCTTTGAAGACAGAAACAATGCACAGGAGAACAGATAACTACATAACAGATAACAAATAACAAGACACCTGGATGCAAAACTGATAGAATCATCTACTCAAATAGGTTTTGTGCCTGCACTTTTAAAGACTTACATTCTTCAATCCTAAAGCATAAGATGAGGACATATTTTCCCATAACATTCCACTCTTTGATTACATAGTAATCACACAATATAGTAAAAATATGTTATAAGGACATTTCAATAACAACAGAAGCATTACCCAAAAGTATGATTTGAAAATACATCACTTGAAATATCTGAAGAAAAACAGTTCTTGTGAGATAAAAGATCCCATAAACGTAGCAGGCAATATAATTCAATAAACACAAAAGAATAAAAAGATAGAAATCAAAAACTGTCTTTAGACCTGCGCATCAAAATCATCAAAGGAGTCAGTGTCGCTGTCAAAGTCGTCCGCATAGTCAGTAATAGGAAACAGGTCAAGTTGTTGGTCGTTAGTTGCCACACGACAATACATAGTCAGCTGTTTGGCGAAGAGCTGAGAGATCATGTTTCAAGTTTTTTTTACTGCGGTGCGTCTGGTACGGTTATGCGTCGTTGAGTTGTCATTGTCTGAGTCAAAAGTCGTGTTGTTGCGCTGGTCGTGGTTGCTCTTCATCTGTTTGTGGTGCGTTCTCCTTTTCTTGTGTTTGTTGGCATAAAGACGTGTCGAGAGGGGCTCTTCATCTTTGTTACTGTACATTACCAGGATCCTCTATATTGCTGAAGTCAGTGAATTGAGTCTGACTTGCTGCCAGTCAGACATGTCCTTCACACCATTCCTGGGCTTGTACGTGGAAACATGTGGAAACATGTGGAATCCTCCCCCTTTACAAACTCAGATTGTGTGGTACACAGAGAAACAGACAGTAGCAGTACTTTTTTGTCCAACAGACTCTTATTATACCATTATATCATTTCCACTTCTCTAAATCATCTACATCCTTCAATCTCATTCGAATACATATGTGGGTGTGAGTGGTGTTTGTCTAGTTTCTAATGTGTATTAAATGTACAAGTTTGTCATCTAAAGAATCTAAAGTTAACTCACCCTCGGTGTTGTATTTGTGTGCGGGTCATTGGTCCAGCTCTGGTTCCAATCCGGTCCCTGCTGCACCCCCCCTGATGGCTGATTGTCGAGCCCTCCCACCACTCCTTGTTCCTCAATGTTCAAGCTGCCACATTTATGGCACACAAAGTCTTCAGTTGGTGTGTGTCAAAGTCTCAAAGTGTCTTTCAGCTTCCTCTCATGCCCTGATACATTATCAGCTGGGCATGCTTGCATCTGTGCTGACGAAACTTCTCTGTTCTCCGTTGTTGAACTGATCCTCATGTTCAGCATGCTGCATGTCACACAACTCTCTTGTGTGATGTTCTCCAGGCTTATGGATGGCGGAAAGCCTTCTTACAAAGTTTAGTCAGGGCTGTCACCGCATGTTTATACGCTACGGCCAGTTTTCACCATTGTCATATGCACTCACTGCAGGTTTGAATGCCGCAGATATTTTCTGTAGTTGTGAGCATTGACATGGTACCTGTAGATTTTGACGAGTCTCGTTCGTCTTCTTCATCCTCGACGTGTTGAGTGGTGGGTGTCGTTCAAGTTGTTTGTGGCTGGGGAGCATACAGCAGGAAGCGGAATCCCCAGATCAGGACCAAGGACTAAAAATGAACAAAACAAACAAAACAAAACAGCTGCCGAAAGTTCAGCAGCAAATGTTAGACAACGTTGTCTCATGTAGAGATACAATTCTTAGATCTCTGTGTTTCTGTGTGTGCGTGCCTCTGTGGGTGTGCGTGTGTGTGTGTGTGTGTGTGTGACCCCTCTTTCAGCTGCTGCGAGCGAGCATGGTGTCTGTGTGTGTGTGTGTGTGTGTGTCTCACCCCTGCATTCCTCTCTCTCTCTGCTCATATGCCTCTCTGTCTATTTTAAACAGTTACACCTATTTTCGTTTCCTCTTGGACATCAACTTATTTGTATCTGCTTCACCTTTTTATCTGCTCCAAGCACGTTTTGAGTTAATCAAATTTTAATCGTAGGCTAAAACTGCCTCTTTCAGGGAATCCCAATTTTGTTCATTCTTCCAATTGTTTGGCAGTCTGATTGTCCTTGTCCCACATTTATTTATTATCGGAGATAAGACCTTGGCATCGGGCTGCTCAGACTCATTCTATGACTTTTATCATTCCCAAATGTTTCACTTTTATTTCTAAGTCTTTGACTCTGTCTTTTTTCGTACATTTAATCTGTTTCAATTTACCTTCTAAATCCCCTCTTAACATTTTGAGTTTAGCGGCGCTCAATGAGCCGTTTTCAGGAAAACCAAACTCCCTTGACCAGTACGTGAGGTATTCTAAACACCCGTTTCCATATTTCTGTTGCATCATATCAATTATTGGGCCCGAGGGCTCTGTGCTTTTACTACTTTTTCCACCCATCTTTCAGGTGTGGACACGTTAACGTTACCTTTACAATACAGTCGTCACCATACAGCGTATGTTTATTCTATCGAAGGAAAACTTTTTGCAAAAAACCTCGTTTGAAACTCACGCTATGTTGAAAAATCACGAATACCTTATTTCAAACTTGTTTGAAACTCACGCTTTGTTGGAAAATCACGAATACCTTATTTCAAACTTGTTTGAAACTCACGCTTTGTTGGAAAATCACGAATACCTTATTTCAAATATTATTTGAAGTTCACGTTAGTTATTTATCACGATTCTTATTCTATCAGTATATAATACACGTATTTGATCATTTTAACCACGGTCTTACAACAAACCAATTGTAGTCAAGCGATCTGTGTCTACGATCACCGTATAACACAATCCTGTCTTCTACTGAAAAGCGTGCAAATAGTGATATGCCAGAAAATGAAAAAGGGAGTTTACATGAACCACATTCGTAAAACGAAACCACGAACGTCAAAAACAATTGTTACCCAAATAATAAAAATTAAAAAAATGACTACTTAACCATTCATCTGTGTCTGTTAAATCATATGACCTTAGTATAATTTTACCATTACTTTTACAATTGGAATTTTAACTTTCTTACCCGTTTGTAGAAATTAATTCTTTTTCGTTGGATTCGCGTGCCGTCAATCAGAAACTCCCTCAGGTCTGCCGGTTCTTTCTCTCTTATCTAATGAGGTATAAGACAGGAAACTTCAGTTTTGGATTCCTGGGAGAGGCCTCTTTCCCCCGGTCAGTCCTTCTGGAGCTCTGATAGACAGTCAGCGAATCCTGCCGACAACGCCAAATTGTTGTGGAATATTTCTATGAAAAGTCGGGAGAAGAGTGTCAAAGTGTTATCAAATCAATGTCAAATGAAACAGAGCCTGGATGAACGATCAAAGTTGTAACAGTCAATTTATTTGCTTGCAAGCAAAGAGAACACAGTCTCACAGACACATCACGTCATCTGCAGGAGGTGCTCTGAATAACACAGTCAGATGCATGTCTTGCAAGCAAAGAGAGGACAGTCTCACAGATACATCACGTCATCTGCGGGAGGTGCTCTGACAACATAGTCAGATACATGGACCTTTATACTCAGCCAGGTGCTTCCTTTGATTGGGTCACTGTGACCTAATCAAAGAGTTAAGATACAAGAAATACAGAGTCTGAATAAGCCTGTTTTACCATCACACATCACATATACATACAGAGGGTCATGCTCTTCAGCTGATGCTCATCAGGAAGTACCGTAATCTAGACCTCTGTGTGTCGCCGTATTTGAAGACAGAAACAATGCACAGGAAAACAGATAACAAGATAACAGATAACAAATAACAAGACACCTGGATGCAAAACTGATAGAATCATCTACTCAAATAGGTTTTGTGCCTGCACTTTTAAAGACTTACATTCTTCAATCCTAAAGCATAAGACGAGGACATATTTTCCCATAACAATACAGGCACGGGAGTGGTTAGAGTCACGCCTGGTAATGTCTGTAATGCTTTAAGAGGACATCTTGACTGGGGTGGAAAAACTTGCATCCAAATCCTATGAAGGAAAGATAAGAACATGTTAACAATGTGCATAGTTGTCAAAACTCCATGCAAACCTAACAGCTTCACATCCCCTTATTTTCAAAGTTATTTATTGCCAAGGAGTAATGGTACATTTTTTACTAAAACAGAAAAGCAGTTTGCCATGATTTATTAAATGTACACTGAGAACTGAGAATTTAAAAGATGATTCCACGAACCTCTTACTATGTTCACCTTAAGTGTGTAAAGGAGCGATTTGAAAGTCATTAAAATAGTTTTATCACAATGACAAACAATACTATGAGTGATGGAAGGAAGGGGTTGACCACGAAAAGCAACAGAACCTTCTTCCCCCCTTTTGCTGAGTATTTTAAATCAGTATTTATGCATTATTTGTTATTGAAGGAAAAGCATAGGTCAAGGAGTCTTACGAGTAACACAAATAAATGGGGTGCACAAAAGAACGGCGTGTTGCTTTATGCCTACTTCATTACGTGGAAGGTATCTCACGTTAGTGCACCTCAATGGTACACGCGCGCGGGTAACTTAAACTAGCATGCTAAAGCCTTCGTGTTTCAACGCCACCAACACTAACGAACGGCGAAGCACTTTGCAGCAACATGTTAGCTAGCTAACAGAAACCAACCAATGTAACGTTAGCATACGGCGCTATAACGTTGTGCACGTGCATACAACGTAGTAACGTTAGCTTTAGCTAGTACAGACGTTAACTTTAATATGTGCAAATTCACTCGACCATGCAAAACCGCAAGCCGCGGGTCATTATCGTTAAATTACACATGACATTATGAACACATGAAAAATAGGGTAGGGTCCGTCACATTGTAAACTTCTTAATGTTAACTTTTGCATTAAAAAAATAACATGTTCGCTGACTAGCCCGTTAGCTAACACACTCCAGAACATACACAGCCTTACCTTGTTAATGTGTGCCTGAGGTAGACGGCATGCAACACTTGGCTCTTTCTGTGCACCGCCAGGGTTTGTCAGAGGCCGAAGCATCTGTTACTGACACATTTATTTAAGCAACACTTGAGCTGACGTGGACCAGCACGGAATTGCTATCTCTAACCGAAGGCACTGGTGTAGCGCAGTGACGTTTTTTCCCCTCTCTTCTTCTTCTGCTACTGCTGCTGCAGCTGCTTCTTCTTCTCCTGAATTTGTGGTGGTTGGCGGGTTTTTTTCTTTGTAGAACTTTATTGCACATTGTCAACAGACATTCAGCAGATCATGAACATTCTTACACAAATAAGATTTAGGTATAAAAAGTAAATGTCAATCAAATAAAATCTAAAAAAATAAGGTATCTAAACATAATGGTATCTTAAGAGGGGCTAAAGAAAATAATGTTTTATTTATTTTATTTTATTTTATTATTTAAAATATATAATTATCGTATATATATATATATATACACACATACATACATACATATATGTACATGTATATATTTACTAACATCTACCCATGCACAGTGGCCTTAGTTACCTCAGCAGATGCCCAAACCACTATGCTAAGTTTTCTTGACTTAAAAGTTTCAGTGGACTGCACTCCTTATCAGTAAAGTTGACATTTTGATTTCGCTCAACTTTTTCCAAAGGGATTTGTTGACTCAACTTTAAAAAAAAGTGTTAGTACAACAAATTTGAAGTTGGGCTTTTTAGAGTGTATTTGGCATTGGTAAATGTAACAAGTTCATTCCTAAGGGTCCTTAAAGTATGATAGTTCTAGTCAAATAGAGGCTATACAGTCAAAGTTAATTGCAAAACCACTGCAAAGTGCTGTGTATGCAGGTTCAATGGAGTCGTACCCAGACACACATAGAAGCATAATGTAATATTGAGAGGAGTGTAGTAATGAATCACTGTCTTCACCACTCACATTACAGTCCTTATACCTTTTACACAGCTGTGCAGTCACAGTGGGAGTGACAGAAATGATTCATGGAATGGAGGGCAGGGTGCAGTGAGTAGAACAATAATAATGTTGTTCTGAAGGTTCCGGATGGCAATATGAGAACATGTGACTCCTCAGGTCTGCAGCCAGAGGTAGATGGCTTTTAAAGGTTCATTTGTTGAGACTTTTGCACATTCTGATCTTGCTGTCCTGTGACTGTTATTGCAAATCCCTTCCCGCCAGATACTCTTTACTTATAATTACAAACCATTTCAATACCAAGCAATTACCTTCAATTAAAGGTTTCTTTAATAGTTTGATCTTTGATAGAGTAATGTGGGTTTCTGAACCCTAAATTAAAAGGATTTAAGTTATAATAACAGAAATGTGCTGAAATATATTTTTACATTTATACAGTATAACTGCATGTTGTCGAGAAGAGTTGAGCTCACAGAGAAAGCCGCCTTGGATACATGCATACACGTTCAGGGGAAGGTCAGGATATAAAAAGCATAAAGCATATACTCAGAAATCAATAGTTAAAGTGTAATCGAAAGATAAAGTGTATGATCGTTACATAACGAATGTTTAATACATAGAGTGATTTAACAAATGAAGCCTGATAATAATAATAATATGTGTATCTGAGTATAGTACAGTCTGGGTGTAGAAAGTACGGAGAAAGAGGAAGTGAGCTGAGTGCCGGCCTTAAGAAAATAACGGCTGCAGAGAGAAGGAGAGAAAAATCGAATAAGTGTTTTAAAAGCAAGCGCGTGCTGAATAAAGCGATTAACAACTGTAACTGATTATAATAACTGTAACTGATTGTAACAACTGTAACTGATTATAACAACTGTGATTATGATAACTAATCTGTGTTAGAAATGTGTGAGTGTAGGAAAAGGGGAAGTGCAACAGATGTTGAACACCCAGACACGCGCAGAGCTTGATTAAGTAAGCGCCCAGACAGGGAAGTTGGGGTGATTTCGTCATGCACACACACACAAAATGTAGGTACTTTTCGAAGCACTTGCACCAAATCAATGATGTCATGTTAATCATGGGCTGAGGGAGGACGTGTTGGGGAAAAGGGGGGAGAGACGTGAGAGGCAGCCCAAAAGTGTTATAAAAGAAGTAACTTGCAAACAGCAAGACGGGATTTCTGCACGAGGCGTCCAGACGCTCTGAGAAGAAGATACGGACGATCGCAACTGAAGTATTCGAGGACTTCGTCTCGGTTCACGGAAAGAAGGCCGCTGTTCGTGGACAAAGAATTGAATGACGGAGATTTTCCTCTCCCCACTGCTCGACTTTAACAACTGCACAACGGAGGAACACAGCAGCCCTAGAAATACTTTGTACTGAGCCTTGAGGACTGTTGGCCGAACTCCGCTGCGAGAGCAGGAGGAATCCGAGGGTCTGGCCAGACCTTCGCTCCTAACAACTCCAAAAGAACCTTTTCATCGCACCTTTGGAAATCCAGCTCCAACCGAGCCGTCTCGGCATCTAAAACCAATGAGTATAATCTAAGAAGAAAATTAAAGTAACGAATCAAGTGTAGTAACGTTTTATGTGAGCTGTAGCTTAACCCTTGCTAACTAACTAAAAATATAACCTGCAATAAATATCTAATCTGCATTTAAAGTAAATTTCTCAAGTGCATTCATTTGCTCAAGTAGTAAAAGTTCCTCGTGGCAGTAAAAAGTTAAATCCATTGTATGTCTAACAACTGAGTTCTGTAAGGTTATCCTAGAGACCGAATCCACTTAACAATCCCTTACGGTTTTAGAAGTAATCCTAGCCGTTAAAACCTAACCTGGCATTTACCAAGAGCACGGATCCAGAAGAGGGAAGCTGCCATAACCGACGCGACTGGTAGGAGCGCCCGGGGTCAGGGTGGCCCCTCGGCCGAGTGCACTCAGACCGGAGGAAGCAGGTGTTAGATCCTGGGGTACTTCTGGCCCGATACGGGGCTACTTACTGACTCAGCTCTCTATTAAAAGATTGTCGAGCTGGTGTTCTTGCGAGGGAACTCGCCTGGCTCTTCTAACTGCCGTTACTCCCGACGTCTACCCTGCTTCCTCCGGTCTGAGTGCACTCGGTCGAGGGGCCACCCTGACCCCGGGCGCTCCTACCAGTCGCGTCGGTTATGGCAGCTTCCCTCTTATGGATCCGTGCTCTTGGTAAATGCCAGGTTAGGTTTTAACGGCTAGGATTACTTCTTTCTAAAACCGTAAGGGGTTGTTAAGTGGATTCGGTCTCTAGGATAACCTTTCAGAACTCAGTTGTTAGACATACAATGGCTTTAACTTTTTACTGCCACGAGGAACTTTTTACTACTTGAGCAAATGAATGCACTTGAGAAATTTACTTTAAATGCAGATTAGATATTTATTGCAGGTTATATTTTAGTTAGTTTGCAAGGGTTAAAGCTACAGCTCACATAAAATGTCACTACACTTGATTCGTTACGTTAATTTTCTTCTCAGGTTATACTCATTAGTTTTAGTTGCCGAGACGGCTCGGTTGGAGCTGGATGTTCAATGGTGCGATGAAAAGGTTCTTTTGGAGTTGTTAGGAGCGAAGGTCCGGCCGGACCCTCGGTCCTCCTGCTCTCGCAGCGAAGTTCGGCCAACAGTCCACAAAACTCAGTACAAAGTCTTTCTAGGGCTGCTGCGTCTTCTCCGTTGTCCAGTTGGTAAAGGCGAGCAGGGGGGAGAGGTGATTCTTCGTCTTTCAATTTTTGTCCACGAACGGCGGTCTTCTTTCCGTGAACAGAGACGAAGTCCTCCGATGCGGCTGTCGAACGAGGTCCAGTGTTTCTCCATGGATGGCTCCGTCGGCGTCCCATCGTGAATTCCCAGTTTGCTGTTTGCAAGTCACTTCTTTTATCCATCATTTGGGCTGTCAGCCCCCTCCTGTTCAATACATGATCTCATCCCCCCACCCTCTGGAAAGGGTGTTCAACATCTGTTGCACTTCCCCTTTCTCTTTTTGCCAACTCATCCTGACAAAACACTTTTCTTACATCGCAGCTCCGGTCACACAGAACATTTGTTAATCAGTTTTTACATTTGTTAAATCGGTTTGGTTAGTACACATTTGCTTATAAAATGATTATTGATCTCATCCTTCATCATTATTGTGCTTTGTGTCTTTTCTTCTCAACCATCATTATTTCCCCATCCCTTGAAGCAAACACCCTGCTTACTTCCTCTTTCTCCGTACTTTCTACACTCAGACTGCACTATACTCAGATACACTTATTATTATTATCAGGTTTACATTTGTTAAATCACTCTATGTATTAAACATTTGTTATGTAACGATCATACACTTTATCTTTCGATTACACTTTAACTATTGATTTCTGAGTATATGCTTTTTATATCCTGACCTTCCCCTGATCGTGTATGCATGTTTTCGAGGCAGCTCTGTTGGGCTCAACTCTTCTTGACACAGGGTAGACGTCGGGAGTAACGGCAGTTAGCAGAGCCAGGCGAGTTCCCTCGCAAGAACACCAGCTCGACAATCTTTTAATAGAGAGCTGAGTCAGTAAGTAGCCCCGTATCGGGCCAGAAGTACCCCAGGATCTAACAATGTACAATATTTTAACACTTGAATAAACAACAATCAAATGCAGAGACAGTTATTTACCAATATGTTAGGAGTAGTTACATTTACAACCGTCTTACATTTGCAACCGGCCCTTTGAGGGTGACCGTGATGCTGATGTGGCCCAGAGTGAAGATGAGTTTGACATTCCTGAGTTAAAGTCTGCATTATTACGGAGGAAGCAGCTGTTAGTGGAGCGATTAGTGAGCGGCGTGTCCAGCGGCGTCATCAGACCTACGGAGCAGACGTCTGAAGTCACGGTTAGCGGCTTTAGGGAGGGTGATGGACACTAAACAGAGGACTTTCCTTTTCTTATTAATGCTTATTTTGTTCTGCACAACTATTGTGAAGTCTGCAGATAAAATGTAAAGGAACAAAGTAGGAATTGCTCTCCAGTAGGACAGAGACTTTAGTCACCAGCAGAGCTACGAGTGAGAACAGCAACGAAACCGAGAAAACGAGTGAGAGACGTGTGTTGACCACATTTATGGACCATAATCTCGTAAACTTTATGTGTAAGTGTTAATATTAGTAAATTTGATGTGAGATAGAGAGAGAGAGAGAGAGAGAGAGAGAGAGAGAGAGAGAGAGAGAGAGAGAGAGGAAGACCTGCAGCGATGTAACTAAGTCTGAAAAATAAAACTTCTCAAACTTTCCACGAACTGTCTGTTTGAGTTCATAGAGGAAGATTTTAGAGAAGATCTTAAGTATCAAACACAACCTTTCATTTTTAAAGACTACTTTATTACTCTGTTGTATTTTTTTAGACGAAGCAACCAATCTACTTCCTGTTTAGACCGGCACCATCATGCCCAGTGTATGTGACGAGTCACGTGATATTCCTTTTCAGGCGTGTTAGTCTGGACGGAGATCTTTTCTAAAACTATGCTGAAACGCCGTGTGGCCGGAGATCGTTTTTGTTTGTTAAAACTCTGTTAAAACGTATTGGTGTGGATGTAGCCTCAGGAAGCCGCAACAGAGGGGATGAAGAGTCGCATGCAGCTCCGGAGCCGCGGGTTGCTGACCTCTGGGCTAACCCATACAGATTACACATAACTTTGAAGACTGGAGTTGAAGTGCTGTTGTCCCTGGTACACTGTGCAGCTTTGAAACTGAACGGACGGTCCTGATATATGAGTCAGAAACCCATATTTCACAGCTGGTGGTGCAGAGGGGAACATTCTTCCACCATTTTAGCAACCTGAGTTAGTTCCCTGAGTGTTTCCTCTTTCCACAGTGTTTGCAGGAGTATCAATGACAGGAACTGTGGAACATCTTCAAACTGTTGGCTTCCTTGTTTAATGTGCCGGGATTCTTTCTGGTCTCTTTCATTTTACTGTATTATGTTTGCTGTGATAAAAACCCAAGTTTCCCCACAAAACATTCCTTTCATCTATGTCTCCATAGCATTGCGACCAATGGACGGTGATCTGTGTCTAGGTATCCCCCCGAACACCACCCAGCTCTGCCATATCAGCTGTCCTGTTGAATGTGAGGTGTCTTCTTGGAGTGCCTGGGGACCCTGCACCTATGAAAACTGCCAGGACCAGGCAGCCAAAAAAGGTAAGAAATGAATAGCAATGGACTGTCTAGTTCTCTTCTAGTCTTCCGACCACTCAAAGCTTTAACACTACATGTCATCGTTCACCCATTCATGCAAGCGTGTTTACTTGCGACTGTGTTTGCTCTACTCTCACACCGTCATTCTGCGATAAAGCATGATGTGTTTTGTGGATGTTTTCCTATTGGATCATGTCAGTATAAATCATTAAATATAAGTTAGGATTGGTATCAAAGTCAAGATCTGGGCCTTGTGACAGCACCAGAGGAGGGATTTACATCACCTTCCTTTTAACTCTGGGCCTACAATGCACTGTATTCAAATCAATGTAGTTTGTATCAAGCATAAGCACATAATCTTACACTTATCATTTCTCCATGAAAACAATCCGATGAAATGTTTGTTGCGATTGTTCTTCCAAGATCCTAGAAATAGATTCACTTTGAGCAAGATATCCCACAGTTGATGAATATGGCATTACTTAATCGTCTTTGAGTAATAAAGACACCCAATGATAGACCTGATGGTTCTACGCTGTATCTAGTCAAGCTTTAGATTACTTTACAATGACATTCTGCTCAAAAGTGCAGAAACCAATATTTTTTATCAACAATGGATCAAATGTTTACACTTGATGAAACAGGTGTCTCTTTTAGAAACAAACCAACAGAGTGAATATCCAGCTCTGCATGTCCATGTAGGGCCTGAGGCTGATTGTTTGTGTTTATGGCCCACAGCTCTATGTTCATTCTCACTCTCAAAGCTCTGCTTCCTGCCAGAGCTGGCTCTGAGAAACCCACTGTACACTACCTGCTCAGCACCAAGCAGCAGGTAGACACATTCAGCGACTAGTTGGCAGAGTGAGTATTGGGTTTACGTTTATCAGTTGGATAGACACACAACTCCAAATGATGCTAACGTTGCTCCTTGTCTGCAGGATATGTAAATAGGCAACTGTTTGCTAACACTGTTAAGTGTCAAACTAAATATTGCAACATCTCCATAAGTTTAACTGAGAGATGCAGACTCCAGTTTACCATCCTGAAGCATTCACTTGACAACTAACTGGCCAAGAAGCTGGATTGTTTGTGAAGAGTGTAGTGGCAGCTTATTTTACCCTCCTTCTTGGCCACTTCTTTCAGGATGTAAAGGGTTCTGACTCGCGTAGACTACCATGTCCAACTTATGTGCTCTTGCAGGCTAAACATTTCTTGCCACCTGTCCAAAGATGAGGCTGGTAGCTCGTAGTTGAAAGTAGTTTTATTCCATGTAAAAAATTGACAAAATCCTTATGTAATAACTGGAGTACTAAAACATTGACTTAAACTGGCTATAACTAAAAAGTCTATAATCTGCGGTCAGAAAAATTGTTGCTCCACATCCTGCTCCATCAAAGCCTAACTTGCACTGAAAACTCACTTAAAGAGTCAACTAAAGATGACCCAATAGCAGGACAGAACAGAGGAGCCTTTATCTTCACAGGGCAAAAGCACACTTTTGAAGCACATTTTACAACATGACCAATCTTTTAACTCTATTATATAGTAAACATTCTAAAGGGCATAACATACATACTTTTGCAATAAACATAAAATACAAAAACTGTTAAGAACACAAAATGGCTCTTACAAAGAGAAAGATGACCTTCTTCTTTTTGAACCTAAAGAATACATCTCACTCTGTCTCTTCTCACTCATCACAGTGACGATGGTGGTTATTTCTCCAGGAAATCACCTTTAACTGACAACAATTTCATCTTGTATTTTGGCAAACTCACTAACTGTGAATTTGAATTCGTCACAGCTCACTAAATGTAGTTTAATTGATAAGAAGATGAGCAAAGACCAGGTGTATGTTGATCCCATGAGGGACATTTAGCATTTGAGCAGCACAAAAAACATGTACAGACAAGCAAAAATCAATATATAAGTAAGTTCTATACAGTTACTTAACCTAACCAGTAAAGTTGTCCCGATACTGCTACGAGTATCGCAAATATCTCTACTAACAAGTGTGCATACATTTATGTGCAAAACCAACAGTGCAGTTTTCTGACAATCAATATCAAATCTAACACAAAGCAACTCATTTAGAGACATTACCAACATGGATTCCAAGAGGAAGGCAAAGGAACTGAATGCTCTTTGACTGTAGTTTGAAACTTAAAACTGTCCACATCAACAGAGCAACGGAACTGTACACATTAACAGAGCAACAGAACTGTACACATTAACAGAGCAACGGAACTGCCCACATTAACAGAGCAACGGAACTGCCTACATTAACAGAGCAACGGAACTGTACACATTAACAGAGCAATGGAACTGCCCACATTAACAGAGCAATGGAACTTCCCACATTAACAGAGCAATGGAACTGTACACATTAACAGAGCAATGGAACTGTACACGTTAACAGAGCAACGGAACTGTACACGTTAACAGAGCAACGGAACTGTACACGTTAACAGAGCAAGGAAACTGTACACGTTAACAGAGCAAGGGAACTGTACACATCAACAGAGCAATGGAACTGCCCACATTAACAGAGCAACGAAACTGTACACATTAACAGAGCAACGGAACTGTCCACATTAACAGAGCAACGGAACTGGACACATTAATACAGCAATGGAACTGCCCACATTAACAGAGCAATGGAACTGCCCACATTAACAGAGCAACGGAACTGTACACATTAACAGAGCAATGGAACTGTACACATTAACAAAGCAATGGAACTGTACACATTAACAAAGCAACGGAACTGTCCACATTAACAGAGCAACGGAACTGTCCACATTAACAGAGCAACGGAACTGTACACATTAACAGAGCAATGGATCTACCCACATTAACAGAGCAACGGAACTGCCCACATTAACAGAGCAACGGAACTGTACACATTAACAGAGCAATTGAACTGTACACGTTAACAGAGCAACGGAACTGTCCACTTTAACAGAGCAACGGAACTGTACACATGAACAGAGCAACGGAACTGTACACTTTAACAGAGCAATGGAACTGTACACATTAACAGAGCAATGCAATTGTACATATTAACAGAGCAACGGAACTGTCCACATTAACAGAGCAACGGAACTGTACACGTTAACAGAGCAATGGAACTGCCCACATTAACAGAGCAACGGAACTGTACACATTAACAGAGCAATGGAACTGTACACATTAACAGAGCAACGGAACTGTACACATTAACAGAGCAACGGAACTGTACACTTTAACAGAGCAACGGAACTGTACACGTTAACAGAGCAATCGAACTGTACACATTAACAGAGCAACGGAACGGTCCACATTAACAGAGCAGCGGAACGGTACACATTAACAGAGCAATTGAACTGTACACATTAACAGAGCAACGGAACTGTACACATTAACAGAGCAACGGAACTGTACACATTAACAGAGCAACGGAACTGTACACTTTAACAGAGCAACGGAACTGCCCACATTAACAGAGCAACGGAATTGTACACATTAACAGAGCCACGGAACTGTACACATTAACAGAGCAATGGAACTGTACACGTTAACAGAGCAACGGAACTGTACACTTCATCAGAGCAACGGAACTGTACACTTTAACAGAGCAACGGAACTGTACACATTAACAGAGCAACGGAATTGTACACATTAACAGAGCCACGGAACTGTACCCATTAACAGAGCAACGGAACTGTACACTTTAACAGAGCAACGGAACTGTACACTTTAACAGAGCAATGGAACTGTACACGTTAACAGAGCAACGGAACTGTACACTTTAACAGAGCAACGGAACTGTACACATTAACAGAGCAACGAAATTGTACACTTTAACAGAGCAACGGAACTGTACACATTAACAGAGCAACGGAACTGTACACTTTAACAGAGCAACGGAATTGTACACTTTAACAGAGCAATGGAACTGTACAGTTCATCAGAGCAACGGAACTGTACACTTCATCAGAGCAACGGAACTGTACACATCAACAGAGCAATGGAACTGTACACATTAACAGAGCAACGGTACTGTACACATTAACAGAGCAATGCAATTGTACATATTAACAGAGCAACGGAACTGTCCACATTAACAGAGCAACGGAACTGTACACGTTAACAGAGCAATGGAACTGCCCACATTAACAGAGCAACGGAACTGTACACATTAACAGAGCAATGGAACTGTACACATTAACAGAGCAACGGAACTGTACACATTAACAGAGCAACGGAACTGTACACTTTAACAGAGCAACGGAACTGTACACGTTAACAGAGCAATCGAACTGTACACATTAACAGAGCAACGGAACGGTCCACATTAACAGAGCAGCGGAACGGTACACATTAACAGAGCAATTGAACTGTACACATTAACAGAGCAACGGAACTGTACACATTAACAGAGCAACGGAACTGTACACATTAACAGAGCAACGGAACTGTACACTTTAACAGAGCAACGGAACTGCCCACATTAACAGAGCAACGGAATTGTACACATTAACAGAGCCACGGAACTGTACACATTAACAGAGCAATGGAACTGTACACGTTAACAGAGCAACGGAACTGTACACTTCATCAGAGCAACGGAACTGTACACTTTAACAGAGCAACGGAACTGTACACATTAACAGAGCAACGGAATTGTACACATTAACAGAGCCACGGAACTGTACCCATTAACAGAGCAACGGAACTGTACACTTTAACAGAGCAACGGAACTGTACACTTTAACAGAGCAATGGAACTGTACACGTTAACAGAGCAACGGAACTGTACACTTTAACAGAGCAACGGAACTGTACACATTAACAGAGCAACGAAATTGTACACTTTAACAGAGCAACGGAACTGTACACATTAACAGAGCAACGGAACTGTACACTTTAACAGAGCAACGGAATTGTACACTTTAACAGAGCAATGGAACTGTACAGTTCATCAGAGCAACGGAACTGTACACTTCATCAGAGCAACGGAACTGTACACATCAACAGAGCAATGGAACTGTACACATTAACAGAGCAACGGTACTGTCCACATTAACAGAGCAACGGAACTGGACACATTAATAGAGCAATGGAACTGCCCACATTAACATAGCAACGGAACTGTACACATTAACAGAGCAACGGAACTGTACACTTTAACAGAGCAACGGAACTGTACACATTAACAGAGCAACGGAATTGTACACTTTAACAGAGCAACGGAACTGTACACATTAACAGAGCAACGGAATTGTACACATTAACAGAGCCACGGAACTGTACACATTGACAGAGCAATGGAACTGTACACGTTGACAGAGCAATGGTAGGATTATCTTTTTTTTTAAAGACATCTGCTGAGGAACTCGCCTGCCATCGTCTCTTTTAGCTCTCTGTAGATACATACATGGTGCCAGAGCACTGGATGAAATCTATTATAATTATATGGAATAATATAATATATAATCCATGTCAGGATTATGATGGAGGAACTAGATCAGTATTCATTTGCTTATATAAGAAATCGCAGCACAAGTGACACCATCTCCAGAATACTGCATCTTGTCTTGAAACAGCAAAATTCTGCTGCTGAGTGCTTTTTATTTACTTTACTTCTAACACTGTTCATCAACATATCTCGCTTAAAATGTTAGCTTTGATAAACTACTTGTTTTGATGAGTTGGTATTATTCTTTTCATCAGACAGACCACAACAAGCGAACATGCACTCAGCTCTTTCTAAAAGAGGGCTGTGAACTACAGGGCTCCCCATGGATGCCTCAGTTCACTCTCTCTGTTTACTCTGCGCAGTGATGTCATCATCAATAGTGAAGCTCTCTGATGACACGGCTTTCCTCAGTTTACACACATCAACTCCAACACGACTTGCTTTGTAGCTGCAGTCGACAAGTTCAACTGCAGAGCATGGTAACACTTTGTACTAACCATTAACCCTTCATTAATGATTAATGAATGGTACATTAATCATTAATGAAGGGTACATTAATGATGAGTTAAACTTGAGTTAATATTGTCAACAGACAATGAAATAACTTATCATGTCAACTAATCATTAGTAATGATATCATTTGTCTTATTTTTTCATTTGTTTGTGTAATGTGATAGAAATATATATATGATATATAATGCTGATAAAATATGGTATGAATATATTCTCTGGTCCTAGATGGTGTAGTCGAAGTTGTCCACTCTCACGTTGTCCACTCTCACGTTGAACACCAGGTTGAGCCTCTTGCTCCTGTTGTTGGGGATCATGAGCAGCTGTCTCCTGTGAGACACCACGTGCTTCAGGACAGCACCCAGAGGACACCTTCCTCACCATAGACACTATCCTCCCGTGTCTCTATAGTGCTCTGATTATGTCTTCATCTCTGATGAACGGTGGGACGTTAGACACTGTTACCTTCACAGCCGGTGTGCAGAGAGGGGAGGCGGGGAAGAAGTTATCGCCGACCTCGATCCCGTTGTCTGCCACCACTTCCGCGTTTCTGATAGTATCTAGAAATATCACCACAGCATTGTTCATACGTGCAGCGGACTTCATGCTGCTATGTCCAACAAGCTCACCCACAGCCAGGCTGCATTCCTCCACTGACACCGGGAAAGTCGGCGGGATCTTTACGCCGTGTTTTCTTGTTAATTCGGTCATGTCCATTGCGGCGTTTAGCACGCCGACAGCTCCTGCTGCCCGGCGGAAAAAACGACCCAAAAAACACCTAAAAGTACACAAAAAACCCAGTGAACCCTACACACCCCACTACACTACTATATACAACATTACCCAGTGAAGACAAAAGTCGAAAAATCACTATTAATCGCTCTCAAAACCAGCTCCTTCAGCTCCACATCCTTCCACTCAGAGAGAGAGAGAGAGAGAGAGAGAGAGAGAGAGAGAGCTGCAAGCCATGCACAGCTGTTTCTGGTCACCTCCCTCTTATCATTTAATTGAATTGCCCCCTACAGTCAGATATCCTTGTAATCACTGCTATTGTTGTTGACATGTGGCATCTAAAGTCAGATGTAGTATGAACTACTTTCAAAGTAGCGTCACAAACACTATGAGCAGGTGTACGCGGCTGGGAAAGACAAGTAAAGGAATCCGCTTTAGTGCCACAGAGACAAAGAGCAACATGTGCAAATTATGCTAAACAGAGTTACTGATGCTACTGCCTGGAAATGAAACAATGTGTTGGTCTGCCAGCTGTTTACCTGGTACCATGACGTATGAACAAGAAAGCAGGTGCTTAGTCCTTAGGTCAGTGTGTGTGTGTGTGTGTGTGTGTGTGTGTGTGTGTGTGTGTCTCCCTCAGGCAGTACCATCCAGCTCTGTTCTCCTGGAGCTTCACACTCTTCCAGCACAGTTTTGGCCAGTCGCCTGTGCTGGAACCCAGGGGAGAGCAGATGTACACACACACACACACACACACACACACACACACACAATGAGTTACGATGAAATTGCTTATAATAGCAAACACATTGGAGGGATATCTCGCTACAACACAACACAACAAGCACTTTGAATTACCTTGTAAGCACTTTGAATTACCTTGTTGTTGAAATGTGCTATACAAATAAACTTGCCTTGCCTTGCCTATATAAAGTCCAAATTAATGAATGTGTAAACCTTTAACACATCATTAGTGAAACATCTACAAACATTACATTGATATATGGTCCAGTAACCAAATATTAACCACATACAAAGTATTATAATCATCAGTTACAACTTTAAAAAAGCAAGTAATGTTTATAAATTATTAACTGTTAACAAATACTTTATATAGTATATCAATTGGTATTATGTGTGCAACAATACACAGTTTAAACAGCATAAATATAGCATTACAATCTCTAAAAATGATGATGTAAAATAACTATTAATCAAAAATGTATCAGTTCAGCATTAATTAATGGTGGGTACTATAGATTGTAACCAAGATGATGGGACACACAGTCAGCCAGTGAAACATTGACCAACAGTTATTCCGCCTCATACAGTTATGACTGTTAACAACTTCTCTTGCAATTTTGAAATTCTGAAATTGTGGTTTGATCTAAAAACAACAAACAGCACTTTTGATGTGGTTGGAGTTGTCTTGTTTTTATCCCTTACTTTGTCTGTCACCTTGGATTGAGAATAATTGCACAGCCCTCGCTTACATGAGCTACGTGTACATGCTACGTACACGGTGGGTCATCACATGTGATTCCATGTTTGTCTTCGGTCAAAATGAAGCATCGAGCTCTGACAGCAGCTGCAGCCTTGCCATTCATAATCTACCCTGCAGATAGCAACTGAGTGCTGCCTGATATAATTCAATTCCCTGCACCCCGAGCCTCATCTCCCCCATCTTAACAAACCCCCCCCCCCCCCCCCCCCCAGATAAAACCTCCATCAAAAGGGTCTTGACACACATGTTCTCACACCTTAAATAAAGGTTTTTGAGGGGAAAGGAGAGACAAAATGAAATGGAAAAGGATCCCGACATCTCCACCTGAGTCCTCCACTCCAGGACCCTGCTGCCTTATCGGGCTGGAGCAGGAGTGTGGATTAGGGGGTGGATGGCCTTGGCTGGGCTGGAGCTAACATCCCCCCTTCCCAGGACCTTGAGCAGAGGAAACGACATACACCCATGAGAACAAACCCCAGCTGAGTTAATGGGATCCTGCATGCATTAGTCACTTTGGATAAAAGCTACTGTAATGAGAGGAGAATAAAAACATTCATTATGTCAAGTTGTTCTTGCAATATCTCTCAACGTCAGGCTTAATGGACTGTCACGTTGAATGCAATATTATGGTTCTCATCAAAGGCCCACTGTGACCACGGAGTGAAGTTAATATGCTGTCGGCTGCACATTCGATTCTGACATGTTTTTGCTCAGCAGCTCACAGAGAGAATGTGTGTGGGGGGGGGGGGGGGGGGGTGAGGGTTGGTTGATTAGCGTGGGGCTGGTTTGTGTTCAGTTACTTCATTAGAGTCCTGTTGTTCTCGACAGGCTTCAAACTGAGGAAGAGGAAGATCGGCAACGAGCCGACTGGCGGGACGGGCAACTGCCCCCAGCTGGTGGAGGCGATACCGTGTGAAGACCCCAGCTGCTACGACTGGCTGGTGGTTAAACTGGAGGAGTGCATCCCTGATAATGAGAAGGAATGTGGACCTGGAACCCAGATCCCACAAGTGCAGTGTGTCAACAGTGATGGTGAGTAGACGCATGAAACATGTGACCATGAAGCAGGTTTGAGGATTACAAAATAAAGACAACGGCACTTTACAGCAGTGAATCTGGCCCATAGTGTATCAATCGAAGTCTGAAGCACACACTGCTTTCCTGAAGATTTGACAGCAGCATTATTAATGTGTTAATGAAGTCAAACTTGGTGTGCAGATGCCCACAGCAACAAGTGTGGGTGTGGGACTCACGTCATTGCCTCTAACAGTCTGGGAAGCACTGTGATGGAGTGGTGCGGCGCCAGCAGATATGCGTGCCTTGTACCGGACCGTAAAGTGGGAGCTGAGCTTGAGTTGATCCACGTTCCAACCCTCACGAGCTTTGGGCCGTGACCGAAAGGATGAGATCACTCATACAAGCGGACGAATCGAGTTTCCATATTTTGCTCAGTTTCATCTGATCAAGTATGGACACCTTAGCAGCAGTAGCCCATCAAACACATTTACTGATAACATAACAAATGCTTACTTGCTAATAGCTTACGTTTTAATGTTAAGTTTTCTGTCCAGTTTGGTAAGTCACACTCAACACAAAGAACAATAGCAGTTCGAATTGTTTCAGGTTGAATGGCACTAATCAGGGCATTAATATAGTAACTTCCATATTTCTGCTGGATTCTGTCATATATTTATTGGACCGTCCACAAACACAGATGCAGTGTCAAGAATCTGTAAGATAATTCTCTCGGAGATATATTTTCAGTTTCAGTTTGTCAGATGCAGGTGCAGCACTGATGAAGAGGCTGTGTTCAACCATTACGCTAATTGCCAGATAACTGGAGTGGTCCTTGCTGTTTGGAGGTTGTGTTCAATGTGTCATGGGTCAGTTTACTCACCTCTGATTGCTGCAGAGGTGGTTGGCCTCTGAACCACTGTGCTGTGGGCCCTATGGCCTTGGCTCACTGCCCTACATTGTGATTGTTGTGTTGTAGCGAGATATCCCTCCAATGTGTTTGCTATTATAAGCAATTTCATCGTAACTCATTGTGTGTGTGTGTGTGTGTGTGTGTGTGTGTGTGTGTGTGTGTGTGTGTGTGAGAGAGTCAGACAGTCAGACAGAGAGAGCTGTTTGTGTGTGTGTGTGTGTGTGTGTGTGTGTGAGAGTCAGACAGTCAGACAGAGAGAGCTGTTTGTGTGTGTGTGTGTGTGTGTGTGTGTGTGTGTGTGTGTGTGTGTGTGTGTGTGTGTGTGTGTGTGTGTGTGTGTGTGTGTGTGTACATCTGCTCTCCCCTGGGTTCCAGCACAGGCGACTGGCCAAAACTGTGCTGGAAGAGTGTGAAGCTCCAGGAGAACAGAGCTGGATGGTACTGCCTGAGGGAGACACACACACACACACACACACACACACACACACACACACACACACACACTGACCTAAGGACTAAGCACCTGCTTTCTTGTTCATACGTCATGGTACCAGGTAAACAGCTGGCAGACCAACACATTGTTTCATTTCCAGGCAGTAGCATCAGTAACTCTGTTTAGCATAATTTGCACATGTTGCTCTTTGTCTCTGTGGCACTAAAGCGGATTCCTTTACTTGTCTTTCCCAGCCGCGTACACCTGCTCATAGTGTTTGTGACGCTACTTTGAAAGTAGTTCATACTACATCTGACTTTAGATGCCACATGTCAACAACAATAGCAGTGATTACAAGGATATCTGACTGTAGGGGGCAATTCAATTAAATGATAAGAGGGAGGTAACCAGAAACAGCTGTGCATGGCTTGCAGCTCTCTCTCTCTCTCTCTCTCTCTCTCTCTCTGAGTGGAAGGATGTGGAGCTGAAGGAGCTGGTTTTGAGAGCGATTAATAGTGATTTTTCGACTTTTGTCTTCACTGGGTAATGTTGTATATAGTAGTGTAGTGGGGTGTGTAGGGTTCACTGGGTTTTTTGTGTACTTTTAGGTGTTTTTTGGGTCGTTTTTTCCGCCGGGCAGCAGGAGCTGTCGGCGTGCTAAACGCCGCAATGGACATGACCGAATTAACAAGAAAACACGGCGTAAAGATCCCGCCGACTTTCCCGGTGTCAGTGGAGGAATGCAGCCTGGCTGTGGGTGAGCTTGTTGGACATAGCAGCATGAAGTCCGCTGCACGTATGAACAATGCTGTGGTGATATTTCTAGATACTATCAGAAACGCGGAAGTGGTGGCAGACAACGGGATCGAGGTCGGCGATAACTTCTTCCCCGCCTCCCCTCTCTGCACACCGGCTGTGAAGGTAACAGTGTCTAACGTCCCACCGTTCATCAGAGATGAAGACATAATCAGAGAACTATAGAGACACGGGAGGATAGTGTCTACGGTGAGGAAGGTGTCCTCTGGGTGCTGTCCTGAAGCACGTGGTGTCTCACAGGAGACAGCTGCTCATGATCCCCAACAACAGGAGCAAGAGGCTCAACCTGGTGTTCAACGTGAGAGTGGACAACTTCGACTACATCATCTAGGACCAGAACCAGAACCAGAGCCAGAGCCAGACAGGTACTGAAGAGGGCAGAGGGGACAAGCAAGACGGACAGGACGGGCCAGATGGGGTCCAAAAGAGCCGGGAGGAGGGCACAAGCGGGTTAAAGGAGGTGAGGGTGGAGGAAACAAGTGAGACCAAGGAGGTTAGGGGGGAGGAAACAAGTGAGACACAGGAGGTGATGAAGGACGGGGCAAGTGAGGTCCAGCAGGTGAGGGAGAGTACTGGAGGACAGGTGGAGGCAGGTAGGGAGGTGGACATGGAAGCAGACGAGGAGCAGCTCAAAGCCCCTCAGCTGAAGAGGAGACAGAGAGGAGGCAGAGGAAGCTCACAGGCGAAGAAAGTGGCAACTAAAGAAAGTGGAGGAGCGGCAGAGTGTGGGTCCAGTCCGGAGGAAGACCCTGAGTCCAGTATGGAAGAGGACTCAGGGTTGCGAGGAGGACTCTGAATCCAGTCAGGAGGAGGGCGCTGCTGTAAACAGTGAGCCTTCTAAACACAGTGCTGGCAGCTGTAGGAGCTCTGGAGGCTGCAGCACGGAGAAGATAAAGGAGTTTCTGAAGAGGAGTAAGAACGTGAGAGGAGCCAGAGTGGAGGACTACCTCTCTGACAAGGAGAAGCTCTCCAGCTCTGCCAGAGCTCACATGAGGAGCAAGGACAGAGGAGGTCTCACAAAGCAGGAAGGCTTCAGACTAAAGAAAATAGTTCACCAAGTGAACAAAGAACTGGACAAAGATGGAGCTCAGTGAGAGTCAGATCTCACGGCCTAAAGACAATCAAAGACACGTTTATGTTTGTTGGACTTTATTTGGGTAAATGGTAAAGAAAAAAAAATCTCTCTGTCTCTCTCTCTGTCTCTCTCTCTGTCTCTCTCGGTCTCTCTCGGTCTCTCTCTCGGTCTCTCTCTCGCGCTCTCTCTCTCTACAACCACCAAAAGCAAACAGGCTGAGAAACCCAACTAACTTGTTCTGTCTTTCTAATCTCTTCTGCTCCCTCTCAGTATTCTGTACAGCGCCACACATGCACACAACAGGCAGCGCTGTCCATGGTCCTGAAACAGCAGCCAAACCATATTCACATGTAACTTTGTTGATTTTGCTATTTTTTATAATAATAATAATAATTACATATTTGTGCTGCACCTTTCAAAAATAGAGTAGCATAAAGTTACAGTAAAGGAACATAGAGAAGTGGAGGTATTTTGAGATGTATCAAACATAAACTCCAAAAAGCTTGACTAATTGTGCACAATTGATATTTGGTACCACGCGTCTGAGGCAAGGAGCAAACACAGACCCTCTTTACTTCTTTATTTCAAACTTCACACACATCACTCTTACAGTTTTACTAACTCTGAGACTAAACTCACACAGACTGCATCAAGTGCTTTTTCATGAAGACCAGATGATATTGATAGTGTCAAGAAGAGTTGAGCTCACAGAGAAAGCCGCCTTGGATACATGCATACACGTTCAGGGGAAAGACAGGATATAAAAGCACGAAGCATATACTCAGAAATCAATAGTTAAAGTGTATTCGAAAGATAAGGTTTATGATCATTATATAACAAATGTTTAATGCATAGAGTGATTTAACAAATGTAAAAACTGATTATAATAATGTTCTGTGTACCGGAGCTGAGATGTGGAAAAAGTGTGTCATAGGGTGTGTCAGCAGACCGAGTGAGTCAGGAACAGATGTTTTTGGGTGTGGGTCGGAAAAACAGTCATGAGACATGGAATTCTGCTCCAAGAGATGACTCATACTCCCGCGAGGGAAAGGTCTGGTGCTTCCCGGAGACAAACGCACACACAAAAAGGTGGGGTGAAGATCATGTGTTCAGGATAGGTGGGGGGAGAACAGATAGCCCAAATCAAGGATAAAAGGAGACGCTTGCAAGCCCCAAACTGGGATTTCTACACGAGCCGTCCAGACGCTCTGAGATGAAGATACGGACGATTGCAACTGAAGTATTCGAGGACTTCATCTCGGTTCACGGAAAGAAGACCGCTGTCCATGGACAAAGAATTGGGAGACGGAGATTTTCCTCTCCCCATTGCTCGACTTTAATAACTGAACAACGGAGGAACGCCGACGCCCTAGAAAGACTTTGTACAGAGCCTTGTGGACTGTTGGCCGAACTCCGCTGCAAAGAGCAGGAGGAGTCCGAGGGTCCGGCCGGACCATCGCTCCTAACAACTCCAAAATAACCTTTTCATCGCACCTTTGGAAATCCAGCTCCAACCGAGCCGTCTCGGCATCTAAAAACCAATGAGTATAACCAGAGAAGAAAATTAAAGTAACGAATCAAGTGTAGTGACATTTTATGTGAGCTGTAGCTTAACCCTTGCAAACTAACTAAATATAACCTGCAATAAATATCTAATCTGCATTTAAAGTAAATTTCTCAAGTGCATTTATTTGTGCAAGTAGTAAAAAGTTCCTCGTGGCAGTAAAAAGTTAAATCCATTGTATGTCTAACAACTGAGTTCTGTAAGGTTATCCTAGAAGACCGAATCCACTTAACAATCCCTTACGGTTTTAGAAGTAATCCTAGCCGTTAAAACCTAAACCTGGCATTTACCAAGAGCACAGATCCAGAAGAGGGAAAGTGCCATAACCGACGCGACTGGTAGGAGCGCCCGGGGTCAGGGTAGCCCCTCGACCGAGTGCACTCAGACCGGAGGAAGCAGGGTAGACGTCGGGAGTAACGGCAGTTAGAAAAGCCAGGCGAGTTCCCTCGCAAGAACACCAGCTCGACAATCTTTTAATCGAGAGCTGAGTCAGTAAGTAGCCCCGTATCGGGCCAGAAGTACCCCAGGATCTAACACGTGGCGCCCAACGTGGGGCCAAAGACAACAACAAAGACAAAGACAAAGTCCAAGATGTAAGCACAGCAGAGCGAACCCGATGGCGACGGAGGCAGCCCGCAGATGGCGACGACTCAGCAGGACGTGCCAGCGACATCGACCCAGGACCAAGCAGCGGAAGGCAGCAAGGACCAGAGGGACGACGCGGCAGAAGGAGCGGCATCGGGAGAACCGACACCGGATAAACACAACAGAAGCAACGTCCAACATCAGGTCATCCTGTACGGAAAAGGATGGGCCACATGGCACGTTTCCGTCCAACAACACCTACTCGACCTGCACAACGAAGAAGAAAAGGCAACGGTGGGAGAAGAAGTAGAACGGTGCAGAAATGAGGGGGGTTATCTTGCTCCCCTCACCCATGAGTCAGGAATGATGGTGGCAGTGGTAGGGTGTGAAGCACCCTCGAATACCAAGAAAAAAGTGGGAGAGTGGCTACATTGGTGGCTCGTGCAAATATAAACCATTAAAGGGAAAATAGTCACCTTAATTAGCCCGTCGAAAGAGTACGACGCAATCGTGAAGATTCTGGCCGCAGAAATAGGAGCAGGGGCAGTAACAATCGGGACTCAAGTAAAGGCCACCTCCCGCTAGAGGGAAAATAAAAAAGAGCAAGAAGAAATAGCGGCATACATAGCCAAACAACCATGTTACGCTGATGATACCAGCGAAGATCGGATCAGCACCCACAGGACCGAGGCCTCCGTGGACTCTCAGTCAGGGGAGTCCTCCGGGTCCGAAAAAGATGAAGACAAGGACAGCAGCGAGAACGGGGACGCAATGGAGGGGGACGAAGTGAGGGACGACTCAACGCTGAACAGAAGCGATGCATACCAACTGAAGAAGTTAGGATATGCAAAGAGAGGATTTCTCTCAGAAGAAAAATAAGTGGAGAGAAATCAAGAACGACTGTGTGGTCTGCCTGCTGCCGACCACCCTAGCCGTTGCATGGCAGGGACCCGGAAACAAGAAAACACTCCGGGTCACAGGAAAGCAGAGCGGCCTACTGGTGCAGGCTGGGACCGCCGATGGATGGCAGGTGAGAAAGTTCCTTCAGCCAATACAAACCCCTTGCACCCGCCTCATGGGAGGATGACGGTGCTGCAGCTCCTGTTGAAATGGCTCACGAGGAGTCTGGGGTACCCTCTGCACCATCTATGCGTCCACTCGACAGTGACCCACAAGAGGCAGGCGGAAACCGGATTGCCGGCCCCAGGGGATCTTGGAAGGAGTCGGTGCAAAGGAACTGGCCATACAGCCCAGCTCAGGCCGAGGTTACCTACCTGCCCCTCGCTTCCGTACAAATCCCAGCGGCCTTCAGGGTATACCGCGACCCTGATGCACCAGGGTACACCGCCTTCGCAGAAAGCCTACCCGATTGCCGCTCAGAAATGGCAATGAGCCTGCGTTGGCTGGGGCCCTGGGAACTTACGTCCTGGCGCCTGTTAATCGAGGATGTGTTTTGTGATCCAGACGTGCCAATACACGAGCTTGCCCCCGTGCCCACAGAGGCTGGCGCACGAGGCACGAATCTCCTGTATGACATCACGTCTCTGGACGCCTTTTACCATACCGGGGCCAAGACAAAGGAGAAAAGTAAGATCTTCACGGTCACCCCCGAGGGGTGGCGAAGAGACGGTGTTATGCAACTACCGGGCTCTTGGGCGGCTAGAGCAGCAACGCCTACCTGGCCGGCCCACACTATGCGCGTCATGGTGACGCTGAGGACCGTGATGGTCCCATTCGACGGTGTATACTCCGTTGGGGTGGAGCTGACCAGAGCGGATGAGGCGGTGCCTCCGCCAGACCCACTCGCAAGGGTTTAACCGCTTGGGCACGGAAGTCATTCCTCAAACTGAAGCGGGGAGGAAAGGATCGCAGTAGCAGCGATTAAGAAGAATCATTGCTAGAAAACGGAACTTGATTGTCGACATGTCGCTGCTCAACAAACCAAATAAAGAAGGACGGAAAATAAAAACAATCTCTCCGTCTCTCTGACCACCAAAAAGGCCATATCTGCAATTGCCGAATGAAAAAGTCTATTTAGACAAACCCCTAAGAGATTTTGCATACCAAAAAGGTTTCTGTGGATCCGGTGCTTATTTCTGCACCAATGGCGAATATAAGCGCTCCCCAGACCTACGGGTACCAGGGAAGTTGGACTTACAGAGAACTTTTCGCACAGGATGGGATCTCCAGTATGACAGAGCCATGGTCAGGTCGACCTCTCCATGGCTGATGCAGCCGGTCCTGACCTGTCTCCCTGGATCCTGAATACCGATTTCTTCACCGTGAAAGGCAAAGCGCTTAAGTTACAGTGGGGTCCCAACTATGCTGATTATTTGCAAGAAGAATATGTTGATCTTTGGCTGGGTGAGAATATGATTTGGACCAACAGCCCGATCATGCAGCGCCGCACAGCGCTCCATGTGAAAAACAGAGAACGCTGTGTTATTGAGAATCAAGACATGCAGTTGCGTACAGTGAGCTACCACCTGCCGAGCCTGGGCCCACCGAACCCAAACCCAGGCTTGCGCATGAGGGATTTACCTCCTACCAAATCGCGGAATTGGATGCACGCGCAGGTGAATCGCTCAGATCTGTGGGCTAAAGTGACAGAGCTCCAGATGGAGGACGGCCAGCCATTATACGCAGTCCTCGCTCAAGTCTGGAACCTCGCCCACCCGAAGGACAGGGAGGCGTACGTATGGCTTGAGTTGAGCGCTGACGAAGACGGGGATTGCATTGGACCCCTCCCACGCCCCTTCTCGTTAGTAGTCACCTACTACAGGTGGGTGTGGAGGGGGCTGGACTTCAGCATTGGCCGACACCCATCGGTACTATATCACCAGCTCTTGAAGGGTAAGATTGTTCAGTACGACCCTGACTCTCCCCCGAGCCATAGCTCCGGCTGTACCGCTCCGCCTCCGGACCTGGACCTACCGGTCATCACACTGCAGCGTCCCGCACCATGGATCTCCCACTTCTACATGGGAGGGTTCAAGAATTTAGGCGCTTCTCAACCTTAACCCCCGCATCATTAAAACGACAAGGCAAGCGACTGGAACAATCAAGTGAACGACTACGGAATGGAAAACGATTATGGATTTGCTTAATGGCTGAAGTAGTAGCAGTACTAACAGGACTGTGCATTGTTCTGGATATACTGTACTACTACGGTAGTGTCCCATGGGCCCTCGCTCATGTAAGGGTGTCCCACACTACCACAAAGAGGTTCGACCAGACATGCTGGACGGTTGAATATGGCAAGGTCATTCTCTCCCACTTCACTGGATGGAGGAGCACCTCGCCCCAGTTGGACCTTGAGGTTGGGTCTAACGTAACCAGTCAAGTCCAAGAAGGGGGTGGGACGGCACCGAACCTGACCGCTACCATCATCGCGTGGATGACTATCTGGGAACAGAAAATCAACGGGACGGGTGAAGGAGCAGATTGGGCAGGTGAATTCCAGAAGGTAATAGAGAATTCGACATGGAGAATAGATGACGCATCTACGCAGGCAGCGGAGATGAAGATTACGATTATGATGAAGAAAGCAGAAGAAGAAAAAAGGGCACAGTGTAATTGGATCTAAACAGTGTCCCAGGCTGGTACTGTTCATGGGCATGTGTCTCATGGGCAGAGCAAGGGAACGAGGGATACTGGAAATCCGAGGTAACATACGCAGCGAGCCACCGCAATGATACGTGTTTGACGATTTTACCGGCAGAAGGGATGTTCTGGGGACACTACAATCTCACCTGCGAGGCCACACCGCCGCGACATAAACCCCAGCGGTTTAAAGTTAAAGCGAGGCCACTAGGTAACACCACCACCAACCACCAGCAGCACAACATCACCAGCCGAGCCGACAATGTTACGCAGGAGGAAGAAGAGGAAGTACTACCTACGGCTCAAGAGGACCAAGAATGGCAGCCGCCGCCACAATTCAAGCCGAGTGACAGTCTTCGGAGAAATAGGAGCAGGATATGGACAAGAGAATGTAAAAGGAACAAACTCCGTCTCCTAGATAAGTGCTTCTGGAATGTGTTCTTTTATTGCGAAGGTCATAATTACTTCGTAATAACTCCGGTTAACAAACCACAGTATTAGGCTCATAAAACCTCTATCTACCCCTACCTAATGCCCAGCACGAGGAGTGGCTCAACAAAACCCTGCCCTGGATATGGATAACCCCGCTGAAGCATTTCAAAGGGGCCTTCACGCAGGGGTACTCCAGAGCCAGCCACGGCCTTTTGGGACCAAGGACAACCGACATGTATTACAAAAGCTGCCGAAACCCGAGGATTTAATGACAGCCCCAAGAGGGGATTTCCAAAAAATTGACACTTGTGTGACTGCCAAAATGTTCAATGCTCTGAATGGAACAGAGTATCTAGCCGACGGAGCCTCCCCGCGATGCACACTCTGGCAAGAGTGGTACCAGACTTGGGGAACGTGGCTATATGACTGCACGGGCCTGACAACGAATCAGATGATCAAAGGTACCCTGCAGGCATGGAAAGAGGCCCACACCAGGGACGACAGCTCAACCTGGTGGGGCCTACAGAAGGATGAAGTGTTAGAATGGGTGGTGCCATGTCTAACTCAAACCACAAACTACTGGGTGAAGTATCAGTACCTGGCCACAGTATACTCGAAAGAAAGAGAAATCTGGCCTGGGGTTTGGAGCCGACCAGAACCATATATAGGCCCGCGGCCCTGGAAGATGGAATGCAACCGAGGAAACACGACCTGCAACATCAGCCTGGCCGGGGGACATTGTGAGACGTGCCAGGATGGAAAGACCATTGCCAGAACCACTATGGAGCTGAATATGAAACCCACGTGCAAGAAGTAACGTGGATGAAGGATAAAGACAAGAAATGGAGACGGTCGGGCCGCTAACCAGCAGCTGCACCAACTTAATCCTGGGCCATCGCATGAAAGACAGAGTAAATGTGAACGGCCAAATCATCCCCCCGGTAACGGACCCTACAGTCTTTCTTGCTGAGGGCCACGCCTTCAGGAAGAGCCTCTGCGAGGGTAAAGAAGACAAAGGATTTGAATGGGTAGGGGCTAACCGCCTATATGGGAACAGAACGTGCTACGAGCCAGAAGAACACTGGCTGAGTTGCGGGAGCGGCCGACGAGAACACGAGTGCAGTTGGATCGAACTAACAGGAGCCTCCATGGTCGGGACCGCAACAATCGTAGTGGAAGAATTTGCAGGGAAGATTGGAGAAGGATTCACTGTTATAAGGGGCTGGATGGGGAGTTTGTTCTCCTGGCTTTGGCCTTATTTGATGATGATCGTTGGAATTGTGATCGTGGGCCTAATAATCTGTGCCGCCATTAAGGGCGGGGTAGCAGCTACTGTTGCCTCGTGCTTTAAGGGGAAGTTGAAGGAAAAAGGAGAAGTAAAGGAGAGACTCCTCCCACAGAGAAGGGAGGAGTCTACCCACCTATAAAGGGAGAACCACTGGAGCACCATAGCCATTGCAGACCCGGAACCTCAACCAAGAGCCTCATCCTGAAATAAGAACAAATTATCCTAAATAGCCAAGATGACCAACGCCACCAAGATCACAACCACTGAACCTTCAGAAATTACCACCTTCGGAGTGAGTATTACTGAAGCATTCCAGAACTCCTCTGACGCAGAACGCATCTGCAAGCCAGTCATCCGATTAACCGAATTGGACTTTTGGGTCCTTGAGATCATATGGTTATTCTACTGTTGCATGGGCAAATGGTCCATAGATCAGCCGCTAAGAATACTAGCCCTAGCTGTAGTTCGCAACTTTCCTCTTGGGAAGAATCCACATCGACTCCACCCGCTTCGGTCTAGTAAAGGCCGGAATGGTGATCATCTGGTTGGGACCGAATCCACTTAACAATCCCTTACGGTTTTAGAAGTAATCCTAGCCGTTAAAACCTAAACCTGGCATTTACCAAGAGCACAGATCCAGAAGAGGGAAGCTGCCATAACCGACGCGACTGGTAGGAGCGCCCGGGGTCAGGGTAGCCCCTCGACCGAGTGCACTCAGACCGGAGGAAGCAGGGTAGACGTCGGGAGTAACGGCAGTTAGAAGAGCCAGGCGAGTTCCCTCGCAAGAACACCAGCTCGACAATCTTTTAATCGAGAGCTGAGTCAGTAAGTAGCCCCGTATCGGGCCAGAAGTACCCCAGGATCTAACACGTGGCGCCCAACGTGGGGCCAAAGACAACAACAAAGACAAAGTCCAAGATGTAAGCACAGCAGAGCGAACCCGATGGCGACGGAGGCAGCCCGCAGACGGCGACGACTCAGCAGGACGTGCCAGCGACATCGACCCTGGACCAAGCAGCGGAAGGCAGCAAGGACCAGAGGGACGATGCGGCAGAAGGAGCGGCATCGGGAGAACCGACACCGGATAAAGACAACAGAAGCAACGTCCAACATCAGGTCATCCTGTACGGAAAAGGATGGGCCACATGGCACATTTCCGTCCAACAACACCTACTCGACCTGCACAACGAAGAAGAAAAGGCAACGGTGGGAGAAGAAGTAGAACGGTGCAGAAATGAGGGGGGTTATCTTGCTCCCCTCACCCATGAGTCAGGAATGATGGTGGCAGTGGTAGGGTGTGAAGCACCCTACCACTCCCGCTACCTCCCGCTACAGGGAAAATAAAAAAGAGCAAGACAAAATAGCGGCATACATAGCCAAACAACGATGTTATGCTGATGATACCAGCGAAGATCGGATCAGCACCCACAGGACCGAGGCCTCCGTGGACTCTCAGTCAGGGGACTAAGTAGCCCCGTATCGGGCCAGAAGTACCCCAGGATCTAACAATAGGAACAATAATGGTTTGATGACATGTTTCCATACGATGGCGTAAAAGTATGCAAGTAGGAAAAAGGCACTGCATTACAGTCATTCAGCAGACACTTTTATCCAAAGCGACTTACAATTCAGTCCATCACATTTCTACACTGTAGGCACAGCTACGGGAGACATTTTTGGGGTTAAGTGTCTTGCTCAAGGACACATCGACATGCGACTAGCAGAGCCAGAACCAGGGTTTGAACCGCCAACCCTCTGATTGAAAGACGGCCCTACTATCCACTTAACCACAGTCACCCCCAACTGCACACTGGCATCTTCATTTTAGAGCAGTGGTTACTGGTTACTGGTCAGACGCTAAGTCACAGTAGCATTCTGTTGTGTTTCCATCCTTCAATTCCACCTGTCAAAGGACAAAAGTAAACAGAAAACAAGTGTAGTAAATCAACATTAAAAGTATCGCAACAGCAGTTTATTCATACTTCTCAATCTCTTCTTCCAAAGCATTACATGTAAAACAGACCAGGCCGTGTGTTCTTTTTGTGTTCTAGAATATCACTTGCCTTGACAGCCTTTTTCAGAAAATGTGCCATTTGGCTGTCAAGCAGGTCAAACTTTGGCATCTCTGAAGGAAATGGAAATGTTTCTGCAAACTGAGGTCCAAATCTTCTTTCCTGACTCACTGCTGCTCGCATTAGTCTCTTCAACATGCGTTTCAGAGTCAAGCTTCGACAGCCATCGTGTCAGACTTTGAACCCCAGGCTGTAAACATAAACTTGGCCTGACTAGAATTCTAGTATGCAATAATGGAGAGAGGATATATAACCAGTGACATAACGGAAACAGCATGGCGAGAAATGTTCATAATGACCGTGTGTCATGTTCACAAGAATAAATAAATCATTTGGGAAGAGATCTACTAAAAGCAAATGCAGTGAGCAGTATCTACCAGCCTCTCTGCTGCATTATACATCAAGTGCCACTGGGTCCAATTAAAAGTTAAATCTGCAGGACTTTTGTACTTTTAGCATGAAAGGAGCTCAAACTTCAGGGCTTCTGCATTCAGCAGTGGAAGGAACCGTATGTCATTGAAAAATAAGTGTGTGGCAACAGAAATAAACTTGAATTGTTGGAAATATTTTCTGTTCCTTTTTGTTAATCGCGTGCGCCTAAATCAAAGAGATGCTAAAGCACAACCTCCACATCTCTCACATCTTCTCTTTGGCAGACTGAGGAAAAGCAAACATTACACATCAACACATAGACCCGGTTTCCAGCTGGGTACCTCAGTTCACACCTGGCATTAGAATGATTGCTCGATCATAACAACAATGGTACAGTACACAGCTGCTGTGGGCACGGCTTGGTTTCCATATCATGCCATGTGTCAGAGAATTCAAGTACACAACTAGAAATAAAGGCCCTTACTAGAACCACATTGGGCTCTTTGGGCTTGTCCCCATAGGAGAACCCTGTTATAGCTGTGAAAGGTTCCACCCAGAACCCCAATTAGATATTCTACAGAGAACCCTTAAGAAGTGTAATGGATCCACCCAAAATCGTTTCTGGAGGTTCTATTCAGAATCTTTACCACCTTCTAAAGGGTGCTGACAACAACCCACACAGGAGGTTCTACGGAGGAGCCTTCTATATTCCAAGGGCTTCATCTAGAACCCACCCAAGGGGTTCTACAGCATACCCTTTCTTTGATGAAAGTGATTCTTAATGGAACCCATAATCTCACAAAGAACCCTTGAAAACCCCTTTTTGTCAAAAAAGGGTTGTTCAGAAGCTGATGGATCTGAGCGTCAGCGCTTCAGGAAGAACCTTTCTGGAAGAGTAAATATAGGAACTCACTTTTCAAAAATGAATCAATTATTAACTAAATATTGTAATTTCATTCAATCTTTTTAGTTCCCTTTAGTGTATGTGTGTGCGCGCATGTGTTTGCGATAACATGGCAATCATGGGTAGATTCCTGAACCATACCACAGTAGCTGCTAATGAGGGCTCAGGGGAGAAGCAGGGAGAGAGATGGGGGTTGTTCATCAGATTCCATATTATACTCATAATCAAAGTCCCCATTCACAGGCTGCACTGCTCCGTGTTGTTGCAGTGATTACCATCTTCCTCATCCCAAACCCACTTTCTCTGCAGCTAATTATCTTTATTCTCTTTTTCCTGAAAATCTGAAGGAAAATTGTCTTTGTAAGTGAATGTATTATGAAGCAGCAGGTCACATGATCGCTGCTGAGAGCTTTATTATAGAGTTTCGTTTTCTAATGTTCGGATCAACAGCAGGTCTGTGGTGAAGCATGGCAGACATGTTGAACGCGCTGTTGACTGGAGTTCATCCTCTGGTGACCTTAAGAGGAAACTGCTCAATATTAAAGCTGCAGGCAATACCAGCTGAATCTTTATGGCTCAATTCCAGACATTTCATTCATGTAGGAAAGGAGGCTTTCATATGTCACATGATCAAAGTGACCCATTCACTCACAAGATGTTTGTAATTTGGGGTTACTTCAGCAAAGCCAAATGCTCAATTACATGTTTTTATTTATTTATGTATTCATTATAGCCACATCAGGAGAAATTTAGTATCCTGGAAAATGTGGTGCTGAAATTTGAGTTTTGCTTTTAAGGTGAATGGGGTAAAATCTGGCCAGAATTTAAGTTTCAAACATTCAAATATCTAACTAACATAATCAACAGTGTGTGCTACATGGAGACATCTACAGCCAGCCAACAAGGGCTGTCTCATGATTTCTTGTAATGCCCCTTGCACCTCAAGAGGTGATAGAGAGTCACTGTTGCGTCCAGTCTGCCCTCAGTCCACCATCAGAGGATGCAGAAGTAGAGCTGCCCCGAGGGCTTGTCAATATCACCGCAGTAGGAAGACATGCAGCCTCGGTTAATTGAGGACAGTAAATTGCCCATAGGTGTTGTCAAAAAGAGTTGAGATCCCAGGAGAGCTGCCTTAAATGGGGAATATATGGTCGGCCTGTAAATTAGGCTAAAGGGACACAAAGCGTAGAATTAAGAGTTAAAAGATGAAATCTAATAATCATTTTAAAGCAAGCATGTATTACATAATAAATGTAAAGTGATTTTAACAAATGTCAACCTGATAATAAAAATAATAGGTGTATCTGAGTAAGAGTGCAGTCTGTGTGAGTTTCGAAAGTGCGGAGATAGAGGAAGTAAGCAGGGTGTGGGCCTGAAGGGATGGGGAAATAACAGAGGTTGAGAAGGAGCTCATGCAGGGTAGCGGTTGAGTAGAAAAGACACAAAGCATAATAGAGTTGAAGGATGAGATCAATAATCATTTTATAAGCAAGTGTGTACTCAGTAAAGTGATTAACAACTGTAACTGATTATGATAACTAATCTGTGTTAGAACTGAATGAGTGTGGGAAAAGGGGAAGTGAAGAATACAGAGACGTTAGGATTGCAAGATCAGGCCTACGGAAGGCAAGGTGATTTCCACACATCCACAGCATAAGCACATACACACATAAAGATGAAGAATGAATCATGTTCCGAGTGAGGAGAGGGGGGGGGGTCCAGACAGCCCAAAAGTGTTATAAAAGAAGTAACTTGCAAACAGCAAGATGGAAATTCACGACGGGACGGCGACCGAGCCATCCATGGAGAAACACGGGACCTCGTTCGACAGCCGCGTCGGAGGACTTCGTCTCTGTTCACGGAAAGAAGACCGCCGTTCGTGGACAAAGATTGAAAGACGGAGATTTTCCTCCCCCCCTGCTTGACTTTAACCACTGGGACAGCCAGGGGGATAACGTCGTAAGAGCCATCCTAGTGCTCTACCTGAGAAGACCCTGGACTTCGCTCGACAGACGCATCGGTGGACTTCGTCTCTGCTCAAGAGAAAAGCAAGAAAGAAGAAAGAAGAAAGAAGAGAGAAGCAAGTGAGAAGAAACGAGAAGCAAGTGAGAAGAAACAAGAAGCAAGAAAGAAGAAAGAAGAGAGAAGACGGCCCTTCGTGAGCAAAGATTGAAAGACGAAGAACCACCTATCCCCCCTGCTCAACTTTAACAACTGGACAACGAAAGAACCACAGCCGCCCTAGAGACTTTGTACTGAGCCGCGAGGGTCGCAGAACGGACTTCGTTTGCCGCGCAGGAAGGAGTGAGGAGGGTCTGGCCAGACCCTCGCCCCTGACAACTCCAAAAAATAACTTTTCATTGCACCCTTGAAATCCAAACCTGGCAATTTACCAAGAGCACGGATCCAAAAGAGGAAGCTACCATAACTGACGCGACTGGTAGGAGCGCCCGGGGCCAGGGTGGCCCCTCGGCCGAGTGCGCATTTACCGGAGGAAGCAGGGAAGATGTCAGGAGTAACGGCAGTTAGCAGAGCCAGGCGAGTTTCCTCGCAAGAACACCAGCTCGCCAATCTTTTAATAGAGAGCTGAGTCAGTAAGTAGCCCCGTATCGGGCCAGATAACCCCCGGATCTAACAGTGTGGTTGGTGTCTGGTTGGTGTCTGTCTCTATGTGTATCAGCCCTGTGATAGTCTGGCGACCTGGGGTGTACCAATGCCAGCTGGGATCATCTGGTATAATGGATGGATGGATGGATGATCAGACCAAGCCCGAGCAGCTCTGACAGCAGCTGTAGCTGTAACTGGAAATGCACGTTGTGGCTGTTGCTACAGCTGGTGTTGGAGCTATAGCTGGAGCTGTGACTGTAGTTATGACAGCAGCTATCACTATTTCTGTGGCTGTTTGGTTCGGTTATTGCTATGCACAGCACTCTAGGACATCTAACGCAATCAAATCTAGTAAATCTAGAAAACAAATATTGACGCTCAGTGATCATAACAGCCTCAGCTTCAGCTAACACCATGGTCATAGTTGACCTTTTTCTTAGTCCCGCCCTTAGAATGCAAACTGTACCCTCTGACCAGAGTCTCACAGCGCTGCTCCACAGACTCTCATGCAATGCTTTCAGATTGTCTTCAGGCTGCTTTAGTGGATTTGAAGCTGGTCATGGTTAAGCGTTGTGTAATACTGATACTTCTTTCCCAGAGAGGAGATCTATGTTTCTACATGGAGCTAACATTAGCAGAGTACAGCACATCAACACGTATGCTACGCTAGCTGCTGAAGGTATATAGAATAGAATAGAATGGAATATAATTCATACTATCTTGATCCCTTTAAGGCAGGGATTCCCAAAGTGGGGTGCGCGCACCCCTGGGGGTGCGCGAGCTGCCTCTAGGGGGTGCGCGAGAGGAAAAGTGTAATGGCGGTCTGATGGTGTAATAATATTAAATATAAAAAAAAATGTAATTTTAATTTAAAAACTGTCAGGTGGGACATCTGAAGCTATCACTCGTAAAAGAGGAGAGGGACAGAGAGAGAGAGAGAGAGAGAGAGGAATCGGAGGCGAGGGGAACGGAGAGGTGCGTTGGGGGGAGAAGAAATCGAGCCAGAGTCAGAGGAAGATGAGACGGCGCAGACTGGGAAAAAAAGAGGAAATATGATGAAACGTATCTGTGTCTGGGCTTCACTTGGATTGGCAACGCAGATTCCCCAAAGCCACAGTGCGTGGTGTGCAGCGAGGTTCTGGCTAACAGTCTGAAGCTCTTATTTACGTCGCCACCTGAACACCAAGCATGCCAGTGCAAGTCAAAAGCCCCTTACATTGTTTATATCGAAATTGGAGGAGTTACAAAACAGCCAAAAACAACTGCAGTCTCATTCATGTGTTGGTCTATAAATGACGCACTACGGGCTTCATATCTGGTTACAGAATAGCGAGAAAGGGGCTACCGCACACAATCGCCGAAGACGTGAGCTTGCCAGCTGCCAGAGAGATGGTGGAATGTATGATTGGGGAGAAAGAAGCAAAAAAGTTGGACATGATCCCGGTGTCCAACAACACTGTGTCGCCGCATCGATGCTTTGTCCGAAGACATCCTGGCTGCATTAGTCGGTCATTAATTGTAAATTAAATGTGACAATCTGCCTCTGAGCCTGTGCGTGTGTGCTCGCATCCGTATTGCTCTTTAAAAGTGACGCCTTGTGTCACTGAAAGTTATTGAAACTTTGTTGCAGTGTTTCAGGGCGTTTTCACACCTTCAGTTCGTTTGCTTTGTTGCAGTTGCTCCTTTGTTCGGTTTGTGTTCACACTGCAACATTTAACAGCGGACTAAATCTTGTAAACAAATGCCACGCGCGAGCAAACTGTTCTCTCATTGGTCCGATTATTATGCGGCTATAAAGGCTTAAAAGGCTCCGTTGCTTCTTTTTTTTTTTTTTTTATTAAGGGGGGGGGGGGGGTGCGCGAACCCGGTCGGGATGTAGAAGGGGGTGCGCGGCCTAAAAAGTTTGGGAACCGCTGCTTTAAGGGATCAAGATAGTATGAATTCTGCATTTGACCCATCCCTGGATATAGGGAGTGTACCATTGATCAGCGCCCGGGGAGCCGGGGGTTCAGTGTATTGCTCAGGTACACTTCGACACATGACACGTCCCAGTCGGGTATCTAACCATTGACCTTCCGGTTCCCAGACTACCTCTTAACCCAGTGCGCCACGGTCATCACATATTGTATGTGTGCGTGCTGCTTATGCGTTTTAATGAGTAGTATAGACTGTAGTGTGGACACATTCTTAGATCAAGAGGACATTATTCTACAGTATCTCTTTTCCTTTAGCCAACCATCACATATTCTTCACTCCCTCTTTTACCGATTGTATCCTCTTCTCCTATTCATTTGTTCCTTGAGGCACTCTTCATGATCTGTGTCTCTGTCCATTTAAATGTCTGGTGAATACGTCCAGGTAAGTAGTTTCAGTCCAAGCCATGAAAATAAAAAGTTGACCTCATCTTCATCTTTCTGTCTTTCTTTCTTCGTCTCCTCCCATCTTCTGAAAGGCACTTAGCTAAAGAGGTGTAGGCTTCCTGTTATGGAGCCCTGTTGAATCAGACTTATTGGTAAATTAGATCAGCACAGCCTGCTTCACACAGTCAGCTTGGATCTATTCTGCCTTTCTTCCCCATTACCTTTGACTGCGTGAGAGGCTGTCTGTGGCAGAATTGGATAGAGGGTTAGGGTTAGGGTTTCCATCAACAGAGGTTCAGGCAGTGGTTTGACTTGTCAAATGTGTGTAATGTTAAAAAAGAAAATTGTTCCTTTGATCGCTTGCTGAGCTCAGGTTGAACTCATATCACATCAGCTTCTCCGATCTGTGAGTTTAGGAGACTGATTTAGAGAAGAACGTGTGTTCTCTTCTTTCCTGATACGCCACAAGGCCTCTTTTGATGTGACTTTCATTGACACTGAACATCTTTCATTTACCAAAAGATGTTACTCAGTCTGGGAGGTACTATTTCAGCCTGTTCCTGAAATGCATCTCATACTAGCAGCTGATGTGGTAGCTTATAGGACACCGTACCTCCATCCTAATTCAGATTTAGGGCATTTGTCATTGTCTTCCATCAAAAAACAAGATGAGCTTTTTCTGATCTAGTACCCCCATCCTCGGGGAAACATCTGACCCAACAAAAGTGTTGCAAATGAGTGTTTATTGAGCTTCAATCTTCAATGTTTGATTTAAAGTTAGGCAACAAAAACTACAATATATACTTAGATAGATCATGGTCTTGCTAGTAAAGATTGTGGTTATGGTTAAATTAAAGGGTGAAAAGAGTAATGCATTCACTCCAAACCATGATTTATTTAATTACACAAACCTTAGATTCCAGCCATATCTTCGATGTCAGAAATGAACAGAGAGAACTATCTTGGACACGGACTAGAGGAAAAGAAAGGGTTCAGAATGGAAAGTGGTCACCACCAACACGAGGAGTCCTCCACAGATACCCTCCACATCTCATGCCAGGCTGCCAGAGTGAGATGTATACTGGACAGTGTGCTTTTAACAGCTTGCTTTATTGGTTTGTGTTGACAATAAGGTGTGTTTAACTATCAATAACTAGATTCAACTCATGCAGTGCTCCTCCAACAAAACACATCATGGAAGCCATCAGTTTCAAAAAGACACTTTAATGATTTCCTTCAGCATCTGTCCTACGGCTCCATATGTCCCCGGTCACCCCGGCCACCCCACCCCCATAGCATGTGGCATCCCTCAGTTTCTCTTGACTGGCCTCTTATTGATCTCTTGTTGTCTCTTTCTGATGAAAATGGATCTGTTTCCCCCGGGGCTCCAGACATGTCATTCGACTCACTGGCTGCCACTCTTCCAGCCCTTCACAATGAGATGTTCACAGATATGGTCCTTCAGTGACAGAATGGGCTGGGATAGAACGGGATGAGAGTGAGGACAGCCTGCAGATCTAGATTGGAAGAATACTGGACACGTCAGCATCGCGGCACCCCCACCCCTCCAAAACAGATCCTTGAAAAAAAAGTCAAATGTAAGCCAGTATCTACTGCCCCTTCAGTCATGTAGGACAGTTTGTATTGAAGAACCCAGCTCATGCTTAACCTTCAAGGTTTCAGCAACAGATCTGTGCTTCAAGCTCGGTCAAGACGTTACAGTTTTATCCTGTGTGTGACGGAGGACAGGACACCATGCCGAAGTCATCACAGGGATGTTTACAGCTTTGGAACCATCATAATGAAAAGCTTTTCGAAAAAAGGTCCACAAAACTAACGAGAAAACGTGTACGATTCACTTTAAAAACAACCTGCGTTGTCTCATGATGTACCTCAGTTGACTGTACAATAGGGGAGCAAGACACTGAAAGACTAAAAGTCACTATTGACCCATCATTAGATTCAAAAGAAGCCAATGTTCACATCCTTCCTCATGACAAAGAGTCATCATTCACACAACCAGAGAGGTCCTTATGAGTTACATGTGAACAAAGGTTGTATTTCATCATTTCAACAAACAACTAATACTGCTTTTGTTTTTTTTGAGGTATGTCAGGAAAAGTCATCATTCTTTTGGCAAATTCAATTTTTTTCAAGAGTCATCATTTTCATAGTTCACCAGACTCAGAGCTTTTGGATGTTTTCCTTTGGCAAATTGGAATTTATTTTCTGAGCATAGTTTCGGTATGTTTGATAGAAATCTATGCAACACAACACTGGATTATATATATATACTGTATACACACATATATATATTTTACAGCATATCTACATAACTATGGTTGGCCATAAACCAGATACTATTGAAATAATCTTTTGTTTTCAACACTTATTCACCAAAGCTGCTCTCCTGAGCTCACAGGCCACATCCTGCAACCTGCACTGTAGCTGAAGATGCTGCAGTACTCGACAGATGAATAATACATTTGTTTCTCAATAAATAACTGAAATCAAAACTATTTACATTGCTGTTACTGTAACAGTTGTTGCCCCCTGCTGCCAGTCTTTATTGCTGTTGTAGCTGACCAACCATGTCCCGACTCCATCTCTACTTGACACACAGACATGAGTTCTTCGTGGCACTCTTGGAGAGAAAGCAATATTTTCCATTTGTCATATTTCCCAAAATATTTACAGTATTCTTTCAAACATAGCTCATGAGGAGAAATGTGACTCTCCAACATGATGAAATGACATTTCACTTAGCTTTTTAAATATTGACTTGCCTTTACATTTACTCCACTCAAAACTGCCTTGAGTGACATTATGTATTCAACATATGACAATTATTCATAAGGATCAAGACTATGTCATGTATGTATTGCAGTGATTGAACAATATACTCAAGGCTGCTGAAGCATTTCTACCTTCTAACATCTACACGTGTCCATCTCCACTTACTGCAGCACAGAGAACCAGAGGACCAGAGGACCAGAGCTGTAGAGTCTCTTCCAATGAGGCTTCATGATATGCAGTGTTCCACTGTCAGACTACACAACACACTCTGCTCAGACTCTGATTCTGACATGAACATGTTCCTGCTTGATGTCATTTAGAATCAGTCTGAATCTGTGCACCCTCGTGTTCACTCCTGTTTTGGGGCAGAAACACTAGAATGTGACGGCAAGTTAAATGTATGTACTGTAATACTTACAGTATATTTTCTGTTTTATATTTGCATTTCATCATTTTAATAAATTATATTAGCATGAAGAGGTCATCATGGGGTTTCTTCACACGTACTGAATAGTGCACAATTCCAAACAAACCTTCTCAAACAACAGAAGTTCTCCCGGTGCCGGTGCTGGTGCCAGGTTGTGTGCAGCCAGCACACATCATTAAGCTTTATTTATTCAGGAACGTTACAAAAGCCTCTCTTTTGCAGGAATGAGCTGATCAATTGTGCAGCATTACACACATTTACACCTGGAGAGGTTGGGGTTCAGGGCCTTGCTCAAGGGCACCTCGGTGTGGTGCTGTTTCACTTCACTCATCCAGATGAAGTCTAAGTGACCTCCAGGTCACACGCTCCCGTCTGTAACCTCCGGACTACGACTGCCCGTAATGCTTCAACAGATACACTATTGGGAGTGTTTCACATATGTTGTTGACTTTTACTTCAATATATTATATTTCACTGCTCTGATAACTGTGAATCAATCATTTTCACCTAAAATAGTAAAATGCAGAATGTTCTATTGTGGTGCTTTTGAAATAATAAGACATTTGGCAGAAAGATGACGCCAGCTCTATTGTGTTTCTGATCTCCATTTTAAAATACATTTTTGATTTGTGTGAGCACAAATGTGTTGAGTTGAAAGCTCTTAAATGACACACATGGTTCTGGTCCCTTTTGTATTGCCTATTACTGTGAATATGAAGCACATTCAGCCTCTTTATTTAACTATTCAACCTTATTTTGTCTTTACCAGGTGAATATGTGGAGAGGCAGCTCTGCCGTGACGCCGTCCTGCCCATGCCAGCCATTTGTGAGGTGCCTTGCCCAAAGGACTGTGCCCTGAGCCCCTGGACCCCCTGGTCTCTGTGTTCCCACACCTGCTCTGGAAAAAACACGGAGGGCAAGCAGACCAGAGCTCGCTCCATCCTCGCCTACAACGCAGGAGAAGGTAGGAAGTCCTAAGTCCTGCAACAGGAGGACAAATCAGTGCGAGGCACACAGGAGTCAGACTGATGTATGGTTTTGCCGATACATGTGACTCATGTGGACATATCAAATAAGTCAGTCAGTGTCATCTGATACAAACAAACATGCCAGGTAACACTGACCCAGCTATCCATCCACGAAGAGCAGAGTATGCTTTGACAAAACGTTATATAAACCACACTGATGCTAGTTGTGCAAGTCTCAAAGTTCGGCTTTTCTCTGCATATCTCACTTCCCTTTCCTGAGAGCAAAATGTCAAAGTGAAAGGAATTATTCTGTGTTCCTCTTCAGCGACTGCAAAGGTTGTGGCTTGGGTTACTGTGATGCAGGTGACTGAAGAATAACAAACTGAGCTGCTACAGAAGCTGAAGCACAGCGGTTATAATCACATTGCTCAACTTCATTGTATGATACGTTCTTTCCTTTTCAATTATTCACAAGCATGTGGCCTTTGCTTCTGTTCAAGGTGCTTCCCTGCTGTCATTGGTCAATCCAATCTTCGGTATTTTCAAGTTATTTCTGCTGATGTAGTCTCCATGTGTTTAACTAGACAGATGTAGAAGGTCCTTCATGTAATATGTTGCCCACCCTGTGCACTTAGAATAGGAACCTCTTCCACACTAGCAGTAGTCTTGAGTGTTCCTCATCATTCCATGTTTCAAACTCCAAGATGAGGACTGGGTATGTAAATGGTGCTGGAATGATACTGATGCGAACCCTCCAAACTGTCAATCACAGTGAGAGAGCTGAGCCATTCTCAAGGAACCTCACTGTGAGAGGAAATGGGAGGCTGCACATTTGGTTAGCGTCGGGCTTGGCAGCATATCAGAATCTGATCTTTTACGTCCCTGCTGTCCTTTCAACAGCTCTTGTTGTGTTACTGTCTTTGGCATATTCACAAGAACGCAGCATCCACACTGGTTTCCATGTCGATGGATACTCCTCCTCCTTTGCGCATGCTGGGCTTCAGGAGGACTTCCATGCCAGAACACAATGCAGGCTGCATGCTGCTGCTCGTTTATTATCTTTCCCAGCATTTAGGAGGCCGACTCTGCTGCAGCATTGAGGCCTTTACACACCCGGACGTTTCTTTCGTGTGATGAATTCACACGCTTATATGTTTTTTCAAAGTGTTTGGACATGAGAACACACATAATGCAAACACTAATCATCAAAAACACAAACTCATATTCCAAAACATTTTTGATACAGGCATCAACCAATCACCGTGTGCAGAACGGACATATTGGAAATGCACTCTATGCAACAACAAGGAGGTTCTGTAGTCCGAACCAAGATGGCAAGCTTTATTACCCCGAAGCGGAGACCAGATCCCCTCCTCCCAGTCCTTCCTCTGTAACAACGGCTCTGGGTCAAGAGGATCCCAGCAACTGGTCCTTTGCCTGGACAAGTCCATTTCAACCTTTTACTGAAAAAACATTACAACCGTTGCAAATTTGCGTCGCTGCTCAAGTGATGACCCATCTAGGAAATGTCCCCACCAATTATTGGTTAAATGCAGAAGTCTGATTTAGTGGCAAACAACATACCATAAGACTTCTCATCATTCTGTCCACGTTGTTTTGCGGCATCATCATCAGCCTGTAATGCTTTTGTCATTTTTTAAAACATGATGTCATAACTTGATGTCATATTTTTGTCATATCATTCCTGTCAGTTATGTTAACATATGAGCTGCACATTTTCTCAAATACATGTTCAGTTTGATTGGTAGCACTTAAATGTCTATCAATGAACTATTAAATTAGCCAGTGCAGCAGTGATGGTGTGTCCTACGAGTTCATGAGCTCCATGGCTGATGAATGACTGCCTGATGAAATCCAGTAACAGCCTGTGCAGGACATCACCCTGTGCTGTTACAGAGAGGTCAGCCATATCTTCTCATGTTCCATTCAGACTCCCCAGCACTGACTGGAAGATATCATTCGGTGCCTTCTGAGGCGCTAATGGCTGACGTTCTCCTCCGGGGTTCTCTTTTTCCCAAGATGATGACTGCTGCAAATGACAGCGTTTCGCTGTGAAGAGGGTCACATGGTGTGCACACCCCACCTGGGTCCATACCTGGCTTTTGGCTCTGTGTAGACATTCTGCCCCCTGTGTCACCTGATCTCTGGCCATAGCCTTACTGCTAGCCAACCTGTATTCTCTTACTGTCACTGTTTTGGGACTTTGATAGCGATAATAAAAATGATTTATGCTTGCTGTATGATTTTTCTTGTTTGCCCAAGCATACTGTAATTAAGTAGTAATGATAATTATTATCTTTGGTTTATCACTTTTAAATCGGGCATCACATTTAGTACTTGCTAATATTATTTCCTTGGATTTTCTGGAGATGAAACGTGATTTTCTGAAGGCAGTTCTCTTCTTTTTGTCCAGCCAAGTTAGCTATTTGTTTTACTAACTGCCCAGCCATTCTTCTCCTCAGTGAAGTCCCACCAGACAGCAGCTGCTTTGTATTCATATATGTATCTAGTTTGCTGTTTAAAGAAGTGGACATCCAAAATTGTGTTCTTTGTATTACGACTCCTTGGAGACCAGAATCACTTCAGAGCCTTTCATGTTGACAGATCCATTGCTATGCCACAATGCCTAGTTGAATGTTAATTCAGTAATATTAATACATGATATTCATGTAGTACAATTCATGCATTGAGTGCTCAGCATTGGCGACAGGCTGGTTCTGCCACTAAATAACCAACGAGGTATTTATTATTCTAATCTGGGTTAAGAACGTGTTAAAATCAACCCAAAACAGAGGAAGGTGTGAGTCAAACCACCTACTGCAAAATGGCCATTACAAGGTCATAACATGTGTCAGACCAGCCTTGAGAACATCTCTCTCTCTCTCTCTCTCTCTCTCTCTCTCTCTCTCTCTCTCTCTCTCTCTCTCTCTCTCTCTCTCTCTCGCTCTCTCTCTTTGGGTCAGTTGGATTGGTCTCATGATTCTAGAACACCCATCTATACCGAGCTGTATCAGGCTACTGCTAGTGTTTCCAGTTGTAGTCCGGGTAAGACATTGACGCTGTTTTGTGTTCCATCATGTCTCAGGTGGACTCCCGTGCCCCAACAACAGTGCTCTGCAGGAGGTGAAGAACTGCAATGACCACCCCTGCACTGTGTACCACTGGCAGACCGGCCCGTGGGGGCAGTGCATTGAGGACTCCTCCATTCCAGCCACCAACACATCTGCAGGTCCAACACGTGGCGATGACGCTTCCTGCTCAGTGGGCATGCAGACCCGCAAGGTCATCTGTGTCCGGGTGAATGTGGGCCAGGTTCCTCCCAAAAAGTAAGATTCTACATAACTTCTTTCACATGCAGGTGTGAATAAAGTAGTTGAATATCAATCCATCTCTGGTCCGTACAGTGTAACACAAGAGGATTCCACCGGTGTCAGATGATATACATGTTAATATTAATTCGGCTTTAATGCTATGATATACATGTTAATATTAATTCGGCCTTAATGCTATGATATACATGTTAACATTAATTAGGCCTTAATGCTATGATATGCATGTTAATATTAATTCGGCCTTAATGCTATGATATACATGTTAATATTAATTAGGCCTTAATGCTATGATATACATGTTAATATGAATTAGGCCTTAATGCTATGATATACATGTTAATATGAATTAGGCCTTAATGCTATGATATACATGTTAATATTAATGCTCAGGGCCCACAGACCGTAAGGATGTGAGGGTTTCTGTTCATGGTGTATGATGGACGCTTGAGTTTATCTTGGAAGCTTGAGTTTATCTTATGATGGAAGCTTGAGTTTATCTTATGATGGAAGCTTGAGTTTATCTTATGATGGAAGCTTGAGTTTATCTTATGATGGAAGCTTGAGTTTATCTTATGATGGAAGCTTGAGTTTATCTTACGATGGAAGCTTGAGTTTATCTTATAATGGAAGCTTGAGTTTATCTTATGATGGAAGCTTGAGTTTATCTTATGATAGAAGCTTGAGTTTATCTTATGATGGAAGCTTGAGTTTATCTTATGATGGAAGCTTGAGTTTATTTTATGATGGAAGCTTGAGTTTATCTTATGATGGAAGCTTGAGTTTATCTTGGAAGCTTGAGTTTATCTTGGAAGCTTGAGTTTATCTTGGAAGCTTGAGTTTATCTTATGATGGAAGCTTGAGTTTATCTTATGATGGAAGCTTGAGTTTATCTTATGATGGAAGCTTGAGTTTATCTTATGATGGAAGCTTGAGTTTATCTTATGATGGAAGCTTGAGTTTATCTTACGATGGAAGCTTGAGTTTATCTTATAATGGAAGCTTGAGTTTATCTTATGATGGAAGCTTGAGTTTATCTTATGATGGAAGCTTGAGTTTATCTTATGATGGAAGCTTGAGTTTATCTTATGATGGAAGCTTGAGTTTATCTTATGATGGAAGCTTGAGTTTATCTTATGATGGAAGCTTGAGTTTATCTTGGAAGCTTGAGTTTATCTTAGAAGCTTGAGTTTATCTTGGAAGCTTGAGTTTATCTTATGATGGAAGCTTGAGTTTATCTTATGATGGAAGCTTGAGTTTATCTTGGAAGCTTGAGTTTATCTTATGATGGAAGCTTGAGTTTATCTTATGATGGAAGCTTGAGTTTATCTTGGAAGCTTGAGTTTATCTTATGATGGAAGCTTGAGTTTATCTTATGATGGAAGCTTGAGTTTATCTTGGAAGCTTGAGTTTATCTTATGATGGAAGCTTGAGTTTATCTTGGAAGCTTGAGTTTATCTTATGATGGAAGCTTGAGTTTATCTTATGATGGAAGCTTGAGTTTATCTTGGAAGCTTGAGTTTATCTTATGATGGAAGCTTGAGTTTATCTTACGATGGAAGCTTGAGTTTATCTCATGATGGAAGCTTGAGTTTATCTTAGATGGAAGCTTGAGTTTATCTTATGATGGAAGCTTGAGGTTATCTTATGATGGAAGCTTGAGTTTATCTTGGAAGCTTGAGTTTATCTTATGATGGAAGCTTGAGTTTATCTTATGATGGAAGCTTGAGTTTATCTTGGAAGCTTGAGTTTATCTTATGATGGAAGCTTGAGTTTATCTTATGATGGAAGCTTGAGTTTATCTTGGAAGCTTGAGTTTATCTTATGATGGAAGCTTGAGTTTATCTTATGATGGAAGCTTGAGTTTATCTTATGATGGAAGCTTGAGTTTATCTTGGGCTCCAGACCAATGAAGGTGAAGCTTGAAGTGAAACTTCAACAGTTGAGTTATCAATCAGTAGAAAAGAAGAAAGCAACTGTGTTATAAACTCAAATGTACTGCACTAGCCTGTTGAAGTAATCGAAGGAACAAATGATCCACGACTCAAAACACAGTAAATCTGAACAACAAGCTTAACAATCTGTTGCTAGCTGCAGCTAATGTTCAGATGTTGATGAAAGCTTCAGCACTTTTAATGTGTTCGCTTTTAGATTCAAAGAGAGTTTTGAATCGAGTTGTTGCGAGGCCTCTGACTGGCTTCTTCTCTAATGAGTGGCACGAATGAGTCTATGAGTGTTGTAGTATGATGAAACATATCGGTATCATATGTTTCGATAAAAATCAGCAAATTTTAATTTTTGGATTCTGGTTCCAGAATCTAAATTTCCCTTCAAATCGTACATTCGTTAAACTTGAATTAAATCACCATATTTCTCTGATTGTGTTTAAAGACGTTAAGTTGACAGATATCATCGGCTGGGCATATCACTCACTACTGAGTGATTAGGATAGAACTAGACAAATAATCCCCAAAATAATGCTTACAAATACAAATCCCAGGACTAATCTGGACAACATTTTGGTATCAGAAGCGGTTTCTGGAGTAGTATGGACTGATCCCATTGGAGTGGGCTTTGGGTGCATGCAGGTAGGTTTGAATGGAGAGCAACAGCGATACTCATCAGTACTCATCAGCAACCCAATTGTCAGGCAGGAATTCGGCTTTTTAATGGTTTAAAATGAACCAGTAAACTGGCTACTTGTGAAACAATTGGTTGTTCACATCTTCTCTCAACTCAACTCCAGTCTAGCGTCTCAAGCGGCTAATCGGATTGCCGAAGAGGCTAAAATGTTGTCAGACTAATAACCGATGGTGTCCGAGGTTGCTTCCCTTTGTAGAGTGAACGGCAGCCTCAGTGTTTGCTTATGGCACGTTGTGCCGTTTAGTCTCCTGGTTAGTCTGTTGTTGCTGGTGTCTGGCAGAGGTGTTGGCTGATGAGCTGTTCCAAGCATCTGGGTCTCTTTCCCCCCTGAAGGCATCTGCTGGGAACATGCATTATCTATGTATTTATTCAACAGAACGAGAGCATTATTCTGGCAGTTACTACGCAGGGAAAGCCCCCCCCCCCCAGCCCCCACGCTGTGTATGGAGATTAATCTGACTTTTTATTCCTTCCCTTACTCCTAAACCTACTGTTACATGCCGAGCAGTGAGCCCACAGCCTTGGGACACACTTTCACATCAATGGAGACAGTGGCACCCGCTTTCACCAGCAGCACCAGCTGCGGCCAGGATGTGAGGGCTGCCGTCAGTCAACAGAAATTGGCATTAGATCATTCTAATGCATTAGGATGATTAAAAAAAGACGAAATATGTATTAGGATTTGAATTAAGTGTGTGGTTCAAATGTGGTAAAAACTGTGATTTTTGAATGTGTGTGCATATATCACATGTTTTCCATAGAGCTTCTGCTCTTCTAACATTTTAATTGGCGATCTGCAATTCTGAGCAGAGCTGATTTCCAGGTTGGCTCGACACAGAGACGACGTCCCGACGCTTCTGTGGGGATCTCAGGGTTTGGGAAAGGGTTCAGTTTCAGTGCAGCCTGGCAAATCACTACTGATGAAAGGAAATTCTTTTTAGAATGCAATCATCAACGAAGGGATCATTTAAGAAGCAATCAATTAAAAGAAAGTTGTTAAAGTCAAATGTACTGTTTTTGGAAGGATAGTCTCGACTCTAACCTCTTTGTCTTAATAGCAGTAGTTAAGGGCTAGAACATGGACAATATATCATTGAACATTAAGAATTGTAGAAAGGAAGTGTCTGTCTTCACAATGCTATGCTGCAGTGGACACACACACACACACAGTCACAGTCTCACAAAATGATCCAGAGCTGCAGTCGGGCACATTGGGAGTCTCCCAGTGAACTCCCAGCATGGCTCCTTGGGCTCTGATCCAGCACATCTCTGTCAGATACTAAAGGGTTCTCTGTGTTTGCCTGAGCATGTTAATGATCTCCTTCCAGGTGTCCGGAGAGTCTGCGCCCAGACACCGTCAGGCCCTGCCTGCTGCCGTGCAAGAGAGACTGTATCATCACCCCGTACAGCGACTGGAGCCCCTGCCCATCAACATGTCAAGCAGGTAGCTCCAGCTCTTTGTTGGCTTCAGTACACACAGCGAGGCCATACGAGGTGTCACACCAGTGTCAAGAGAGGGAATGCATTAAAGCCTGTATGACTGTGTTTCTCAATTAATAAAGCAAGTGTGCTCATCATTATTCCAGCACCGACAGAGAGATAATAAAATCATCATGCACAGTGAGACGGAATACCAAAAGATCTGATCGGATTGTGACATGTTTCATAAATGTGTGTGCAGCATCAGTCTATACTAAACGGAAAATATTGGAATAACAAGACAATTCTTAAGTGTTGAACATCATAGGACAAGGACTTTGACTTTTGTCTTCTTCCTAAAGGTCTCTTATAAGGGGGTAGAGAATTCTTACCATGTTGGTAGAGACTGTTGTGTGGAATCAGACGGGGAGGGCTACCTCCACAATAAACAGCTGCTGGAGATCCTGACACTGATGGTGAAATTGGAAGCTATTTACCAAACAAATAGGTTATGTCAAGAAAGAGCGCTCCAAACAACTCTCAGCCTCAACGCTGTGCAGCTGTTATTCCCCTGAGTCTTGCTTTATGTATCAGCATAGTTACTCCCCGAAGGCATCTGCAGAACAAATACTGAACTCACCTCATTATATGTTCAGTATTTCCATGTGTATCCGTGTGTCTTGCTCTGAGAATGAGAGCAGATCATCTATTACCAGCTTGGTTAGTGTTTCTGTCTCCTGCTCCTCCCGTCATGTTCAGGGTCCTGCAGGCTCGTGTCAAACCTGCTTTTTACCAGCACGTATGCATAGACACGCAATTACAAATTGATGCAGTTTGCGTCAAAATATTATCATAATAATCCTTATATTTAAAATCTCGCTTTATGATTACCATGTTTTGATGTTTTCTTTATATCAAACCTGATCCAGTGAAGACTGTCTGCTTCCACAGCATGACTTTACATGGTGGTGATTCACCAAGTTAAAGGAAATGGAGGCTGAGCTCACTGCTCACTATCAGCTGAGGCTCAGGAATGTCCAGTGCCCCTCGGTGTCTGATACTGACACACTGGGGCACCCTTCAGTGTCTGTATGAGACACGCCAGGCTTTCAGCGAACTCCACTGTAAAGCCATGCTCGCCGTTAGTAGACAGTCAGAGCAATTGACGTCGTATAAAGAGCAAGAAAGTCTGCAAAGGGCAGATTTGGACTCGGGATGATTGGGATCCCAGGTCGATTGTATTAGCCTCCCTTCGAAGTGGTCAATTCTAGTGAGCAAATAGATACATTACAAATAGATAGGGTTCGTAACATTCAGTCTACATTAACACATTTAATGAAATACAGCAAATAGTGCCTTTTGAGATGTGGACATGCTGGAACTCAAGAAGAGGCCTCAGCATTGTTCACTCTACAGCATTTCATATTCAACATTTAACCTCAGTTGCTTGTTTATAAGTGTGTTTAGGTACACTGAGCTGAAACTACACACTTACATTTACACATGTGTTTGCTTGTGTCTTCGCTTAGGTGGTAACACCAAGAAGAAGCAGTACAGGAAACGTATTATGATCCAGATACCAGCCAATGGTGGACAGGACTGTCCTGAAGTTCTGACCCAGGAGAGAGAGTGTGATGCTCCATCTGTCTGTCAAGGATACAGGTAGGCTGGTCCTGTTCAACATTTAAACTCCTGCAAACATTACGCAGTGACAACCTCGTAGTTGTAATTACAAGTCGGAGTTGTGGGTCATGTTGGATGCCGGTGATGTCCTCAAATGGCCAAAAGAACTGCACACAAGCGAATCGTCTGCAGTTATTTTTAATTAAATTCTGACTTAACTCAAGTCCATTGCTATCACATGGCATACTCTTGCACCCTTTTGACCATGGCCTTCATTGTGGATTATGACAAGGCACTGAGTCGATGTTGCTGTAGTGGAGGATTGATTGTCCTCAAGACTATCATCTTGGTGATTGCTCCATCCATTGCTTTATTGAAGGAGGTAATGAGATTGCTTCTAGAGATTGCTAGTGAGGCATTTAACTCTTATTCTTACCCATCGGATCCAGGATATGAAAGTGGCCACCATTCACTCCACCCTGCATCTGATTGCTAAACAGTTCTGATTCTCATACATATTTCTTCTTTTAGATGGAAAACCCATAAGTGGCGAAGATGCCAGCTGGTTCCATGGTCAGTACGTCAGGACAGTCGTGGAGCTCAGGAGACCTGTGGGCCCGGACTGCAGGTTCGGGGTGAGGACACACACACAGACACATGCACACAAACATTCACACATGTTGAGTTCTTCTTCATATGAACACATTCGTTCACAGAGCAGGAAGAACAGCCTAATCAAAAAGGCATGAGATGGAGCCGAGATGTGCTTTCAGTGGGGATTTGGGAACACTGATCAGATCCTCCCATACGTGCTCTATTCCATAGAGCCTGGAGTAGAACAGTGGGCATCAGAGCAGCACCTGGGGGCTGCACACCACTTTCATTTAGCTGTAGATGTCACGGGACTGAGAAGAGTCTCAAATCTCTCTCTCGCTACAAAACGAATGAACGATATGGGTTTCAATGACAGGGGTGGGTAGAGCATCTCACAACAACACATGACCTGTGGCCTGAGTGAGTGTTGAAGCAGACAGTTGACTTGCTATCAGTGGACACACTCAGACTCCTGTCTCAGAGACAGAGACCATTATCAGATTCCAATGATGAGCATCCTGCTCCTCCATTACCTGTAATAGTATACTCTGAGCTGAAGAGACACAATTCAATACAAGCCTCTTACATTCACCCATTCACTCAATACAACGTGTGGAAGGCAAGAGACATTCTACTGGTATGTCCCATGGATGTGTGTGTGTGTGGGGGGGGGGGGCGGGGTTAAGAAAGGTAGACGGAGTGATGACGATTGGGTGTTTTTATTGTCAACATATTGTCAACATATTGTCACCGCCAGCAGTGTGTTAACCACATCAAGCTAAGATAGCTGATGCCACAGTACAACTCCCAGTATCTCCATGATGTACGACTTTATACTTGTATAAGACAAATGTACCTTTTTGCTCCACTACGTGTATGTGAAGGCTACAGTTACTTTACAGATTTAGTGTAGATGAGCTCATGAAATATGACGCAACGACCAACGTTATGTAAGATAGTTTAGATTAACCCTATCTTGTCAACTACAATAATATATATGTATGCAACAACTCATGTTGTTCGGCCCCAAAGCCTCATCAAGTAAATCCAAATGCTCATCAAATCGACACAGCATGAACAATACATTGCACAGTACATTGCATAGATATTAGGGACTTACTCAATGTCTTTCAGGAAGTCATGGGGCATGTTTCTCAACAATGTAAAACGTGGATCAACTTTTGTAATGATCAAAACTTCCAGAGGAACATACAGTAGCTCTTTGCAACTTACATTTCATTATAAACAACATCCTCATCATTTCGTTTTCTAAACGAATGACTCACACAGGAGGCGGAGCTGTAGGAGGTGATACATCCAGTATTGTGTAAAATGCACAGCACACTGCTCTATGTACTGATGAAAGCATGTTGTATTCACTGGATGATGGTAGGGGCAGACTGTCTCAAAGCATAGTGTATATTGGAGTGTTAGTGTGGAGCGTCAGACTGTGGACACACGATGACTCTTATCTTCTCATCATTTAAATCAGAGTTGACCACGACCTTCCTCATCAAATTCTCTTCACTCCTTTACCACTGTAGCTGTTTCGTGCCGGAAGCAGGACGGTGGGCAGGCAGACGTTGAAGCTTGTCTTAAGTTTGCCAGCTCCATGCCGCCTCTCACACACCCCTGCCAGCTGCCCTGCCAGGAAGACTGTCAACTCAGCAGCTGGTCCAAGTTCTCCTCCTGCACAGCCGATTGCGTGGGTGTCAGGACCCGCAAGAGGATGCTGGTCGGTGAGTGACGGACTTTGATTTTAAACTGACTTCCAGATTACATCAATCGTTAGAGGAAGATCAGTGGATATGGAACATTTTTAATTTTAATTTTGTATTTGTGTAATATGAGAGGGCTACAAACAACCCTGTTCTTTTCTATATGTAAATCTCTACACTTCCACAGGGAGCGGTCACTAAACTGCCTCAATGAAAGAGCCGGGGGCTCCAAGCCTCACTGAAGGACCAACAATCATGAAATGGTTTTAACCTAAACCTTAATTAAGTTAGGGGTTAATGTTTTGTTTTTTTTGTTCCAGGGAAGAGCAAAAAGCATGACCAGTGTAAAAACAACCAGATGTACCCCCAGAGCGAGACCCAGTACTGCCCATGTAACAAATACAACGCCCAGCCTGTGGGCAACTGGTCGGACTGTGTCCTACCTGAAGGGGGCCGCGTGGAAGGTCACCTGGGCATGAAAGTCCAAGGTGACATCAAGGAGTGTGGCCAAGGATATCGTTACCAGGCCATGGTGTGCTACGACCAGGACAACCGCATAGTGGAGACCTCTCGCTGCAACAGCCATGGTGAGTTGTCCATGCTCAAAAACCCTCTCCATGGTTAGAAAACACAGATTAAAATGACAACAAATCATTAACCCAGTGGTAAACAAGTTCATAAGTTACAGCGTTTTACTAAGTGTGTCAGTCAAAGAATGCACCAGCTAAATAGTGAATCCCAAGAGGATACCGCACTCATACCTTGACGCTACAAGTACCGAACTGTACGAGCGATACAAACAGCTCTATGAATCTGACCCCTTTGCTGAAACTACCACCGAAGTAGGTGAGAGACTCATGACCTCCATTTCAGAACGCCGCCAGCTGACATGGAAAAACCTGCTGGAGACAACTGATATGGCAAAGAATAGCAAAAAGGCATAGAGCCTCATCCGAAAAATCAACGATCCATCAACCGCAGCTCGGCAACAGTGTACGACCACTGCCAACCAAGTTGCACACCAGCTGCTGCGCAATAGGAACTACTACTCTATTACGAGCGCAACCACCTACATGCCAACCCTGCAAAGACCCAAGTCTGCTCCTTCCATCTCAGGAACCGTGAAGCCAACCGACCACTTAACATCAAATGGTCTGGAACACCACTTGAGCACTGTACCCACCCTGTCTACCTTGGAGTAACCCTGGACCGTACTCTCCTTTAAGGAGCACATCAACAACACAAAATCCAAAGTCGGTTCCCGAAACAACATCCTACGGAAACTGACCGACTCCAAATAGGGAGCCACAGCACACACATTAAGATCTACTGCTCTGGCCCTGTGCTATTCCTCTGCGGAATATGCATGCCCAGTTTGGGAGAGGTCAACCCATGCCAAGAAACTTGACCCAGCACTAAACAGCACCTGCCACCTGATCGCTGGCTGCTTGAATCCCACCAACACAAGCAACCTTCACCTCCTCGCTGGCATTGCCCCTGCTGATATTAGACGGGAAGTTGCCAGCCGAGTCGAGAAAACTAAATCTACGAGTGATGAACGCCATCTCCTCCATGGATGTCACCGGCCCAACGGCTAAAATCAAGAAGAAGCTTTCTCAGCCATGTCCAGCCCCTAATAAAGACTCGGGAAGAAACCAGACTCCAACTGTGGAGGGAAAAGCTTGAGAATGACCCTCCTCCAACTGTCATGGAAATACCGCCCACTGAAAACCTTCCCCCTGGCCCAGAAGCACCATGGGCTCAATGGAAAACACTAAACCACCTCAGAACAAGAACGGGACGATCAAAAGCTGCTCTGGTCAGATGTGGCTACAAGGCTGGCCCAACCACATGTGAATGTGGAGAAGCAGACCATACTATGGAGCATTGCCTTGTCTGTCCTCTACTACCCAACCCTTGCATCTCAAAATACCTTGCAGTGTTCAATTAAAATGCAAAGGACTGTGTAAAGAAATGGGAAACTGTCATATAACCATCACGCTTCAGTGAAATGAAAAGAAGAAGAATAGTGAATCCATCTCCATTACTTCTCCATCATAAATGATTGCAACAAGTATGCCCAGTAGCTTATTGTGGATACTGTTAGCTGATACCTCATCTAGCTGACTTTGAGGCTCTTCTTCTCTTCTACTGTTACGTTATATGTCAGCATACACCACGGATTTCAGGATTAACCCATTTTCCCACACCCCCACACCACATTAGTAACGTGGACATTCAACACATCCCCAGTTGGCAGAAAGTGATAATGGCAACATTTGTTCTCGAGACTGAATGGCTGGGTTCAGAGACCTGGGTTCTCCCTCTTCCTCCTTCCAACAGTCACCTTTGATTTGTTCAACCAAAGAACAAGTATTGGCCTTTGTGAGGCTCGTATGTGTTGTTGGGGAAGATACTGACAATCAGCCTGTTGTTGGATGTAACTTATCTTAAATGTGGAGCTAAAAAGAGACAGACCCTGAAGCTGAATAGTAGTCATTTCTTCACAATCATTTTATTTATTTCTATCATGTGAAGACTTTATATATATTATCTCACTGAAATATGTTAAGTCAGCTAGAATTGTTCTTCAATGAGCAATCCTGTCCCAATACTTGAGATCATTCGCCCTCAATCGACAGGACAACTTGGGAATGCATTGCTTTTGCAATACATTTGCTTGTCTGCGTTGGCTTTGCTCCCGGTATGGGGCTGCTTGATGGTAACCGGCTGTAACTGTAAGAAGATACCGGACTCAGAGTCGCTACTGCTGCTTTCTTTCTCTCAGATTTCGGAGTCCTGCATTGGTTCTTTTCTGCTGGAGAGCACTGTGGTAATAACGCAGTACGGTTTTGCTCCCTTTGGCTGATGGATGTATCTTCAGGCTACAGCTGTACTTCAGTGATGTTTGTTTATGGCAGGAGTCAGGGAAAGCATCATATGGTTGAATCTAGAATCATCATCAGTGAGTAATGTTTGCTGAAGAAGTCGCTGATTAGCACCGAGGCTGGTGGTCTGTTTTGGGAAGAAAGTCAGTTGTTCTAGTGTTTGGATGTATAAGTCTGCTATCATCTGATTGGTTACAGGGTACATCGAGGAGGCTTGCATCATCCCATGTCCATCTGACTGCAAACTGAGCGAGTGGTCAAACTGGTCGCGCTGCAGCAAGTCCTGCGGCAGTGGGGTCAAAGTTCGCTCAAAGTGGCTCAGAGAAAAGCCCTACAATGGTGGAAGACCGTGCCCTAAACTGGACCATGTCAACCAGGTGAGACAGGTCCCACTTCAAACGGTGTGATTGTGATGTTTCAACACAATATTACGCCTGAATGCTTCTCTGAGGTTGAGGCTAATGTATTTATAGTGCCAGATGAAGGCTACTGTTATTAATGCCTTGAATGTACAACAATCTGAATCACTTTTCTCTGTTTTCCTTTCTCTGCTCTGATGAATGCTTTCCATCCACAGGCTCAGGTAAGCTTATTTTTATTTCATTTATGTTTTTAACCCTTTTTGTAGCAGTTATCTTGGGACTTGATCTTCTCTTCAATTCTGAAATTGTGTTTGTGTTGCGTTTAGTGAAATTGTGATAATAAATGCCCAACGAATGAATGTATACATTTGATGTTGTTCTTGTGAATCATTTTTAATTCCTCATGATAACTGCAGATCAGTTCCATAGTTGAAGGAAACAAAATATATCTACAGTTAAAAAACGTTTGTTGCTAAACGACATGTTTCCTGCACAGAATCAGAGCCTAAATGTCATGTGTGTGTGTGTGTGTGTGTGTCAGGTGTATGAAGTGGTGCCGTGCCTCAGTGACTGTGGGCAGTATGTCTGGGTGGCAGAGCCCTGGAGTATGTGGAAGGTCAGCAATGTTGACCTGAAGGATAACTGTGGTGAAGGCGTTCAGACCAGGAATGTCAGGTAAGATCAAACCATGTCATGTTCTCAATCTGCATTCTTGTCAGTACTCGTGTACTCGTGGATGTTTTTAATGTATTCAGTTTACATTCAGTTTTAAATTCCAATTCATACTCTGCATTTAGACAATTGAAACGTGTGTGAGCTTCGGGTAGATCCCAAAGTAACAACTTAAAATGCCTCTGATGTTTTTGGAGATGGGATCACAGTATTGTTTCAACTTATATTGTGTTCTTTGTGCATAAGAGATGATGATTGAGATATTACATTTATTGCCTGTTATCTCTGTCTCTGTGCATGTTAAACCTTCTGCTGCAGCTTTTAGGTTCATCTGAGGGAGTTCAATTCAGATTTGTCTCATGTTGAAAGTATTGAAAGTATCACATGGTAGGATTGCTGTTGTGACTTTTACGTGAAATTGACCAGAGAATTTCAGAAATTAAACCGACATGAGACAGAAAATATATGCTGTTAGGTGCCGTGATAATCAGCTCAGTGGACAGGCTTCTTTCCAATAGTAGTAGAAACGTGAGGCCAATGAGGACGTATCTTAAACTTGCATTCTCTCTAGTGTCCACCAGGGGGCGACTCCTCTGGTTGTATAGACGTCTATGAGAAAATTACTCTACTTCTCTCTTGATTTATTACCTCAGTAAACATTGTAAACATGAGTCTATGGTCTCAATCGCTAGTTTCAAGTCTTCTTCAATACAGCATGATGTTAATTTAGTACATTATGGTCCATTCACTAGCTTAGGCCCCCACTTCGGCCGGAGCGAGCCTTCGTCGGTTGTTTGGAGTGTGAGGAATGGTTGATGGCGATTTGGCCTGATGCGGTTTGGGAGAGGCTTAGCTGAGGATCCACTGCGGCTCCCGGGCCTTGCAGAACCCCCAAAATAAGCCTGTGCGCTGGTCGGCAAGATCGAGTGAGGATTTGTGGGTCTAAAGACGGCGTTGGATATGGCAGAACCGATGTTGGACGGGTGTCTGCAGGAGGGCTGAACTCCTGGAATGGGAAACGAGAAAGCCATGGCATTGCGGTGGCCCAGACGTGAGCTGCATCGAGGACGGGTGTCGCAGCGTCATTTGATGATTGGGTAACCGACTGCTAGGTTTGTCAGGAGTTTAAGGAATGGACTGCTGGCCCCACGTGATGCTGTGGCTACTATTGGTCCGATTTCATAGCATGGGGGGGACGACTTGGCATCTGCTTGCAAGATCCGAGGCTGGTCTACGGCAAACGTCGGCCATCGTGGAAAACCCCCAAAAGACGGCAGAGGGAGCGGCATCGTTGTTGGCCAATTGTGTGGGTCCATCGCTGGAAGCTTTTTTTTTTCTCCTCTTCTCTTTCTCTCTCTTTCTTCTTCCTTTCTTTTCTCTCTTCCTCTCCTTCTTTCTCTCTTTCTTCTCTACTTTTCTGTCTTTCCTTTCTCTCTCTTTCTTTCTCTCTCTCTTCTTCCTCTTCCTTTCTTCTCTCTTCCTTCTTTCCTCTCTTCTTTTTCTCTCTCTCTGTGATTCGTTGTTGCTTGCTGCGGTTCGTTGTTGCTTGCTGCGTTCAGTGGTTGCGTTGCGCTTAGAGAGGGGGACAGCTTAGAGATGGGGACAGAGGCAGGAAGACCTGGCAACCCGGTGCCAGGAATCTGCCTAGTGGGAAGAGTATGCGTAGTAGGAAAAGCGGGATAGGGGAGGGGGACGGAGGAGAGGGAACCTGGCAACCCGGTGCCAGGAATCTGCATAGTAGGAAAAGCGGGATAGGGGAGTGGGACGGAGGAGAGGGAACCTGGCAACCCGGTGCCAGGAATCTGCATAGTAGGAAAAGCGGGATAGGGGAGGGGGATGGAGGAGAGGGAACCTGGCAACCCGGTGCCAGGAATCTGCATAGGGGGAAGAGCATGCGTAGTAGGAAAAGCAGGATAGGGGAGGGGGACAGAGGAGAGGGAACCTGGCAACCCGGTGCAAGGAATCTGCATAGAAAAGCAGGATAGGGGAGGGGGACGGAGGAAAGAAGACCTGGCAACCCGGTGCCTAGGTACGGCAGAAGAAAGATGGTGTAAGAGAACAGTGAAGGAACAGCTTAGAGGGGGGGGGGGGACAGCTGGCAGCTGGGGACATTCCTGGCGAAGGAGAGAGCTGGATTTACATTTCCGTTGTCTACGTCAGGAGGTAGCGGGTCTCCCTCTGCCGCAGAGATGTGAGTAACAGGCCATGAGTCCGACTCTTCGTATTGTCAGATCTCTTCGTATTGTCAGATCTCTTCGTATTGTCAGATCCTGGTGGGTGGATGCAGCTGGTCGGCGAAGTGGAGATCGCGGGTTTGGCTGCCCGGAACCTCTCGATGGCGGTTGGCGGTGTCCTCTGCGTGGTGTTCCGGTTGCCGTAGTGTTCCGGTTGCGAGTGCAGAAAACACGAGTGTGCCGAGGCTTAGAGTGGGTAGGTATTTATAGGAGTGTGGCCGGAAGTGGGCGAGTGGCTGAGGTGTGGTCCTGCTCCTGAAAGTTTTATCTCCAATTTAGAGTCACACAGACCATAACGCAGGGGATGCTTTAGGGCGGGGCTACACGCTGATTGACAGGTCTCTACTATACCGTTGTCCAATCTGGGAGTACGCCGTGTTTTGTTCTTAGAACCCTTTCACAGTGTAGATTCAGTTGAAGAAAGTTATCTGTAACCTTTTTGGTTGCCCATCTTCTTCGGCAACCAGTTATACTTCGCTCCAATCTGTCGTCACTTCTGCTTGCAAAAAAACAAGATGGCGGTGGCTAAAATGCCAAACTCAAGGCTTCAAAGGGGCAGTCCACTAACCAATGGGTGACATCCCGGCAACTGTGTCCACTTCTATGTCGATGGAAAAGACAAACAAATCTCGATATCCAGTGTTTGAAGACCGGAGGAAGCTGCAGTTGCTCAAAAAATTTACAAATCTTTGGCATTGTTTTAAAATTTGGAAAGTTAGAATTGTTGTGCTTAATTTGGAGAACAGCAAACGCCTCAAACGCCTGAGATGGCAAAAAGGAACGGTGATGACATCGGATATATTGAAACATGTATCTGAATCAGAACCCTACGACAGTTTCTCAAAAACAAAAACATCACCAATCAATTTATTTGAGGATTCTGTCTTGGGAAACAAAACTAATCACAAAAGGAGGAACTTGATACTGTAATTACTTCTTAACTTGGAATCCCCACCTTGTGTCCAGATGTATGCTGAACACTGTAGATGGGCCCTCTGAGCAGGCGGAGGACTACCTGTGTGATCCAGAGGAGATGCCTCTGGGGGCCCGCAACAGCCGGTTGCCCTGCCCAGAGGACTGTGTGTTGTCAGACTGGGAAGCCTGGAAACCATGTCCACTGGTATACATGACATATTACTTTCTCTGTCAATGCTTTGTGTTCACACATGAGGTAAATGGTCTTCAAACTGTCTCTTTCACAAGCGTTTATCACAAATCACACTCGCTGCATGAGGCAGAACTATACATCATGGTGTTGTCTGCATAATAATAATAATAATAATAATAACAATAATAGTAATAATTAATTAGTTTGAGCACAAATATGCAAAACCTGAAAGTCCACTCACATATCTGCTGCTTGTGTTTGAGTCTGTGGCAGAAGGGGAGGGACCAATCACAGTCAAATCTGCTCACTGTTGCCCCTCTACAAAATGTCTTTGTTGTTTTGATCCCAATCAGATGTTGACCAGGGTTCTGTGCTTCGGAGTCAGTGTGCAGACATTACTCTCTTTAATGAAATGCTGGAAATGAAGTTGTATGAACATGAGTAGGCACAACGCAAAAAACACATCATCTTTAAACATGTTGAAGGAAAACGTTGTGAAAGGTGTTTATTTTAATAATGTCTTGAATAGAGACGAGGAGATGAACAAAGTCTATTTATACATGTACTGCATCAGTATGGCTGATTAAGTCATGGTCCTCTTTCTGCTCCTTAGCCATGCAGTGGGAACAGTTCTCGAGAGAGGAGCGCTTACCCACTCCGACAGCCTGGAGAGGAGAAGGAGTGTCCTCCAACTCAAGAGACGGAGCTCTGCAAACTCAACAGCAACTGCTTCCACTACTCCTACAACATCACTGGTGAGACTCATATAGAGCGTCAACAATATGCAATTACCAGAGGCAGGGTAATTAACATGACATCTTTGCATTAAAAGCGTTTAATGCTGGTGCTGCATGAGGCTGTTTGTCTCTGTGAGTTGTCTCTGCTGATGAAACGTCTCCATGCAGATTGGAGTACCTGCCAGCTCAGTGAGAGAGCAGTGTGTGGAAACGGCATCAAAACCCGCATGCTGGACTGTGTGCGCAGCGACGGCAAGTCTGTAGACCTCAAGTTGTGTAAAGAGGTGAGTGTTCCTTTAGTTTTTAGTTTTTTCTGTTAACGCCACTGTTTATTTGTTTTGGTCAAAGAGTAGCTACAACCATGTTTTCTCTTGCAGCTGGGCCTGGAGAGGAAATGGCAGATGAACTCTTCCTGTATTGTGGAATGTCCCGTCAACTGCCAGCTTTCCGAATGGTCACCATGGTCTGAGTGCACCCATGCCTGTGGGCTGGCAGGTGTGTGCAGTACTCCTCTCTTTTTAAATTCTCAAAAGAAAAATCATATTCATCCCACTCACCTGACTCATGGTCTTCTGGAGAGCTCCTGAATATGTGATTCCATTGGCCTACCACAGTAAACAATTTGATATGGGAGTCAGGCAGGTATCTCAACCAGGTGTCCTACAGGTACAGTCTCAATACAGATTACTCCAGAAACCACGTAAATGACACAATCTTCAATGTAAAGGGACAGTATGTAGGATTTGGTGGCATAGTGCTGTGGTTGCAGATTGCATGTAACGGAATACACTTCCTCTCAATCCTCCCTTTCCAAGACTGCAGTAACATGAGCAGGCGAGTGCAAAGCCATGGTAACGCTGTTCTCGTCACCCTTCTTACCGTAACAACACTACTTTAGGAACAACGGCAGTCAGTTGGCGGCTGACGGCGCCGATGTACTCTGTGGCTCATGTTGCTGCAATTTCATAATCGTGCCGTAGGACGGCAACAGGCTCTCTGGAGCCTGTGTCTGGTTTGTCCGCTCTGGGCTACTGTAGAAACATGGTGGTTCTGTTGAGGATGAAACTCACCCCAACGTGGAGGAGGCCAGACCACACGTGTCTCAGCTGCTTCTTGCAGTTCACACGCTGCAATAATAAATCGACCAGAACTGGTTTACAGTTAAAAGGAATTTAATCCCACTGATGCAAGTACGATTACAGTTAAACATTGGAGTACATACTCCTATGAAATATTACAATATTAACCCACTTTGGAAAAAACTACCTCTGGTCCCAGGACACAGCCGTCCCAGGCAACCACACGCTAAAAGAGGCAGAAAAACACTTCTATCCCGTCCACATATTCGTTCACGACTCCTCCCCTTCCGTCTAGCTCAATTTTTGTTAGCTAACTTCTCTATGCACTTCAGTAAACGCCTGTCTCCACGACTCTCTTTCCTAACACATTCAATGACGGTCAGTTATTGCTTAAGCCCTTCTACAATAATCCTTCAGTATAAAAGTTAAACTTCTGCAACTTTGGCAGAAGCTTCATGTCTTATTAGCTATTAATCCTACAACACTTTATGTTTATCTTAATTATGCATTCCCAATACACTTATGATTATGACTAATTATGAATTCTTAAATATGAATCATTGAACACTTTTATGATAGCTACTAAACACAGTTCTATGCTCAAATTTCTTACAGTTCAACACAGCCGACTCCATAAAGAGGACCTGCTCCCAATGTAGATATGAAGTACTTACTCTAAGCTAACAAAAACATTATCGTAGACGTCGATGCTATTGTATTAAATGTCAAGCCGCTACTGCTCCCATGATGCCGCCGTGCTTTCTTAAATCACACACCGGGGCGGCATTATGCAGCCGTTGCGTGGTTGAGTTTGAAAAAGCAAAGCCGGCTTCACGGCAGATCTTCTTGATGGCAGTATTGCGGAATCTCTGTGTGAAAGGGGCTATAGTTATGAATATCATATTCCATTCCTGCTAATAGATCCCCCTGAAAAGCTACACACTGGCCCTTTAACCAATCCAATGCTACCTCTTCCCACGTCTTTTGATAACGTGCTTTCTTAGCTGCTGCAGAGATCAGCTCTCAGTGGTCGGCCTCTCCTCCGGTGATGATGGAAACCAGAAATGCTTCATGATGTGAGAAACAATGATGTTATAGCCCTAAACCAACTGAGTGACGGATAATAATGTCTGTGCATGTAATTCCATAGGATCAGGCCATTGATTGGCGGTCCATTACGAGTGTGTGCTCTGGGGCTAAGGGAGCACTCTGCTCTCCACGAGTCCTTGAGAAGAGCCAGAAGCAACAAGAGCAAATAGTAGACATGAAAACAATACAGGCTTTAGCTACTGTGGTAACCTTAATCTGTCCCCAGGCGAGAAGGATTTTCTGTCCTCGTACGGAGAACCAGCAGGTAGGCCAAAGGAGCAGAGGACTTCCTCGCTTTCCTTCCTCTGTTTCTTTTTATCTCCAGGCTAGCTGCGAGGACATACTTTCCTGGAAGGGTTCGATTATTTTCCAGAGCCAGGAATAGCAATGATCTGGATTTGTGATTTCAAACAAATGTTCATACCTGGAAGCAGCAAGGTAATGTTATCAGTCAGGCGGTGTAGAAACACAGCTATTTCCCTGGATGTGTCCAACCTGTGTGCATACATAATCATGACATTGTCTGTTCTCCAGCCAAACACTGATAGTGACAGGTGGCACATGCCTTTTTTTTTACCCAGCAGCCCTCACTGCCACCCACCACTCAACCCCAAACACTGCCATGGCCGCCCGCAGGGAGACTGCTGAGGCATGAACATCGTAATGGAGCGTGATAACGGCCTCCTGTCGGCGTAGGGCGCTAGCAGCTTCTGCAATAAAACCAGAGAACAAAGAAGCACACAAACATGATGCAAACAAACTTTGAACAGATTCACTTGAGATTTGGGCAGGATGTGTAAGTGGGTCATTTTTAAGGTAATACATTCACTTTGACAGCGTTTGGGTGCGACGGTGGCTCAGTGGCAGAGCAGGGTCGTCCTTAAATTAGAGGATAGATCCCCGGCTCCGCTAGTCCATGTCCATGTGTCCTTGGGCAAGACACTTAACCCCAAGCTGCTCCCGTAGCTGTGCCTATAGTGTATGAAGGAGTCCTGATGGGCAGGTGGTATCAGTGTGTGAATGGGTGAATGATGACATGTAGTGTTAAAGCGCTTTGAGAGGTCGGAAGACTGGGAAAGCGCTATACAGTACAGGTACAGTCCATTTTTACATTTTTTGTCTGTCCCAGGGGGTCAAGCAATGATTTAATGCAGCAAGCATGTGATTGGCTGAGCTGCATCACGTGACGTGATTTGCAATGCATTGGTAGTGCAACAAACTAATACAAATACAATAAGTGCAAAAAACTAGTATGAATACAATAAGTGCAACAAACTGATACGAATACACTAAGTGCAACAAACTAATACAAATACAACAAGTCCAACAAACGAGTATGAATACAATAAGTGCAACAAACTAATACGAATACAATAAGTGCAACAAACTAATACGAATACAATAAGTGCAACAAACTGATACGAATACAATAAGTGCAACAAACTGATACGAATACAATAAGTGCAACAAACTAACACGAATAAATAAGTGCAACAAACTAATACGACTACAATAAGTGCAACAAACTAATATGAATACAAGAAGTGTAACAAACTAATACGAATACAATAAGTGCAACAAACTGACACGAATAAATAAGTGCAACAAACTGATACGAATACAATAAGTGCAACAAACTGATACGAATACAATAAGTGCAACAAACTAATATGAATACAATCAGTGCAACAAACTGATATGAATACAATAAGTGCAACAAACTGATACGAATACAATAAGTGCAACAAACTAACACGAATAAATAAGTGCAACAAACTGATACGACTACAATAAGGGCAACAAACTGATACGAATACAATAAGTGCAACAAACTAATATGAATACAATAAGTGTAACAAACTAATACGTATACAATAAGTGCAACAAACGAATATGAATACAATAAGTGCAACAAACTAATACGAATACAATAAGTGCAACAAACTAATATGAATACAATCAGTGCAACAAACTAGTATGAATACAATAAGTGCAACAAACTAATACGAATACAATAAGTGCATCAAACTGATATGAATACAATAAGTGCAACAAACTGATACAAATACAATAAGTGCAACAAACTAGTATGAATACGATAAGTGCAACAAACTGATACGAATACAATAAGTGCAAAAAACTGATACGAATACATTAAGTGCAACACACTAATATGAATACAATAAGTGCAACAAACTAATATGAATACAATAAGTGCACCAAACTAATACGAATACAATAAGTGCAACAAACTGATACGAAAACAATAAGTGCAACAAACTAACACGAATAAATAAGTGCAACAAACTGATACGAACACAATAAGTGCAACAAACTGATATGAATACAATAAGTGCAACAAACTGATATAAATACAATAAGTGCAACAAACTGATACGAATACAATAAGTGCAACAAACTAATATGAATACAATAAGTGCAACAAACTAATACGAATACAATAAGTGCAACAAACTAATATGAATACAATAAGTGCAACAAACTAATACGAATACAATAAGTGCAACAAACTAATATGAATACAATAAGTGCAATAAACTAATATGAATACAATCAGTGCAACAAACTAGTATGAATACAATAAGTGCAACAAACTGATACGAATACAATAAGTGCAACAAACTGATACGAATACAATAAGTGCAACACACTAATATGAATACAATAAGTGCAACAAATTAATATGAATACAATAAGTGCAACAAACGACTACGAATACAATAAGTGCAACAAACTAATATGAATACAAGTGCAACAAACTGATACGAATACAATAAGTGCAACAAACTAAAATGAATACAATCAGTGCAACAAACTGATATGAATACAATAAGTGCAACAAACTGATACGAAAACAATAAGTGCAACAAACTAACACGAATAAATAAGTGCAACAAACTGATATGAATACAATAAGTGCAACAAACTGATACAAATACAATAAGTGCAACAAACTGATACAAATACAATAAGTGCAACAAACTGGTATGAATACAATAAGTGCAACAAACTAATATGAATACAATAAGTGCAATAAACTGATACAAATACAATAAGTGCAGCAAACTGGTATGTATACAATAAGTGCAACAAACTAATACAAATACAACAAGTGCAATAAACGAGTATGAATACAATCAGTGCAACAAACTAGTATGAATACAATAAGTGCAACAAACTAATACGAATAAAATAAGTGCAACAACCTGATACGAATACAATAAGTGCAACAAACTAATATGAATACAATAAGTGCAACAAACTGATACAAATACAATAAGTGCAACAAACTAGTATGAATACAATAAGTGCAACAAACTGATATGAATACAATAAGTACAACAAACTAATATGAATAAGTAATAAGTGCGACAAACTAATACGAATACAATAAGTACAACAAACTAATATGAATACAATAAGTGCAACAAACTAATACGAATACAATAAGTGCAACAAACTGATACGAATACAATAAGTGCAACACACTAATATGAATACAATAAGTGCAACAAACTAATATGAATACAATAAGTGCAACAAACTAATACGAATACAATAAGTGCAACAAACTGATACGAAAACAATAAGTGCAACAAACTAACACGAATAAATAAGTGCAACAAACTGATACGAACACAATAAGTGCAACAAACTGATATGAATACAATAAGTGCAACAAACTGATATAAATACAATAAGTGCAACAAACTGATACGAATACAATAAGTGCAACAAACCAATATGAATACAATAAGTGCAACAAACTAATACGAATACAATAAGTGCAACAAACTAATATGAATACAATAAGTGCAACAAACTAATACGAACACAATAAGTGCAACAAACTAATATGAATACAATAAGTGCAATAAACTAATATGAATACAATCAGTGCAACAAACTAGTATGAATACAATAAGTGCAACAAACTAATACGAATACAATAAGTGCATCAAACTGATATGAATACAATAAGTGCAACAAACTAGTATGAATACAATAAGTGCAACAAACCGATACGAATACAATAAGTGCAACAAACTGATACGAATACAATAAGTGCAACACACTAATATGAATACAATAAGTGCAACAAACTAATATGAATACAATAAGTGCAACAAACGACTACGAATACAATAAGTGCAACAAACTAATATGAATACAAGTGCAACAAACTGATACGAATACAATAAGTGCAACAAACTCATACGAATACATTAAGTGCAACACACTAATATGAATACAATAAGTGCAACAAACTAATATGAATACAATAAGTGCAACAAACTAATACGAATACAATAAGTGCAACAAACTGATACGAAAACAATAAGTGCAACAAACTAACAAGAATAAATAAGTGCAACAAACTGATACGAACACAATAAGTGCAACAAACTGATATGAATACAATAAGTGCAACAAACTGATATAAATACAATAAGTGCAACAAACTGATACGAATACAATAAGTGCAACAAACTAATATGAATACAATAAGTGCAACAAACTAATACGAATACAATAAGTGCAACAAACTAATATGAATACAATAAGTGCAACAAACTAATACGAATACAATAAGTGCAACAAACTAATATGAATACAATAAGTGCAATAAACTAATATGAATACAATCAGTGCAACAAACTAGTATGAATACAATAAGTGCAACAAACTGATACGAATACAATAAGTGCAACAAACTGATACGAATACAATAAGTGCAACACACTAATATGAATACAATAAGTGCAACAAATTAATATGAATACAATAAGTGCAACAAACGACTACGAATACAATAAGTGCAACAAACTAATATGAATACAAGTGCAACAAACTGATAAGAATACAATAAGTGCAACAAACTAAAATGAATACAATCAGTGCAACAAACTGATATGAATACAATAAGTGCAACAAACTGATACGAAAACAATAAGTGCAACAAACTAACACGAATAAATAAGTGCAACAAACTGATATGAATACAATAAGTGCAACAAACTGATACAAATACAATAAGTGCAACAAACTGGTATGAATACAATAAGTGCAACAAACTAATATGAATACAATAAGTGCAACAAACTAATATGAATACAATAAGTGCAATAAACTGATACAAATACAATAAGTGCAGCAAACTGGTATGAATACAATAAGTGCAACAAACTAATACAAATACAACAAGTACAATAAACGAGTATGAATACAATCAGTGCAACAAACTAGTATGAATACAATAAGTGCAACAAACTAATACGAATAAAATAAGTGCAACAACCTGATACGAATACAATAAGTGCAACAAACTAATATGAATACAATAAGTGCAACAAACTGATACAAATACAATAAGTGCAACAAACTAGTATGAATACAATAAGTGCAACAAACTGATATGAATACAATAAGTACAACAAACTAATATGAATAAGTAATAAGTGCGACAAACTAATACGAATACAATAAGTACAACAAACTAATATGAATACAATAAGTGCAACAAACTAATACGAATACAATAAGTGCAACAAACTGATACGAATACAATAAGTGCAACACACTAATATGAATACAATAAGTGCAACAAACTAATATGAATACAATAAGTGCAACAAACTAATACGAATACAATAAGTGCAACAAACTGATACGAAAACAATAAGTGCAACAAACTAACACGAATAAATAAGTGCAACAAACTGATACGAACACAATAAGTGCAACAAACTGATATGAATACAATAAGTGCAACAAACTGATATAAATACAATAAGTGCAACAAACTGATACGAATACAATAAGTGCAACAAACTAATATGAATACAATATGTGCAACAAACTAATACGAATACAATAAGTGCAACAAACTAATATGAATACAATAAGTGCAACAAACTAATACGAACACAATAAGTGCAACAAACTAATATGAATACAATAAGTGCAATAAACTAATATGAATACAATCAGTGCAACAAACTAGTATGAATACAATAAGTGCAACAAACTGATATGAATACAATAAGTGCAACAAACTAGTATGAATACAATAAGTGCAACAAACCGATACGAATACAATAAGTGCAACAAACTGATACGAATACAATAAGTGCAACACACTAATATGAATACAATAAGTGCAACAAACTAATATGAATACAATAAGTGCAACAAACGACTACGAATACAATAAGTGCAACAAACTAATATGAATACAAGTGCAACAAACTGATACAAATACAATAAGTGCAACAAACTAAAATGAATACAATCAGTGCAACAAACTGATATGAATACAATAAGTGCAACAAACTGATACGAAAACAATAAGTGCAACAAACTAACACGAATAAATAAGTGCAACAAACTGATACAAATACAATAAGTGCAACAAACTGATACAAATACAATAAGTGCAACAAACTAGTATGAATACAATAAGTGCAACAAACTAATATGAATACAATAAGTGCAACAAACTGATACGAATACATTAAGTGCAACACACTAATATGAATACAATAAGTGCAACAAACTAATATGAATACAATAAGTGCACCAAACTAATACGAATACAATAAGTGCAACAAACTAATATGAATACAATAAGTGCAACAAACTAATACGAATACAATAAGTGCAACAAACTAATATGAATACAATAAGTGCAATAAACTAATATGAATACAATCAGTGCAACAAACTAGTATGAATACAATAAGTGCAACAAACTGATACGAATACAATAAGTGCAACAAACTGATACGAATACAATAAGTGCAACACACTAATATGAATACAATAAGTGCAACAAATTAATATGAATACAATAAGTGCAACAAACGACTACGAATACAATAAGTGCAACAAACTAATATGAATACAAGTGCAACAAACTGATACGAATACAATAAGTGCAACAAACTAAAATTAATACAATCAGTGCAACAAACTGATATGAATACAATAAGTGCAACAAACTGATACGAAAACAATAAGTGCAACAAACTAACACGAATAAATAAGTGCAACAAACTGATATGAATACAATAAGTGCAACAAACTGATACAAATACAATAAGTGCAACAAACTGATACAAATACAATAAGTGCAACAAACTGGTATGAATACAATAAGTGCAACAAACTAATATGAATACAATAAGTGCAACAAACTAATATGAATACAATAAGTGCAATAAACTGATACAAATACAATAAGTGCAGCAAACTGGTATGAATACAATAAGTGCAACAAACTAATACAAATACAACAAGTGCAATAAACGAGTATGAATACAATCAGTGCAACAAACTAGTATGAATACAATAAGTGCAACAAACTAATACGAATAAAATAAGTGCAACAACCTGATACGAATACAATAAGTGCAACAAACTAATATGAATACAATAAGTGCAACAAACTGATACAAATACAATAAGTGCAACAAACTAGTATGAATACAATAAGTGCAACAAACTGATATGAATACAATAAGTACAACAAACTAATATGAATAAGTAATAAGTGTGACAAACTAATACGAATACAATAAGTACAACAAACTAATATGAATACAATAAGTGCAACAAACTAATACGAATACAATAAGTGCAACAAACTGATACGAATACAATAAGTGCAACACACTAATATGAATACAATAAGTGCAACAAACTAATATGAATACAATAAGTGCAACAAACTAATACGAATACAATAAGTGCAACAAACTGATACGAAAACAATAAGTGCAACAAACTAACACGAATAAATAAGTGCAACAAACTGATACGAACACAATAAGTGCAACAAACTGATATGAATACAATAAGTGCAACAAACTGATATAAATACAATAAGTGCAACAAACTGATACGAATACAATAAGTGCAACAAACTAATATGAATACAATAAGTGCAACAAACTAATACGAATACAATAAGTGCAACAAACTAATATGAATACAATAAGTGCAACAAACTAATACGAATACAATAAGTGCAACAAACTAATATGAATACAATAAGTGCAACAAACTGATACAAATACAATAAGTGCAACAAACTAGTATGAATACAATAAGTGCAACAAACTGATATGAATACAATAAGTACAACAAACTAATATGAATAAGTAATAAGTGCGACAAACTAATACGAATACAATAAGTACAACAAACTAATATGAATACAATAAGTGCAAGAAACTAATACGAATACAATAAGTGCAACAAACTGATACGAAAACAATAAGTGCAACAAACTAACACGAATAAATAAGTGCAACAAACTGATACGAATACAATAAGTGCAACAAACTAATACGAATACAATAAGTGCAACAAACTAATATGAATACAATAAGTGCAATAAACTAATATGAATACAATCAGTGCAACAAACTAGTATGAATACAATAAGTGCAACAAACTAATACGAATACAATAAGTGCATCAAACTGATATGAATACAATAAGTGCAACAAACTAGTATGAATACAATAAGTGCAACAAACCGATACGAATACAATAAGTGCAACAAACTGATACGAATACAATAAGTGCAACACACTAATATGAATACAATAAGTGCAACAAACTAATATGAATACAATAAGTGCAACAAACCGATACGAATACAATAAGTGCAACAAACTGATACGAATACAATAAGTGCAACAAACTAATATGAATACAAGTGCAACAAACTGATACAAATACAATAAGTGCAACAAACTAAAATAAATACAATCAGTGCAACAAACTGATATGAATACAATAAGTGCAACAAACTGATACGAAAACAATAAGTGCAACAAACTAACACGAATAAATAAGTGTAACAAACTGATACAAATACAATAAGTGCAACAAACTGATACAAATACAATAAGTGCAACAAACTAGTATGAATACAATAAGTGCAACAAACTAATATGAATACAATAAGTGCAACAAACTAATATGAATACAATAAGTGCAATAAACTGATACAAATACAATAAGTGCAGCAAACTTGTATGAATACAATAAGTGCAACAAACTAATACAAATAAAACAAGTGCAATAAACGAGTATGAATACAATCAGTGCAACAAACTAGTATGAATACAATAAGTGCAACAAACTAATACGAATAAAATAAGTGCAACAAACTGATACGAATACAATAAGTGCAACAAACTAATATGAATACAATAAGTGCAACAAACTAATACGAATACAATAAGTGCAACAAACTGATACGAAAACAATAAGTGCAACAAACTAACACGAATAAATAAGTGCAACAAACTGATACGAATACAATAAGTACAACAAACTGATATGAATACAATAAGTGCAACAAACTGATACGAATACAATAAGTGCAACAAACTGATACAAATACAATAAGTGCAACAAACTAGTATGAATACAATAAGTGCAACAAACTGACACGAATAAATAAGTGCAACAAACTGATACAAATACAATAAGTGCAACAAACTGGTATGAATACAATAAGTGCAACAAACTAATATGAATACAATAAGTGCAACAAACTAATATGAATACAATAAGTGCAATAAACTGATACAAATACAATAAGTGCAGCAAACTGGTATGAATACAATAAGTGCAACAAACTAATACAAATACAACAAGTGCAATAAACGAGTATGAATACAATCAGTGCAACAAACTAGTATGAATACAATAAGTGCAACAAACTAATACGAATAAAATAAGTGCAACAACCTGATACGAATACAATAAGTGCAACAAACTAATATGAATACAATAAGTGCAACAAACTGATACAAATACAATAAGTGCAACAAACTAGTATGAATACAATAAGTGCAACAAACTGATATGAATACAATAAGTACAACAAACTAATATGAATAAGTAATAAGTGTGACAAACTAATACGAATACAATAAGTACAACAAACTAATATGAATACAATAAGTGCAACAAACTAATACGAATACAATAAGTGCAACAAACTGATACGAATACAATAAGTGCAACACACTAATATGAATACAATAAGTGCAACAAACTAATATGAATACAATAAGTGCAACAAACTAATACGAATACAATAAGTGCAACAAACTGATACGAAAACAATAAGTGCAACAAACTAACACGAATAAATAAGTGCAACAAACTGATACGAACACAATAAGTGCAACAAACTGATATGAATACAATAAGTGCAACAAACTGATATAAATACAATAAGTGCAACAAACTGATACGAATACAATAAGTGCAACAAACTAATATGAATACAATAAGTGCAACAAACTAATACGAATACAATAAGTGCAACAAACTAATATGAATACAATAAGTGCAACAAACTAATACGAACACAATAAGTGCAACAAACTAATATGAATACAATAAGTGCAATAAACTAATATGAATACAATCAGTGCAACAAACTAGTATGAATACAATAAGTGCAACAAACTAATACGAATACAATAAGTGCATCAAACTGATATGAATACAATAAGTGCAACAAACTAGTATGAATACAATAAGTGCAACAAACCGATACGAATACAATAAGTGCAACAAACTGATACGAATACAATAAGTGCAACACACTAATATGAATACAATAAGTGCAACAAACTAATATGAATACAATAAGTGCAACAAACCGATACGAATACAATAAGTGCAACAAACTGATACGAATACAATAAGTGCAACAAACTAATATGAATACAAGTGCAACAAACTGATACAAATACAATAAGTGCAACAAACTAAAATAAATACAATCAGTGCAACAAACTAACACGAATAAATAAGTGCAACAAACTGATACGAATACAATAAGGGCAACAAACTGATACAAATACAATAAGTGCAACAAACTAATATGAATACAATAAGTGTAACAAACTAATACGAATACAATAAGTGCAACAAACTAATATGAATACAATAAGTGCAACAAACTAATACGAATACAATAAGTGCAACAAACTAATATGAATACAATAAGTACAACAAACTAATATGAATACAATCAGTGCAACAAACTAGTATGAATACAATACGTGCAACAAACTAGTATGAATACAATAAGTGCAACAAACTGATACGAATACAATAAGTGCAACAAACTGATACGAATACAATAAGTGCAACACACTAATATGAATACAATAAGTGCAACAAACTAATATGAATACAATAAGTGCAACAAACTAATACGAATACAATAAGTGCAACAAACTGATACGAAAACAATAAGTGCAACAAACTAACACAAATAAATAAGTGCAACAAACTGATACGAACACAATAAGTGCAACAAACTGATATGAATACAATAAGTGCAACAAACTGATATAAATACAATAAGTGCAACAAACTGATACGAATACAATAAGTGCAACAAACTAATATGAATACAATAAGTGCAACAAACTAATACGAATACAATAAGTGCAACAAACTAATATGAATACAATAAGTGCAACAAACTAATACGAATACAATAAGTGCAACAAACTAATATGAATACAATAAGTGCAATAAACTAATATGAATACAATCAGTGCAACAAACTAGTATGAATACAATAAGTGCAACAAACTAATACGAATACAATAAGTGCATCAAACTGATATGAATACAATAAGTGCAACAAACTAGTATGAATACAATAAGTGCAACAAACTGATACGAATACAATAAGTGCAACACACTAATATGAATACAATAAGTGCAACAAACTAATATGAATACAAGTGCAACAAACTGATACAAATACAATAAGTGCAACAAACTGATACAAATACAATAAGTGCAACAAACTAGTATGAATACAATAAGTGCAACAAACTAATATGAATACAATAAGTGCAACAAACTAATATGAATACAATAAGTGCAATAAACTGATACAAATACAATAAGTGCAGCAAACTGGTATGAATACAATAAGTGCAACAAACTAATACAAATACAACAAGTGCAATAAACGAGTATGAATACAATCAGTGCAACAAACTAGTATGAATAAAATAAGTGCAACAAACTGATACGAATACAATAAGTGCAACAAACTAATATGAATACAATAAGTGCAACAAACTGATACAAATACAATAAGTGCAACAAACTAGTATGAATACAATAAGTGCAACAAACTGATATGAATACAATAAGTACAACAAACTAATATGAATAAGTAATAAGTGCGACAAACTAATACGAATACAATAAGTACAACAAACTAATATGAATACAATAAGTGCAAGAAACTAATACGAATACAATAAGTGCAACAAACTGATACGAAAACAATAAGTGCAACAAACTAACACGAATAAATAAGTGCAACAAACTGATACGAATACAATAAGTGCAACAAACTGATACGAATACAATAAGTGCAACAAACTGATACAAATACAATAAGTGCAACAAACTAGTATGAATACAATAAGTGCAACAAACTGATACGAATACAATAAGTGCAACAACCTAATACGAATACAATAAGTGCAACAAACTAGTATGAATACAATAAGTGCAACAAACTGATACGAATACAATAAGTGCAACAAACTGATACGAATACAATAAGTGGAACAAACTAATATGAATACAATAAGTGCAACAAACGAATATGAATACAATAAGTGCAATAAACTGATACAAATACAATAAGTGCAACAAACTGGTATGAATACAATAAGTGCAACAAACTGATACGAATACAATTAGTGCAACAAACTGATACGAATACAATAAGTGCAACAAACTAATATGAATACAATACGTGCAACAAACTGCTACAAATACAATAAGTGCAACAAACTGATACAAATACAATACGTGCAACAAACTAGTATGAATACAATAAGTGCAACAAACTGATACGAAAACAATAAGTGCAACAAACTAACATGAATAAATAAGTGCAACAAACTGATATGAATACAATAAGTGCAACAATCTGATACAAATACAATAAGTGCAACAAACTGATACGAATACAATAAGTGCAACACACTAATATGAATACAATAAGTGCAACAAACTAATATGAATACAATAAGTGCAACAAACTGATACAAATACAATACGTGCAACAAACTAGTATGAATACAATAAGTGCAACAAACTAGTATGAATACAATAAGTGCAACAAACCGATACGAATACAATAAGTGCAACAAACTGATACGAATTGTTAGATCCTGGGGTACTTCTGGCCCGATACGGGGCTACTTACTGACTCAGCTCTCTATTAAAAGATTGTCGAGCTGGTGTTCTGGCGAGGGAACTCGCCTGGCTCGCTAACTGCCGTTACTCCCAACGTCTACCCTGCTTCCTCCGGTCTGAGCGCACTCGGCCGAGAGACCAGTCCTGGCCCCGGGCGCTCCCACCAGTCGCGTCGGTTATGGCAGCTTCCCTCTTATGGATCCGTGCTCTTGGTAAATGCCAGGTTAGGTTTTAACGGCTAGGATTAATTCTTTCTAAAACCGTAAGGGGTTGTTTAGTGGATTCGGTCTCTAGGATAACCTTTCAGAACTCAGTTGTTAGACATACAATGGCTTTAACTTTTTACTGCCTCGAGGAACTTCTTACTACTTGAGCAAATGAATGCACTTTGAGAAATTTACTTTAAATGCAGATTAGATATTTATTGCAGGTTATATTTGGTTAGTTTGCAAGGGTTAAAGCTACAGCTCACATAAAATGTCACTACACTCAATCAGTCACTTAATTTTCTTCTTCGATTATACTCATTAGTTTTAGTCGCCTGAGACGGCTCGGCTGGAGCTGGATGTTCAATGGTGCGATGAAAAGGTTCTTTTGGAGTTGTTTAGGAGCGAGGGTCTGGCCAGACCCTCGGTCCTCCCGCTCTGCAACGGAGCCTCAAAACTCAGTACAAAGTCTTTCTCGGGCTGCTGCGTCTTCTCCGTTGTCCAGATGTTAAGAGTCGAGCAGTGGGGAGAGGAAAACCTCCGTCTTTAAATCTTATTGTCCACGAACAGCGGTCTTTCTTTCCGTGAACAGAGACGAAGTCCTCAATACATCAGTTGCGATCGTCCGTATCTCCTCCGCAGCGCTCTTGGACGGCGCTCGTGTAGAAATCCCAGTTTGCTGCATGCAAACGTCTCCTTATATTCCTCATTCGGGCTTAATCAGCCCCCCTTGTTCAATACATGAGCTCATCCCCCCCTCCCTCTGGAGAGGTCGTTGGGTTCTTGAACAAGTCCATATAAGTCCAGGCTTCCTGCCTCTGATTCATCTCTTGCAATATCTTGCAACACTCTCCTCTTAACCCCACCCATAACATCTGCCACTGATTTTGCAATGTCATTCTGACTCATTCTGACTAATACATTTCTATCTCAGCTCCAGTCACACAGAACATTTGTTAATCACTTATTACAATAGTTAAATCACTCTGTGCATTTTAAACATTCGTTACTTATTGATTAAACATTTTGTTATATAATTCATACACTTTATCTTTTGATTACACTTTAATCTGAGTATATGCTTTGTGCTTTTATATCCTGATTCTCCCTTGAATGTGCTCACATGTTACCGAGGCAGCTCTGAGGGGTCAACTCTTCTTGACACTCCCTTCTTGAGGTCTCAGGCTGCCGTACCGTGCCCCAAGTAATCCTCTAAGAACTCGTCGTCGTCCTCGGCGGTGATGATGAGAACGTCGTCCTCCGGCTCTGATTCGTGTTGCCAGCTGTCGATCACCAACAGGCCATCCAGGTCTGGTGGCTGGAACTCCAGGAGGGCGTTGTCATCTTTGGCATCCTTCATCTGCTCGTCCAGGCTCCAGGCCAGGGCTAACACATTCTGGTCCAGAATGCTGTCTGGGGAGAGGGAGGCCGGGGTAGGGACTGGGCTGGTTGATGCTCTGTCCTCGGACCCGCGATGAACTGTCAATCCTTCAGGGATAACCTCCACCAGCTCGCCGCAGTCCTCGTCGTATCCCCACATCCCCATTAGATTTGGTACTACCCCTGCGAGCGTTGTCTGGCTACCCACGTCTCGGTGTTCCACACCCGTGATGCTTGCTGCGTCGTCATCCTCTTCTGGAGTTGGTACGGGATACTGCAGGGCAGGCAGGCGTGGTCCAATGACGACGAAACGGCCATCGGTGAGGTGGGTGGTGGACACTCGGATGCCATCAGGGTACGCCCAGATTTTTGTATATACTGGGCAGTATATACCATCAGTGTAGAGCAGGACCCCTGGTGGGGTTCTCCCAGCGGAACTCCACACGGGTTTTGCCTTAGCCTCTACTTCCATACAGTCGACCACATTCATTGCAGGCATATAAGGGGTACTTCCTTTGCAGTAGAGGCCGCTGGCTGCTCCTATCGGGAATTGCCCCAGGTAGCACTGGGTACACCATAGGGCTTGGTTTACCTCCCACAGGTGCCATATTTGCTCCGGGGGGATCCCACAGCAGATACAGCGGGCCTCCGCCTGAATGATGTTGAACACAAAGACTTCATTAATTATTACATTTTTCAGCGCATTTTTACAAGCGAAGCGTAGCAAGCAGGGGGTGGTCTTATTTTCATTCTTTCTAAGGCCCCCTCTCAGTATTGGAGCGCTTTGCAGAGCGCCTTTCAGCCAGAGAATGCAGCCATGGAGACGCCAACACCATTGGAGGAGGTGTTAGGCCTGGGCTTGTAGGCCCATTCCTTCTCGGAAACAGAGGCTCATACATCATGAGCCAAGCTGCTATCCCGATTGATGATTCAGAACCCGCCCAGTAGATGGCGACAGTTATGCCCCAACCAATGCCCCAAAGAGCAATGGCGCCGATCTTGTGGAGCCAACGCCCTCTTCCTCTTTCTTTTATAGCCATGGTCATGACCACGAGATACGCCAGGGCCGCAAACGCCAGCATGGCCTCGACGATAGCCGAGACCATCTTCAGGGGGTTGTAGAAAACTGCAGCGACGTCGATTCCCATCCAGATGATCACCATTCCGGCCTTTACTAGACCGAAGCGAGTGGAGTCGATGTGGATTCTCCCCAGGAGGTAAGTAGCGAACCAGGACAGGGTAAGCCACATCGATCCTCGATAGATGTTTTCGATTCCTGTCTTCAGACACCCTACAGCTAGGGCTAGTATTCTTAGCGGCTGATCTATGGACCATTTGCCCATGCAACAGTAGAAGAACCATATGATCTCAAGGACCCAAAAGTCCAGTTCGGTTAAGAGAATCACTGGCCTGCATTTGCGTGCCGCGTCGGAGGAGTTCTGTAATGCTTCAGTTATACTCACTCCGAAGGTGGTCAAGTCTGGAGTTTCAGTGGTTGTGGTGTTGGTCGCGTTGGTCATCTTGGCTTTTTAGGTTTATTCGTTCTTATCTCAGTATGAGGCTCTTGGTTGAGGTTCCGGGTCTGCAATGGCTATGGCGCTCCAGTGGTTCACTCTTTATAGGAGGGTGGACTCCTCCCTCCTTCGTGGGAGGAGTCCCTTCTTCACTTCTCCTTTATCCTTCAACTTCCCCTTAAAGCACGAGGCAACAGTGGCTGCTACCCCGCCCTTAATGGCGGCACAGATTATTAGGCCCACGATGACAATTCCAATTATCATCAACAAATAAGGCCAAAGCCAGGAGAACAAACTCCCCATCCAGCCTTTTATGACCGTGAATCCTTCTCCAATCTTCCCTGCCAATTCTTCCACTACGATGGTTGCACGTGGGTTTCATATTCTGCTCCATAGTGGGTCTGGCAATGGTCTTTCCATCCTGGCACAGTCTCACAATGTCCCCCGGCCAGGCTGATGTTGCAGGTCGTGTTTCCTCTGTTGCATTCCATCTTCCAGGGCCGCGGGCCTATATATGGTTCTGGTCGGCTCCAAACCCCAGGCCAGATGTCTCTTTCTTTCGAGTATACTGTGGCCAGGTACTGATACTTCACCCAGTAGTTTGTGGTTTGAGTTAGACATGGCACCACCCATTCTAACACTTCATCCTTCTGTAGGCCCCACCAGGTTGAGCTGTCGTCCCTGGTGTGGGCCTCTTTCCATGCCTGCAGGGTTCCTTTGATCGTCTGGTTCGTCTTCAGGCCTGTGCAGTCATATAGCCACGTTCCCCAAGCCCGATACCACTCTTGCCAGAGTGTGCATCTCGGAGAGGCGCCGTCGGCTAGATACTCTGTCCCATTCAGAGCGTTGAACATTTTGTTGGTCACACAAGTGTCAATTTTTTGGAAATCCCCTCTTGGGGCTGTCATTAAATCCTCGGGTTTCGGCAGCTTTTGTACATACATGTCGGTTGTCCGTGGTCCCAAAAGGCCGTGGCTGGCTCTGGAGTATCCCTCCGTGAAGGCCCCTTTAAAATGCTTTAGCTCGGTTATCCATATCCACGGCAGGGTGTTGTTGAGCCAGTCCTCGTGCCGGGCATTAGGTTCGGGTAGATAGATGTACTTATGAGCCTGATACTGTGGTTTGTTAACCGGAGTTATTACGAAGTAATTCTGACCTTCGCAATAAAAGAACACATTCCAGAAGCACTTATCTAGGAGAGGGAGCTTGTTTGTTTTACAATGCTGCGTCCATTTCCTGCTCCTATTTCTCCGAAGACTGTCACTCGACTTGAATCGTGGCGGCGGCGGCTGCCCTTCTTTGTCCTCTTGAGCCGTAGGTTGTACTTCGTCTTCTTCTTCCTCTTCCACCTGCGTGACATTCACAGCTCGGCTGGTAATGTTGTTCTGCTGGCAGTTGGTGGTGTTACTTAGTGTGGTGTTACCTAGTGGCCTCACTTTAACTTTAACCCGCCGTGGTTTACGTCGCGGTTGTGTGGCCTCACAGGTGAGATTGTAGTGTCCCCAGAACATTCCTTCTGCCGGTAAAATCACCAAACACGTATCATTGCGGTGGCTCGCTGCATAGGTTACCTCGTGTTTCCAGTATCCCTCGTTCCCTTGCTCTGCCCATGAGACACATGCCCATGAACAGTACCAGCCTGGGACACCGTTTTCGGGGTAGATCCAATTACACTGTGCCCGTTTTTCTTCTTCTGCTTTCTTCATCATTACCGTAATCTTCATCTCCGCTCCCAGCGTAGATACTTCATCTACCCTCCATGTCGAATTCTCTATTACCTTCTGGAAGTCGCCTGCCCAGTCTGTTTCTTCACCCGTGTCGTTGATTCTCTGGGAATCGTTGATTTTCTGTTCCCAGATAGTCATCCACGCGATGATGGTAGCTGTCAGGTTCGGTGCCGTCCCACCCCCTTCTTGGACTTGACCGGTTGCATTAGACCCAACGTCAAGGTCCAACCGGGGCGAGGTGCTTTTCTGTCCAGCGAGTTGGGAGAGAACGATCGTTCCAGAGTCGACCGTCCAGCATGTCTGGTCGAACTTCTTTGTGGTAGTGTAGGACACCCTTACATGAGTGAGGGCCCATGGGATACTACCATAGTAGTACAGTATAGCCAGGACAAGGCATAGTCCTGTTAGTACTGCTACTACTTTAGCCATTAAGCAAAGCCATAGTCGTTTTCCGTTCCGTGGTCGTTCACTTGATTGGTCCAGTCGCTTGCCGGGGCGTCTTAATGAGACGGGGGTAAAGGTTGAGGATCGCCTAAATTCTTGAACCCTCCCATGTAGAAGTGGGAGATCCATGGTCCCGGATTCTGCAGTGTGATAGCCGGTATCACTTCCGGAAGTGGAGCGGGGCAGCTGGAGCTGAGGCGCGGGGGAGAGTCAGGATCGTACTGAACAATCCTGCCCTTCAGGAGCTGGTGATATAGAACCGATGGGTGTTGGCCAATCCCGATGTCCAGCCCCCTCCACACCCACTTGTAATAGGTGACGACCAACGAGGAGGAGCGTGGGAGGGGTCCAACGCAGTCACCTTGCACATCAGAATGTAACGCAAGCCATGCGTACGGCAACCGGTCCTCCAGGCTAACAAGGTTCCGGACTTGAGCGAGAGCTGCGTATAATGGCTGACCGTCGTCCATCTGGAGCTCCGTCACCCTAGCCCACATATCTGAGCGATTCACCTGTGTGTGCATCCAACTCCGCGATCTGGTCGGAGGTAAATCCCTCATGCGCATGCCCGGGTCCGGGTTCGGTGGGCCGAGGCTTGGCAGGTGGTAACTCACCGTACGCAACGGCATGTCTTGGTTCTCAATTACACAGCGCTCGCTGTTTTGCACGTGGAGCGCTATGAGGCTCTGCATGACCGGGCTGGTGGTCCAGATCAAATTCTCACCTATCCAAAGATCAACATATGCGTCTTGCAAATAATCAGCATAGTTAGGACCCCACCGCAACTTCAGCAGTATACCTTTTACAGTGATGAAAGCGGTATTCAGGATCCAGGGGGACAGGTCAGGACAACAGAGGACTGGCTGCAGCAGCCATTGATGGGTCCACCGGACCGTTGCTCTGTCATACTGGAGTTGCCATCCAGTGCGAAAATCAGTCAGCAAAGCCACCTTCCCGGGTTCAGTCAGGTCCGGGGAGCGCTCATAATCGCCATTGCTGCAGAAATAAGCGCCGGATCCACAGAGTCCTCTTCGGTAGGCAAAATCGCGTAGGGGTCTGTCCAAATAGACTCGTTCGTTTGGTAATTGCAGATATGGCCTTGGTCGTTCTCGGCGAGACGGAGAAACTCTTTTTAGTTCCCGGCAATCTTTGTTTGTTTGGTATGGCAGCGACATGTCGACAATCAAGTTCCGTTTTTCTAGCAACTATGCTTTTTAAGCGCTGCTGCTGCGTGGCTTTCCACCACGCTGCAGTTTGCGAAATGACTTCCGTGCCCAAGCGGTCAAACCTTTTGCGTCTGCGCGTGGGTTTGGAGGAGGCACCTCCTCATCCGCTCTGGTCAGCTCCACCCCAACGGAGTACACACCGTCGAATGGAACCATCACGGTTCTCAGCGTCACCATGACGCGCATTGTGCGGGCCTCCCATGTAGGCGTAGCCACTCTGGCCGCCCAAGAGCCCGGTAGTTGCATTACACCGTCTCTCCGCCACCCCTCTGGGGTGACCGTGAAAATCTTACTTTTTTCCTTGGTCCTGGCACCGGTGTGGTGGAAGGCGTCCAGATCCGTGATGCAATACCGGAGATTCGTGCCGCGAGCACCAGCCTCTGTAGGCACCGGGTCCAGCTCATGAATTGGCACATTTGGATCACAATACACATCTTCGATTAACAGGCGCCAGGTTGTTAATTCCCAGGGCCCCAGCCACCCCTCTCTTGTCGCCATTTCTAAGCGGCAATCGGGTAAGTTTGCTGCGGTGGCTGCGTACCCTGGGTCATCAGGGCTGCGAAAGACCCTGAAGGCCGCTGGGATCTGTACGGAAGCCAGGGGCGGGTTGGTAACTTCGGCCTGAGCTGGGCTGTATGGCCAGTTCCTTTGCATCAACTCCCTCCAAGATCCCATGGGGCCAGCAATCCGGTTTACACTTGCTTCTTGTGGGTCGCCGTCGAGTGGGCCCATAGATGGTGCCGAGGGTTCCCCAGTCTCCGTGAGTGATAGATCAACCGGAGCGGCAGCACCCTCACCTTCCCATGAGGCGGGTGCCAGGGTTTGTATTGGCTGAAGAAACTTTCTCACCTGCCATCCGTCGGCTGCTCCTGCTTGCACCAGCAGTCCATTCTGCTGGAGTACGGAGCAAGACGCACAGAGGTGCAGCCTGTGTCCATCCCATTGGCAGACACAGTCCTTAAGGTTCAGCTTCGTCCCCCGCAGATCCCACTGGATGACGAAGTGCAACCGGGGTGATATCTCTATACGACAAAAACCGCATACATATGCATCCAAAACCTTCACTGGTTTATGGGTCATACGGTTAAATTCTTTTCTTCGTCCTGTGACCCGGTGTGGTTTCTTGTTTCCGGGTCCCTGCCATGTGAGGTCAAGGGTGGTCGGCTGCAGGCAGACCACACAATCATTCTTGATTTCTCTCCATGTCAATACTTCATTCTCTTCTGAGAGAAAGCCTTTCTTTGCATACTCCAACTTCTTCAGGGCTCTTCCTGCCCAGAGCCCCGTAGTACTCCTTCTCATGTTAACCACCCCTTTGACATTGGCCACTCTGACAAAGGGTGGTAAAGCTTGTATGTTAGTGGCCATTCTTGAGTTCCTGGTTTTCTCCTAGTACGGAACTGGCTTCAGCTGCCCTACTCCTTGGATTCCTTTCTTCTTGAGTTGAACAGTATTACTGTCCAATATCTTGACAATTATGTCTGATTTATCGTACTTGGCTTTGACTGCAGAGTTAGAAGCACCGACCTGAGCCTTGATCCAGACGCGCTGTCCTACTCGAAGTGGCACCTTTTGCTCAAGCTTGGGCTCTTTATCTTCTGAGCCCCGCCCCACTTCCTGTGATGTGAAGGGGCGGCGCATCAGCTCCTCCGCAGGGGAGGGCCTGTCACTTCGGTAGCGGTCGTTCAGGGCCTTGGCGATTTCCAGGGTCTTAGTGCTCCATTCTCTCGAGTTGGCATTTTTCCCAATCCAACTTTTCACCAAGCCAATGGTCCTTTCCACCACCCCGTTGGCCTGGGGGGTGTATGGGGGAGAGTAGATCCTCATTACCCCATGCTGTTGGCACCACTGGTCCACTTTTGCGTTGCGAAAATGCGTTCCGTTGTCAGTCCTGAGCTCTTTAGGCAACCCTAAGTAGCCACAGACTTGGTCCAGCATGCTAACAACACTGTTGCCATTAGCTTTTCTTAATGCTTTTGTGGTTATATACCCTGACATGGAGTCCACTAGCACCAACAGGTACTTTTCTCCACTTTTACCCGGTACCCCTAAGGGTCCTGCCACATCCATGCAGATAGAACCCCAGGGTACGGTACTTTTAATGGTGAGTCCTCCCACTCTTTGTCCTCTCCTTCCTGCGTTGTATCGACCACACAACTCACAGTCTTGAAGGATTCTGCGGACTTCTTTTTCAGGAATCCAGAGTCGCTGCTTTTCCAGTTCCCTTCGCGTTGGAACGGTGCCTGCATGTCCAAGTGCTCCATGCACTGCTTGCACCACCTCCTTCACGTTCTCTTCTGGGACTACCCGTCCTTTGGGCAAATCTTCCCACTTCTCGATCCCAACAAAGACAATTTGTCTCATCTGGACGAAACGATCCACTTCTTCGTTTCCTTGCCAATGAGTTCCTGCTCGCGTGTGGGCCCTCTGGTGCACCACTTCGAGCTCCATTGTTAGCCGCAATTCGGCTATTTTTCTCCATAGGTTTTCGTGAGCTACTTTCTTGTTTTTAGCACTCTCAAAACCATTTTCTTCCCATATGGACAGGTCTTCGTTAAGGGCCTGAGCACAGTAATAACTATCAGTTATGACTCTAGCTCTTTTCACCTTTCTTCGCTCCAACTCGAGCAAACCTTCCAGTATCGCTGTTACCTCCCCGGTCTGGGCACTGCCGGGGACTTGGCCTCTTTGTCTGAAGCGCTCCTTCTCCTTGTGCTTGAGAATGAAACCCCAGTAGGCTTTCTCGTCTTGTCCTTTTCTCGAGCCGTCGGTGTATAGAGTCCACTCTATCGGTTCGGATGGCTTCTCGTCCTGAGTCGTCTTTTTCTTACTCACGGGTTGTGCAGGGCCGATTTCGAGGTCTGGGTCCAGCAGGATGTCTTCCCAACGTCCCCACCTTGCGTTCGTCGCCTTCGTGCTCTCTACCGTGGCTTTTCTTAGGAATCGATGGACCTGGCTTTGCGTGAGGACCCTGATGCCCTGCCCCTGAGCAAGGTCTTTCAGGGTGCTCCAATACCTTGCCAGAACTGCCAACTCCTTCTCTTCTGCTGGATATTTCTTTTCCACGGAGGACAGGGAGTAGCTCCACAAAGTGACTATTCCCCCGCCCTCGTTGCACACTTTTACCACTGCGTCGTCGTCGTTGCAACTGACCTCTGCCACCAGCTTTGTTGTAAGGCTTCGTGGCTCCAGCCGTAAAGCTTCTTTAATGGCTGTCCGCAGGTTTTCCAAACTGTTTTGATCCGTTGCGGTCCATTCCCACTTCTTGTGGGCATCTTCTGGCTTTTCTTTTCGTAGTTTTACATACAGTGGTCTGGCATACTTCTGGTAGCTAGGGACATGGTCCCTAACGTAGTTCCAGAGCCCCAGCACCTTCTGTAGTTCGTTCAGCGAGGTTGGCGGGTCGATCTGCTCCACTTTTTCCCGGAATCCGTCTGAGAGTCCCAGGTCGTTGGAGACCTGGAACCCCAGGTAGTTCACTTGGAATCGTCCAAATTGGCATTTTTTCAGATTTAATTTCAAGCCTGCCGCTGTTAGTCGTTCTGTGACTTTTCGCAATTTTTGCAGATGTTCTTCTTCGGTGTCATCTGCAATGAATACATCATCGATGTAGATTGTTGTCTCTAGGCCGTCAAGTATGTCCATTACGGCCGACTGGAAAACATTCGGAGAGTTTTTGTAGCCTTGCGGTAGCCGTTCCCAGACGTACGCTTTACCTTTGTGGGTGAACGCTGTCTTGCCTTGGGAGGCTTTGGCTAGCCTCAACGAGAAAAATCCGTTTGCCAGATCTATGCAGGATTTGTACCTCTTTAGTCTTAGTGTTTTCAGCGTCCCTTGGGGGTTGATCAGGCTGGCTCGGTTGGCGACAGTCCTGCGGTTGAGGGCCTTGAAGTTGATAACAGGTCTCCATCCTCCTCCCGATGACTCAGGCTTTTTGACTGCCTGTATTGGGCTGTTTGTGATGGGATTTGGCTCCTCGCGCACCACTCCTAGTTCGCTGAGTTCCGTGACTATTAGGTCCATTTCTGCAACTGCCCCTGGATTCAGGGGGTATTGGCGGACAGGCGGGTGTACACCCCCTTCTATGGTGTGGGTGTACTTCGCACCCATGTCTCCACAGTCATTTTTGAACCTAGCCACTCCGGCTTTGGAAAGTATGTCTTCTAGCGTTTCTTTTCCCTCCGGGGAAAGGTCGCTGTCTTCGATTTGTTGCTTGGTCACTTCTGGAATGTTCACTGGTTTGTACCACTCCTGTGATAACGATCCCATTTGGATTAGTTTTGCCCCGAGGATTCTGAGTCGCTTTTGTATTGGGGTTCGATTCTCTGGGCTGCTATGCAGCTCTTTTAGGTCTGTTATTGTCATTAAATTGTAGGGTCCTAGAGCCCATACAACTCCTTTCCAGACGCCAAACGGAATCTTTTTGATGGTTCCGTCGGCTAGTTGAACAGTCAGGTGTCCTTTTGTTTCAAGGCATTTGCGGGTCATCGACACTTCTGCACCAGTATCTACCTGATAGGGGATTCCATCCACGTCGGTGTATATGTCGTTCCCTACCCAATAGGCATGATCCACTGTGACCCGCGCCCGCTTAGCCATTACTTTCTCTGCCCTTCGCTCCCAGCTTCCATGCGGGAGACACGAAGGGCCTGTTTCTGCTCTGTTGTCAGCTTGTTGTAATCCTCGGTAGAGAGAAAACTGCTCTTGTTGGCTGGTGGGGGCCGTGGCCCCTCCTGTTGTTGATCCGGCGGGGTCCTGTGGTAAACGCCCTGCCTCTGGAATCCTTCTTGCCTCTGAGCACCCTGCTCCCTTTGGTTGCCTTGCGGACCCCTCTGGGCTCCTGGCTCTCTCTGGTAGCCTTGGTAGCCTTGTGGACCCCTCTGGAATCCGGGCTCACGCTGGTAGCCTTGGTAGCCTTGTGGACCCCTCTGGAATCCGGGCTCACGCTGGTAGCCTTGGTAGCCTTGTGGACCCCTCTGGAATCCTCCTGGCTGCCGTCTTGGTGTCTGTGAAGGGCCGGGTCCCTCAGTGGGCCTCGCGTTGTCATACGAGGGCCTGGGAGCCGGCGGCTTCGGCTGGTTTCCTTTTTCTCTTTTCTCTTCCACGTGTTTTTTCTTCAAATCCCACTTTCTTACTGTTTCTTGGATTTGTTCTGTGGTACTTTTGTTGATGTTTAGGGTCACGAAATCGATGTCATTCATTAGGCCCTTTGTCAGCTTCCTAAGGGCTTGCACACTTCTGTCTGGCGGAATCGCCTGTCGCAAGGCGTACCACGCCTGGGTGAGAGTTTGCCCTTTTTCTAAGCTTTTTCTTGCCTTGTCGATGTGTGACTCTTCGTCTTCGCAGTCTTCCAGCACTAATCTTCGGTAATGCTGTTCCGCGGTTTCTTCGGGACCCATCGGTTGGTCCGTCACATGGGCCAGCCACAATCTTTTCGCCTCATCGTTTGTGGAGCTGGCTTTTACCATAAGCCATTTCTGCGTCAGATATTCTTGCACTGATTCTTTTGGGTCTCGGTTGGCCACCATCGCCTTGATCTTTTTGAACTCACCAAAGCTCTGGGTGGAAGCCTGCATCTTTGTTATGCAGTCATTCTCTTCAGCGGTGGTGGGGCAGCTGCTTCGTGCGAGGCCCTGACCTTGAGGTGGCTCTTCGTCTTCGCTGTCCGAGATGTCTTGCCTCAGTGCTTTTTCTTCCTCCGTGGCCAGCTTGTAGGCTGCTTTCTTCAGGCGTCGCAACATGACGTCGTACACGATCGCCACAAAGCCCGTGCGAAAGTTACTCGTCAGCTCCACGGCTTTTGCGAGGGAGCCGTAGGTCGGGGTCATCAGAAAATTCGCCCATTCTCCTTTTGTTGCGTAGACCATTGTTCCTTTCATTCCCTCGAGGTCGTGCATCCATATATCTGGAACATCATAACCTGTTTGATCGACCTCTGGAACATATGCTTTTCTTCCGTCTTTGGTGGTCATGGGCCCGTATCGTTCGTCCCTGGCGAGTCTCTGCGAAGCTGTGTACACTGAAACGAGGGGCAGCGCGTTCTTCTTGCCTTTTCTGCTTCCCCTCTTCAGGTCTGTCAGTCCTCCCGGAGGCTCGTACTCGATTGAAGTCAGGCTTGGCACCTTGTCTTCTTCGTCTGAACTTACAGCTGCAGCTTCTTCCTCCTCCTCTTGCTCTGGTTCTGCGGACAGTGAGGCCGGCTGAGCTGGTTCTGGCGTTCTCTCTGGAACTCTGGGACTTTTCCTGAGTCCGCCTGGACTTAGGAACCTTATGAAGGACTCGTCTCCTCCTCCTCCTGCGTAGTGCATTCTCTGCAGGCCGGTGGATTCTGCCGGGCTGGTGATCCCATGCGGTGACCTGTTTGGCATGGGGGTTTCCACCTCTGTCTGCACCGCTACTGTCCGGGGAGAGGGGATTGGAGTTCCTTTATTCTTTGGAGGTTTCTCCTGGCTTGAGCTGACCTGTGGACGTCGCTCTTCTCGTCTCGAGGGACCGGGTGTCGATTCCTGGTAGCCCCTTGGTTCTGCCGCTTCTTTCTTTAATGCTGCTGATGACGGGAGCCGTGGCAGAACTGCTTTTACAGCTGGGGCGTTTTCGTCCTCGTATTTTGGCTGTCCTGCCCTCCAGTTGTTTGGCCCCTCTGTCCTGTAGAGGGGTCTCAGTATTTTCTCTTTTCTCTCGTGGTATTGGGCCGCCGAGGTGACTATCACCAATTCCTGGATATTGCTCCAACCGTGGGTAGCTTTCGTCAGGAGGCGCATAATCCTCATTGCCGCTTCTTCTGCTACCTCCCAGGGTAGGTTGCCGGACCTGGCCCCGTCGTTACTTATAACGACTCTTTTGAAGGACAACTCGCTTGCTCGGGTGACACCTTTTTCTAATGCCTCCTCTATGTTGTTCCGATAGGCGGCCTGGTCTTCGCCATCCTCATATCCTTCGATCGGTACGTGTAGCACCGCATAATGGCTTGATGTTCCGCCGCTCGTAACCACCACCGATGGCTGGTCCTGTCTATATCCCGGGAGGCGCCCCTCAAGTTCTTCTTGGTAGGGTTTGCCTGCCTCTTTTACCAGTCTCTTTCTGAACCGGGAGATATGAGGCTTTAGATGTGAGTTGGTTAAGACAACCAGTCCATGGCTGTCTATGTCCCAAGGCTCTCCGTAGTGGTTATATGCGGTTAACCCTGTCTGGTTCGCATATTTTTTGGTCCCTTCGGGCATCTTTTTCAACTTCGGAAGATACCCTTCTGGGCTTGGGGAGCGAACGTGTCTTGTCTTAGTCTGAGCTTTCTTGGGCCGCCCCGGCACTGGGCCGTTGTAGTCCTGCAGGACCTTGCGTACTGCAGCGGGAGTCCCGGTTTGGATGGAAAGCGGGAGCAGTTGGTACGCATCGCTTCTGTCCAGCATTGAGTCCTCCCTCACTTCTTCCTCCTCCGAGATCTCCTCGTTGTCGCTGCTGTCCTGGTCTTTCTCTCTTTCGGACCCCGTGGACTCCTCTGACTGGGAGTGCACGGAGACCTCGGTGCTGTGGGTGCTGACCTGGTCGTCGCCGTTCCCCTCAGTATAACTTGGGTTTTTTGCTATGTATGCCGCTATTGCGTCTTGCTCTTTTTTATTTTCTTTATAGCGGGAGGTGGCTTTTACTTTCTGCTTTATAGTCACTGCCCCCGCTCCGGTTTCTGCGGCCAGCATCTTCACGACCGAGTCATATTCTTTTGACGGGCTAATTATGGTGACTATTTTTCCTTTAATAACCTTCATTACTACTAGCCACCATTGTAGCCACTCTCCCACTTTCTGTTTGCCTGAGGGGGGTCCTTCACACCCTACCACTGCCGCCACCATTCCGGACTTATGGGTGAGGGGAGCAAGATAACACCCCTTGCTTGTGCAAAACTCTTCTACTTTTTCTCCCACCTTCTCCTTGTCTGCTTCTTCATGCAGCTCGATTAGGTGTTGTTTAACAGAATCGTCCCAGGTGGCCCATCCTTTTCCATTCAGGATGATCTGATGTGGGATGTTGCTTCTGCCTGCTGGAGCCGGTGTCGGTTCTCCCGATGCCGCTCCTCGTGGTCCAGCGTCGTCCGTCTGCTGGTCCGTGCTGTCGTCTGCTGCCTGGTTCGGGGTCGATGTCGCTGGCACGTCCTGCTGAGCCGTCGTCGTCGTCTGCAGGCTGCCTTCGTTGCCATCGGGTCCCTCAGGCGATGTTTCCATCTTGGACTTTGTCTTTGTCTTTGTTGTCTCGAGTCGCCTTCCTCCCAAAGCCTCTCGTCGCGCGTTGAGGAAGGGATGGGATCAGGCTCTGGTCTCTCTACAGGTCGGGCGAGTCTGGTCGATGCTCCCCGTCGCCTGCGGATTCTCCTGTGTTGGCTTGTAAATACCACACACAGCTTCGATTCGTGGATGTCTCGCAATCGGACTTCTTCGAGGCTTGGGCAGCTTTGCTTTCTACCCCCACGCCTCACCTCAGGTCTTTTCGTACACGAACGACAGCCTCTCTTGGCTGCCGGGGTTCTTCTTTTAGACTCAACATACTCCTTTTCCGTCGAGCCCCACGTTATGGGCGCCACGTGTTAGATCCTGGGGTACTTCTGGCCCGATACGGGGCTACTTACTGACTCAGCTCTCTATTAAAATATTGTCGAGCTGGTGTTCTGGCGAGGGAACTCGCCTGGCTCGCTAACTGCCGTTACTCCCAACGTCTACCCTGCTTCCTCCGGTCAGAGCGCACTCGGCCGAGAGACCAGTCCTGGCCCCGGGCGCTCCCACCAGTCGCGTCGGTTATGGCAGCTTCCCTCTTATGGATCCGTGCTCTTGGTATATGCCAGGTTAGGTTTTAACGGCTAGGATTAATTCTTTATAAAACCGTAAGGGGTTGTTAAGTGGATTCGGTCTCTAGGATAACCTTTCAGAACTCAGGTGTTAGATATACAATGGCTTTAACTTTTTACTGCCACGAGGAACTTTTTACTACTTGAGCAAATGAATGCACTTGAGAAATTTACTTTAAATGCAGATTAGATATTTATTGCAGGTTATATTTGGTTAGTTTGCAAGGGTTAAAGCTACAGCTCACATAAAATGTCACTACACTCAATCAGTCACTTAATTTTCTTCTTCGATTATACTCATTAGTTTTAGTCGCCTGAGACGGCTCGGCTGGAGCTGGATGTTCAATGGTGCGATGAAAAGGTTCTTTTGGAGTTGTTTAGGAGCGAGGGTCTGGCCAGACCCTCGGTCCTCCCGCTCTGCAACGGAGCCCGTTCAACAGTCCTCAAAACTCAGTACAAAGTCTTTCTCGGGCTGCTGCGTCTTCTCCGTTGTCCAGATGTTAAGAGTCGAGCAGTGGGGAGAGGAAAACCTCCGTCTTTAAATCTTATTGTCCACGAACAGCGGTCTTTCTTTCCGTGAACAGAGACGAAGTCCTCAATACATCAGTTGCGATCGTCCGTATCTCCTCCGCAGCGCTCTTGGACGGCGCTCGTGTAGAAATCCCAGTTTGCTGCATGCAAACGTCTCCTTATATTCCTCATTCGGGCTTAATCAGCCCCCCTTGTTCAATACATGAGCTCATCCCCCCCTCCCTCTGGAGAGGTCGTTGGGTTCTTGAACAAGTCCATATAAGTCCAGGCTTCCTGCCTCTGATTCATCTCTTGCAATATCTTGCAACACTCTCCTCTTAACCCCACCCATAACATCTGCCACTGATTTTGCAATGTCATTCTGACTCATTCTGACTAATACATTTCTATCTCAGCTCCAGTCACACAGAACATTTGTTAATCACTTATTACAATAGTTAAATCACTCTGTGCATTTTAAACATTCGTTACTTATTGATTAAACATTTTGTTATATAATTCATACACTTTATCTTTTGATTACACTTTAATCTGAGTATATGCTTTGTGCTTTTATATCCTGATTCTCCCTTGAATGTGCTCACATGTTACCGAGGCAGCTCTGAGGGGTCAACTCTTCTTGACAGAATACAATAAGTGCAACACACTAATATGAATACAATAAGTGCAACAAACTAATATGAATACAATAAGTGCAACAAACGACTACGAATACAATAAGTGCAACAAACTAATATGAATACAAGTGCAACAAACTGATACGAATACAATAAGTGCAACAAACTAAAATGAATACAATCAGTGCAACAAACTGATACGAAAACAATAAGTGCAACAAACTAACACGAATAAATAAGTGCAACAAACTGATACAAATACAATAAGTGCAACAAACTGATACAAATACAATAAGTGCAACAAACTAGTATGAATACAATAAGTGCAACAAACTAATACGAATACAATAAGTGCAACAAACTAATATGAATACAATAAGTGCAACAAACTGATACAAATACAATAAGTGCAACAAACTAGTATGAATACAATAAGTGCAACAAACTGATATGAATACAATAAGTACAACAAACTAATATGAATAAGTAATAAGTGCAACAAACTGATACAAATACAATAAGTGCAACAAACTAGTATGAATACAATAAGTGCAACAACCTTATATGAATACAATAAGTACAACAAACTAATATGAATACAATAAGTGCAACAAACTAATACGAATACAATAAGTGCAACAAACTGATACGAAAACAATAAGTGCAACAAACTAACACGAATAAATAAGTGCAACAAACTGATACGAATACAATAAGTGCAACAAACTGATATGAATACAATAAGTGCAACAAACTGATACGAATACAATAAGTGCAACAAACTGATACAAATACAATAAGTGCAACAAACTAGTATGAATACAATAAGTGCAACAAACTGACATGAATAAATAAGTGCAACAAACTGATACGAATACAATAAGTGCAACAAACTAATATGAATACAATCAGTGCAACAAACTGATATGAATACAATAAGTGCAACAAACTAATACGAATACAATAAGTGCAACAAACTAACACGAATAAATAAGTGCAACAAACTGATACGAATACAATAAGGGCAACAAACTGATACGAATACAATAAGTGCAACAAACTAATATGAATACAATAAGTGTAACAAACTAACACGAATAAATAAGTGCAACAAACTGATACGAATACAATAAGGGCAACAAACTGATACGAATACAATAAGTGCAACAAACTGATACGAATACAATAAGTGCAACAAACTGATACGAATACAATAAGTGCAACACACTAATATGAATACAATAAGTGCAACAAACTAATATGAATACAATAAGTGCAACAAACTAATACGAATACAATAAGTGCAACAAATTGATACGAAAACAATAAGTGCAACAAACTAACACGAATAAATAAGTGCAACAAACTGATACGAACACAATAAGTGCAACAAACTGATATGAATACAATAAGTGCAACAAACTGATATAAATACAATAAGTGCAACAAACTGATACGAATACAATAAGTGCAACAAACTAATATGAATACAATAAGTGCAACAAACTAATATGAATACAATAAGTGCACCAAACTAATACGAATACAATAAGTGCAACAAACTAATATGAATACAATAAGTGCAACAAACTAATACGAATACAATAAGTGCAACAAACTAATATGAATACAATAAGTGCAATAAACGAATATGAATACAATCAGTGCAACAAACTAGTATGAATACAATAAGTGCAACAAACTGATACGAATACAATAAGTGCAACAAACTGATACGAATACAATAAGTGCAACACACTAATATGAATACAATAAGTGCAACAAACTAATATGAATACAATAAGTGCAACAAACGACTACGAATACAATAAGTGCAACAAACTAATATGAATACAAGTGCAACAAACTGATACGAATACAATAAGTGCAACAAACTAAAATGAATACAATCAGTGCAACAAACTGATATGAATACAATAAGTGCAACAAACTGATACGAAAACAATAAGTGCAACAAACTAACACGAATAAATAAGTGCAACAAACTGATACAAATACAATAAGTGCAACAAACTGATACAAATACAATAAGTGCAACAAACTAGTATGAATACAATAAGTGCAACAAACTAATACGAATACAATAAGTGCAACAAACTAATATGAATACAATAAGTGCAACAAACTGATACAAATACAATAAGTGCAACAAACTAGTATGAATACAATAAGTGCAACAAACTGATATGAATACAATAAGTACAACAAACTAATATGAATAAGTAATAAGTGCGACAAACTAATACGAATACAATAAGTACAACAAACTAATATGAATACAATAAGTGCAACAAACTAATACGAATACAATAAGTGCAACAAACTGATACGAAAACAATAAGTGCAACAAACTAACACGAATAAATAAGTGCAACAAACTGATACGAATACAATAAGTGCAACAAACTGATATGAATACAATAAGTGCAACAAACTGATACGAATACAATAAGTGCAACAAACTGATACAAATACAATAAGTGCAACAAACTAGTATGAATACAATAAGTGCAACAAACTGACATGAATAAATAAGTGCAACAAACTGATACGAATACAATAAGTGCAACAAACTAATATGAATACAATCAGTGCAACAAACTGATATGAATACAATAAGTGCAACAAACTAATACGAATACAATAAGTGCAACAAACTAACACGAATAAATAAGTGCAACAAACTGATACGAATACAATAAGGGCAACAAACTGATACGAATACAATAAGTACAACAAACTAATATGAATACAATAAGTGTAACAAACTAACACGAATAAATAAGTGCAACAAACTGATACGAATACAATAAGGGCAACAAACTGATACGAATACAATAAGTGCAACAAACTGATACGAATACAATAAGTGCAACAAACTGATACGAATACAATAAGTGCAACACACTAATATGAATACAATAAGTGCAACAAACTAATATGAATACAATAAGTGCAACAAACTAATACGAATACAATAAGTGCAACAAATTGATACGAAAACAATAAGTGCAACAAACTAACACGAATAAATAAGTGCAACAAACTGATACGAACACAATAAGTGCAACAAACTGATATGAATACAATAAGTGCAACAAACTGATATAAATACAATAAGTGCAACAAACTGATACGAATACAATAAGTGCAACAAACTAACACGAATAAATAAGTGCAACAAACTGATACAAATACAATAAGTGCAACAAACTGATACAAATACAATAAGTGCAACAAACTAGTATGAATACAATAAGTGCAACAAACTAATATGAATACAATAAGTGCAACAAACTGATACGAATACATTAAGTGCAACACACTAATATGAATACAATAAGTGCAACAAACTAATATGAATACAATAAGTGCACCAAACTAATACGAATACAATAAGTGCAACAAACTAATATGAATACAATAAGTGCAACAAACTAATACGAATACAATAAGTGCAACAAACTAATATGAATACAATAAGTGCAATAAACGAATATGAATACAATCAGTGCAACAAACTAGTATGAATACAATAAGTGCAACAAACTGATACGAATACAATAAGTGCAACAAACTGATACGAATACAATAAGTGCAACACACTAATATGAATACAATAAGTGCAACAAATTAATATGAATACAATAAGTGCAACAAACGACTACGAATACAATAAGTGCAACAAACTAATATGAATACAAGTGCAACAAACTGATACGAATACAATAAGTGCAACAAACTAAAATGAATACAATCAGTGCAACAAACTGATATGAATACAATAAGTGCAACAAACTGATACGAAAACAATAAGTGCAACAAACTAACACGAATAAATAAGTGCAACAAACTGATATGAATACAATAAGTGCAACAAACTGATACAAATACAATAAGTGCAACAAACTGATACAAATACAATAAGTGCAACAAACTGGTATGAATACAATAAGTGCAACAAACTAATATGAATACAATAAGTGCAACAAACTAATATGAATACAATAAGTGCAATAAACTGATACAAATACAATAAGTGCAGCAAACTGGTATGAATACAATAAGTGCAACAAACTAATACAAATACAACAAGTGCAATAAACGAGTATGAATACAATCAGTGCAACAAACTAGTATGAATACAATAAGTGCAACAAACTAATACGAATAAAATAAGTGCAACAACCTGATACGAATACAATAAGTGCAACAAACTAATATGAATACAATAAGTGCAACAAACTGATACAAATACAATAAGTGCAACAAACTAGTATGAATACAATAAGTGCAACAAACTGATATGAATACAATAAGTACAACAAACTAATATGAATAAGTAATAAGTGCGACAAACTAATAAGAATACAATAAGTACAACAAACTGATACGAATACAATAAGTGCAACAAACTAAAATGAATACAATCAGTGCAACAAACTGATATGAATACAATAAGTGCAACAAACTGATACGAAAACAATAAGTGCAACAAACTAACACGAATAAATAAGTGCAACAAACTGATATGAATACAATAAGTGCAACAAACTGATACAAATACAATAAGTGCAACAAACTGATACAAATACAATAAGTGCAACAAACTGGTATGAATACAATAAGTGCAACAAACTAATATGAATACAATAAGTGCAACAAACTAATATGAATACAATAAGTGCAATAAACTGATACAAATACAATAAGTGCAGCAAACTGGTATGAATACAATAAGTGCAACAAACTAATACAAATACAACAAGTGCAATAAACGAGTATGAATACAATCAGTGCAACAAACTAGTATGAATACAATAAGTGCAACAAACTAATACGAATACAATAAGTGCAACAAACTGATACAAATACAATAAGTGCAACAAACTAGTATGAATACAATAAGTGCAACAAACTGATACAAATACAATAAGTGCAACAAACTAGTATGAATACAATAAGTGCAACAAACTGACATGAATAAATAAGTGCAACAAACTGATACGAATACAATAAGTGCAACAAACTAATATGAATACAATCAGTGCAACAAACTGATATGAATACAATAAGTGCAACAAACTAATACGAATACAATAAGTGCAACAAACTAACACGAATAAATAAGTGCAACAAACTGATACGAATACAATAAGGGCAACAAACTGATACGAATACAATAAGTGCAACAAACTAATATGAATACAATAAGTGTAACAAACTAACACGAATAAATAAGTGCAACAAACTGATACGAATACAATAAGGGCAACAAACTGATACGAATACAATAAGTGCAACAAACTGATACGAATACAATAAGTGCAACACACTAATATGAATACAATAAGTGCAACAAACTAATATGAATACAATAAGTGCAACAAACTAATACGAATACAATAAGTGCAACAAATTGATACGAAAACAATAAGTGCAACAAACTAACACGAATAAATAAGTGCAACAAACTGATACGAACACAATAAGTGCAACAAACTGATATGAATACAATAAGTGCAACAAACTGATATAAATACAATAAGTGCAACAAACTGATACGAATACAATAAGTGCAACAAACTAATATGAATACAATAAGTGCAACAAACTAATACGAATACAATAAGTGCAACAAACTAATATGAATACAATAAGTGCAACAAACTAACACAAATAAATAAGTGCAACAAACTGATACAAATACAATAAGTGCAACAAACTGATACAAATACAATAAGTGCAACAAACTAGTATGAATACAATAAGTGCAACAAACTAATATGAATACAATAAGTGCAACAAACTGATACGAATACATTAAGTGCAACACACTAATATGAATACAATAAGTGCAACAAACTAATATGAATACAATAAGTGCACCAAACTAATACGAATACAATAAGTGCAACAAACTAATATGAATACAATAAGTGCAACAAACTAATACGAATACAATAAGTGCAAGAAACTAATATGAATACAATAAGTGCAATAAACGAATATGAATACAATCAGTGCAACAAACTAGTATGAATACAATAAGTGCAACAAACTGATACGAATACAATAAGTGCAACAAACTGATACGAATACAATAAGTGCAACACACTAATATGAATACAATAAGTGCAACAAATTAATATGAATACAATAAGTGCAACAAACGACTACGAATACAATAAGTGCAACAAACTAATATGAATACAAGTGCAACAAACTGATACGAATACAATAAGTGCAACAAACTAAAATGAATACAATCAGTGCAACAAACTGATATGAATACAATAAGTGCAACAAACTGATACGAAAACAATAAGTGCAACAAACTAACACGAATAAATAAGTGCAACAAACTGATATGAATACAATAAGTGCAACAAACTGATACAAATACAATAAGTGCAACAAACTGATACAAATACAATAAGTGCAACAAACTGGTATGAATACAATAAGTGCAACAAACTAATATGAATACAATAAGTGCAACAAACTAATATGAATACAATAAGTGCAATAAACTGATACAAATACAATAAGTGCAGCAAACTGGTATGAATACAATAAGTGCAACAAACTAATACAAATACAACAAGTGCAATAAACGAGTATGAATACAATCAGTGCAACAAACTAGTATGAATACAATAAGTGCAACAAACTAATACGAATAAAATAAGTGCAACAACCTGATACGAATACAATAAGTGCAACAAACTAATATGAATACAATAAGTGCAACAAACTGATACAAATACAATAAGTGCAACAAACTAGTATGAATACAATAAGTGCAACAAACTGATCTGAATACAATAAGTACAACAAACTAATATGAATAAGTAATAAGTGCGACAAACTAATAAGAATACAATAAGTACAACAAACTGATACGAATACAATAAGTGCAACAAACTAAAATGAATACAATCAGTGCAACAAACTGATATGAATACAATAAGTGCAACAAACTGATACGAAAACAATAAGTGCAACAAACTAACACGAATAAATAAGTGCAACAAACTGATATGAATACAATAAGTGCAACAAACTGATACAAATACAATAAGTGCAACAAACTGATACAAATACAATAAGTGCAACAAACTGGTATGAATACAATAAGTGCAACAAACTAATATGAATACAATAAGTGCAACAAACTAATATGAATACAATAAGTGCAATAAACTGATACAAATACAATAAGTGCAGCAAACTGGTATGAATACAATAAGTGCAACAAACTAATACAAATACAACAAGTGCAATAAACGAGTATGAATACAATCAGTGCAACAAACTAATATGAATACAATAAGTGCAATAAACTGATACAAATACAATAAGTGCAACAACCTGATACGAATACAATAAGTGCAACAAACTAGTATGAATACAATAAGTGCAACAAACTAATACGAATACAATAAGTGCAACAAACTGATACGAATACAATAAGTGCAACACACTAATATGAATACAATAAGTGCAACAAACTAATATGAATACAATAAGTGCAACAAACTAATACGAATACAATAAGTGCAACAAACTGATACGAAAACAATAAGTGCAACAAACTAACACGAATAAATAAGTGCAACAAACTGATACGAACACAATAAGTGCAACAAACTGATATGAATACAATAAGTGCAACAAACTGATATAAATACAATAAGTGCAACAAACTGATACGAATACAATAAGTGCAACAAACTAATATGAATACAATAAGTGCAACAAACTAATACGAATACAATAAGTGCAACAAACTAATATGAATACAATAAGTGCAACAAACTAATACGAACACAATAAGTGCAACAAACTAATATGAATACAATAAGTGCAATAAACTAATATGAATACAATCAGTGCAACAAACTAGTATGAATACAATAAGTGCAACAAACGAATACAAATACAATAAGTGCAACAAACTAGTATGAATACAATAAGTGCAACAAACTGATACGAATACAATAAGTGCAACAAACTAATATGAATACAATAAGTGCAACAAACTAGTATGAATACAATAAGTGCAACAAACTGATACGAATACAATAAGTGCAACAAACTAATATGAATACAATAAGTGCAATAAACTGATACAAATACAATAAGTGCAACAAACTGGTATGAATACAATAAGTGCAACAAACTGATACGAATACAATAAGTGCAACAAACTGATACGAATACAATAAGTGCAACAAACTAATATGAATACAATAAGTGCAACAAACTGCTACAAATACAATAAGTGCAACAAACTGATACAAATACAATAAGTGCAACAAACTAGTATGAATACAATAAGTGCAACAAACTAGTATGAATACAATAAGTGCAACAAACTGATACGAAAACAATAAGTGCAACAAACTAACATGAATAAATAAGTGCAACAAACTGATATGAATACAATAAGTGCAACAAACTGATACAAATACAATAAGTGCAACAAACTGATACAAATACAATAAGTGCAATAAACGAGTATGAATACAATCAGTGCAACAAACTAGTATGAATACAATAAGTGCAACAAACTAATACGAATAAAATAAGTGCAACAACCTGATACGAATACAATAAGTGCAACAAACTAGTATGAATACAATAAGTGCAACAAACTGATATGAATACAATAAGTACAACAAACTAATATGAATAAGTAATAAGTGCGACAAACTAATAAGAATACAATAAGTACAACAAACTAATATGAATACAATAAGTGCAACAAACTAATACGAATACAATAAGTGCAACAAACTGATACGAATACAATAAGTGCAACACACTAATATGAATACAATAAGTGCAACAAACTAATATGAATACAATAAGTGCAACAAACTAATACGAATACAATAAGTGCAACAAACTGATACGAAAACAATAAGTGCAACAAACTAACACGAATAAATAAGTGCAACAAACTGATACGAACACAATAAGTGCAACAAACTGATATGAATACAATAAGTGCAACAAACTGATATAAATACAATAAGTGCAACAAACTGATACGAATACAATAAGTGCAACAAACTAATATGAATACAATAAGTGCAACAAACTAATACGAATACAATAAGTGCAACAAACTAATATGAATACAATAAGTGCAACAAACTAATACGAACACAATAAGTGCAACAAACTAATATGAATACAATAAGTGCAATAAACTAATATGAATACAATCAGTGCAACAAACTAGTATGAATACAATAAGTGCAACAAACGAATACAAATACAATAAGTGCAACAAACTAGTATGAATACAATAAGTGCAACAAACTGATACGAATACAATAAGTGCAACAAACTAATATGAATACAATAAGTGCAACAAACTAGTATGAATACAATAAGTGCAACAAACTGATACGAATACAATAAGTGCAACAAACTAATATGAATACAATAAGTGCAATAAACTGATACAAATACAATAAGTGCAACAAACTGGTATGAATACAATAAGTGCAACAAACTGATACGAATACAATAAGTGCAACAAACTGATACGAATACAATAAGTGCAACAAACTAATATGAATACAATAAGTGCAACAAACTGCTACAAATACAATAAGTGCAACAAACTGATACAAATACAATAAGTGCAACAAACTAGTATGAATACAATAAGTGCAACAAACTAGTATGAATACAATAAGTGCAACAAACTGATACGAAAACAATAAGTGCAACAAACTAACATGAATAAATAAGTGCAACAAACTGATATGAATACAATAAGTGCAACAAACTGATACAAATACAATAAGTGCAACAAACTGATACAAATACAATAAGTGCAACAAACTAGTATGAATACAATAAGTGCAACAAACTGATACGAAAACAATAAGTGCAACAAACTAACATGAATAAATAAGTGCAACAAACTGATATGAATACAATAAGTGCAACAAACTGATACAAATACAATAAGTGCAACAAACTGATACGAATACAATAAGTGCAACAAACTAGTATGAATACAATAAGTGCAACAAACTGATACGAATACAATAAGTGCAACAAACTAATATGAATACAATAAGTGCAACAAACTAATATGAACACAATAAGTGCAATAAACTGATACAAATACAATAAGTGCAACAAACTGGTATGAATACAACAAGTGCAATAAACGAGTATGAATACAATCAGTGCAACAAACTAGTATGAATACAATAAGTGCAACAAACTAGTATGAATACAATAAGTGCACCAAACTAATATGAATACAATAAGTGCAATAAACTGATACAAATACAATAAGTGCAACAAACTGGTATGAATACAATAAGTGCAAGCAACTGATACGAATACAACAAGTGCAATAAACGAGTATGAATACAATCAGTGCAACAAACTGATACGAATACAATAAGTGCAACAAACTAATATGAATACAATAAGTGCAACAAACTAATATGAACACAATAAGTGCAATAAACTGATACAAATACAATAAGTGCAACAAACTGGTATGAATACAACAAGTGCAATAAACGAGTATGAATACAATCAGTGCAACAAACTGATACGAATACAATAAGTGCAACAAACTAATATGAATACAATAAGTGCAACAAACTAATACGAATACAATAAGTGCAACAAACTAATATGAATACAATAAGTGCAACAAACTAATACGAATACAATAAGTGCAACAAACTAACACGAATAAATAAGTGCAACAAACTGATACGAATACAATAAGTGCAACAAACTGATATGAATACAATAAGTGCAACAAAGTGATACGAATACAATAAGTGCAACAAACTGATACAAATACAATAAGTGCAACAAACTAGTATGAAAACAATAAGTGCAACAAACTGATACGAATACAATAAGTGCAACAAACTAATATGAATACAATAAGTGCAACAAACTAGTACGAATACAATAAGTGCAACAAACTGATACGAATACAATAAGTGCAACAAACTAACACGAATAAATAAGTGCAACAAACTGATACGAATACAATAAGTGCAACAAACTGATATGAATACAATAAGTGCAACAAACTGATACGAATACAATAAGTGCAACAAACTGATACAAATACAATAAGTGCAACAAACTAGTATGAATACAATAAGTGCAACAAACTGATACGAATACAATAAGTGCAACAAACTAATATGAATACAATAAGTGCAACAAACTAGTATGAATACAATAAGTGCAACAAACTGATACGAATACAATAAGTGCAACAAACTGATACGAATACAATAAGTGCAAACAACTGATATGAATACAATAAGTGCAACAAACTAATACAAATACAACAAGTGCAATAAACGAGAATGAATACAATCAGTGCATCAAACTAGTATGAATACAATAAGTGCAACAAACTGATACGAATACAATAAGTGCAACAAACTAGTACGAATACAATAAGTGCAACAAACTAATATGAATACAATAAGTACAACAAACTAATATGAATACAATCAGTGCAACAAACTGATATGAATACAATAAGTGCAACAAACTGATACGAAAACAATAAGTGCAACAAACTAACACGAATAAATAAGTGCAACAAACTGATATGAATACAATAAGTGCAACAAACTGATATGAATACAATAAGTGCAACAAACTAATATGAATACAATAAGTGCAACAAACTGATATGAATACAATAAGTACAACAAACTAATATGAATACAATCAGTGCAACAAACTAATATGAATACAATAAGTGCAACAAACTAGTATGAATACAATAAGTGCAACAAACTGATACGAATACAATAAGTGCAACAAACTGATACGAATGCAATAAGTGCAACAAACTAATATGAATACAATAAGTGCAACAAACTAATACGAATACAATAAGTGCAACAAACTGGTATGAATACAATAAGTGCAACAAACTAATATTAATACAATAAATGCAACAAACTGATACAAATACAATAAGTGCAACAAACTAGTATGAATACAATAAGTGCAACAAACTAGTATGAATACAACAAGTGCGACAAACTAATATGAATACAATAAGTGCAACAAACTGATACGAATACAATAAGTGCAACAAACTAATATGAATACAATAAGTGCAACAAACTAATATGAATACAATAAGTGCAACAAACTGATACAAATACAATAAGTGCAACAAACTAGTATGAATACAATAAGTGCAACAAACTAGTATGAATACAATAAGTGCAACAAACTGATACAAATACAATAAGTGCAACAAACTAGTATGAATACAATAAGTGCAACAAACTGATACGAATACAATAAGTGCAACAAACTGATATGAATACAATAAGTACAACAAACTAATATGAATAAGTAATAAGTGCGACAAACTAATACGAATACAATAAGTGCGACAAACTAATACGAATACAATAAGTGCAACAAACTGATATGAATACAATAAGTACAACAAACTAATATGAATAAGTAATAAGTGCGACAAACTAATACGAATACAATAAGTGCAACAAACTAGTATGAATACAATAAGTGCAACAAACTGATACGAATACAATAAGTGCAACAAACTAATATGAATACAATAAGTGCAACAAACTAGTATGAATACAATAAGTGCAACAAACTGATACGAATACAATAAGTGCAACAAACTGATACGAATACAATAAGTGCAAACAACTGATATGAATACAATAAGTGCAACAAACTAATACAAATACAACAAGTGCAATAAACGAGAATGAATACAATCAGTGCAACAAACTAGTATGAATACAATAAGTGCAACAAACTGATACGAATACAATAAGTGCAACAAACTAGTACGAATACAATAAGTGCAACAAACTAATATGAATACAATAAGTACAACAAACTAATATGAATACAATCAGTGCAACAAACTGATATGAATACAATAAGTGCAACAAACTGATACGAAAACAATAAGTGCAACAAACTAACACGAATAAATAAGTGCAACAAACTGATATGAATACAATAAGTGCAACAAACTGATATGAATACAATAAGTGCAACAAACTAATATGAATACAATAAGTGCAACAAACTGATATGAATACAATAAGTACAACAAACTAATATGAATACAATCAGTGCAACAAACTAATATGAATACAATAAGTGCAACAAACTAGTATGAATACAATAAGTGCAACAAACTGATACGAATACAATAAGTGCAACAAACTGATACGAATGCAATAAGTGCAACAAACTAATATGAATACAATAAGTGCAACAAACTAATACGAATACAATAAGTGCAACAAACTGATATGAATACAATAAGTGCAACAAACTAATATTAATACAATAAATGCAACAAACTGATACAAATACAATAAGTGCAACAAACTAGTATGAATACAATAAGTGCAACAAACTAGTATGAATACAATAAGTGCAACAAACTGATATGAATACAACAAGTGCGACAAACTAATATGAATACAATAAGTGCAACAAACTGATACGAATACAATAAGTGCAACAAACTAATATGAATACAATAAGTGCAACAAACTAATATGAATACAATAAGTGCAACAAACTGATACAAATACAATAAGTGCAACAAACTAGTATGAATACAATAAGTGCAACAAACTAGTATGAATACAATAAGTGCAACAAACTGATACAAATACAATAAGTGCAACAAACTAGTATGAATACAATAAGTGCAACAAACTGATACGAATACAATAAGTGCAACAAACTGATATGAATACAATAAGTACAACAAACTAATATGAATAAGTAATAAGTGCGACAAACTAATACGAATACAATAAGTGCGACAAACTAATATGAATACAATAAGTGCAACAAACTGATATGAATACAATAAGTACAACAAACTAATATGAATAAGTAATAAGTGCGACAAACTAATACGAATACAATAAGTACAACAAACTAATATGAATACAATCAGTGCAACAAACTAATATGAATACAATAAGTGCAACAAACTAGTATGAATACAATAAGTGCAACAAACTGATACGAATACAATAAGTGCAACAAACTGATACGAATACAATAAGTGCAACAAACTGATACGAATGCAATAAGTGCAACAAACTAATATGAATACAATAAGTGCAACAAACTGATACAAATACAATAAGTGCAACAAACTAGTATGAATACAATAAGTGCATCAAACTAGTATGAATACAATAAGTGCAACAAACTGATATGAATACAATAAGTGCGACAAACTAATATGAATACAATAAGTGCAACAAACTGATACGAATACAATAAGTGCAACAAACTGATACGAATACAATAAGTGCAACAAACTAATATGAATACAATAAGTGCAACAAACTAGTATGAATACAATAAGTGCAACAAACTGATACGAATACAATAAGTGCAACAAACTGATATGAATACAATAAGTGCAACAAACTAATACGAATACAATTAGTGCAACAAACTGATATGAATACAATAAGTGCAACAAACTGATATGAATACAATAAGTGCAACACACTAATATGAATACAATAAGTACAACAAACTAGTATGAATACAATAAGTGCAACAAACTAACACTAATAAATAAGTGCAACAAACTGATACGAATACAATAAGTGCAACAAACTGATATGAATACAATAAGTGCAACAAACTGATACGAATACAATAAGTGCAACAAACTGATACAAATACAATAAGTGCAACAAACTAGTATGAATACAATAAGTGCAACAAACTGATACGAATACAATAAGTGCAACAAACTAATATGAATACAATAAGTGCAACAAACTAGTATGAATACAATAAGTGCAACAAACTGATACGAATACAATAAGTGCAACAAACTGATACGAATACAATAAGTGCAAACAACTGATATGAATACAATAAGTGCAACAAACTAATACAAATACAACAAGTGCAATAAACGAGAATGAATACAATCAGTGCAACAAACTAGTATGAATACAATAAGTGCAACAAACTGATACGAATACAATAAGTGCAACAAACTAGTACGAATACAATAAGTGCAACAAACTAATATGAATACAATAAGTACAACAAACTAATATGAATACAATCAGTGCAACAAACTGATACGAAAACAATAAGTGCAACAAACTAACAGGAATAAATAAGTGCAACAAACTGATATGAATACAATAAGTGCAACAAACTGATATGAATACAATAAGTGCAACAAACTAATATGAATACAATAAGTGCAACAAACTGATATGAATACAATAAGTACAACAAACTAATATGAATACAATCAGTGCAACAAACTAATATGAATACAATAAGTGCAACAAACTAGTATGAATACAATAAGTGCAACAAACTGATACGAATACAATAAGTGCAACAAACTGATACGAATGCAATAAGTGCAACAAACTAATATGAATACAATAAGTGCAACAAACTAATACGAATACAATAAGTGCAACAAACTGATATGAATACAATAAGTGCAACAAACTAATATTAATACAATAAATGCAACAAACTGATACAAATACAATAAGTGCAACAAACTAGTATGAATACAATAAGTGCAACAAACTAGTATGAATACAATAAGTGCAACAAACTGATATGAATACAACAAGTGCGACAAACTAATATGAATACAATAAGTGCAACAAACTGATACGAATACAATAAGTGCAACAAACTAATATGAATACAATAAGTGCAACAAACTAATATGAATACAATAAGTGCAACAAACTGATACAAATACAATAAGTGCAACAAACTAGTATGAATACAATAAGTGCAACAAACTAGTATGAATACAATAAGTGCAACAAACTGATACAAATACAATAAGTGCAACAAACTAGTATGAATACAATAAGTGCAACAAACTGATACGAATACAATAAGTGCAACAAACTGATATGAATACAATAAGTACAACAAACTAATATGAATAAGTAATAAGTGCGACAAACTAATACGAATACAATAAGTGCGACAAACTAATACGAATACAATAAGTGCAACAAACTGATATGAATACAATAAGTACAACAAACTAATATGAATAAGTAATAAGTGCGACAAACTAATACGAATACAATAAGTGCAACAAACTAGTATGAATACAATAAGTGCAACAAACTGATACGAATACAATAAGTGCAACAAACTAATACGAATACAATAAGTGCAACAAACTGATATGAATACAATAAGTACAACAAACTAATATGAATAAGTAATAAGTGCGACAAACTAATACGAATACAATAAGTGCAACAAACTGATACGAATACAATAAGTGCAACAAACTGATACGAATACAATAAGTGCAAACAACTGATATGAATACAATAAGTGCAACAAACTAATACAAATACAACAAGTGCAATAAACGAGAATGAATACAATCAGTGCAACAAACTAGTATGAATACAATAAGTGCAACAAACTGATACGAATATAATAAGTGCAACAAACTAGTACGAATACAATAAGTGCAACAAACTAATATGAATACAATAAGTACAACAAACTAATATGAATACAATCAGTGCAACAAACTGATATGAATACAATAAGTGCAACAAACTGATACGAAAACAATAAGTGCAACAAACTAACACGAATAAATAAGTGCAACAAACTGATATGAATACAATAAGTGCAACAAACTAATATGAATACAATAAGTGCAACAAACTGATATGAATACAATAAGTACAACAAACTAATATGAATACAATCAGTGCAACAAACTAATATGAATACAATAAGTGCAACAAACTAGTATGAATACAATAAGTGCAACAAACTGATACGAATACAATAAGTGCAACAAACTGATACGAATGCAATAAGTGCAACAAACTAATATGAATACAATAAGTGCAACAAACTAATACGAATACAATAAGTGCAACAAACTGATATGAATACAATAAGTGCAACAAACTAATATTAATACAATAAATGCAACAAACTGATACAAATACAATAAGTGCAACAAACTAGTATGAATACAATAAGTGCAACAAACTAGTATGAATACAATAAGTGCAACAAACTGATATGAATACAACAAGTGCGACAAACTAATATGAATACAATAAGTGCAACAAACTGATACGAATACAATAAGTGCAACAAACTAATATGAATACAATAAGTGCAACAAACTAATATGAATACAATAAGTGCAACAAACTGATACAAATACAATAAGTGCAACAAACTAGTATGAATACAATAAGTGCAACAAACTGATACGAATACAATAAGTGCAACAAACTGATATGAATACAATAAGTACAACAAACTAATATGAATAAGTAATAAGTGCGACAAACTAATACGAATACAATAAGTGCGACAAACTAATATGAATACAATAAGTGCAACAAACTGATATGAATACAATAAGTACAACAAACTAATATGAATAAGTAATAAGTGCGACAAACTAATACGAATACAATAAGTACAACAAACTAATATGAATACAATCAGTGCAACAAACTAATATGAATACAATAAGTGCAACAAACTAGTATGAATACAATAAGTGCAACAAACTGATACGAATACAATAAGTGCAACAAACTGATACGAATACAATAAGTGCAACAAACTGATACGAATGCAATAAGTGCAACAAACTAATATGAATACAATAAGTGCAACAAACTGATACAAATACAATAAGTGCAACAAACTAGTATGAATACAATAAGTGCATCAAACTAGTATGAATACAATAAGTGCAACAAACTGATATGAATACAATAAGTGCGACAAACTAATATGAATACAATAAGTGCAACAAACTGATATGAATACAATAAGTGCAACAAACTGATATGAATACAATAAGTGCAACACACTAATATGAATACAATAAGTACAACAAACTAGTATGAATACAATAAGTGCAACAAACTAACACTAATAAATAAGTGCAACAAACTGATACGAATACAATAAGTGCAACAAACTGATATGAATACAATAAGTGCAACAAACTGATACGAATACAATAAGTGCAACAAACTGATACAAATACAATAAGTGCAACAAACTAGTATGAATACAATAAGTGCAACAAACTGATACGAATACAATAAGTGCAACAAACTAATATGAATACAATAAGTGCAACAAACTAGTATGAATACAATAAGTGCAACAAACTGATACGAATACAATAAGTGCAACAAACTGATACGAATACAATAAGTGCAAACAACTGATATGAATACAATAAGTGCAACAAACTAATACAAATACAACAAGTGCAATAAACGAGAATGAATACAATCAGTGCAACAAACTAGTATGAATACAATAAGTGCAACAAACTGATACGAATACAATAAGTGCAACAAACTAGTACGAATACAATAAGTGCAACAAACTAATATGAATACAATAAGTACAACAAACTAATATGAATACAATCAGTGCAACAAACTGATACGAAAACAATAAGTGCAACAAACTAATATGAATACAATAAGTGCAACAAACTGATATGAATACAATAAGTACAACAAACTAATATGAATACAATCAGTGCAACAAACTAATATGAATACAATAAGTGCAACAAACTAGTATGAATACAATAAGTGCAACAAACTGATACGAATACAATAAGTGCAACAAACTGATACGAATGCAATAAGTGCAACAAACTAATATGAATACAATAAGTGCAACAAACTAATACGAATACAATAAGTGCAACAAACTGATATGAATACAATAAGTGCAACAAACTAATATTAATACAATAAATGCAACAAACTGATACAAATACAATAAGTGCAACAAACTAGTATGAATACAATAAGTGCAACAAACTAGTATGAATACAATAAGTGCAACAAACTGATATGAATACAACAAGTGCGACAAACTAATATGAATACAATAAGTGCAACAAACTGATACGAATACAATAAGTGCAACAAACTAATATGAATACAATAAGTGCAACAAACTAATATGAATACAATAAGTGCAACAAACTGATACAAATACAATAAGTGCAACAAACTAGTATGAATACAATAAGTGCAACAAACTAGTATGAATACAATAAGTGCAACAAACTGATACAAATACAATAAGTGCAACAAACTAGTATGAATACAATAAGTGCAACAAACTGATACGAATACAATAAGTGCAACAAACTGATATGAATACAATAAGTACAACAAACTAATATGAATAAGTAATAAGTGCGACAAACTAATACGAATACAATAAGTGCGACAAACTAATACGAATACAATAAGTGCAACAAACTGATATGAATACAATAAGTACAACAAACTAATATGAATAAGTAATAAGTGCGACAAACTAATACGAATACAATAAGTGCAACAAACTAGTATGAATACAATAAGTGCAACAAACTGATACGAATACAATAAGTGCAACAAACTAATACGAATACAATAAGTGCAACAAACTGATATGAATACAATAAGTACAACAAACTAATATGAATAAGTAATAAGTGCGACAAACTAATACGAATACAATAAGTGCAACAAACTGATACGAATACAATAAGTGCAACAAACTGATACGAATACAATAAGTGCAAACAACTGATATGAATACAATAAGTGCAACAAACTAATACAAATACAACAAGTGCAATAAACGAGAATGAATACAATCAGTGCAACAAACTAGTATGAATACAATAAGTGCAACAAACTGATACGAATATAATAAGTGCAACAAACTAGTACGAATACAATAAGTGCAACAAACTAATATGAATACAATAAGTACAACAAACTAATATGAATACAATCAGTGCAACAAACTGATATGAATACAATAAGTGCAACAAACTGATACGAAAACAATAAGTGCAACAAACTAACACGAATAAATAAGTGCAACAAACTGATATGAATACAATAAGTGCAACAAACTAATATGAATACAATAAGTGCAACAAACTGATATGAATACAATAAGTACAACAAACTAATATGAATACAATCAGTGCAACAAACTAATATGAATACAATAAGTGCAACAAACTAGTATGAATACAATAAGTGCAACAAACTGATACGAATACAATAAGTGCAACAAACTGATACGAATGCAATAAGTGCAACAAACTAATATGAATACAATAAGTGCAACAAACTAATACGAATACAATAAGTGCAACAAACTGATATGAATACAATAAGTGCAACAAACTAATATTAATACAATAAATGCAACAAACTGATACAAATACAATAAGTGCAACAAACTAGTATGAATACAATAAGTGCAACAAACTAGTATGAATACAATAAGTGCAACAAACTGATATGAATACAACAAGTGCGACAAACTAATATGAATACAATAAGTGCAACAAACTGATATGAATACAATAAGTGCAACAAACTAATATGAATACAATAAGTGCAACAAACTAATATGAATACAATAAGTGCAACAAACTGATACAAATACAATAAGTGCAACAAACTAGTATGAATACAATAAGTGCAACAAACTGATACGAATACAATAAGTGCAACAAACTGATATGAATACAATAAGTACAACAAACTAATATGAATAAGTAATAAGTGCGACAAACTAATACGAATACAATAAGTGCGACAAACTAATATGAATACAATAAGTGCAACAAACTGATATGAACACAATAAGTACAACAAACTAATATGAATAAGTAATAAGTGCGACAAACGAATACGAATACAATAAGTACAACAAACTAATATGAATACAATCAGTGCAACAAACTAATATGAATACAATAAGTGCAACAAACTAGTATGAATACAATAAGTGCAACAAACTGATACGAATACAATAAGTGCAACAAACTGATACGAATACAATAAGTGCAACAAACTGATACGAATGCAATAAGTGCAACAAACTAATATGAATACAATAAGTGCGACAAACTAATATGAATACAATAAGTGCAACAAACTGATACGAATACAATAAGTGCAACAAACTGATACGAATACAATAAGTGCAACAAACTAATATGAATACAATAAGTGCAACAAACTAATATGAATACAATAAGTGCAACAAACTGATACAAATACAATAAGTGCAACAAACTAGTATGAATACAATAAGTGCAACAAACTGATACAAATACAATAAGTGCAACAAACTAGTACGAATACAATAAGTGCAACAAACTGATACGAATACAATAAGTGCAACAAACTGATATGAAGACAATAAGTGCAACAAACTAATACGAATACAATTAGTGCAACAAACTGATATGAATACAATAAGTGCAACAAACTAATAAGAATACAATAAGTGCAACAAACTAATACGAATACAATAAGTGCAACAAACTGATATGAATACAATAAGTGCAACAAACTGATATGAATACAATAAGTGCAACACACTAATATGAATACAATAAGTACAACAAACTAGTATGAATACAATAAGTGCAACAAACTAATACGAATACAATAAGTGCAACAAACTGATACGAATACAATAAGTGCAACAAACTAACATGAATACAATAAGTGCAACAAACTGATACAAATACAATAAGTGTAACAAACTAGTATGAATACAATAAGTGCAACAAACTGATACGAATACAATAAGTGCAACAAACTAATACAAATACAATAAGTGCAACAAACTGATATGAATACAATAAGTGCAACAAACTAATACGAATACAATAAGTGCAACAAACTGATACGAATACAATAAGTGCAACAAACTAATACGAATACAATAAGTGCAACAAACTAATACGAATACAATAAGTGCAACAAACTAATATGAATACAATAAGTGCAACAAACTGATACGAATACAATAAGTGCAACAAACTAATACGAATACAATAAGTGCAACAACCTTATATGAATACAATAAGTACAACAAACTAGTATGAATACAATAAGTGCAACAAACTAATACGAATACAATAAGTGCAACAAACTGATACGAATACAATAAGTGCAACAAACTAACATGAATACAATAAGTGCAACAAACTGATACAAATACAATAAGTGTAACAAACTAGTATGAATACAATAAGTGCAACAAACTGATACGAATACAATAAGTGCAACAAACTAATACAAATACAATAAGTGCAACAAACTGATATGAATACAATAAGTGCAACAAACTAATACGAATACAATAAGTGCAACAAACTGATACGAATACAATAAGTGCAACAAACGAATACGAATACAATAAGTGCAACAAACTAATACGAATACAATAAGTGCAACAAACTAATATGAATACAATAAGTGCAACAAACTGATACGAATACAATAAGTGCAACAAACTAATACGAATACAATAAGTGCAACAACCTTATATGAATACAATAAGTACAACAAACTAGTATGAATACAATAAGTGCAACAAACTAATACGAATACAATAAGTGCAACAAACTGATACGAATACAATAAGTGCAACAAACTAATATGAATAAAATAAGTGCAACAAACTAATATGAATACAATAAGTGCAACAAACTGATATGAATACAATATGTGGAACAAACTAATATTAATACAATAAGTGCAACAAACTAATACGAATACAATAAGTGCAACAAACTGATACGAATACAATAAGTGCAACAAACTGATACGAATACAATAAGTGCAACAAACTAGTATTAACACAATAAGTGCAACAAACTGATATGAATACAATAAGTGCAACAAACTAATATTAATACAATAAATGCAACAAACTGATACAAATACAATAAGTGCAACAAACTAGTATGAATACAATAAGTGCAACAAACTAGTATGAATACAATAAGTGCAACAAACTGATATGAATACAATAAGTGCAACAAACTGATACGAATACAATAAGTGCAACAAACTGATATGAATACAATAAGTACAACAAACTAATATGAATAAGTAATAAGTGCGACAAACTAATACGAATACAATAAGTGCGACAAACTAATACGAATACAATAAGTGCAACAAACTGATATGAATACAATAAGTACAACAAACTAATATGAATAAGTAATAAGTGCGACAAACTAATACGAATACAATAAGTACAACAAACTAATATGAATACAATAAGTGCAACAAACTAGTATGAATACAATAAGTGCAACAAACTGATACGAATACAATAAGTGCAACAAACTGATACGAATACAATAAGTGCAACAAACTGATACGAATGCAATAAGTGCAACAAACTAATATGAATACAATAAGTGCAACAAACTGATACAAATACAATAAGTGCAACAAACTAGTATGAATACAATAAGTGCATCAAACTAGTATGAATACAATAAGTGCAACAAACTGATATGAATACAATAAGTGCGACAAACTAATATGAATACAATAAGTGCAACAAACTGATACGAATACAATAAGTGCAACAAACTGATACGAATACAATAAGTGCAACAAACTAATATGAATACAATAAGTGCAACAAACTAATATGAATACAATAAGTGCAACAAACTGATACAAATACAATAAGTGCAACAAACTAGTATGAATACAATAAGTGCAACAAACTGATACAAATACAATAAGTGCAACAAACTAGTACGAATACAATAAGTGCAACAAACTGATACGAATACAATAAGTGCAACAAACTGATATGAATACAATAAGTGCAACAAACTAATACGAATACAATTAGTGCAACAAACTGATATGAATACAATAAGTGCAACAAACTAATAAGAATACAATAAGTGCAACAAACTAATACGAATACAATAAGTGCAACAAACTGATATGAATACAATAAGTGCAACAAACTGATATGAATACAATAAGTGCAACAAACTAATATGAATACAATAAGTACAACAAACTAGTATGAATACAATAAGTGCAACAAACTAATACGAATACAATAAGTGCAACAAACTGATACGAATACAATAAGTGCAACAAACTAACATGAATACAATAAGTGCAACAAACTGATACAAATACAATAAGTGTAACAAACTAGTATGAATACAATAAGTGCAACAAACTGATACGAATACAATAAGTGCAACAAACTAATACAAATACAATAAGTGTAACAAACTGATATGAATACAATAAGTGCAACAAACTAATACGAATACAATAAGTGCAACAAACTGATACGAATACAATAAGTGCAACAAACTAATACGAATACAATAAGTGCAACAAACTAATATGAATACAATAAGTGCAACAAACTGATACGAATACAATAAGTGCAACAAACTAATACGAATACAATACGTGCAACAACCTTATATGAATACAATAAGTACAACAAACTAGTATGAATACAATAAGTGCAACAAACTAATACGAATACAATAAGTGCAACAAACTGATACGAATACAATAAGTGCAACAAACTAATATGAATAAAATAAGTGCAACAAACTAATATGAATACAATAAGTGCAACAAACTGATATGAATACAATATGTGCAACAAACTAATATTAATACAATAAGTGCAACAAACTAATATCAATACAATAAGTGCAACAAACTGATACGAATACAATAAGTGCAACAAACTGATACGAATACAATAAGTGCAACAAACTAGTATGAACACAATAAGTGCAACAAACTGATATGAATACAATAAGTGCAACAAACTAATATGAATACAATCAGTGCAACAAACTGATACAAATACAATAAGTGCAACAAACTAGTATGAATACAATAAGTGCAACAAACTAATATGAATAAAATCAGTGCAACAAACTAATATGAATACAATAAGTGCAACAAACTGATATGAATACAATAAGTGCAACAAACTAATACGAATACAATAAGTGCAACAAACTGATATGAATACAATAAGTGCAACAAACTGATATGAATACAATAAGTGCAACAAACTAATATGAATACAATAAGTACAACAAACTAGTATGAATACAATAAGTGCAACAAACTAATACGAATACAATAAGTGCAACAAACTGATACGAATACAATAAGTGCAACAAACTAACATGAATACAATAAGTGCAACAAACTGATACAAATACAATAAGTGTAACAAACTAGTATGAATACAATAAGTGCAACAAACTGATACGAATACAATAAGTGCAACAAACTAATACAAATACAATAAGTGTAACAAACTGATATGAATACAATAAGTGCAACAAACTAATACGAATACAATAAGTGCAACAAACTGATACGAATACAATAAGTGCAACAAACTAATACGAATACAATAAGTGCAACAAACTAATATGAATACAATAAGTGCAACAAACTGATACGAATACAATAAGTGCAACAAACTAATACGAATACAATAAGTGCAACAACCTTATATGAATACAATAAGTACAACAAACTAGTATGAATACAATAAGTGCAACAAACTAATACGAATACAATAAGTGCAACAAACTGATACGAATACAATAAGTGCAACAAACTAATATGAATAAAATAAGTGCAACAAACTAATATGAATACAATAAGTGCAACAAACTGATATGAATACAATATGTGCAACAAACTAATATTAATACAATAAGTGCAACAAACTAATATGAATACAATAAGTGCAACAAACTGATACGAATACAATAAGTGCAACAAACTGATACGAATACAATAAGTGCAACAAACTAGTATGAACACAATAAGTGCAACAAACTGATATGAATACAATAAGTGCAACAAACTGATATGAATACAATATGTGCAACAAACTAATATTAATACAATAAGTGCAACAAACTAATATGAATACAATAAGTGCAACAAACTGATACGAATACAATAAGTGCAACAAACTGATACGAATACAATAAGTGCAACAAACTAGTATGAACACAATAAGTGCAACAAACTGATATGAATACAATAAGTGCAACAAACTAATATGAATACAATCAGTGCAACAAACTGATACAAATACAATAAGTGCAACAAACTAGTATGAATACAATAAGTGCAACAAACTAATATGAATAAAATCAGTGCAACAAACTAATATGAATACAATAAGTGCAACAAACTGATATGAATACAATAAGTGCAACAAACTAATATGAATACAATCAGTGCAACAAACTGATACAAATACAATAAGTGCAACAAACTGATACGAATACAATAAGTGCAACAAACTAGTATGAACACAATAAGTGCAACAAACTGATATGAATACAATAAGTGCAACAAACTGATATGAATACAATATGTGCAACAAACTAATATTAATACAATAAGTGCAACAAACTAATACGAATACAATAAGTGCAACAAACTGATACGAATACAATAAGTGCAACAAACTGATACGAATACAATAAGTGCAACAAACTAGTATGAACACAATAAGTGCAACAAACTGATATGAATACAATAATGCAACAAACTAATATTAATACAATAAATGCAACAAACTGATACAAATACAATAAGTGCAACAAACTAGTATGAATACAATAAGTGCAACAAACTAGTATGAATACAATAAGTGCAACAAACTGATATGAATACAACAAGTGCGACAAACTAATATGAATACAATAAGTGCAACAAACTGATACGAATACAATAAGTGCAACAAACTAATATGAATACAATAAGTGCAACAAACTGATACGAATACAATAAGTGCAACAAACTGATATGAATACAATAAGTACAACAAACTAATATGAATAAGTAATAAGTGCGACAAACTAATACGAATACAATAAGTGCAACAAACTAATACGAATACAATAAGTGCAACAAACTGATATGAATACAATAAGTACAACAAACTAATATGAATAAGTAATAAGTGCGACAAACTAATACGAATACAATAAGTACAACAAACTAATATGAATACAATCAGTGCAACAAACTAATATGAATACAATAAGTGCAACAAACTAGTATGAATACAATAAGTGCAACAAACTGATACGAATACAATAAGTGCAACAAACTGATACGAATACAATAAGTGCAACAAACTGATACGAATGCAATAAGTGCAACAAACTAATATGAATACAATAAGTGCAACAAACTAATACGAATACAATAAGTGCAACAACCTTATATGAATACAATAAGTGCAACAAACTGATACGAATACAATAAGTGCAACAAACTAGTATGAACACAATAAGTGCAACAAACTGATATGAATACAATAAGTGCAACAAACTAATATGAATACAATCAGTGCAACAAACTGATACAAATACAATAAGTGCAACAAACTAGTATGAATACAATAAGTGCAACAAACTAATATGAATAAAATCAGTGCAACAAACTAATATGAATACAATAAGTGCAACAAACTGATATGAATACAATAAATGCAACAAACTAATATGAATACAATCAGTGCAACAAACTGATACAAATACAATAAGTGCAACAAACTGATACGAATACAATAAGTGCAACAAACTAGTATGAACACAATAAGTGCAACAAACTGATATGAATACAATAAGTGCAACAAACTGATATGAATACAATATGTGCAACAAACTAATATTAATACAATAAGTGCAACAAACTAATACGAATACAATAAGTGCAACAAACTGATACGAATACAATAAGTGCAACAAACTGATACGAATACAATAAGTGCAACAAACTGATACGAATACAATAAGTGCAACAAACTAATATGAATACAATAAGTGCAACAAACTGATACGAATACAATAAGTGCAACAAACTGATATGAATACAATAAGTACAACAAACTAATATGCATACGTAATAAGTGCGACAAACTAATACGAATACAATAAGTGCGACAAACTAATACGAATACAATAAGTGCAACAAACTGATATGAATACAATAAGTACAACAAACTAATATGAATAAGTAATAAGTGCGACAAACTAATACGAATACAATAAGTACAACAAACTAATATGAATACAATCAGTGCAACAAACTAATATGAATACAATAAGTGCAACAAACTAGTATGAATACAATAAGTGCAACAAACTGATACGAATACAATAAGTGCAACAAACTGATACGAATACAATAAGTGCAACAAACTGATACGAATGCAATAAGTGCAACAAACTAATATGAATACAATAAGTGCAACAAACTGATACAAATACAATAAGTGCAACAAACTAGTATGAATACAATAAGTGCATCAAACTAGTATGAATACAATAAGTGCAACAAACTGATATGAATACAATAAGTGCGACAAACTAATATGAATACAATAAGTGCAACAAACTGATACAAATACAATAAGTGCAACAAACTGATACGAATACAATAAGTGCAACAAACTGATATGAATACAATAAGTGCAACAAACTAATACGAATACAATTAGTGCAACAAACTGATATGAATACAATAAGTGCAACAAACTAATAACAATACAATAAGTGCAACAAACTAATACGAATACAATAAGTGCAACAAACTGATATGAATACAATAAGTGCAACAAACTGATATGAAAACAATAAGTGCAACAAACTAATATGAATACAATAAGTACAACAAACTAGTATGAATACAATAAGTGCAACAAACTAATACGAATACAATAAGTGCAACAAACTGACACGAATACAATAAGTGCAACAAACTAACATGAATACAATAAGTGCAACAAACTGATACAAATACAATAAGTGTAACAAACTAGTATGAATACAATAAGTGCAACAAACTGATACGAATACAATAAGTGCAACAAACTAATACAAATACAATAAGTGCAACAAACTGATATGAATACAATAAGTGCAACAAACTAATACGAATACAATAAGTGCAACAAACTGATACGAATACAATAAGTGCAACAAACTAATACGAATACAATAAGTGCAACAAACTAATATGAATACAATAAGTGCAACAAACTGATACGAATACAATAAGTGCAACAAACTAATACGAATACAATAAGTGCAACAACCTTATATGAATACAATAAGTACAACAAACTAGTATGAATACAATAAGTACAACAAACTAATACGAATACAATAAGTGCAACAAACTGATACGAATACAATAAGTGCAACAAACTAATATGAATAAAATAAGCGCAACAAACTAATATGAATACAATAAGTGCAACAAACTGATATGAATACAATATGTGCAACAAACTAATATTAATACAATAAGTGCAACAAACTAATACGAATACAATAAGTGCAACAAACTGATACGAATACAATAAGTGCAACAAACTGATACGAATACAATAAGTGCAACAAACTAGTATGAACACAATAAGTGCAACAAACTGATATGAATACAATAAGTGCAACAAACTAATATGAATACAATCAGTGCAACAAACTGATACAAATACAATAAGTGCAACAAACTAGTATGAATACAATAAGTGCAACAAACTAATATGAATAAAATCAGTGCAACAAACTAATATGAATACAATAAGTGCAACAAACTGATATGAATACAATAAGTGCAACAAACTAATATGAATACAATCAGTGCAACAAACTGATACAAATACAATAAGTGCAACAAACTAGTATGAATACAATAAGTGCAACAAACTGATACGAATACAATAAGTGCAACAAACTAATACAAATACAATAAGTGCAACAAACTAATATGAATACAATCAGTGCAACAAACTAATACAAATACAATAAGTGCAACAAACTGATATGAATACAATAAGTGCAACAAACTAGTATGAATACAATAAGTGCAACAAACTAGTATGAATACAATAAGTGCAACAAACTAGTATGAATACAATAAGTGCTAAGTGGAAGGCTCGGGGTAGTACTCCTTGAAGAGGTGAGTTTTCAGCCTGATGAGAGATGGGCAGCGACTCTGACATCAGTTCATTCCACCAGAACAGACAAAAGCCGTGACTGGGTCGATCAACCCTCGACCACTTGATAATTGTATTTGTTTTGTTGGTAATTTTAATCAAAGTGACTTTTTGTCATATTTGACACTATATCCTGACTCAAGTACACGAGACAGATAATCTGGGATGAAATCCCTTTAATCCTCTGCATGGCATTTGCAAGGTTCCATTGGGCCCAAAGGACAACAACCATTCAGAGTTGAGGAGTCCCAAATGCAGCGTGAAGGTCCTGCATCCACATCAAGTGTGAAACTAGGCAGTGCTGATTAACCATGAATTCATATTCAAATGACAAAGTTTGCTCTGGTTGGTGGGCGGTGCTTGGTTTTGGCTCAACTGTTTTCAATGTGGCAGCCGGGTCACAAACTTTCTGATTTCATTGCGAAACAGTAAACGTAAATATGTTTCTTGGGAGAAATAGGCGAACGAACAGAATCTTGATTCATAGTTGATAAGCGCTGCCCAGTTTGACTGTTTAATGGGATAACACAAGCTTCATGATCAGTAATTGATCCTGAATTAGAGACTCATTGGCTCTGATTGGTAGTTTTTCTTTGGCCACGGTGGAATCTTCTCATTAGGGACCGTAAAAGGAGGCGGATGAACCTGTTGTTTTTCACAGATTATCTGTTTCATCTACTACTGTCAGGATATAGTGACAGTTTGGGCAAATATGATAAAAAGTCCAAATGCAGCTTTAATGTTGAAACTGTTCTTCGAAGTTGTTCTTACATGATCATCGTAGAGGATTTTAGAATGAGCTCTTTTCATGCAGATGGTTTGTTGGAAGAGGAGCTGGCAGCTGGTGAGACCTGCTGCTGGGGAAACATCACCCAGTGACATGCCAACAGCCGGAGATCATGTTCATCAATCCTGCATGAATCACAGTCAATGTTCTCTTTCAGGGTCTACAGCTCTTAAAATGACCTTTTTGAAGTAAATCTAACTATTTTACATTTACTGTCTCCCCTTAAAAGAAAACTATGAAATGACCCATTTGTATTATTAATGCTTCACAAATTGTACTTTTGAAGACACAAATGTCTGTGATTTATGATACCTACTTTCCTATTTCATGTCACTTGAAGTATTATCGCTGTAGTATTAGTTTTAGGTGGTACGGTGGACAGAAGCACTCCCTTGGAGACAGCAGCTGATCCCTCCCCTTCCCTGGGGCAAAAGTTAAAATGCAGAGTGAACTTGTTGAAGGGCGCTCCTACCATCCTCCCCAGTCATATCCTCCAACCTAAGACAGTCACTTGTTTCACTTTAACACAACAAAGGAATCTGAATATTCCAAAATGGCTACAGGGAGAATGATAAAGATCCAAAATTGTACCATAAATGAAGTCAGCTAAAAGAGAAGTGTTGAATTATTGCCCTGGGACAGAAGAACATGAAAGAGGAACTCAGACTGTATTCCTTGGAATAATACGGTAGATACCAAATGTAGAGTAAACAATGGTAGAAAACCAGGTGTCATTACAGTGGAGGTCAATACTCGGATGCATAACACGACACAACGTGGATCTTGTTTGAAAATGTAGACGTTAAGACATCATTGAGATGATGAGAGTTGCCCACAACAAGCTCAATGTGTCTCTGTATAGCTTAGTGGAAATACTCAAGAAGTGGCCTTTAGTTACCTCATCAGAGGAAATGAAGCCTTTGTGTCAGATTTCTTAATTATATTTGTTGTGATTTTGTAAGAAATCTCCCTGTTTTCTAATCTGTCATTTTGCCATATCGCCAGTATTGTTTTTGCTTTTGAGCGAGTCATTCTAATCTAAACGCTCAGAGCAAGTACGCAGGAAGTCATGTGATGCAGGATGAAGAGCGACAAAGTCCGCGGCGGCAGGGGGATGGAGACCCAGGACCTTCACCCAGCAGAACGCTGTTTGTGTCCTGTCTGAAACCAACTCAAAATTGACTTATTTACATAAATTTATTTCAACCTTTTCCTCAACCTAAAGTAGTTTTGCTTGAATTCATAACGATAACAATGTGTTCAAAACTGGGACGGTGCGTTCGTATGTGACGAGTTGAGGATCAGAGAGCAGTTAGAGAACGCTAGATTTCAAAATGACCCAACCAAAAATCCCAGCCCAGCGATGCCAACTCTGGGTAAGTCCCCCCCGGCCTTCCTGCCTCGCTCCAGTCATAATTAATACAGCCACTAAAGGTTGCATCTTAACAACAAATGTGAATAAGTCGTAATCACCTGCTTGCACAGACCACCTATACGGCCTGTTTCTTTGGGTGAGGGGTGTTTGATTTGTATTCATCGTTTCTGTTCGTCGCTAACTTAACCCATCCTCCATGTTTATCTGTTGTCTTCAGTGTAATATACCTTCTTCAATAACAGAAATACTGTTTTTGACTTGTGCATTTGTACAGTGTTGTGAGAATAACATGACAGTAAACTGAATGTAACATGAGTAACACTAGAGTGATTTCACGTCATTGGAGACTGGCCTTCATGTGTTCATGCTGGCCATCTGCTGTAGCTCGAGTGGTGAAAGGCCCAGAGGTCACCTGGACATTGTAGTATTCCAAATCACTCGACTCCCACACAATGCCAGCTGCTTTGACCTGACTGTCTTTCTCATCTCAGTCAACGTCCTCATGAATACATCATTCTTTTTTGTCTTCTTTTTATCTGCTGTTCTGCAGGCAAGCTGTGGAGGAGGCGGACAGTGATCCAGGCTCCCCAGGGTGATGGCAGGCCTTGTGCGTCCCAGATGGAGCAGTGGAAGCCCTGTCTGGTGAAGCCCTGTTACAGCTGGAGATACAGCTTCTGGTCCGAATGCAAGTCTGAGGTCAGTCCGGTCTATCAGAACACTCCATCTTTCTATGTATTGTCTGAGCCGCTTCACTTCAATATAGGGACAGTACAAGCATCACTATTCACAATTGTTAAAGAAATTTGTCAGGTCACCATACAATGATGATGTTGCTATCCGTAGAACCCTTACCACACTGTCAGGAATGATCAAATTAGCAGCGGAGCCATAATTGTCAAAGCATTTGATTTATTGTAACAGGACGATTTTGGACTGAATCACTTTATCTCCTTGATACGCTTTCTTTCTGGCTTTCTTTCCCCTCTCTCTCTCTCTCTTCTTTTACTTGTTCTCGTTCCTTCTTGTTCTTCTCTATTTCCTTCCTCACCTTCTACATTGTTTTCCCCATGGCCTGAAGCATCTTATTACAGGCTGTGGTCGTGTAAAGTGCTCAGAGTGAGCAGAGGACTAGAGAGGTGATGTACAAAGGCAAGTCCATTTACAATGGAAGTCCATGACTGTGACATGCTGCGGGACGCCTGATGAAATACATTTCAGATGTTCCTATTTTTACTTCACAGTCAACAGCAGCTCATCATCAGCCCATAGCTGCTGGTTCTTTTTTAACTAAAATCAATTACAAAGAGTTTAGGAAACAAACGTTCAATCTGTTGAAGGCCAGCTGGATCATTTGAGTGTAAACTAACTCTGCAGGATAGCAGTTGATGCGTGAGTTCATTATACCCCACATACAAAGGTGTACTTAACCTATGCATATATGTGTTTTATGTTTCATCAGGGGGCGAGGTGTGGAGAAGGACTGCGCTTCAGGAACGTGTCGTGCTTCGTGTCGGACGGCTCAGGTCAGCAGGAAAGCAGCCTGGTGGATGATGAGCTGTGTGGAGATCTGGAGCCCTCGGTGGATGGAGACGCCCACATCATCCTGCAGGAGCCCTGCACTGTACCCTGTCCGGGTAGGAACACAGTCCATGAATAGTGAATAAAACAAAGTTTACAGTACCATCCCTGCAGCAGTCCTTCCCCAGACAGCAAAGCTGGCCTTGCTTATTCTGAGGGATTATTCAAAATGATTACAACTTTGGTGTCATGTACGTTTGGGGAAAATGAAATAGAAATTGAACTGGAATGCGGCAACATTGCTAAAAAGTACTCCGCAGTAAGATGATCAGGGAGGTTGTAACAATTCCATTAAAGTTTATTGCAAACAAAAAATCCATATCCTCACAATGTTAACAGGAAGAGAAAGGCAGCATTGATTTGATTATGAACGGAAAGCCAAAAAAGGCAGAAAGGCCAGATTCTAAAACAATCAGGGGGTGACAAATTCAAGGTTGAGATGACAGAGTCATCCAGGCTCAGACAGTATGATGATGTATACGGGTAAGACAACATCAAAATAGAACCGCATTCAATATCAGCACCAACAATGCACAATAACAACAAAAGACCTGACGGCTGACGCACTTATTGTTGAGTGTGTTTGATTATAGGAGCTTTAAGAGCTCCAGAGTGTGCAACGCTGATGTTAACAGGTAGGGGGGGGGGCAATGTAGGAAGACCTCTCAGCTGCTACCTAGTTGCTGTAAAAAGAAAACTGTCTGTGGTTACAGCAGCTGCAGTGTGTGTGTAGCATTTATCCAAGTGTGTGTGTGTACATGTGGACACGTACACGTACACTCCAGCGTGGATTGCGTTTGTGTAATCACGCTAAGTGGCTCAGTGAAGACCTCACGGTCAGAGAGGACTCTCTGCTCTGGTTCCTGTGTCCTGTCTGACATCATTCACGTTGATGGAAAACTAGTTTAATACACAGAAAATGTGATTTTACACTTCGATTTTTTATCAAATGATTTTTCTTTTGGACTGCTGGATTCGTGATGAATTGAATGTGTAGGAATATGCTCCAATCTGCCTTGACATCACAAAGGGAACAGTGTCACCTATTCTACAGAGAACCTTCTCTTTGCTATGAACGGGCAGATATTAATGAGAAATGGATCATGCTTTTATTGACCTTTGTCCCACCACACAACCTTCCACTGCAAGTAAGTGAAGTTGATATTTGAATGGACACACCTGTACCTGAATGAAATGTGTCACATCTTCTATGATCTCTTTAAGATTGCAGGAGTTTTAAAGATACAAAATCATCCAGTTTTCCTGTTTTGCCTCAGCTCTCAAGCATCTCACGGTTCAGGGTAAAACACACTTCGTAATGACAACCAATCTTCTAGTGCTCACAGTACTTGTGTGGCTCAAGTGCTGATTGGAGGCTTTCCAGTTCAAATGTGGAAAATTGCCACAACTAGACGCATGTTATGTGAAGTGCCATTAAAATCAGACCTTGATTTGAAAGAGGCCTATTATAATCAACTTTTATTTCAGACTCGTCCATATAGTATCAAAAAACAAACAACAATATATAAAATACAATACAAGGACACCAAGACACAAGTGTAATCATTGCAGTTAAAAAAGAAAAGAAAAAGTCACTCGTTGTTGAACACATACAGACATTTGTTCCAATGTTTCCAGAAACAAGAAGTATATCTTGTGTCACTTTGTGTTGGATCAGTTAAGGCTTTTATAATTACATGTTCTGAGTCATTTAACCGACATTTAAATTTGTAAATAAAATTCCTCAACACAGCATGGAAGGTGGAACATTACGACTCACAAACATATGACTTGCACTTGGCCATCTTGGAAGCTTGAGCAAGATTCTAAAAGCATCATCAAATGGACCTGAGTCTTCTTCATGTTGTCTAACGGCCCTGTTTTATAAGCATATTCTATATTTTAGTAAACCTCCACGTTTCCTGATCGGCTCCTGTTTAGTTGTCAAAGCAAAAGCAGCACTTCCTCACTCTTTGGGCTGTAGTCTTGATGAATTAACTTCATACGTTTCCACAGTACAGCAACACACTGTCATGGTCACCATTCTGCTGCTCTCAGTTTTATATATATATATATTATTTATTCTTTATAACAGTGATAGCTTCCGTTTCGCTGTTAAGCTACGGTCAATGAAACTCAACGTTTCCCTCAAATGATTTATACATTAAAAGTCTAAAATCCCTTTCTGCTTTTATTATGAAACATCTGTAGGAAGTCTCCTGGTAGTAATGAATTTAGACAACTCAAAGTTCACTTATTACTCTTTATGCTTTCAACCACATCTCCGTCAGTGGATGCTCTTGGCTCAGTTATCATGGAAGTAGTTCTCTTGTCTCACGGTGACGATGTGATGCAGTTGAAAGCTCTGAAAGATCAGAATCATTTTCTTTTGCCGAACTGCTGAACTGCTGAATGTCAAGATTCTATTGTTTTGTATTTATTGAAAGTGGCTGAAGAGTGACTTAATGGTGAGCAAAGTATAAGCAATTGGAATTGATTGTAGAAATCAGTACAGGACAGTCCAGTTAATTCAATTTATGAAATTGTCAAGTGTAGAAAGAATGGTAGCGGGTGTTTGATGCTTAAAACATTCATTATGGCCCCACCAAATGTACCTGCTTTAGCCTTAGCAAAATCAGTAATGTTCCTCTAAATGCAGCGTGGGGATTTACAGTTCTGGTTTCACAACTCCCTGTGCGATCTGTAGGAGAGTGCTACCTGACGGACTGGACTGTTTGGAGCCGGTGCCAGCTAAGCTGCGTGAGCGGGGATGACCTGGGTTTCGGCTCGGTCCAGGTCCGATCTCGAGCCGTGGTGGCCCAGGATCCAGAGAACCTGCTGCAGTGTCCAGAACAGGAGCTGGAGGCTCGGCCGTGTACAGGTCAGTCCTGGTGGAACTCAAAATGACAATAAAGTGATTCACAGAAGCATATTCAGCCCTGTCGCATGGAGACGAGGCAGTTATTGAAATTGACGTGGTATGATAACAATATAATAAGCGAACAACTCCTCAAAAGGAAGGATGGGTGTGGTGGTCGATGGGTCAAACAAACACAGGACTTTCACCCAGGAGACCGCTGTTTGTGTCCCGTGTGAAGCTCTGACTTTAAGCTTGTTACGCAACGTTGTGATGCTTGTTATGTAACACCACAAAGGAAAGTCCGCTCAGGACAGTTGTTGTTTATCTTAGCTCGTTCTGTTGTTACATTACGTTGTTATGTTATTATTTCAGCACAAACATGATCTTTTTTCTAACTGTAACCAAGTAGTTTCATCTCAACCTAAATAATGGTGAAATGGATGATAAATGGACTTGAACTCTAGTATTCTGACCTCAAAGCGCTTTAACACTCCATGTCATCATTCATCCATTCACACCCATTCACACACTGATGGCAGGGCTGCCATGCAAGGTGCCTCCTGCCCATCAGGACTATCTTTTTCTGGCGACTGGGTTGGGCATATTATAGCATTATAGTTTGACTATAAGCTACATTGTTATTAAAGCTTTTAATAAAGTCATGATCATGCTCTTCTTGCAGAGGGTCAGTGTTTTGAATACAAGTGGAAGACTGGACCATGGAGGGGTTCATCTCGCCAAGTCTGGTGTCAGCGCTCAGATGGACTAAATGTCACAGGTAAGCACCTCTATGTGAAGTTGTTGATGCTATTGTGAACTGGAATTAGAACTTGGTTTGTGTAAAGTAAACCACGCTGGCTTTGAAATATTCTCAATTCATCCATCTCAACACAAGACGATCAGAAATGAGACAGTATTTTGCAACCAATGAAATGAGATGTCTACAGTCTGACGATTCAGATCCATCCATGTGGAATCAGACCCCTGACATTGTGAGTATTAAACAGCCTGTGTAGATCAGCCTGTGGCCTTGAATCCAGTCAAATAGCATGGATGTGACCATAATGGGAACCTTCTGTTGACGAGGCAAACCTGAAACCTTTTAATTTCAGCTGTGTGACATCTTCATTCACTATTAACCAGTAACATATACACAATATTTACACATCTGAGCAAGTGTCTCACAAGTTTTACCTGTATTATACCATCAAAATTATTAAAATAGACCTTGTAGTTTCAGATTTACAGTCTTTTAAGTATGGGTATGCAATTTTCGAGCAGAGGCCTAGAAATAGGGCTCGGGTTCTGTCGTCACCAATTAAGCTGCGCTTAACACAGCTCTGACACATGAGGTGTTGCAATGTGCGTGGCGAGGTGATAATGTAGATAGGGTTACTTAAAACCGTCTCCTCTGGAGCGTCACAATCCCAGACAGCTTCCTAAGCATTTCTTGACACTAAATCCCAGGAAACTGTAAGCAGATGAGGTTTTAATCCATAGCAGGGCCACCATCAACATTTAATCTCACTGTCCATCACCTGTCAGGGTTAAACTCAGCGCTGATAACATTGTTCCCAGTTCCTCAAAGCATCATTTCTCATCTGATATGGCATTCGATTTGAAGGGCTATCTGGAAAAACGTATTCCTCTCTTTAGGCCATCTGCTTTTATTTACAACTCATGCTTCATCCAGGCCTGGAGCCATGTCATATTTCTGGGCTCGCTGAGCATCCAACACTCCCTGAGCCCTGAGTTTAAGTGAACGAGGACCGTCAGCGCACCCACTGCTCCAGATGGTGTGCCTATGTGCGTCTACTATATTGGCACACTGCATATTTTTCCTTCTTGTAAATGTTTCCTTGCAAGCAGTGGTATTCCCCTCATGAATATTCATACTGAGCTCTCTTTGCGGGCATACCACCTAATAAATATTCAAGAAGCTCTGATAGATTACCATGTATTAGGAGGACGTGAGTGTCTGCTGGTTGGATCAGTGTCAGCACTGTCTGTCTCGGTCATCCAGCTTATTTTATCCGCAGTGGGAATACACACTCCTTACCCCATATGGTGTACAACCTCAACCTGAACATTGTGTTCTGAAAAGGGATGTGAAAGAGCCTTAAACTTGCATTCTTTCTACTGGTTATTAGGGGGCGACTCCTCTGGTTGTCTATGAGGAAATTACCTTCTTGTCACTCAGTAAACATGAGTTCATGCTTTGAATCTCAGTTTCAAGTCTTCTTCAATACAGCATGATGTTCCTTTAGTAAATGATGGTCCATTTAGAAGATTTAGAGATCGACAACAAAGCAGGGTATGCTTCAGGGCGGGGCTAACTCGTGGTTGATGAGTTTCTGCTCCAGTGTTGTCCGGTCTGGAAGTTGGCCCATGTTTTTGTCTTAGATTTCGCAGTGTGTTTTCACTTCATGAAAGTTAATTGTAGCATTTTGGTCACCTAAAAATGTTTCAGCGTTTGGTTGTACTTAGTTCCGCCCTCTCGTGTCACATCTGGTTGCAAAGATGGCGACGGCCAAAATGACAAATTCGAGGCTTCAAAACCATAGTCCACAATTGCAAGGTATCAGTTTCAATGCACTGAATCGTCACATGAAGGGGGAAATAAATCATATTTCATGGGTATTCTGACTTCTTGATGACTATACTATCACAATACTATCTATATAGACTATACTATCACTGTTTTTTAATTGTTTTTGAAATCTCCTTTTCTTTTGCCTTGTGTTTTGATGCTTTTAATGGTTTTATGTGAAGCACTTTGAATTACCTTGTTGTTGAAATGTGCTATACAAATAAACTTGCCTTGCCTTGCCTTATACTCTCAGGCTTCATGCAATGTGTCTTCATCAGTCTTGGAATTTGAGTGGAATTGTTGGTATTTTTCAAACTAAGCCAATTATCATATTATTCCAGGACCACTACTCACGGTAAGTATCATTGTAATGAGCTAAATGTGAGCGAGAGGAACGGAGATGCTGCTTGTAACACTAACCGCCTCCAGCTCAACAAACTGAAATGGAAAGCAGTTGTTCCTGTTCATGTGTTATTGATTGACCACAAGTAAAACATCTGACACTGTTTCTTACATCTTGTACAGTGAAAGAAACACCAGCTGTCAACCTCTGACACTTGAGTTTGACCATTTGGCCTTTGCTTAGCAGGTGGATGCCCAGTGACAGCTAAGCCGATGGCTGACCGATCCTGTGACCCCCCCTGCACCAAGCCTCGCTCGCTGTGCACAGAGGTGAGTTTAGGAGAGATGAGATCCACTCTTCAGCTTGTTGCTGCCCTGGATGTTATTCCCTGTGAAGCTGTTTGAGCAGGGATTGAGTGTAACTGGTAAATGGAGTTTGGCTTCTTGTGGCGTCTATCTTGGTGTTTTTTGGCACCTTTGGCTTCTCTTGCAGTCTCTCAGCATCTGTTGACGTCTCTGGACATCTCTTCACCTGTTGAGGTCTCTTAGTGCCTTCAGTCTCTTGGCATCTTTGCTTCTGACCATCTTTTGCTTCCCTGGTGTCTCTCAGGTGTATTGTATGAACTGTTAATGCCGAGACAGATCCAGCCCCTCTTGTGTGGCATCACACCTCCCACACACTATGGCGGGACAAAATATCAATACAGGAATGTACATTATTACTTCCTCTTGCATTACATTATCATCACATTATCATCACATTATCATTACATGATCATTACATTATCATCACATTATCATCACATGATCATTACATGATCATCACATGATCATCACATGATCATTACATTATCATCACATGATCATCACATGATCATTCCATTATCATTACATGATCATTACATTATCATTACTTTATCATTACATTATCATTACATTATCATCACATTATCATCACATTATCATCACATTATCATCACATGATCATTACATGATCATCACATTATCATTACATTATCATTGCATGATCATCACATGATCATTACATGGTCATTACATTATCATGACATGATCATGACATGATCATCACATTGTCATTATATTATCATTACATTATCATTACATGATCATCACATTATCATCACATTGTCATTATATTATCATTACATTATCATTACATGATCATCACATGATCATTACATGATCATTACATTATCATGACATGATCATGACATGGTCATTACATGGTCATTACATTGTCATCACGTTATCATTACATGATCATTACATGATCATCACATTGCCATCACATGATCATCACATGATCATCACATGATCATCACATGATCATCACATGATCATTACATGATCATTACATTATCATTACATGATCATTACATGATCATCACATTGCCATCACATGATCATCACATGATCATCACATGATCATCACATGATCATCACATTATCATCACATTATCATTACATGATCATTACATGATCATTACATTATCATTACATTATCATCACATTATCATCACATTATCATTACATTATCATTACTTTATCATTGCATTATCATTGCATTATCATTACATTATCATCACATTATCATCACATTATCATTACATGATCATTACATTATCATTACATGATCATTACATTATCATTACATTATCATCACATTATCATCACATTATCATTACATGATCATTACATTATCATTACATTATCATCACATTATCATTACATGATCATTACATTATCATTACATTATCATCACATTATCATTACATCATCATTACTTTATCATTACATTATCATCACATTATCATTGCCATAGATATTACTAGATATTACGCCATCAGACCTCTGGCCTCGCATTTCATTACTTGATCAGAATCATTTCCATTTTGTAACAAAGCAGGTTTAAGAAGCAGCACATCGTTATTTTCACTTTTAAACCCGAATGAAGGAGTTGTCAATTTAGATCAACACGGTTTTAGAGAGGCATCGCTGTTAATAATTCCTCTAAACATTTGAACCCCAGTACTGTTCTGCTTTCTGGCACGAATGATGGAATGATGGCACAAGTAGACATGGACCATAGTAGTCAGTGTGTGTGTGTGTGTGTGTGTCTGTGGATTAAAGAGGCACTGAGCTAATACTAGGCTCAGGCTATGCACTTTGCTGCAAATAGTTTCATCTCAAATTCTTTGAAACTGTATCGTGATACCGTTGTTATCATTATAGTACAGTACGGCATCATGAACGACCCTCTCATTTCCACCCCTACCACACACGAAACAACACATCACAACCTTGATCAAGTACATTTCTTCCCCAATGTTAACTTAATGTGACACCAGGAGGTCTTTTGTCTTTGGCCTACACTCAAACACTGAAGAGTCAGTTCCGTTAATCTGAACAAACATGTTTCTTTGCTTGCTTGCTCAGTAGCCTTCTGGAGACTTTAACAAAACAACCCATGTTGATTCTGGCATACACTACTAGCCAGAGTTAGCCTCGTCCTACTGCAACTGTTCCAGTGCAACACAGAAATGTCTATCCGACTTCTTTCCACCATGTTAGAAATAAATCAGCAGTTCAAAGCTCCGTGTCTATAGACGCACAATATGGCTGTGAGAAGGGGTGCTGAATGACGGATTGAGCCCCAGGCACCCTGTTGGGATGAAAGCATCTGGAGAGGAGGAAACAGAGAAGGAGTAGAAAAGAGAGGAAAAAATAGAAGACTGGAAATAGAATAATCGAACTCACTCGGTGTTGCCACCAGTTGTTAAGCTTCTCCCATTATCCTCTCTCAGCATACCCGGACTGAAGCGCTGCAGGTTAAAGAGCAGCTGCTAATGCTTTCTTCAGGCAATACATATCAGCAAAGCAGATACTCTCAGAAAACCTGCTTTCAAACTCAAACCAAGTGTGCTTCCCCTGAGTGTCACACCAGTTCACTCTGAAGTGGAATGCTTAGATTACACAGGAGGGTAATCTGATTTCGAAGGACTGGTAATAAGGTATTGGAGGAGTGAACCGTTTTTTTCAACCCTGTTTCGGCCGGCTGTGGCTGAGAGGAGTGGGTTGTCTTTAAAGCAGAAGATTGGCAGCTTGAACCCTGGCTCCTGCAGTCCATGTCGTTGTTTCATTGGACACTTATTAACCCTAAGTTGCATGGTAGCTCCTGCCATCCGTGTGCGAATGCGTGGATGACATGTAGTGTTAATGCGCTTTGAGTGCTCAGAAGACTAGAAAGGCGCTATAAAAGTACAGAGTACTTTTCATGAAGCACCATCATAAGGTCAAGCTTTTGTTTTATGACCAAATACCTGCAAGACTAATTGCATTTCCATCAGCTTCAGCTCACTTTGACATTAGCAAGTGGCCCAATATGTAGTGGCCAGATATATGCATGTATATTAATATTCATTAGGTAGAGAGACCTAATGGTGACCTTACACCAGTGAGCATACAAGACACTAGATGCTTCCAACTACGTTATCTCTGGTTCTGTACAGAACGTCAAACACCATCACACAGACTCAGAGTTCTGACTTTATTGAGTTTTAAAATGGGAGTCACAAGCACAAGCATTCATAGCTCAGTGGAAGTCAACAGGCTACTTGCAGCAGCGCTTACCTCCCGGTTGCACTTCGCACTACTTGTGACGGCAGCTGTTGAAAACATGAACAGAACATGTAGAAGTGTTGGTAAAAGCATTCAATACTTTTCATGTAAAGACTCATCTGTGTTTATTATCTCCGTAAGTTACTATTATAAACCACTGATAGTGGTTAACTAGTAAGCGTGTTCTGCTGACGCGGTCACTTGTTACACTGAGACACCTGCTGCTCTGGAACGGTCGGCGTCCTGTCGGAATTCTGTAGAACTTGAGAATATGGATTCTGACAACCGAACAAATGTCTCACTAAGCTGTGAGTCATATTGTTGTATACATCTGAGCTAATTGCTCATTTCAGACCATTCTATTCAGGCAGAGCTCCTGGATGGTTGCTTCGTAAAAATGTATGTAAATTAGGTTTCCCCAGCATACCACGAGGCACTTTACAGCACAGAAGATCATCGTGTTTGTTTTAGCGTGTGGTTGTACGATCTGGAGATGTGGTTGCTAGAAGGAAGCTGGGCTGGAGATATCTGGAGGAAGGGAGGATGCGTATCAATGCACATCACAGCAGCACCCTCCAGAGACTAAAGCCAGATATAAATGAAACCATTACACGTTGCTGAACCACACTGCTCCTCCTTTGTTTGCCACTAAGGATATATAAATCATCACTTCCTCATTTCCTAGTCAGTCTGCTGTTGGACCTACTGATTGCGCAGTGGGGACTTCTGGGGGCCGATTATCCCCCAGAGACTGTCGGGGAGCCGGGGACCCCCTGCAGGGTGATGAATAGAACCAGGCCGAGAGAGAGAGATGTGGAGGAGGGGTGGCTTCCCTGCACACACACACGCACACACACACACACACACCACCCTACACAATTAAACACACGCCCGTCTGACAAAACAGACAGCAGCAACAAACAGGACCACTGTCACTGAGATGATGTTATCATGAGATTGTGCAGATAGGTGCTCTATGGTTTGTTGAAGATGCTGTATGTGATTTCATTTAAACATTTAGACAAACAGCCAAACATTGTTTGCCCCCTTTCATAATACCAGTTCATCTGAGAGGGTAGTGTGATTCTAGTCCTTCCATAATATATTATATATATATATATATATATATATATATATATATATATATATAAATATATATATATATTGTTAGATCCTGGGATACTTCTGGCCCGATACGGGGCTACTTACTGACTCAGCTCTCTATTAAAAGATTGTCGAGCTGGTGTTCTTGCGAGGGAACTCTCCTGGCTCTTCTAACTGCCGTTACTCCCGACGTCTACCCTGCTTCCTCCGGTCTGAGCGCGCTCGGCCGAGAGACCAGTCCTGGCCCCGGGTGCTCCTACCAGTCGCGTCGGTTATGGCAGCTTCCCTCTTATGGATCCGTCCTCTTGGTAAATGCCAGGTTAGGTTTTAACGGCTAGGATCTCTTCTTTCTAAAACCGTAAGGGGTTGTTAAGTGGATTCGGTCTCTAGAACCTTTCAGAACTCAGTTATTAGACATACAATGGCTTTAACTTTTTACTGCCACGAGGAACTTTTTACTACCTGAGCAAATGAATGCACTTGAGAAATTGACTTTAAATGCAGATTAGATATTTATTGCAGGTTATATTTAGTTAGTTTGCAAGGGTTAAGCTACAGCTCACATAAAATGTCACTACACTTGATTTGTTGCTTTAATTTTCTTCTTCGATTATACTCAATTAGTTTTAGATGCCGAGACGGCTCGGTTGGAGCTGGATGTCCAATGGTGCGATGAAAAGGTTCTTTTGGAGTTGTTAGGAGCGAAGGTCCGGCCGGACCCTCGGTCCTCCCGCTCTGCAGCGGAGTCCGTTCAACAGTCCTCAAAACTCAGTACCAAGTCTTTCTAGGGCTGCTGCGTCTTCTCCGTTGTCCAGTTATTAAGAATCGAGCAGTGGGGAGAGGAAACCTCCGTCTTTAAATCTTATTGTCCACGAACAGCGGTCTTCTTTCCGTGAACAGAGACGAAGTCCTCAATACATCAGTTGCAATCGTCCGTATCTCCTCATCGGCGCACTTGGATGGCGCCCGTGTCGAAATCCCAGTGTATTGCCTGCAAACGTCTCCTTTTATCCATCATTTTGGGCTCTGTCGGCCCCCCCCTGTTCAATACATGATCTCATCTCCCCACCCACTGGAGAGGGCGTTGGGTCCTGAACATGTCCGGACAAGTCCAGGCTTTATCCTATATTATGCCTCTATGACTCATCTCTTGCGACAGTCTTTTCCTAACCCCACCCAATAACATCTGTTCCTACTTTTTGCCAACTCATCCTGACAAAACACTTTTATCGCAGCTCCGGTCACACAGAACATTTGTTAATCAGTTTTTACATTTGTTAAATCACTCTATGCATTAAACATTCGTTACATATTGATTAAACATTTCGTTATATAATTCATACACTTTATCTCTTGATTACACTTTATTCTGAGTATATGCTTTGTGCTTTTATATCCTGACTCTCCCTTGAATGTGCAAGCATGTTACCGAGGCAGCTCTGTGGGCTCAACTCTTCTTGACAATATATATATATATATATGTCAAAGGTGGCTGCAGAACCTTTAGGTTGCGGTGACTTTGTCCATGTCATCGTTTTAAACCTCCTTCTTGTGTCAGGCGGGAGTGTGTGGCTGTGAGGATGGCTACACTGAGGTGATGACGTCTGACGACCTGCTGGACCAGTGTACAGTCATCCCAGTGCTGGAGATCCCCACTGCAGGTGACAACAAGGCCGACGTCAAGACCATCCGAGGCTTCAACCCCACTCAGCCTGCAGCCAGCTCACCGGGCAGGGCCGGACGCACCTGGTTCCTGCAGCCCTTCGGCCCAGGTAACAGTCTGTCTGAGCAGCTGCTGTGGATGTCATGTTGGATGATGTGATTATCGTGAGATAGATGGATTCTACTGAGACAGCATACTGAGACAAATATCACTTAAAACTTGGACAACATTACAATGTATCCAAACTAGTGCACTTTGTGGAGGAGAGGTATGTGATGGCTGAGAACACAAAATGACTGCTTACTAAGCTATAAGAGGAGAGGTGGGAGGAGGGGTAAAGACAGGGGGTAGGACACGATGAATGAAGGAGGGGTACCGGTGGAAAAGAAGAAAAACAACGATCAATGATGAAGAGAGGAAAAAAGGAAATCAGGGAATGAAAGGGGAGAGGGGGAAGTAAAGGGGTAAAAGGGAAATAAACAAATAGGAAATGAATGAATGAATAAAGAAGCAAATCCAAGATAAAGACAAAAGAAAAGAACCATAAGAAGGAAAGGAAGAAGAGAGGGGGAGGATGGGAAGAGGAAGTAAGAAAAGAAGGCGGGCACAGGAAGTAGAGCTGAACGAATGGGAAGAGGAAAGAAAGGAAGAAACATATACCAGATGAAAAGAGAAGGAAAGACAAAGATATACAATCATCAGTTTATTATATAAAAGACAAACACAGACATTTACAGCTATAAGCTTCTCCAAATAGTTCTAATTTATCTCATCAAATAGTGCAAAGTGAAATAACTAGCAGCTCCTCCATATCTCTTCTCATTACCACATCATATGTATATGTGAAGGTGCTTCAGTATAATAACACATGCATCACTGTTACAGGCGTTATGTTTGGTTGATCTGTGTAGGCTTCTGTTACACTGATCATTCAGTTCTTCCCTCACTGAAGTGGAGCAGAAGATAAATGTGTATAACTCTGCTGCCCCCTTCAGCTCAAAGAAGGCAGTGACTGTGACAGGGGGCACCACGTGTCCCTGCAGCATTAACAGTGAGCATGTGTATCTGTCTAGATGGGAAGCTGAAGACCTGGGTGTATGGAGTAGCAGCAGGAGCGTTTGTTCTGCTCGTCTTCATAACCTCCATGACATACTTAGCATGGTAACGTATACCAGCACCTACATGTTATCACCGTCTGTCTCTACTGTTCCTATCGTCACACTTGTACTGCTCACGCCGTCATTCACCTCTATTCAGTGATGCAATGGAGATCATGATGATCTGCTTTATATATATAGATCTACCGATATATATATCTATAGATATATATAGTCCGGGGCTTAATCCCTGTATGGAGTGCAGCATCAGTCTGACATGTGAGCGTTTGGCTCTTTAAGGCCCATCAGGGATGAATATTTGAGTAAGCCAGAAAACTCTTCCTGCAGATAAAGATGTGTGGCCTTCATCACATCACTGCTTGTTTTTCCATTTTGTTTAATTTGACTTTGAGTTCCCTCATAATTTGTCCCTTCATTTCCTGCTTTTCTCTCTCCATCTCCACCCTCGTATACCTGCTCAGCTATTGTGGTTGTTGCCTTCGCTGCAAGTCGAGCTCCAAGTCCCCCTCAGACGGGGTTTACTGGACGGACCCAAACAGCCTCACGGTGCCTTACACCTGTCCCGCCTGTGAGAAACTAGAGCACGACGAGTTACAGCGAAACAGCCAACTCCAACAACAGCAGCAATATCCGGCACTGCTCCAACAGCCCCCACCATCCCAACAACCACAGCAGCAGGCACTGCCACCCTTTGAACCTCTCATTACTTAGTCAGGGCCCCACCTCACGCCTGACATTCATGTGTGCCCGGACACATTCTGTTCACTCATTTCAGTGGATCACTTCCTGGAGGTGAGTCCAGCCATCAAACACACCACAGAACTGCAAGGTTACAAACGTCATAGGTGGGCTCTTTTTTACGATTTTTATAATTTATAGAAGTTACCACTTCAATCTGAAATTACGTCTGGACCCAGGGGACACCTCTGAACAGTGAAGCCAGTGCAGAAGTGCCTTAAAATCTCTCTAGTGTCCACCAGGGGGCGACTCCTCTGCTGGTATAGAAGTCTATGAGAAAATGACTCTACTTCACCAGTCATACCACCGTAACCATGGCGTTAACAGAAACTCAAATGAGTTGGCTGTTCATTTTTTAATATAGTTCCTTTTCTTTCAGCATGTTTTTTGCCAGTCAACTTAGATATTCATTTTAACATGAAATATGGATGCACCTGGCATCTAACCTGGCTAGCGTTAGCTGGTAACGTGGTGTTTGCTGCGCTAATGGTACGTGGTTTTTTTCCCCATATCTAAAAGGCATGACCGACCCTAATCTGCCTCTGATTGGGTTACCCCGACGTTCAATCGCACTTCCTATGCCAAAGCCGAACCAATGCAACGGAGGCAACAAGTAGTCGCCAATCAGATACAGAGTAAAAGGCGGGTCATCATACCCAACCCCTCGTCCACACATGGTCACTTCTGCTTCCAAAAGAACAGGATGGCGATGGCCAAGACCCCAAACTCAAGGCCTCAAAGCGGTAGTCCACACCCAGTACGTGGGTGACGTAACAGTGGCTGCGTCCACTTACTTCTATATATTAAGTCTATGGTCTGGACCAATACATGTTTTGAAGAAATTGTTCAACACATTTGGAATTGCAGTTATTCCTCTTGAGAGGAGGAGATCAAGACCAATCCTTGGTCTGTGTTACAGAGCTGAAGTCTGTTACAGCTCAGACTGGAAGCAGGAAGCAGGAAGCCTGGCTTCGTCTGCACCAACAGCTCTAAAGCTCGTCCATTAACATGTATCTCATTTTGTGAAAGCTGAAATGTTTGGTGTAAGAAGTAGTTATTTGCTGGACCTATTTCCTGTTGAGCAGTGTATCCATCCACCAAGTCTCTGGCTGTAGTGCAGGGATCAGACAGTCAGTGAGCACAGCGTTTGGTTTTGGTGTCCGTACACGTGAAGGCTAAGCTATGCTAACAACATCCCGACTCCAGCGCTGCACTTTAGATTCGTATCTGTCAAATTTGAATATATTGAGTCTAAAAGTTGTGGAATGAACCAATTCGATATTTATTTAATTATTTATGTTTAGATAATTAATATATTTAAAACCCACTTGTGTTCGTAATCTTCCCAGGATGTTTAAACTCAAACCCAAATTTACAGAGTAAATATAGTGAGCACAAATGTAGCGTCCTAAAAGGAACACTTCACCCACACAGTCACCGTATTTAAATCAATTATTCACCCTTTGAATTCTTATAGGAACCTTTATTTTCTAGCCTCCACAGTGAACCGAGAATCCCAAAACAGAAAAGTCTTGATGGATTAAAAGTGGCTCTCACTGTTCAACGTTAAGAATACAAAGGGCTTCCCAAACTGAGCACGTGCCAATTTACAAGACATACATAATTGTAAAACTCCTCCTCTGCTGCCATCTTGTGGTCCCTTGTACACATTTCATGTAGACACTCAGTCATTCTCGTCCATTTCTATTTCCATCAGTTCAAGGGGATGAAACCATTTAGAAAAATACTGAAAAGAATACGGTACAAATGTTGCCAACACATACAGGCAGCCTGTAGACAGAGCTGGCCACAGTTCTCTACTCAACTGAATCCAACATTTTGAAACAAACTGAACTTACTAAGCTGAGCGTTTTGATGAGATGTGACACAATGACTTATTGATGTATGTTTGAACGTGATCACTCAGCATGAAGTACAAAGAACTGCCAGCGTCTACGACTCTTTAAACTGAACTCAACAACACAATCTCAATTAGCAAAGTGGTTTGTTGATTACATCTCCAGAATCAGAATCAGAATGTTGAACATACAAGGAATTTGACATGACGGGAGGTGCGTAACATTTAACAACAATCAACAATACAAAGTAGAAACAATTAAATGTACAGAAAATAAAAGATGAAGTGAAATATAAAATAAAGTAAAGTAGAGTGCACAAACGAACAGATAACAAGACAGATAACTGGACTAGACTCCAGCTCCTAGGGGTGGGAATCACCAGAGATCCCGCGATACGATATTATCACGACACTGTGATATTATCACGATACTGCGATATTGTCACGATACTGCGATATTGTCACGATACTGCGATTTTATCACGATACTTGGGTCATGATACGATATTATCACGATACTGTGATATTATCACGATACTGCGATATTATCACGATACTGCGATATTATCACGATACTTGGGTCATGATACGATATTATCACGATACTGTGATATTATCACGATGCTGCGATATTATCACGACACTGCGATATTATCACGATACTGCGATGTTATCACGATGCTGCGATATTATCACGATGCTGCGATATTATCACGATACTTGGGTCATGATACGATATTATCACGATACTGTGATATTATCATGATACTGCGATATTATCACGATACTGCGGTATTATCACGATACTGCGATATTATCGCAATACTGTGATATTCTGAGTATTGCGATAACATAGGCCCATATTGCAATTTATTACTTTTTTCAACTTCAAATGATGTCCCCAAAGGAAAACTGTGTCAACATGTTTTATCAAATCAGATAAAGTTTTCAGTCTGTTCATCTCACTTCAATCATTTTTATTGCAGCAGAATATGATTGTCAAGCAGACAGACTGACCAACAATGTCATAAATGTTGCATGAACCTGACAAACCGAACTGTTTGTATCACTACATCATCCAACTTAACTAAATGCAAACGTGTGGACTCAGTATATGAACTATAACTTATATAATTAGGATATAAGAGTTATATAACTCAGTATAACTTGTGATGCGTGGACGTCAAGGCAGAGAGGCAGTTATGCGCTGCACTCTCCCCATGAGCCGGCTACTGTTGGCAGATTTAACCCCGTTGTGAGGCCAGATGTCTCTATCTTTGTTTTGACCAACTTCCTACCAATCATGCTGGCCCGGCACCTCTGCTGACCTCACCAGAAAATAACTCAGCACCATCTAGTGGACTGAAAAAGTAATTGATTCGATTTTTCTTGTAATTTTATTTATTATTATTATTTTTTAATAGTTTATATAATAAAAGATCGATACTTGGCGTCCGAGTATCGATACAATATCGCCACGCAAAATATCTCGAGACTATGCTGTATTGATTTTTCCCCCACCCCTACCAGCTCCCACAACCCTGAACTGCATGAGTCGTGTAGACTCTGATAATACTCATGCTTCGTCCCAACTCGTCAAACACGAGGCTTGGTCAGTGGCCCTATGCCTCAAACGATGACGCGCCAGGTTCCTCTACAGTTGTTCAGTTTGGCGTGCATACAGTCTTTTTTTCAAAATAAACTTACAGATTTGGTTTACTTAGTTTTTAGGTTAATTTAGGCAACAAAACGACTTGATTAGGTTCAGGAAAAGATGGCGGCTGTGGTTACAATAACTATTGTGTGCCTGTTCCCTTACGTCACTGGGGTTAGTTAAGTATATTTACATAACAAAAGTCTGGTGAATGACGTCAGCGTTGACTTCACACAGCACATAACTAGTCTGCTGGGTGAAAGTCCTGTGTTTGTTCACTCATTACATCCAGTCACCTGACTTCCTCAGCTGTCCCTGCACATCCCGGCTGACAATTACTTGGGTTATAAACGCATTATGGAGCATTACTTTCTGTAGGTATGAGTTCATAAGAGCAGCCATTGTTTTCTCCCGGAAACAAAAGCAGACGTAGTACAAAGTTGTTATGTGAGAACAATTGTTCTCTAACCCCATTCAAGTAGTGATTGTGCCTTCCGAGCCTCAACCATAATGTAGGCAGACCATAACACTGGCATAACTGTCATAACAACAAACATCATTTCCCCGACACCAGAATGATAATGTGCTGAGCCAGAGGATACAGTGCTGTGAAGATCTACTCAAGACACTACGCGAGACAATCTTTAGTGAAATGAATAGAATTCACAACTCAAAGTTCACACACTTGTTGTGAACGGTTGAAACAGAGCTGCAGGTGAATGGTCGGGATCACATCATCTAAACCTGTTGTTTGTTTGCTCTGTAGCAAAAAGCCAAAGAAGCCACAGCGACGGCAGATGAACAACAGACTGAAGCCGCTGACTCTGGCCTACGACGGAGACGCCGACATGTAGAAGTCTTCCTGCCGACCACAGTCACCTCCAGACATTCGTCCTACTGCAGGACACACAGGGCTGTTATGGACACCCTTGATGTCAGGGCTGCTATGGACACCCTTGATGTCAGGGCTGCCGCTGGGCGTTGTTCGTCCTTCACCCTGGGAAGATGATTCTGACAGAAAGAGAAACCTCAAAGTTCAACAACCAGAATCCATGTCCATCAGCAAGCCTTGATGTTGCCCTCCTCTTTTTTTCTAATTTCCATTTTGATCCTTTGTTTCACAAGAGCCTTCATGAATTTTGTATCTTCTTCTGAAATTTTGCCTTTGCTTCTCTGCCATCCACTACTGCCGGTAACATCCAAACTACGCTCATCGGAGAGGGTCGCCCCAAAACAAAGATTTTGCTCTAAAAGCTCAAATCTCCACCTGTGCTTTTGTTGGCTTGTCACAGCTGAGTGGAATCATCTGCCATCGAACATGTAGCCTGGGTCCATCTCGCAAGGAAAGCAAACCGGAGAAGAAAAGCGTAGTGGTTCCAGAGCATCATCTCTTCTGCCTGCCTCTCCTTCCTCCGTTTGCAGGCATCATCTTGCACTATATTAGTGCTGCATGATATGTACTTATGTCTAGCTTCGCCATAGGAAACTGCCTCTCTCAATACAAGATGGTGTACAGTCTTGTGCTAGAAATGTAAAAAAGTAGACTTTTTTTGCAAACGGAACTCACGTTTGTTAATATTTTTCTTCTATTACCTCTTCTGTGTGATACGATGGGACTCAATGTAAATCGGACTTTTTCGGTGGTCTCGATTTGACCTTTCTAGTATGTACAGCTACATTACAAACTCTGCCTGACGAGTGTTTGACTGTGGCTTAAGATCATGATCTTTTACTTTTGTAAATTCTTGATTATTGACATTTCTGTCACCAACTCAGACTGCAGAAGATACATAGAAACCCCTTCCACCATAAAACCCATGGTTTCTCAAACCAACGAGTTCATACGATCGATCGCTGGACCGCGTTTAAACCTCCCCGCTCCTCATGGCTCCAGTCTCCTCCTCGCTGCATCTCTCTGCCTCAATCTATTTCCACGTTCTCTCTGTCGTGTGTGTGTGTTTGTAGTTTAGACATGATTAATGAGGATGACAACACATACTTTCTAAGGGTGTTTTTTCCGCATATCGTCTTTTTTAAACAAACCAAACTCTGTCTTTTGAAAGTGGCCCAAAGAGAGGACCAACAAAGAAGGGACTCAGTTCTTTTTGCATTCAAATTGTCCGTTGCTTCTCTTTCTGGTCCACTTTACTCCTCTGGAGCTCAGACCTCACTGTTGACGTCCTTGTTCTTGTTTTGTTTTTCACTTTGTCATGCGGTTCTAATGAAATGAGTTCATGACGCCCATCCACGGCTCTGTGGTGTATTGGCCAACAGAGAATTCATCTCTTTCAGTGAACACTTGAATGCTTCGGGCTACCGCACAATCGCTTCAGGCTGTCCCCCGTTTGTGCAATCAATGCAATTGTATCTGTGTTTTATCATCACTTACTTCGTAAATATTTGTCAAACACACATTCATATGGAGCGTGTAGAGGATGGAACCGATCACCAAGCTGGCATTGTTTTGAAGCGGAGGCTGCTGGTCACAAAATGTACAAGCAGTGCCAATCGCACCTTGTTTATCGAAAACTATTTCATAATTTCATTAGAATCAAATACAGAGGAGGTGGTTTGCACTGAGTGTGTTAGCAGGGCTGAAAGTGACCAAGTGTGTAAACACCCGACCAGTCATGCTGCTGCACGTGGTTGCATGCACGGAAGGTGACTGAGCAGCCGAATGCTTGGGAAGTGATGCCTGCAGCCTGTGGAGAACCACGGTATGGATAATGCTGCTACAGTGCTACTGTTGGCCAAATGGTACCACATGTATCATGTTCACATTATATCTACACATGCTAACCAATGTGGTTGCAATAGCACAAAGCGTTCAGGAAATATGACTTTCTTTGTAGTATAATCTCTGCTCCCAGCATGTGAGCAAACTGAGGACCAGCTACAACAGACATTTTCAATAATCTAAAAAAGTAACTTCTTCCTGTTTGGCCCAGAGATGTTCTGTACCATTGTATCTGGCAACAGTGCACACGTTGTGTGAGTTGTGAAAAATTGCAGAAAATCTTGACGCAAACGAGTAGGGGTGTAACGGTTCACAAAACTCACGGTTGGGTTGGGTACGATACAGTGGAGCCACGGTTCGGTACGTTTCGGTACAGTAGAAAACTATAAATGCCAGAGAAATGTACTTGATTTTATAATATATTTATTCATTAAAACTAACATCATGAAGTTATTCTTTGACTTTGAACAATGATGAACTATACCTGAGTGAACGTGGCTCTTCATCTCCCATTTAGTGGTCAGGTGATGTGTTACAGTCAGGTGATGTGTGTTACAGTCAGGTAGCTTTGTGTAACCCTCGACGTCCAGGCACCCGCTGTCAGAGCAGCAGCGGGCGACTCGGACATTTGATTGGATTTGATTAAACGCTTCGGGGAGAGCTTGAAGCGTGTGTGCTGCTCCAGGTTTTCGATTTAGTTCCACTCACTGCCACACTGGGGTGATGTCTGTGTTGATGAGTTAACATCTTTGAGGTATTCACACTGATGTAGACACACTCGTGTAGCAAATGCAACATAGTGTTGTTTTTTTATCCACTGCTCTCTCGCCATCGCCCTCATAGTTCACAGAGACACCAACGTGGCTCCAAACACCAGACCTGCAGGCCGTTGGAGGGTCTTCTAGTTCTGGTCTATAGCCATACTGCAGCGAGCTAGCTTCATGTAGCCGCTACACTGTAGCGTGTCTCACAGCGCAGAAGTGCTGACTGGATTAGAATGTTTTTCTTTGGTGGTGGGCGTGTCAGAGAGCACGCTGTCCGTTACATCATGTGGGTTGCCAGTTTGAGAACAGTGGCTCCACCGAAAATATAATATTTCCCACAATTTAAGCTTCTGCCTTTTCCAAATGCACTAGTAGTATTATACTATTACTATTATTATATTATACAAGTATTATTAAAACGTATTGTTCGGTTCGTCATGCGTACCGAACCGTGAGCCTCGTACCGAACGGTTCAATACGAAGAGGCGTATTGTTACACCCCTACAAACGAGTGACTTACAGTTCAACAGTAAAAGGCCAAAACGTAAAGTTTGTTTTTATAGCGCCACCATCTGGCCAAAGCGCACATTCGACACTGCACCCCTTTGAGTCCCCAGTAATACACACAAGGTTGTGTGAGATATGATGAGGACACACACACACAGATTTACACACTCTTGCTTTATAGTTCGATTTGGAGGACTGACCCATGTATCCCAATATGTTTTGTGGGTCACAGATTTCTTTTAATGGAGCAATTCACTGATCCATGTCAACTTGTAATGTCAGGAAATAAAACACGATCCCATCGTGTTTTCCGGGTATTTAGCTTTTTAAATAATGGAAGCAGAAAGGAATCCACTGTTTGTTCTTGTTAGCAGCCTGGACACAGTGTTCATCACAGGGTATAAATATCACTTCCCATTGACCTGTTTCTTCGGTTACTACTTGTCCATCATTCTGGATTCAAATGTCCCACAGTGCACTTGGGTGTTTTGGATGCCACATGAATGCTGCCTTGGAATTTACACTTTGTCGGCCATTTGAAGACATTTAAATACAGGAAGTGCCCAAATCAGGTTTGTTCTCTGGGACGTCCCAGACATGATGTTAAGCCACCAGGTTTGAGTCATCAACAGCTTTTTGTTTTCTTTTACACCAATATGTCAAGTCTGCAAAAATACATTGAAGTTATTGATTTGTTATTGATCACCCATAATACACCAGGAAACAAACTGTTCAGGAGCATCATTGACAGAATCACTGTATTTATTGACAAGAGCTTCAAAGCTCAAAGTTCAGCCACGCAAACTGAACACAACATTATGTATCCTTATGAGACGTCATATCAGTGCCAGAGAACGGCAGTTTAATATTATGTGGAGTTTGTTGCTCGTAAGTTGATGGAATGTTTAATTTATATCTCTTGGAATATGAGTTGTAAATAACGTGCTAAATATTTCTTTTTTTTATGTATCTATTGCTCATGTACCATAACGTGTTTCCTTTTTTACTGCACAAATTGTTATGCAAAAAAAAACAAAAAAAAACTGAGACGTGAATGTGGGCGTGCTAAGAGCGATATTCATAACCTGTTGAAAAGCAAAGTCGCTGATGAACTCTCCTTTTCCTACTGTTTGTTTATATGTATTTGACTAATTGCTGATAATAAACAAGGGAACTATTTGAAAGTGTTGTCATGTTTAATATCTTCTTCAAAGCATATCGATAGAAATCTAATGTTAAGGTTTGACAGGTTTGACAAGTTCAGTCTTTGGTTCATACATTGCACATGTTTGGGCCGAAGCCACCACTGAGGCAAGGACTCAAGACCAGCACAGTTTCAGAAACCCGTCTTTACTTGCAGAGGTTCAGTACAGGCAGTCGGAACAGGCAAAGAAATCCACCAACAGGTCAAAGAGCAGATTACCAAGATCACAGAAGCACAAACGCTGACACAGAGGTACAAAGAACAAATGGAGACAAAGGTGGACACATAGTTGATTACTATTAAGAACAATATTTTATGGTTAAAACTATATAACAGCATGTTATAGAAATATATAATATTCTTAATTACTGCCATTGTTGTTATATTTGAATATATGTGTTATGTACTGTATGCACAGCTGAATATACCAACGTGATGCTGGTTTCTCCAACACTTCCAGTCGAGAGTAAAGCCTTCTGAACTCCGAGCTGCACACACGCAAAGAGACTTATTATGCAGAGTGGGAATGTACTTAGTTACATTCCAGTCACACCTAACCCTTATAAGGGCATATGCATATGTGTGAGTCAGAACTGGACCAGCATGGCACCGACTATAACACTGTTAATGTTGCTATGTCGTGTGCCTGTGTACTAGTGCAGAAGTGTTATTAATCATCTACAACTTCTTAATAATTGGTTTGTAAAATATATAATACTTCATTTTCAAATGGGGAATCCATCATTTATAAAGTATGACAACACAATAATGAAACAATAGATGAGCTTATTAATCAAGAATCAAACCTTTATAACTGTTGTTATGAACTGTATACTAATGAATTATTAATGTAGGAACAATGCTTTATAAATGATGAATTAAGTGTTTACTCATACTTAACTAATGCATCATAGTGTGTAGTTATTATAAAGTGCTACCCAACATGTTAGTTCATTATCATGTAACGCTTAAAAAGTGATGTTACAATAAATTGATATTTATCCAGGACCATTAAATCTGATGTCGGACTGATGCGCTCATGTCGGACTGTGCCGCTTTATCACCACCAGAGGTCAGCAAAACACAGCTTAAGGTGTGCATACGGCTCAGCTTGATGCAGGCAAGATGTTCTTCTGGTGATACGATGAGGCCTTCACACCTGCAATCCTTGAAATCTCTTGGAAAAGAACAATATTCAGGTCATTGTGTCTCATTAGTTACGCTCTATTCTGAGAGGACTTACAGCCTCTAGAGAGACAGTTGTTTGTACTCAAGGAGGAAATTAATTTCTTCACTTCTCACATGGCAGACTTGACTACAAAGACATTGAGTAGCTCTCTGCATACCACCGACTGGATCACTTATGACTTAAAGCAGAGCTCACTGATTATAGCTCGTACAGGCCTTTTTTACACAATATTCCCTCTTTTCCATTCTGCACAGAAGTGACCTTATAGGTCTTCTCTCAGAAACAAAGAGGAGGTCAAAGGGACGGGCCAGTGCAAACTCAATGCTGTCATGAGCACTGGAAACAGCACATGGAAGATTTACCCTGCTGTGCTTTTGGCTGCGGATGTCCTAATGCAGTCATGTGCACAGACCATTAGGTCGAATTATTCTGTTCCTCCATTGGTCCCATTGTTGTCCTCTGCTTGTTGAAGTCATGTAATTGCCTTTATCACAGAGCCCCTGATTGTGATCGGATGTTGGGAAGTAAAACAGAGACAGGCGACATGGTGTTGGTCTCTCATTTAATCAGTCGTGTTGTAAAAGCCACTTCAAACGGGTGCCTTTGCTGCGACCTCAGAGACATCAAGCTCTGGAGAGGAATGTGGTGAAGGATGCTAGGTCAAACACTAAAGATCATCTGTATTTCTAGGTTCTGCCCAAAGATAAAAAGATGTCTCCTTTAACTGATTATCTCCTCCCGATAAAGTAAAGCACTGCCTCGGCCAAGTGGTGGTCTGTCTTAGAGAAGCTTCCAGTAAAGCTGCTCATCCTGTGCTGTGTGAGAGAGGGAAACCACGGACAGCTCTGATTAAATATCGTTCATGTTTTCTGTCTTTACATCATCTTCAGAAACCAGAGTCCTCAGACACACCAGCACACTGCACACAGCACAAGCTGGTCTCTGATCATCTATAGCAGGAGAAACCGGACGAACAAGAGAAGCAAGATGTGATGTTGTTCAATCCATATACTTGGTATGGAGTTGTAATTTCACTTTTCATTTTCAGCTGGTAAAAGGATACGTAACTGAAAGCAGACTTTCCTTTGGAGAACACAGAGTGAGTCTACAGCTAGAGGTAGAACAGCCCTTGTTTTTCTCTTGTTCTTGTTCCTGCGTCATCAGATGCATTTTCATGCTTGATTCGTACAAATAACTCGAATTGTATGTGGCGTCATGCTTACACCTTCGTAGCATGTCATTCATCCCCTCATTTCCTCTAATGTTGCACAAATGCCCCGTTGATGCTTTAAAGAAGTATATCTTCAGCAAAGCTACAATGGCCTTTATCAATTTCCCAAATGTATGTTATGTTATGTTATGTTGTCTTAGCTTGTGTTATGTTATCTTATGTTATCTTAGCTTATGTTATGTTATGTTTTGTTATGTTATCTTAGCTTATGTTATGTTATCTTATGTTATCTTAGCTTATGTTATGTTATGTTATGTTATCTTATGTTATGTTTTGTTATCTTATGTTATGTTTTGTTATGTTTTGTTATCTTATGTTATGTTATGTTTTGTTATGTTATGTTATCTTAGCTTATGTTATGTTATGTTTTGTTATGTTATCTTAGCTTATGTTATGTTATCTTATGTTATCTTATGTTATGTTATCTTATGTTATCTTATGTTATGTTATCTTATGTTATCTTAGCTTATGTTATGTTATGTTATGTTATCTTATGTTATGTTTTGTTATGTTATGTTAGCTTATGTTATGTTATGTTATGTTTTGTTATGTTATCTTAGCTTACGTTATGTTGTCTTAGCTTATGTTATGTTATGTTATCTTAGCTTATGTTATGTTATCTTAGCTTATGTTATGTTATCTTAGCTTATGTTATGTTATCTTAGCTTATGTTATGTTATCTTAGCTTATGTTATGTTGTCTTAGCTTATCTTATGTTATCTTAGCTTATGTTATGTTATGTTATATTAGCTTATGTTATGTTATGTTTTGTTATGTTATGTTATCTTATGTTATCTTATGTTATGTTATCTTATGTTATCTTATGTTATGTTATCTTATGTTATCTTAGCTTATGTTATGTTATGTTATGTTATCTTATGTTATGTTTTGTTATGTTATGTTAGCTTATGTTATGTTATGTTATGTTTTGTTATGTTATCTTAGCTTACGTTATGTTGTCTTAGCTTATGTTATGTTATGTTATCTTAGCTTATGTTATGTTATCTTAGCTTATGTTATGTTATCTTAGCTTATGTTATGTTATCTTAGCTTATGTTATGTTATCTTAGCTTATGTTATGTTGTCTTAGCTTATCTTATGTTATCTTAGCTTATGTTATGTTATGTTATATTAGCTTATGTTATGTTATGTTTTGTTATGTTATCTTAGCTTATGTTATGTTATGTTTTGTTATGTTATGTTATCTTATGTTATGTTGTCTTAGCTTATCTTATGGTATCTTATGTTATCTTAGCTTATGTTATGTTTTGTTATCTTATCTTATTTTATCTTATACTATGTTATGTTATGTTGTCTTATATTATGTTATGTTATGTTATATTATGTTATGTTGTGTTATGTTATATAATGTTATGTTATCTTAGCTTATGTTATGTTATGTTATCTTAGCTTATGTTATCTTAGCTTATGTTTTGTTATGTTATGTTATCTTAGCTTATGTTATGTTATCTTATGTTATCGTATATTATGTTATGTTATGTTATGTTTTGTTGTGTTATGTTATATTATGTTATGTTATCTTATATTATGTTATGTGCTCTCAGGTTGTTGACCTTCTCTTTAATCAGCTGGTTTAGTTCTACACGTTTGGTTAGTTTAACACCTGATTCCACGATTCAAAAAAAAAAGAAGAATAATGCTTACATTCACTGACAACATCATTTAACTTTCAGTGGCAACATCTCAGTAATCCTGACCCTGCACAGTATGATGAGATGGGACACACGCCACCACAGAAGAAGTCATTCGACCGCAGTGAAAACATGCAGTAAAAGTCCTGCATTCAAACTCTCACTTAAATAAAAGTACAGAAGTATCAACATCAACATTTATCCAAAGTACCAAAAGTAAAAGTACTCATTATGCAGGAATGGCCCATTTCAATAATTTTCCTGGATTGTTATTATTGATGCATTCATGTGTTTGTAATACTAAAGATGGAGCAACTAATAATATAGAGATGGGTTGCTTAATCTATAACAATCATTTGAAAGGATGAATTGATTTATAATATGTATATACTGTATACAGTGGAGCAAAAGCATAAAGTATCATAAAATGCAGTAGTTCAACATCACCCTTAAGTACTTGAGTACTCAGTTACATTCTACCGCTGCAGGCAGGACACCTACTGTCTGCATAGTCATTGGAGGTAAATCGTGAGGTGCAGAATCATCCAACGTGAATCAGTCCCGAGTCTCAGCAATAAACCTGCGAGTTCAATCTTATCTTCGCCAATAGAAACAACGGACACAGCTACAGAACATGAGGCCCAGGTTGTGATAAACCGGATTCATCCTTTATTCTCTGTTTTCTTCCCTTTTTCAAGAATGATTTTGATAGCAGACTCCCGTATGGTTCACAGCAGCATTAAGACAGAAGGCTACTTTACCCAAGTTAAGTTCTGAAAGTTTTCAGATAAAATGAGTCTCAAATCTCCGGCTGCCTGTTCACTTGAAGACTTGCATTCGCACCCTTCAATAAGCCAAATGGAAGCTCGAGTTTCCGTCCCCGCTCCTCGACGGTGAAGCCGGCAGTCATTCTAATTGTGATGAGGAAGCAATTGATGTGCAGCAGCTGCATCCTGTGACCGACGCTCCGCTCAGCCATTTGTCTCTGTCAGCTCCACCTCGGCCCGCCCACCCTTTCGCAATCTCCCTGAAAAGCACTGGCAGCCTCGACCGTGACTAGCCGACCGCCGGGCCTTTTGTCGCCCTCGGCCCCCTTTTGGTCAAGCCCAGTTTGACTCCCATCCCTCGTGCTGAGTGACACTTCAGATGGCAGCTGGTTGGGCGGCAGCCACGGCAAAAACCTGCTGCCACCGCGTCATGGCCACGCCTGAGGGTCCGTGGCAACATCTGCCCTCACAATCGGGCGGTGGAGCAAAGCCAGCCAAACATATTCATGCCGCCGCACGCCAGCATCACTCAGCTGGGCAATCATCCTCTTCCTCTCGCTTGTCTCCATCTCTTGTGCCTCCTCTTTACAGCCCAATGGTAAGCTATTAGGAACAGGCTACCCTGTCATTTCCTCCCCGGCGCTGAATGGCACCAAACGGTGAGCATGGAAAATTAGCAGCTTGACCTCCTGATTATACTCCATCAGTGAGAGATCCGGTGCAGAGAAGAGGAAGGACAGCAGTTGTTTGATTGAGAAGTTGGAATGTTGCCTCTCTCTCCTTTCTTGTAGTGGTTGGTGGGCGCTCACATCACTCAAGTTAATTGGTCTCATTCTGTGACACTGACACAACTCAGTGGCTCAGTCCTCACTCTGTGTGCTTCGCTGATGCTCTACAGTGCCCTTGAAATGCAACGCGGCTCATATGTCCTGCTGGCTGTCTGTGCCAGTGACTAGGAGCCCATTCCAAAGCATTAGTCAAAGCACTAAATAGCTTTAGCAGTTTTATTCACCCTTTTATTAGGTTCATGTTGACAGTAGCAAGGCCAAAGCGCTGTCGGATGAGAGTCTGACTCTGTGCTCGATGTCTGCGGAGGCCAGTGTTGTTACATGTTCACAGTCATTAAGGAACGTCGACTATCAATATGATCCTTTCCAACTTGTGCAGGCCGCCTGTTAACCTCACAGCTGCTGCATGAAAATGAAAAGTTTGAACCGGCCCGGTCACCGTTGGATTGTTGAAAACACTTCAGATGAACCATATGAACTAAACAATGTCACCACGAAGCTCTCACTCACATTTCTTTGTATTACAAGTTTTCTGAAATGTTATGCGTAAATATGTAAATTAAGCTTATCTAGGAGTAACTTTTGGGGAATTTAGGCGAAATCCAGCGACACAAATGGACAAAGTATTGAAATAAAGACATGAATGTGTATTTTGGAGGTTTTCTTTAGTCTGGAAGAGAAATATATTGTATATATATATAGATATATATCTATATATATATATAGATATTGTAAAGAGAAAGAATTGTAGGACCAAATGTATAAAGTTATATGAACATCATCTTGGCTTCTGCAGAATCAGCCAGAATCAATGTTCCTGTCCGGCCATAATATTTCTTCGACATTAGATTTTTGTGTCATTATGTAATTTTCCTATTCTAAAGAAAAGTGTTTTTGGTCTTTATGGAGGAAGGATTTGGGGAACGAATAATAATTTTTTCAAATTGTAACCTAATATATTATTTCCCTTCTGTGATTTACAATGACTCAAATGTGTTTCACATGTTCATTATTCCGTAAACAAAACAAGCAAGCAAAGGTGACATGTTAGATATTCGGCTGAATCACGTCGAAACAAGATGAAAGGCATGTCCAATGAATGAATGAAGTGGATCACATCTCATTTTGTACATTCAACTAAAGAAGTAAATGTTGTAAAAAGTACACTCTATGAACTTGCATCTTTGCTAACTATTCTCTACGACACAATATGTTCATTTCAACAATATTGCGCATGTTTTCCAACCTCTCAGGCAGCTCTTCCATTCATTTCACTCGACACTTGAATTGTCAGTGTTCCATCATGATTGTATGAAAATGCAGATCAGCCTTCTTTACACCAGTCGGCACTGACGACGACATTACTGCACAGTCTTAATGCATTTACTAAAGTCTCATTACCTGCAGAAGTGCTGAAGTACTCAACATCAAATATATTGCGGTTGCTGAAAATAAGTGTGTTATGTATCAATATTACTAATTTCGACAAAATTTTGAAGAAGTTCAGTGAGAGATATATTCTTCTAAATACTCCCAGAAGGCACTGCCTTACATCCACTCAGGCACATCAATGACCAGCAGCAACAGAAGTTAGAAGTGGAACTCAAAGTTAAAGTCAATGTCTGTATTGGACGAGTCTACAAATCCCTTGATGAAGTTAAATCATGTGTTTTACGTATATAGGTAGTATAAAGGGGTCAGCTTAAGACCTGGTCCTAGTCCTGACCCTACTGGACTCTGTCATGTGTTATACACTGGCATCTAAAAACAAGGTCATTGATCGAGGAGGAATCCTGAACTATGGGCCCTTTAGTTTAACATAGCAGCAGATTGTGCTTCATTACCACCACGATGGCAGCGGGACGTCTCTGGTGCCTTATCTCTGCTCTACCACTGCCATGCTGGGGCTGTGAAGGCTACCTGCCATTCAGAGCAGCATCCCATCAGCCGGCTGAGTTATGGTGCTTGACCACTGCCATGTTGGAGCAATGAGACTGCTGGGGATTTATGAATGCACAGCCTCTCCTGTCTTTTCTTCTCTGGTCCCCTCCCCGCCCCTTGGCTTCCCTCCACAGAGAGGATCCTATCTGTCTACCCCCCCCCCCCCCCCCCCCCCGACCCAGAAACACACTCAGCACCTGAGCAGGCTTCAGTCACCTTGTCCTGTCTGTGCCGGCACAGAGTGCACACACACACACACACACACACACACACACACACCGGCTTTCACTCTTGTATAGAAACACACGAACATGATTCTTAATTGCACTTTCTAATACACGAATCTGGATATAATATTTCACTCTCATATGTGTAGCACAATAGTGTCAACTCAATAAGCCACTTACTGTCATTTTCAATCTTTCAACCATATCTCATGGTCTTCATCGGTGAAATTGTCTCAGCTGTCATCACACAAACTATTAAATATGACATTTCCTACATTGCAAAAGCATCGGTAACCAGGCAAAGCATCTTGTGTATGAGTCTTATTCTCTTCAAACCAATGACATATTAACGGATCATCCTTCAGATGCACTGGTTGAACCTGTGGAATCGGTGGTAATGCAAAGAACATTTTATATGTTTTCTAACAATCAAGGGACATTTTTACGAGGCCCTGAGAGACTCGGGGCTTCCGTACCTTTTCTGTACAGTAGCGCCGGGTCTTATTCTTTCTTGTTTTGATACTGACACTCTTTTCTAGAAAATGCAGCGTGTCTTGTAAAAAGCTTGAAAGATTCTTACTGTCGATTTTTTCACTTGTTTAAAAAAAATTGAAGTTCAAATACAATAACTAGCATGACAAAACAAAATGAAGATGTTTGCAGCTGAAGTATGGCAATGTGTGAAAATGCGAAACACATTGTTGGATCCTCAGCAAATGTTGGGGATGTTGTGTTTAGCAGTATTATTTGCAATAATGCAGTAGGTTTTAGGTGATTATTAATATATTGGAATCACATCATGAACAACAGCTGGTGTCCCGTATTTGTTGAGGTTTGGGCACTCTTGTTTGGGGCTGCGTGGAAGACGGGAGCTGCCTGGAGTTATTGGCAGCGGAGTTGTGAATGTCAGCTCATTCATCTACATCAAGCACACAAACCAGCAGCCAAGGTGAGACGCCTTTCTTCACGAGCGTCTGTTTATAAAAGAGAGAGAGAGAGAGAGAGAGAGAGAGAGAGAGAGAGAGAGAGAGAGAGAGAGAGAGAGAGAGAGAGAGAGAGAGAGAGAGAGAGAGAGAGAGAGAGAGAGAACTTCGCTTTCTTCGTCCTCGCTGCGTCTTGGACCAATCTCCTCTCGTTTTATTCGTCTTTTTCCTGCCTCTCCCCCTCCCTAATCTCGTCCCCTGCCCTCCCCAAACCTAGAGCTTGAATCTCCCTTGGTTGTGTCGCGGGCGTGTGTTATAAAGCGGAAAGCCCTGCCGCTCTCTTCAGATCGGAGCGCTCCGACCTGCTGCGCGCGCCAAACTGTCAGACAATCAGGACCCGAGCCCGCTCACAGCTATGACCCTGCCGCTCTCCCTACCTGGATTAACTCTCAAGTAACCGCCGTGTGTCACCCCCACCTTCCCTCCATCACCATCACAGCCCGCAGCAGCAGCAGCCTCTTCATCGGCTCCTCCGTCCTGTCCCCCCTCACCCCCCCACCACAAGTCTCCAACTCTCACCTTTGTTCCGCGGTCATGGGCTGCGTCGTGTCCTTTTCGCCTGGGCTGCTGAGGGGCTCGACCGTGCTGTGAGGCGGATACCAGGTGGATTTATGGTCCGCAAAGCCGCAACTACCAACCGAGGGACATTGGTGGAACTTTGAGCTCTGAGAGGATGCAGCTGACGTGTTGGTGCGCCGTGTTCCTCCTGACGCCTGCACTTTTCCTGGTGAGTCTCAGCCTTGTATACTTCTAGCTCAACTTTTCTCCCCTTCGCTCTGTTCCGACAATAGTTTAAAAGCCATCATTGCTATTCTTTTCTTAAACTTGCGCATTTGCAGACGCACACTGGAGAGACGCGGCTGCTCGGTCACTTCATAGTGTGGTACAGTACATATCATGTCATGTGTGAGTAAAACTTTATATCAGCGCTTCCGTTTGTAGAAGTGTTTGGCAGTGAAAGTTGCACCTGGCGGGTCCTTTCCCCGCGCGATACCGCTGTGCGTAAAATGCAGTAATTGCTGAGGAAATCGGGTTTTCACGCAGGTAAAGAATATAATGCAGATGGGAGATTTGTCATGATATTTCAAGTTTGTTATTTCAACACTGAAGACATCAGATACCTAAAGCAGCGGTCACTAAATGGCACAGACAGTGAAATCGTCTCACGGGGGCGCCATAGCGAACCAAAGAAGTCACCCCACAGCGCCGGAGACCGGCTCCTGATGACAGACTCCTGTTCGAGCCTTGTTTGACTGGTTATTTTACCAGTAAAAGAATACATACCTTATGGCTGTCTTGTTTTTTAGGTTTAGTTCAATGCTTGGAAAAAAACACCAACATCCCGCGTTTAGATAGAACCTTAATAACAACATGAGGAGAACTGATTTCTGCTTATAAACATGACAATATACTCCATACACAGTTTAGTTGAAGTACTTTATCCTGTTTAGATTGACATACCGAGCGAGGCTTTACTGTGTTGTTTTATTCAAGTGTTATTGTGACACAACAGAAAGACGATATCACACACAAACAAATAGAAGAAACACAAAAAAAGAAAATAAATTGATTCTATTCAACCTTTTAAATTCTCTGTCTACTTTTTAGATCTCATGGAATATTAGTCCTGAACAGAGAGAAAGCCTAAATCCGGCTCTTCTTTAATTAGACAAGAAAGTGATATTTATCATTCGATTTTATGTTTTGTACCCGTAGTTTTCTAATATTGTATTTCTAATTGATAATACATTTAAAAAAACATGTCACTTGATGGATTTCAGCCCACAGTCTACAGGTGTAATCACTTAGAAATCGGAATTATTTTACGTTATGAAATGAATATGAATGCCTGTAAATAATTGTATTAAATGCAGTTATAAACATACTGGCATTTTAATAATCCCGTGTATTATACATGGGTTTGAACCTCTCGTTGGTGGTATTGCAGGCTCTGTATACAGTGAATTTGGTGTGTAAATGTGTGTGACTTCTTCATTTATACAAAAGCTAACACGCAAAATAAAACACGCAGCAGGTGGACTTGGAGCTCTCCAAGGTGCTGAAAGTATTTAAATGCTGCATGTAGCCACAATGAGAATAATAGCAGGCCGAACAATAATAGTTTATTTTAATTTTAAAATGGAGTGTAAATATGTAAAAGTAAGCTTTAAAGTTCTATTGTTTGACCTCTTTTTAACAACATTCTCTGCTTGAAACATGTTTGACTGCAGGATCCAAATGTTGGCAACTCCTCTTCCTCGTGAAACACTCCTGTGCTGTCGGTCTGCTTTGAATTCACAAGCTTGACGTCATTTATGGACATTAATTTATTTAAAAATTCATACTGTCGAGGGAAAGGTGTGTGTTTATGTTGCGCAGTGGTGATGAAATCCACTCGGTTTCTCTGATGAATCCAGTTCGCCGAGTTGAATTGTGTAGCTGGAAAAAGAAAGAGGCACACAACCACAATGCCTCTCCGCCCAGAGTCAACAGAGCTTATTGTGCAGCCCGTTAACAGCCCGCCTTATCCACATGTGCGGGTATTAGAGCTGAACTTTGATGGTTTTATTCCGTGTTTACGGCTCTTGTCTCCGCTTAAGCCTCTTGTCTGAGAGCCGCGCCTTGACCCCGATAACAGCCCAGCGCAGGTAGCAGCAATACAGTACGCAGCACGGAGCGGGACGATCACCGGGCCCACTAACCCATTAACACGCCTCCTATTGTTCCTGGACAGCAGCATGCCATCGGGGGTTACCGTGATTTTATTTCATACTTTATCTTTTAATGGAACCCAGGTACATTTAATTCAGAGACGTGGATACAAGTGTAAAGGTGTCGTGTTAAATTCGGTTTATTGTCTTATACGTCACACAGCTTCATAAATCACACTGAGGAAAATTGATTTGAATTCAATATCATTGTAATACAATACAACATTGTTGTTGACTGTGATTTCCTCTTAAACTAAGTTGTGAGATATGCCTATCACCGTAGTGCATGTTGTGTGCGGGTTAGCAGCTGAAAGACGATGAGGAGGCATTTTGAAAGCAGATATTTCAGCTCTGGAATTCACGTTTGTTTTGATTTATTTTTTTGCTAAAAGTCCAGTTTCATTTAATTGAAATGTTTATTCATAATGTAGACACTCATTCTATTTATGTCTTTTACACCCACTTGTGTTGTGTATTTAAGAGTTGTCTGGAGTGAATCATTATGTTGCTCTCTCTTATCACCGTCATTTAAGGATTTAAGGATTCGAGCCATGTTGACACTGCTGACAGTGTTTTTTTTTTTTAATAAATTGAAGTTGCAGACGTGTTTCTGTCTGGGCCTCGGTGAGGCACTGTGACTTGAAAGTCTCCCCCCCCCCTCATCTCTCCCCTGGGAGATGCAGTGGACCACTGGCGACAGCCACAGTCACATCAAAGTGTTCTTATCAAACAGTGCAAATGGGGCCTGCAGTGTCACGCAGTCTACGCAGTGGGGAGCAAAGAAAGTCCCACTGAGATCCCCACAGCACAGCTCACAGAGGGTGCCCCCCCCCCCCCCCCCGACCCCGTCTCACCCCCTTCAGTCCACAGGCCTGAGATATGAGCTCATAATAATAACTCAATAAAAATGCAATATGTTTTCATTAAGCTCTTTGAAGCTGAATTCAAGAGCGGGCTGGTATTAATTCAATTATATAGCAACGGCATTCGCACAAATGCCCACATGCTGCGAGACTGAACACACACACACTCACACCCACACACACTCACACACACTCACACACACACACATCGGACAAGTGTATTGTGTGGTCATCAAGTGGTAGCAGGGAGAGTGTGTTGAGAGGCTTGTGTTTTTTCCAGCCCAGACGTTGACGAAGTGAACATTTCTCTCAGTTCCTTGTTCAACCTATGTGCTACTCCGCTTTCAAAGCAGCATGGAGGCGTCACTTTGGAGCTATTCAAGCCCGGCTGCCAGCGAGAGGCTGAGAGTTCAGTCTCAGAGAGCAACACTGCAATTCCCCCACCGCCGCCTCATGGCCTTAGCTCAGCAGCCAGCTCTGTTACAGTCACCGGCTTCCTCCCAGCGGCTCCGCTGCCTCTCAAGGCGGTGACAAGTGGTTGCCAGCTGCGGCAAATGTTTTCGTATACGTAGCTGGCTCTCCACGTGGAGCTTCAGGGGTGCTTAAAGGACTCCAGGGGGCTTCGGAGGCCTTGTACACGTCCACTCTTCCTGAGGAGGTTCCAGGTGTCAGAGATGTGAAGATTGAAGATTAAATAAATAGTAAACACACACTACAGACTTAGCAGGTGGTGTCTATGTATATTATAGATATGTATACCAAATGGCAGTATAGAAATGGCAAATATATGTTATTTTCATATGTCTTGTTCAAATGAAAAAAGACTATGTGCTGAAATACCATCTTCATATTTCGCTTGAGTCTCAAATATTGATCGTCATTAGCATTAAACCTCCGCTCGGGTTTGAATTGTGTTCTAGTTAGGTTGCAATTAAAGATTATTTTCTATTCATTAAGCTTTTAATATGTTTTAATTGATTCATTCTGTCTATAAAATGTTGAAAATGTGTCATATCACTTCAGCTGACCAACAGTCCAAAACCCAAAGATATTCAGGGGACAAATTCACTGGATGTTGGAACCAGTGACGGTCAGTCATTCTATGCTTGAAAAATGACTGAAAAGGTAAATCGATTGTCAAAATACTTCCTAATTCATTTGATGTTGATTGACAAATTCTTGAATCGACTAATTGTTTCAGTTGTGCTCGCTGGTCTGGGTTTAGAAGTGTTTCCTTATCTTCCCTTCTGTATATGTGTAATGCTGAATGGCTCATACAGCCAGAACTCTGAAGCTGCAATTCAATTCAATATTAAAATTGGACAAAACAAATGAGGTTTTCAAAAAAATAAGCAAGTTTGAAAGTGAGGTGTCTCGTGTGAGGCCGACCTCTTACCTCCAGTCAGAGTGCTGTGAGTCGAGCAGAGAGATGGACGCTGCACAACTTTCACCCGTGAAGCTGACTCGGTGTTGTTGCATTGCCTGAACTGTAACCTGTGTGATCCTCTGAGTCCTGGCCCGTCTGATCTCAGGTCAGCCTCCCCAGGCAGCCGCACGCTCCCACGAACACAACAACGCTAGACCTGTTTGGCCACAGAGTCAATGGTAATAGCATACTGCTGAATGGGCACGTTGGGCTCCTGGTTATTCTTCTTCTCTGCATGCATCATTGCAGGGATGGCTATTGGGATCTTGGTGGAGGGATTCGATCTGTTGTGGTGTTTAATTAGAGTGGAATCTCCTTCACATGTTCCCAGAACAAGCAGTCTGACTGTGCACCCTGCAGTCATCAGTGTGTGTGTGTGTGTGTGTTTGTGTGTGGACGGTATGTTTGAGGTGTGTGTGTGTGTGTGTGTGTGTGGACGGTATGTTTGAGGTGTGTGTGTGAGTGTGTGTGTGGACGGTATGTTTGAGGTGTGTGTGTGTGTGTGTGAGTGTGTGTGTGTGTGTGTGTGTGTGTGTGTGTGTGTGGACGGTATGTTTGAGGTGTGTGTGTGTGTGTGTGAGTGTGTGTGTGTGTGTGTGTGTGTGTGGACGGTATGTTTGAGGTGTGTGTGTGTGTGTGAGTGTGTGTGTGGACGGTATGTTTGAGGTGTGTGTGTGTGTGTGTGAGTGTGTGTGTGTGTGTGTGTGTGTGAGTGTGTGTGTGGACGGTATGTTTGAGGTGTGTGTGTGTGTGTGTGAGTGTGTGTGTGTGTGTGTGTGTGTGGACGGTATGTTTGAGGTGTGTGTGTGTGTGTGAGTGTGTGTGTGGACGGTATGTTTGAGGTGTGTGTGTGTGTGTGTGTGTGAGTGTGTGTGTGTGTGTGGACGGTATGTTTGAGGTGTGTGTGTGTGTGTGTGTGTGTGTGTGTGTGTGTGTGTGTGTGTGTGTGTGTGGACGGTATGTTTGAGGTGTGTGTGTGTGTGAGTGTGTGTGTGGACGGTATATTTGAGGTGTGTGTGTGAGAGTGTGTGTGTGTGTCGACGGTATGTTTGAGATGTGTGTGTGGACGGTATGTTTGAGGTGTGTGTGTGTGTGTGTGTGGACGGTAGTTTGAGGTGTGTGTGTGTGTGTGTGTGAGTGTGTGTGTGGACGGTATGTTTGAGGTGTGTGTGTGTGTGCGCGTGTGTGTGTGTTTGAGGCGCTAGGGTCTGTGATGAATGGCCACAGCCTCTCTTCTCCTCACACGCTGCTCCACATCTTTAATCGCATTCACAGTTCAAAGGTCAAAGCTGGAGCTGATGCTTGAAGGGCATTGTTCTCCAGCCCGGCTCACGACCCAGCTTAGATCCTGAGGGGAGCTTCACCCCCCCTCGCCTCCCTCTCCACATAGAGCAATCCGTTTATGGAGGAGAGTGTGGCACCTCGATAGCAGCACTTTGAAGCAGAGCGAGAGAGAAGTGTCTAGATAACCTGGTCCTGCTTTACATCTGCAGGCTCTCCTCTGGCTGCGGAGTCGGCCATGCGCCGGCTCGCCATAGCTGCAGTAATAGAGCAGACCTCTCCGACACACACACCGACATCTGCATTCACATGAGACGACTCACCAGCCTGTTCGCTGGCACTCGTTTTCAGATCCAGACACCTGCATTCTTTTTCACATCTTCTTTTATCAACATCCAAAATACTCGTTCAGGTCTTTATTGACTTTGTGTATTTGTGTCTGTAGATTTCTCCTAAATTCACCAAACGTTACCATTCGATAATGCCTCATTTGCATATTGAATGTAACATTTCAGAAAACTTGTAATAAAAAGAACAGTCTTCATGTTATTAATCAGCTGGTTATGTCTTTCAGTTCAATGTTGCACCGGTTCACCTGCAGTGCAAACATCTCTTTGAAGGACCTTTTCTGCTCTTTTCTTTCTCCTCTGAGCCAGAACTCCAGCAGCTCACAGACTCCAACCTTCTCTCTCTGTATTCTGAAGGTTAACACAGAGCGGTTCATTCATATTTCATTCAGAGACTCACTTATACTACATTGTATTCCCATAAATGCGGCAAAATTATGAAGTGTTTTCTGTGTCGTATAAGAGAAACCATCGACTCTAATATGTCAATAACGCGTGTTGAACCGGCATTATCCAATGAAAGAATTCTGTTTTGGAAATATTTGATAAGATAATGCTTTATTTGCTAATTTAGACATAGATTTTGAGAACACAAATGTGTCTCAATGTAAGTGTCCACTGGGGAAGTTGCGTGCTGTCTCGTTCATGTCTCCCGTTAAATGACTGTAATGGGAAAGGCGTCATTCTTCGAGACGATAGAGAATCTTCACCAACTCTGTGCTTCCCTGGCTTTGTGAGGCCTTTTAGCATCTTTCAGTTTATTGTTTTGGTTTATTGGCCCACAGCTTTACTGTTTTGATTCCGTCTCAGCACAGCTCTGATAAACTCAGTGCACAGCAGGCCGAGCAGCAAACACCAGACACAGAGTTTAGAACGCTTTCTTTCTCAGGATGCGGTGGAGGAAACATGACCATCAGAAGGGTGAATATTGAATACTTTCATCAGATGTCAGAATAAATATTTGCTTTGTGCTGGATGCATAATAAGGTCGTAATAAGGCATCTATAACAGCTGTATCTGGTTTGTTTTCCTTCACTGTGGTTTAACATCACTTCAACTGTGTTAACTTACAAAACATCAAAAGTATTAACAACACAGATTCTTTAAAAAATGTAATTCCAATTTAATTGAAAAATGATTATTATTTTTCATATTTTCCTGTTGTGTGCACAATGAGCCATACAGGCCAAATAATCAGCATTATTATTCAACATGTGAGAATGAGTGTGTGTGTGTAATGGTGATGGCTTCACTGGTCCATTAGTTCTGATCAGAGGCTCACTGACTCCTCTCCAATGCCGCTCATTAAGATCTGCTCCACAGCCTTTCCCACGCTGACATGTTGGCTGCTTCTCTTTACAGTTGTTTCAGTCCTGTTTACCCTCATCCCTCCAATTTGGAATGTCCAGTTCTGCACATGTGCTTCCTCTGGTATACACGGTGTATACGTCTGGGGCCTGTGTTAGATAGTGGAGCTGACAGGAAATGACGGAACAGAGAAAAGGGATGACATGCAAGCAAGCTACTCAGCCGACTCAAACCGAAGATTTTGTAATTACATGTTCACCGATGTGACCAGGAAGCCTCCAGACGCTTTATTTCTACCTGATAATACTGGTTTCAAGTCCGATTCCCCACACAACCCCAACACCGAAGACAAGTTCCTCATATTTATTTATTCATTTTTGTTGGCTTAAAAATATCCATACTTCTCCCTCACAACCGCTAGGACATGATCCCTCATCCCACCCAGGAACACATCAGCCAATTGGGCTTTTGATTTGATATGAACAAAAAGATATCATTTTAAAACGGGACAAAACTTCTGTCCTCACTAGATTCCAGAAAAACTCTGCAAAAAAAACAAGCAAATGAAAAGGTCAAAAAACTTTGACAGGAAGAAAAGGAAAAAGACAGAAATATAAACAAGGGACACATTGCTCTGTCTGAGTTGTTGGCTGCATGCTTGGCCTGTCCAACAGCTGGATACGTCATCATACTTCACATAAGCATCACTTGTGTCTTGCTGATCAACAGAAAGAGTTCACTTGCTTCCACCAATAGAACTCTTGTTTTTCCTCCAATACCTCATTGAAGCTCCGCCTTTAATAAAATGAATCACCACTTCATTTGAATGTATTTAGTTTCCTAGCTCAGCACATTATGAGTTACTCTCATTTTCAATGACAAATACAGCTGGCAAACATATTACATGAAACACATCAATATGCAAAGTAGGATCTTATGTAATCTTTATGATTACTGCCCTGTACATGTACTCTTATCTACAGCACTGTGTGGCAGCATTCCAAGCAAACAACTTGATAGAAGAACACAGAACAATGCTCTCCGACGAGCTGCCATCACCCACCACCCATGAGAAATACACAGATTATGATCATTTTGAAGAAAAGTTAGATATTAAAGTAATTTCCTTAATATATGTAATATAATTAAGCAGCTTTGTCACATTTCAAGTACATGATTAACAGATCAGGACTTTTTTTCTTTACAGTGCATGACCGGGTCGCATAATATCCACATATTGAAGAGATACGTGTTCCAGTTGCTCAGGCTGAAGTCAGTCATTAACTGCAGTGAACACATACTGTCTAAGTTACCTGCGGTCTGGTACTGAATGGATACAATGCAGCCGGGGGCTTCGGTGTTGTATAGTGACAGATAGCTTTCTCACCTGCTGATGGGCTGGACTGACCAGTGAAACAGAGCAGGCTAAGATGCTGCTCTCTGAAATGTGGAAATGGAGAGGAGGACGACGCCTCCCTCCTCTGCCTCGGCAGTGATGGATCTGCCATCGGAGCTCACGTCTGCCGCACAGTCCGATAGTCACGTCGCCCGCTGATGGGAATTACCAGCCATGTCCGTTATCTCCATCTTTAGGTCTTTCCATCCTGTTACGTTACAATGACTGGCCCGCTCCAGAAACATGTACGGATGACTTGTAAAAGAAATCAATGAGTGATGAACATTCATGAGCACTCCCATCCCAGGTTGAGACCCATATGCTGGCTGGCAGTATTGGACTATCTCTGTAGCATTGCAGTGGACGTGAAAGGATTTTAAAGCCAGTTTCAGTCTAACGAGCTGTTAAAGGATTCTATTAGTCTGTGTTTCACTGGCTTTTCCACCCTAACAGTGCATACAACTCCAGACCAAAAACTGCATACCTGTAACATTCTGAGCAGACCTGAACTGAATCTAAAACCCTGTGAAACGTTCTGAGTCTGTCCAGCAATTACTTTTCCAGTTATCATAAATCTAAACATGACTTTGTTTGTGATGCAGTTGTGTCTAATCCTTTAATAGTTACATCAGAGCTACTGTTATGAGCACTGGGCTTTCTCACAAAACATCATCGTGTCATTTTAAGTTTCATTTGTCTCACATATCTCAAGCTCTGTTGCCATGGTAACTAATGCAGCAGGAAAAACCACTATGGAGGAGTTATTACCTCACATCCTCTGACTATCAACGGTCTAACTTCATCATCAACACAAATACAATGTACTGTTATTAATAACATATTGGTTGTGGTTAAATGAATGAGACTGTTCCTGTTGGTTGAGCACAGGGGCGTCGTTAGGCCTATTTTAGGGGGGCTTAAGCGCTAAATGTCATAGTGACCCTCATAATGCTATTGTACCGCTATATCATCCAATTCATTGACCAGATAAGAAGATTCCTTCCATTTCAGCGGATCATACAATATTTATCATTCGATAACTAAGATGTACTTGAAATGTGTTCTTTTATTTTTGTTGTTCACATGTTTTTCTCCATTGAATGGTATATTTGACACTGAACTAGTTCATCTTTATCTCAGTGATAGTGTCCAAATGAGCATAACATATCACTGGTATGTAAAAACTACACGGACAGCAAAATAGATGTAAATGTTGATCAAAAGCTTATTCCCTTCTGCTCATAATAAAACAAGTAAACAACTCAAAAGTTTTTGGGAGTGACGCGGATATGAAAGAGAGTTTATCCGTCTTTCCTTCACAAGCAGGAAAATGATTTCTCTCTCTTTATTTGAGAAAAGTTCATATTTGTGTTGTCAAATTTCACTGTGACCCTTAAATTCTGTCTCTTGTGTTATCATATACTAAATGCAAACAAAACTACAGAGCAAAATCACACTCGTTCTGATTGAACCAATCTATGAACTGTCTGAAACAATGGGCCCAAATGGGCCCCAAAACAATTTGCCGCGCAATGCGCGAGCAAACTGGCCCCTCTCCTTGGGGCTATGCCCCCCCTTTCTTTCAATCCTGGAAACGCCCCTGAGCACAGTGTTACAGTTGAACCCCATCACTGATGCAACACAACATGGTTCAACTTCTGTGATAGGAACAACTCTTTATCGACTTGTTTTGCGAAGTGTGCACTGGAGTCTTCCTATTGCACCCTGAGGGGTTCTTACTTACTGATAATACTTTGTTAAGGTTCAGGAAATGTTGTGGTTAGGGTTCAATCACAACTTTATTGAACCTTGATTGTAATGGTAACAATAATAGTGCGATCATGGTAATGATTTAAAAAGCTGCCGGTTTGATCTAACCCTCCCATGTTAAAGTCAGATTCTTTTGTTGACCAACCCCGGCCTCCTCCTTCTTTGGTGGATTTTGTCCCTCACCTTGCTATTATGTTCATAATCAATAGAGTCCCTTGCTGAAATTATTGTTGTTGGTGTGCGTCTTAGGAGGACAATCTTGTTCTCTGACCCCCTTTAGGATATCCTCCGTCTCCTTTTGTTGAACTAAGATGTCTGTTTCCTGAGCCTCCTCTACGGTCAGGGTTTGGGTCAGGCACACAAAAACGACTTGGTCAAAGTGAAGGAAAGATGGTAGGCTTGCTAGGGAACAGGATGCTCCTCTTTTCACCCTGTTAAAGGGTTTTTTGGGGGGAGTTTTTCCAGTGTTCTGATGTGAGGGTCAAAAGACAGAGGGTGTCGTATGTGTACAGAATGTAAAGCCCTCTGAGGAGAATGTGTAATCTGTGATTTTGGGCTATACAAAATAAATTGAATTGAATGTCAGTGGTCCAAGTCACAATCTTTCTTGACCACTTATCCACCCTGACTTAGACATCTTCATGGGTCCAACAAGAGACACAGAAATGCACGAACTTGGAATCGAACCAGTCGATTTTTTGAAAGCTGGTACAGATTTCACAGCTGATTGCTATTAACAATTAAGCATCAGTGAACAAAACGTCAAAAGAAAGTAGTTTGTCTTCCCCAATGCTATGTTCTGTTAGGTCCTGTTCAATTCTGTTTTAAACCGCCGACTAAACTCCACCACAATTAGCAGAATACATCAAATGAATCATTTGCTTTCTGCAGCTTGTTGGGGGTGCTGCGCAGTCTGGGAGAAAGCACCACCCTCAGGGACGACCTTTACCATTTAGCTATCTGCATAGACAACTGGTAATGCCACACTGACCAACCAAAATGGGATGGTCTGCTATAAAATCTGCTGAGATATTATGTTGTGCAACAATTTCTTCCAACAGAACACATACATAGTCTCACATTTTACCCGTTTTTTCAGAGTATGTCCTTGAAATCAGCCACTTAGGGCTGCTTGTATCAGAAAACCTGATCTACAGGCCGGCTGTTCATTGAATACTGCAGTTATCCATGAGCTATATCTCTTCTCCTTCCACAGTCTTTGTATCACAGCACAGCAAAAATCCCGGCATTAAATCTTCAAAGCGGCGACTCTGTTGTCCACTCTCTGACTCTGTAGTGCAAAGCCATGAATGAGCGAAATGTGAGATGTGGAACAGAACAGGGAAAGGAAAAGAGTACAGAGGAGGGAGGTGAGCATGAGTGACTTTTATGCTCAGCCTGCTTTACAAGTACAGTGCTCCAATTTGTTGTCAACACCCACATGTCTGTCAGGCCGGGGCTGTTTGTGCCGTCGCTATCACTCCGAGCAAACAAGCGGATATACAATGCAGCCGAGGAGAAGCAGACTGCAAATTGTCGACACGGATGTTTTTTTTGAAGAGGAACAAATGATAAAGTCAGTAAGGTTCAACAACAAAGTTACAACCCCGATGTTATTGCTCTCCCCTTCCGTGTTTCCACTGCAGATGGCAGGGGAGGTAGAGAGAACAGCTGTCATCGTGAAAGAAACAGTTGAGATACTTTATAAAAAGACATTCATAACTGACATGTTGGGGGATTGTGTAACGAAATGTACATTCAGATTTCATACAGAGTAGCTTTGAGCTGATTCATTGTGTTAAAATCAGGCGGCAACCTCCGGTTCTTCCGAGTGAAGCCAATGCAGAAGTGTCTTAAAACTTGCATTCTCTCTTCTGGCCAGCAGGTGCGACTCCTCCGGTTACAGAAAGAAGTCTGGATGTATAGAAGTCTATGAGAAAATGACTCTACTTCTCTCTTGATTTATTACCTCAGTAAACATTGTAAACATGAGTTTATGTCTCAATCTCTAGTTTCAAGTCTTCTTCAATACAGCATGATGTTCATTTAGTACATGATGGTCCATTTAGAGTCAAACAGACCATAAAGCAGGGGATGCTTTAGGGCAGGGCTACTGTGATTGACAGGTTGCTGCCGCTACAACAGCCGTATATGGTGTCTCTACATCACTCTTCCGCATTCCAAATATGGTAACTTCTGTTCATTGGTTTCGGAAAAAAAACGAAAACATGTTGATGGCCGTAATCCAAGATGGCGACGGTGAAATCACCAATAGATGATGTCACGAAGACTACGTCCGCTTCTTATATGCAGTCTGTGGTTAAAATCGTCCCTTGGAACGGATGTTATTTGAAGATGGCCCCCTAAATCTGACAGTATTGAAGGTAAATGACACTATTGGTCATTTGTCCAAATACCTAAAATGTCTTCAGTGTTCCTGATAAGTGAGTGTCCACACAGGCAACACATTCTCACTCCCAACTCATCAAACACTGTTTGTTTGTTTCATAAAATAAGGACATGTGTTACATAACTTACATAAGTGGCATTAGTAAGGTAAAATAAATCAGCATTGACTTGATTTTACAAGGGACACAAACAGCAGTAGCCGGGGTGAAAGTCCTGTGTTTGTTTGACCCAACCATCCCCCCCTTTGTTGAAACTTAATTTAGAGCATCATTTTGTAGAACCTCTTCCAACTTGCACCAAGTGCAAAATATCCTATCTGCAAAATGATCTCGGCATTTTTCAGATGGGAGGTTTTGCTCTTCGGCCATCGTTATACACATCCAGTAGCCACTGTCCGTGTGCTGTGGTGCTGAACAGGTAGTGTGTGTAACTCGTCGGTAAGTTGGGACTGAGAACAGGTTAGTGCAGGAGGTTTTTCAGAGCTTGTTTGATGAAAACAGTTGCCTGCTGCTGTAAAAGGGGTTGATGACGTTGGAGTTTGCGGGCATGGAAACCAAAACATTTTGCTGAAAGAATATCGATTGGCGTAGCTTTAAATGTACTAATGTATGTGTACCACCACTAATGTGTCAAATTTTCTCTTTATTTCGTAATTCACTTTCAAAAACCTTGAGTTTGTAATAATTCATAGTTCCCAAACATTAACAATTTATAACATTAACAAATTCAAACATACAAATTATTGGTTTCCATCAGCATAAGTGCAAGTTTTTTATTATAGACGTCAGCTAGAGAAGTAAATGAGTTCATGTTTAAAATAAATGACTGATAAAGAAGGAACATTTTAGTTTTTTGAAGTAAAAGGCACTGCAAAGAGTGGAGTGGCTGTCAAAACTAGTCATTTTCCACCTCTCACGAAATTACATCTTGGTCCCAAAAGTGAGTGAATAATTGCTATTATTGATTAGTTGCCATGTGTCAATCAGCTTCACCCCACTGGGTTAAATGGGCTGCCGCTGTTTTAAATTGCTGTTATGGCCTTACTTCTTCATGACACAAACCCCGGGTGGCTCTCTTTGACACTTTAACAAAATTATGGATTGAACTTGAATGATAACAAAATATCTTTTCGCTGTAAACAGACTTAAATGTAGCTTATCCTGGTTTGCTAATCAATACCTCACAGCGCAGACCTTTGTGTCCTTTTTTCTCTTTGGAGTGAGGGCCGATGGTGATGATGTAATAGACCAATCACGGCCTTTATCAGCTGTACATGACAGGGCTTTATTACTTTATTACTTACAGCAGCCCTGGAGATTGTGGTCCTATTGATTTTCAGAATTACAGTTCTAAATATATTGTTTTTGCCTGTGGATGGTCTGCAGTCACAGCAGAGGGCAGGGCAAACAGCCAGGAGGAGTGTGTGTCCGTGGCTGACAGCTGTCAATCACATGTCAGCGGGATGTCAGCGGGGTCGTCCTTTGGAGGACAAAGAGGAGGAAAAGCCTGCCATCCCTCCCTTATCGCTCTCTCATTTACCCCTCCTCTGTCTGGTTATCACGCTCTCTCTGACTTTCTATTCTCCACACTGCCTCCTCCGACTCACTTGAATAACTCTTCTTATCAAGCTGACCCCTCTTACTTCCTCATGGGAATCACATGTACTCCTCCTTATTGTTTGCCATTGTATTGTTATTGTTAGATTTTTTGTCCCTTCTCATTATCCCAATGCCATCCATGCATGTTTTCCTACCTCGGGCAGAGAAATGGACTTCCATGCAGGGGCCTTGTTCAAACATACAGTGTAAACATGCTCACATGCATGTGCCTGTTTACCATCAGCGCTGCAGTTCAAACAGACGGAATTCAGATGCGTGCTGTTGCGGAGCGTTAAAGCTAAGGGACCACTGCAGGTGACAGCAGACAGGGAGACTCTTCCTCAGTCAGCTAATGTTCCGTCAACATCACCTTTAGTCCAGCACACGCTGCTGTCATGTGTCTGTTTGCCTGCTAACGTAAAGTCTGTTTGGTTCATGCATCAGTGTTTTGTTAGTGTAGCAGCTTATGCTGCTGTGCAGGACAGGAATGCAGCTCCTGTGCGAGGGAAATTCCATCAAGTCTGCTGCTCGTGCCGACACTGACACCACCCTGCTTGAGGCCCAGGCTGTTGAGCTGGGCGTCAAGCAGAACCAGGACCGCAGAACCAGGACCCTGCTGCAGTAAAAAGCTTTCTAAAGGGACTGTTGTAATCGGACACTTTTGTCGGCAAGGACTGCCTAAACCAACGCAAAATGAAAGTTCTCGTCGTAGCTTTAACTCAAGGCCCGTGCACTTTCACATTTCAACTGCTTTCATGCGACGGTCAAGGAAGTACAACAACACTCATAGCAGTAGACAGCTGGCTCTACTAATGAACTCACCGGCAAAATACCAAGTGTTTTTTTTAAGCTTCAGTAAAATGTGGAACTGGCTGAGCTAAGCAGATACTAAGGGGATGTTTCTCCCACAGCTTTGGGACTCAAACAGGGAAAGTAGCCTCGCAGTCTTAAGTCTGGACAGCATTTGGTTGCCAGACTGGAGGGGTGTTGGTACAAAATAAAGTGTTGCTTCAATATTACTAGAATCAGTCTAAACATATTACGTGTAATCTGAGTGTAATTCCTCAGGTTGTGTAAAACCCCCAAATTGTCAGGAACAATACTGACGACATGACCCCAATGGGAGAAGTGTAGAAGTCTTTTTCTTTACTCTTAATCAAGTCATGTCGAGTCAATTATATTAATATAGCCCTATATCAGAAATGAGAAATCAAAAGGGGCTTTACAACCTGTGCAGCCTACTAGTCCTTCCATCTTCCATTCAGGTAAAGAGACTCCCCCCACAGGAAGAGCAACAGAGGAGGGGTTCCTCGCCCTGGAGGGACAGAGATGTTGTGTTGAGTGGCGGCCGGCCAATAGAGGGCCACGGGGCCTGGCCCCACCCACCTTGAGCCACAAAAACAAAAATTATTATAATATTATTCATTTTTCTTTTTTTAAATAATATTAATAAATTATGTAAATTGTCAATATTTGTGTTTTTGAGCTATGTAATATACCCAGTAATATTTGTAAAATAGGATATCTGCGCAAAATAAATGCTTTTCCCTGCTTGTCCTATCCGCTGGTGCACCTCTCAGCTGTCCCGTGCACGTCTCTACTGCTCGTGCACGTCCTGGGGCCAGATCGATTTGGCCCAAGGAAGACTGGTCTAATAAGCAGCTTAGCCAATCACTGATTAAAGAAATAAATGAGTGACTTACAATTTAGCCAATCAGCGCCCTAAATAAGACTTCCGGGAGGGCCATATGAGAATGGCCCTCCCGGAAGTCTTTTTCTCCCGGAGGGCCCGTGTCTCGTTCTCATCTCGCATGTTCTCGCTACCCAGCTGGACGACGGTCACCGGCTTGCGGTAAAGAAACACAACGAGGAGGTGGATAAAAACCGGCACATTTTATCAAAAATAATTTATTGTGTCAAGTTTTGTGGGGCTTTTGAGTTGGCTTTGCGTGTGCATGACGAGACTGACTCCTCGGACAACCCTGGCGTGTTCAAGGGACTGGTGGATTTTGTTGCGTCCCTCGACGGTGTGCTGGAGGAGCACCTGGAGACAGCCAGCGTTTTTAAAGACTGTACAAAATGAGCTGTTGGACTGCATGCTGTCGGTTGTAAGGGATTACATTCTGGAGGAAGTAAAGAACGCTGATTTTATCGCCATTCAAGCAGACGAGACGACGGACATTTCCACCCACTCGATGCTAACGGTAACGTACAAGAGCGTGTTAATGCTCTGGCTATGCTCTCCATGGACAAGGAACTTGTCAGGGACATGCCTGACTTCAATAAGAAGGTCATTGAGAGGTTTGCCACTCAGAACTGCAAAGTTCCTTTACAAATAACTGTCATAAAAACATGCAGGTTTCCTCACCGCACTGATTGGGTGTTTCTCCAACAAACAAGGTTCATAGGGGCATCTTAAAATGTACTTGTTCTATTAGACTATATATGATATTTATATTTTATTATAATATAATATATTCATGATATTTATATTGTATATTTATGATTATATGGTATTTATATATCATATTATACTGAATATTGTTGTTATATGATATATATATATTAATATACTGAATTGTATGAATAAGATGTCCTTATTATGTCAGTGTTGGAATAAATGATAACAATGTAACTGCAAAGTACTAATGCGTTTTTTTTTTCATTGAATTATACTATTTGCTGAAATTGATTGGATGGCCCTACCCAAAAAAAATCCACCAGCCGCCACTGAGAGTAACCACCGTAATAAAATTACAGTGTAGACAATCCATATGACAAAATGACACGTGAACATTTATCTCATTTCTATAAGTTACAGCACGTTGTGGAAACGTTTTGGTCCGGATCAGTTGAGTTAGTATTCCTCCAGGAGCAGAAGCTCCAACACTGACATTGCTTATAAACTTAACTAACGAAACAAATTAAGAAAACTGTCTCAGAGCTATTTTCTATTGGAATAAATAGATATTTTAATGGAAACGTCCTGAAGTAAAATAAACCTTAACTGGGTTTTTTTCAAACATGAAGGACAACGTTTGTTGCTGAACTAAAAGAAGGAAGTCAGATTTCAATACAATACTGGAATCAGAACTTAAAAGTACGAATTTAAGTATTAAACAGTTTTCTAAAAAATGCAGAGGTCATGACTGTCCGACATGGCAGTTGTTGCCCTGGTAGTGAAGTTGGTGCCCTGGTAGCGAAGTTGTTGCCCTGGTAGCGAAGTTGGTGCCCTGGTAGCGACGTTGTTGCCCTGGTAGTGAAGTTATTGCCCTGGTAGTGAAGTTGTTGCCCTGGTAGCGAAGTTGTTGCCCTGGTAGCGAAGTTGTTGCCCTGGTAGTGAAGTTGTTGCCCTGGTAGTGACGTTGTTGCCCTGGTAGTGAAGTTGTTGCCCTGGTAGTGACGTTGTTGCCCTGGTAGTGAAGTTGTTGCCCTGGTAGTGACGTTGTTGCCCTGGTAGTGAAGTTGTTGCCCTGGTAGTGACGTTGTTGCCCTGGTAGTGAAGTTGTTGCCCTGGTAGTGATGTTGCCCTGGTAGCGAAGTTGTTGCCCTGGTAGTGACGTTGTTGCCCTGGTAGCAAAGTTGTTGCCCTGGTAGTGACGTTGTTGCCCTGGTAGTGAAGTTGTTGCCCTGGTAGTGACGTTGTTGCCCTGGTAGTGAAGTTGTTGCCCTGGTAGTGAAGTTGTTGCCCTGGTAGTGACGTTGTTGCCCTGGTAGTGACGTTGTTGCCCTGGTAGTGAAGTTGTTGCCCTGGTAGTGAAGTTGTTGCCCTGGTAGTGATGTTGCCCTGGTAGCGAAGTTGTTGCCCTGGTAGTGACGTTGTTGCCCTGGTAGCAAAGTTGTTGCCCTGGTAGTGACGTTGTTGCCCTGGTAGTGAAGTTGTTGCCCTGGTAGTGAAGTTGTTGCCCTGGTAGTGACGTTGTTGCCCTGGTAGTGAAGTTGTTGCCCTGGTAGTGACGTTGTTGCCCTGGTAGTGACGTTGTTGCCCTGGTAGTGAAGTTGTTGCCCTGGTAGTGAAGTTGTTGCCCTGGTAGTGATGTTGCCCTGGTAGCGAAGTTGTTGCCCTGGTAGTGACGTTGTTGCCCTGGTAGCAAAGTTGTTGCCCTGGTAGTGACGTTGTTGCCCTGGTAGTGAAGTTGTTGCCCTGGTAGTGACGTTGTTGCCCTGGTAGTGAAGTTGTTGCCCTGGTAGTGACGTTGTTGCCCTGGTAGTGACGTTGTTGCCCTGGTAGTGACGTTGTTGCCCTGGTAGTGACGTTGTTGCCCTGGTAGTGAAGTTGTTGCCCTAGTAGTGACGTTGTTGCCCTGGTAGTGACGTTGTTGCCCTGGTAGTGAAGTTGTTGCCCTGGTAGTGACGTTGTTTGCCTGGTAGTGACGTTGTTGCCCTGGTAGTGAAGTTGTTGCCCTGGTAGTGACGTTGTTGCCCTGGTAGTGACGTTGTTGCCCTGGTAGTGAAGTTGTTGCCCTGGTAGTGAAGTTGTTGCCCTGGTAGTGATGTTGCCCTGGTAGCGAAGTTGTTGCCCTGGTAGTGACGTTGTTGCCCTGGTAGCAAAGTTGTTGCCCTGGTAGTGACGTTGTTGCCCTGGTAGTGAAGTTGTTGCCCTGGTAGTGACGTTGTTGCCCTGGTAGTGAAGTTGTTGCCCTGGTAGTGACGTTGTTGCCCTGGTAGTGAAGTTGTTGCCCTAGTAGTGACGTTGTTGCCCTGGTAGTGAAGTTGTTGCCCTCGTCTTTCTGTGGCTCTCCGTCACTCATTCTGTGTATGCTCAAGCATTTATCAAATCAAGTACTGCTGAGGTGAGTTCCTAACAGGTAGTGAGGTGTCGCAGCAGTAACTCATCCTGTCGCTTTGATGGATTCGCTTGACTCTCTGAGCATCGGGCCTGCGGCTCTGGGAGGGGGGGGGGCCTCACAGGCCATTGCTTAAAACATGAGCTGCTGAGGACGCTCCACCACGTTAACTGGTCCTCAGTGCAAAAGGAAAACGTTTGAGCTTCTAGTCTTGCAGCTGTTGGAACAACTTCCCAGAGGATCTGAGGGAACCGAAGAACAGATTGCGCTTAAACAGCAGTTTTTTTAAAGTCATTATAATTGATCGTGTTATTATTTTACTTTTGTCTTATTACTTGAACTTTTATTTTACATTTGTATTTATATGTGGTGCACTTTGAACTCCATTAACATTTAGGATGGGTGCTATTCCATAACTCCTATGATATGGTTGAATTATCATTTCCACGAATATGTTATTACACTCATTGCATTACATCTTCCCTCCTGTTTATAGCAAGTAATGCTTCTGAAGTAATGCATTTTCAAACACACACTTACTTTATTTTTTATTCTGTATATACTTATATACTAATAATATTCATGAAGTTACATACTTAATTGCATATGGAATATTTATTTATATACTTACATACATAAATATATGTCATATATATCTTTATATATATCATACCTGTAAATATATATATATGTATGTACATACATATGTGTGCAAACCTATGTATGTATCGATGAATCTGTATATATCTCATAAAATGGAAATTAATATTAAATGAATTAACAAAGACAAATAGGGGGGGGGGGGGGGGGGTAGGCTAATACAAACATGTGAACAGACTGCTTCTTACCATTTTTACAGTACAATAAAGTGCAGTAAAGAACAGCAATGACACCGGCTGGTGGACACCGGTGTCATCACTGCTCCCCATGTGTTGTGCAGTAAGCTGATGAATATGTTCAGACTGCTCCTCTGGATCTAAATGAGCATTTGGTCACATCATCACGACTTAAGAGATGCTGCAGCGAGTATAACGGAATTAATTCAACAGAAATTCTTCTCCACATAAGAAAGTGGAACTCGAGCTAATCTCTGGCGATGTGGTGGATTACTGCTCCCAGACGGTAGTAAGTAGTGAAGTACTTTCTAAGTAATGAGTCCAGCATTAGATAGAGCTGCATGCAGCACTGCTGTTGCAGAATGTCTCCTGTAGTTGCACATTCCCCAATAAACCCCACTTTATATCTTCCACTCAGCTAAAATTTCAAAACTATTTGGCTCCGAGTCTCGAGTTAATGGCTCAGGCAGTGAAGCCATTCCAGAGAAAGAAAAAGATGCAGTGGAGTTAATTGAATTAGTTTGCTCCTGCAGACTTCTTACAGTCAGCATAAATGCAGAGTTGAGGCTGCAGCGAGAGCAGGAGGAGAGGATGGAGCAGGAAACACTGTAGCGATGGCGTGTGTGTGCCAGGATAGCGAGCAGTGATCGACAGACGGGAAGCGTCTTTCACGACCTGCTGGCATGTCAGAGGAAAGCAGCATCTTCTTCCCTGTTGTCAACACCTGAGCATCACTTCTAAGAGCCCCATGCTGTTACTCACCCACGTAAAATCATGAATCATGTCCAATTATTAGTGAGGCATTAGCACCAGTTCTGTGACTCATGTAGTCGTCACCCTGGAGGGATGCTTGTGTATTTGGCTGAATGTTTTACACCAGAAAATATTAGTCATCATTAGCCTGAGGATTGTGTCTAATGAATCATTGACATTCAGTCGCTGCTTTGTTATTGCACTGTAAGACATGCACGTTTTCCCCTCTCTCACTTTTTATTTAGCTTGTTACGACCAACAGCGAAGCAGGTTGAACACACACACACCAGCTCAGCCCCAGCACACTGGCATATTGTGGGGAATGCAGGGATGGAATTGGCTCTCTAATCCACCCTTTTTTTAAAGTTGGGCTAAATCCTCGATGGCTCTGAGCAGCTCTCAGTACCAGGAGAAATACTCTGCGCTGCTCATCAGCTGTTCAAATGACTGTCAAATACTTTGGAATCTCGCAGTTTAACTCTCCACATCACATCAGACAGTTCTGTGCCGGATTCAAATGCAGCGGAGTCATTCTGAATGTATTATATGTGTGTGTGTGTGTGTGTGTGTGTGTGTGTGTGTGTGTGTGTGTGTGTGTGTGTGTGTGTGTGTGTGTGTGTGTGTGTGTGCGTCGTCAAGCACGATGAGCCGTGGAGCAGGCAGGCGAGATGAGACGCGGCTTCGTTCAACCCGGGAATGACAGATGCAGCTAAATAAAGACAGCTGTGTCTGTATGGATCAGTAATGTGTGTCACTTGAAATCTCTGACTTATTGGTTGAGGTTATGCAGAAACAACCATGTAATGTGAATAATATGTGAGCTTTCTTGTTGTAGTAGAGAGTTGCTTCATTCCCAAGAAGATTGTTCTTCCAAAACATGAAATATAAAATACTGTAATGTGAAAGAAAAGCTCCAATAGTGGTAGCAGTGTTTACTCATGGAAACGCAGAGAGAACCAGACCTTTATCTGGCTCATAATATTCTTTTGATATCTCATGCACATTCTGTAGGATATCTCCCTGTTTTCTGACCTACTCCTGCTATCATCTTCTGTTGATGCTGTTACTGTTCATGCAAACGTATGTAATTGGTTCTTTGCCATTAAGCTACCCTCAATGACACAAAGCCCTCTGTGAAAATAATGCCAGAGTAATTCGTAGATATCCCAGGAAATGATTTCAGATCTTATCCACATAACCACAAATGAGGAAGTATAAAGAGCATATGAGAGACACGGGGCTGGTCAGAGTCCAACAACCAGCAATCTTCCGTCAGCGGTTCCAGTAGTTATTTTAACTCAAACAACAATATTTTCCTAAACTTGAATAAGAAAACTGAGTAGCTTCCTATAAAGACGGAAGTTTATTTTGAAAAGGCTGTATGCATGTACTGACGTGTCACTGACAGTCACTTAGCAATGATGGAGAAAACGGCAAAGTATAATTCCATTTTTTTGGGGAAAAATTATAGATAAGAAGTATGGAGTGTTCATATCACTTACTTACCAAGTGAGCTAACAATGTGCAGTATTCTAACCCCATATAGTCCTTTACAGTGAAGGAGCAGCCTTTGCTCGCCCCTGAGCATGTATAGTCCATCTATCTGAAACTCGACCTTGATGAGAGAGTGCAGTCGCTTTGCTGCTTGCGCTTGCCTCTGCTTGCCTCTGCTTGCATTTTCTTGCTTCAATTTGCCATCACATATATCTTGCCAGATGTATCACATATATCACTCTTCAACGTTTGAGTGAAGACAAATCCAGAAAGTCGTCGAGCTATTTGGATTGTTGGCTACTGCTAACTAGCAGCTAAGCTAAAGCTAAGTAGCAGCAAGATGCCTCCCTTCTCCACGGATGACCACTACTAACCCTAACCCTAACCCTAACCCTAACCCTACTCCTACAGAAGATTGCAGTCTTGGAAACAAAAATCTACCGACTAGAAGTAAACGCGGAAGTAAATGGACTGTGTGGGAATGATACCACTCTACCATGGACTCAAAACACTGGACAAATGCAAGCTAAGACACAGCTAACTAGCATAACCAGGCCTACCAAGAAACAGGAGGAGAGAGCAGATAATGAATCTTATGCGACTGACACACAGGCAGAACTCCTCCTCAACCCCTGCACCCAGACGGACAAAGCCAAGGACAGCTAAGGAAAGTAAAACCTGCAAAATACCTCCACAACAACCAAGCCTACAACTTCAAAACAGATTTGCTCCATTGTCGCAGGATCATAAATCTCCATCTGATGACCTGGATAAGCAGCTATCTCCTCAAAGCGGGGTAAGAACTGAGAGTCAATGTGAGAAAAGGCCGCAGGCAAAGCTAGTGACTGGGCCTGAGACTCTGATTGTTGGTGACTATGCTGTAAAAGATGTCAGAAAACTGTACAGCAAGAACACCAAAATACTCTGCTTTCCGAAAGATATGGTCTCTGACATGAGAGACAAATTCCTGGACATCGTGGCTGACTATCCCACAGCGAAAAACATCATCGTGCATACAGGAAGCTGTGATATTGTGAAACAACAGTCTGAAGTTCTGAAGCGAGACTTTATTGATCTGTTAAACACAGTCAGCTCTGTCAAGGCTGAGGTGTTTATCAGTGGCCCTCTTCCACCAGTCAGAGGAGGAGATGAAGGATTCAGCAGGCTGTTTGCACTGAACAGATGGCTGTCAACTGCATGTGCTGACCATTCAGTACATTTTATCAACAATTTCTACCTTTTCTGGGAGCGCAGACATCTTTTTACAGCGCATGGAATTTGCCTGAACAAGTCAGGGGTAAAACTGTTTACCTCTAACCTATTTTTCTCCCTGCGTCACCCGTCTGTCCCTACTGCCAAGGACAAGATACAAGACGAGTCTAAACACAAGATAACCACACAGCATCGCCATGGAGACCTTACGGGAAGGATGCCCCCGCCTAACGACAGCCAAAAGGAGTAGTCTCCAACCTCATCATCAGAGACCGCCTTCGCCTCCGGTATCCCACTTTCCCCACCCTTCCTAGACGAGGAGTCTTTACCTCCCTCCCCAGCACCTACTTCCACCCCCCAAATTCCATCCAGGTCCCTTTCCTCTCTCACACTCTCCCCCCACCTGGAGTTCACTGACCGCATGAAAGAGCTGGTCATTGCTGGAACCAAACACACTCCTCTACGGTTCCACAACCATCCTCTGTCTCCCCTACATGATAACGGAAATAATTGATATCTTCTGGGTCCAGGCTACAAGGCTAATGATACCAATGACTCTCTCCAGGAAAAGTCGGGGCCCTGTATGCAGCTAGCCTTCTCAATTCCTGTCCTGCAAGTTTATAGAAAAAGAAAGGTGAGGCTGCGAAGAAACAACAGTAAACATGCAAACTTATCAAACTTAGCATACATTCCTCGTCAGCCTCCCAACTTCAGTTTCATGAGCGAAACAAGAGCGCATAAGAAAGGAGGTGGAGTTGCTATTTTATTCAATGATTCTCTTCAATGCAAGCAGATGTCCTTTGGTCATTTTAGTTCTTTTGAATATGTGGCTCTAAATTCCACTCAAGCTTTATTCCTAAACATTTACAGACCGCCTAAATACTGTGCAACCTTCTTTGATGAGTTTACTGAACTGCTGTCTGTAATCTGTATTGATTTTGACTGTGTTGTTATTGTTGGTGATTTTAATATCCATGTTGATAATCCCCAGGACAGAGAGTCTATAGAACTATGTGGTGTCCTTGACAACTATGATCTGACTCAGCATGTGACAGGACCCACCCACAACAGGGGGTACACTCTGGACCTAATCATCACCAAAGGTGTAAACATTTCCAAGGTCGCTGTGACTGATGTTGCACTCTCTGATCATTTCTGTGTTTTCTTTGAGAGTGCAATCTCCTTGCACACAAATGTCCAAACCAAGGTTGTGACAAAGCGTCACAAAGGTTGTGACAAAGCGAATTGTGGAATGGCTCCAACTCATAGATAAGCATAGATCCCCGTCTGACATGGATGAGTAACTTAACATGCCCTTGACATCTTGGTTTTGCTGTCTTCCAGTGGTTTAACTTCTCACCAGTGATGTCACGGTGCACTGCAGGGTGTGTCAGTGCACCGTGACATCACTGTTGGGTGTGGTTACAGGCATAACAAAGCATAATTCTGAGCACGACCAACCACACCCATTAGTGACGTTGGTTCCTCGACAAATATTGGCCTCCTAATGAGTGGGCCCAGCTTTGTCAGTTGTCAAATATGTTATTATGCAATGATCATGAATGGTAAATGGTCTAGCTAGTCACCACATGCCATTCACACCCATCAATACACTGATGACAGGAGCTACCATGCAAGGTGCCACCTGCAGCCTTCGGGAGCAATTTGGGGGTTAAGAGTCTTGCCCCAGGACACATCGACATGGAAGAGCAGAGCCGGGGATCGAACTGATCCTCGGGTTGAAGGAAGAGCCGCTCAACCACTGAGCCACAGTTGCCCCTGACTGAATCATGATGCAACCATGCGATTGCATAAAGAAGCACGAGACAGGAATGAAAGAAGGCAGTGAACACCAACACAGCTTTCCAGCTTTCATATGTAAAAATGAATCACCCCACAGGCACAGTGGAGACTTTCTCATTACTTCGTGATCACAAATGTGTAAGTTGCCATCACTCGAAAACAGATAAGACTGAACATTAAATACCTGGATGAAAATTAAGTAAAACTGTCAAAGTTAACAAAATTCAAACTGTTTTCTCATGACCACCAAATTCAGTGATCGAAAAAAAATAAGACAACAATGCATCACAGAAAAACAAGCACATTAATGAAGCCTGTAGTTCAGTCAGGCTGAGAGGTCACATATTCCATATTCCATACACTCTCCAAACATGCATGTCCATGACTATCTCTCTCAATGGCCAGTCCATACAGACAATTGGTGCCCGTTCAGTGTGCTGCTGCAGTCTGATGCTGCAGCTGCAGTCTGATGCAGCAGCTGCAGTCTGATGCAGCTGCTGCAGCAGCTGCAGTCTGATGCAGCAGCTGCAGTCTGATGCAGCAGCTGCAGTCTGATGCAGCTGCTGCAGTCTGATGCAGCTGCTGCAGCAACATTGAGCTGCCTGCTTTCAGACAGGTGAACCACCTCCCCCTCTTCCTAATATGTTAGCTTTTACTTCTATGTGCATTTTGAATGCTTTTAGAATGTGTTAAATGTTCATTAAATGGCAGGTCGCGTCAGATATTACACAATTATTTTCCCAGTTGTAAATGTGACTTAGATGTTGACGTGAACGCGATACACAAGTCAGAAAGTCATAATTACGATAACTATGATTTGACATGAAGGCAGCATAAAGCAATGCACATCTGGGAAGTAGGGACATGAGACTCAATGACCGCTACATGAGGCACCTTCCACGACAAAACCTATGACATCAAAATGTTGTCTTTTTCAAACAAACTAAAACTTGTTTTTTGTAGTTTTGTCCATCATACCTGTCCGTTATGACACTTTTTTATTTACCAAGTTAATTGCTGTGAATTCAAGTCAGAGGAATTACAAAATCAGACCAAATCTATAAAACAGTTTTTCTTTATTTTATTATATTTCTTAAAGCTAAGAAATCAAAGTAGCAGTAAAGATGATTTTAAAAGACATGCTTCAGTCTGATCATAAGACACAATGTGTTAGACTGTCTCTCAATACTCCACATGTCCACATGTCCTTTATGAAGATTGTGATCTCAAAGAGAAAGGTACAGTGCATGAATTGAGGTCTACTTTCAGCAGCGGATTAATACACACTTGGTGCTCTAGTGAGCACCACAGTGTATGTGGGATTGAGTCCAAATAAAATACACATGTTCATGGTAATGAGGGAACCCAGTGTCACCCAGTTACATGAGAGTTGCTCATTCTTGTGTTTGTAATAGTTTCTGGACAGTGGTGCTGAGGAATAAGACGTATCAGGCCTGTTTTGTGTTTGCCACACACATGCAGTGGCACACAGCCGGTCACCCTCTCACGCACACACCACCATGCACATACACGTCCAAGCCTCTGGCCTGAGCGATTAACCCCTGCCTTCCCCATCAGTCTGAGGATGTCAGCCCGCTGCCGTCCACCGTGATTAATGTTACACAGCATCAGGTTGAAAGGCACACTGTGAGAACAATGAGCATTTTAAATGGACATTATTACTACAAAAGCCCCATCGTGCTGCAGGACAATAGGCAAGGACTTGACACAGTCAAAGTCAACCTGTGTACCTTTTGTTCAAATACCGGGGCTTGTTTTTGCTGCTCGGCTCTACAAATGGCGAGTTCAAAAACAAGGACAATGCTGCAAATGGGTTTTTCTCTGATTCTCATTTTGCATGCAAGGTTGAGCAATGGTGACCTACGACGTGAAGGGGACTCTGATTTATTTTCAAATATATTGTTTTACAGAGGAAGTAACGCAATCTTAGACTCGTGTCAAGGGCAGCAGGGATGTAGCAGGAATGAAAGCCTTCTACAGACGCTTTGCTTTGCTGCTCTGCTGCTGGTAGAGCATACGGATGGTCAGTCAGTAAGCTGATCAGTCATCGAGGTTGTACACCCATCTGTCTTTTGTTCAAAGTAAGATACCTGAATAAAATACTAGCTGGTCGGTTCACTGTAGCTCTTCCTTTTGCACCAATATTGTCCAAAGAAAATCTCTTTGACCAACACTTAGGTGCATTACAAACTATCTGGAAAACCAATGTCTGCATTCATAGGAATTGAAGTGTACTTGTACAAAAGAAATATCTAAATCTGATGGCTAGATTACCGTAGAATTAGCTGAGCACATTCATGCTCCCCAGAGGATGCACCCTTTTGATTTGAGACACTTTTTGAACAATCTCCACCAACAGTCACCTTTGCACACAGGATGTGCTGTTGTCTCGTGGGACGTTGTTTCGTGGGACGTTGTCTCGTGGGACGTTTGTCATGGACTTTGCTCTGCACAATCATGCAGCTAAAGACAAACCAGGACAAACTTAACATTATTATGCCCACTATTGGTGAGCACCTAAGAACGGTAAAATCATTATGAGACATTTTGTGTCTTGTTATAGTCGTCTAATATTTATGTCGGTGTAATAAGCAGTGTCCAGTCAGCACTAAAAAGACTTCATTACATTACATTGCACAGAGTAAAGCCCTTTGTTCACTGTGGACTGCAGCTGTCTTCTCGGATCCACTAGCAACGTGAACTGTCCTGATGTTCAACAACATTTTGCGACCCAAGCTCTACTAATCTTTGAGCCTCAGATATGGTGACTTTCTCCACATACATCCAAGGCAGACGTTGATTTTGGACATCTCTGAATTTCCGGAGTTATATGATTCCACCTTCTGATTGTACTTCTCAAGACTATTTCAAATAGCATAGCGACAGTAGGTTGATGGGTGAAACAGGCTTCAAACAATGTGTGTCTGTCCTAAGTGGCCACACTTGAATGCTGGGTGAAAGGCCTACTGCCATTCTTCTCAGTAAGAATTTGAAGCATACTGATATATGTGTCTTATTTGGTCTTAAAGTACATTTATGAAATGTAGGAAACATCTTCTGTTACTTTGGTGAGGGCTTGTTACAGGGAATTAAGCATAAATGACAGTTTTTTACTTTATATTAGTGATTTTAAAATTGAATTAGCACAATTTACCCTGTATTTCAAATTTTCAAATTATTTCAAATGTCTCTGCTACCTAACATTTGGTTTGGTTTGTCTCATTTGTCGGCCATTTTTGTGTTATTTTCTGGTTCACATCTTGTGGCAGCCTGTCTACGATGATGTGCCAGTACATAGCCCACTCCCTCCAGACATAGCTGCCGAGAGCACATAGCTCTGGAACAAATGGGTGACTTTTGAACAGGTCCGCTACATGCTATTGTTGTGGAATATTTCCTTCAAAAGTTCAGGAGTGAAATTGGTTTTATCCAAAGTGTTTAACATAAAAACAGAGTCTTGATGAATGATCAAAGTTTCAAAAAGTAAATTTAATGTTTGCAAACAGAGAACACCAACACAACCACGTATTGCAGTGAAATGTGAAATGCTCTAGAGACGCAGAATCAAAACAAGGTATTTATACCGGCCGGCACAGAGGAGACAGATAACACACAGGAGACTAAGGCAGAAATGTTTAGTCTAACAAGAAGCAGTTGATTGCAGAAAGAACACGTCGGTCGTTTGTCCTGAATAAGATAGAAAAGTGACCTTTGTACTAGAACAAATATGTCAATGTGTTCAGACATCCAGACGCCCGTACAAATGAATTTTCTAACAGCAACATATCTCACAGAAAATATAATGAGGACATGTTAAAACATTTTTATCATTACACTATGCCTCCACAGAGTGCTTTGATACGATGACGTTGCGTGAGCACTCAGTCAGCTCAGAGCCACTGAAGTGAGCACGGATCTGATATGGAATTAAAGGGCCAATTAGTCCTCAGGTAATGGATGACGGCTCGTGTTCCTCTGCTGCTCTGCTTTGATGATGCAGAGAGAGAAAGACAGACATGGCTTGAAATCCGGAGCACGACGCTCACTTAGCAGCCTCCACCCTCTGGCTTCAGAGCGACACAGGCCTTTGATTTTCCCATTAGCAGCCGGAATAGAGGAACCACTGCATGAACCTACCTGGCTTATGATGTTCAAAAATGAGCAGTGGAGATAGCGTTAGCCGAACCCCCCCCCCATCACACAGGGGCTCCAGTCAGCCTGATAAGGGCTAATCTCAGCCTGGCTGCTGTTCATGTACAGCGGAGCTTACTCAGAGTCCACATTAGCGCAGCGTGGTGGCCTCTATCCTCTCGTACTGCCTCTCACAGGCTGCTGCGCTGAGATGCAGGTGAGCACTTGGTTGGAGTCATTGGAATGAAAATGAACTCCCCCACAGAAGTGTGATTAACAAGTGCAGCTAGGCAACATGCTTTGAATAGGAAGCAGCTGGTGTGAATTTAATTGGAATAGAATGATAAGGCTGCTAAAAGCAATCTATTGGCCGTCACTTTCATTCTGTTAATAAAAAAAGGCTGTGGGAATACTTTCAATTTGTGACTTCTGAGAAGTGATTTAAGAGTTTATCTCCAGAGTTTTCATTATTATTAAATCATTTCTTGTATTTATACCAGTCTTTATGTAATAATTTCTATTTTGCACATGATGACAGTGAACAACATGTTGCTGTTTCATCTTTATTATTCCTAAATATTCATGAGGAACATTCATGAACAGACAAATATGAACAATATCATTACTAGACTTAATCATTTATATGATTTTTGGGACCAGATTTGAATGATCTGAATATGAATTGTATGTCAGTGTTTTGGGCAGACAAAACAATGTTCTCTTTATCGATCAATAACGTTGCAGGTTCACTTTTAATTGACAAATATTAACATGGAAATATGAGATCGAAGTGAAATCAGGAGAGCTGCATCAATACTGAAATACTGTTATCAATTAAAAGTCATCGGTTTTACTTGATTTCACTTTTTTCCAGATTTGTCATATCTTGGAAAGCCGTTCTGTGATTCAGAGAGCTGTGGCTAACCCACACAGGCCTGTCGTGGAGGATGCTGATAGAGTCACACGCTGGAGTTATCATTATGAATTTCTCAGTCTGCTCCCCAGGCCAGATTTATCTTTTATTAGTCTCAGCCTAGTGCCCACATTTACATCAGACATGTCTCGGTCTGTGACGCTAATGCAGGTCCAACTGCCAGACAAGATATCAAGCGTTTAAAGGCATGGACTAGATGGATGTTGAAGGGTGTAGAAAAGAGTTACAACAGGTCTGCATGTCTTGTTGATCCATAAAAAAGAAGCTGAAAGAAAATGGGAAGACCTGTATGCTGCTTTTTCAACCAATGACAGGATCAGGTGAAGCGTATCGTTTGCTCTAGAGATTATTCAGCGTTTCTCGAGAGATTATTCAGCGTTTCTCGAGAGATTATTCAGCGTTTCTCGAGAGATTATTCAGCGTTTCTCGAGAGATTATTCAGCGTTTCTCTAGAGATTATTCAGCGTTTCTCTAGAGATTATTCAGCATTTCTCCAGAGATCATTCAGCGTTTCTCTAGAGATTATTCAGCGTTTCTCCAGAGATTAGTCAGCGTTTGCTCTAGAGATTATTCAGCGTTTCTCTAGAGATTATTCAGCGTTTCTCTAGAGATTATTCAGCGTTTGCTCTAGAGATTATTCAGCGTTTCTCTAGAGATTATTCAGCGTTTGCTCTAGAGATTATTCAGCGTTTCTCTAGAGATTATTCAGCGTTTCTCCAGAGATCATTCAGCATTTCTCTAGAGATTATTCAGCGTTTCTCTAGAGATTATTCAGCGTTTCTCTAGAGATTATTCAGCGTTTCTCCAGAGATTAGTCAGCGTTTGCTCTAGAGATTATTCAGCGTTTCTCTAGAGATTATTCAGCGTTTCTCCAGAGATTATTCAGCGTTTGCTCTAGATATTATTCAGCGTTTCTCTAGAGATTATTCAGCGTTTCTCTAGAGATTATTCAGCGTTTCTCCAGAGATTAGTCAGCGTTTGCTCTAGAGATTATTCAGCGTTTCTCTAGAGATTATTCAGAGTTTCTCCAGAGATTATTCAGCGTTTGCTCTAGAGATTATTCAGCGTTTCTCTAGAGATTATTCAGCGTTTCTCTAGAGATTATTCAGCGTTTCCATTCTGCTGCTGGCTTTTGTCGAGTGTTCAAGTGGCGTCCCATTTTATGCGAAACATTTTCCACCACCTTTTTAAGTGATGGAAAATCTATGATTGTATTTTAACTCAAATAATTACTTTGCTGATAAAAACCCTGTTAAATGAATGACGTTAAACAGGTCGTAATTCACTCTCAACCCTCATTTACTCATTTTAGTTTCCTGCTGTGCTCTTCGGAGCGACCACTCACTGTATAGGCCTTCATTGAGAATCGCTGATTCATTTGATGTGCATGCATGGCGCTCCCGCCCTCCTCTTCCTCTTCCTCATGTCACCCTATGACCTCACAATCAGTGATGGGCAGTGGCAAACTAAAAAGCATTTCTGAAATGCAATTACAGGCAGCCAATACAAAGAGCTAGAGTGACCCTGTAACTACATCTCTGAGTTACATCTGAGTTATTTATGCCTTCGCCTCTGATATCATATTGATTACAGCCTGTCGTAGGGTTGAGATGAGGTTCTGGCCTCAGTGGAAGCAAAAGAAAAGGTGGTTTATTGGATTATGGCTTTAATTTGATTTCGGGCAACAACTCTGCATCGTAATGAGCTGTGAGATGTGACTGCGCTCCTGCGGCCTCTCTTCCTCTGCCTGATTGCTGTTACTCCCCATCCCCAGACAGACCCCAGGTCAGCGCCAGCGCACTCTCAATTTAGCTCTCAACTTTCTGCTCTACAGAGAAGAACAAACTTCATTACGTGTGTAAGAGCAAATCAAATAAAGCATCAGACTGGTCCCTATCATATTGCTGAATATATATTTTGCATATCTCAGGGTCTGAGAAGAAGTGTGCGGTTTGACACGGGGGGATGAGGAGGAGGGTCAGTCTAAGGAAACTACCGTTATCAACCCTCTACTGCTGGCATGCATGATTCTGTATGAACCCTTTCCATACAGGCAAAACACAGGCAAAAAAGTCTAAAATATATACTGTTATCAAGCTGAAGGAAATGTAAACGTTGGAGACTTGGATGTGTTGAAACTGTGGAATGGTGGCATGCCTTTCCCTCTGACGGGCTCCCATAGAGTGTAGTTGTTGGTACTTGATGAATCTTAATGCAAGTGGAGGCTAGAATGCGTTCTGTAGTGAAGAGTGTGTGTTTTGAGTGAGGAGAAAACTCTGAACACTTCCCTGATGTACTGAACAGACTTGTGAATTAGACTAATGCGAAATTACTCATCAAAATAATTACACTAATCCCACAGCAAAGTGTTTGATCAACAAGCTCTGTGTGTGTGTGTGTGTGTGTGTGTGTGTGTGTGTGTGTGTGTGTGTGTGTGTGTGTGTGTGTGTGTGTGTGTGTGTGTGTGTGTGTGCGCGCGCTTAGTGGAGAGTGGAGAGGGAAGCTCTCTCTCTCTTTCTGAAGAAGTCTTGCTTCTTCACTTCTGCAGGATTAAAAGGGTTCGCTTCGTGGATACGAGCAAAGATAAAATAGACAGTTTGGTGAATTCGGCCAGCGAATATAACTGTGAAACCTAGGATTTTGGTTAAAAAGAGGAGCAACGTTGGTGTGCCTCCTGCTACCCCCGGAGGGATCGGTGGAAAAAGCATTGAGGTGGGGGCTGCAGGAGTTTTGTAGAACGGTTGCTGAACCACAGGGGTTCTGGTGCTGTCTTGGCCCTTGGCCAATGAGATTGCAGCGGTGCTTTCAGGTAACTTCAGGAACCCATAGTTTTTGGGGGGGAGGAAACTCACACCCGAATGTGAACTTCCTTCAGAGGGGGTTTGGTGCTCATCAAACTACAATCAGGATGAAACCTTTGCTTGCAAAAGGGAAGGCCTGACTCTCTCTTTGTTCCACAGCACATGTCGAAGCCATATCGTCAGATTCCAACAATATGTTGAGACCAGACACCAGGCTGAGCTGAAGTAAATCAATCAGCTACGAAGTACATCTTGAAGACAGCGAGCGGGGAGAAGAGCAGCAGGTCAAAGGCAACACCTCTATTCACAGAAGTCAAAATGCTCATGTGTTGCTCTCCAATAGATCCTCTCAGTAGCCTGAAAGATTATATTTAGCACCACACTAATCAAACGAATTACATGAAATAAAGTAGCCTTTGCAAACGGCAACAAAATGAACAGTTCATTCCTTTTTGAATTCATGTCGATATGCATATTTATCTCATTTCCATGATGTTTCATGGCTCATGGTCTGGCGAAGCTGCAGAAACGGCTCATTATGAATAATGAAGCAAATAACGCCACACATTACATGCATACTGTACTTTCAGCTGCGCGTTTTGGAGTGTGAATAATTCAATGCGATTTGTATAAGTAATAATCCCTCATGATGCGTCTTTTACCGAGAGGAGGAATCGACAGGAGGTGCAGAAGAGGTTGCTTAAGCATTGGAGGCGCTGGTGGGAGTGGAGACAGCGGCGAGTGCTGGGGGAGTTATTGCTCCACTTACTTTACAAACTGGAAATCTCATTAAGTGTGACACTGAAGATTCGTTGAGAGGGACCAAAGTGGAAAGAGAATGAACTCACAAAGGGGCTGTGAGGAGGCTTTGGCTTTGTTTGCCATCATTAATTCAGCATGGAAACAGCTCAGGGGGAAGCTGGAGCCGCTGATCAGAAGAGCTGCGGATATGACAGGCGAACAGGTGCCCTCTCCTCTCCAAACACTTCTCCTCCTAGCTCCCCTCCTCGGGTCTTCTTTGGGGTGAGTTGTGTATTTGGGCCATCTGCATGCTGACAAAATAAAGCCGGCTTTGATTTATGGTACCTCGGGACATATTAGCTTCTGAAATCCACCAGCCAGAATCTCAAGCTGGTAAACACCAAGACAATGAGAGTGAGGACCAATCAGAGCTTTAACTAGAATCCATAGATTTCATGTGAACCAAGAATGAATTACACAGTGTTTGTTAAAGTTAATTATTCTCATTACACGGTTATCTCCCTCGTGAGTTTGATTGTCAAGTTAAATTCAAGCATCTGCTGTACATGGAACAACATTTACTCTTGACCGTGGTAAGAGTTGTTTGATCAAATAATTGTAACTTGAGGTGTAGCCTACTGCCCAGCTTCTTCTTCTCCAGTAGATGGAGTTTGCTCCTTTAAATATCCTGTGAAGAGGAGAAAACACAAACCGAAGCAACTTCTGTGGAACAATAGGTTTGAGTATCACTCAGAGAAAGAGAGAGATGCTTCTGTGTGTCTGTGATGGGAGTGCAGCACAGACACAGCTTATTTTATACAGTTCACCTCATCAAACCCCAGACAAGTTATAACATAGAATGCAATAGTAAGATTATGTAAACAGTCCACATAGCATACATATATGTAGATATAATTATTCGTGTTTTTATGGTGCAGATCCATGTGTTTATGGATCAATCATTTCAACAATCAAACGTACTCAGTCACAGAAGATCAATAATGACAACATCACAAACACAGCAGGCCTGCACAGCTGGTGCTGATGTGCCACATCATTGGTTGGACAGAGGAATGGGACTTTGTCTGCACTACTCTGTAGTGTGTCTGTAATGTCATGAGTAAAAGAGGCGTGGCTTTGCTCTCCAGATGAATCATAATAACCTTCATGACCTCCCATAGACGGGACATAAAGATGGACAACATGACAGCTACCCACCTCCATGATAGCGGATAGGACACGGTCAATCAAAAGACACGTCAAATACATTGTTCTCAAAGATGGTTTCTGTCTCTTTGGGTAGTTATTCTCACGCTGATGTATGTTCAAGTGTTTGTTTTTCTGATAACTGGTTTCATTAGTTATTTGATGCTGTTCAAAGGGGGAGTGACGTCGTGATTGACAGCTGCGATTGTCTCTTACGATGGAGTTGTGGCCGTGCTGGTGATTGGGTCGGGCAGCAGATCACTGATCACCACTGCACAGACTCTGGCAGATCCTGTGTCCGAGGTATCTTGGCATAAGCTCTGTACAGTGGGAGACGCATGGTCCATCTATTCATAAAATCTATGTGGTGACATTTCCTCTAACGCCATCAACAGGCTCAAACTACTTAAACACGACCATTGTAATCGAATGGAACGATTGTGATGACATTTATTGAAGACATCTATGTTCTGTACAGGATGAACTCTCCTCCTGCGTCACCGTTTGCACACAGCCTGTCTCACATTCATTATTAATCACCCATTCTTTCTTTACCTTTGTTCTGCTTGTTTGTTCAGTCCAGCACTTTTAAGGCAAACATGAAATACACTGTGTCATCTGGGTGCAAGTGCTTCAGATATCTGGTCTCTTTAATACAATTCTAAATATATCAGCCTCATTTAACTAGAAATCATTGGTATGGTTTGATTTCAAAGTCAATATTCATATGAGCTGAATTATGCACATGCTTACAAATAAGAAAGAAAGAAGAAGAGAGTGAAACACACAGTCTGCACCTTTGCATGCACGCAGAGCCAGAACATCTGCTCTAATGATGTGTCTAACCGCCTGCTTACATGACCATTAGGCAGCTCCAGCACATGGGCAAACCGTGCTATTCCAGCGGCACTTAGGGGCCAAGCACTAATGGTTTATCTCATACTGGGTGTTGTGGGTGTTGGTAGCTGTTAGTGACCGTGTCTCGTGGTTTATTCTCTCTGAGGAACACTTCATGAGACGTGGACACAGGGACTGCAGACAGCCTCTGGATGCCTTGGTCATGTCTGAATGTGCGGCTCAATGTAGCTGAGCAGAAAGCACATCAGAGGAAAGTTTGTGATCTGTGTTAACCACAAACGTCCTTCCCACATGCCATATTTGTTTGGCAGCCCAACCAGATTTTTGACCTTTTTTGCAGCTTCCGTCAATGCACACTGCTGCTTGAAGCCACAACTCTTCCATATGCAAAACACACTACACAATCACACTCCCAAGCCCCTGGAAGGTACTCGAATGGCAGTTATATTCAATGTACTTAATGGTGTGCAATATTACTTCTATTTTGTGCAGTACTAACAGAAACAACTTGCTGTCCAGCACCAACAGACCAGGGGTGTAAACGTTGCCTTTAGCAAACCAATACAAGAGGCAGAGGGCTTCATCGATACACAACCACAAATATGAACCAAATCTGGTGTCAAATTTGACAGAAAATGTGAAAAAACAACCATTCAAAGTAACTTAGTCTGTTTTTTATAAAGAGAACTGGATAAATCATCCCCAGTTAGTCCTATAAAAGGTGGCCCATGAAGCAAGACAAGTTAGACCTCCTAGTATAAAGTTACCTGGATCTGACAGCGATCTTCAGCATTTATGGGCCCATAGAGCAAGCGCACTAGTGTATCCTTTAAGCCCGCCTCCCTCCCTCGCTCCAGCCACGTTCACATGAACCGGTGAAAGGAAAACTAACTCTCTTCTGCTGTTGGTGCACTTTACAACCGCAATGCCTGCCGCTCTTCCTGGGTGCTTGATTTTTTTCGAAAACACTTGTTTCAAGTCTTCTTCACTTCAGCATAACGTTCATTTCGTAAATATCCTGATCAACCAGATTGTATTTCTGGGTGTGGCTGCGTTTTCCGGTCTTAGTGTCTTCGTCTCAGAACTTTAAACCTTTCAGTGTATTTTCCTTTTGGTCGTCTAAAAATGTCTAATTCAGTGTTTGGTTGCACTTAGGTCCAACCTCTTGTGCAACGTCTGGTTCCAAAAACACAAAATAGTGATTATAATATCAGTTGATCCAGGTACTCCACGATTATTAGCCATTATTAGCACTACAGGTGGCACTTTACTAAGTTATTCATCGCTCCTGCAACAACAACTCATTGATTATGAGCATCATAGACTGTAACTGGACCTCTTTGGCGGTTCAAATGATATGAAGGCTTAAAGTCAACCATATTCGACGGCTTTGACGTGGGTGGTGTTGGGAACGTAAAGGAGCGTGTTTGGGTTATCAGCATTTAAGAAACTGAATTCTTGACATCAATAGAATTATTAATGTATGTAACAATTATTAATGATTATTAATAACAACGGGGCACCACCCTGCGAACAGGGACCAACAACCAAATGATAAAACTAAGTCTCATAATTAGTAGTCACTCATAATGTCAATAGTCTGCGTATGACTATACATTCAGTGACAGTGAAGGTTTTTAAGTTCGAGCACAAAGCTACTACATACAGGTTCATCAAATACATATGCACAAGTAATCACAGACGCCTGCTCCTTAAAGTATAACAGAGTTTATTAAATCAAAATAATAAATGATCAAATCAATTAATATTGCAACCAACAAACTTTATCATACAATTTTATATGCCTAAACTAAAGAATGAATAAAATGGATGAGGGTGTATGTCTGTGTGTGTGTGTAAAGGAGAGTCTTTAAGCTACAGCTAAAGACTACAAAGATGGCGGCGTCGAGTGACGCGGCCCAAAAGGGGAGGGGCCTTAAGATACTACAGCTAAACTACCACCAGATGGCGGAGTCGAGTGACTCGGAGAAAATGGCGGCGAGACTGCTGTATGTAATCACGTGTGCCGATGCACACGTGTGTTGTGAGGCGATCGTTTGAACGGGGTTTCCCCCAGAGGCAGAGATAGGAGCTGTGTGTGCGTGTTACGTGAGAGGAGGAAGAAAAGGAAAAGGAACGAGAACTCAACGTGAATCACACTTCGGCGTGTGATGTTGTAGGGAGCCTGAGTTTGCTGGTTCTATCACGCATAAGTATACCGCTGTCGTCTTTGAACTGCCGGTAACTTATGCCGTGATAAGCCACGCACCTCAGCTCACTCACAGAGTCGAGTTAATGAAGAGAGAACACCACACGAAGTGTAATCAAACAAATGAAAATAAATCCCAAGCAAACAGTCATAGCAGTTAATACACAATGTAACGGAGCTTCTCTGGTCGGTAATGATTGCGTAAATACCTCCGTATAATGCGACAGTAACTTAAACACACAAAAACATGGGAATATCAACGTATAAATGAATGGCCTGAATTAAACTTAAGTTAATTTAAGCTAAGCTATGCCCAGATACCATGAACCTTACTTGTCGATGCGTCGTTGCAACGTTGGAGTGTGTTCGTGGCAAAGTGGTCCCTTTTCCTCGTCAGGAAGGGGGAGCAGGCTGCTTGCAGCGCGGCCTTGTAGCGGGCGCTGTGTGTCACGGCTTTTGCTGGTGCGGCTTCGGTCCGTTGGCGTGGCTCTGGAGCAAACGCAGGTCCGATCTGTACTCGCTGCAGGGAGGACAGTTAACTTCGGATGAGACGGCGTGTCTGCACGTCTTACCGGGAATCATCGGTCACGAGAGGAGCGAGGCTTCGTCGGGCTCCTCTGTGCCGGTTTGTGCACAAAAAAAGGGGGGGAAAGCAAAAAGCGGAAAACGGATCGCGGAAGCGGATTCGTCTCGCGGGCTGAAGGGGCCTTACTCAAAGTGGAGCACTGTCTGTTTCGTCCAGCGAAATGGCTCGTGACCTGTCAGGGTTTGAGGAGGGGAGAAGGCCGTTGCTTCCTCGTGGCCTGCGTGGCCAGCGTCGCGCTGGCGTGGAAAGCTGGATCTTCTGTGGCCTGGACGGGGGTCCGAGCGAAGAGAGCGTTGTGTGCTCCCTGTTCGACGGAGGTCGAAGGGAAAAAGCAATGAGGTGTGATCTGCAGACAGTTTTGTAGAACAGTGGTTGAACCACAGGGGTCCTGGGGTCTCTTGGCTCTCGGCCAATGAGATTGCAGCGGTGCATTCAGGTGACTTCAGGAACCATAGTTTTTTAGGGGGGGGGGGAGATTCACACCCTAGTGTGAAGAGGTTGCTCTCATCAAACTACAAATCAGGATGAAACCTTTGCTTGAAAAAGTGAAGGCCTGATTCTCTTTGTTCACAGCACATGTTGAAGCCATATGGTCAGACCCCAACAGTGGCGTCTGAGGTCTCTTCTGATGCGTCACCGCCTCCACCAACCATTCACCTCTTTGCCCATTGTTTGGATTAGCTTATTCCAGCCCTGCTCTGCAGCTCCCTTGGCATGAGTATGATGATTGGACATTTTCAAAAGAGGCAGAGAATCTGGAGCTCATCTCAGATCTGCTGTCTTCTGTCTTCTGGGCAGTAAAAAAGCAAATGAGATGGTGCAAGTCCTGCTGGTTCTCTGGGAACCACAGCCTGGGATGAGGTCTGTTTTGAATCTGTTGTCTGCTTGTCGTAAAACTAGAATTAACAATATATAATTACTGATAGTACGATCCTGGGTTATCAGTTGTTGCTAACCACTACAGTGTGTACAGTATGAATTAATGCAATCTGCTCTCTCAGCCCATTTTCCTCTCCAGTCACTGAGTTGCAAATTACCATAAAGCTCACAACACAACATGGATCGCAATGCAAGTGTTATTTGATTTATTGCCCCAGTCTTCAGCTGTTGGCAATAACAAAGCCACATCAATAATACCCGTGTGTTCAGCAAAAAGCGACAAGTTAATTAGAAGAACAAATGATAGAACTTCCAGGATTCCTTCAACAAAGAGCAGAGTTCAGGGCACCGAGGGTAAAGCTATGTGGATGATTCTTCTCGCATCCAAATGAAACATGAAGTTCTTGGAGATAGGACTTGAGATGGATTTAATGCTTTGTTCCATTTGCCTTACAATGTGGTGCAGAGTCACAGAAAACAGTGTTTTACTTGGCAGCTTGATTTTGGGAGGTGGGAAGCCAGTGAGGGATCATGTCTGGCTTTGTGTGCCCCCTTGCTGATTTTGTGCTTTTTTCTTTTTTTTTTACTTTTATGTGCTTTAATATTTGAATTTGTCTAATTTGATGATGTTTTGAGTTTGAGTCTTGCCACCAAAACAAATTAGGATACACAACATTACTTGAAAATACCAAAATGAAGTTTGACTTTCACAACACATTTGCTTCTGGCCGTTCATTGATCTCACCCAGTTCATTTAATGCAAAGCTCAATGTGACCGAGGTTGTAGAAAGCCTTGTGTGGCTCCAGAGGGAGCTGTGGGAAGCCTGGTAAATTGCCTCAAGTGATGTCATTTGATACAGTGTCGGTTGGGGCTGAAGACTGCAAGTCTGTAGATGAAGAAAGTCTGTGATTGTTTGAAGGAATTGAGTTTACCAAAACCTCCGGCCCTATCATCTCTGCTGTGAGCTGGAGGCTCCAGGTTACATTAGGAGCCTCTAGCTCTACACATCACAATCCCAACTGTCCGCTCGCATTGTGTGTAATGCACGGGCAAAGTTTTGACGAGGTAGAGGAGTGTGTGGAACGATGATACATCTGATCCTGCTGCATCAATTCTGGCAATGGCATACAAGTGCAATGGTGAACAAGTGGTTTACTCTTTTAAGTGATGTTGAGATTGACTTCTCATTCAGGAAACATTAATTGCTTACATTCTTGTTTAGAGGGAACAAAATACACTGCTTGGCTGCAGTTAGTGTAAAAACAGTGATATATATGTTGACGACAGCAACATGTTTGATGAGAACCCGTATAGAACGTTGCAGGAATGAGTCCTAGACCCGGACATGAGCCAGCATTTGTGCACTTGTGGTTCCCTCTTCTCAAAGTCAATGTTTCTTTAAATGGGTTTTGGATTGCATTGGAATGTTTTGTTCAAGACATAAAATATGTCAGTAATCACCCCACACGTGAGTTTAGAAGCTTTTACGTGTCTTAGAGAAGGCGGCTGCTAACAAATGAGACTATTAACCGGTGTTAGATCCTGGGATACTTCTGGGCCGATACGGGGCTTACTGACTCAGCTCTCTATTAAAAGATTGTCGAGCTGGTGTTCTTGCGAGGGAACTCGCCTGGCTCTTCTAACTGCTGTTACTCCCGACGTCTACCCTGCTTCCTCCGGTCTGAGTGCACTCGGTCGAGGGGCCACCCTGACCCCGGGCGCTCCTACCAGTCGCGTCGGTTATGGCAGCGTCCCTCTTATGGATCCGTGCTCTTGGTAAATGCCAGGTTTAGGTTTTAACGGCTAGGATTACTTCTTTCTAAAACCGTAAGGGATTGTTAAGTGGATTCGGTCTTCTAGGATAACCTTACAGAACTCAGTTGTTGGACATACAATGGCTTTAACTTTTTACTGCCACGAGGAACTTTTTACTACTTGAGCAAATGAATGCACTTGAGAAATTTACTTTAAATGCAGATTAGATATTTATTGCAGGTTATATTTAGTTAGTTTGCAAGGGTTAAGCTACAGCTCACATAAAACGTTACTACACTTGATTCGTTACTTTAATTTTCTTCTTCGATTATACTCATTAGTTTTAGATGCCGAGACGGCTCGGTTGGAGCTGGATGTCCAATGGTGCGATGAAAAGGTTCTTTTGGAGTTGTTAGGAGCGAAGGTCTGGCCAGACCCTCGGTCCTCCTGCTCTCGCAGCGAAGTTCGGCCAACAGTCCACAAAACTCAGTACCAAGTCTTTCTAGGGCTGCTGCGTCTTCTCCGTTGTTCAGTTGTTAAGAATCGAGCAGTGGGGAGAGGAAACCTCCGTCTTTAAATCTTATTGTCCACGAACAGCGGTCTTCTTTCCGTGAACAGAGACGAAGTCCTCAATACATCAGTTGCAATCGTCCGTATCTCCTCATCGGCGCACTTGGACGGCGCCCGTGTCGAAATCCCAGTGTGTTGCCTGCAAACGTCTCCTTTTATCCATCATTTGGGCTCGGTCGGCCCCCTCCTGTTCAATACATGATCTCATCTCCCCACCCACTGGAGAGGGCGTTGGGTCCTGAACATGTCCGGACAAGTCCAGGCTTTATCCTATATTATGCCTCTATGACTCATCTCTTGCGACAGTCTTTTCCTAACCCCACCCAATAACATCTGTTCCTATCCTTACTCTTTTTGCCAACTCATCCTGACAAAACACTTTTCTTACATCGCAGATCCGGTCACACAGAACATTTGTTAATCAGTTTTTACATTTGTTAAATCAGTTTAGTTAGTACACATTTGCTTATAAAATTATTATTGATCTCATCCTTCATCATTATTGTGCTTTGTGTCTTTTCTTCTCAACCATCATTATTTCCCCATCCCTTGAAGCAAACACCCTGCTTACTTCCTCTTTCTCCGTACTTTCTACACTCAGACTGCACTATACTCAGATACACTTATTATTATTATCAGGTTTACATTTGTTAAATCACTCTATGTATTAAACATTTGTTATGTAACGATCATACACTTTATCTTTAGATTACACTTTAACTATTGATTTCTGAGTATATGCTTTATGCTTTTTATATCCTGACCTTCCCCTGATCGTGTATGCATGTTTTCGAGGCAGCTCTCGTGAGCTCAACTCTTCTCGACACCGTCATCACTGGAACACTTAGTTTAGAGGCGGTGACGGGAAGTCATGCAACCATGGTGTTGTTCGTATTCAGCCGAACTTTGACTTTTTACTTCTGGCGATTGCATTCACACTTCAAAAGTCATAGAAATGTAACGATCATAAACGTCTGTTTGCCACCAAAATTCATCCAAAATCCTCAAAATAAATTATTGTGAGGGGAACCAGTGCGATGCTAACTTCTGAGGCTGACCGACAGAAAGACCTCACTCTTGCTGCACTCTTTTGAGACGCAGTATAATTCACAACTTGTCAAAGGCTCTTGTTAGCCCTGTCCTGCCTGCACAGCACACACGTTACCAGAGTAAAATGTCATCGCTACTGACTGCCAGCCGTCTTGCTGTGAACCCAGATTTAAGGGCCGCTGTACTTTTTTGGAGATAATAATTCTCAATATGTTGTTGGTCTTGCTCATTTAAACATGTGAATCTCTATGAGTGACTGATATGAAGCCTGTAGCCAGTGCGTGAAAGCATTTACATAACGCAGTACTGAACACCTGCTGTCTGGCTGACCTCTCCAACATACACATGAAATACATTCAACCGCACAGGACTCAAGTCTTTGAAATACATAGTACACATTGACACACTGTTAAGCCAAATACATTTCAATCAGGAGAGAATTGTTTTATAATTTAACAATGATTTATTATACATGCATCAAATATGAAAAGTGCAAAGTCACAGTTAGACAATGTAACTACTGTCTTGTGCCTGACTTGCTTGGACTCTTCTACAAGAAGAGGCCTTGAGTTTGTGTAATAATGCAGACGTCATGTTAAGGCCCTTATTGCTTCAGTTTAGACTGTGATTAAGTGGTGCAACGAGTACTGCCAAACAATATAGATGGGGACGCAACCTGCTGCCTTAGCTTCAGGACAGCAGACCATCTACCGGTTCAGGATTCCAGCGGTGAAAGAGGCCAGTTTCCCCAGCAGCTGTCTGGCAGGACTCGGTCACATGTCACAGCAGTAAACAGCAGAACAGCAGCACATTTCTCTGGGCTTGTCTGGTGGATGGATGTGTACCTGTATGCTACGCATGTATCAGTAAGTGCATGAGTGAGTTCCTGTACTGGAACTGTGCCAGTACTGACTGGTCAAATGTAAGCACTGCAGTCGCTCCAACGTTTAGGGACAAGATGGCCCCACATATAATCATTGTCTACATTAGAAATAAAAACAGCAATAGCAAGGCAATTAACAAGCCCGGTTTTTAAATACATATTCATAATCTATGAATAGTGAATCATGCTGCCACATAACATATATATTATCTTCATTTTATATGACTTTAACTCCACAGTATGGGTCCAGCTTAAGTCTTGATGTGTTGAGGGTTTATTTAATATGGACAGACACAATACTGCCAAAGTGAAGACCGTTATCCGATATATCAGGATTTGCAAAAGCCGTCCCTAGAAACCATGTCTGGACTGAATAGAACAGACAAAGACGCTGCTGCCTGCCTCGGCCAGTAGTCGTGCTTGCCTGGGGGGCAACCAACTGGCTGTCTGGCTGGCAGGCAGGTATCTGCAAGGCCATGTTTACCAGATGCACCGTTCCCTTAGGTGAACGCACGACAGCTGGCAGCTCCAGGGTCCAGCAGACCCACTGGCCATTGGCCCGAAACATGCTGGAGGATGCCTGGGCCTGAGAACTGCACAGATAAACATGTGTGTATGCGCTGCACATAGAGTCCACCCACTGGAGACGCCAAACAATGAATACAGATAAACAGCCACTGCTTCATGCTCTGTGGATGTTGTATGCTATTACTGCAAATAGTTTGGATGAAGACACGTGTAACATTTTTCAACATTAATATATCAGTATCAGTGTCTTCAGGGACAGAGTGGTGGGAATTCCCAGAACATCTTTCATTGAATTCAAGAATACTGTTACACACAAAACCAGAATAGCTATTCGAGAATATAAATAGACAGAATGCTTCATCTGCTCAATTGACTTTGACAAGCTTAAAGTGGCAATTTCGAAGATTAGCATTTCAATAAATGTCTGTTAAGTCACTACCTATCACTGAATGAGGTAACACAAAGCTGATCAAGCGTATGGCCCACTGATGAAAGTATTACAATATTTATATATCTGCAGTGTTACAAACTGGGTGTCTGGTGATATTCCTGAAAATAAATCTGTATCAGTTTTTCTCCACACATTTAACTATCCACACATCCCCACTAACCCCCTAACCCTAACCCCTAACGAGGGCCCCCTTGTGCCCGTGGCCCTCTTAGGAGGGCCCCGCTCTTAACTAAACCCAACCCTAACCCCTGCTCTGTGTCACTGCAGCGTTGGCAGTACATGCAGATGAACGTCAACAGATGACGCATAAACAGCGTTTTGCCGGCGGGTGTGTGCCAACAGGCGGCACAGAGGGAGGCCGTTTATCTGCATGTACCGTCTGTTGTTGTCTGTTTTCTGGTAAATCAATAAATTAAGTCATTTGAATCAACCACATGGTAAAGCTTTTTGTATAATCCTGTGTGAATTAAATACCATTTTATTATATTTTATTGAGAACTTAGTCCAAAATGGAACTGAGCAGTTTCAACTGAATGAAACAGGCCTCACCTGTATCTTATCTCAACTAAGGGGACAGTAATTGTAATATATAAATCAAAGACAGCTGATTGGTGCATTTTACAGGTGGCAGAAATTGAGACCCATTCAAATGTATGCATACACATGTTGGGCTGAATCAACAGCCTGTCAGGTGTATATAGCCTCCACACCCTCACAGACTATTATATCATTGGTTATAACAACTGAGGTTAGAGAGTAGTCTTGTGCTGGTTTAAGTCCTTATTCATTTGTATTCGGTGTTGCTGCAAAGATGCAACGAAACAATATAGAAGGAATATGAACAATGGACATTTTTATATAATTTGATGAAATACACAATACACAGTATCCTCATAGCACCCAGCCCTACCAGAGTTTATCTTCACACCACAGCAAGTTAAACTGCCCCTGTTGTACCGAACAAATGTTATGTTAAAAGAGCAAATTAAGACATTTAGATCATTAATATAGTGGGAAACAACTATTTGCTATGTAAAGATGAAGTGGAGTAATGCTTAGCTGAGCAGAGAATAAAGTGGCACTCCCTCTGAGTGTGTTCTTAAATGTGCTTCTCCTAGCTTTTACTTAAAGCCGGGCCGGCTGTGCGTGACCATCAATCTACGTTAGTGTGTCCAACTTAGTTAACTCACGGCAGCCGCTCTGCCCGGATAGTGATCACAACTCAACACCGACCGCTTTGTTGCTGAAGTGTAGCGCCCACCCTTCGATTCCCCCTCAGGTAAACCCTGTTATGTCTGTCAGCACATTTGCCGTATTTCGTACTCTTAGTGCAGTTGACACAGTTAGCTACGAGCCACCAGCTCAGGCATCGCCATGTTGAGAGCCATTGAGAGGCAATCAAAAGGCTCCAATCTGGTGTTATGCACCTTCAAGCTTCTACTTACTTAATAACTAGAAGATTGAAATCATCTACCACTGTCGGTTAAGATCAGATGTAATAAGGTCTGATGCTGCTTGTATCAGAGTGTTTGTGTTGTTTTCTACAGCTGACTACATGTGCAAGGACTGTATATCAGTGAGGATTAAGTTGGGAGATGGAAAAGAAAATGACTAGTCCCCTCAAAGCAACTGCATCTGAAGCGTTGTCTTCTGTTTTTATGTTCGTTTTTTAACCAATTCCATTGAATCCACTGTGAGAAAAGGGACTTTACCAGATCCTCTTCATAAGCAGGAACATTACTATAAATCCATTGCAACGTAATCCTCATCCCCCACCACCTTCAGTATAAGAAACCACCTCACCTGTTTGAATAGGAAATGATTGCTGAGTGTATCTGCCTCACGCAGCAAAGTGCTCTCTGAGTTTAACCCTTGAGGCTAAAGATAGATCCCCTGAGACCCTCTTCAGCTCCACAGAGTGGGCTGTTAACTTCAGTCAGCTTCTGTTTGTTTCTTCCCTTTTGATTTTCCTCAAGTCTAATGTAGAACACATTGTCCAAGGGGGTTACTTGTTTATATTTAACAGTCTACTTAGTGCACATTAGGTCTGGGTGTAATATGTAAAGGCAGAGTGTGTCCATACCATGACTCAGGTCCCTTTCTTTGTATCAATCCCATAAAACCAGTATTGGTAGCCAAAACCAGACAAGAGGTTGAAAGCATGGACGTAATGCAGCATTCATTTCTGTGAACTGCTCAATGGTACTTTGGGCTAAATGCTAACATGCCCATAATGATACTTCTAGCATGTTGACGATTAGCAGGAATAATATTTACTATGTTTTGATTTGTTAAAATCATTCATCTAATTATTAATATTAATCTAATTGACGACAGTTATTGCGTTACCAGAACGCAATTCGTTTTTTTATGCCAACTAAGCATATTTTACGTTGACGTGAACGAACGGCAGGGCAGAATGCATTTCCATGCATTACCTTGAGATTTGTACAAAAGTTCACTGCAATCCAACCAAGAGTTTGCACATTTTCTCCAAAGAAATCTTAACTGTCAACCTCATGGTTGCATTAGAGCAGAAGTCCTCAACAGGGGGTCCGCGAAAACATATTTTCTCTAAACATGAATGTGTCCATTATTTAAATAGTTCAGTATTGTATGAAAGATAACAGGTATCTTTATGCATGGCAGTGGCACTAATAGGCCATCACTCGTTTCTGTTTCCACATTGATGTTTAAAATGAAAACATCAGTTGAATAGCTTGTATGATGATTATCATGCAATTAACAGACAATTTCATTCTGAACCACAAATGTTAACCTCATGGTATCGGTAGAAGAAAAGTCGAATGATAACCTACAGGGAACCATTCATTTCTCTCAGAAAACATTGCATAATCTAAGAGATATTTCAGCTTGTTGGGCCGGTCGACTGACCTACCAACAGACCAACAAGAAAGAAAAGAGACATACACAAAATACACACAATTCTTCAAAAAAGACATTCTTCTTTAATGTGCAGAAATTACAGTTACAATTTGGGCCAAGAGCAGAAGTAGTTCAACATAATCACTGTTCAAATCAAATGATTAAACATATTTTTCATCAGCTTTAATCTAAAACTCAGAGTCCTCTCAAAGCTTTCTGTATGCCTTTATGGTGTTGAAAGACGCGATGAGAGGCAATTCAATTCAAACTGATTGGTAGCAAAACCTTATTTTCCAAGTATCGATCCTGGGGGCAAGCCACAAAATGTAAAAACCTCAGCAAGACGGATCTGCTGTCACTTTTACAGTAGAAATCAGGCAATCAATGTCACAGACGTCCACCGGGGCCTGAATGAGCCTAATTCTGCTCATCGGCGCTAAATAGTAAAAACCCTCGGGTTCATCAATCTTCAATTCAGGGAGCACTCTTTAGTTAATAGTCCACTCTTTAACCCCTGAACAACCACTCTGTGTATCTGTGTGATCCAGCGGATACGCCCTCTGTTCGTCAGAGGGAGGATATGGGAACAATATGTTTTACCTTGTCTGCTGTATTCTCTTTCTTATGCGGCTTGCTTCACTATAATTCCCAATGTGGAGCTGTCTTCTGTCACCATTCAAAAATTGAAGCTCGCAGCAAAGATTGATCTCTCTATCCCCCCATGGAATACATTTGATTGGTCAATTTAGTGGAACACGACATGCTTGAATGTAAAAGTCAATATTTCCTGAATTGATATAGATGATATAGGGAAGTAATATCTCATGACACGTCCTTTCACCTGATACAGAAGTACGTTCCTGTATTGGCGGGGCCGGCTCAAACCTTTCTAGGGCCTTGAACTAAGAACTCCTTCCCACCCACCTGCTTGAAATTCCACAGAATTATTCAACATTATACACAAGACATTGTGGAAGGTGAAGCTAGTGGCCCTGGGATTGTGAATTACTTAACAGAAAAGCATCATGTAAGCCTTTGTTATAGTGCCTTCACCTATGACCAGTGTGGACTTGGTACTTGATATTAGGTGTGTATATTTAGTCCGGTCTCATTCCCAGGGCGTCAAATAAAGCCTATTGGCATCTGATACCAACGCACACGGCACCCTTAAGCGGCTGTATGAGATGCACAGGGCTTTTAAGTAACTTCGATGCAAACATGCTCAGAACAACGTGCGCAAAGTAATATAAAGAGTGACAAAGTCCGTGTAGGGCGTAGGACCGAGGTGGATGGATCAAACAAACCCAGGAGTTCCACCTGCTGTTTGTGTCCCGTGTGCAATTCGTTTAAGTTACGCAAGTACTTAACTTAAAGTCCTTAAGTTACGTCACATACGCACAATGTTTGTTGCCTAAACCTAAGTGTCGCCAAGTGGTCCTGTCCAAGCTTCCGTAGGTGACGTGTTGGGAATGGGAACGGTTGGTATATGAGGTGTAAGGAAATTGGTTATTGGTTTGTTTAACTAATTCAAGAAGTGTCCTTTAAAAGGTGTTTCACTGATAGTATCTGATTAGACTTTTACTCAGATTGATGGTCGGAGGATGATGAGAGGATGATGAGAATCAAAAGGTTACTCTGTGGAGTGTTTGTTCACCGGTGGCACTACGTTGAAGTCTTGGTTATGTGTTGTACTCAACTAAAACCCAAACAAGGAAGCACATGAATGCACACGACATAATGGACACTCTTGCTTTTTTATGCTTTTCCACTCATGTACAGTTGGAGAAAGTAACTTAATAACAGTAATGTGCCAGCAAAAGGCATTTAAGAGTCAAGCAAAGCAATGCAAAGCATTTTCCCTAATTATTTCCTTGATCATTTCATGGTGAGAAAATTAGAGCTACATTTGTATTCATCATTAAATTATTTTGAACAGTTTTACTCTCCATATTTCTTAAATTGTGTTTTCATTTTCATGTTCTGCTGCCCTGCAACTACAGGTTACACTAGCAATGTATTGAAGTTGATCAATTAGAACTGAAAAATATCTTTATTTCACCAATATTAAATACTAAATTACAATTCCAGAAAACTAGAGTCAAAGAGATATGTGGCCAACCAGATGTTTTTTCTCTCTTTCCCAGGTTAAAAGTGGCCACGCCTCAAAGTCGGACATTGTCAAGTCAGGAAGCCCCAAATCCACACTAAAGCATATATGGACAGGAAGCAGTAAGGACATGTCCATCAGTAGGCTGCTGTCACAGACTCTACATGGCAAAGAGAACAGCACAGCATTGGACCTTCGCTATGATACTCCAGAGCCCTACTCTGAGCAGGACCTGTGGGACTGGCTGAGGAACACCACAGACTTGCAGGACTCACGGCCGCGTGCTAAACGGCGGCCAATGGTTAAGACGGGGAAGTTCAAGAAGATGTTTGGCTGGGGGGACTTCCACTCTAACATCAAGACGGTCAAACTCAACCTGCTGATCACCGGTAAGATCGTGGATCACGGCAACGGCACCTTCAGTGTATACTTCCGCCACAACTCCACAGGCCAGGGCAACGTGTCCGTCAGCTTGGTACCTCCAACCAAGATAGTGGAGTTCGACGTGGCTGCTCAGCAGTCCGTCATCGACGCAAAGGACTCAAAGTCCTTCAACTGCCGCATAGAGTACGAGAAGGTGGAGAAGGGTGCCAAGAACACACTCTGCAACTTCGACCCATCCAAGACCTGCTACCAGGAGCAGACCCAGAGCCACGTCTCCTGGCTCTGCTCCAAACCTTTCAAAGTCATCTGCATCTTCATTTCCTTCTACAGCACCGACTACAAACTGGTGCAGAAAGTTTGCCCAGACTATAACTACCACAGTGATACTCCCTACTTCCCTTCCGGCTGATGTTCTCATATTATGGTCTCATACACAGAAAAGTGGACGAGTGGAGCACAGACTGCGGCTTCCCAGAGAAATGTGTATGTTATATATATAAGACTGTGAAGTGCTTAAAATGACCTGAAGAACTCTGTGATTACAATGATGATTAGCAGTTAGAATTTTGTTCCTGAATTATGTTTTGTCACTGTTGTGTGAATAGCAGGGCTTTCTGGTCCTCTTGGGATCACTTTTAAACTCTGCCCTTTGATGTTTGCTATATTTTTAGTTCACACTTCTTTTCAAACTTGATGTTTACAACTTTGCTTTCCTCTTTTAGCATATAACCCTGGTCAACAACATATGGACTGTTCACCCCTGCTGTGCTATGCTGTGCTCTGCAGTTTATCCTGCATAACTGGAAAACAAAATGAATTCTTCATCTAAAAAGAATAAAAAATAATTTAAAAAACTCCTTTTTAATAAACCTGCAAGGCAGCTGAGGAGGACAGTGCAGATTTTAATGTGCATATGATGATGCTTTTAGCGATGTAAGGTGGTCTTACCTATATAGGGGTGAGCTAGATCTGAGCAGGCTTCCCCCTCAAGTTGGAAGAGAAAATGCGTTAATGCGCTCAGACTGTAACACTGTCAATCTTCAGCTGTTGCCACTGTTCCTGCTAGTACAGCTAGATGTTGAGTTTGTCGGGTGATTGGCTCATTCTCAGCTGATTGCATGTCTGGTTACTCTGACTGATTGATCAGCGGGTCGTTTTTGGGGATGGGGCTTGCTCATTGTCACTTAATATATCAAATGTAATGTATTGAATTCTATATCTTAGAGCCTAATTTGTATGAATGGTTTGTATTGTACATAGAATATCCCAATTGCGCTGCTTCTGTACATACCCCCCCCCTCATGAGCTGTGTGTTCACAACAACCTGCTAAGTCCTATTGTTCACTCCATTTATGCTTGTTCTAACAAAGAAAATGATGTTGCTGCCCTAGTTGTGAATTTCTTGAAATCAGCAATCCTGTACAGAAGCTGTAAACTGACAAGATATATTAAAAGTATTCATTGAAATGTTCTTTATTTGTTGGTTGGGGGGGGGGTTGGGGTTGGAGACGTCCATATGAATTAAACAACAGTACATTTTATCAATTGGATGCTGGTATGTGTGGGTTCTTTCTGTGTTGTGCTGTGGATGGTTAAAATACTTTATTACATGTACAGGACTAAAAGTCCAGTTTGATTTGAGCAGCCACTAGTTGGCAGAAGGTCGGGGGGATGAATGGTTCAAATAAAACAGGGTTTTCACTCGGGGTGTCACGGATCACAAACCTCACGGTTCGGTTCGGATCACGGTTCAGGAGTCACGGTTCGGATCATTTTTCGGATCAACAAAGAAAAGGGGAGGAGACAAATATAACTTTGCTTTCCATTTATTAATTAAAGAACTTCAAGAACACTTAAAGCAAAGAACTTTGGGCTATAGTCTTACATGAAAACAAAAATATTGAAGATGTCCAATTTGAAACTAAATTAAATAAATAAATAAAAATAAAACATTCAAGAATACTCAATTCTGATATCCTCGTCCGTTCATCAATATTGAAAGAAAGAAACAGCTCGTGAGCTAGCTTCCACTGTTTACACTGAACTGCACGGCAACAACTTGGGTCTATGTTTACTTCCTGTCAGGTTATGTCATTCAAATACACAATGATGTTTACCATTACTGTGACATTATTTTCAAAAAGATGAGAATATCTCCATTGTCTGGGGAGAGGGTCGACCTTTCTGTGGTGACTGGAATATTATTGGGCCTGTCTAGCTTCACTCTGATACTTCTGTCAGCACCTGCCCCAGGTGTGTGTCTGTGTGATGCTCACAGAGGGGGCGTGTCTACAGCACCTGCCCCAGGTGTGTGTGTGTGACTCTCACAGAGGGGGCGTGTCTACAGCGCCGGACTAAGAATCACTCCGCCGTGGTGAAAGCGGTCTCTACAGTCTTTTCCTTCTCATAGAGGCCTGGAACAGCTTCACACTGAAGTGGGTGCATGAGTGGATTTCGTAGCTTGGCTCAAGCATTTTAACCAGATTTAGAAATCCTTTGTTTTCTACACCGGAGTGTCCCCCGTCGCTGACAGACGGGATGGTGTCTCTTCATATGTGTGGACATGCCGATGTTTTGCCGTTGTCGTGTGTCTCTCTTTAAATAACGCCGACATACCGTAACGGTTTCGTCCACCACCCTCATCCGTCATTGTACGTTACAGGGAAGACAAAATGTTCCCAAACTTGCGACTTAAATTACGTTCTTCTGACGTTCCTCCGCTCGCCATGACTTCACCGTTAAATGCTTCTAAGCTGCTCCGGTCACGTGAACACGCTACTGCTTTATATCTGTTCACTGACCCTCTGCATTGATATTCGGGGACTTGTTACTTGAAAATGAACAGCAGCAGTAAAACTTTATTACACACTATGATGATTACGCTGTCAAAAATAAATAAATAAATACTCGATTGATCCGCGGTTCACAAGTGATCCGAACCGTGAGGGCTGATCCGAACGGATCACGGATCGATCCATGATCCGTGACACCACTAGTTTTCACCCAGGAGGTCGCTGTTTGGGTTCAGTGTAACACCATATTTTGACCATACTTTTGTTATGTAACTTACATACTTAACTAATGCCGTAAGCTATAGGTAACAAACTTGGTTCTTTTGACCCAAACCATGATCTTTTCCAAAACCGAACCAAGTGGTGTTGTTGCCTAAACCTTTCTTTGTTTCAATTCACAATGTTAAGTTTTGTTTCCACTCTTCAACGTGGTGGGTGCAGTTTGGCCCTTCTGAAGCATCAGAATGCTATTGATAACCACTGATAATGCCCATTCACTCAGTTGGTAACATACAAAATTTCATTTTATGTCTTCAGCGGTGTCCTCTGTGTTAAGTTGGGGGTTCTGTCACCCTGAGAACCCCCGTATTTCTGCTATCTATATAACATTTTTATTGGATGATTCTACAAAAATGCAACAATTCTTCCCACACTTGAAAATGCTTTACAATATATGTGCAAAGCAAATGAGGTATGCTAATGATAGGTAAAGAAAACCTGGTTTTGGAAATGAAATCAAGTTTAAGGTGCAGTTAGGGTTTGGCCACTTGAATGGTGGTAGGGGTATGAGGGATAGATTGGTATAACGGACGCCTGCCCCTCATGGTTCGACATGCATGTGAACTGTGGAATTATTTACACAGTCTAAGGTTAACCATCACAGTGTGAAATAAAGTTTTACTGACGATTGTTCGGTAAAATATGTGATCAGGACATCGGCGTTCATGCTTTTCTAGTCTCTGATTATGTTACATTGTAAACAACCAATCTGTGTTTACATTGACAGGGGAGCTGGTAATGTTAGCAGCACCGCTAACGGCTAATGAATCAAGGTTCCGTTATGATGCGTTCAGGCTCTTCTTAGTAAAAAATGAGTGTTGGGTGGAGGTAAATTATAACGTTATCACAATGTGTTCACATGTGATCTCATCAGATGTAGGGTTGGTGAGAAACTTGAATAAACCCAGTAGTTTGAAGGAGATGTTTTCACAGCAACATAAATAGATATTAGAGATGAATTATGAGCTGTTTACACTGGCTCTAAACAGATTACAATACATCATCAAAACTACTAACGACAAGATTTGTTTTAATCCAAAAAAATACAATATTTTATTTATTATCATTTAAACTGTTTTAATGAAGAAAACCCCGCTATAGATCACTATAACAAAGCAAAGGGATAACATTTAGAACTGTTGATGGTTCACACTGACTTCTGAGCGGTTGAAATGATTTTTGGGATGGATGGAGCCGTGTAGACAGCTTCTGTAATCAAACAACAAAGCGATCTGTATCTGCCAATATGGATCATCAATGATCAACAATTAGTATCAGTGGCAAAAAAAACATGATCAGGGATCTCTAAAAGTTATAGTTGCTCCCTTTTTTCTTTTGTGCTGATCTGATTTTTGATCCGATCTGTGACTCTGATCCGCGATACGATCCAAACCGTTTTCCATTAAGTTTTATGATCCGTTGCACCGCGAATGGAAAGTAAGAAAAGCTTCAAAATGATTCTCACACACACACACACTCACACACACACACAACATATAAATGGATTCGGTAAAAATTTATGACAATAAACAGAACAATGAGAGACAGCCCAAACTAGAACAAACAAACATGTGACATCTATGTGATGGGATCCATAAAAAGGCCTGTAAGGATGTTTTTAGAAGCAGCTTAGAGATCCAGTATGCAGGATTTGGTGGCATCTAGTGGCTTGGTTACTAACTGAATACCCCTCCACTTACTACTCCCTCTCCAAGACTGCGTCAAGCGCAAAACCATGGTAATGCCCTTCACCTCGCTAAGAGGCCATCCTTAACGTTACAACACTTCTTTAGGAACAACGGAATTCAAATGGCGGCTGATGGAGCCAGATGGAGTGGTCGAGAGGTAGAAAGAGTAACAAGGAAATCAGAAATATAACTTGGGGGCAAGGACATGCAGAGCCATATATGTAATTAGGACCATATAGTTCATTCTGAATTTTACTAGAACCAATGGAGGGACGCGAGAACAGGGATAATGTGGGATCGGCGGCTAGTTCTAGTTAATAACCTGCCAGCTGCATTTTGAACCAACTGGAAGCAACTAAAGGAGGCAAAAAAACTCCTCACCTTGACATTCTGTCTTGCTATGTGAAGGACACTCCTTCATAGACACAGAGCATTGGCATTGGACCTAATTGTGCTCTATAGATTGATACTGTAGGAATAGAGGGCTGGATTTCACGACTGAGTAATAACACTGACCCTGTATCAGACACAATTAATTAGAGAATAAGTAAATAATCTAGACAGATACAGTTAAAAGTGCAATCATCAAGACCCCACAATGTATCACAATCACCTGTATTTCACCACTTTTGTCTTTTCGAACTCTTGTTGCTGCTTTTTCTAGCCACATGTTGTAAAGATATCAGACTTTGCACAAGGCCAGTTACACCGTTAAGCAACTCTAAAACTCATCTACGGACACAAATGACGCACACAGTTCCAATTAAACTGTGGTTTATCACAACTTCGTTTCGTTTACAATTAGAAAGAGCTAAGAAAATAAAAACCCACGTTGTAATAAACCACATTTTTCCTTTGAAGCTTTACACACTTCATTTTGAAATGTTCCTCATTGAGGTCTTACACCGACAGTTCCAATCCTTACAGCAGTTTTGAAATCAGTCAATGTTCGATCAACGCACTAAACAAAACCAAGAGCAGCAAACAAATGCTGGAAACATTCACCACACAAAAGTGCTGAAGATGATTGGAAAGACGACAAGGAAATGCTCATCATCTAAATTCTGGCTCTACTGTACAGCAACATGCACAAACACGGTTGACCCTGCACTTAGCCCCTTCCCCAGATGCTGCTCCATCAAGCTCTCAGAGCTACCATGGAACCCACACTGTCACTAACAGCACTCCCTAAATACATATCATCTAATTTGATAGACAAAAAGGTTTACAATATGCTATGACAACTGACTCAGAAGTGTAAACAGGTTAAAAAGAAAAAGAAATGAGCTAAAACCCACAGAGCCCAGTGTAAAAGTGAATCACCACATATCTTGGCGATGTACAGACGTCAATGAAATGAAGGAACAACACTGTTCCTGTAAAGTATAACTGTAGGTCCCAAGCTGAATCTATTTGAAGACGCTGATTGGCTAAATTATATGTCACTCATTTATATCTTTAGATAGATATAGATATAAACTGTATTCATCCCCAGGAGGAAATTAGTTTGTAGCAGCAGCAATTTACAATGAAGTAAAATAAAATATAAAATATGAAAATGCACAATATATACAGTACAATAAAATAACAGAGCAGATATTGAATTTGAAGGAATAGAATTAACAACTAGGTAAACGAAACAAACTGGACAGTAGTGCAATGATCACCAACAACAAGCAACAACCGTGTAGCGTTGTAGTCATTTGAAGGAGGGTGATCTGGCCAGAGGTGATTTATTATAGAGTCTTATAGCAGAGGGCAGGAATGTTCTCCTGTGTCTTTCCTTGTGACAGCGGAGCTGGATCAGTCTGTTGGAGAAAGTGCTCCGCTGTCACTGCAGGAGGTGGTTGAGAGGGTGGTCCGGGTTATCCAGTATGGATGATAGTTTCTTCAGTGTCCTCCTCTCCACCACCTCTTCCAGATTGTCTTGTTTGCAGCCAATGATGGAGCCGGCCTTCTTAACCAGTTTGTTAAGTCTGTTGGTGTCTCCGGCTCCAATGCTGCTCCCCCAGCAGACTACAGAAGTACAGTGCACTGGCCACAACAGACTGCTGCACACGTTGAAGGATCGAAGTTTCCTCAAGAAGAAGAGTCGACTCCTCCCCTTCTTGTACACAGCGTTGATGTTGTTCTTCCAGTTCAGTCTGCTGTCGATGGAGACACCCAGGTACTTGTACTCATCCACCATGTCCACATCCTCTCCCTGAACTCTCAGCGGTTGTGGAGTCGTCGTCTTCCTCCTGAAGTCGACCACCATCTCTCTGGCCTTGGTCACGTTCAGACGCAGGTGATTTCTACCGGCCCACTCCACAAAGTCCTCCACTACTGCCCTGTACTCCTCCTCCCGTCCGTCCCTTATACACCCGACCACTGCACAGTCATCAGAACGTCTGCAGATGGCATGACCCTGAGTTGTACTGGAAGTCAGTGGTGTACAAGGTGAACAGGAAGGGAGACAGAACAGTTCCCTGTGGGGCTCCAGTATCACTGACCACCGTATCAGACAGCACACGGCCCAGTGGGACAAACTGTGGTCTGCCTGTGAGGTAGTCAGTGATCCAGGAGACGGTGGACGCGTTCACCCCCACCACCCGCAGCTTCTCACTCAGCAGCACTGGTTGGATGGTGTTGAATGCACTAGAGAAATCAAAGAAAGTGATTCTCACAGAGCCACCGGTTCATCCAGGTGCGACTGAGCTCGTTGCAGCAGGTAGATGATGGCATCGTCCACCCCCACATGAGGCTGGTATGCAAACTGCAGAGGGTCCAGTGAGGATTTCACCTGCGGTCGGAGGTGGGCCAAGACCAGCCTCTCCAGCACCTTCATCACATGAGATGTGAGGGCAACTGGTCGGTAGTCGTTGAGGCCAGATGGTGTCGTCTTCTTAATCAGCAATTGGCTAAACTGCTTCATAGACCTGCACAGATATCATATCTTACAAATATTACTGTGTATATTCCATATTTCAAAAACACAAATATTGACAATTTGTAGAAATTTCTTTTTTTTGTGGCTCAAGGAGGGGTATTAAGGCCACAACTTCTGGACACAGGGAGAAATCGCCCCCCCCCCCCTTGCAGCCATGCTGTCTCAATCGCCTCCAAAACACAACAGCAGGTTAAAGTACAAGTCAAATGGATTTATTATCCAAGAAGCATAAAAACAGATACAAACAGTTACAAACCGAATCACACAATTATTAACAAAACAAACATATATATAAAATCAAATGTGAGATCCAATCCGAGCCACCCAGAAGGCTGGTCTGCCTCCTCGGTGGCCAGCAGAAGATCTGAAATCCCCCAGCGCTTCAAACCCTTTGTCCCCCCAGAGTTACATTCCTCAGCTCATCGATCAGCTCATTGATTGGCTGAAGTCCAACAAGCCCCACCTGGGCCTATGCCCCATTGTCCTAAACTTCACACCTCTAGCAGCCACTTTCACACAACCCCCACTCCAGCACATTCCTCAAACCCCCTCTCACAGACACTTAATGCATGAAATGACCAGACTCCTACAAGAAATATACTGTATCACATTATATCCATAATTAGGAGCTTTAAAACTTAAATCCCTCACAGGGGCCACGCCCCATGGCCCTCTATTGGCCAGCCGCCACTGGTAAGTAACATCCCATGACTGTAATGTTATATTACTCTTTCCAACTGGACATAACTATTTTCCTAAATTACCATCGTTACAAATATTTTTAGCCCATTTTATTGCAGTCTTTTCCTATAGTAAAATATTTGGCTTGATCTTAAGCATAAGCTACTGCAGTCAGTGTATATACTGGACATAATCTTGGTCTTCAACAGGCGGTCCGCGAAATCTTTGGTTGATTAGAAAAAGAAAAAAAAGATTTTCTTTTTTTTTTCCTCTAAACATGAATGTGTCCATTATTGTAATAGTTCAGTATTGTATGAAAGATAACAGGTATCTTTATGCATGGCAGTGGTACTAATAGGCCATCAGTCATTTTTCGGTTCCACGTTTAAAATGAAAACATCAATTTGAATAGCTTGTATGATGATTGTCATGCTATTGACAGACAATGTTGATATTGGCATTAGTATCAGCTGACAAGGTGTTTATAAAAGGCAAGGCAAGTTTATTTGTATAGCACATTTCAACAACAAGGTAATTCAAAGTGCTTCACATAAAACCATTGAAAGCATCAAAACATAAGGCAAAAGAAAAGGAGATTTAAAAACAATTAAGAACATTCATTGCATTAAAACATTTTTTTTTTTACGTAAAACAGTGTAAGAAATAAAATACAGTAGTAAAATGCAGAAATGGCAGTAGCACGGCCATGCTACTCACTGTACCTTACACATGTTTAAAATAAAAACATGAATATATGAAACTGTCTATTATTTGAATAGCTTAGTATTGAATTCACAATAACATGGTATGTTTATACTAGGCCCATTTAATATAAAACACAATATATATAGTCGGGGGTCTCTGCTCCATCTCTCTATCAGTTTGGGGGTCCTTGGCCTGAAAAACGTTGACGACCCCTGGTCTAAAGGAAGACTTTTAAAAAGAGTGTGGGAGCGTGGAAACAACCGAGTGCAACAAGTATTCCTTTTGGCTGCACCTCTTGTGGCCGTTTATTTATTTCCACTTACTCACTCACTTCCTTCTACCCTTTAACCCCTGTTGTCACTAGGGTTACGCCCCTTCTCTTAAAGGGCACCCGTGAATTCGGTCCTTTAGTCCCCTCCAAGAGTACCATCAAAATAATTCTGTAAAAATTGATAGTGACTTTATGATTTTAGAGGCAAAAGAATGTCACACAATTATACAATTTAGATCTGAAATGCATTTTGTTTCTAACTAGAACCATTTGTCTTTTACAGATGCCAACATTCTGTTCAGCATCCTTCCATCACGCTGTATGCCGGGGCAACCTCTTAGATCGTGTCAGTATCCAGGCTACAAAGACATTGATTCATAATAAACTGGAAATTCAATACACCAGATGATGAACAATCTCATTGCAGAAAGTACAGCCCTGGCTGTTTTACTTTTAGAGTAATGCTTTAAGTTCATTATATTAAGTAATATTCTAACTGTAAAAACAATACATTGACTCATGTCATTTTTGGGGTGGGTTCTGTTGTTATGCTTGTTTCAAAATGAAGACATAAACGAGGAGCCTAAGTGTCTCAATGAAGACATGGAGACACGTGGTAAGTGTATGTCAACCTAGTATTGTTACATTATAAACTTGTTACGAATATATTTACAGATTAAACTATGCAGCTATCAGTGTGGAGTATGATTCATTTTACGAGCCAAATGAGAAACTTGCCAGCTGTAAATGACCCTGGTAACATATGCTAACGCAATACAAAGTATGGAACTTATGGAACATAATCATGAAACACTCAAACCATTATGCTAATCTCAGTAATTAGTCCCCTTTGATATGTTTTTCAGCAGGAGAGATCAGGGTATCAGGCCAGTTAATCACAACCACTGGAACATCCTACCTTTAAGTGCTTGCACCTTTCGAGCATGGTTGTGACTTATTATAGCTGGATTTTCATCTTCATCTTCACTAGTTTTGAATGATGATTATAATCATGATTATGATTATAGTTAAAGTTATTAACAGCTGACTGTGGAGGAGTATTTGTAACTCTCAAGAGTTACAAATACTCCTCACAATGCATGTAGATTGATTTGATGACTTGCAGGTTTACAAAGGTAGCCTCCTACTTAAGAGGCTAACTTAGTCATCGATGGTCAGTTGAGGTCATGTTATGAAAACTGTCCCACTTATGCATAAGGACTGGCTGGCTGGCCATTTTTATAAACTGATACGTGATTTATGATCTTCCTGGGTTTTTTGTGTGAAGTTTTGAAAAATGTTACATTATTTATATATTGATATATATTTATATATCTTTATATACATATATATCTGAAGTGTCAGTTTGAAAAACAGTGTACCTTAAGAATGTTTAATATGTACAATGTGACCAGCATGGGGACACAGCTCATTGTTCTCTCTCTTTATCCTCCAGGACAGCCAAACTACAGAGGCTGTGTCGGGGATTGCACAGAAAGTGATGGACATTCATTGGATGTGTGATACTTTTGGACTGAGTCATGCTCCCCAATGACCTCAAGTGGACATTCAAAGTGTTTTAGAAAATCCTGATGGAACTGGACTCTACCAAGCTTTCACCAACAGTGCAAGCACTGAAAATGAAGATGTTCCACTGATTGAGTAATTGAGCTGATAAACTGATATTTCCCTCAGGAAAACTTGCATCAAGCAGAAAGTGTTGAGGCCAAAGGGGCACAGCTGCTCACCTGAGCCTCGTGATGTTTTGGATCAGTTACCTTAAATTGTTCTGAAATGTTTTGGCATTTATTAAATGAAAGACGTCTATTGTGGCAAAACAAGTACATTTGAAATAACCTCAACGTGCACTTGAGTATGAGAGCATTTTCTTGATGATTTGTTTCTTTGCACACAACACAATCAGAATCAGCTTTGTTGGCGAATGCATACAAGGAATTTGACTCCGTTTTTCACGTTGCTCTCAATGTACATACACAGAAATTAAAAATAAACAAGAACAACAAAGCAGAACAGAGGTAGGCATAACATTTAGGACTATGTATAGATATAAGTACAAGTATAAATATAGGCCTATATATCAACATGCTTGTGAGCACTGGCTGTGTGTCTGCTAGCTGCTGTTGAGTGGTGTAGTAGTGTGGTAGTGTGATGCTGTATTGCTGTCAAACATGCTTGTCTTTATTGGAATATTAATATTTTCATATACTAATCATTAGTCATTGTTGTTTCAATTATGTTTGACTAGCAAATATACATCTGTCGATAAGAGTTAAGCTCACAGAGAAAGCCGCCTTGGATACATACTACACGATCAGGGGAAGGTCAGGATATAAAAAGCATGAAGCATATACTCAGAAATCAATAGTTAAAGTGTAATCGAAAGATAAAGTGTATGATCGTTACATAACGAATGTTTAATACATAGAGTGATTTAACAAATGTAAACCAATAATAATAATAATATGTGTATCTCAGTATAGTGCAGTCTGAGTGTAGAAAGTATGGAGGAAGTGAGCTGAGTGCAGGCCTTAAGAAAATAGCGGCTGCAGAGAGAAGGAGAGAAAAATCGAATAAGTGTTTTAAAAGCAAGGGCGTGCTGAATAAAGCGATTAATAACTGTAACTGATTATAACAACTGTAACTGATTATCACAACTGTAACTGTGATTATGACAACTAATCTGTGTTAGAAATGGGTGAGTGTAGGAAAAGGGGAAGTGCAACAGATGTTGAACACCCAGACACGCGCAGAGCTTGATTAAGTAAGCGCCCAGATAGGGAAGTTGGGGTGATTTCGTCACGCACACACACACAAAATGTAGGTACTTTTCGAAGCACTTGCACCAAATCAATGATGTCATGTTAATCATGGGCTGAGGGAGGCCGTGTTGAGGAAGAGGGGGGAGAGATGCGAGAGGCAGCCCAAAAGTGTTATAAAAGAAGTAACTTGCAAACAGCAAGACGGGATTTCTGCACGGGCCGTCCAGACGCTCTGAGAAGAAGATACGGACGATTGCAACTGAAGTATTCGAGGACTTCGTCTCTGTTCACGGAAAGAAGACCGCTGTTCGTGGACAAAGATTGAAAGACGGAGGTTTTCCTCTCCCCACTGCTCGACTTTAACAACTGAACAACGGAGGAACGCGGCAGCCCTAGAAAGACTTTGTACTGAGCCTTGAGGACTGTTGAACGGACTCCGCTGCGAGAGCAGGAGGAATCTGAGGGTCTGGCCGGACCTTCGCTCCTAACAACTCCAAAATAACTTTTTCACCGAACCATTGAAGATCCAGCTCCAACCGAGCCATCTCGGCATCTAAAACCAATGAGTATAATCTAAGAAGAAAATTAAAGTAACGAATCAAGTATAGTAACATTTTATGTGAGCTGTAGCTTAACCCTTGCTAACTAACTAAATATAACCTGTAATAAATATCTAATCTGCATTTAAAGTAAATTTCTCAAGTGCATTTATTTGCTCAAGTAGTAAAAGTTCCTCGTGGCAGTAAAAAGTTAAATCCATTGTATGTCTAACAACTGAGTTCTGTAAGGTTATCCTAGAGACCGAATCCACTTAACAATCCCTTACGGTTTTAGAAGTAATCCTAGCCGTTAAAACCTAACCTGGCATTTACCAAGAGCACGGATCCAGAAGAGGGAAGCTGCCATAACCGACGCGACTGGTAGGAGCGCCCGGGGCCAGGCTGGTCTCTCGGCCGAGTGCACTCAGACCGGAGGAAGCAGGGTAGACGTTGGAAGTAACGGCAGTGAGCAGAGCCAGTCGAGTTCCCTCGCAAGAACACCAGCTCGACAATCTTTTAATCGAGAGCTGAGTCAGTAAGTAGCCCCGTATCGGGCCAGAAGTACCCCAGGATCTAACACATCACATCAAGTTTATTCGTTTTTTTGTGTTAAAACTATGTAATCCAAATGGATGGAAATTTTATATGCAGTTAATAAAATACATAAATCTTAAATATTAGGCCTAAATATGTCTTTGTGTATGTAAATAGTCTGTGGAAAGCATCACATTGCCTCCACATTAAAAGGGACGCAGAACACATGAGCTCTGTGCCTGACTATGATTATTCCTTGGCACCTCTTGATGTACCATGTGTGATCGAGCAGATTTCCGAATAATCGAGTGTACCAGAAAGTTGGACACATAGAGGTGAACTTGTATTTCAGTCCCTGGGAGATGTGGAGATTGGGATGCAAGACTGATAGCGTCTGTTCTGGGACTTCACTGTGGCACCTGCCATTGAATCCTCCGACTCGGCAGTTAGGATCAGCAGTCGGCTTTAAACAGATTAGGGGCTCTGGGGGAGGGAAATCCGCTGCCTTTAGCTGGCTCACAACTTATCAGTAAGTGGATGCCAGGTTTGTGTGTTCATTGGTGGTCCGCAGGGTGCTTTTATAGCTGTCCTCATTAAGGAGCTGCCTTCAGAAGTTTGCCCTCAATGCTCAATTTTAACAAGCCAGTAGGGGTTTGATAGTATATGGATAAATAGCATCAGTGTAGAAGCAAACATATAAGAAAACAATGCCTGTCAATTCTAACTGTGATAAACATGGAGCCAGTTGTTTAACCTCACAGCAGCTCCATGTAGGAGCCATTAGTTATGTCTGTTTATATTGGGAGCCTACCTCAAGTTGACCACGGCTGGCAGGTATATTCCTTATGGGGCACAGGTGCAACAGATGCTAATGAGGCATAGGTGACGGGGAGATCGCACGGGTTTTACCACTTGCACGATTGTATTCATTGGGCATCCACACCAGAAAGCCAAGTCAGTGCTCTCTCTGAAAATATACCATCGTCCAGTCCGTCTCCTCTGAGAATGATGGCAGCAGACGGTCAAACCATTTGCCAGCATATCATAGGGGCTACTGTAAATAAAATATATTCATTCACTGTTAAATAATATGCGCTATACTTGTAAAGCTTATATTGCGGAGTTGTGAGGCCACTGTAAGTAGGTCAAAAACGCCGAATGGGGCATTCCGTCACCCGTTCGTACGATAGAAACAGATACAGTGGCCCTGAAAGTAACGCTTGCTTAAACCACCAGATTAGGGCAGAAACTGCCATTTTAGAGTAGGAGAAGAGCTCTTTTTATCTATTCACACAGAGACTTCGAAATAGTTTAGAACTGCACCCTTTTTCTGCACCTTAAGTGGTAACAATATGCTGTACATCAACATTTCACACACACTGACGTTCCAGAGAAGGCGGGTCCCGAACGTGAGCCATTGTGGGTGACGTTGCCCAGTGCTCCATCAGGCTATTTGAATGCTAAAAACAAATCCGCCTCTGCTTTGAATTTGACCAATGGCTCCACAAGGAGTACCAGAATGGACACGCCTGCGCACTCTGTATAAGCGCCCTTAGGTTTCACTTTTGCACTCTTTGCCTTTTGGTCCGTGCACGTTTAACTGCTGGACATAATACTTCTGTCACAAATAAATGTTATTGCTTGAATTGAGCTAAACGCCTCGATCTCAGTCTGTTCACTCGATCTTCATTCATAACACTACATCTCAGAAGTTAGACTTCATTCTTGTGTCCTGTGTTTTAAAGAACATGGTCAAGGACACAGTTTGGCAAACTTCCTTCCTTGTTTGAAATTGTTCGGACTTCAAGAACAGGCCCGGAGGAGAGAAGGCCAGAAAAGGCTGTTTGAGATGCTACTGCAGAAAGATTATTTCCACTTAATCTGTTACATTGCAATTACAGGATGAGGGAGAAAACCGAGCCCCCTGTTCCCAGAGCGACTGTTGACCCGGATGGACAATCAATGTGTTCATAATTTGATTATTTACTAGAATAGAATGTAAAAATACTGTTTCAAGTAAAAGTACTGCAATCAAAATGTTGCTAAAGTAAAAGTGCAAAAGTATTGGTATCAAAACATATTTAATACACCAAAAGTAAAAGCATATTCATAATGCAGAATGGCCCTTCTTAAATAATACATTTAGGTTGGGCCTATATCATTGGATTATAATTATTTGTTAGCCTTAGCTAGCTTGATAGCTTTGAGCTCGTTGGACGAATTTCAGCAACCAGGCTTTCTTCGGCTCATCTCAGCTCAATCCACACTCCACCTCTTTGCCAATCTTTGGATTAGCCTGGATTTAGCTGTGTCATCACTGCCAAGATGGTGACGGCCGGAGTCGCACACGAGCAGAGACTACATCCATGTTGTATACTATCGATGGTAAAAACAGGAGAGGCCCTCTCTTGAGCCAGTATTTGATTCTTCCCTTCTGGGCTACTGTAGAAACATGAAGAGCACCTGCTATGTAGATATGACACAATGATTATTTTCTTCAGAGGATTATTGTGAGAAATCTATGTTTAAAAGCGCTCCTAGTGCTGGCTATGTGTTACCCCGTGGTGGGCCGTCAGGGCCTGCAAGGCCTTCTCTGCAGGCCTAAACAGAATCACAAAGTTATCTATTTTATAATTTAATAATTTTTCTTAAATACACTACATGTATTCTAAATATTGTTCCCATTATCTTATGTTCTCATTGCACAGCTCCTGTCTTCCTCAGTTGCTCTGCTTCCAGTGCAACTTGTTTTAAGTAGAGCTTTTATCCAATCAGATCTCACCTCTGTGTCTCTAGGTAAGAACAGAGCCAGAGGCCTGCAGACTCACAAGTGCATCCATGTGCAGTTTAAGTGAATGGGGACGATATTGTTGATTGTCATGTTCAACCAATCAGATCTTTAGTTTGACATGTTGGGCGTATTCTTTGACGTGTCAGAGCTGCTAGCTGGCCTATAATGACGTCAGCATTACGTGCAGCTCAGTGTTCATGTGCAGCTCTGCAGTGAGGTGCAGAGTGTGCTGTGATTGGTCAGTGGGCGAGCATGTGACCATCGTGAAACGAAGCTTAACTTGCCAGCAGAGCTTAGTTGGAGGAGTAAGAGTTCAAATTGAAAGATATGGAAGAAATTATAACATCTTTAGGGTTTTGCTTGGTGTAGATTATTTCTTTTTTTACCTAGCTTTGTTTTTTTAACACTCAATGGCTGAATAAGGAGGAGAAACGGATTTAGTGGCAGAGTTACTGACAACGCCTTTCTCAAGAAAGGACATTTCAGGAAAAGCTGGACATCGTAAAAAATGGTCAGTCAACCCCACAACCCCACAGCCCCCCTGACTCAGCAGGAAAAGGATTTGTATGAACGGTATTTCTTGCTGACAGCGTCGGGGAAGCGTTGCACATTGTATGGCTGGGAATGCGTTTCATTTTAAGTGAGCTGTTGGTGTTTGGAGCTACGCTAACCTGAGGACGCCATAGCATTTGAAAACCTTTGGACAGACTCAAGTGGATCTACAACTCAACGAACACGTTGGCAGGGAAACTGCTCCACAACCGCGGCCTGGCGTGAGGTCTGCGCCGGCAGAGGTGGGATCCCGGCCCCGCTGCAAACCTGCCGCAGCAGACCTGCGAAATACAACTAGAGAGGCTCGACTGTCATCACTGGTGTCCATGAATGGAGAAGGCCTTCTTACTGGAACTGAAACGATGTACTGGGATTAAACTCTTTACGTTTCGGTAAGTGACAAACTGCGTTTGTTTTTTACATAGTAACGTTACGACTGTTCATTTGTCTATCGTGTCGTTTTTATGAATAATATTTGAATGGCTCATGCTCTTGTGTGGTGGAATGCGTGGATCCGCTGCAGGTTTGCTGGATTGATGTGTCATAATTAGGGTTGGGTACCAAAATCCGGTGCCGGTGAGGGGAGGGGGGCGCGGATGGGGGCGGAAAGCTTCAGGGGCCTATAGATCATCACTTAATATGGTACCTGGAAAATCAGGAGGTAGCATGGAAATTTTTTTCAAGGCAAGCGTGGGAACCCTGGTATACTTTTTCATAAACTCTAGCCCTATTTGTAGGCCTCTGCTTGAAAATGGCATACCCACACTAAAGAGACTTAAATATTGTAACTACAAGGTCTATTTTAATAAGTGTTGATACTATAATCAGATAACACTTGTGAGATTGTTCAGATGGGTAATATTGTGTAGATGTTGCTGGTTAATATAGTACATGAAGATATTACACAGCTCAAATTGAAAATATTCAGGTTCGCCTGAAAAAAAAGCACTTTTATTGATATTATGTTTTTGAAATAATGCAGCTGAGAGCCTAAAAACTCTCCCAAATCATAGCACAGCCGATCAGTAGTCCTAGAATAAAGGTTGGCTGGGATAAAGTGAAGAATAAGAGGCTTTAGTAGAGAGAGGTCACGCGAGGTCGTCATTTTGGAACCAGCAACAGCTCTTACATTGTACTTTTATATACTATATATCCATATATTTCACTTTTTTTATCACTCATATTATTCAATACATCCAAATACAGCCATTTGGCATCATTATGCGAGCAAGGGTCCTCTCAGAGCCTGTTTCTGGCTCTCATCCATGGGATGGATTACAGTTGCTGTGTGTGTATGGGGCTCTAGCCCAGCCGATCATCGGTTGATTTCAGTCAATGAGCCCGCCTTCGACGCGTCAGAGTCTCAGGAAGGCGGGCGCCGAAGCCGGGTGTTGATTGACAGAATTTTCAGCGAGTAAAGATGCAAAGAGCGCCGCGCATCCCCGAGCGTAAAATTCCATTCGCCAAAAGTCTGACCACACACCCACGGGTCCAGCAAGTTAGATTGACCCCCATTCTACAGGAAACAGATGAGAAACAGACAGGATGCAGTTGCCAACAATGATTCTAGCTTTGAACCGGATAATTTTCGCCGTTATTTTTGTGATTCTTCATAAAGGTAAGCAGATACCAACGATTTTTCTGGTGAAGGGAACTGTTGTGTTGCCGTTGTTGGCTCACAGCTTTGTAGTGGTTTCACGGAGAGAAGAACCGAAGGCATTTATGCGTTCTGCGTCAAATGCTAATGCTAGGCAATGTATTGATTAGCATTGTAGCAGTTAGCACGGTGTTCAAATATCGAAGCGCAGTAAATATAATGCAGATTTGTGGCCAGGAATTTGTGGTTTTATGCCACATTTTCTAGTTGCTTATATTAGTAGTATATAGTTGTGTTTGGAGTGTGTAAAAAGTGACTTGTATGATAGTAATGACCATACGTTGCTGTTTAATCCGGTATATAAAATGTACACATGTACAATATTCGCTATCAATATGGGCCTTTTTTGGACGATATTTGCTACCCGGCCCCATATTTGGGGGCGTCGTGTGCAAGAGGTTTTAATGGGCATATACATAGTGGATGGTCCCTGTGTTCACAATCACAGCCACCCTCATTATAGCACAGCACTACATTATGTTATTACATTTGGGATCATCAGCAATCTGGCATCTTAATTGAACCTTTCATTGAAACAAGCGGCACATTATCAAGGATAAATCTGAATGGTTACTCAGTTGGAGGACAACTCTGCCCTCAATGGAGAGCTTCCATTTCTTCCAAGGAAATCTCAACAAGGCACAACATTCAACTTGATCGGGTTTAACATTTCACATAAAGCGCAGAATCACATAACACCGAAAAATGTGGTGTGAAATATTGAACGAAGCACACTTGGATTTTTACTAAAATGTACACTGATCACTTTCATAACATGTTCATGCACAGCCAGGTAGTTTGCCTGCATAAGTGCTCACACAGAGCAGAGGTCCTGAGCACCACTGGACACTGGAGACTTGTATTATAAATCATTATCATCAAGTGTGAGCTTTTTAAGCAGAACTTTTAAAAGCATTTTGCTGTTGTCGAAGCGAGGATCCTCTTTTTTCCCACTGGATCAGCGGCAGCTAGTGATTTTTGGAATCTTAAGTTTAACAATGAAGTTCGTAAGTTTCTTTGTCAGAGATTCAAGGCAGCACACGTGATACTGTTGTGGAATATTTCTGTGAATAGTCGGGAGAAGAGTGTTAAAGTGTTAACAAATCAATGTCAAATGAAACAGAGTCTGGATGAACGATCAAAGTTGTAATAGTCAATTTATTTGCTTGCAAGCAAAGAGAACACAGTCTCACAGACACATCACCGTCATCTGCGAGAGGTGCTCTAACAACATAGTCAAATGCGTGGACATTTATCCTCAGTCAGCATGCTGTTATCTTGGTTCGCAAACAAGAATAAACAAGAAGAAGGAAACCAGTCAAGGCAGATGTTTTTCTTTGAAGCATAGTGTCCTGTCTTTACGATACCCTGAAGGCGCTTTATGGCCGGTTTACGAATCCCTTTGTTATCAGTTTGTCCCACAATATTTATGGAGACATCAGATGCTTCCTTTGATGTCACTGTTAACTGGTCAAAGAGTTAAGTCACAGTATTGCAGAGACGGAATAAACCGGTGAACCATCACCCATCATATATGCCTAAAGAGGGTCATGCTTTGAAGACAAATAATGCACAGGAAAACAGATACCAAGATAACAGATCACAAGACCCCTGGATCCGAAATTTACGAGACTCATTTAGAAGACACAAGGTTTAGTGCCTGCTCTTCTAAAACTCACATTTCTTAACCCTAAAACAGTAGACTGACATATTTTCCCATAACAATACTTGATGCCAATATGCTTTGTAGGTGGAGTAACCCTTAAGGTCAGCCGATGTTGTGTTTTTTCTAGTACTGGGATCTTACCAATCTTAACTTACCAAGCATGAGCCTTGGAGTGCTCGGCAGGGAAACCTGAGCGGAAGTTTCCTCAAACACAAAATAAACAGACAACACTATTAGTGATCTCAAGTACCATATTCATAAGAACATTTAAATGTAAGAGAAAACTAGAATTTTGCCAATAATGTGAAAAAAATCTTTACTTTGCTGTGGCTTCTCAGCCAGACAGAAATGAGCCAACTGTTGCACAAAAATGTTTACGCATTGGAATTTGTTACATTATGCTTCCATGAGTTGCTAATGAGACCCCGGTTTGGTAATGTTAAGCTAGCCTATCCAAATAGTCTTCCCTGACATGAAGCTAAGAAAACACACAAAATGTTGTGCTGTTTCAAAGCCTTAGCCGTTGTTTGGCCTTGGCCTGCTTCGGTATCTGTTACTTGGTAACGTAACCTATGCCGCACGGTAGCTGGCAAGAGAGAAAAGAGTGACAAAACTTTTCCGAATGGAGCTAGCTAGCGTACAAACACACATATACACGCCAATGGTGTCAGATTCCAATTAATTTCCAATTTACACTTAACAAATGCCGTTTATCAACTTAATGACAACAAATGATTTATATCAAAAGTTAAACTGCAAAAACTACAAATTTTGGTTATGTAAGTAACACTAAAGTTAGCTTACTAGTGCAGGAAAGTGTCTCCCTACGTCTCTCTTTCAGTGCACTCTTAGAAGTCACGTACACAGGTAACGTTAACTTTACCGTGCCTAATTAACGTACAGTTTCAAAATGTCTGGCAACAAGGAAATATGAAGGAATAATAATGAGCCTCGTTAACTTGATGTTGCTGAAGTTGAAGTGTGGAATCTGGCCAGATATTTTGTAGCTCTTTAAATAAAATTGTGTTGAGAGAAGCAAGTGTCCATCGGTATATTCATTTATGGTCTACTGTCATCATTTGTGTAAGGCAACGGAAGGTATAGCTTTAAAGATGGTGTCTGTCTGCGTGAACAAAAACTATCATTTGTGTTGGAAATAATGCAAGATATTTCAAACTGATTGAAAACAATTCTTGCTCAATATTGCTGTATTGTGATTTACAGTAAAAATGGATTTCCTGTAGGATTCACACGGGAATGAATTTTGACCATGATGCTTTGCAGATCTACAGTATGCATTATTAATATACAGCATACAGTATCTACAGAATCGTGTTACAGTGTAGGTGTATATCTATAATTTTACAAACCAGGTATTTAAAAAACAAAACGAGGAACACCTACAAATCTACCCACATTCTTTTTTCTTTGTCCATCAGTCTGACAGCCTACTATTACAAAAGGACATTACAAGACAGCACAGCTAGTCATGTTCTGCATGAAAACAGTTCAGGCCATGGTCTAAGATAATCAAATAAATAATTGGGCTTACAGGTGCATTCAACACTATAGTATCTTCTACAGCCGTGCTAGCGGGTCACGTTCCCATAGACCATCTGAAAGAAGTGGGCTTAGTCACTGTGACATCACTCATTGGTTAGTGGACTGCTGTTTTGAAGCCTTGTGTTCTGGCCTTCTCCTCTTGGCTCATCACGTTCAGATCTTCAGCATTCTCTTCATCTCATCATCACCACCTACTCACAACATTCTCACATCCTATTCTACATCCCCCTCTTAAAGGTATATGATATCACGATGGGGTCGAATCAAAGACTGCTCACATTCCTCATCCTGTTGTGGATATGTCAGTCAATATTAGTTCAGTTCAGTCTCCTGATTGAACTGACTGTGTACTCCTACCTCAGAGCAAAACAGTACTACATATAGCTGACAGATGAATGATCCTGGTTATATATAGCAACATGATATAATATGATGCATTATTATTGATGAAACTATCCAGCATCAATTTGGAATTAAAAGCTCCACCTTAAACAGACATTGTGCTGATGGTGCCTCTCTTTCACTCTACACTTGGACTGTGTGGTATTAATGTAGTTTCACTATTAATAGTTTATAGTTTCACTTCAGAAAGAAAGCTGTTATATATGTCATGGTAAATGGATGTACTTGTATGTTCTGACCACTCAAAGCGCTTTAACACTACATGTCATCATTCACCCATTCATACACTGATGACAGGGGACCATGCAAGGTTCCACCCATCAGGACTCTCTAACACTTTCTAACACTTTGAACAGCCTGCAGGAGCAATCTGGGGTTAAGTGTCTCAAGGACACATCGACCTGGACGAGGAGAGCCGGGAATCGAACCACCGACCCTCTGATTGAAGGACGACCCTGCTCTACCACAGTCGTCATTAACAGCTTTTAAGTTGTAATATGTTGTCAAAGTAACTATTTAGATTACCAATTTGTGGTCAATTTATTCAAATAACTGGAAACTTGCTGCGATGATTTCTGGAGATGTGAGCGCTGCTACGGGGAACCCACAGTGTTACTAGTCTGCTGGTAAAACAATACTCAATCATGCATTCATAGGCAGAGTGCAGTACATACTGAATCTCGTATGCAGTATCGGCCCAAGTTAGGATAAAAGATGTAAAACACAGTCAAGGGACTCACAGCTACAGGGGGTCAGCACGGCTTAGCTGAGGTATTTTGCCGGCTGCGACGTTATTAGTGTTTTAAATGAGTATGGTAAGTAAACTTATCAGAAAAAAATTTGTTGCAATGGCAGAAGGTTGCCTGTAGACTGCTGGTGCTCGTCAACTCCAGGGAAGTGAAACAAAATGGTACAGTGGGCATAATGATCGTATTAATACGATTTGAACTGCAATCAAAGTTATTTATGTTGTTGTTTAGTGTGCTTGTTTATACCTTGTTGTTTGTACGGTTTGTTTTTTGTGAGTAAGGGTTTTCTTTTGTTTGGTATATGGGGGGGAACTATTGTTGCGTGTTGTGTTGTACTGGGACGTGTTTTGACCGTAGCACAGCAACAGCAGCAGGACACGTAAAGCGGCAGAAGTCGCTCGAAGTGTTAAAGTAAAGTCAAAGTGTTAGGTTTAAGTTGAAGTGATCATCTTTGATCGTGTGTTTCAAGTGGACTCATTTCACTCTCGGTTGTGTGCAGCCAGTGAGGTATGTTATTCATGTAAATTCGTCATTGTGCATCTTTGCGTGCAAACTGTGTTTTATGTAATGTTAATGTCTGAATGTATTAGTACAGTCCGACGGTGGTGTAGAAGTAGGAATAAATCCATCAGAAAGAACTAAAGATGTGGTGTATTTCCTGGAGGGAGTGATAGTCATAGTCATCCTCTGCAGCGCTGCTGCTGCTCTACTTAGGCAGAAAGGTGCTTTGAGCTAAATGCTAACGTCAGTATGCAAACATGCTCACAATGTTTTTCTTAACTTGCATGATTTTTTTGAATGTTTTAGAAAATAATAAAATTTCAGAGCAATTCCTCCGTAAGCCGTCAGGATATTTCAGTGTGGTGGTCATTACTGTCCCTTGACCGACACTGCTAGCATGCTAGCATGCTGGCATGCTGAAATCAACAACATGTGCATTCAGTATTGGGCTGCTAGTGGGGCTTCAGATTCTGTTGCTTCACATTTTAAAATTTTCCAATTGTGCAGCTTATATGTCTGACAAGAAAATAGCTATTTTCTATTTGGGGCAATTCAAATATTTATGAACATAATTTCAGAATAAATATTACACAATTAAATACCCTAATTTGTTCCATCAAGCTAAAATATAACTGTTCCAGCTACTGTTATTTGGTCATATATTTGTGCATTTTTGCCAAAATGAATGCTAAAATATAAAAGATATAATTCAGTTTATCCACTATAAAACACTAATTAAGCAAATAAGTACTCTTTAGTATGACCCACTCTCTAGTTGATCTTTTTTAATTTGCTTAATCTAACAAAATAAATGTTTCCTCTGCTGGCTCATTTTGTTCATATTCTTCAGCATCAAGAAGTAAAATAAAAGAAAGATATATTTAGTATTGGTTCTGACACTGGAATATTCTAACCCCTTCCTCTCCATTCAGCAGCACAAAATATCACTTCATGTCCATATTTCCCGGCACAGGTTGCGCACTCAGCTGTGTGATGAATGCCTGTAATAACTGCCGATCTGATATGCAGCCTGGCGTCCTCGTGGTCATGATGAGGGGTCTTCCCATGGGAAGACATATCAGTGAAATTAGGGCATCAGAACAATGAGTTTGGGATCCTGCCCACATTAAGTCATCTTTGCCAATCCCATTCTGACCTAAACCCGCTTTTGCCCAAACAGAATTTCTGCTATAATCAAAAGCGGAATGGAAAAAGGACCTTGCATGCCTCTGGGATATTTTTCCATTAACCATTTTGACACATGACTGACTGTGGGGGATTATTGGTTTTTGAAGAGCTATTAACAGCTGTACATTTGCATTTTAATACACTTCTCCTCAACTTACTAATGCAATTTGCTTCTCAGCTTTGTTGCCACCCCATCCCTTCAGCATTTCAGAGTAACCGCAAAGAGCCCTCCAGCTTTAATCATTTTAATTGCCATAAAATCATTTTCTCATTAATCACTTCTGAATCTTCATAATTAAGACACCGGCCATTGCAGCTCTTCTCCAGACTGCTGCTCGTCACTTCCTGTTTTTGGATGATCCACATTGAATTCTTAGTGGTAAAGAAAAGTTCCTCTTGGGTCAGACAAGATCTTTTTCTGTTTTCAGAGAAACTGCTGAAGGACAAAAACACCCGAAAAGTAACTTTCATTCGAGGACACTTTAACAATGGCATTCAACTTTACCAGCGCTCAACTAAACTCAATACAACCAATATAATTAAAGAATATATGAATAACTCCCCTTTCTGTTTTCTACACCTGGCTGCTGGTTGGACTGGTAGGGTGAAAGGCTCTTTGAGGTTGTTTGGTGGAGGGCCCTGAACGTTTCGTTGCCGCAGTGGAAAAGCTCCACTCTATTGTAGACGTCCTCGCTACAGAGACACGCTATCTCCACATCTGCGTGTCCCTCTGTATCTGTCACGTTTGTTCTCAGCAGGAGCTCGTACGCTTTCTTTCTTTAGCAGAACACATTAGTCACTGAGCAGGAACATGACGCAGGAGAATTTGCGTGACATTTTGAAAGGGCAAAAGTGAACTTTTTATTTCTACTTTCTGGCATTTCGTGAATTGTAAGAACATTTGTTACCAACAAATAATTTGTGGAACAAGTGTGGAAGCAGCAGTGTAACTTTCAATGACGCCCAATAGAAAAAACAGCACCAGCACCAGCAATGGTTTTTGAAGCTTGGGCCCAGTTCCAATGTCCACCCTGAGCACATATGATCGGTGTAGAGGGACGGCTTTCGTCCATCACCCTTCTGCCCGATGTATATTTGCTCTGTCTCCATGCATTTCAATGAAAACCACACAATGGACAAATTCCATTGTGCTTTTCCTGTTTGAGTGAAATTTCTGGTTTTGGCTGATAATACAAACATTGATGCACTGTGAATAAGGTATCACTCTTTAGAATACAGTATCACAACTACAAACCTGATTGCTCGACGCAATATTTATTATTGCCCATGTTGGAATAGTGATATCACATCCTTTTTCAGAGATGAGTGCTAGGAGGTTCCATTGAATGGAAGGCTAATGGAGCCAAACTGATTTTACAGAAATGTGTTTTGTTCAGCGTATTATCCCATGAAAATAATGTTAGTTGTGTTTTCATCAGCTGAGCCCTTTATATCTACACATGGAGCTGGTCCACTTCACTTCGTCAGCTTTGTCGGACTGCCATGTTTCTGCAGGAACCTACACTTTTGCAGCCACTGTAGTTGTCCTCCATGCTTGACAAGGGAGGTGTGAGGCGACTCAGTTGGTTGCAATGTGCAATCCCTCCGCTAGTTGCCACTTAATCTGACATACTGGTTTTTATTTTATTTTATTATAGTTTTTTTTTATGTTTTAACTATGCTTTTTACTATGTTTTTACTATGTACTGGCTCTGTGGCACTCTGAGATTAAAAAAAAAAAAAATGAAAAGTGCGTTACAAATAAAATACATTATTATTTATTATTATACTGGTCCTTTAAAACTATATATACATTATAGCGGAAAGAAACCCGCTTTTGTTGATTTGTTGTGTTTCTGTGGGAGTTAACTTCGTGGCAAAAATTAAATTGCAAATTTTGCAAGTTTGCTACCAATTTCCAATAAACCCCCTTCATGATTGGTTTATAAATTGTAACGAAAGCCATAGCATAACTTGACAGCCATGTGCATTTAGTCCATGACTCGAGCCCCATTAAACTCAGTCATGAAACTGCTCCGACTTAAACTTGTCTCGTCCTCAACTTGCATAGGCTTGACCACACACCCTTGTTTAAACGCCTGGCTCTTTGCTGGCTCTTTGCTGGCTCTTTGCTGGCTCTTTGCTGGCTCTTTGCTGCTCCATGCACTATCGCGATCTGTGCTAGCTATTCTTTACCTTCGTCTGTCTGCTGTGCTGAAAGCTGCTGGAAACAACAACGAGGAGAGTCATTGTGAGCCAAAATTATTAGCTCAACCTTTCACATCAAAATGACTACAAATATATTTTCTTTATTTTCATGTACAATTAAAACTTTGTATGGTTTGTGTTTACAACATCCCATGTTGACTGAATATAATGTTCTGTGGGTTTGAACAGTGGTGGCTGAAAAGACGAGCGGATTATCGCTTACATCCGATACGTTAACACCTTTAAGTACCTATTATGTTTTGACATAATCATTATGTACACCATATGATAGCCATATAATAGGGGCACATCAGTGTGAATCATCTGAATTAATGCATTTTGACAAACTTTATCAAACTTAGAACTCCCCTCCCACTCCCAAATTCCATTAGACCTACATCATTGAGTCTGGAATGAGACAGAGATAAAGGTTACCCTCATATTTAATGATACACATTTCCCAAAGGACTCAAGAGTGCTTTCAAGACAGCTATAAGGGCCTTTAATGGCTGTTTGTTATTCTTATTAAAAGTTCAATAACACTATGGAAAACAAGTTCATTAATACTGATTGTTTGAAAGAGCACTGCCGCAGGGCTTTGGAGAATGTTTTATTAAACATGTAGTATTTTAATCTGGGAGAATTAATTACCTGCTGAGGAACACACCCCTCTCTGCCACGTCCCTTCCCAGCCTTATCCTTTTGACCTTCTCCTCTCCGCCTCTCTTTTCTTTATTGAAGCACTCTTCCTGCCATAACTACGGTAAAGTGATCCTCTCTATAAACTTTCTGGCTGATGAACTTGGCGCGAGCAGAAGTATCAGGCTGTATGGGGGGAAGGGGGGGGGTTAATAGAGTCGGCTGCAGAGCAGGTCACTTTCTCCACACATTAATAAGACCTCAGGGGTCAGACTTGAGGGCTGGGTAATAGCGGGGGATTATACACGTGTTATGGAGATACGAAGGAAAGAGGTTCTTGTTCTTACTTAACCTGACCTAAACCTAAACTGATTGTATTATCCACGAAGCCCAGAGAAAGATAAATGATGCTGCACTAACACTCTGCCGGCACACGTCACAGCAGCAAAAGTGAAATTTAAATACAACACTAACACGAGCAATTTAAGTCTTTTAAATGGATCAGTTCTCAGGATCAGTGGATCTACTCAGATTAATGGTTATTCCTTCGACAGGTTATTAGTGAGACTATTGTTACTCTCTATCTCAAGCGATACTATATGGATGTGATGCTAAGACCACATTTCACTTCAAAATCTCAAATCAAAGTCTTATTATTATTATTAGCAACATCTTGTCATATATGATGAATTCAGTAGCGTAAACTGTGGAACCCGGTCAATCCAGCAGCATCGATTGTCACAGGACACCGAGCTGCGTCCAAACATTTAGTTGCATTTGTTTGCATGAACAGCCACCGTGGTCCGATGGCAGGAAGTCGTCTCAGTGTTCAAATCCAACATGTTGTTTGTAACGTCTCCGCTCCGTTGTTGGCTTGTCCTCCGTCTGGTCTATTGTGAACACAATATCTCAGGAACACATGGAGGTAATGTTCGAATAATTTAGCATCAAAGTTTTTTCTGGACTCAAGGATGAACTGATTCTGTGGCCAAAGGTCAAGGGTCAAGGTCACTGTGACCTCACAAACACATTTAAGAACTCATATGGTAATCATGACGATTCAACACATCTTCCAAACAGGATGAAGCGATGACATTTTGGACAGACTTGGCTGTAAACTGCAACATGACGGTAATTCTTCTGTTGTTTTTACTAATTATTCCAACAATTTCTGTGCATGAGAATTAAATAATTTGATGTTGTGTGAAATATTCTTATTTGTTTTCTGGCAGAGGAAGTAACGTCATTCAGCTGTAGCTTTGCTATTTGCTGCTTTTATCGTATAACAACATCTCAACACACTATTCACTGGATTTCACCTTTTTTTGCTGAATTCTCAAAATAAACACAAACATACGACCTGCTTTTGCCCTGTCAACATACATTACACATAATTTCAATCAGAACGTACAGCTCAGCTCAGATAAGAACAGCGTGACAATTTTAAAACTTGATGCACTGAGAGGTCAAATTAAACATTGTATTTCATATATATCAGTCTGTAGCATCAGCACATCTGATTCATTTACATGTTATGTTATTTGGAATATGGGAGTGTGTGGAAGAATACAATTTGAATGTAAAGACACACATTTTCAGAAAGTTGCTGTTTGTGCCTGTTCATCAGTTCGATGGATTAATAGTCCGTATTTAGCAGCAGCTCTATATGGTAAAGAATGGCTTGAATATTCCATTTGTTTTTGCCATATATTTGGCTAAATTCCACTTGTAATATGTGGATTACTGAGTCTATTGTGAGTATTGTTCCATATATATATTGTATATAATACATAGATACAATAATATCTATATTATTATATAGATATTAAGATTTAATTAACAGGTGCAACATCTGAAACACTTACTTTTTGTCTCTTTTACACACAAATGGTAAAACACGTTGACACAACATTATCCTGTTGTATTGTTTTGAGATAAGCAGGAGCTTCATCACCCAATACGTTTCATACAGTCCCTCACCACGTCTGATCAAAAGGTCTCCTTACATGTGCTTCAATGAAATGAACGGTGGAGTGTTCTGACTCATAGACGCAATATATTGCTCCATGAAAAGCAAAGATTTGTCAACAGATACAAAGCAGAGAAATTACTTTCTTCCTCCGCTGAGAAAGCCCTTGTTGTCTTATGCTCCTTTTGTTTCATTTTGATGGGGTTATCAATTACAGACAATAACAGGGGACCCGATGGGTGGGGAGCCCGGTGAAAAGGGTAAAAGAGCTGTTTGGATTTCGAGAGCCACTCTTCAGGCTTTCAATAACAGGATTAATGTCGCCCCTGGTGCTGCTGTTCCGGTTGGAAAAGGATCAATTGGAAAAAGGCAAAAACGTATTAAAAGGATTATAGATTAGCAATTAGATGTCTTCTGACTGGGGGTTGGAAAGTGCTCTCACACAGTATTCTGTGTCATGAGGTGAGTTGCCTGACAGCTGGCACTGTGGTCCACTTCATCACTCACACTGTATATTCTGTACTTCGACACCCAGAGGTTGATCTGAGTCCAATGACTGCCTGCTGCTCAGACATGAATGTGTCTGTGCTTTTTGTCACTTGCTAATCCTCCTATGTGTAGAAGTGTCCCTTTACATTGCTGCGCTTTGGTCTTCTTTTCATTTTGTCGAACAAAAAATATAATATGATTTACAGAGGAAGACCTTTTAATGACAGTCCTCACAGAATTTAAATGGTTTTCATACAAAATGACCAATAAAAAGTATTAGTTCTCAAATATTTGTGACAGGGTGGCTCCCGACAGCAGAAGAATCATGCTCAAGACTCAGACGCTGTCATTTAGTCTTGTACATAAAGTTACAAATCGATTGGTTTGCTTGCTGACTGCGCCACCAACCAGGGTTAAGAGACTTCTTGATGATAGCCAAAGATGCCTGCAATAGTAAACCATTCATACTATCCATGTTCTCGCTCACTTTCCGGTTTTTTATTAGTATTCATTACATAATATGTAAAGCCCCCTCTCTTTGTGACAGGTTTTAGTTTCTGTTGGTCTACGATCTTTTCAGTATGAGAACAACCCGTAACCTGGAGCTTTCTACAACCTGAACTTGTCAGAACCCGTAAAGTCTCAGAAGAGGGTCCTCTGTGTTTTACCAGCTTAAAGAAGTCGACACTAGAGGCTTTGTGGGAGACTCACTGGGGAAGAGGACTGCACTAAGCCACCAGGAGTTATCCAAAGAGGCCAAGGAGGAAAGCTTTTGGCTCTGACCGAGAAGGTGGGATCCTGAGGTAAGTTAGCTGAAGGGGGTGTCTGTGAGACATCCCTGTTCACTGCCCGGCGACCAGGAGATATTCCGGGATAACGGGCAAACATCAACAAAGGAAGTCCCCCCTGATGACCCTGCAACTCACTGAACATGCACCAGCAGAGGTTCAGTGGGTCTAGACTAGACCTGTATGCGGCCCTCTGGCTGTTGCTGACCGGCCCGCTGGCCGTCACTGGGAGATTTGGAATAAAACGTAAATAAGTGTATCATCATCATACACGGAATACAGCTGCAGTGCTTTTATTTTGAAGGTGACTGTTGCTGTTTTTTTTGTTCTCAATTGACGTAAAAAGCAACACGCTCAGAAGATGTTGCTTCTCTTTGGATCGACCTACATATGTGAACAAACATTCTCCGTGATGAAGTAAATCCAGATCCTCTCACTGACGATCACCTGTCAGCTGGTGGCCTCCTGGGTGAAAGCCCTTTGTGTCACTTAGGTTCAGTCAACACAACTACTAGATTAGGTTAAGTAAAGAAATCATGGTTTGAAATCATGGCTTCACTTCAATTATGTAGCCTACGTTACAAATAGGACATTAATTACATACGTCACGTGATGTAACTTAAAACAAGTTGATATTGACTTTTGGTTTCACAGAGGAGTTGCACTACAGTTTTTCTGAATTGCTAAAACACTAAAACCCATTGGCTGAACAAAGTTCTCAGTTGCCTGAACTCATTTAGCTAATTGTGCAGTCTGTTGTCAATACCTTAAACTATTTCACATGGTAAAACACAATTTTCAGATCTCACTTCGACTTTTCAGCAAAACTCTAAACACATTCTCAGTCTCAAAACACATTCTGCACTCTAATGCACATGTCATCCACACTGGTAAACACAAGTGGCAACAATCAACTACAAATAGAGAACACATGTCATTGATTAAACACAATCACTCAAAATTGATTTCACTTGTATCAAATGATGTGACACAACCAATATAAGCCAGTTTAGAGAGCAAACAGGTGGTTGAAGGTGGGAAGGAGAAAGTCTGAGAATGGATCGAAGAAACAATGTGAGAGGACGAGGACGAGGACGAGGACGAGGACAAGTGCGTATGCGAGGTGGGCGACGAGGAGGAAGAGGAGGAGGGCAAGAAAGAGGAAGAGGAAGACAAAGAGTGGAAATATCTGATGAAATTCGAGCAACAGTCATCGACCATGTTATAGTCCACGGACTGACAATGAGGGAAGCAGGACTTAGAGTGCACCCCAATTTGAGCCGATTTTCTGTGTCCACCATAGTAAGGACATTCAGAGAAGAGAACAGGTACAGTATGCTACTGTATTTTTGTAATTGCAAATGTACTGTACTACACTACAAATGTCTATTGAAACAGCTGCATATAAAGTTCATCACTGTATGTATTGTACTGCATGAATATTATTTGTAACTGCACATCTACTTTTTGTAGAACTGCAAGGCTGCCACATGCAGGTGGAAGGAGAGCTATATTCACTCAGGAGCAAGAGACCGTTATAGTGGGCATGGTCCTTCAAGATAATTTAATACGACTCAGAGAAATCCAGGAACGAGTGATACAAGACAACACACACTTCCAGGGAATCGACAGTGTGAGCATTTCCACAATTGACCGTGTCCTCCAGCGTAACAGGATATGAATGAAACAAGTATACAGAGTACCTTTTGAGCGCAACTCACCAAGGGTGAAAGAAGTGCGAGCTCAGTATGTGCAAGTAAGTGTACATTCAGACACATTTACTGTAATCCAGATTGTCTACAGTACTGCCACATACTATGTGAATGACATTACTCTTCAGTACATACAATGTATGTGAATCAGAAGTGCATACAGTAGGCCTAATTGAACTCTGCAATACAGCACTGTCTCTGTACAACTTACTCAATTCTACATACATTATATTGTATTCCTACACAGACAATATTTGACTTGGAATCCTTGGACAGACCCCATGAGTTCATCTTTGTCGATGAAGCAGGCTTCAATCTGACAAAGAGGAGAAGGAGAGGCCGAAACGTGATTGGACAGCGGGCCATTGTTGACGTCCCTGGTCAACGAGGTGGCAATGTCACAATCTGTGCTGCTATCAGCAACCATGGTGTTCTACATCACCATGTTACACTCGGGCCATATAACACCCAGCATCTTCTAAGATTTCTGGACAATCTAAGAGATATTTTATTTGAGCAGCAGGGTCAGGAGCTAAATGAGAATCCCATTCCCACCTATGTGATAGTGCTGGACAATGTCAGTTTCCACCGATCTGCTCTGGTAAGGGAATGGTTTAACATCAATGGTCAGTTTATCACCTTGTACCTCCCTCCATACACTCCTTTCCTGAATGCGATTGAGGAGTTTTTCTCCTCATGGAGATGGAAAGTGTATGATAGACAACCCTACACCAGAGTAAATCTGTTGCAAGCCATGGAATTAGCCTGTGGTGATATCGGTGAGGAATCATGTCAGGGCTGGATACGGCACACAAGAGGCTTCTTCCCCCGTTGCCTCAGGAGAGAAAATATTGCTTGTGATGTCGACGAAGTGCTCTGGCCTGACCCAGCCCAAAGACAAGAAGAAGCACATTGATGACATGTTGACTCCTTAGATGTTTGTCCTGTATTGAGTATTGTGTACTGTAGTAGGCCTACAGTGCATTGTAGGCTGTATAATGTACAATAAACTAATTGTATGGCCTTGAACATCGTGCTTTCTATTTATTGGTGTATTGTTTACTGACTGCTTGATGGTGTATATTATTTTGATCACTTTGTTTATGATTTGAGAGCAGTGTTTGATTTTGAGCACAGGTAACACTATTTTGAGGCGAAAGTTGCATTTTGCAGGAGGATTCAGAGGTTTTGTAAATAGTGCTTGAAGATGAGGTTTTGTGTTTACAGTTTTGAGAGAATCGGTGACCGTTTCAAGAAATGTGTCTTAGCAATTGTGAAAAACTGTAATATGAGTAAACCCATCCAAGGTAATATATGTCATGTCTAATATTCCCTCCGATGGGTTTACATTGGAGATACTTGTCTCAGTTACTTGTCTCGAGACACTAAAAGGTGCCTGTGTGTTAGTATTAGACGGGACCAGTGGCGGGCCGTCAGGGCCTGCAAGGCCTTCTCTGCTGGCCGAAACAGAATCACAAAGCTATATTAAAAAAAAAATCTATTTTATAATTTAACAATTTCAAAATAGTGTGCTGTGATTGGTCAGTGGGCGAGCACGTGACTATTGTGAAATGAAACTTAACAGCCAGCAGAGGCTGATGGGTAGTGAATCACATCACGTGATGCAGCTCAGCCAATCAAATATGGACATTCTGACTGAGTTGAGCTGCACCATGATAGGGTGCTGAGCCGAGGAAAGACACTGCAGAGCAGTACGTTCAACGTTCAAGTTGTGAAAGTAAAATCCGATGATACTCTCTTTGGGGCACGGCTTGTCATTAAGGAATGACGGTGGATCCCACAGCCAGACCAGCTGAGGACGTTATATTTTCCTGAATTTAGGCTTTTGCATTTTCTAAATGCTCGAGCATTATTCAAACGACTCGTACCGAACGGTTTAATACGAAGACGTACAATATTTACAGCCTTAACAATGAATAATAGCTGTGGCGCCACAATGTGGTTATAAGGTGGTATTTCAGCTGCAAGGACAGCAGTGAAGGCCCAGGTATAAAATGCACGGCCCGCCACTGGACGGGACAAAACGTCTGTATTTGACGCTTTGGGAATGCGACCGGCTGGTATCAACCAGATACAGCTTCTTTAATCGAAGCATCACAAAACGTATTAAAATGCATCAATGCCTAAAAACCATTGAACATTATTATTTTTAACTTGTGCGATCATCAGGTCAAAATGTTAATTGTAGTTTCTAATAGTTGCACTTCTAACCATTGCTCATGCTTTTTGAATTGTGTTTTTCTCATCACGTCGTCCAAGCCTATTTGAATGAACAGCAATCATTCATATTCTCATGTCCAAAATCACAAATTCTCCTCAGAGGGCTTTACAGGCTGTACACATATGACATCCTCTGTCCCAGGACCCTCGCATCAGAACAGGAACAACTCCCCAAAAAACATCTTTAATGGGGAGAAAAGAGCAAGAGACCTCAGGGAGAGCAACAGAGGAGGATCCTCTATCAGGATGGATAGAAGTGGGATAGATGGCATGTGTACAGAATGAACACCACAACAGAGTTACAACACATTCTATGCATATGACAGAACCACGGCAGGAGGCCAGACCAGGTATAACCAGGATCCACGGAAACCTGTGAGGAGAGAAAGCACAGAGACTCTGGTGAAGAAGCAAAGTCAGTGATGTTCATGGTATTGGTAATAGAATTAATGACATTAATAATAAAAATGGTAGTAGGTGTCAGCAGGGCCATGGCGGGAGGAAGGACCAGTGTCCAGATAAAACTACCATCAAGTTTCCTTCAACGACGTGTAATGTCTCAATACAAACCAATCAACCCTGCTTATCATTGGTAAACACTTGGTAAAATACTTCTTCAGCTGACACCTTCTCACTTCAATTCTAACCTGAGTCATAAAACTGACATCAAACTGAAAAATACAGATAATTGTTTTCTGGTTCCATGAACCTGCAGCTTTACATTATAAGCCACTTATTTACTGTAGAGATGATTCTGAGAAATGTTCACAGCAGAAAGATGAAAGTGTAGCGGACCCCAGCCGGACAATGGTGAAGCGTACTGATGTTTCCAGAGGCCTTTATTCATGTTCCACTGTTGACCTTACTTTGATGAACACAAATTTACTTTTCTCTCCTTTCTCCAGAAAACACCGTAAGAGCTATGGAACACATAAAACATAAATGAGCTCTTACGAGTTTAAACATTCACTAAATTACATTTAAATATACATGGGAGCATTAATCAAACACTTTCTTATTACATTATATAACATGAGCATCTAGTTGAAACAGTAATATATCAAACACACAAAGAACACAATAAACACACAATACCTTATTTCCGTTCCAGCTAGGTGCTTAATCGTTATTAGGAAACTCTTATTTCAGAAGAATATATTTTATAACACCTTTCCTTCAGTCTCCACCGTCAATTTTTGTAATTTTCTTGATGCGAAGTCAAGTTACAATACTCTGACGAGATTTCGATCCGTTTCCGGTTTCGCCAAAATGACTTCAGAATAAAGGACCCATAAATGTAAAAAAGGCACTTACAAAATAAAGGCTAGCGGGACGTGACTAACTTAGGTAACTTGCAAAGTAAAAGGTTTGTAGGAAATAATCACAGAACCTCTTAATAGTGCGTTGCTCAATAGCAGCAGTGGAGGCAGTCTTCAGCAGACTACGTTGATGCAGCGTGTGGGAGAAGTATAGTTAGATAAACTAAAGCAAGACAAGCTAACAGAAGCCACAGAGAAGTGGAGACAAACTGCAGCTGATTAGTATTGATTCGTATTGATTCGTATCGATTAGTATTCGCATCGCGTTTGGTGTGAACGCACCTTTAGGATCGCAACGAATGACGGTATGTATGAGCCTCAAATATGAGCTAAGAAAGCTAGCGGAAAGATAATAATGTGAGACAACATCCGGTTTCTTCAAACGAACATCCGGTTTTCAGAATAAGATATTTCAGAATAAGATAACAAAGTATGAATTATATTCACATGAGTATACACAAGTATAAAACATGCTACCTGCACCAAATACAACTAAATTGCGGGTAAAGTGTCTTTATTCTTTGATCGCTGGGTCACCATCATCACCTCTGAGTTACAGCATTATAGTGATGAACAGTAGAGCTGCATTCACATGCTCTGACTGTCATGAAGACACAACACACATGTAGATGAAACGTGCTGAAACATGTTGTTCCTGTTGCACAGCAGTAGAACGTTTCACATACAGTCACACACTGAGGACAGATATAGAAGAGATAGAACTGCTGCTGTGTAAAAGGAATACTGCTGTTAAAAAGCACCTCATTTGTTTTAATAAGTGTTTGCAAACCAAATGTTATTGCCCTTTTGTTCATATAGCAGTACTTTTAAAATAAAAGTGCACAATACACTACTTTTTAATTCATCATTGAACTTTGCCATAGCAATGCGATTAATCGCAAAAAATACATGCGATTAAAAATTGTAATCGTTGCCCAGCACTAACATATATATATATATATATATATTATGAGCTTGTTGCCCCAGCACATGGCAGCCAGACAGGAGGAACATTGGCAGCATCTTGTTGCAGACACTGATGCCTGTGAGCCCTTTTAGGAAGTAGAGGTGGCTCTGGTCCTTTCTTCTAGAGCAGCGGGTCCCAAACTTTTTAGGCCGCGCACCCCCTTCTACATCCCGACCGGGTTCGCGCACCCCCCCCCCCCCCCCTTAATAAAAAAAAAAAAAAAGAAGCAACAGAGCCTTTTAAGCCTTCATAGCCGCATAAGAATCGGACCAATGAGAGAACAGTTTGCTCGCGCGTGGCATTTGTTTACAAGATTTAGTCCGCTGTTAAATGTTGCAGTGAGAACACAAACCGAACAAAGGAGCAACTGCAACAAAGCAAACGAACTGAAGGTGTGAAAACGCCCTGAAACACTGCAACAAAGTTTCAATAACTTTCAGTGACACAAGGCGTCACTTTTAAAGAGCAATACGGATGCGAGCACACACGCACAGGCTCAGAGGCAGATTATCACATTTAATTTACAATTAATGAGCGACTAATGTAGCCAGGATGTCTTCGGACAAAGCATCGATGCGGCGCGACACAGTGTTGTTGGACACCGGGATCATGTCCAACTTTTTTGCTTCTCTCTCACCAATCATACATTCCACCATCTCTCTGGCAGCTGGCAAGCTCACGTCTTCGGCGATTGTGTGCGGTAGCCCCTTTCTCGCTATTCTGTAACCAGATATGAAGCCCGTAGTGCGTCATTTATAGACCCAACACATGAATGAGACTCCAGTTGTTTTTGGCTGTTTTGTAACTCCTCCAATTTCGATATAAACAATGTAAGGGGCTTTTGACTTGCACTGGCATGCTTGGTGTTCAGGTGGCGACGTAAATAAGAGCTTCAGACTGTTAGCCAGAACCTCACTGCACACCACGCACTGTGGCTTTGGGGAATCTGCGTTGCCAATCCAAGTGAAGCCCAGACACAGATACTTTTCATCATATTTCCTCTTTTTTTCCCAGTCTGCGCCGTCTCATCTTCCTCTGACTCTGGCTCGATTTCTTCTCCCGGTCTCTCCCCAATGCACCTCTCCGTTCCCCTCGCCTCCGATTCCTCTCTCTCTCTCTGTCGCTCTCCTCTTTTACGACTGATAGCTTCAGATGTCCCACCTGACAGTTTTTAACTTAAAATTACATTTTTTTTTAATATTTAATATTATTACACCATCAGACTGCCATTACACTTTTCCTCTCGCGCACCCCCTAGAGGCAGCTCGCGCACCCCACTTTGGGAATCCCTGTTCTAGAGGGCCCGTGGGCCTCCAGCCCACTCTAGTCTGCCGTCCAGGTGCACGTGACTCACCTCAACGTTCTCCCCTTAGATCAACGTAGATCAACGTAGTCTGCTGAAGACTGCCTCCACTGCTGCTATTGAGCAACGCACTATTAAGAGGTTCTGTGATTATTTCCTACAAACCTTTTACTTTCCAAGTTACCTAAGTTAGTCACTTCCCGCTAGCCTTTATTTTGTAAGTGCCTTTGTAAGGGTTGGAGTAGGCTTGGTCCTTTGGAAATCCACAATCAGCTCCTTCATCTTGCTACTTTTCAGCTGCAGATGGTTCAATCTGCACCACCCAACACAGTCATCCACCAGGCCCCTGTATTCAGCCTCCTGTTGGCCACTAATACACCCCACAATGCTTCTATAGGTTTGTTCTCCCAGCATGCCCTTCTGGCTAACAGGAGAATCGAGGCAGGAACTGGACTGTGTCCAATCTCTATTGATTTCTGGCCTCCGCTGCCCTGTGTCCTAGTATTGGTGTGAATGCACAGTGTGGGAATGTCTAGAAACAAATGGACTCCTTCATTGGTTGTGACAGCTGTGCGGGATTTGACAGACAGGAACTAATTTTTCCATCATACGCAAATAAAAACAAAAGAAGGAGAGCGAATAAGTGGCTTATTAGAGGCAGGTGTTGAGCAAACCCTATAAATGTAAATATCAGTTAGCCTGGTTCATTTCCATCATGATAGAAGCATATCTGGTATATTCTAAATTTAGAATTTCATTCGGAAATGTTTTACCTTTAGGCTTTTTCAGCACTTGCTGTTGTGCATTTCGTTACCTTTTGGTTAACATTTCTGTCCTTCAGTAATATGAAGATGTCCTAGCATGTGTTTGTCTCCCATCAACTAGACCAGGGGTTCTTAACCTTTTTGACCTCGGGGCCCAACTTTTCAAGTACAAAGTGTCCCGGGGCCCACTCTGACTATATGCATCAAAAGTGTCAGACAACCTGTAGGTCATACAGAAACAGAGCAGTGGGCCTTTGGAGTCAGTAAAAATTTAAGATTTTTGTCCGCATAAAATAAAAAAGTATCTTTCAGTATAAATAACTGCCGGTGGCTGTATCTGTACAGGTAAAGGACAGTGTAGGGCTGTAACTACACTATCAGTGAACAACTGCCTCAAATTTGAAGAAGATTGGACAAAGTATGACCATTCTACAGTGTTTCTTCCATGAAGAGATCCAGGCGGAGCTCTAAAAGGACATTTGGAGACCCAAATGGACACATGGTAACCACATGATATTCTGACACACTAAAGGTGTTTCTCCCTTTATATTTTGATATTATATTATTTTCCTTTTATTATTAGCCTTTGCAAATTGCAAAAACTACGTATATATGGTCGAAGACATGGTGTGTGAGTAGCGGACTTGCTGTGCTTAATGGCTGCGACCGAGCGCACGAACGAGAATGAGAATAGCTCAGTTATGCAAACGTTGGTTGACGGCTTATGGAAAAGGAAAATACGGTTTGTACTATAATTACTAGCGTTTTCTGAAGGCAGTAGCTCCATGGTAACATCCGCTAGCACGTTGTCGGGTCTGTAATGTGTATTTTTCCATCGAAATGCTGCAAGATACGACTTGCAGCGGTTATGGCGACTTTGGACAGTGTGTGTGTGGGCTCCTTTTGTGGAGAAACCATAAGAAATAAAAGAAAATCTATGATTTCTTTGCAAAGATGAGGATTTTGGGCATGCTGGGATACCAAACACGGACATGTTTTGTGACGTATTTGCGCAAACAAGCCGTAGGAACGGAAGGGGAGGGGATCGAGGATGCCGGTGTTGAACAGGCAAAACCCTTGTTAAATAAATGAGATGATACAATGTGATGATCACAAAGACATTTATTATCATGTGTATGTAAACCTGCATACACAACAAGAAGCCCAACAGACTTTCCCACGAGCGTTGGATGTTTCGTCGCTTGGTGACGCTTTATTTTTGAAGGCTTCAGTGCTTCGTTTGATAGCATTAGCCCACATTCCACACACTGAGCCCTCGGCTCTGCATCGTTGCCTCCGTTCACAAAGCCGTACTTAAGAAAGTCAGGGTTGTACTTGCACACACATTTAGACTTTTGGGGGGTATGGCACCACTGTCGTCTTCATTTTTTCCTTTTAATAACTTATCCATAACTTTCGCTACAGGCTAGCGGCTAGCTGAGTGTCTTCTTCTGCTTATTGCTGCTTGTTAAACAACTGACTGACGCATTACCGCCACCAGGTGGTGGGAAGCTATATTGTAACTGAGTGTCTCATGGATAACAGTAATATCTCTGGTGTCTTCAATTGATAACCTATGCGGTCCCGCGGCCCTCGCGGCCCACAGGTGCAAAACTGAAAGCTTTTCGCGGCCCTCTAGGTGGCGCTCGCGGCCCAATCATGGGCCGCGGCCCTATCATGGGCCGCGGCCCTATGGTTAAGAATCACTGAACTAGACCACTGGTTCCCAGAGAAGGACCACTAAACTGACTCAAATTAGACCAGGACCCCCATTTAAAACATGGTCTGAAACATTAGTGACATACACTTAGTATAATTTAGATAATTCATAAATAGGCATCTTAGTTAGAAGAGCATGGATTTAATTGATGCAGGTTTTGCTGGCTGTAACATTATTAGTGTTATAAAGTAATATCAAATCATACAAGGGGGAAATTCTGTCTTACCGAAGTCGTGGCTTACTCACAGTCACACCAATGAAATACACTCTGGTGTGTTTGCTTCCAGTTGGTTGTCTGCTCTTGTTGACTCAATGGAAGTGAATAAGTCTGCAGATCCCAGAAGCCTCAAACCTCCCTGCTAAAAAGAGCACTGTTTGCTCATTCATTCAAAGTTTATTAATATTGAACATGTCGCAAATTGCACCAAATTGGACAAAGCACTCCCTTTGGGCTAGAGCAATACACCTACCAAGTGTGAAGTAGATGAAATAAATGGTTCTCGAGATATGCGGAAGACACACGGACGGACAAAGATTCCTTGCTTTATGGTTGGATGGACCAAGAATACATAATAAGTAATGTAACACACTATGTGCTTGATATTGGTCTAAGATCCTCTGGACAATTGAAATTGCTGTTCAGGACCCAAAGGGATCCGACTGTTGGGGTCAATACAAATGCAAGACTTTTTTTTAAACCTGATTGCTTTATTTTTAACCAAAATCCTAATCTTTCCCAACCTTAAAGATCTCCAACAAACAGCAGTCCTCCATGCTGGAGGCCGCTGAACCATTCGGCAAAACAAAAAAGTAGGGAATTCCAAGGAAATGCATTCATTTCTAAGGTTGCAGCTATATATGTATGTATCTTTGTGTGTTTACTTTTATTTCATTTATACCATTTACAGCTTTGAAAAGCACTTTGTAACATGTGTTAAAGACTCCGATACAAACAACGTGTTACTGTTGTTACATTAAACATGTTTGCTAATGCTGGCTCATGCACTAATAATGTAACCGCTGTTTGTTTTCTGTCATTAGGGCATTATTATTGTCTTTTGGATTCTCTATAAAAATACAGCTCCATCTCAATGGAACTACATGATTAAACAGAAAATAAATGATCATTATATGTAAGTATTACATATTAGTTATCTGTCTGTATCAGCCATTGCTGATATAGTAATGGGGTTTACCTGGCTAGAGCAGAAGAGAAACTTTCCCAGGGCCCATATTCCCCAACGGGCCCCATTAAGGAGCCCATAACAAACATGTAGGCCGTAACTGTTTACCAAAGGGAACTCAAATTCAGTATTTCACTGAAAAGAAACTCAATAAAATAGCGTATAGTAGCTTGGACTATACAACAATATAACTCATACTGACTGCCAGACGCTGCTCTGAGCCATTAGGATTCCGGTAGTTGGTCGTCAGCCTGTGCAAATCGATTCCAACCTTCCATTGATAAAGAGTTGCAACTCTCACACATTTGCATTGTTGTTGGTATGAATAGTTATGACGCAAAATATTTGTTGGCGAGAATTTTGCATTTTTGTGTTGTTTATTGGCCACGCCCCTGCTGTCTGAAGGCCTTTGAAGTTAAAACCATACGTTAAACCCTGCCCTGGAAGAAAAGTGAGGGAAAGCCGGTAAGTTGATCTCGGTGGATGAGCAGCCTACAGCTGCTGCAGCATGTGCGGGACAGGAGGTTGAAATCAACATAAAGCCAATCTTAAATAGGATCTCCATCAATCAGATGGAATGCTTTGGTGCCAAGGGTTTCTGTGACTCTCCATGAGAGCAGAGAGATATGTATCAAGAGGAGAATTGATATCCACTCTGCTCTCTCCTCCTGTGACAGGCTCATCACACACCAGACACCAGGCCTCCGCTTCATATGGATCTGTCAGAGAGCACATGCTCAACGCAGCTCCAACACACGGAAGACACCAGCACACTTAACCAAACAATTGACTATCACTTTGTAAAAATCCAATCGGGTCAGGTCAGTCTATTAGCATTGTTAATCTTATCACTAATATTCTTTTTCCTCACAGATTTCACATAGAATTGTTTCTAAGTCCCTGAAGAGAATATCTGAACATGATGTAACCCCTTACATGAAGAGAACTCTGATGTGCAGTTGTGGACGACACCACCATCATCGGCTCAATCACAAACAATGAGACTTCATAAAGAGAGAAAATCATCAATTTTGCTGAATGCTGCTCAGAGAACAAAGGATACTAAAGACAATACCCACCCCATCCACAGCCTGCTCACCTTACAGTATAGGAACATCTGCTGCAGTACCACCAGACTACAGGGCAGCTCTTTTCCTCTGGAAAAGGCTGGAAGTCCTCAACTCATCTTCCATTACATCATAAAAAATATGCTCAATATGCTTTTTTCTTGGAGCATAAAGAGACTCCAACTGGCATTTCTTTGTGCTACCATGTGTTGTAGAAGTAAAAAAAAACCTTGTAACCGTGTTCATGAGGTAAGACCTGAAGTTATACGGAGTGTCTCTGCATGGCAGCCTCTGAGTGAATGAGTCAAGTTGACTAATGTAGTGTGAAGTGCTTTGAGTGGTCAGAAGACCAGAAAGGTGCTATATAAATGAAAAAAGTTAATTTACCATTTACCAACTTTGTTTTATGATTACTAAGCCGGTGTGTATGTTTAACTGTAGATGGACATACGTACTGAAATCCTCCTGTAAGTGATGCTGTCTCATCTCTTTGTGTTCATATACGAGTCTGAGGACTGTGATCAGCACTGAGCGCTAAATCTGTTACATTCAGCTAAATCTTGTTAAATAATATAATGTATGTAACGTTACATAACCTACTTTATGCAACTTCACATAGCTTCACATAGCTTACCTTAAAATAAGTCAACGTTGACTTTTTTTCTTACATGGGTCAGCTGACGTCCATCACTATTGCCACGTGGAGAGCCAGGGTTTGAAGCGCAGGGCCACTGACCGCGCCGCTGTAATTGGGTTGGGACTGAGAACGTCCCGGGTTAGGTGGTCTTGTCCTGGGTTGGGACTGAGAACGTCCCGGGTTAGGTGGTCTTGTCCTGGGTTGGGACTGAGAACGTCCCGGGTTAGGTGGTCTTGTCCTGGGTTGGGACTGAGAACGTCCCGGGTTAGGTGGTCTTGTCCTGGGTTGGGACTGAGAACGTCCCGGGTCAACAGTCAACAAAAGACAGCGCGAAACAACTACAAACCGCAAGCTGCTGTTTCTAAGCTCCTCCCCCATCTGTTTTGACAGACTCCCTCATATATTCAAAATGTTTAGCGTTCTGCTTGTGCGACGTTCTTATGTTCGTGCTATGATGAATAAACGTTTTCTTCGATTATGAAACAGAAGCCCTTTGTTTTTTTTTAGCTTTTCTGAGGCCAAGATGCTGCTCCATGCTCCTGCAACGTTGGATAGCGATCTAATCATGCACACTGAGGAGATTGAGTGGAAGCACAATAATTATTTTCAAATTTGTATTAACTATTGTTTATCAAGTGATATTTATGTTCAAATAGATGATCATTTGAAAGAAACATTCAGCCCCCACATATAGTCCTTATGGAACGTTTTGTTTCATAACCATCATTTCTTTTCCACTGCGACAATTCGGCAGTCGAATCAGGCTCCTTTGATTGAATCGTTGAATAGTTGACTATTTGGTGTCACCCGTAACTATTTTAATATAAAAATTGAATTCACTGCAAGTTTTCAACACTACAGTACATTTCCTGTTATTACCCTGGTTTGGATTGGAGTGTTAGTGTCACAGAGTCCAAGTGTGGAGCTTACTAGGGGCATAAATTATCGAGTAATTGGAATGCTGCAAATATGTGAAATGATTCAGTGGGAAATTTCTAAGGTGATTACACTCAACGAGTTCAAAGCACTTATCTCAGGACCATTAAATCAGCATTACAGCTCCGCAGATGACACCTTAAGGTGTTGGAAAAAAAAACTGGAGAATGGGGGTAAGATGTGTGCGGATCGGTGTGCATATACTGTGGAGTATGGTGGGAGGTGGTCAGAGAATGCACTGAGCAGCTTGTTTAAAGACGTATTAAATAACTCCCAAATGGCCATAAGTGAATGTTTACAGACTTTTGTTCAGTGACAAAAACCATAGAGACAGTTGTGTCAGACTTTAGTCAACAACAATTCAAATGTGTGAGTTCCTCTGATGTTCTATCTTGACAGAACATAACTACAGAGACTAACGTCTTTAACTTCATCTGACTAAGCATCTACAGCCAGACTAGCATCTCTGAGGCACAGTGCTACTTTGAGCAACATGTTAATGTTAGCATGCTTACATTAACATGCTCAAAGTATGAATGAATGTTTAAACATGCTGATGCTGAGGAGGAAAGTGTTCACCATGTTCACTCCAGCTTAAACACAAATGAAAGGCTGCCAAGATGAATCTAGTTTTGTAAGTCAATTGGTCATAAACCAGAATATTGGACAAACTGAATATTTGAACTTGTGATGGCACTAGATGCAAAGTCAAAGTCAAAACTACTGCAATTTATCCTGAAGGGACCCTGAATACCTGAATTCCATGGCAATCTATTACATTTTCAACTAGAAAATGCATTTCCTGCTGAAAATGCGTTGGAATGCTGAAAGCTGAAATTAATTGTGAAAAAATTGCTGAAAATTAAGAAATGGGAGACTATCTGTCTGAAAAATGTTGAAGCCCGAAAGCATTTAAACTGCACTGCTGAAAAACCTTCTAGTTGAAATGTCTAACTATAGTGTCTGTAGCTGAAAGTATGAGGAAGAAGAAGGCTTTGAAAGTTGAAGTATAACAGGATTTGAAGATTTTCTCCATAGAGATCCCATTCAAAAGAAAATTGCAAAAAGCTTAATTCAAAAAGTTTAAAGATTACAAATATGAAAAGTCAAAGCACCCCTCTCCTGAAAGAGCTGAACATTTTGATATTCGAACAATTTCTGTAGCTTAAACTAATTTCAGAAGTAGTGATATTTGTAGTAATAGTAGTAGAAGTTGTAGTTGAAGTAGAAGTATTATTAGTAGTAGAAGTGTTAGTAGCATTAGAATAAGTAGTCGTAGTAGCAGTAGTGATATTTGTAATAGTAGTAGTATAAGTCGTAGTTGTAGTAGAAGTATCATTAGTCGTAGAAGTATTAGTATTTAGAAGAAGTATTAGTATTTAGAAGAAGTAGTAGCCTAGTATCAGTAGTAGTGGTAATACTTGCACTTGCAAAACCCCATTTCAAAATAAAAGCCCCAAAGAGTGAATTCTAATTGAAATGCTTGTGATGAAGCCAGGCATTTAATAACCTCTGTTTATGTGTGTCAGACATTATGATTATGTCTCCTCTCCCCCTCTCCCCCCCACCCAGCACCACCCTTTCAAAATAAAAGCCCCATGGATTAACTGTATTTAAACAAGCTCAAAATTAGGCTTTTTTGTTTAAAAAATGAATGCTCTTACTAATACTGCGACAACTACTACTGCTGCTGCTAATATAGTATTGCTACTACTACTTCTACTATAACTTTTGCTGTTGCTACTATTTATTCAGAAGTTCTCCTCCACACCAGCCCTCTCTTGCCTCTCAGTCAATGAGCTTGTAGATGGCTTCAATTTTAAAGTTAAAAATATTATTGATGCCATTGCACCCACTAAAGTGAAGGTTGTCTCGGGTAAGCAAAGATCTCCTTGGAGAAATGCTACGCTGGTCAAAATAGAGAAACGAGAGTGTCGGAAAGCTGAGCGCAGGTGGCGAAAAACTAATCTCCAGGTTCACTGTGACATCTACAAAGAGAGACTTCGCAATTATAATTTGGAACTTAGAAATGCAAGGCAGTCATTCTTCTCTGACATCATAACCAAAAACAAGAACAATACACGCGCCCTATTTGCTACTGTCGACAGGCTAACAAACCCTCCAGTGTCGGTAGCTGCTGAACTCCAATCCACCTGGGCATGCAATCAATTTGCCTCCTTTTTTACTGACAAAATTCAGAAAATTAGACAAGCAGTCACTGCCTCCACACCAACCACAGGATATGTGTTGTCCCGATCTCTGAATAACATCCATTCAAATATCATGACACAATTTCATTCAATCGACTGTAGAAGCCTAGAAGACATTATACAACATCTGAAGTCATCCTCCTGCTGCTTGGATATTCTACCAACACACTTTTTCAAAAATATTTCAAACTGCATGACCACTGATCTCTTACATATTGTAAACACATCCCTTCTCTCAGGTGTCTTCCCACAAGCCCTAAAAACTGCAGTTATTAAACCGCTCCTAAAGAAGGCTAGTTTAGACTCCGCAACGATGAAAAATTATAGGCCAATATCAAACCTCCCATTTTTAAGTAAAATAATTGAAAAAGCGGTTTTCCAACAGCTGACCAACTTCTTGGCCGTAAATAACTGCTTTGATGTTTTCCAGTCAGGCTTTCGACAGCACCACAGTACTGAAACTGCTCTTGTTAAGGTTTTCAACGACATCCACTTAAACATAGACAATGGCAGAAGTTCAGTCTTAGTGTTACTGGATCTCAGTGCTGCATTCGACACGGTCGACCATGCCATACTCCTAGAAAGACTAAACATCTGGGTGGGACTCTCTGGCACAGCACTTAACTGGTTTGAATCCTACTTGAAGGACCGAGAATACTTTGTGTCTGTGGCTGATTACACATCAGAGCTGACTAAAATGACATGTGGTGTTCCCCAAGGTTCAATACTATAAAACGCAGATCGGCAGAGATCTTTTCCAGACGTGGTTTGTGTGCGAGTAATTGCAGAATTGCGGCAGTGTATGGTTGATTGTGTGCAGCGTAATGTCTCAGGGAGACATCAATTATTGTTTCAATGTATGTTTTAAATCTCCTTTACTTTTTACTACTGAATTTTATTTCTTACACTGTTTCTTTAATTGTTTCTTTAATTGTTTTTAAATCTCCTTTTCTTTTGCCTTATGTTTTGATGCTTTTAATGGTTTTATGTGAAGCACTTTGAATTACCTTGTTGTTGAAATGTGCTATACAAATAAACTTGCCTTGCCTTACTACTGCTACTGCTATTACTGCTACCATCAATATTATTACTACCACTACTGCTATTACTACCACTACTACTATTACTTATACGACAACTGCTACTACTACTACTGCTATTCATGCTACTAAAAGTAGTAATACCACTACAGCTATTAGTACAACTGCTACTAGAACTGCTATTAAATACTACGACCAATACTACAGCTATTACTATGACTACTGATACTACGTCTTCTACCACTTCTTCTAATTACTAATACTTCTACTACTAATAATACTTCTACTACTACAAATATCACTACTACTACTACTAGTAGTTATTCTAATGCTACTAATACTTCTACTACAACTTATACTAATACAAATATCACCACTGATGAATTTTTTTAAGCCACAGAAACTGTTCAAATGTCAAAATGTTCAGCTCTTTCAGGAGAGGTGGGATATGACTTTTCATATTTGTAATATTTAAACTTTTTGAATTATTAAGCTTTTTGCAATTTGTTTTTGAATTGGATATCTATTTTCAGCAATGTTTTTGCGATTAATTTCAGTTTTCAGCAGGAAATGCTTTTTCTAGTTATTCGTTACTCTCTCCTGTTGAATTTATTGACATGCTTTTGCTATTTTTCTGTTTATATATTTGTTAAGTGAATTCCCTAAAATGTTGAATTGATATAATGTAACTTTTAGAGAGATTAGTTTGGAAGAAAAGAGAATTCGGAACAACAGTTTCTTAAAAACAAACTCCCACCATTTCTAGATTCACTCATTGAGTCCCAAGAGTTAAAATGAGAGGTCTCTGATTCTGTCTTTTGTCCAATATTAGGTCTCCTCAGTCAGCCAAGGTCCAATAATGTGATCTTGACAAGTTCTTGGTCTGCATAATCACTCCTGTCACAGCAGACGAAGGGGAGACCATGAAGAATTTCATCCAGAGTCAAGATTGTCATTGTGTGGAGCCTTGTACTTAGCCCTGTCACCTGCAATTAATGTCAATGGGAAAGTGTAACCCAGCTTGACACCAAGTTTAACTCTATGACAGGCTGTCAGCCGCTGGGCTTTTTCCATCACTTTGCCTCCTTCTGTGGTTCACCGAGGGGAGTCTGAGAGAAGGGCACAATGAGATCTGTTCCTTCTATAAAATCAAGTATGCGTGTTGGGGAGGACGGAAAAAAAGATAGAAGATTAGGGGGTGACAGTTTAACTAACAGCTGAAAAGCTTTGGTTTAGTCATTGATGAAAGAAAAAATGTTTTTGTTGGCAAAGTAGAATTGGTTTATTTTTAATCTACTATCTAAGAAACTGTTTGGTTGGAAAAAACTGAATAGGTTTCATGCAGTGGCGTCACACATGCCGTGCTTACCAGCTGGAGGGCAGGTAATGTAGAGGAAAATCAACATTAGAACTGAATGTTACGTAATGCGTTATTCTCTGTTAGTCTTTGGAAATGATTCTCTAGGACAGATAAAGAGTGACCAAAACAACCCCTGTATTGATTGAACAGACAGGTTTGACACAGGTCAAACAGACCTGTGTCAAGCAGGTCTGACACGGCTAAAAAGGCGTACATGTAGACTATAAAAATGTTCCTCGGACAGTTAGATTTGGAATCTGTTTCCATATGCCACGTCGCATGTTCGAATGTGCATTAAACAATTCCCGCTGGATTGCAAACTCCGATTCGTCCTGTCTCCATCCTCATTTACGCTTCTACATAATTGGCGCCTCAACGTGGGTTGAGTTGAGGCCGGGACACCTCCTCTACGCCAGCCAACCGACAACCACGCTAAGAGGCCAACAGGTAGGAGATGTTCATATCTCACCATAGTTTTATTTCTGTATGGCGTGGTTCTCGCTTGTGTGATAGAGAGGGAGTGTCTGGGGTCCCCTCAGCGGAATCCACGCTCTTTAGCGGAGGAGGAGAGGGGCAGACTGGTGTTTGCTGGTAAAAAACTAAAAAGTGAAATGTTGAAATGATTCAATTTGATCTCCAGCTGTAAAAAGAGAGCTCTCTCGTGTGGAACAGCGTACGCAGCATTCTGCTGGCGTGACGCCTGGTTGTGGCCAAGTTAAGCTCAAATGCGGAGCGCTCCGTGATCTCTCAAGCTCAAGAGACTTTTGTACGCTAATGACAGAGCGACTGTGTGCTATTGATAAAGCAATTTCTGCAAATAAGTGTAAGGAACTCCAGTGTGAGTTCCAGTGTGAGATACGTAGGTCTTGATACGACTCTTTACTCGAGAGGGAAGAAACGAAAAGACTGGCTTAGATTTAAATAAGTATCCTATAAAATGAATCTGTCAGGAGTGGGCTCTGTTTAAGGCAGGACACTGCGCTGACGAGACTCAGGAATTTTGTGCAGAAATCTAAGTGAGCAGGAAAAGTAATATCTAACTAGACAATAAGATGAATAGTACGGTTTGAAAAGGTGTGCACACGACTGTAACTTATTGACATTACTGATGAAGTAATATTATAAAGGAGAGATCCTTATGTGACAAAGAGAAGTTAACAAAAAGAGACCTGGACAAAAAACTGACTGACAGACTGAGACCGCTGACTTTTGATGTGATATACATCCGGATGGCTTTGCATGTGTATGAGCTATTGGCATGTTTTTGGTTGTTTACCCAGTGGTAACGCTTTTGCAAACAAATATAGTTTGTTTCAATCCGTCTGCATATATCCAGGCTATATTGTGTCCAGATCCTATTCTGTCTGCAGGAGGAGAAAAAATAGTGAAAAAATAGAACGTTCATGCTCCGAGTACTTGATGATGGCTGATTGCCCAGATGTGTGTGCGCCAAAATAAACACTTGCGCATGATTGGCTGTACGCCCAGATTTTGGGGCCTGACAGGCTCACTCACTCCGTACAGAGAGGAGTAGAGTTGTCATACATATAGACATTGATCATACATAGTCCTAAATAATCAGAGGAAGAGTGTTGATGGAAAGGTGTTGTGGAGATCACAGGAAGGATTGTTGGTTGCACTTGGTGCATTGCTGACCATCTCAGAATCGCACAGTGAAAAACACTGTGCGAGGGGGGAAAAGGTTAAAATGTTAAAGAGACAAATTGGTTAAAGTTACAAGACATGGTTAAAATATTTATCAGAGGCTGTCCTCAGACGCAGTTCCAGATTGCCGCTCTGATCCTGGAACTGGAAAAAAGAATTCCACTTGTGAAAAATTATTTTGTGATATAACAGACACTTTGAAGTGATAAACTTGTAATCTTGCACTTAAGTTTTGTAAGAGACGTGGACAGACGTGTCCTGGTTAACGTGTAGTATTTAAAGAAGGTTTGGTGTTTCCATTCAAGTTGAACTAAGTCTCGACACGAGTGTTTTGAAGATACTGTCAACGACCAATTAGGTAAAATGGGTAAAAGTCAAAGTGAGTCTGAGCAACTTGATGCCAAGGTTTTACCTTCAATAATAAAATATATGCGAGACAAAGATAATCAGACTGCCAAACAATGGAAAGAATGGATCAAATGGGTTCCCTGAAAAAGGCAGTTTCAGCCTACAAAATGTTAATAACTCAAAACTTGTTTAAAGCAAAAGGAGAAAGAGGAAGCAGAAATGTATGGAATAATGTCTAAGGGAGAAAGAGAGAGATTAGCAAATAAAGGTCAGAAAGACAAATTAGAAAAAACAGGGAGCAATAACAGATACAATTGAGTAAATAAAAAGGAAAATATACTGCCAAACTCTGTTCTGTTTGTTCTATTTTTGTCCGAGGGACACGGTCAAGTGGACCCCAGAGAGGGAACCACGGACGCACAAACATTAACACAGAGGGAGAGTTAACTTTAGATTCTGACTGTTTAGTGTAGTTTAGACTATGACAAACTAGACAAATACATACCAGATGTACGCAAATTAAGGTTTTAGAAAGTTACCACAAGACAAATACTATTAAAGGAAGAATGTTCAGAATGTCACATGCAGGCTGATTAAATGGATTAGATAAAATGTTTGAGGAAGTAGTATTTAGAGAAGGGAAATAAGTGGTGAAGTTACGTATAATGGACAGAAAATACTGCTGCTGTATCTGTTTTTCTGTCTCCCAAGCAGTACGAGTGTGTAAGGGGGAAATCACATGTGTGTCCTTGGCATGAGGCCCAGGAATGGAGAGGATGTCTGACTGGCTGCACAGTCAGACCCACACTCACTGACTTCAGAAACAGAGGATCCTGGTAAACTCTACAGTGATAAGGGTGACGTATACAAAACAAGAAGTACATCAATATCAAAGAAACAACTTAACTTATGTTTGATGAGAAAACACACACCATGGGTCCAAATGTGTGATGTAAGACAGGTGAGGGGTGCTAGTGTTCACCCAAAATCGTGATCTGCCCAAGTTCAAAATTTGATTTCCACTCATGCAAGAAGCAATATCTACTCAATCGAGATATTAATGATAATACACCCGTTCTTGAGTCTTTAATGAAGGTTGGTATAATAATCTAATCTGATGATACACCGGTGCACGCACTGAAATTTTTCCTGTAAAGAAAATTCGAGACTTGAGGGAATCACCTGAGTGATGATTGTCTAAGATTTACAAGCAGTTAATGTATCGGTGCATCCACGAGCACCTCAAACTTTGGCTGCAAATGGTCACAAGGCTAACTGTCCAAATTGCAATTGCTCTCGAAAAAGTTTCATATCTGGGACATGTGATCACAGCAGAGGGCAGAACCCTCCCTCCCAAGAGAACACAGGCAATTAAACTGTGCCGAAACCACAAACTGAGAAACAAATGAAGAGCATTTTAGGAATGACGTCACAGAATGACAAACCACTCAGAAACAGAGGCTTTCCTCTATCCATGATTCATGGTAAAGATCTTTATGCGCATGACAAACTGACCTTCACCGACCGCTCGACTGATGCCTTTAATGACAACGATTCTAATCCTGCTACTCTTTTTCCTACTGCAGCAGATGGAGAGCCACATAACTGTTGTTTCTCCTGAACAGGTCTGCACACCGAGACCTGACCTCACAGACACGCCCACCGAAGCTGATTTACAGATGTTAGTGGACGGTTTGGCATCCCGCTCGCCGGACACGGGAGAAGGGCTGGTTGGTTTGCTGTAGTCTCATCACATGACACTCTTTTCTGCTCAAGCTGCAGATCATGTGGCTCTCACAGGAGCCGGTAAGCTTGCTGCCAACAAAATAGTTAACTTCTACACAGACTGTTGCTATGCCTTTGGTGTAGTGCACCACTGTGGCACCTTGTGGAAACACAGGAGCTTTTGGAAATCATCCGGCAAAACCATTTCTCACCACCGTCTCGTGGCCGACTTGCTAGAAGCCATATTGCTCCTTAAAGATTGTTTGTGTTATGAAATGAGATGCTCACACTAACGCTTCTGATCCCATCTCAACAGGAAATGCTGCAGCTGATGCTGCGACTGAGTAAGCAGATGTTTCAGGCTACTTTTATTTATTTATCAACAGAAATATCGATATTGAAATATCCCTCACTTATGATGTTCAAGTATTGCAGACATTAGCGACCCCTGCAGAGAAAGTGTTGGGCCTAATCTGGTGCAATTTAAACGTTATTAATGGATAATGGATTATTATTAAAATGTATTGTGAGCCCAGACAACTTCCACATGAATTATTCTATTGTTCAGCTAAATTAGCCCACAGCAGTGATAACTTGGCAAAAGGGAGAATATGTGATATATTGTAAAGGTAGATCCACATTTTGTAGAGTTTTTAAAGTTAAAAAGGTAATTTAATAAGATATTAAATCTTATACTTTCTTTAGCTGGTCATATCAATCTTGATGTATCATCAAAGCAAATAATAACACCACGTAAATACAATTAGTATCGATATTTTGAACATTTTTATCTCTTTTACACAAAAATTAATTCTTGTGACAAAATGATGTAACGAACTGGCCCTCGATATTAGATAATTTAAATACAGTATTTGAATTAGTTTTTAACTGACATTAGGGAATGTAGGAACTGCAACAACAAATATTATTTATATTTTGTTTGGTTATAATTTTAGAAAGCACGACCACAGTCCATGCTTGTACCAATGACACACATCAGCAGAGTGCCAAAGATCCAAAACATCTTCGACATCACACTATGCCACCACTGTTTAATGTGTTACACCAACTTGTCCGACACTAAGGTGTTCAAAGATTACATTTCCTGTAAAAATGCCTTGTACCATAAATATATATGTATATATATATATAAGTACGCCAGACGTCATCCCTATGACAGACCTTGACGTTCCAAAGAACCTCACTTTCACTGACTGCTTTGGTGTTTCCACCAAAATCACAAGGCACCCGGCACAACGCATGTTGTTCTTCTAAAAAGCCGATCCTGCACATCAGACTTGTTTGTCTGACTGTTTTCCTCCCGTAGAACTACGAAAGTGACATTTCTGTGTAATACTTGTGTTTATTATTACAGCTTGCTATCTGAGAAACATGATCTCATAAAAAAAGCCTGTGCTTTCTTTTATTATTTTACTTGATAAAGGAATCAGTTGAATTGACAGTTGATTCTGAAAGAATATAATAGGAATATAAATACTTGGATGATAGTATTATAGCATATAGTTAAAATTGTTGTGTGTTATGAGCCTCACAGATATGTTGTCTCTCTATAACAGTTCAACAGAGATGAAGGTCCGACGTCTGTGTTTCGCCTCATCTCAGGAGATTTATTTTGTCATGTTGAGGTTAACATTCCCAAGCTAGCTACAACATGGAGTTGCTTCAAACTCACAAAAACAGCTCATGTTTTGACCTCATCGATTATGTGATCATATGTTGTGCATATGTAAACCATTTTTTCCATTTCGATAAATTGTAAACACTTTAGTGGCCATGGGAATGGCCAGAGGGGGGAGTTGGCAATTGGCAATTTATCATGTTCTGTTAGATATAACTTCTATCGCAGACGAGGACATCCGAACCCATCCAATGTAACAACTACCAGGACTCCAACCTTGAGAGCCGTGAGAGCCCAGACGGTGGTTCAGCCGTCCTGGAGGAGAGCCAGAGGCCATGAATCAAGATGAGTGCGATGCAACCACACATATTCCAACCCATGTTAGACCAGGACCTATGCCAGCATTGCCATTTAAGTTCAAACCAGCCTATCCAGTGTTCAGACAGCTGCACGTTAATCCACGTAGAAAGAGACGACTTCACACCATGTGGAAAGGGGAAACTAGCACACAGCTGAGGCTGATGACAGAATGAGCCGAATGTGGAATCCAAATCATCTTTATGATGCACATGTGAAATAAAAACATTGGCACTTCCTACATGAGAAGTTCAAGTGGACTCTTGTATGGATCTCAAAAGAAACACGACTATTGAGATCAGTATCCTGAATATCAAGTGTGGAACGCATGTGCAGAAATTATGATTTGCACATCGCAAAATAAGCCTCCCACTAATCATAAAGCAGATCAATTGGAAAAGTATGAATGTTTTGCCAGTGGTGGATTTGCGTCAGACAAAAGAAGGGTTGACGTAGGCAATACTACTGTGTACTGTAAAGTAACCCGAGTGTCCTGGTTCCACAGGCTAACATTACTCCTTCGTTCATTAGGAGACCGATATGATATGAAAACCCAATACCATGAGACCAAAGTTGTGAAAACACAACTATGACCATTCCCACTCTTCATTTGTTAAGCAAACAAACATCAGACATAGCCGACATGTATGGAATGTGTTGTGAAATGCTTTACTGAATATACTGTTGAAATGGAGAAGAATTCGGGGTTTGAGGCAAGAGCTTGAGGAGAGTGCTGGCAGGGGGGTGGTCAGGGGATTGGTTAGACTAAATTTTGGGAAAATAGGAGTCTGTATTGCTAAAAACAGACGTTAGCGCATTAATAGTTTTAATTGTGGCTTTTCTATTGGCATGTTGCATCGTACCCATCCTGAGGAGACAGTGCCAGAGGAGCATGGACAAACAGATGGGTGTCATGGCAAATCTCCAACTGGCTCAGATGATGAACATGATGACGATGGAGCAAGGGACAAAGGCCCAGTTCACTCAAATGGTGGTTGGACGACCGGACCTGTTTCCGGACCTGTTTCCCATTTCGGACTATCTGGAGGACTCAGAGGACATGGGGGGAACAGGACTTGGGGGCAACTCACCATAAGAACGAGAGCCCGAACTTTGTTGAAAGTACACATGTCCAAAAAACACCACGTCACATGTTTTATCATCTGTCCAAACTGTTTCAATATAAATTTGAATGTATAGTAATCAGATATTTCTACATTCAAGTATATTCATAGTCATGATTCATATAATCACTGCACAAGTATTATAGCATATAGGTATATCACAGACATTGCATCTAATGAATACTGATATGTTGTTCAATATTTTGCAGAAATTAAATGTGTGATGTATCAGTTAATACATGTTTGTAAGCAAGAACAGATTCACTTCATACCACAAAGGTGGTCGCTTGGCGGGAAAGGACCATAAGGGAGTTTTTCCTGCACTGCAATCTGTTGGTTTTTTCGCCCTTATATGAAAGTGAATCTGAGCAGTGAATGATGTTATTTGAATTATCTTACGAACTCAAATGTTCTGTATTGTATTGTTACTGTATTGGTATATAATCAATCACATATAATTTACATAAATCACTTGTGTTGTTGCAATGCAGTCAGGGATCAAAATTTTAGGTTCCAGTTTCGCCAATTGACAAAAGTTATAAAAAGTTAGGATGAGGGTTAAGAAACCCTCAGAGGAGGGATGTGTAGAGGAAAATCAACATTAGAACTGAATGTTACGTAATGCGTTATTCTCTGTTAGTCTTTGGAAATGATTCTCTAGGACAGATAAAGAGTGACCAAAACAACCCCTGTATTGATTGAACAGACAGGTTTGACACAGGTCAAACAGACCTGTGTCAAGCAGGTCTGACACGGCTAAAAAGGCGTACATGTAGACTATAAAAATGTTCCTCGGACAGTTAGATTTGGAATCTGTTTCCATATGCCACGTCGCATGTTCGAATGTGCATTAAACAATTCCCGCTGGATTGCAAACTCCGATTCGTCCTGTCTCCATCCTCATTTACGCTTCTACAGTAACTGGAGGCAGGTTCAATACTGCAGCAATAATGCCTATGCCGATGGTGGCACAGTGAACGTGTTGTGGCACAGCGAGCGTGTTGTGGCACATCGAGCATGTTGTGGCACAGCGGGCGTGTTGTGGCACAGCGAGCGTGTTGTGGCACAGCGGGCGTGTTGTGGCACAGCTGGCGTGTTGTGGCACAGGGGGCGTGTTGTGGCACAGTGGGCGTGTTGTGGCACAGTGGTCGTGTTGTGGCACAGTGAGCGTGTTGTGGCACACTGAGCGTGTTGTGGCACAGTGGGCGTTTTGTGGCACAGTGAGCGTGTTGCGTGTTGTGGCATAGTGAGCGTGTTGTGGCAGTGGGCGTGTTGTGGCACAGTGAGCGTGTTGTGGCACAGTGGGCGTGTTGTGGCACAGTGAGCGTGTTGCGTGTTGTGGCATAGTGAGCGTGTTGTGGCACAGTGAGCGTGTTGTGGCACAGTGAGCACAACACAGTGAGCACAAGTCTCAGAAGAATCCAATGTGATCTCACAGAGATTCGTAAAATGACCACGACCTCTTGACAGCGTATTACGCCACCCCAGAAACAATCTAACGGTAGGTTTAGGATATAAAACTACGTCAGTAACTGTGTGCAGAATACCTTTGCAAAATATTGTTACCAATAAGGCCACTCACACAACTATACCACATCACGCCCTCCAACAGAAGCACAGCATGCTCGCCTTTATCTTGCTAACCGGACACACTCAAACCCAACCGTCTTCTAGTTGCCATCCTGGTATCCAAGAAGAGGAGAGATGATGTCCTTCTTTATTCCAGGTTATCACAAAAATCATTCTTAGGTCCACAACCAGTCATAAAGACAGGCTGGCGTCGTGCAAACTGTTGCATCTCTGGCTGGCTACGTCATATACGACAGTAAACCTGTCTGTCAAACTCACTATTCCTATTTGTGAATAAATGTTTTGCAGTTTGAATAATGAAAACTGATGGGTATTAGTAAGCTTTTAAAAAACATTGTGACAAATAATTATAATTATTATGTCCTATGATTTTAGAGACCCCCGAATTTTGCTAATGAGGCTTTCAGGGGGTCTGAAGTGTCAATCGAGGGGACCCCCCCAAACAGTTAGGTCAAACAGATTAATGTTATGTTGAGGCAACAAAGCGCTGTAGTTCGTTTTAGGTAACAAAACTACTTGATTAGGTTTAGGAAACAAAACATGATGGTTTGGGTTAAAAGAACTACATTCATTAAGTTATGCTTATATAACTCAACGTGAACTTTCACAAGGTAGACGAACACAAGTACAAGTTCAAGAAGTATTTGAGAAGATATGAAATCACAATATGAAATCAGAGAGGTTTTGTGACCAATCCAGAAAATAGAGATTTGCTGTAAATGGTGAATGCACGATGTATACTGTGACCTGAGTGGACATGTGGCGCTCCACTCCACTCATTGTAATCTCCCTGGGGGGTAATCAGGCCATCATTTCTACATCTTTTATGTTCATGTCTCACATTCAATTCAGTAATTACGAGGTGTTATGCGATTCTTGTATTATGTGGAAGCAAATTGTCAAGTCTTGATTTGGCTCATTGTTGATTTCATTAGGCCGAGCGGCTCCAGACAACCAGATCTAATGAGAAGCTAAAGTGAAAACACTGCGCTGGTTGTAATGCTGCATTCTGTGGGTCTAATGGTATTAGTGTTTTGTTTTTCAGAGGCTAACGATGCATTGTGCTCCTACCTATTTGTGCTCCGAGGCAATGCTTCTGCATTTTGAGATGCTTTTAATCGGCTTTGGTCGCCTGTCTCTGCTGACTGCATGTGATATCATCCAGGCCCAGGTACCGCTGTTGCTATAGCAATCGCAATTACAAAAGCTTCATTAACTCACAACAGTTTTTGCCAGTCAAAGGGGGGTGCACATTCACACAATTTACATGTTGAGGAAATTAACACAATTGGCATAACACCAGGATCATTAAAATGAGAAGCGACCTATAACAAAGAGGAAGGAGAGCGTCTGGGAATATACATAGAGGAGGATAGAGCTACTGCATGTGTAGCAGAGCTTCTTCTTACACGTGTGGTGGATAACCTTCCCTTTAAGGGGAAACTCTTCAACATGGTGGTCTAAATGCTGTTTCAGTTGCTTCATTTCTATATGTGGATCCCATGGTAGCTACTACCCTACACACAATGACATTGACTGGCCAATTACATGCATAACCCTTCCTTTCAGCGACCCGCCCAGGAGATGGATATATCAGTGGCCTACTTTGTAATTTAAACAGTTCTTTACGATCCTGAGAAGAATGTAATTCTAAGGGCATTAGTAATGTAAATTTGAAATATATGATTGAAGGTCAAAATACTGTTATAGAAGACATATCACCCTGTCAAAAATACGATTCCTGGGTTGATGAAAGTGAATGAGTTTTGAATGGTGAATTTTCTGTCATGGCTTTGGTATACTTGTCTATTAGCCGTGTCATAGGACATCTGGAAGTAAAATAAACTGTATAACCATGACAATATGTTGAACATGCCAACTAAAAGTGGTCAGGTACAAAGCATGTCTATAATTTGGTACGCATCCCATCTCCTATCAAGAAATAATGCTCATTTATTTTAGCCATGACCACAATTTGTCACGGTTTAGGCTTTGCCCCCTGTGTCCCTGTGTCTCTGTCTGTGTGTGTGTCTATGTGTGTGTTTGTGTGTGTTTCCCTTGATTACACTCATCCTACTCACCTGCCCAGTCCACCCAGCTGCCTTCACTCTCCTCATCACCCCACACATATAGACTCCCCTGCTTTCCCTGTTCTGGTTATCAGATGGTCCTTGTTCGTTCCCCGGTCTGTCCCAGTATTTTGTCTCCCTCGTGTTTGCGCCGTGCTCTAGCGTTTACTCCTGGTTTGTACCTTTGCTTTTGCCTTTTTGTTTTCTGTTTGGATTTTTGCCCGCTCCCTGTTTGAGTCGCTTTCAGTTTTGTTTGTGACTTTTTAAGTAAAGAACCTTTTTTGAACTTCACCTCGTCTCCAGTGTCCGAGTCTGCGCTTGAGTCTCAGATCTGCCCCTCTGACGTGACACAATTATTACTTAATGTTAAGCAAAAACATTTGTTACGATAACCCGAACCTTAGCCATTGAAATGGCAAATCAGAAAACAATGGCTTGACAAAAAACACGAATGGGTCGTTTTAAAAGCAATGAGGAAATGTTCATGTTTTATCATTTATTTCCAAAGTCGTGTAAGGGTTATGGGCTGCACAGTAATAATTATCTCCATTGTCCCAACAATAGCACATACAACCGCGCATGCAGTCATGGACAACGTGGCCTCCATTCATTGAAAACTTTCATCTCAAAAGATGTTTGTAGACTAAAAATCTTTCATAAAAAGCATTTACTGTTTTATGCAAGAATCCTCTTGAGCGTTATGTGTTCAGAGATGATTAACAATATATAACGTATCTGCATGATTTAAACATGGATGTTTCAGTTCTGCATGTGTAGATACATTTGATTTGTCTACGTTTTGCAGCTGTAAAAGCTGTCGGACCATGTTTATATTTTTCATATTCTGCAACTCATTATAAATCACAAAGACAAATTGTAGTTTGTTTGTTCATACAAAAGCCCGCCTGGGGTTAGCCACATGTCCCCTCGGCCCTATTTCATCCTAGACCCGTGTTCCCTCAGCAACATTCCTTGCCCATGTTAAAATCTCTCTACAACTAGTCGAGATATCGGGGTAACAATATCCGATAGCTTACAGTCAAGTCAGACAAGTACTCACTGCCTTCGTTGGTTGGGTTGATTAGAATATCAAGGTAAGGTCATGCCTTCACTAGTATGACAGAAAGATGGCACCTGAGAAAGTCTGATGTCGATCTGCATAATAATGAACCATGTGCTGTGCATGTTACAAATATCAATAGGATTACTAATATGGATTTATAATAACGGGGCACCACTCTGGGATCAGGGACCAATAAGCAAACTGTGGATACAGTCTCGAAAGTGGTGTTTACTACAAAAATGTAAATATGTAAAGTAATATTCCACAATGATGGAGTGAACAGTGACTGTTTGAATCCGAGCACTGACCACCACAGTGCCGGTGTTTATAACCTTGGTGACATCATGGCCTTGTCACAGGAACTCCCCGGGGTTCCCCTGGTCCCGCCCGGTGAGGCACCAGCGTTATGATCTCACACGCGGTTTCATTGTTCAGGCTTTTATTTTTGCATGTAGGCATCTCTCTTTGTTTCCCCCACGTGGTGAGGGCCCAACAAGTGTTGAATGTGTTTTCTGAGCAATGGGTCTTTGGAACAAATGGCCGCAGTGGAGCTGATCAGTGGGAACACAAGGCTCAGGGAACATAGGGCTGAGAAATGTCAGGGTTAAGGGAACCGGGCTTTAGGAACATAGGGCTGAGGGAACATAGACACACTCCAAGCATCTCACGTCTGCCCAATACTGCTATGATCTCCCTCGCCTTGAGTCCAGGCTGTGGCTGGTGTCAGACTTGGTGCCCCTTCCTCTTTGATCATTGACATGATTCAAACCAGCACGAAGACCAAGGTTGAAAACTGTCTCTAACTTAGAAGTTGATGTTTTCCTACGTCAAATTGATCGTGAAGTTGGTGAATTATTATTTATTTATTTTTTATTCAGTGAAATAAGACATGGCGGGTGATAACGTAATGAATACATTGGGTGAAATGGGACAGGGCAGTCTGTTGTGTAAGGTCCTGTCTGTATCTACGTGTGTGGTGTAGAGGAGCAATAGTGCAGAGAGCAGGGAAAGAGAGAGATGAAGAAGAGAGAAAAGAGAGGGGGAAGAATCCATTTTCAAGGCAGGCATAGCTAATGTGTCTTGGTCCAACCATTTCTATTTCATCTATGGCTTGTCATTTATTTGTTTTTTATATTATCATTATTACCGTGATTATCATTTTTATGTCTGTAAATCATAAATTCTCTTTTCCCCAAACATTGCGTGAGTCCTTTAGCGGCCCCCCAGTCCTGGGAAGGAAGATGTCTGTCGGAAGTCTAAATCAGTTGTCCTTCTCTGACCCGTTGGGAGAGGGCCTGTCCCCAGTGATAGGGTATCAGTAGAGGAATGAAGGAATAGTGATGTGATGTGTGTATTTATTTCACAGAATGTGTAATACCATAGAATTGAAAGTGGATGTAAGTTTGCTGTATTCCACTGTCCTTCATGGTTAATGCTCTCCTCCAATCACCAGCACGCATTCGCCCACTGAAACACATTTACATGTGTAGCCGGCTAATCGGGATGTGCCTACCCGAGAGATACACCAACTGTATATATTCCCGTGCTCCTTTATGGATCGGGGGATATGGTGTGCCCTCTACTTCTCCACTGTGGCAGCTTCAGTTATATTAACATTATAATTATCCAGCATTTCTCCGTAATTCGCAGATATACCATGACAATATTCCGTATGTTATCCAAATAATCATGAATGAGGTATAAGTATAAAGACCGCTGAAAACAGCAATCTCTCATTGCTGAGACAGCTGTTCGTTCCCCGTGCGAAACAAGAAGTCAACGTTGATGTTTTCTGGACGTAACTCTCATAGTTGCGTCACTTCCTCAGTTGTTTTAATGACAATCTTTTCCTAAACCTAACTAAGTTTCCTTTGAAGACGGAAGTTTACTTTGAAAAGTTGTAACAAGCAGAAATTGACATGTTGCTGGCTTTTGCAAGAAAACACACAAAATATAACATATGAACCGTTTTATAAGGATGTGTTGGGAGGAGTGTTAGTGTCTAGGGTCTCCTATTTTGGAGGCCCTCTGTGTAGACAGACATGTGTACACTGTGTATAATTCATTTTTGCGAAACGAATAAAAAATAAATAAAAATACCTGTGTAACAAAGAGATTATGGGCGAAACAACCATGGGAGCCATTTTACACACTGAAAAACACAATTATACATGAACTAAGATCATATCTAGAAGAATACTACAAGTTTTACCACAAAACCACGTTTTTCTGGGCAAAAAACTGCAGTACTATACCCTTTATTTTGGTCTCTGATGAGAAAGAGCGGAGCAATTTTGGGGGATGAACACATCCAGAGGGCCGTGGTTCGACCCCGCTTCGCGTATCATTTTTGAAATGACTCTCTTTCTGTCACGGGAGTTCACGGGTAGGACCCAAATGCAGACCACAGGAGACAGAGTCCGATGTAACAGGTTTATTTTAGACTGTGCGTGCAGGTGTGGAGCCCGTGGTCCGACACCGGAGGGCAGGTGGATTGCTGGTGTGAGTCCCGTGGCTCGACACCGGAGGGCTGGTAGCTCGACGGTGTGATGTCCCGTGGGTCGACACCGGAGAGTACGTCGATCGCCCAGTACTCTACACCCGTAGCAGAGAGGAGAGAGATTAGCACAGGAAGATACCATGGGGTTCAACTCACGAAACGGCGGCCGCTACCGAGGCAGAAGACAATACGGACTGACAACCCAGGCCTGCAAGACCAGGGCTGATATGCTGCCGGGTAACGAGCCAGATTGTCCGCAGCTGGCATCCATCAGGGCGGTAGCAGTGGGAGGAGTCTGGAGGCAGGTCAGAGAAAACACCAAGCACATGGCATAACAAAAACAAACAGGGGAATGACAGACACATGAGGAGAGGAGATTGGGGGGGGAAACAGAGGTAAACACACAATGGGTCAGACAGGGATCCTGACACTTTCAAACCGTTCAAAGGTTATGGGTGTTCATACCAATATCAGCCACAGGTCACGACAAAAAATATTGAGAAAAACTGATCGATTCCAGCGGATTTTGGCACAGCTCTGTCCCACATGTTGTGATGTGTGTTTGTGAGTGATATCACTGCGCTGGTTTACTGAATGAGGAAATGGCACCCGAAACTGTGAGCTGAACCAATCCATTTAGGGAGGGGGGTTCCCCCAGCATTTTCTGATTTTTAGTCAGTAAACAGACAATGAGATTGTCATACACCCCGGCATGGCTCCCGTTGGACTAGCCCACATCGAAAAATGTGTTTTTTGTGCAGATCAGCCAAACACAGCCGAATCTAGGAGTCACAGACATAAATTATGATTCATATATTTTTATGATTGACAGATATGACATTCATAACTGCTCAAAATTATTCTAAATGGTGTCAAACTGCTTTATTAGGATTATTGAACACTCTTAGTGATAAGAAAATGTAATATATAGTTAATATTTAGTTATATAGTATATAAAATTATAATACAGCAATGCAACTGCTGGTTCCGAAAATCAAAATTGTGCTTGAATCAGACCATTTATGCTGGCCTGCTTCACTCAATCGAAGTCAAATATGTTGTGGGGACATGTAAAACGTGTTGTTCTATGTCTGTGGCATAATTTTAGGCCAAGGCAGGCATTATTTTTTTTTAAATGTTTCAATACAAGTTCTTTTTTTCAGGCGAACCTGGAACTTTTTCAATTTGAGCTGTGCCATAAGTGTATCAGTTATTAACCAGTAACGTATACACAATATTTACACAATTGAACACATCTCACAAGTGTTACCAGTATTCTAGCCTCAAAATTGTTAAAATAGACCTTATAGTTAGAGTTCTGGACTCTCTTGAGTATGGGTATGCAATTTTCGATATATAGAGTCCAGTAGTTTCATTGAAACAGGGTTACAATGAAAAGGTTATTACATAACAGCAGAATCTCCTTCACTATTGTCTTTGCTGCTGTTATTGTTGAGCAGTATACATGATATTAATTATGTACATATTTGGGTCATGTCATGCATCTGTCGCTGCCCGAGCTGTAACATGTAACCATGCCAGGAGGTCCTTCCTCTCTGCTGGTTATTGGCCCTTCCTGTCACTTCATGTACAAGCTTACACTCTGTATTGCCATTCAAGCTCATAATGAATGACCGTGGCAGTGTGTTGTGACTTGTAGCGAGGCGCGGGCACTGCAGACTTGATAAATCACCCATGGATCGAAGTACATTCTGCGCCAAAGGGCTTTGAACAGAATACAGCCACCTATGAGACTGAGATCAATGAGGCTCTTGACCCGCTCTCACCGCTCCAGGCTGAGCTCGTAAAGATGTGGAGGTAAACAGAGAACAAGCCAGTGACTAAGTGTAATTATTCCACACTTGAAGTAAATCATTTCAATGAAAGATAAAACTGGCTTGTGGTTTTGCCTCTTCGCACACACACATGTGTGGTGGAAATGTGCTCTTTCAGCTGTGGCACTTTATTAATGACAAAACTATTGAGCTGGCACAAAACAAATATGAGTTGTAATCAATCTGCAAGTCAAGATTTGAGAGCACACAGGGACGGATTCATAAAAGGCTGAAAGAAGAGGGAGCTTGCTCACCTCTGAATGGGGGATTCTCATCAGAACACAAGTGGGTCCAGAACAGCGTCAACAGGACACGCCCACGTGTGGTTGTGGGGGTGCTGTGTCCCTTTCACAGCTACATCCTATTGAGCAATGAAAAAGCCAGCAGCACACACCAATTGCGACATGTTAACAGCTGATTGAATGGGCATTAGCAGTGGTTACCAACACCAATCTGATGCTTCAGACATGCCAAACTGCACCCACCACGTTGAGAAAAAGGGAAAACTCACATTGTCAACTGAAACAAAAGAATTTCAGGTTCAGGCAGCAAAACTACCTGGTTAGAATGAGGAAAAGATCGTTGTTTGTGTTTAAATGACTTGGTGTTTATTAAATCTGAGATTAATGTAACAAAAGTAAGATAAAATAAGTCGATGTTGACTTTTGATTTCACACAGGACCCAAACAGCAGAAAGTTCTGTTAGTTGACCCATCCATCCACACAAACCTCTTCCCTACACGGACTCTTTGTACAATGTCACCTGACTTCATCATCTACACCCATAAGAGGCGGAGACGCTGCTGATGAAGCCTATTTAAATGGCTACAGACATTCAAAGCGGGTGGCGTAGTGGGAGCAGTTGGAGGTTTTCCTGAAAGGATGACAAAACGATGAAGTGAGTCAGAATGTGGCCGCACTGAGACAAGTGCAAGACATGTTTGTGCTATCAAGTGAGGACAGTTATGGTTGTTCAAAAATGTTCTGGGGCACATGAGAGCAAATAAAAGCAGGGATTTGAGATCCAAACGGGTTCACTGCACGCTCTGAAATATTGAATTGCTGGTTTTACTGCATGCTCAGTAGTTTTGCCCTGAAAGAGGCAAATCAATGGTGGAACCAGCCTGAAAATGAAGAAAATCTAAAACGATTGCATGAGAGTCTATGGAGCACAGCCGTATAGTTGATGGGGCTTGGTTGATGCCGGCTGATGCCGGCCGATGCCACGCTTTGATTGACCAATCAGGTTTCTGAGGGGCTAGACTCAGTGAAGGGCCAATTAGCAGGCTCTTTAGGGTCTCAGTTACAAGTTGCAGGGAAGGTTTCAAAGACATCCTAAAGAGTAAAATGGACACAAAATTCAACTCTATCACAGGTGGATGACAGTGACTGACCCAATAAAATGCCAATATTGACAAACCCATAAACCACAGCCGTACAGCAAATCCATACACGCAACCATGTGTCCTCAGAGATTCAGAGGAGCTCAGAGCAGGAGAGATATGGATGTTTCAGAGATGCCACAGAAATCAGAGGTGCATGTTGTAATCAACGGGTAGAAATACAGAGAAGAAAGACTGTTAGAAAGCAGATTCGACGAAGACACCAGAGTGCGAGAGCTAATAATCAGTTTTGTACTTGATTGCAGGCTAATCATGGCCTGAATGAAGCGCTCCGCTCTGCCTCTTCTGCGCCACGTGACAAGCAATCTGCCGCCGGAGGAGAATGAAATCAATGGCTATTATCTATCAAGAAGCCTCCCAGAGTTGTGAGGCTGATAATATTTACAGTATGCCATTTAAGCTCCTAATTTGCATCCAAATGTACACACACCAGAACATTTAGTTTTCCCTTTTGCCAACAGAAAATGTGAGAAATGCAGTCAAATCTCTTAATTGTTTCAACGTTTTCAACAGTAAGTGTGATTAATAAGAGGATAAAACTCAAAGCGGTATATTGTCTCTTTATTCCACACATTATTCTGCACCTACATTACACACAATGCAAATGGGTCACTAGCATGGAGATTCATGTGTGTTATGGTCTGTGTGGTGTCGCGCAGAGATGAGGAGCAGAGCCGACAGAAGTCTGGTTGCTTTGGTCTTTCTAATTTGTCTGTCTTCTTATTTATGTTATTTATTTTTTTAAATAGTTTTGCGCTTTCGTGCTGTGAATAAAGGCATCAACCAATCAGGTTGTGTGGAACAGACATATTCAATAAGCACACTTATAGACCACAAGAACAACCCTAACAAAACAAGAAGGCAAACGTGATTATTCCTTTCATCGTAGACCTGATCCACTCCTGCTGTCACCTTTCACAGTAAAAGCCCTGTTCATGCACACTGCGGAACTCAATATAAGAGCTTCCAGACCCTTAATACATACAAACCTTTTAAGGTTGCATCGCTGCCAGCATGCATAGTTTTGATGTATTTTGGTTTTGTTTATTAATCACGCCCCTGGTGTGGGTGTCTCTGGACTTTGATCACAGTAACACTATCTCGTGTACACAAAGCCTCTAAGTGCGACTCTTCACTAAGAATGTATTGACCCATAGGTCAGAGTTCAGGACCATTTCTTAGAGGTTGTACCCTCCACCTTGGCGAATAGAATTCATACTATCTTTATCCCTTTAAGGGGGAAATTTGTCTCTGCATTTGACCCATCCCTGTATATAGGGAGCAGTGGGCTGCCATTGATCAGCACCAGGGGTTCAGCGTATTGCTCAGGTACACTTCGACACGTGACACGTCCCAGTCGGGGATCGAACCGTTGACCTTCCGGTTCCCAGACGACCTCTTAACCCAGTGGACCACGGTCGCCCCAAATGTTGGAGTCAGACATATTGCATCCCAAATATGAAGAAAAGAAACAGGATAAGACTCAGGGACACTACTGTGCATGTAAAACAGGAGTTGGACAAAAGAAGAACGATACTGAAGTACCTTTAAATATTTGACTATTAAAAAGACAATCCCCTCAGGGCGCTGGTAGATGTTGGCCCTCGGCCACCAGAAACATCCCTGCCTCAGCAAATGTGCTGATAAGTGGGAAGCATGACTAAGAATGTGACTGTAACCCCATTAATTACTGCTTTGCCTAAAAAGCAGCGTGTGCAGCGAGCAGAACTCTCTCAGGTTCTTTGAGCACAGAATCATGCATCTCCCTTCATTAGGCACATGCAGCACGCTGGAGGACGGCAAATTGGGCTGAACTAATTACAATTTAAACGAAACCATAATTGGACATTTTGCGCTTGTCATACAATGAGACAGATGGGTTTGTAATTACATTACAAGTCTGACATCACAGCGGTGAGTTGCGGCGCATACCTCCCCGTGCCCTTCATGGAGCGCTGCGGAGGAGTGGCCCGCGTTCAAAAACAATTTACTGTTGATTTCCACAATCAGTCAGCGTCGACAACAGGATACCTCATCAACCAAATCAGGATGAATCACCACAGATATCAACATCGTGTTAGTCGGATTTCAGGCGAAAATGGGATGAAACCTGAAAAAGTCAAACATGGTAACCCTGACGACCCCTAGAAACAGTGAAATCATCATGTCACAGACCCACATGTTGGGTCGGTACTCCAAGTAATCTCAACCTAAACGTCCAGTAGTATGGAAATTCACAAACTGTTAAAAAAGCATGATGATGTTCTAATACTCTACTTTTGCCAGCAATACATGTTCAAATCAATAATAACAACAATAAATCCCCCTGAAGCACCTGTGCAATCATCACTGTGACATCACACCACCCTGTGGAGGGATTTCCCTCCAAAGCTAAACTCTGCTCAGAAGAAGAAGACAGAACTCAGAAGGTAAAACAAATACTCCATGTACGGATACCTAAAGCGTTCAAAGTGAAAGTAATAAATACAAATCATTTAATAAGGATATGAAGTAAATATATAAGACAACATAAGTAATACAACCCAACCATATTATTATACAGGTTAATCACGTCGGTCACATATTAGATCCGCCCTCTTTGTGATGATCGACAAAGACTTCGTGATAGAAAATGGCCTTCTGAAATAAAATCTGTTTTTAGAGAAAATAGAAAAATTAATTTAAATAAAATCTGCAAGGAATAAAATAGGAAATAAATGCATTAATAAATAATCAATAAACATGACCTGCAATAAATTCTGTTTCCGTTGGAAGAAATGGATGAATGTTAACATCGTATCAGATGAAATGGTTTCTCTTGATAAATGTTCAGCTAAACCTACAACCCGCCTCACACTGATGGAGCTTCAGAGAGTTTCAGCTTCAGCTGTAGTTTAAGAGATGAAGTCAGTAAACATGGGCGGAGAGAGAGGGATGACGTGCACACAGGTGAACCACAGACACTGTGTCCTGTAACCACTACTGCGCCAGGAATCATACAGTAGCTGCGTTTCCTTCAACATATGTTCAATGTCACATTAAGTTACATTAAAACATCTGTATGAAGATAGCAGGATTCAATCAAATGTTCTCGATGCACAAAAAAAACCATTTGCTTGATGTGGTTTTTGCCTCTGTCCAATGAAATGATGTGCTAACTGCACTGTCAATTAAAAATAAAATAAAAAGTCATATTCCAGCTGCTGGGGCGCCAATCGATGATTATAAAACGGTAAAAGTACAGTCATTTTCACTTTGCTGAACAAGTTCTGACATAGTGTACATTCACATGGCTGATCCGTTGTTTCTTCTACTTAGAAGGGTCACATGTGTGAAACTGCCACAGTCATATATGTAATTTTGATTTGTTTTAACCCAAAACATGTTTGTATTGCCGGCCTCAGGCGTCGGAGAACCTGGGCCGGCGGCAAACACACTGTCAAAGAATAGAGGAGACACACACGTTGAGCTGCGGTGCACTTCACGGTAATGCGCCCTCTAGCGGCCTGGATTGGAAATGACAGTGTAGGGACTTGTTGGGGTCTGGCGCCACCTCCTGGCTGGCTGAGTCCATCACATGCGCCTCACACAAAAGCAGCCATGTCCCTTCCTCCTCATAAGCTCTGACCTGGAGTCAGAGCGAAACTCCACCTCCCATACCCTGAGCCTGACCCTCAATTGGCCAAGAAAATGTCCCCGCTGTGTCTGAGACCTGGCTTATAAGCCCTAACACAGCGAGTTTCTTCCTCTTCGTGCCCACCAGCCTCCTCTCTCCAGCATCACGCTGGCGACGCAGGCTCACGAGGAAGCCGCGGCCTCAACCCTCATCAAATCCCGTCAGGTCACATGCCATTTTGCTCGTCGAAACAGACCGTGTTCCAATTCTGAGTTCAAGGCCCCCTTATCCCGCGAGAATGAATCACTTCCGCGATCCGTTCTCCGCTTTTTGTTTTTGTGTACACATTCCGGCAGGAAGACGTCTAATCCTCTCCTGACCGACGATTCCCGGGAGACGCGCCGACATGTCTCCTCAGCCGAAGTTAGATCGTCCTCTCTGCAGCGAGGACAGATCACATCTGCGTTTGCTCCAGAGCCACGACGGACCGAATCCGCACCGTATTTTTTTGTGTTCAGTTACTGTCGCGTGATATCAAGGTATTGCGTAATCAGCGTGGACCACAAACTCCGCTGTATTGTGTACTTAACTGCTGTAACTGTCTGCATTAGATCCATCACTGCTAGTGAATGAAGAGTTTGTGTATTATCACTCAAAAGGGGTGATAAGGAAGCAATACGCTCATCTCACCGCAGTGATAAAGGTCTTGTTTTGTTTGGGGATTATTTCCATTTATTTTATTTCACTTCGTGTGGTATTTCTCTCTTCATTAAATCGACTCTGTGAGTGAGCTGAGAGTCGTGGCTTATCACTGCATAAGCTGCCGGCAGTTCAAAGACGACAGCGGTATACTTGTGCGTGATAAAACCAGCGTACTCATGCTCCTTATAACATCATAACAGAGTTGATATGTCGCTTTCTCCCTCCTTTTTCTTTCTTCCTCTCCCGTAACACACACACACACACATAGTTAATGCCCCTGGAAACTCCTAGCAGTCGATTGCGTCACACACGTGACGCATCGGCACACGTGATTACATGCAGCCACATCGCCGCCATTTTGGTTTGTAGTCCTTGGCTGTAGTTCGTAGACTGCCCCTCCTCCTTTCATCACTGATGGAATAGGTTACACCCCCGCGCTCCACACACACACACACACACACACACACTTACATACATACATCCTCATCCATTTTATTCATTTGACTTTAGGTAGTAGACATACAATTGTGTGATAGCGTTTGTTGGTTGCAGTATTAATTGATCTGATCATTTATTATTTTGATTGAATAAACTCCGTTATACTTTAAGGAGCAGTCGTCTGTGATTACTTGTGCATATGTGTGTAATGAAAACTGTATGTAGTAGCCTTGTGTATGAACTTAACCCTTCACTGTCACTGAATGTATAGTCATACGCAGACTATTGACATTATGAGTGACTACTAATTATGAGACTTAGTTTTATCGTTTGGTTATTGGTCCCTGTTCGCAGGGTGGTGCCCCGTTGTCATTAATAATTGTTACATACATTAATAATTCTATTAATGTCAAGAATTCAGTTTCTTAAATGCTGATAACCCAAACACGCTCCTCTACCTCCCCAACAGACTTAACATGCAATGACATTTCTTAAGTGATTCAATTTATTAAAATAAACACAAATAAATAATAGGGTTTCTCTTGCAATAATTCTACCCATTGTACTCATCCTTATCTTAACTTATTTCTGAAGTTAGCTGCTTTCAACCCTCTACATTTCCCTAAACCTAACCAAGTAGTTAATTTATACAACATAAACCTTGTTTTTATTAAACCTGCATTACATTAGAACTGTCTCGTGTGCAACCATTTCACAACGTTAAATACAACAGTCTGACCTGTCCTGCTGTTCATGTACGAGGCCGTGTTGTATTTATGATGATTCATATTTCTCTCCTTAGTCACATGAAGTGATAGGACACTTCAGATATCAGATACCATGAAGACAAGATAGCTGAAAACCTCTGGGGGAATAAACTGTGATACATTCAAACACACACACACACACACACACACACACACACACACCAATGGCAGCAGGCTATCATGCAGGTCATGGTTATCAGGAGCGGTTGGGGATCAGTGTCTTGCACAAGGACATGTGAGAGGTTGGGAGTAGCCGGGGATCGAACCTGTGAGCCACAGTCACCCGAACTGTGCGGTTTATTGTTTGATGTCCTGATTTGTACAAAGGTCAATTCATTGCTGGACAATGACTATATTTTTAATGGAAGGTTTGCAAACCATTTGATTTATTGATGACATAAATAAATTGATGACATAAATACGAATAGCTATTATTATCCACAATATCTGTTACCACTTTATCAAACTCCTTGGTGATATTTGTGAAGTCTTTGTTCCCATTACTGACGTGTGTGTGTGTGTGTGTGTGTGTGTGTGTGTGTGGACGGACTACCAGCAATGATCCCTGCTCTTTGCTATTCAGACCTCCGTCAGGAAATGATTGACTTCTCCAATATGTATGAAATAAAACATTCATATTAATTTATCTTGGGAGCAGGTGGAGGGCTCTTTTTGTGGATTTATTTAAACGATCAGAACATCTCATCAAAATGAAAATGAAACTGCTAAAGCCCAAACTCCAATTGAAGTTTGATATCATCCTCTGGTAAACATGAGTGGATTTGGTCTTAATAGCTTCCTTTAATCCTTGCAATGTGATTTAACTTGAAGAAGTGCAGGTCAGTGATGAAAAACGTGGAAAATTTGATTATGATATCCAGAAACATTTGAACCCTGGAGAGTTACCTGTCACAGGCTGTGCGATGGGGATGAATGGCCCAAATTCTCATTCGGAATTACATTCTGTTCCTTTGTATACAAATCGGCTGACTCATTGTTTTGACAGATTGCACAACAATGCTGTTAAATTCAGCTTAGGCTGCAGCCGGCGCACTGATGAGTCTATTGGAAGTAGGACAGAAGTTTGGAAATCGTACATCAAGAATTGTGCACACCACGTCCTGGATGCAGACAAACACAGAAAGCAGTCATTTGTATAAGCCCAGCAGTAATCACATGCATGCTGAGTCTGAACAGTTTTAGCAGGACAATTAAAAAGCTGTGCATTGATGGCTTTAATACAACAGCAGAGTGAGAGCGCTGTCACATTATTATTTGACCTATTTACAGGACAAAATGCACTCATGTGACTTTAGGAACCTTCGGAGGGCCAGTATGGAGGTCCTCTGCTGTCTCAAAAGAGTAAATACGCATCGTATCACACTTGCACAAAGATGTGGGCTACTGACAGACTCATTAAAAGAACAATGGTCAAAGATATCCTCACCTTTAGTCCCTATAGGAAGGCTGCTCTCATCTGTTCACATGGTGGATCACCGATACCAATACAAGACGGCGATGGCCTCTTGTGGCCGTATAGTTATGATGGAGGAATACTGCACGATAAAGAGCGACAAAGTCTGTGAAGGTAGGAGGCCAGGGTGAGTCAAACATACACAGGACTGTTACCCAGGAGATCACTGGTGTATGAAAGTAAGTATCTTAACTTCTGTACCTGAGTAACAAACTACTTGTATATGACCTGCATAAGTAAACCATCAGTGCGTGGATTGGTTATGTCTATATAGTTATTCTTAATGCTCTGCCATCTGTGCCATCGGGTCTGATTCCGACAAATTAAACACAATCATTCAGTTCCACCAGAAACTCCTTCAGCTCAGACTCCAGCAGATACCGGTCTCACCGGCCCAACACAGACAGACTCGGCTTGGCTTTGCTGCCACCTTCGACCTGCAGCCGGAGCTCCGGCAAGAGTCGGGACCAAAGCATGATCGTTTCCTAAAAGTAAGTAATCCAAGTAGGTTTTCTTTCAATTCACAACATTAACCATGCGTTTAAAACTGCGAGCTATTCACTTTCACATGTGGGTCGGTTCAGTTTGCCCGTCTGAGCAGTCGAATGGTAATGTGAACAACTAATAATGACAATTTAATGGGAAGATAATATTTGAAATGAGATTCCAACAAAAACATGTTTTTGGGAGCTTGACCCCGCATTGTGCATGGCATGTGCATAGCATGTGTTGGTTTAACCCAGAGGTAGACGACAGGGTGCCGCGGGCACCCTGTCGTCCGCAGGGACCACGTGAGTCGCCTGCAAGGCATGTTCTAAAAATAGCACGAGTCACCATGGAGCTCCGTCTAACATTGTAGTTGCTGTTCTTTTTAATCAAAAACGCATTAGTGTAGATTTTAAAATGACAATATGTCTTGTCATAAGAGAGTCGGGTACCCGGAGGCGCACGGCGGACAGCCAGGACGAGGCCGCCGCGCCACACTAGGTTTCCAGGTTCCGAATGGCGGGCGCTTCCCGTTGGCGCCAGACGCGCGCCGCGAGCGCACCCCGTTGTCAGGTCTGTAAATCCTCGGAACAGGCCGCGGGGCAACAACTCAGGGGTGGGGGGGGTAGAGGCGAGGCAACGCAATCCGACCGAAAAGGCCCAGACTAGAGGTTTGAACACGGCCGCCCGAAGACGCGGGTTGGATCCCCGCTCGGCTACAGACGAGACTTTTTACTCGTTTCTTCATGGAGAAAAAGGTTCCGTTGGAAAAGCTGGTGTCTGTGACAACAGACGGGGCTCCCGCCATGACGGGCCGGCATGCAGGCTTCATTGCGCAATGCAAAGGTGAACCAGACCTCCCAAAATGTCTACATTAACACTGCATCATTCACCAGCAGGCACTATGTGCAAAATTAACCGGCTTTGATCATGTGATGATACAAACATATCAGAGATGTGATCTGACTTTCAAATGTTGAAACAGATTAACAGAAATAAAAGTTGCATCTTTAATTATATATGTGTAGCTATACCATCATTGTTGTGGAAATCATTCTTAATAATTATTGTAAGGAATAATTAACATGATAATTAACATGATAATGATAACATAATAATTGACATGTGATGTTGTGGAATATTTCTTAAAACTATTCGGGAGAAAAGTGTAAAGTGTTTTCAAATCAATGTCAAATGAAACAGTCTTGATGAACGATCAAAGTTGTAATAGTCAATTTATTTGCTTGCAAGCAAAAGAGAGAGCAGTTCTCAACAGACACGTATCGCAGAGTCTTGTGAGGAGTACCCTAAAATCATCTTCATGCATGCTACCTTTATACCCACACACAAGAGAAAACAGCTGAAACAGGCAAGGGAAGAATGATGGTGTAAATAAAATATATTCATTCACTGTTAAATAATATGCGCTATACTTGTAAAGCTTATATTGCAGAGTTGTGAGGTCACTGTAAGTAGGTCAAAAACGCCGAATGGGGCATTCCGTCACCCGTTCGTACGATAGAAACAGATACAGTGGCCCTGACAGTAACGCTTGCTTAAACCACCAGATTAGGGCAGAAACTGTCATTTTAGAGTAGGAGAAGAGCTCTTTTTATCTATTCACACAGAGACTTCGAAATAGTTTAGAACTGCACCCTTTTCCTTTTTTCTCAGCACCTTAAGTGTTAACAATATGCTGTACATCAACATTTCACACACACTGACGTTCCAGAGAAGGCGGGTTCCGGACGTGAGCCATTGTGGGTGAAGTTGCCCAGTGCTCCATCAGGCCATTTGAATGCTAAAAACAAATCCGCCTCTGCTTTGATTTTGACCAATGGCTCCACAAGGAAACCAGATGGACACGCCTGCTTACTCTGTATAAGCGCTTTTAGGTTTCACTTTTGCACTCTTTGCTTTTGCTAGGGTCCGTGCACGTTTAACTGCTGGACATAATACTTCTGTCACAAATAAATGTTATTGCTTGAATTGAGCTAAACGCCTCAATCTCAGTCTGTTCACTCGATCGTCATTCTTAACAATGGGAGACTGACATTTGTGTAAACTGTGCAATGACTGGTATATTCTCTGCAACAGCAAAAATAGGCCTGGTTCTATGTCGAGGCCATACATGGCCTGCAAATGTCTCCGCCTGTACTCTTTGACCTATGTGAATGTATATGTTTATGTGGAGTTTTATGTTAGACCTATGTGAATGTTTATGTTAATAGCGAGGTTTATCTTACAGCAGGCGCTGTCCGTCTAAGGAGAACTAAGCAGAGAGCAGAATAAAAACATTTTTTCCTATTACAGTGATCAAACAGTCTCTTCACATACATTATTATTATTATTAAGGTGATCTGTACAACTTTGTTATTCAGGACGTTTGTATCAAAGTAGCCCTTCGTCCTACTCGGTACCCTTGAAGTAGCTCTCCGTTTAAAAGAGGTTGGTGACCCCTGATCTGACCCATTCATTTTGAATCCACTCACCACAGTAAATGTCAGGATCTGGGAATGCTGACATTGCTAAAAATAGGTCAAAATGAATCAAAGAACACAAGCAGGCAGACAATCACACAGGTTGTAAACAAAAACAATGACAACATTCTTTTCTTTAAATTGTATTTCTGCTAATTATTCCAATTTTACTAAACATATCGATAAACTGATTTCCTCTTTCTTTTGTAGCTGAAACAGAATACTGTTAATTATGTAACGCCGTTTCATGTGCTCCTGTATTCTGCTGCTCCCTACGCCTGAACAGGAGGAACCTAAGGGTCAAAATGCAACTTACTTGGAAAGGGTTTACGCTGCTTTGGTACCTTCAAGCCTCACAAATCGTTTGTGGTCTGAACATCTTAATATGCAGGCGCAATGTGATGGAAAGATGGCTACCAACATAGCACTTAATTTTATTTGTACAAGCACAACTCCACACATCTCGGCGCAAGTGACTCCATTTCATTTCTAAATGAGCATAACGACAAAAACAACACCACTGCTTTGCTTCAACCCATCACATGTCCTGTGTGTTTATCTCCTGATTGTTTGCAAGCAATTTCCATCACCAGACCAAAGAAACGACACTATTACTGTCTTTGTGCCGAGATGAGAACAGCGCCCCGAGTGCTGTCGTTTGAATGCGGGCATGTGGCCACAATGTCATAGCAAAATGTCCAGCTGTGCCACTATTTACACAAAGACATATATCTTATCATTTTGACTTCAGCGCAGGTTTGTTTAAAGCCATGCAAACACTCAACGGGACCAAACTCCACAGATGAGCAACACAATAGAGTGCTGTAGAAGCTGATGAAAGAGATTCTACTGTCACGATATGGCAGCCTCCGTTTACAGGAGTCCTGTAATGCTCCGTGGTTGCTGGGAGGTTTGGGACATGACTGTAGTGTGTCTACTGGTCTATGTTCATGGTAATCTGGTTTGAGATCTGCCTCGTACATGTGTTGAACTCCTCCATGTGGATGCTATACTACTATACACCTCGTCTTTGTTTGGGCTTTCATCTCTGTGTATAATCATTCAGCCATGATGACACGCATACACACAGCAGTGTGTACCCTCCGCAAGGACAAGATGGGAATCTGCTTTGTTGGACAATGCACATGGCGTCGGAGCTGCAGCAGTAATTTCACGCCTGGAGGGAGAGGATAGATCCATGTAGCAGGCTTTAACACATGCAAGCATCAGGATGGGATTAGCTAGATATCATCCATGCAACGC